>NC_137849.1:39442500-40791666 GCF_948465745.1 Chenopodium album
GCTCTCCAAATAGGTGGAGAGGCCGCTCCAGTTGGAAAGGCCGCGACCTATGTTGGAGAGGCCTCTCCTTACAAAATTCCTTGAATCTGCCAAGGAAGGCAGTAACTACAGCAGCGGGGTGGAGAGGCGCACTCTTTGGAGAGGCCGCTCCACTGCAGTTCTCTTCTTTTTCTTGACTTGGATCCCTTGTCTTGGCTTCTTTCCATATCTTCTTGATTTCAATTTTGGTTCATCATCCATAGGCTTCACTTGGTCGTCTTTAGGCCTAAAAACTCAACAAAAACACTAACAACCCGTAAAGCATAGGATACACAAAAATTGCATAATAAATTAATAATAGAGTGAAAGCAGACCAAAACACCGATGTTATCAAGTAAACAAGGTTTAAAGACACCCTAAAACCATACCAAATTACAAGTTATCACCCTCATTACAAATGGAAAATTTCACATTTGCTACCCCTTTAATTTTTTATTTTATATTACTACCACACAAACACACTAACTGTTAAAATAACTACCACCTGAGGAACTCTGTTACTATTTCTGTCAAGTGGGGTCCACTCCAACGGCTACTTCCTAATTCTTCCCATTTAAATACGATTCATCATTCATTGCTTTGATTGGAATTGCTCTGCTATCAATTAGATGAAATTAAAACACAAATTCCATTAAAAAATCAAAAGCAAAATCAGTGAGTGTGGTTAATTGGTGATTGGTGGGTTGAATAGCAAAGAATTGTGAAGTAGAAAAAGGTTAGTTCTTTGATTTAAGCGAACAATTTAGGTAAGTAATCTTCAATTATATGACTAATTAGTAACGTAAATTAGTACATAGGAATGATGTTTTGGCTAAAATCGAATTGCAGTGGCTTAATTTGTAGTTAATTTCTGGAAAAGAAATTAGGGTTCTTGAGTCTAATTTTAAATTGGGGGTTTTTTGTTGGATGTTAAAATCATGAAATTGAAAGTGTTGTTGGGTAATTAAAGTATGTAATGTTCTAATGATTCCTTAATTTTGTGAATTTGTAGGGAATTATGGCTTTGGTTAGGTGTTCACCCTCAAAATACAAGAAATGTGACTACGGCATTCCCATGGCTAGGCTAACCTCATGGACTAGAGAAAATCCAGGCAGGAAGTTCTTGACATGCAAGTTCTATGATCCCAAAACAGAAACAAGGGCTGCAAGAGCTTTGAGTGGCTGGATGAAGAAGATGGGACTGATTGGCAAAGGGATGTGATCAACCAATTGATCCTTAACAAAAAAACGGATGAAGGGTAAGATAAGCTCATTGCAAAGAGAAGTTGAGGATTTTAGTGGCCAGAGAAGGTGCTTGCTCACTGAGAATGAGAACCTCAAACTGAAGTGCAAAGCTCTTAGTGGTGATAGGAAGAGATACTCTAAGCAAGGGGTGCAGAACAATGGTGGGTTTGGCTGTGTTATTATGGGTGTTGTCAGTTGTTGTGTTTTGATAATGGTAGGGCTGTTAGTTGTGCTTAAGAAAGCTTAGGTTAGTGTAGGTTCTATCTTAGTAGCTTCAGTTTAGTGTTATGTTATTTGGTTTCTAGTGTTAGGTTAGTAGGTTAGTCTACTCTAATGAAGTGGACATTTTAAAATTGTAAACTCTTCAAGTATGAATTAAGAACACTACTTTTATGAGACAATAAACATCGGTTTTCACCATTGCACAGTAAAGTACTGTATTAGTTACAAAAGGTTACAGATTGAAAGCATCAAATTCCAATTCTTACAGAAAGTTATATACAAACATTTTTCAGAATTGACTAATACCAAAGTTTTAAGGTTTACACAAGGCACTTAAACAGAAATTTCAAATAATTTTGTTATTTCCCTTAGCCTTTGACCTTGTTGCCGTTGTTGTTGTTGAGGCCTGAATATTTTGGCTGCAAGTAACAGGCTGGGAGCTTTGACCTTGCCGCTTCTATTGTTCTTGTGGAAATGTCTTGTTAGCAATACTGTTAGGTCCAACAGTAGCTCCACTTTGTAAACATTCAAAGCACACAAACATAAAAGTCAATTATAGGACAAAAACTTCACCATTTTAAAACAAAAAGAAACAAGACAGTCTGCTTACATTAGCAGCAGCCCTCTGAGCTTTCTTTCTCCTCTATTCCTGCAACCATGGTGTGTTGAGGACAGGCTTGGATGACACCTTCAGCTCAGAGGTTGTTGGGGCTTCAGTTTCAGGTGCAGATCCACAAGTCTTGGCATAATGACCAAGGTTACCATAGTTTCTGCACCTTTTTTGGAACTTTGGGCCCTTTGGTTGTGCCTCTTTGCTGCCTGGTCCTCCTTCTCCCTCTTCCAGCTTTCTCTTCTTTGATTTAGGCCTCCCAGGCATTACCCTAACTGCAGATGGGAGTGGTTGTCTCAAGTCTGTCTTCTCCCAATGCTTGGGGCCTAGCATAGGGTTGATTGCATCTTCATATGCAAGAATATAGGTTGCCCTGCTGTAGTAAGCATCCACATAGTCATCTAGATCCACCTTTTAGTCAAGTATAAAAGCATAAGCATGTACACATGGTATGCTAGTAAGCTGCCAGTGATAATAAGAGCATGACTTCATCTTCAGGTCAATCACCACCTTATCCCCATTCAATTCAACTTCATAGCTATCCCCTCTAGACAACTTGACAATGCAATATCTAGCAGCCTTTTCAATCCTCCCAAAAACCTTACTTACATAAGGCATGTTCTTTCCTTCCATTTTTTGAACTGCCTCCCACTTCTCACAGTTCCTCTTCATCATGTAACATTTCATCCACTCCATCTGAGTGAAAATGGGCTTATCTCTTGCATCTTTTATAAAATCATTGAAAGTTTCACAAAGATTATTTAGCAGCATATTGGACTTACACCAATCAGAAAATGCATGTCTTGACCAGTGTGATGGTGAGATATTTGCTAATTACTCATATGCATCTTCTGATAAGAACTTAATGGACTCCATTGCAACCTCAAAGTCAAATTATATCACAAAACCATAGACTATGATAAGAGACCTACTAACACAATACAAAGCATATGCATACACTCTAACACAAGGACAGACCACATACTATGACAAAACACAATGCACAAAGGATGACAAAACACAATTCATGATGAAATAAACTTACCAAAGTGGTTGCCCTTGCTGCATTCCAAAATAATTCCTTAAAGTAGATCCAGTGAATTGGAGCTTAAAAGTAGCCCAAATATGCCTGACATAAAATCTCTTCTCAACATTTGGGGACTAATTCATCCAAGGATTCAAGCAATCCCTAAAGGTAAAAGTAAAAAAAAAAAAAAAAAAAAAACAAGTCAACTGTTAGAAATACAATTGTGGTATGATAAACAAAAAAAAATAATAATTACAGTGAGAGAAAGTCAAACCTTTTGTCTACCACTCATAAATGTTAGTCCCAAGCCTTCACTGCAATCACCAATATCCTTCTGCAGACACTGTATGAACCAGCACCACTGTTGCCACTACTAAAATTAAGCCGAATTGCGACCGCCTCTGACGGTCGTAGAAAATAGCAAAAACGGTCGCTAAAAGTGATTGCGACCGTCAACGGTGGTAATGTGGTGGTCGTTATTCCTTTGGTCGCAAAACGAAAAATTTACGACTGGTTGACGGTCGCAATTTTAATTGCGACCGTTTTCAGTATTTTCAACGACCGTGTGAGGAACGGTCGCAAATTAATATAATTACGACTTTTCAGGCGGTCGCAATTCTGGGAAACAGCGACGAGTTCTGGCGGTCGCAAATTAATGTAATTACGACCGTTTCTTTAGGCGGTCGCAATTCTGGAAAATAGTGACTGCTTCTGGCGGTCGCAAATTATTTTGATTAATTAAAAAAAAGAAATAAGAACCAGTCACTGACTGTATTTCGAAGCCAGCCCCACCGCCACTTTCCACCCAACCCACCACCACCACCCTGCCTAAACAACCTTTACCAAGCATCGCCGCCAACCCAAAACATTTGATTTTATAAAAAAAAAATTCCCTAAAAAAACCCCCACAAAATTATCAAAATTTAACGAAAATCAAACTATACTTAACGAAAATATGAACAAAATCAACAAACACGAACAAAATTAACGAAAATATGAACAAAATCAACAAAACACAAAAAAAAATCAACGAAAATATGAACAAATCAACAAAACACGAACAAAATCAACGAAGATATGAACAAATCAACAAAACACGAATAAAATCAACGAAAATATGAACAAAATAACCGAAATAATTAACAAAATCAAGGAAAATTCAAAATCAATCACAAAGTTAACAAAATTCAAACCAAATATGAACAAAGTTCGCAAAATCAAACAAAATCAACGAAACTAAAAATTAAACCCAAAATCAACAAAATTCGAACAAAAACTCAAAAAAAAAATCGAAAATAAAATCAAACAATTTGTATAAAAATAAACATGGAAAATCGAATAAAAAACGAAGTAAACCACAAACCTTTCCTCATATTTCTTCCTTTTTGGGTTTATATGGTCAAATTGGACCATAAAAACTCCAAATCTGGAATTTTTATGGTCCAATTTGACCATAAACACCATAATTGTTCGTTTGTTGACAAAAATCCGAACACCCGAAATACTTTGTTGACGAAAATTCGAAGAAAAAGAAAAACTGAAGTAGAAAAAGAGACCGAAAATGGAGGAAATAGTGGTGCGAGCGTCGGTTAATGGAGGCATGAGACGTAAGAAGAAGAAAAGAAAGAGAAAGCTAAGAAATGACAAGAGAGATGGAGGAGCGTGAGAAAAGGAAAACGGAAAGAGAAAGATAAGGAAAGAGGAGAGAGAAAGGAAAGAGAAGAGAATAAAAGAAAGAGTAGAAGAACAACGTGAGTGAAGAGAGGGTTAGCGTTTGGGTGAATGGGGTATCCTTTTATACCCTATTTTTAAAAAAAAAAATATTAACCCTTTTGCGACCGCTTTTACGACCGTTTATAAAACGGTCGCAATTTTTGATATTTGCAACATTTTATAAAACGGTCGCAATTTGTGAAATTTGCGACCGCTTTAAACGATCGTAATAGATTATTTTTCTTTTACAATTATTTTACACATGTATTTTTTTTAAAAAAATTGTTTAAATACTCTTGCGACCGTTTTTTGGCCAAAACGGTCACAAATTACAACTTTTGCAACTGTTTCTATGGAGGTCATAAATAAATGGTCACAATTTGGCCGAATTTTAGTAGTGTGCCCATGCAAAGGGGAAAATTTGATTATTCCCATCTTTGCCAATTGCAACAAGAATTTAACCAGGATAGGCCCCTTTCAAATAACAGCCATTTAGGCCAATGAGAGGCCTACAACCTTTGTTAAAACCATTCTTCAATACTGTCAAACACATGTACATCCTCAAGAATAGAGGGGTATCTGGTCTGTTTGCTCCCTCAACCACCACATACACCCCACTTTCTGGATTATACTTTAGCACAGCCTTGCCATAATTCCAAACCCTTACATATTGCTCTGCTGCAGAGCCATAAATCATAAACTTTGCTTTGACTCTTGCTAGCCAAGCTAGTGAATACCCAATGTGTATTCTTAAATCACTTAGAACCCTAGCTCTAAATGTCTTGATTTTCGAAGTGGGATTGCTCCTCTACTCTTTAACATATCTCTCTGCTAAGTATTCAGCTGAAATACATGCATTCATCCTAGATCTCATACACCTGTGCTTTAACCTCAGCTCCTTTATTTGCCAAGCACTGCTATTATAAAGTCTTCTTGCAAACACCTTAAACTCACACTTCTTCACTTCATCACCACACTTGCATTGAGGCAAGTTGCTTCTCTTAGGATTCCACTCACAGTTGCATCTTTATCTACAGAAAATAGTGATCCTTTGTCCACCATTGTGCAGGTAATAAAATTCATACCTGTTCTCTACAGCATGAGTCCTTAGTGTTCTTCTTAGCACATTACTGCTGGTAAACTTCTGCCTATCTAAAAGAACAACTGGCTTTTTAAAGTCAGTGTCTTTCCTGAACCATGGGCTTGAGTCTTCTTCTTCATCTGACCCATTAAGACTCCTTAGTTCATCTGAGTCACTTCCCTCCACCTGTAGCTGAACATCTGTGCAACCAATGTCCTTTCCAAGCTGCTTTACCTTATGCTCTGTGTGCTCAACAACTTTCTTGGAATTGTCATCGGCTTTTACAATCTGCAAATTGTTCTCCACCTCACCTAATATACCCCTTCTTGTCTGGATATGTCACTGTTCCTCTTCCTCATCACTAACTTCCAAATCTTCTTCACCTACCTTCCACTCAATATCCAAGTCACTCGGCTCTGTAGAAGATGATCTAAATTCTGATCCAGAATCTTCATCTTTCTTCTCTTTCACCTTTCCCTATTTAGTTTGCTCACCAGCTACACCCTTTCCCTTCTCTTTAACACCACTCACACTCTCTTCCTTCTCCCTGACAGCACTCTCACCCTCCTCCTTTCCAGAATCTTTAGTAAACTTAGAGCTTCTCCTACACATAGACTGAATGGGTTTCTTAGGCTTTAGTTTTGTTCTAGGTAAAGAAGTTGAAGGTGGCTTATTCTCAGTTGTAGGTGGCTTACTTTTAGCTGTAGGTGGCTTACTCTCAACTAGACTTGGCAATCCTGACCTAGACCCGATGACCCGACCCGAATGACCCGACCCATGACCCAAAACCCGAAATCAGTGACCCGAAATTGACCCAAAACCCGAATCAACCCGACCCGACCCATACCCAACCCGAAGTGGAAATGACCCGACCTAGACCCGAAACCCGAAATGACCCAACCCGAAATGAACCGACTCAAGATGACCCGACCCGAAGTTGACCCGAGACCCGAAGTTGACCCGACCTTTAACTTGAATTAATTGACCCAAATAGACTCGAAACCCAGAGTGACCTAAACCAAAATTATCTTATACCTGAAATGACCAGAATCTATTTAAGTTAAAGACTTGATCTTAGCAAATCGAAATAGAAAAAAACCGCAATTAAATTGAATTAATTGACCCAAATCTATTTAAGCTAAAGGATTTTTTTTATCTTCCTATTTTTTTACTTTTATTTTCGTTTTTCTGTATTTTAGAATTTAGTCACTTTACCTTTTACTTATGGAAATTTGGAGGGAGTATTCCCGCTCATAATTTACCTCTTGTCCTCATAATGAAATACTTTTGGAGTTTTAGCCATTTGGGGGGAAGAATTTCCCACAATTTTAACCAAGTTAAAAGTTTTATTTTGTTTCCCTCTTGAATTTTCACTTTTAAGTTGTAACTTTGTTAAAATTGAAATTTTGAAAATTTTTAATTGATCAACAAGTGTGTCCGTAATCTTACATCTGAATATGAGAATATTTCACTTAATTAATAATACCTCCGTTTTTTTTAGTTGACCGTTTTGACTTTATTCACACACTTCTCTGTGACCGTATTTTGTGTTTTATATGTAATGAAAAATATAGTCATGTAGGATCTTGAGTTCTTTAATTGGATAGTAGACTGGTAAATAGATATAAGCATAGTTACATAACTACAATAGTTCATAATTCATTAGTTCATTATATACTAATAGTGATGAGACATCCTATGAAGTAATTTAAACCGGAGAGTCGGAGACTGAGCTATTAAGTAGCCTAGAAAAAGTTTAATCTAATCCTATCAAGTTTGAATTTGAGATCAAATTACCTTGAATAAGAAAAACCTTATTATGAGTTTCGTTTGAAAAAACTTGAACAAGAAAAACCTAATTATGAAGTATAAGTCGTATAACTCAATTTATTAGAGCATCCCTCTTAGTTTCAGGAGATCCTGAAATTGATTCTCAATCTAAACACAAAAAAAATAAAAAATAAAAATAAAAAAATAAAAAAAATAACAAGGTCAATAAAAGTCAAACAATTACTATATTTCATGAAAAAAGTAGCCTTAATAAATGTAGTGAGTTTTTCGTCTAAAAATAAATAAATATATATACTGAGTTGAATTTAACCCAATGCATTGACCCGACTCGAAGTTCACCCGACCCGAAGTTAACCCGAAAATTGGACCCGAAAATTGACCCGACCCGAATTGACCAGACCCGAAAATTGACCAGACCCGAACTGACCCGACCCAAACTCAACCCAAAGAGTTGACCCGATACCCGACCCGACCCGATTATCAGTCGACCCGAAATCAACCCAAAACCCAAAATGACCCGACCCGACCCGAACATGACCTGATAACTTTTTGACTTGAATTTGACCCGACCCAAAATGACCCGACCCATACCCGACCCGAATGACCCATTTGCCAGGTCTACTCTCAACAGGCTTAACATTCCTTGGGCTCCTCCTAGTCACATGGGATTTGTTTGGTTTTGGGGTGTTTGTAGATGCAGGCTTAGCTTCTAAATTAGTAAGCTGATATGTTTGAGATGGTATGGATTGAGATGGGTGTGAATTAGAAGGTTGAGATCCATTACCATTTGGTTTTGGGTCATTTGGATTAGAATTGGGTGGCTGTAATCCAGATACAGATGGGTTGGATGTGGTTGGGTTATACCAAATTACAGCAGGAGGGTGATACTTGTCCTACTCTTCCAACCCCACAGTTTGAAACAACTCCACATGCCCTTCACAGTGTTTGGACTCTAAGAAGCCCCTAACATCATCATCATTTTCAATCCTTCTCTTCCCATTTACCCAAGTCTTTCCTTTCTCCTTATACCACAACCTATAAATTTCAGGAACCTCCCACCCCAAAGCTATTAATATTTCACTACACAGATACCTTAAGTAAGTCACACTCCTCATATATGACACTGGGACAGCATACTTCCAATAAACAAACCCAGCTTCATCAACCAAATATTGTTTCCCCCTACGCTGCTTTTCCACAAACCCTCCAAATAACCTAAGCTTAATGTCAATAGTATCATCCTCACCATCCATATTTTTCTACAATTAAAGCAAGTAAACCATGCAAAAAATCAATTTTAAATTCAACCATCACAGAGCACATACTAACAATTGTAAACAAACACAGCATAACACATGAGTGTATACCCACACATGATTAATTAATTGCACAATTAGTGAATAACTTAATTACCTAAGCGCAGAAATCTAGGGTTTACTAAAACAACAATTTTGTCTAAATTGCCCCCCATTAACAGTATTTTATTGCAAATTGACCACCATTGATGCTTTGTTGGACCACTACAAGTACGAAAAAGAGTTCTTACCTGTCAAATGTTGTCAGAAGATTCTTCAAGCTTCCACTTCAGCAATGAAGATGACGCTGCTTCCAGGTGGACCTCCACCTTCAATCAAATTCGTACACGCACTAAACCCTAGATCTGAAGATAAGATAGAGAGAGAAACAAATTGACCAAGTGAAAGAGAGAGAAAGATGCGTAAAGAAAAAAGGGAAAAAAAACTTCAACTTGGTCAATTATGGAGGTTCAGTAAAATTAATGGGAGAAGAGAGAGAAAGGGAGAAGATAGTTACGGGGAGAGAGAGGGAGTTAGATGGAGGTAGTTAATGGTGTGGGCCCTACTAACGATTCTTTGACAGAATCTGTTAAGTAATAGTTATTTTAACAGTTAGTATGTTTGTGTGGTAGTAATATAAAATAAAAAATTAAAGGGGTAGCAATTGTGAGTTAGGGTGCTTTCCCTGGTAGTAAATGTGAAATTTTCCTTACTAAATTACATAACAATAAAATTAATAATAAAGCATTTTTAGTTATTTGACATGCTGATAATGATTACTAACAGAAACGAAATCACCATTAAACCATTTCCCCTAAGCTAATTATTTTCTCTGTTGAAAATAATTTAGTTTCTGGTAACAATTTGAAGACATAGCTGGAATTTTGGCTGGAAAACGGGTAAGGTAGTGAAATATAACAAGATTAAAATTTTACTTAAGTTCAAAAGAATACAATTAAAATCCACTGAGTGATAATTACAAGGGGGTAAAAGTAAACAAATTCTATAATTTTATAAGTGTATTTTAAGCTTTTTAACTGAGTTTAATATAAAGAATACTACATGCCGAGAAAAGAAGAAAAGAGAGTACGGTAAATTGTATCAGTAAGATTAACACCAGCCTGATTCTTAACAGCTTCACCAATAAGGCGCTCATTTTGGGTGAATGCAACCCAAGAAGGCGTAGTTCGATACTTCGATTACCCTGATTGTTAGTAGGATTATCTCAACATGGTCATGCTGTCAAACTCCCACACATGAGTACGTGGTTCCGAGAACAATTTCTATTGCCGGCCATTCTCCTCCTTTCTCCTCCATTATACTCTACACCTTTTGAGTAACTTAAATTCTATTTCTCTTGTTGAAAATGGTAAGCGTCTGATCACTAATCACTACTTCGTCCGTCTCTAAATTAAAAAGTTATTTTTCTTTATTATGTGAGTAATAAATATTAAAATAGCCTTTTAATAAAGAGACAGAGAAAGTACTCTTTATCTGCTTTTCTATATATGTTTGGTTTTCTTTTCCATGGTTTTTGTCAAATGTATTGGGGTTTCTCAAGGATGGAACTTTTTAAAGAATGTGTCTTTAGTTCTCTCATTTAAGGGAGGCAAATATTTTTTTAATTTTTTTTTATCACACAAATCTATGCTAATATTAACTACGGGATACTAGTGTACTTCATACTTCCTCAGTTTTTTTTAAAATTGCACTACTTGAGTTGGATATAAAGTTTAAGAATTCAATTAAATACGCCCATATAACTACAAACAAAGAAAAAAGTAAATATCAAGTATGAAAGTATAGTTATATTAGAAATAGTGCAATTAATATGAAACTTTGCTAAAAGAAAAATAATGCAATTAGAAGTATTAATTTAGGGAACTTAGTTTTGACACACTTATTATTGATATTAAACCTCAATGTGAGATGAGCGTAGAAAACTGTATGTTAAAATAGATATGCCTAAATTAGTTTTTGTATTCCCTTCGTCCTTTAATTAAATGTCTACATCTAAATTTACACGAGAATTAAGAAGCTTAGAGTATCCTTAAAACCCGAGAGATGATACACATACACTGGGTATATGTGGGCCAAACATACACTTTTAATAAAAATCTGCCATGTCACCCTAAGCCAAAATAAAGAGAGGGAAAAAGAGAGAGGGGGGGGAGGGGGGGGAGGGGGGTTGGAAATAAATTGGGACAATGGCGCCATGAAGCAAGTTCAGCGGGAGCGTTTACATTGGGCGCCAAACTAGCATTAATTATGGGATAATTCCCACCCACATCTTCACAATTAAAAAAACCCAAAAGCTGCTCTACTAAATTGTGCTTTAATGAAATTATTTTTGACAAAAAACTTCAATTTGTAGTTTAACCAACTATCATTAGTAGGTTACCAGTAAATTCTATCTACACGACACTAAAAAATAAATAAATAAACATATGTGGTTAAATAACTTTCAAACTGACTAAATACGGCCATTTTTTCACAACAGATGTAAATTTAATATTTCTTCATGATTATATTACAAAAATTGATTATAAATGCATAAATATTATTTAGTTAAAAAAAAAGAAAAAAAAAATGTTATTATTATGCGAATATAAATATCGTATTTTAAACCAAATATAGATACTACTTCTTGTAAGTAGATGTCTAGCAAATTTTCGTTTTATTATTATTATTTTTGTACAACTTTATTAGAGAATTGCTAGCATGATATACCTTAATATTAATATGGATAATTGATCATTATTAAACTCTTAATTTATTAAACTTGCAATATACAGATATTAACTTTCAAACAATTGGTTTACCAAAAAATGAGATAATGAAAAAAAAAAAATAGTTACAAAGTTCTACCTCTGTATTCTATTATTTGCTCTATTTTTTCATGCACAGAGTTTTAGAAGGAGTAGTAGAAAGTAATCAAATATGATAAAGTGAAATTAGTTGAAAAAAAAAAGTGAGTATAAGTGGGGAGGAGAGAAAATAAGAACAATATTAATGTATGATATGAGGGGATCATTATTTGGGGGGGAAATAGTAAAATATTATTTAAAATTTCCAAAAAAAGAAAATAGAGCAAATAATAAAATACAACTTCAAAAGGGAAGTGGAGCAAGTAACAAAATACGGAGGGAGTAAGGACTAACAATTTAAATACTAATTAAAGGACTAAACTCAAATAGTAAAGGGTTAAATCAAATAATACGTGAAGGATTAAAATGTACTCCGTAATAGTGGAGGGGTAAAAAAAATAACAACTGAAATATAGAAAATAGTTTTCAGTTACTAATAAATATAGCATTTTATCAAAAAAAAAAAAAAATGAAGTAAAAGTTTTATAACATATATATAATAAACAATAAAATTATTGATACTTTATTTATTTACTTCCTGTAAGGAGATCTACTTTAACTAATCATCATTATAGTATATATATTTTTTTTCCATCTTCATTAGCATTAATAATATAGTCTTATTCGTTAAAATTAATACTAGATTATTAATTATTATTTGACGCTTCAATTAATTAATCAATCTTGTAATATAAAAATAATAACTCTTGGTCAATTGTTTTACAAAAAAGTAAAATCATGCAAAAATAAATTTTTACAAAGTAATCAAAAAGTAAAGAGTTGTAACTCTTGAAATACTCGATGTTTGCTTCAACCACCTAATATTACTAACAACAAAATTTAGGTTGGAAGACTAAAATCAAATCGTGAAGGGTTAAAATAAAATAGTGAAGGGTTAAAAAAATGACATTTGGAATACAAAAACCTGTAGCATTTTGTCAAAATAATACAAATGAAGTAAAAGTTTAATAAGATATTTATATTGAACAATAAAATTATTTATACTTTGTTTAAACTAATCTTTATTTTATCATCCTTTTTTCCTCATTTTGTAAGCGAATTTCTAACTATATTCATTAAACAATCCATCTACGTACTATTTGTTAACATTACTCATATGATCTCATTTCTTAATACAAATATTAAACAATTGATTATTATCATATACTTCAATTAATCTTTTTAAATTTTAAAATGTTTTTCATTATTTTGTTATATAGAGTTAAAAATAAACTATATATCATCGTATCGTATGTTTGTACTCATCAATTCCATCGTGGTGAACTATATTACATCTATATCATCTACCATTGTTTTTATAGCATATTAAATTGGAATCGTAACTTGTAAGAGTTTTAAATAAATGGTGGATGGTTAAAAAATATCCATTTTGAATACAAACAATTATTATCCTTTAAGTGAAATTACGAACATGTTTTAATAACTTTTTCTTTAAAACAGACATAATGCTATTACAAATTTTTTTAAAAAATAAAAATTAATGGGGGAAATGTGGCGCTAATATTGTAGATGGACTATAAAATATCCATTTAGAATATAGTGTTTAGCTCTTAAGTAAAATTACAATAATGTTTTTATAACTTATTTCTTAAAAAGGCTATAGTGCTAATAGTACAAAATTAAAAGTAGTTGGAAAAATGCGGCACTAAAAAAAAAAAAAAAAAAAAAAAAAAAAAAAAAAAACAGTTTTTGAACTTGGAACCTAATATAAGAAACATGTTTTCATTGTTCCATTGGTAACCAAGATTGCAAGATATTCACCATATCAACAAATAAATACTTTAAATACTTATCCTATACATTGTCGTCATTTGCAAACAATTCAAAAATATAGGTTTTGAATACTATTTAAATAAATATCGTTACTAAACTTACAAACAGATGCAAGCAAATTTATAAGCTTAACATTTGAACATTTTTCTTTACCAATCATGTTATGAAAACTTGAATTTTATTACAATGCAAAGCTCGATGTTTAGTTCTAAACCAAAAGATCCATTTCTCATTAATTTGTTATTATTATAAGGCCCCATTCTTTTCACCTTATTTTTGCTGAACTGAAATTACTTTTACTGAAAAAAAATTATATTTGTGAACTTAAATTATTTTTACTGAAGTTAAATTAATTTTACTGAACTGAAATTATTTTTGCTGAACTGAAATTATTTTTACTGATTTTCTATTATAATTCTTTTTTAAGATAACTGAATTTTACTGAACTGAACTTATTTTTACTGAATTGAAATTAATTTTACTGAACTGAACTTATTTTTACTGAAATGAAATTATTTTTACTTAATATTATTTTTTCAAGGTGAAGTGAACAGAGCCTAAATCTAGGAGCTTAATATGTTGTTATTGTATATATCCAATGTCCATATTCTGTTACTAATACATAATCTAAGTTAAAGAGATATGAAACTTTAACGGTGAAATTCTAGAAAAATCAAAGAACAATTGAAATAACAATATTTCATTTACATAATACATATATACACGATTGAAAATATACATACTATATTTTGAATTGAATTTTATTATATAGTATGGATGGAAATATAACATTTTTAAAAAAATATACATAATCAAAAAAAGGGAGACAAAAGAAAATTTTTAAGAAATATTAAAAGCAAAAGATGGTGAAGATGGATCAAAGATTTATACAAACATTAAGCAGCACAAATCTTTTGATAAAAAATAAACAAAACTTAGTACAAAAATTAAACAGCATGGAATTTTGATACAAAATAGTAAAGATTAGAAATCTGAAAACTATATTCATTAAACAATAAATTCTTGAAAAATCTGTTAAAAAAAATATACCCCTCAAAATCCATTAAAACTGAAGAACATTAGATGAGATAGAAGAGAGAGAAAAAAAAAAAAGACCCCAAAAGTTTTACAGGATGGAAAATGAGAGGAGAGAGAATGTGATAGTTGGAAAAGTGTAAAAATTGTTAGCATTGAAACTCTAAATCAAATTTGAATTTTAAAATGAATTTTTAAAATTAAATTCAAATGAAATTTCTGAAAATTTGATAATATGGGCCCAAATCTAAGACCAATAAAATGTTGTCCCGCTATAGTGTATGTTAGGCCCACATACACCCAGTGTATGTGTAGCATTTACCTTAAAACCCATGATTGGAAAGTACAAAGGGAATTTAAAGACATTTATTGCTGTATTTGAATAAAACAAAACATAGAAATTAAATGTTGTATATATTAGCAATCATTTAAGAAGAAAAAGGACCAAACACGTTTGTTTATGAAAAATTACAAAACCAATCAAACTCATTTAATATACTACACGTAGATAGTCGAAAAACATGAAGGAGAGAGAAAAATATTTCTGTGCAACCATTAAATGCCAAAAGCAAAAGTAAATTGATTTAGGAATAATTTAAGGACATTTTGGGAAATAAATTTGGAGAATAAGGATAACTAAATAAAAAAAATCACTTACGAAAAAAGAAAATAGGCATCTAATTTTAAAGAGTTTGCCCCAATTTCTCAACATGAGGAACATTGCAAGATGACAAAATTAGTAAATAGTAGCAGATTTGCCAATATTAAATTAATTTTTTTGTGTCTGACTCATACTCTTCCTCCTCCTCCTCCTCCTCCAACCTTTATCATCTTCTTCAACCTTTCCCATCATCAATGGCTGCAAAGTCCAACACCATAACAAACACCATGACCAACGCCACTAACACCATAACAAACCCCAGCCCCAACACGACCATCTCCGGTGGCATTTAACGAAAACCTTAAGAAATATATTAAAGTTGTGGCATGGTTAATCCCAAATGGTAGGTGTTTGTCATTTTTGTGAGTTTTCCCTCCCTTGTCGAAGAATTCCCCGACCTTCAATCATTCATTGCTGAAGAATTCTGAACTTTCATGGTTGAGGAGAGAGAGGAGTAAGTGATTATTTGGGCTATCAATTTCGTTGAAATGACACAACTAAACTTGCTAATTTACATAAAAATACGAAAATGCCCCTTTAAGATACATACAATGTTTCCCATATTAATAAAACTTTTAATTTCTCAATTTTAAATCCCTTAAAAAAGAAATTAAACATCTAATTAAGGGACAAAAGGAGTATGTCAAAGTCAAAGTTAGGTACAAGTACCTTCAAATGGGTTAAAAAAATAGAGATCAAATGAGTAGGAGGGTGGTAAACTGTAAAATCACCACTCCTAAAGTCCTGAAGTACGTTAGTAGGTTCCATAAGGTTTCCCATAATCTCAAGGCTTTGAGATACAAACCTTGACACTTCACCAAGTCTATCATACTCAGAAATGTATATTATCACCCTTTGCAATTTTGTAAACATCAATTGCTCATAACAAAATTTACAATTTACATTTTGGCCCACTCTAAAATTTCACACAATTTAATAATCAACTATATCTCTAATTATAGATAAGTGAAATATAAAAATTAGAAATTTTAAAAATTAGAAAACTAGTCATGTTTCTTGGGCTTTTTAGTTGTTGGCTATATATTAGGAAAAATATGTAAACAAATATTTTAGTGATATAAATGTTCACATACTATTCTTAATAGCTCAAAAAAATTAAAAATAATAAAGATTAAAAAAAAACAATAATATTAATGAAGGTAAAATAAAAATTTGTACATATATATTAATAAGGGTAAACATGTAAATGTACATTTTAAAGTGTATAATTGACAACATACTATTTATAAAAGTAATCTTGTTCTTTTTATAAGGTATTGATAAATTGCAAAGAATTTAATAAAATCCATATGACTATAAATTTTGAATAATATATAAATCAATAAAATAGATTAATTATAAAAATGTAAATAGTGCAAATATTTAAATGTTGTACACTTGTAACCTGGAGTATAGTTTTCTGACTTTTCTCTCTATGGAAACTCTTTCCTTGTGTTTCTTCTGTAGTTGACTAGTTCTACACTTTTAAGGTTATCAATCAACTTGTTGCATTAAATGAATGCGACTCTACAAACAATACATAAGCTGATAAGCATGCATTTAATTTCAATTTCGTACTTGTACTTGGTATTATTTACATTTTTACTTTTCCAATTTTCATACTCTTATTTTTGATTCATACAAGCCACAAGGGCGGGTACAACGGGGGGCGGGGGAAATTCCAGCATATGCTGGGGGCAAGGATCGATCCCGTAACCTTGAGGTTACGAGATGGGAGTGCTACCATCAAGCCAACTCCACATCCTTAATTTTCATACTCTTATGTGAATAGGCACCATTCTTCCTTCTTATAAGTCTTAACTTTTTTTCCCTCAAAAAAAAAAAAAAAAAAAAAGTCTTAACTTTTTTAATGACTTATTTCCTTTTTCAGTGATTAATAATAATAAAATAAAAAAATACCGTACGTTGCCGTTCATTCTTGAATTATCCTTGTGTTATCCATGTGATATTTGATTAGATTTGTTTAAATATCTTCTACATTAAAAGAACTACATCCGTTTTATATTATTTGTAACAATTAAACATTTTTCCTCTTTATTTTATATCAAATCGTTACAAATAATATAAAACAGAGGTAATATTAAATTTTCCAGTTTTTGAGCGTTCAAAATTGAAAATATACATGGTATGACCGTATGAGTATGTTTTAAATAACGTACTAAGTAGATGAAACACTTTTAGAGCAAGTTTAAGACTTGGGGTGACATCATCATTTTGAGTTTTAACACTTATACTTAAGACTTTTTCCATTTTTCTTCAAAAATCTCAAGCAAGTCTCAAGTTGAATCTTGGAATTCCAAGACTCAACTTAAGACTTGAGATTGGGACCCACTTCACTTTTATTTTTATTATCCCTTTTATTTTTTTTTTCACTTTTCTACATATAATATGTTAAATATTTAAGTATTAGGGTTAAAGAGATAAATTTGTGTAAGTTTTAATGAGTCTTAACAAAAATTTGATGATATCACTTTTAATGGAAACCACCAAAAATGATGTCACATCCAAGTGTTAAGACTTGAGGCTAAACTTGTCCTTAAAGGAGCAAAGTAATCGATGATCCAGAGGACATTGCTCATTCAAAACAGACAGCTGTATAAACACGTAGAAGTGTAGGACTAGTCGACCAGAGACTCTT
Organism: Chenopodium album; assembly: GCF_948465745.1. NCBI lineage: Eukaryota > Viridiplantae > Streptophyta > Magnoliopsida > Caryophyllales > Amaranthaceae > Chenopodium > Chenopodium album. Next base: position 39,460,519 of record NC_137849.1, read on the forward strand.
CCTAACACACGGAGACCGTACTTCTACTGATATAAAAAGACACAAGGAAGAAGATTTTTATCACCTAGCTGAGCCAACCCTCAAAAACATAGTTTACTTAAAATTACAAGTTGAGGTTATCTACTCCGTACAATTTAATTTTAATTACTTCGAAGTGCATAGAAAAGAATGGGTAACGATGGAGAAGAATTATGGCCTGCGATAGGTATCGATCTTGGTACGACTTACTCTTGTGCTGCAGTTTGGGAGCATAACCATGTTGAGATCATTATCAACGACCAAGGTAACCGTACAACACCGTCTTGTGTTGCCTTCAACGAAAGCCAGCGACTCATTGGCGAGGCTGCTAAGAATCAGGCTACTGTTAATTCAACCAATACTATCTATGGTACTCGATCATCTCTTTCTCTTTTGCAAATCTACTTGAGAGTAGTATGTTTTGTATTGTTACTGTTTCCGTCTGATCCCAACTCGTCCAGGAACTCGGACCTGAGATTCTGATACCCCTATCGGCAAGCTGAGAACCTACACAATGAGAAGAAGTTAGCTAACCCCGGGGGTGGTGATCCGGGGATAACCACTCCGATGATAAAGTCAGAAAATGTTTGAGAAGAGAAGATAAGTAAGAGAGAGAAGGTAGAGAGAGAGAGTGAAATTAATGTTCTCATTAATGAGGTCTTACCTACTTATTTATAGTAATCTACCTTGACAGGTGGCTTTCACCCATGCACAACCTTTTGTGCCAAGTGTCGAGTTTCTGTTGCCACGTGTTAAATTGCGGCAGGCCGACATGTCCTCTTTCTGCAACATATCAGCATCTTCTTGTGATCCGGTCATGCCCAGATATCATCCCATACAATGTATGGATCGTGCTTAAGTTCCTCAGGGGAACACAAAGAGAAGAAGAGTTTCCAAGGGGGAACACAAAGAGAAGAAGTCTAAACGTACAAACGTATTGTTAGACTTTGTATGCAGTTCCTAAGAAGAATGAGAAGTAGTTCTTTGCAAGGAATAAGCAGCAATTCGTATGTGAGAACAAGAGAAGAGAAGTTCCTTTAAAGGAACAGAAGCTTTGGAGTAGAAGCTTCAAGACAGAAAAATAGGAGTATATTTTTCTAGGAATCATGTAAGTATGTTGGACACGAGAAATTGTTTGGAACATGCCTATGGAACTAAATTGGAACTTCAGTCTCGAAGGAACTGACAGTCTGGAAGGAACTGGGTGATGCTGACCAGCCAGTTCCTTACAGGTTAGTCTAAAATTCGTGTATAGGAGAAACAAGTGTTTGCACAGCTCCAAAAGTTAGTTTTCAACGTTAATAGTCATTGCATTATCTTTGCCTACTTTTTAGGTAGTTAGTTTTGACTAAGTATTATTTATTTTAAATAGATTTTATTTTATAAAAGATAAGTTTTTAAAATAAAATCTGATTTTCTTGTTAGTCAAAAATATATTTTATTCTCCTTATCTTCTCCTATATTTTAGGGATTTACTATAGGTTGCTTCCTATCTAATCTCTAATTGGTTTAATATTTCAAATTAAATGGGTTAGTTGTTTTAGGATAAAATAGTTTTTTTATAAATTTTTAATGAATAAAATCCGAATCAGTTTTTAATTGATAAAAATCTGATTCGGTTAGGATTTAAGTGTTTTATATTTTCTATTTTTATTTATTAAGTTTTTGGAAAAATAAAAATTACTTTTCACGTTTAATTTGAAACAGCTTTTTACTGGAGAAAAATAAGGAGATCATGGAGAACATGTTTTTAACTCCAATCCATGTCTTCCATTACTTCTTATGTTCATGAAGTTAATGGAGATAATGCCTAGAATTTAGGAAGCACTACTATTATGATTGAAGATCATGGGGTGAATGGGTTTGTCTTTGAAGCACTATAAAAAGAGAAGTTTTCATTCATTCCAAACTGTCTGACTTCAGTGAGTCATTCCAAAATAGCGTATGTCTCAAGTGGAAGAGCAGTAGAAAAGAATTATATTTTCTCTCCACGTTTTTCTCTCCACGTTTTTGAGTCAGTTCCTTCAGGTTTCAAGTTCCTTACATATCTCAAAGTGTCCAACATATTAGCTTTATACACTATATCTTTTATATGTTTGTTTAAGGGTTTGAGTGAACTCTTGTAATGGGGAATTTATAAGGGTTTGAGTGAACTCTTGTATTGGGGTGAGAACTTGAGTGAGTTCGTTGTATGTAGAGAAAGCTTTGAGTGAAGCTTGAGAGAAAGAGAAAGAGTAAGGCTTTGAGTGAAGTCTTGAGTGAGAAGAGAGGTCTTTGAGGGAAGATTTCGAGTAGCAACTATTAGAGGGAATAGTTGTTAGGGATATGAGTTCGTTGAGGAACTCGGTAGAGGCTCTAGTTCCTCATAGGTTGTAACAAAGTCGTTGGCCTATTTTAGTGGAATGTTTTGAGTCAAAATCCCTTGGGGTCGAGGTTTTTCACTTCCTATTTGGCCTATGAAGTTTTCCTCGTAAAATCTCTCTTGCACTATTTCTCTATTGCGTTAAGTTTCTTTTAATTCCGCGAAAAGTGACTAGCAAGCTCTATACTACAATTCACCCCCCCCCCTCTTGTAGTATTTCATCTAAATAACAATATGTACTAGACTCCAAGGAACATCAAAGGAAACAATAAATCATTAAATTAGATTTCCCATCCTCTTAGCATTTGATATCAAAGAGCAAGGATGAAAGAATAAAACTCGAAGAGGGCATTGACAATGTATGTAGATTATATTAGGTAGTGTAATCCAGCTAAATATATACCATACTCCAAAGAATATCAATTGAAACAATCAATCACTTAACCAGATTTCCCAACCTCCTATACTCACTTAAAACATATATTCCGTACAGTGTGTCTACGCAGACATCTAAAGTTTTTATTATTAAATACAGAGTATATTATCATTCAAACAATTAGAGTTTACTAACTGATTAATGCCCAAATAAGTAGTTCTCTGTAGTAAATACTTTGTATTTATCATCAATCCATTAGGCAGTGTTGTTCTATAGACACGAATAGACTTGAGTATAATCTTAATAAACGGACAAGCCTATCATTCATTCTTTGTTTATGCTGCACAACATTAGTTATTATACTTCATATTTTTCATAGTTCCTCCATTTCACAAAATGGTTACACTTAACTTTTAACAATCACCCCTGCACCCTTTTGACCGTTAATATCTAGTGACATAATATTAATGCTTCGTAATAAAAATTAAAGTATTACAAACTAATCAAACAAGAACCCACATAATAATTGTAAATTGGATCAACAAAACTGGCCATAAATCATACAAAAGTAACAAAACTGTCCATAAATCATACAAAACGTTAGTATACCATGCTTGTTAAACCCTAGATCACATAAAAATCGAATCTTTGCAAAGTTATAAGCAAAACAAAATGTATACAAATTTAAACCCCAAAATATAAAGAAAACTATATAAAATTAGCCAAATTTGACCATGTTGGACAATATTTGACCTAATTCAATGAAATCAGTCCAATAGACTAAATTAAACACCAATATTAGTCAAAATTAGAGCATAAATTCGACAAAATTGAAGAGAAGAGAGAGAGAAAACCGTAAATGGTATTAGTAGGATTTGCAGCAGCCTGATTCTTGGCAGCTTCGCCAATAAGGCACTCAGTTGGGGTGAAGGCGACCCAAGACGGCGTCGTTCTGCTGCCCTGATCGTTGGTGATGATTTCAACACGGTCGTGTTGCCAAACTCCAACACAAGAGTAAGTGGTTCCGAGATCGATTCCTATTGCTGGCCATTCTCCCACTTTCCCCTCCATTTTTCTGGGTTACAAAACTTATTTTACAGAGAGATTAGAGAAAGTGTTCTTCCCGTTTTATAATTGGGTACTTGATTGATGAGACTATGAGAGTGAGCTCCGAGTAGTCAGTACTTTTAATTAGGTAAATTTTTTGTTTTGGTTTTCTTTTCGTTATGGTTAGTCAAAATTGGTCAAATCTGAGTGACTTGAACCAATTTGAAGGCCGGATTAATGTACTGTAAGATTCACTCCCTCGGTCCTTTATTTTTAGCTAGTGAGAAATATTACTCCGTACTTTATTGATTTTTGGCTGGAAAAAATTATGAGAGAGAAAAGTAGTGAGTTTAACAAGGGTGATTGTGAGAGTATAGATGTAGTCTCGTATGTCCAAAAATAGAATTGCGCAAAACTAAAGGGACGATCTTAAAAAGAAATTGGGGTAAAAAATAAGTGATAAAGCGACTAATAATCTTGCAATGACATTAACTTTAATAGTGTTGGAGTAATGATCACAAAATTAGGATGATTAACATCTGCGTCTTAGTTAACAATAACCAAGTGCTTAGCAATGGGGGTTAGACCATTAGAACCTTCCCAAAGGTGGAAACTCTAGAGGAAAATAGGTAAACTCTCCAAAAGAAGAAATCTTACAGAAAACCGGAAAAAAAAATATTACTTTTAGTAATTCGATTTTACGTGTTATTTTAAGAATTGGGATTATCATAAAGGGTATTACGTAGCAATATTATGTCATACCGAATCAAAGTAGAGGTCACTTAATGCGTAAATTATGTACAAATTCTTGTATGAACCCTGGTCCATCTATTTTAGATGGACCGCCTCCTAAAACACACCTCTATACAAATAAAACACAACTGAACTCTACTCATTCTTCTTCCTGCATCTTTACATCTTCTTCTTCTTCCTTTTTTTTGCTAATTTTTTGTTCCTTTTATACAGAATCTCTCTCTTTTTTTTTCAAAAAAAAACAAAAATATGATCTCTTTTTATTTCTTTCTCGATTTTAATTCATTCCTTTTTTTTTTTCAAATTCTTATTTTCTCTCTCCTCTATCTTGATTTTTTTCCATTAATTTTTCCACAGATTTTCTGCATTTAACGTGATGGAAATTGTCAATATTCCTGAAGAGATCAATCCAGGTTAGTTATTATGAATTCATTGTGATCAATATTAATTAATTTTTTGATTTTGCAATGAATTTGTGGATGAAATTATTGTTTAATATCAATTGAATTTGTTGCAACTAATCTGATCGATTTCAATCGTAATCCATTATGATCGATTAATTGATTTTTTTATTGTTGTCATTATTTTGATCGATTAATTTAGTAAAAAAAAATTGGACATTGCAAATTTTGAACATTTAGTAAAAAAATTTGAACAATTGCAAATTTTGAACATTTAGTAAAAAATCCGAACTGAACATCGAAAATTTTGAACATTTAGTAAAAATATATGAACAATCGCAATGTACCACTTGAACATTTAGTAAAAAAAAAAAAAACTGAACGATTGCAAATTTTGAACATTTAGTGTAAAAAAAAAAAAAACAAATCTGAAGTGAACATCGAAAATTTTAAAAATTTAATAAAAATATCTGAACAATCGCAATGTACCACGCCTATACTTTTGAACATTTTGTAAAAAAATCTGAACGATTGCAAATTTTGAACATTTAGTAAAAAAATCCGAACTGAACATTAAATTTTTTGAACATTTAGTAAAAGTACCTGAACAATCGCAATGTACCATGCTTATACTTTTGAACATTTAGTAAAAAAAATCTGAACGATTGCAAATTTTGAACATTAAGTAAAAAAAAATTCTGAACTGAACATCAAAAATTTTGAACTTTTAATAAAAGTATTTGAACAATCGCATTGTACTACACCTATACTTTTGAACATTTAGTAAAAAAGTCTGAACGATTGCAAATTTTGAACATTTGGTAAAAAAAAAAAAATCCGAACTGAACATTGAAAGTTTTGAACATTTAGTAAAAATATCTAAAAAATTGCAATGTACCACGCCTATACTTTTGTACATTTGGTAAAAAAATCTGAACGATTGCAAACTTCGAACATTTAGTAAAAAAATCCAAACTGAACATCGAAAATTTTGAACATTTATTAAAAATATATGAACAATAGCAATATATTACACCTTTACTTTTGAACATTTAGTAAAAAAAAAATCTGAACAATTTCAAATTTTAATTTGAACTTTTAGTAAAAAAAAATCCGAACATCGCAAATTTTGAACATTTAGTAAAAGTATCCGAACAAATGTATCACTGCACGCCTTGAAATTGATCGGATTAGCTTCAACAATTCATCTTTATCTCTACTTGTGCTAAAAATGTTTTTAAATTATATACAAATTGCAAAAATTTAACTAATGAAGAAATTTAATTAACGGTTAATTGCAAATTCAAAGAAATTTAAAGAAATTTTAGGTTCAGAAATTTTATTTACCTTTGATCTGCATGTGTATCTTGCTTTTCTTCCATGACGATTCTCGAATTTGCAGAGGAGAGAGAAGTTTTTCAGCAATTGTAAGAGTAAATGTTCATAATTAAATCTTCTGTCAGTTTTGTTAGAGTGGAAAGAAAGAAAATCGAGAATTTGGATCGCATAAAATGAGTTTTGTATTGTACTTGGGCTGGTGGTCCACCTATTTTAAATGGACCAGGGTCTACAATAGACCTATTGTAAATTATGCTTTTACTACATAATACGAAGTACTTCTTTGGCCCTTTTACATTTTAAAGTTAATTCCCGAGTTTGGTCTAGTTCATCCTTGACCAATTTGGAAACCCATTGCTTTGCAGTGACCCTTTTGGCCGCCTAATCGTTACCTCCAAGCAAAAATTATCCGAAAATAATTTGTTGGTGGCTATTTATAAGTTCCTAACCGTTGTTCATTTTATAATACATCCCTTTTGGCCGCCTAATCGTTAGCTCCAAGCTAATTATCGGTAAATCTTATTCATGCGCGTAACAGTGGTTGCAAATTCATGCCTATGTATAACTATATTTGAGTAAAAACTACCTATATTATTACCCTTTTTTTTTAACAAAACTACTTACATCATTTTTTATACACGTGTCATTTCTAAATAAAAAAAACTTCTCAAAATTGATTATGGCATCATTTTTTTTTATTCAACTTTGCTATATTTTGTATTTCTAAAATCAAAAGTTGTAAAAATAATTCCTCTAAAATAGATAAATGTGTAAACACCAATTAAACCAAAACTACATTATAATGACTTTTTCTATTCTAATTCTAAATCGTGCCATCCAGTAATTTCCTACACACATCCTTCTTCCTTGAAACCTTGACCATGATTAAATAAACGTTGACAAAATACAAGTATATTTTATCATAAAGATACTCCATACACCGAAGAATTGGCCTATGGTGTTTTTTTTTTTTTTTAAAGAACTATTTTTGATCGGACAATTTTACAATAGCTACAATAGTTTTGTGACCACATAACTATTAAATCATGATCGTACATCTGTCAATAATAGTTCCACATCCTTCATATTGACTATTGGGTTGACTTGAAAAGTATCGTAATTTTATTTTAACTTTAAATTAAATACTGCATTATCAATTTATCATCCTCTTCCACTCTAGACTCACGATTTTCATACTACTCCATTGTTTACCATGAATTGATGAATTCATTATCTTCAAAGGCCATACCACCATTGGTCATATCTGATTCTCTTCTATACCATTCTTCCAATTTTTGTAATCTTATAATAATGCTACTATGAATCAATCTAACGCTGCTTGATCGTACAATCTGAATTTCTAATGCCTATGTAGTGTATTAGTGTGTATGAATTAAAATTAATTTCCAACCTCCCATCAATGGAGAAGCAGTTATTAAATATGTCGTCAATGGTTATAAAAAAAAAATTGGTAAAAATAGTTTTTTTTAAAATTTTTTTTGAAAAACTATGATTTGATTTGATTTGATAAATAAATGGATAAGATCTTCTCTTAAAAAAAAATGAAGGGTTTAGATAAAAAATTTATAGTGGCCACAATTTTTATGTAGCCGTTGAATAGTCTTCCATTTTTTATCAATCTTGCAGTGTTGAAGAAAGAAAGGCAGTTGAAGTAGCTATAGTCAACTTCATCTCTGAAGAGTAGTCTGTTGTAAGAGAGAAGGATTATTATTTGCCACGTTCAAACATGGCGACATATCCCCCCACTTGCCCACTATTCAAAAAAAAAAAAATCAGCTAGTAAAATCCTTGAAAGCGCTAAACAAAACCATGGAAATACTCAGAAATGTAATACAAGCCAGAAAGCTCAAACCACGATTCACGGTTCACCAACCGCCGATCGACTATACGCTTGGACGCCGGCGAACGACGATCATTTACCCCTAAATTTCTAGGTTAGCTCCAACCCCAATTCCCAATTCTTAATAAAAAAAAGTCAGTTTTTTTCATCTTAATTTGATGGTTTGAATGATTATATTTAATTTGTATCTATTGGGTTAATTGTCTAATACTCTAATTGAGCTGTCTTGTTCACTTGTGATTATGTTATAAAGCATGAAATTTAGAGTCCCACACTAGAATTAGTAGAAATGTATTATAGTTGTGTTAGATAGAAATTGTTATTTTGGTAGAGTTGTTAACTCTTTAATTGTTCAAGTTTTGTTGAGTTGCTTTGATTTGGATTGTACTTGATATTTGTATTATTTGGTTATGTTAATTGAATAACTGATTCATAATTTTCAATTTAATTGGGATGTGTTAAATGATTCAGCCAATTCAAACAAATCCAAGCCAATGTAAAAACAACCTGATTTTTGACAGAGTAAAATCACATGGAAATACCCCTTCACTAAGTTTTCAAACTCAAGAAGATGATATGGAAATAATTAATACAAGTAGTAGCAATGTACCACCGGAAGAGGAATACTTGATGTATGATGTTGAACTTCTTCATGATCTAGGAAAAAATTATCCCTTAATCAAAGATGGATTACTATGTGATGTCCGTTTGTTCCCCGATTTGAAACTCATGGCTATGAACTATGATTATAAAAGCGTTGAAACTTATCAACTAAGACAGAAGAGTGGTTAAAACTGGTAGTATAACATCGGTTATATATAACTCACTAATAACATCGGTTAATCTCTCTTGGTGATTTATATGGTCTTCAAATTATTTTGTTGAATTTTTCATGTCACCTAGAGTAGCTCTCTTGTTGCCTAATCCATCCGATCTTTTGTGATAGAGTAAAAAGTCAATCATAAGTTACAGACATAAGCTTAAACTTTTGATTAATATATTCATTTGACATTATCAAGAGCCATTGTAAGGTTGCATGATAGAAAATCTAATCATAAGCTTCAATAATCAATTTAAATTTTTGGTTGAATTGGTCCTTCGACATTTTTGTTCTTCCAATTTAGAATTTTTTTGTCCTTTGACTGTGTTTTTTAACTGAGCTTTGAAGTGTTTTTGTCAAACATAGCTGCTGTAATAAGAGCATAGAACGAAAATGAGCAAGAAGGGAGAAGATTTAGGGCCAGTGATAGGAATTGATCTTGGAACAACATACTCTTGTGCTGCAGTTTGGGAGCATAATCGCGTTGAGATCATTGTTAATGACCAGGGAAACCGTACAACACCGTCTTGTGTAGCCTTCACAGAGAGCCATCGCCTCATTGGCGAGGCTGCTAAGAACCAGGCAGTACTTAATCCTACTAATACAATCTATGGTAATCTCTCTGCTACAAATTCCATTTTAGCATTTTATGCTTTGAATGGGTTTTTATTTGATTTTTTTATGTTTTGTATTCACTACAAGAAAACATGGGATTACCAATGGGCTTTGAATTGTTTTTGTTTGGTATTTTTTGATGTTTAGTATTCATTATAATCTCACAGGTCAAAATTAATGCCTAGCGCAAATATCGAGTAGAACTCATGTTGTGTACATGTATATGATGCAGATGCAAAGAGGCTTATTGGGAAGAGATTTACAGATGAATCAGTACAAAATGACATAAAACTTTGGCCATTCAAGGTTATTGACTCGAACAATGACGAGAATAAACCTTTGATTGTTGTCACTTACAAGGATCAACAGAAGCAATTTACTGCAGAAGAGATAGCTTCAATGGTTCTTTTGAAAATGAAACAGACTGCAGAAACTTATCTTGGTTCAGAAGTTAAAAATGCTGTCATCACTGTTCCTGCACACTTCAATGACTCCCAGCGTCAAGCAACCATAGATGCAGGCACCATTGCTGGCCTCAATGTCATGCGCATTATCAATGAGCCAACAGCTGCCGCCATTGCCTATGGCCTTGATAAAATGAATACTGACCGCAAAGAGGCAGCCAAGAATGTGCTAGTTTTCGATCTTGGTGGGGGAACCTTTGATGTATCATTGGTTCGTATTAGTTATGGTATATTTGAAGTGAAAGGAGTAACTGGGAATACCCACCTTGGTGGAAGTGATTTCAACAATAAAATGATGAGCCACTTTGTTGCTGAGTTTAAGAGGAAACACAAAAGGGACATTAGCGAAAATTCTAAGGCACTTGGGAAGCTGAGAGATGCTTGTGAAAAAGCAAAAAGGATGCTCTCTTCAATTTCTGAGGCAACTATTTCAATTGATTCTCTCTACGACGGTATTGATTTTCACTCAACCATTTCCCGCTCCAAATTTGAAAGGTTGAATAATGCTTTCTTCACAAGCTGTATTGATTCCATTGAGCAATGTTTGAGTGAAACTGGTATGAGAAGTGAAGATATTAATGATGTTGTCCTTGTTGGTGGGTCAAGTAGGATCCCTAAGGTTCAAGAAATGCTGAAAGATTTCTTCAATGGGAAAGAGCTCTGCAAAAGCATTAATCCGGATGAGGCTGTTGCACATGGTGCTGCAATTCAAGCTTCGATCTTGAGCGGTGTACGTAACAATGAAGACTTCTTTCTATTAGATGTCACTCCTTTGTCTCTTGGAGTTGAGCTTCATAGTGGTGAGATGAGCATTTTCATCCCAAGAAATACTACCATTCCAGTGAAAAAGTCAGATTATATCTGTACTGCAGTCGATTATCAGACATCGATTAGGTTTCCTGTATATGAGGGTGAAAGACCCATGGCCGTAGACAACAACTTCTTAGGTACATTTACTGTGCCCAATATCCCTCCAGCCCTAAGAGGTAAACATATGTTTGACGTCTGCTTTGAAATCGATAATAATGGTATCCTGACCGTGTCATCGAAGCATATAGGCACTAACAACAAATGGCAAATCACTATTACAAATCACAGTAGTAGGTTATCTAAAGAAGAGATTGATCGAATGCTGAGAGATGCTAAGAAGTACAAGGCCGAGGATGATGAGTACGAAAAAGCTCAAAAGGTCAAGCTTGAACTGCAGAAATATACTGATAATATGTGGGATATGATAAAAAAGGGCGGAAAGCATGTCGTAAAGAATGCTACAGAGATGGTTGTTGAAGAAGCCATTAATCAAACAGTTCAATGGCTTGATGATGGGGATTACATTGTAAGTGAGGCTGGTGCATTTCAGGAAAAATTGGAACAACTTCAGAGCATTTGTGATCCTTTTATTTCTGAGTTTTCCTTCTAAAGCTGCTGATATTTCATGATGTTTTGAAAGCTTCAACACTGACGTACTTACCCTGCAAAGTTTGTTGTTTCATAAATATATTGTAATGTCTTTTGATTGTAATTGACAATTCAATAAGGAGTAACTCCTAAGTTGATCTGCATAAGCTCCTATGCTATAGCAAAATCATTATTATTGTACGATGATATTAAAATTTAATAAGTTCTAACTTCTAATTACCACGGTTAATCTCGTTCCAATCATAAGATAACTTATGTACTCGATCTCATAGTCTCATATATGTGCTCACTACGCCACGAAGACAAGCTAAGGACTAAGGTGTAGAGCCGAGTTTGGAAGGGCTCGTCATTGAAAAAGGATTCAACTTTTCGTGAGTAGATTTGATCCATGGTGAATAGGTGTAACCGAAAAGAAAACAAAAGGAAATGATATTAGATTAATGGTACAAGAATTCAATATTCAAAATACTATAAATAACTCATCAAAATTCATACATGGGTGTGGGCTTCAGAAAGGAGTTCGCCATGGTGTCTCTCCTCCCATAGAATGCAAAGGTGTACGCGGATGCAAAGCTGTTTCTCCTCCTGCTGTCACAATGTCTACTTAACTAATGCACATCAAAACGAGGAAGCCCCAGTTTCTCACCGTGAGAAACAAATTCGTTTCTCATGGGGGCATTTTTGTGAATAAATCAACAACTTTTTCAACTTTATTCAACTGTGGAGCCCACAATATTGAAAAAGTTATTGATTTATTCACAAAAATGCCCCCATGAGAAACAAATTTCGTTTCTCACCATGAGAAACAGGGAATTTCCCCATCAAAACAATTATCTTTACAGTTAACTTGCGACAAGAATTGGGGGGTGGGGTGGCAGTGTGGGAGAAGGGATGAGAGGTTTCGAGGGTTGGGTTGGGGGCGGCCAGCCGACTTCAGAGGGTTAGGGTGGGGCGACATGTCGGTTTCATGGCTTGGGATGGTCGCCCAGTGGGAAAAGTTGCCAAGTTGGTTGGGTGAGGGGTAGGGGGCTTAGGACATGTGATGACATTTTAAAAAAAAAAATCTTTTAGCAGGTGATTAATTAAGAGAGGTTGTTATATACACCCGGGTGTACGGTACACCTACTAGACTCAAAGATATTTGTTTGCTCATTTGATGATAAAATGAGTCATAATCATCGAAATGAGCAAATAATACCCTTGGATGCACCGTTTACCTGGGTGTATGTCATAATTTCTAATTAGTCACTGGGGCTAATAAAAGAAAACACATCCAAAATTGGGATTATTCAAGCATTAAAAGTTGCAATTATTTAAAGAAAATTGGCAAAAATTAGAATTATTAAAATCAATTTTTCCTTATAAAAATAAATGAACAGAATCATTCAAGTTTATTTGTTCATATATAAACAAGTAAACAACAAAATATTCATTTAAAATTGTATCATGTTCATATTTAATAATATAACTAGTGTGTCACCCGAGTGTTGTCCCGAGATGTTACTGTGAGTAATTTCTTTTTTTTTTTATTTAATAAAGTGTTTGAAGTATTAATAATTTGGAATGTAATGTTGAATATTGAAGAGAATATAAAGAATAATATGTATCTCTTTGTTTTTGAGTTTAGATGCAATTTTGTACTCCCTCCTTTCCAAATTACTAGCAATGGTTTGACTTTTTGCACTATTCACACATCTCAATTTGACCATCTTTTTTAGCTATTATTATATGAAAGTCAATGTAATCATGTAAGATGTTGTTGGGTCTATTTTAATGTATAGTTTCTTAATATAAGTTTTTTTTTATAACTTATTTAAATATATAATAAAAAATATCAACGGTCAAACATGTTCATCAGCAAGCGTGTCAAGTCAAAATATTGCAAGTAAACTGGGACAGAGGGAGTATTCTACATTTAAATACATTTATCCCTTACCTTTATAAAAAGTAGAAGATGACTCTTAGGAATAGTGTGCTACCAACTATACCCTTAAAATTGTGTACAAACATGTGTATTTACTTTTTACCCTCATTAATATTTTTACTCTCATTAATATATTTAATGTTTTTTCATTAAACATATCATCAATTATGTAATACCCCATATTTTTAATGTATTTTATAAATTATTTATTTATTTATAAAATATAATTTTGGGTCAAATTATTTTTATTATGGGATTTAAATAATACAAGGTTTAATTTTTGGGTTAATAAGTATTTAATCCAAATGTAGCTCATCTTCATAATAAACACAATCATCCTATTTTTATATTTGGGCCAACTATTTTATTATTCAACTCCATAATTTTATAAGCCCAAACCTACCCTAAACAACCCTACACTATAAATACTCATTCAATCTCGGGTGTCAAGGTAAACAATTTTCCCTTTTCTTTTTCTTCTTCCCTTTCTTTTCCTTTTCTTCTTTGTTCCACGCAGGAACAGTGGCTGTGCGTGGGCTCGCTGCCACCTCAGCAACGCCACTGCTGCCGCTGCTCCACCGCAGCCGTCCACCGGCGCTGTTGCAGGTCGCCAGCCACCCCCCTTGGCTTGGTTCCTTCTTTCCTCTTCCTCTTCTCATTTTTATTTATTAGTTTGGCTTTGATTTTTATTGGTTTCAAAATGATTAATTTAGTATCAAATCATGTTTTAATTGATTTAAAGATATAATTTCAGATTATTAATTTGGTTTATTATTTTCAGATTTTGATATGATTAAAGTTAGGGCTTCTAATTTATTCAAGACTTGATTTTTAGGGTTCTTGTATAAATTAGTTTGGGGCTTTTATATACTCAATGTTTCTATGAATAATTTAAGTATAAAAACGTATTTTGATGAAGTTTTAATGAGCTTTTGATTGAATAATATTGCTGGAATTTTATTTAAAGTAGTAAAATTGTGATTTTAATAAAAGGGTTTAATTACCCATTAAAGAAGAGTTTAATTAGAGGTTTTTAAATAATTTTCAGATTATTATAAGTTATTTAAAGTGAGATTAAGTTGATGGAAATTGTGTATACAAGGGTAATTAATATAGTATTACTATCCCTTTATGTAGGAGACTTGGTTCGAGAGGTGTTGTAGTGTATTTGGCCACTTTAAGGGCTTAATTGAGGTACATACAGTGTGCTCAGAAATTTCTTAAGCGTGTAGAAACATGCTAAGATTTACTTAATTGGTTCCAAGTTAGTGTCATGCTAGGAATTGGTTGGAATGCTTAAATTGAAATGAGATTGGTGATTTGAATTGGATTGATCAAATTGAGAATGGTTTTGGTGAAGTATTTGTGAAGCATGATTGGTTGAAATAAATTATTTATTGGAATTGGGGATATTGGAATATTGTCATTGAACCAAATTTTTATTATTGGCACGTTTGATTTGGTTTGGAATATTGAAAATGAATTTTATTATGGTTCATATAATTTTAATTGATACTATAAGCATGAGGAAGGAGCTATTTAAGTGTCTTTGTACACGAGGAATAAATTATATTTTGGTGCCTTAGTGCACTTAAGGTGTTTTCAACATCGAGGGATAGGATTTGTGGCGCTTTATGCGTTTAAGGTGTCTTTGACACCGAGGTAGATTAAAAAGGGTTCAACATTAATATGTTATGTGGTCACTAATTAATTATTCAAGAATTAAATTGGCATGTTTGATTGTTGAATAATTATAATGATTGATTGTGTTATGGTTTGAGAGTCATCACCAAGTCTAATAATATGTTAAACAACGTAAAGTGAAAGAGATTACGTACCAAAACTTTTGGAACGTATATACCTTGAATATGAACATATGGGGGGAGTTATGCGACTTTATATTTGACCATAACTTCTACTGGGGGTACAGGACGCTGTACTTTTCATTTTTATTATGCGCAGGAATTTCGCGCACTTACAAGTGGTTCTTTTATACTGGCACGATTAACTCCCGTGTTAGTACCCCTATATTGGGGCAAGTTAGGGGGAAACCCGTTGGATGCGTAAGCAAGCTAAATAAATTATTTAGCTATTTAGTTATGGAGTCATGATGTGTGTTGTATGCTTGTAAACAGGTACAATAAGGTAAATTGTGTGATGATAAGATGAAAGCATGTTAGTGTGTTTTATTTACGCTTATGTACTAAGCTTTGCTGATTGTGTGTTTATATGTTTGTTTAGCCTTATATTTACTTTGGCCCTACGACGACCCATTTCTAATGGTGAGTAGTGGGGATAAGTAGAGAGGAGCTTTTTAGGTGATGAAGCGTATTCATGATGGGGCATGAGCAAAGAGCAAATCATGCTTAGTTTCCATAAGATTATGATGTGATTTATTGCTTTAGTTATTTTATATTATGCTTGTGAGACTAGCGCAAAGGTTTTTAAGTTTGTTTGGTTTTAATAAGGGCCTACAATGGTTCCAAGTTGTAAGTTGACTTTGGTTTGACTTTACTTTCGTTTTGGATGACTTTATAGTTGACTTGTTTTGAATGTTTTTAAAGATAGTCTTCCGCTATGTGTCTTTGATAATTGCCTTAGCCGTTTTCACGGTGGCGGTAATGTTTTAGATTTTCCTATTTTTAGTTTTAAAAAGAGCAAAACAGGTATTGTAAAGGAAAGGAATTTCTAGGGTGTTATAAACTAATTCAATTTTTTAAACTTTTTTTTAACAAAAAACTTTTAAAGCTTTTTTTGTTTTTTGATGTAAATTAATTAAATTAAATATAATATAATGTAAGTGAGGTAGTTGAATTACTAAAAAAAAAAAAAGATATGAAAGGCCAAAAAAATAGTTTTGATTTTAGTTGAGAACCATAAGAGGAGAGAGATGAATGTAATACTTTATCTGTTTTCTTTTACTCCATTTTGCAACACACTTGCTCTTATGGCACATACTTATTTTTTTACGGGAATAAAAAGGTATGTGTCATGAGAGATTTGTACACGTAATACCAAACCCTTTCTTATTCCCAGTGTTAAAATATAACACTTAAAAAAAAAAGTTTATACGAAGTATTTGATAAGTGTATTAAATAAAAAAAAATAAAAATAAAAATAAAAATAAATAAAAAAAAAAACTTATCTTTAATTCAATTCAGCCCAAAAGAACAAGTTCCGATGAAAGATGTCTAACAAAAATAGAACAAATGGATCATATTGACCGTGGACTTTGACTCTAAAGTCTTGTCCTTTAACGGATGGATGAATACAAACAACCTTGGCAATTGGCATTAACGCGGTAACGCCTACCAGAATTGTTAAGAGTATGGTCCTATGGAATATGGATTATGGAATGGCTTCAAAATACATCTTGGAAGAATGGAAGGGGCAAGTCACATCAAACATTTCGTAATGTTATGTGCAATTTCTAAGAAACAAACCAATCTTGCTTAATAGTTTACGAATATAGCCTAAGAATTAGCTCAAAATAAAAGAAAATTCAAAATAACTCTATGAGCCCCACACACACACAATATATAAATAATTTTTTTTTAAAAAAAAATTTGCCAAGTGAATGAATAGTCAATACGTCATTAACATATTGCTCGACTTGAGCATTATAAAAAAGCTACTTTTCAAGCCCTTACTCTAAGTCTCTAATAGTCTCGCTTTGAGTACGTTTTAGAATCATTTTCAGTCATTGGCCTCTAAATTGTAAGTTCTTTAGACATTAGTTTTTTTAAAAAAAAAAAAAAACAAACATTTGTTTAATTTTTTTGGTTGAATTGATTCTTTACAATTTTGTTTTAATTCAGATTTTTGTGAGATTGGACAATAGATTAGTTTACTCTTCCATATTTTATTTTACATTGTGGTTGTACTTATTTTGTGAACTAAGCACTAAGGTGTCAAACATAGCTGCAGTAATTTAATAATAGAACAAAAATGAGCGAGAAAGGAGGAGAAGATATAGGGCCAGCAATAGGAATCGATCTTGGGACAACATACTCTTGTGTAGCAGTTTGGGAGCATAATAAAGTTGAAATCATTGTGAACGACCAAGGCAACCGTACGACACCGTCTTGTGTAGCCTTCACAGAGAACAATCGCCATTGGCGAGGCTGCTAAGAACCAGGCAAATCTTAATCCTACTAATACAATCTATGGTAATCTCTCTACTTAAGCTAGCTGCAACTAACTCCATTGTAGCATGTTGCTGCTTTGAATTGTTTTCATTTCGTTTTGTATTGTTACGCTCATTGATTATTATTGTCTTATTGATATTATGAAAATTTTGTCACAAAGGACATTTTATGTCCACTTTATTTTTTTTATTTTTTGTCACAAATGAGTAAATGACTTTAAAAAAAATGGAAAGCCCCCGTTAATCTCTGTGATAAACAAAATTTAATAAATCAATAACTTTATTCAGTCATCATTATTGTAGGACCCACTTTTATTAAAAAAGTTGTTGATTTATTTATAAAATTGTCATATGATAAACAAATTTTGTGTATCTCATAGATTAATTTGTATTTACCCTACAAAAATGGTAGGAGGATCAAAAATAGTTTTTTTTTTTTTCTCCAAGGAGGGACCTTTACCCAAAAAATGAGATTTGACCCACCAAGTCAGGCATCGACCACCCTAGCCCCACCCCTTTTACGGCAACCACTTTTTCCTCTTTCCCTTTCAGAGTAGCCTCCATCAGCCCCTAGCCAGCCACCCCCTATCCCCTTTCCATTGCCAACGCCAACCCCAACCCGGGCACCTAGGCCTCCCACTCCAACAACCGGCCCCCACCCCACTCTTATGTCATGCTCCGAATCCATTTTTAAAATCCACAAAAAATCACCAAAATTTCTCCAAATTAACGATAACGAATTTAGCTAAATCAAATAACCTTTAAGAAATACTTAATTTGCTATAGTATTTTCCTTCAATTCCTACTTTACAATTATATTCGAGTTATGTATCATTCTAAATCTTTTATAAAAGTATCTTTTACATTTAAAAAAAAATCAATGTAATGGTAATTTTTCCTCCAAAAATCAATACAGGGTATAAATTTTTGCAACTACATATAAAAAATTAAGTAGGTTATTCTTTTTACAAAAATCATAGAAGTAAAACGGGTCATTCGAGTCGAGTACGGATCAGGTCAACAAATAATCGGGTTACGGTCGCGTTGGGTCACTTTGGTTTTGGGCCGAGCACCGGGTCAATAGATAATCCGGTTGTATTCGGGTTAGGTTCAGTTTAAGTCGGGTCAAATTTAAATATCAAGTCCAATTATCAGATTAAATTTGGATCAGATCATTTCAATTTTTAGCTCCATTTTAAATTTTAATTGTATATGTAGATACAAATATTTCTTGTCAAAACAAATATGTCAATACCAATATTTGATGAATGAAGTAAAACTCTTTGTTAATAACAAAATTACACGTTACTCATATCATCTAAGACTACTTTTTTTTTTTTTTTAATGATTTGAACTTTTACACTTGGTTGTTGGCCAACAAAACCATGCATGTGTATTACAAGTATTATAAGGTAATTATAGTTTGAGTCATTTCAGGTATCAGGTTACATCGGATTGGGTTACTTCAAGTATTGGGTCTATTTAGATCACAATTCGGGTTAAAATCAGGTTGGGACACTTCCAATCTTGGGTCAACTTCCACTCAGGTCAATTTCGTGTCATATACAGTTGGATCGGGTCACGTTTGGGTATCGAGTCATGTTTGGGTCACTCCACTCTGGCCTGGGTTCATAAGTTCGAGTTCGGGTCAATGATTTTGAGTTAATTAGTTAATCATGTTTTTTAAAATTAGCTATGGTATAGTTACAAAAAGGATTTTTTTACAATAATCACTAACAATTACTCCATTTGTTTAGTGGGAATATATTTTAGGAAAATTTGATTTAAATAATCCAACCTCTACCTGATTTATTTTCAATAATTCAACCTTTTGATTATTGTACAACTAGTTTTGCCCCCGTGCAATGCACGGATTCAGAATAATAAAATTTATTATTATTATTATTATTATTATTATTATTATTATTAATAATAGTCAATTGAAATTAAATGACTTATGTAACACCATTTTATTTTATTTTTATTTTGAAGTATGAATTTATTTAATATTTTTCCTTAAAATTTTAATGTGTTGCATATATATATATATAAAATTATTAAAAGAATTTAATTTTTAAAAAAAATTAAGTAGCATTTTGGAAGGAAATTTTTTCATCAAATTTTGCCAAGTGTCCATTGCGGGGATTACTTTTGTATTTTTTTTTTTTTTTTTGAAGAAATGCGGGGATTACTTTAGTATATGTATAGATAATCCAAGCTTTTAAGCCCCATTCTATTCTATAATTAATTAATTATATTAGGCCAAAATGACCAGTTACCTGTTCTTTGGGTAAATTTTTTTATTTTCTTTTTTCTCTTCAATTTTATAAAATAAAAATAAAGGAAAAATTAAAATAAAAAATATATCTATAACTAATACTAAAGTAGCAACCGCTGACATCACAATTTTACACGTGTTGCTTTTCAATTAAATTTTTTCCCGCCTAAAAGCTTTGATGATTTCATTTTTTTTGTGATATTTCATAAGCAGCTAAGTTTCTTATAAAAAATAGATATTTTGAGCTTGGGATTATGCATTGCATTTTGATTATGGATCTTGCTAACGAGCGCTCCAGGGCATTAGTTAAGGAATAATTTTATTGGTTGAAAGAGTATTAAGTTAGGAATGCATGACAAAATCACGCGTCGTTCGGTGTAATTAATGTTAGTTTTACTCTAATATTTCCACTTTTAATTCTCTTATCTAACGCCCGGGGGCGCTCATTAGTTTTTGCCTTGATATTATTCCTTCAAAATAATTTGTAATTAAATTATTTTATGTGCTTAAAAGTTAGGAATTAATGGATATTAGGTTGTTAGTGCCATATGACAAGCATGGGAAGTATTTAGGCATACCAACCATTATTGGTAGGTCTAAGAGGATGGTGTTTGAGGCACTAAAAGATAGAATTTGGAAGAAATTAAATGGGTGGAAGGAGAAATTGTTGTCTAGAGCGGGTAAAGAGGTTCTTCTCAAGTCGGTTATTCAAGCAATTCCTACATATCTTATGGGTGTCTATAAATTGCCGGCGGGTATTATTCAAGACATTCATAGTATGATGGCTCGTTTCTTATGGGGTAATTCTGATGGGGCAAGGAGAGTTCATTGGAAGAGTTGGAGTGACATTTGTACTCCAAAATGTCTCGGGGGCTTGGGTCTTCGTGATCTCAACGTGTTCAATGATGCATTACTTGGTAGACAAGCATGGCGCTTGGTTAGTCACCCGAATTCTCTTCTAAGCAAAGTACTTCAGGCTAAGTACTATGCCAAAAGCTCTTTTCTAGATGCTAATATGGGTTGGTCGAGTAGCTTCTCTTGGAGAAGTATTTGGTCTTCAAAATCTTTAATAAAAGAAGGGCTCTTATGGAGGATTGGTGACGGTACCAATGTTAACATTTGGCATGACCCTTGGATCGACAGCGGTGAGAGTAGATCTATCTCCTCTCCCCCTTCTGATGAGGTGCAGCGAGTTTCTGATTTAATTAATCACGAAACCCGTGAGTGGGATGTTGATCGTATCATGGCATTATTTTATGAAGCTGACTCCCGCTGCATACTTTCGATCCCCCTAAGCTCTAGAGGTATCCCCGACATTCCTAGCTGGGCGTTCTCGATGGATGGAAAATACTCTGTGAAAACGGCTTATTTATTGGGCAAATTATGTAACCTTGACAATTTCCACAAGTCTTGGGTTAACATATGGAAGCTTGAAGTCACGCCGAAAGTAAGACATTTTATCTGGAGAATTTGCACTGGTACGCTCCCTGTCAAAGCATATCTGAAATATAGACATATGGCTGTAGAGGATGACTGTCCGTGGTGCCCTGGCTGCCCTGAAACAGTTCGCCATGCTCTCTTCGACTGCTATACTGTCAAAGACCTTTGGGACGAATGTAGCTGCAAGGAGCTAGTCCATTGGCCGCAAGATTTGGACTTCATTGATTTCTTTGAAGGCTGGAGCAAGCACAAATCTCAATTACAATGTAGGGGTGCTATACTCATGTGGTATATCTGGAATAGAAGAAATGACAAGATTTTTAAAGGAATAGACTCGTTCCATCCTTCACTGGTGGACAGAGTTAAGTGCCTAGCAGCAGATTGTGAATCTTATGCAAAAAAGATTTATGGTACAACAGCGAAGAGGAAGTGCAGTAGCCCCAAAACTTGGTCTGCCCCGCCATCAGGTACGATAAAATTGAATTGTGATGCCTCAATCAGTGAAGATGGTTGGATTGGTTTGGGGGTTGTTGCGAGAGATTGGCAGGGTGATGTTGTATTTGCAGCCACCAGGAGAGTTCGAGCTTATTGGCCTCCTTTAATTGCCGAATGTAAAGCGGCAGCCATGGCTGTGAGGCTTGCCAAACGCTACAATCTGTCTAATATCGTGCTTGAATCGGACTGTCAAGTGCTCATTGGGAGGCTGTGCAAGGGATCAATCTTCTTCTCTGATTTGGATGCCTTACTCGAAGACATTATTAGCTCTAGCACTAGTTTTAATTCTATCACTTGGTGTCATGTAAAGCGGGAGGGTAATACTGTAGCTCATAACTTAGCCCGCATTGTGCCTTTTGGTTTTGAACAGGTATGGGAGAACCATAGTCCTTGTGAGGTTGCTCCATACATCTTTATGGACAAATTAATAATATAAGGCACCATCCGATTTTCCTCTAAAAAAAAATCTCCTCAAATAAAGTGCGTAGTAGATTTTTAGGAGTATTAGAAATCAGTTTATTTG
This sequence comes from Chenopodium album, assembly GCF_948465745.1. NCBI lineage: Eukaryota > Viridiplantae > Streptophyta > Magnoliopsida > Caryophyllales > Amaranthaceae > Chenopodium > Chenopodium album. Next base: position 39,482,800 of record NC_137849.1, read on the forward strand.
GTGGAGTAAATCATGGCTCATGTTTATCCACTAAGTACTAGCATTATCTATTTTTTAGTTTAAGTTTGTTATTGTAGGGCAAGAGGCATCTATGTATTTCATTATTGAATGAAGTATGCAAGTATCAGTATTATTTTCTAATCAAAAATAAAAAATATCAGTATTATTTTCAACGTTTATTTATGTTCTCTTTTACTTCATATTCCAAGAGTAGGATGATTGATAGTTATGAAATTTGGACTTAGTATTTTGATTTTGCAGAGTCTTTGCAGCTCCTACATCAAATGGTTTTGATTATTCATCAATTTGGATGTTGTGTTAATTAATTTAAAGTTGGCTACTAGAGGTCAATTATATAGAAATCATTATTGAATGTATTTATAAGTATATCATTAACTACATGGGCTTATGATTTTATCTATCAATTTATTTTAGATGTTTGATCATTTAACAAGAAATTAAAGCTATTTATTTATACATACTTAAGAAATACGAGTATAAAAATATTGTGTTAGGTTTACCTTCTAACAATGAATTTATGACAAATTTGAAAAGATTATTTGTATTTGTAATTCTATGCTGAAATGTTTTTTTGTTAAAACACTAATCTAGTATATAAAAAAAAAACTTTCACCCTCCTCCTTCTCCTAGCCACCATCTCTAAACCCTCTGCCACTCTGCATTCCCCTTCCCTTGTAGCCCCACCCACCCACCCACACCCCCCTTCCCGGTAGACCAACCCCACCCCATCGAACCGATTCCCACCTCGAAACCACCTCTATCCCGAAACCCCCCGCAAACCCCACCAGCAGCGAGCCCCAATGTTCACCATCTCTCTTGCCTCTCCCTTCTTTCTTGGTCTAATTGATTTCTTCCACGATTGAATTACATTTTTCTGGGATTGAATTCTGGGTTCAATGACTTATGCTTGCTTTTGCCTTCATTTGGGTTTCTGGGTAGTTTTAGAAATTGAAGAAATTTGAGGGTTTAGTTGGGAAAGAAAGGCATGGCAATAGACATGGGAGGAGAGAGAATTGAGGGGTTTATGAGTGTTTGCATGTGATGAGTAGAGGCATGAGAGAACGGATGGTGGGAGGAGAGAAATTGTGGTTTCAAGGGAGGGTGACAGGAAAGGTGGCCGGGGGAAAATAATTTTTTTTAATTAAAAAAGTTTTAAAAAATTGATTTTTGTTTTTTTTTAAAAAAAAAAATTGGACGAATCAAAACGCGACATATGGCAAGATGACTTGGTGTTGTAGGTTGGTGACTAATTTGGCCTAATGGAATCGAATGGGGTATAAAGTTTGGATTATTATCTAATTGTACAATAATTAAAAGGTCAGATTATTAAACATAAATCAGGCAAAGGTTGGATTATTCAAATTAAATTTTCCTACAGAATATATTTTATTGTTAATAGTAGAAAGAAATTAAAAAAAAAAAAAAGGTAATATAAGTGGGGTTTTTAAGAGAGAAATAATTAAATATTTATACAAGTGGGGTAAGTGGGAGAGAGAAATAATAAAATAATTGTGGGTTATTACGTAAATAGAAAGTGTTGTAACCATTATGAAACGGATGTAACAGAAAATTGTTGTGATTATTACGAACCGGAGGGAGTATTAACTACATTAATGTTTTAGTAATAACCATAAACAACTTTTTTTTTTTTTTGGAAATTTATCACCTACTTTTTTTTTTACAAAACACTAAAATTTACCACCCATCTATCTATAAATATTATTAAAGTAGAAACAGCTGACATCATATTGTCCACATGACAGCTTTATAAGAAAAATTTTCCTGCCTAATAAAATTTGATGTCATTATGTTTTCTTTGGATTTAAATTTCAAATTTAATTTCTCCTCCTTTCAATTTATCTATATTCTTTAATTTATTTATTTTTCTTCTATCGCCAACTATTGATATCTAATGCATCTTTCCCTTATGATTCATCGAACAAAATACTTTGATGTACGTATATATTTATTTTTTCTATTTTCCTTTATATATTTCAAGTTTAAAATCATATTTGCTTAATTAAAATCGTATAGTACAAATCTAACTTTTTTGTATATGCTCTAATTTTCATATTCGGTTTGTTCTTCTTCAAAATTAATTTTATAAAATTAGCATTTACAACTAATGGTTATGTGCTTATGTCTCTATAATTTTTCTAATACGAGGTAAAAATTAATTTCATTTAAAAATGCATAAAATATATACTCTATATATCAAAGAAATCCGTGCATCGCACGGGACTAATCTAGTAATTTATGAAAATATAAAACTTCCCTCCAAAAAGTGGTGGTAACTATTTTGGAAAAAGTAAGTAGTAAGTTTTAGTGTTTTGGAAAAAGTAGGTGATAAATTTCAAACAAAAAATTATTGGTAGTTTTTACTAAAACAACAACAATTGTCGTGGTTATTGTCAAAAATTCCTTACAAAAATGAAAGAATAGATGATTTTGTTGTAAGTTATTTTTATTTGTAAATTCACTAGTTTCCGTTTAACCCAAAAGTAAGTTGAATAAAATGTATTTGACTCTGTCCTTTTCATGGGTTAGCCGTGAGGCATACTGCTTTGTTTTTAACATAAGTTTTATGTTTGTCAAACTAAACTCCCACTCCATGTTCATCAATGTGATTCTTTTCCAGTTTCCACTTAGGCTCCATTTGACAGAAGTAAATCATTTTTAATTATTTTTTTGATCCCAAGTCAAAATCAAAGCCTAGCGCACTCATAGATACAAGATTTGAACTCATGATGTGTACATGTATTTGATGCAGATGCAAAGAGGCTTATTGGTAAAACATTTACAGATGAAATAGTACAAAATGACATAAAACACTGGCCATTCAAGGTTATTGACTCGAACGATGATGAGAATAGACCTATGTTTGCTGTCACTTATAAGGATAAAAAGAAGGAATTTGCTGCAGAAGAGATAGCCTCAATGGTTCTTTTGAAAATGAAAGAGACAGCAGAAACCTATCTTGGGTCAGAAGTAAAAAATGCCGTTATCACTGTTCCTGCATACTTCAATGACTCCCAGCGTCAAGCAACCATAGATGCAGGCACCATTGCCGGGCTGAATGTCATGCGCATTATTAATGAGCCAACAGCTGCCGCCATTGCCTATGGCCTTGATAAAATGGGTACTGACCGCAAAGAGGCAGCCAAGAATGTGCTAGTATTCGATCTTGGTGGGGGAACCTTTGATGTATCATTGGTCTGTATTGAAAAAGATGCATTTGAAGTGAGAGGAGTAGCTGGGAATACTCACCTTGGTGGGAGTGATTTCGACAATAAAATGATGAGCCACTTTGTAGCCGAGTTTAAGAGGAAACACAAGAAGGACATTAGTGAAATTCCGAAGGCACTTGGGAGGCTAAGAGATGCTTGTGAAAAAGCAAAAAGGATGCTCTCATCAACTACAGAGACAACTATTTCTATAGATTCTCTTTACGATGGTATTGATTTCAACTCAACCATTTCTCGCGCCAAATTTGAAAGATTGAATAATGCTTTCTTTACAAGCTGTATAGATTCCGTTGAGCAATGTTTGAGTGAAGCAGGTATGAAATAGGAAGATATTGATGACGTTGTCCTTGTTGGTGGGTCCAGTAGGATCCCAAAGGTCCAAGAACTGCTGAAAGATTTTTTTAATGGAAAAGAGCTCAGCAAAGGCATTAACCCAGATGAGGCTGTTGCATGTGGTGCTGCAATTCATGCAGCAATCTTGAGCGGTGCACGTAACAATAATGACTTTACACTAATGGATGTCACTCCTTTGTCCCTTGGATTTAGGCTTAAAGGTGGTGCAATGTGCGTTTTCATACCAAGAAATTCTACCATTCCAGTGAAAAAGTCACAAAAGGACATTTGTACTGCAGAGGACAACCAGACAGAGATAGCATTTCCTGTGTTCGAAGGTGAGAGACCCATGGCTTTTGACAACAACTTCTTAGGTATGTTTGGACTGCACAACATTCCTCCAGCCCCGGAAGGTGACCAAAAATTTGAAGTCTGCTTCGAAATTGACGATAATGGTATCCTGACAGTGTCAGCTCAGCATATTGGAACTACTAACAAGAACCAAATCACAATTACGAATCACAGTGGTAGGTTATCCAAAGAAGATGTAGATCGAATGCTGAGAAATGCTAAGAAGTACAAGGCAGAGGATGATGAGTACCAAAAAGCTGTAAAAGCTAAGCTTGAATTGCAGAACTATACTGATAATATGTGGGATAAGTTAAAAAGGTGCGGAAAGAATTTAGTAAAGAATACAAAGTTGACGATTGAGGAAGCCATTGATGAAACAGTTCAATGGCTTGAAGACGGTGATTTTAATGTCAGTAAGGCTGATGAATTTCTGGAAAGATTGGAGCAGCTTCAGAGCATTTGTGACCCTCTAATTTCTCTGATTTCCTGCTGAAGCTGCTGATATTTGATGATGTATGTCTTGAAAACTTCAACATCTAAGTATGAAAGGTTTCTGTTGTTTCAAAAAATTATTGTAATGTTTGTTCCTTTAATCTCTTTGAATGTTGTTCACAATTCGATGGCTCCTGAGTTTTATCTACTTGTACTTCATTTGCAGCAAAATTATGATTTATGAATGAATTCACTTCTTGTTTCTGTACTTAATTTATTTATAATTTGACATAAGCAAAAAACTAAAACAAAGCTCAAAGGGACATTAGCGCGCCAAAGCATACTCTCTCTGTTTAAACATAAGCCCAACCTACAGAATGTCATGCATACTTGCCAACCCCATGTTCATGTTGTAGTCTTTTTCATTCAAGGTCATGGCATGCCACGGGCTGGCCGGTCCCAATGGACGAGTGTGTGAGTATAACATCTTTTGGGAATAAGTGAATAACGCTATACCCAAATCATTATTACACTGCAATACAATGGTACGAATAGTTAAACATATTCTTTATTAAATAGTATTCAACTACGCTCAATCTTGTCATAATCACAATACTACTTATGTACTACATGGCTCATATATATATATATATATATATATATATATATATATATATATATATATGGTTGCTACACCACGAAGACAAGTTAATTTTAAGGTGTAGAGACGAGTCTAGAAGGGCTTGTCAATGCAAAAGAATTCCACTGTTTGTGAGTAGATTCTCTTGAGCCATGGTGAATAGGTGTAGCTGAAAAGAAAACAAAAGGAAATGATATTAGATTAATGGTGTAAGAATTCAGTGTTCAAAATACTACAAGTAATTCATCTAAATTCATACATGGGTGTGGGCTTCGGAAAGGAGTTCTCCATGGTGTCTCTCCTCCCATAGAATGCAAAGGTGTACGAGGATGCAAAGGTGTTTCTCCTCCTGTCCGCTGTTGCGGCATATTGCTGCAAGGATGAAGTATTACACAAACATCAATAGCTAAAAACCGACATAGTCTATTAAAACGAAGATTAAGGAGATAGAGTAGTAACATTAGAATGGAACTTACTAGATGGTGTTTGAAACAGGCACTTTGTCAGATATATGGATTCGTTCAACTGCACACAAGAGTACAAAATTAGGCAAAATATGAAGCAGAAAGTATATGGATTCGTTCAGCTTACGCTTTCATTTGTCTATTCATGCAGTCCATTCCTAACTTTTTAGCTCTGATATTTAATTGATTCTTAACCTCTTATTTGTCAAGTTCAATTAAGGGTTTTGAAATTGGGCCTTTGGATTGTGAGTTGGAAATTAGTGTGAAAATGGTATCCGTGTTTGAAAAGTGAGTACCTTGAGGCTTTTAGGAACAACAAGTGTTTAACCATTATATATTTACTTATTATATGGTGGTAGGTGTGACATATGACTTTAAGTGTGTATAATTTACGAAAAACAAACATGTGGAACAATACCCTTTTTGATAATGACAAAAGGGGGAAGAATATGTATGATGCTTATGGTATGCAGTAATTAAGTCTAAAGTTCATACATCATGATCGTTGAAAGTATATATATATATTGATAATGATGTGTATTGCTAAGTTCCTAACTATGTTAAGTTCTTGTGTATGTTCTTAATGTTCTTAACTTGTTCATATGTTATTTCCTTGAAAAACTAAGGGGGAATAAATGTACAATGATTATCCTTTAATATGTGATAAGCATCATTAGTTTGTCATCATCAAAAAGGGGGAAATTGTTGAGCAATGAATGAATCATGTCTTTTTGAAGTGTTCCCAGTCACTCGTCCCACTGTGCAGTGCACAACATCAATTATCAGTACATAGGTTTAAATAAATGACTTTAGAAATAAAAATCTTGCATTTGAAATCTAATAATTGTCTTTAGACCAGAAAATTAACATACATGTAGATGAAGAACGACTTCCAGGCAGCGATTTGTAGGATGAAAAGGCAGGCTGTGATAAAGGTTTCGAGGCTGAGGAATTATGCTGCAAAAAATGGAGATGACAGTTACACATCAGAGCCTGAGGACTGCGGAGAAAAGACAGGGGAAGAGATTCAACAAGTGCAAAGCCAAATGAACTTACAGGTCTCTCCTGAATACTACAACCACAAATCCCAAATTTAGTTCTGCTTTCTGATGTCTCATTCGATTCAACGACTTGTGCAGAAAACACGGTAATCTGCAAAGGGGAAAATACATATACTATGTGAATGCTGCTTCATGCAATCATGCCAAGTAAGTCAGAGTAATCAGAAATGTTGCAATATGGACTTACAAGGTCTTTTGATGCATCAGATAGAATAACAAGCTTATTTTGATAAACCTTTACAACCATACCGGTTGCACCTTCCAGCTGACCACTTATAACCTTCACTTGACACCCCGGTTCAAAATACTTGGCGAGCTCCTTTCCTTGCACAACAACCGTTTTCTGCCACAAAGAAGAATAACATGAGCCATCAAAACAGGAATGTAATCATCATTTTTCTAACTGATTGGTACATTGAATGGACTTTTACCAAAGGTATCTTCTCAGTAGGTGTAGGTCTAATATGAACGATATCTCCCTCCACGTACTCAACAAATCCCTTCAAATTCTTTAAATCACCTTTCACCACCACAACTGCATCTCCCCTCATCCAACATCCCTTTTCTTTTCCTTTAAATAAAGTCGCCATATCTGCATCAGATTCTCCAATTTCTCAAAAGTTTTCAACTTCTTGTATACTTGGATGTATATCTCCTGTGATAACTGAACTCAGAGCAACTGTCTTATACAAGTAATCTACACCTTCCTGAGAAAAGCAAAGAGTAGCCAAAGTTTGTGTTTAATTATAAATCTCAAACTTCAGCAAATCTCTACGTCTGAAGTACTACTTGTAAAGTTGTAAAGATAATTAAGTACATACCAGTTTATCTGACAAAGTTAAGGCATTCAACTTAGGAGTAACTTTCACAGTAACTTTGTGCTTCACAGTATCAACATCTACAATCTAAGACAATATAACATATATTTCAAAAGTGAAAATGAAACAAGTGATAAAACATCGATCGACCCAATGAGATAGGAAGGTGTTGAGCAATTAGGTTTTGATGATTATAAAATAATGATGATTATCTATTTAACGTGTATGTTAAGTTGTGCATAGAAAGAGCAAGTTATGCTTGGAACAGGATACAAGGAACCTGAGTAATGATAGGTATATATGTAAGGAACTTGAGCAATATAGGATAAGCAATAGAGGAACAAGAACAACGATAAGTGTTATGGTTGATAAGCATGATGATGGCTAAGGAACCATGAAGGTAACTGTGTAAATAGGTGTTTACATATGTTAGCTTCACGAGGTAAGTATCCTATACATATATATGTCATGTATGTGTAGAAGTCTTTTAATTTAGCTTAGTTTTCTTTACTGTTTTTATAAATGAAAAAACTAACCTTCTGAGTTGATTTGTTATCCTCAAAAGTTTGCTCAGTTTGTCATCATTAAAAAGGGGCAACTTGTTGACCCTTATGAGGTTTTGATGATGATGTTAAGAATTGAGCAAACTTCCATTTAATAAGGATTTTCTAGTGTTGAGATGTTTGCAGGTTCAGTAAGCGTTGAGGGCTGAAGTAGGAACTGAAACAGAGGAACTTTAGAAGATCCATGAGGATACAAGTAAAGTTAGAAGAAGAGTTCCAGAAATGGAACTTCCAGAAGTTTCTTAACAGGAACTTCGAAACGGGTTGTAACGACCTGGTTTCGGTGTAATGCTGGGGCAAACCCTAAGATCCAGAATATATCAAGACTACAGGATTCCAGAACAAGAGTTTCAGAGAAGCAACATGAAGACAGAGAAATAGAAGTATATTGCTCTAGGATTCATGTAAGTATGTTGGACATAAAAGTCGGTCTGGAACAAGTCTATATAGAACCTAGGTGAACTCCAACCAGTCAATGAAATTAGAGTAACTGACTTGCCAGGAACTCAGAGACTGTTAGAGTTCAGGAACCTAATAGGAACTTAAGTATGTACGTCGTTAAAAATCGGTTTTAATGATATATATATTTATCTAATACGTGCATATATTTTAGGGATTTGGTTTTACTGAATAAAGATATTTATCTTCTAATTGATCCCTTTTGGAAAAAGATAAATTTTGTTTAAGAAGTATTTTTAAACTAAAAGATAAGATTGGAATAAAATCTGATTTTATGTTAGGTTTATCTTATTATTATTGACAGATTTTATTCTTAACAAAAAGATATATTTTCGGAAAACTTGTTTTTAGAAAATATCTTTTAAACTTATCTTTTCAGAAAATCTATCTTTTTCAAGATGAAATGAATAATTCGAGTGTACTATAAATATGCTCATATGTATTCATTCAAAGTTGAGGCTGACGAAGTGTAGTGGTCGTGCTTAATGGTTTTAGCCTTCACCACGAAGCTAAGTCAGTTCTCCTGGTCAAAGTTCCTATCAGGTTTTGGTTACAGTACGTCCAGTGAGTTCCAGACAAATTTCGAGTGTCCAACATATTAGTTTTATCTCTTTATTCATAGATATGTATTTAGAAATATTCAATGAGATCTTGTAATGGGAAAAAGGGTTTTGAGTGTTTTGTATTTTGGGGTGAGATTGTGAATTCTCTTAAATTCATGTTTGAGTGTATGAGTTTGAATTCTCTAAAATTCGAGTGGTAGTTAGTCACCCCGAGTCTGTCTTGGGTTGCAAGTGGGAAAAAGGAACCTGAGTGTGTCTTAGGTCGAGAAAGGAACCTGAGTGTGTCTTGGGTCGAAAAAGGTGTCTGAGTTTGTCTTAGGTCTGATAGGATAGGTTCTTATCAATTAGCAAGTGTCTTAAGAGGAACTTGCGAAGCAAAGGTCTGTGTAATAGGTTGTACTAGGAGAGTTGCCTATTATAGTGGAATTTGTTTATAAGTCCCAATAGGGCCGAGGTTTTACTTCCAGTTAGGCACTGGATGGTTTCCTCGTAAAACTTGCTGTGTGCTTTAAGTTCCTTTACGTTTTAATTGTTTATTTCCGCATAAGTTCCGCGATTAGAACCTACTACCATTCACCCCCCCCTCTTGTAGTAGTTCATCTAAACTAACAGAAGGACATCAAATTCAAACCTTAGCAAGGTCGCCTTTGTAACTAGATCGTTTCAGTCTAACCCAATCCCCTCTCGAAACATGATCATCTGTACGATCATGTGGCTCAACTGAGAGAACATTCCTCATTTCTTTCAGAGGTACCATTGTTACACTCCTAGCAGAGACATTACGCATTCCCTTACATGCCTAATTATGACAAAAGATATACATTAACTAATTAGATTTTCAACAGCATCATTATGTACATCAGTACATGGTCATTTACATAGCGAAAACAGAATGACAAACCTGCTTAACATGAGTCTCACAGTATGATTCAACATAGATATAACTCTTCAGATGATCGAGGGCAACAGCTGATAAAATCTTTGATTTAGAATCTTTCTCCAATTATTTCTGCATAAGAAAAGCAGCAACTTCCTTTTTGCGGCCAGGCTACACACACATTTGAATACACATCACATACAATAAGCTTTCATATAATGGTGTAAACAAAGATTAAGCATTATAAATGAGTAAAGACTCATCATTTGTATCCTTCCTTACCAAACATTTAACCAACCATAGTTTTGGGTCCCTAACACTTGGCAACAAAGTCTGCTGCTCCAACTCTATGATTTCTTCTTCAAAGTCTTCATCATAGCTCATTGAACTTCTAGAACCATACCTTTCGTTGATCATCTTCTCCATAGCGGCGACATCCATTTCTTCCTCGTCTCTCCTATCCACCAATGATGGTTTAGGCACTCTCTCAACGAATTCATATTCTTCTGGGTTATCATCCTCTGAATCAACCAAAAAGCCTACATATATACATCCAATTTATTAGTTTCATTACTAAGCCACTTAACTGTAATGCAAGTGATCTTCTGATATAATTTGTTTTTTAAAAAAAAGTTTCAAATCATGCAGTCACGTATGCATATATATGCATTTATATCATTTGATCAACAAACTAGAAATTAAATAGACAAAATAGTTGTTGCTTATCAAAAGTATGGAATAACTATCATAGATAAACTGTAATGCTAGAACACCATGTCCTAAAGGTTTGGCCAGAGGAGACAGATTTTAGTGGATGATATATCGAATAATCACATTTGTTCATATATTCAACTCCACTTATACGATTAACGCTTTGATTGATAGCTTACAAGTTATAAAATAATCAAGTACAAATAAATAGTAATATTCTAAGGCCTACTCAATAACAATTATTGCTAACAAAGTCCTAAAAGGGTTAAGTGGTTAACAAAGAGTGCCAAGTATAATAAGGTAAAATGGTTTCAAAATTAGAATTAATAAGCCCGTTTAAATGAAACTTGGGTGCATATGATCAGATAGTCAGAAAGAACACACTCATAAATACAATACTCCATACTTTCGTAGTATAAGTTATTTTTTTCACAAAATGAATACTTCCCATTTTTCCTTTTAAGTCGATCCTTAAAATTTTGACTTATATATTTGTTATTTTTTCAATATAATTCCACAAAGTCACAAGGAACAATTTGGGATAGAAAAAACACAATAACATGAAATATACAGTCAGAAAAAAAAAAAAAAAAGAAAAAAAAAAAAAGGTTGTAAATGGCCTCAACTAATTGGACTTTAGAATGAGATAGCCTACATATAGCAACGGCCCAAGCCTTTTAAAAAAGGCCCAAATGTTTTTTAATATGCTAGCTCCGAATAAAATAAGATTAAATCTGAGCCGTCCATCCATAATCTCCCAAATCCCCGCAAATCACGGTATTTAAGAAAGAAGAATTCAACAAACCCTAAAAATCAGAAACCACAACTACAAAAAACAGAGGAGAGAATAAAAACAAACCATCATCTTCTTCTCCATCACCGTCTTCATCCTCATAATTTCCATCACTTTCATCAGCCATGTCTTCAAAATAGACACTCGCCCTTCGTTTCTCCGGCAACTCATCCTCTTTTTCGTCGTCTTCTCTCTTCGATCTCCGCCGTCTTCTTCCTCCGCTGCTTTGTCGAGGCATTGTTTTTTAGAGAGAGAATTTGGGGTGTTGTATGAGAGAAAATTGAAGAATTGAGGGATTTGTGAATGAAGAAGAATGAATTTGAGGTGGTATTTATAGGATTTTGAGGGGTGATCAGGGTTTGATTTTACCATGGTTAGGGTCGCGGAAACTTTGGTTAAGTTTTGATAAGATTGAATTGAGTTAGGGTTTTTTAGGGGAAGTTGAATTGAATTAGGGTTTTTTTGGGGATTTTTTGTTGCTGGAGAAACTAACGGCGTTGGAGTTTTCCGTTAGTTTTTTGCCTTTTTTTTAACGGGGAAGTTCGACGGTTTTTTTTTAATTTTTAATACGTCAATTCAATTATTTCATATTTTACAATTATACTTTTTCGTCAAATTATTAAAATTTAATTTCGAGTAATTACAATGTTTGGGAATTAGGTTCATGATAGATAGATCGATGGAGGAAATTAGGGTTTTTTTTTCTACTTGCTCTCTCCTTTTTTTTTTCCTTGTTTACTATTTTTGGCTAATTTAAATTATTTTTTAATTAAAAAAAAAACCAATTTACTTTATTTTTTAAAAAAAAAAAAAAAAAAACTGTCCTTTTGTTTTTTTTTAATCTGGAAAATTCCAATATTCAATTTTAGGTACTCTGGTATTTTGTGTTGTATAAAACTCGAAATTTTAAATTTAGAATTTGAAATAAGCAATCGCAGCTTCTCTGCAATTGCCTCCGCCGCTGCCGGAACAACCCTGCTATGAACACGGAAACTCTATGGATCATAAAGTGAATGGACTCTGCAAGTTACATGTTCAATTCTAAATCAAAGTTCATCAATTAAATGATTACGATAAAATCAATCATCTATGATGATTGTTATTAATATGAACTTCGCATAACATTAGCCCTTAAAAATTTGATTAAAATGTACCCTATTAAGCATAATGTATACATCTAGAACAAAATAATTTGGAGTTTTACAATATGATTGGAATATTTATTGAAATGTAAAAATTAAATTGGAGAATTTTTTTTTTTTTTTTGAAAAAAAAAATCATTAAAACGAATTAAATTAAACATTCACGAGTAAATGAGTCAAAACCTAATCTGATCGATTTGATCCAAAGCCAATTCAGAACATATATGATTCTAAGCCAATTGTCTCCTAATACTTCGTATTATTATTTTCTTACCAAATTGTTTCATGTGAACAAACACGTGAATCATTGGATTGATACCTCTATTTAGTTTTTTTTATCATAACTTCAATTTGAACTACAAATCCAATCAACACTACTAGAAAACAGCCCATTTTCGACGGAAAAATTCCGTCGGAAGCACCTGAAATCTGTCGGAAAAGGGGTTTTCGACGGAATTCCGTCGGAAGTGGTTGTCGGAAACGACTTGGTAGGAAAAACAACCTTTTTCGACCGAAATTCCGTCGAAAACACTTTTCCGACGGAATTTTCCGTCATATGAGATTTTCAAGCACTGGAAAAGTCCGTCGGAAAGTTATTTTCAGCAATTTAAAAAAAAATGTCGCGCCACCACCGGCGCGGCGTATCACCACCCCCATCAAACCACCACCAGCCCCTAACCCTAACTCTAATCCCCCACAACCACCAGCCCCTCCACCCCACCAGCCCACCACCAACCCGTAACCCTAACCCTAATTCCCCACAACCACCAACCCCTCCACCCCACCAGACCACCACCAAACCGTAAAATCCCCCACAACCACCAGCCCCTACACCCCACTGAACCCACTACCCCACATTACCTTAACCGAACCAACCACCCCACTTTACCTAACCCACACCCAAACCCAGACCTACCCTAACCGACCTAACCACCAACTTAACCGACCCAAACCCACACACCCAAACCAAAAACCAACTCACCTAACCCTAAAACGACCCACCCACCTAACCCTAAAATCGACCCACCCTCATAACCGACCCAGATCTGACCAAAAAACCAAACCACAACGGCACTAAGCCACCACACAAGCCACCACAACCATACCGAACAGCCAGCAACCGAAAATATTAAAAAAAAATTATAAAAAAAAAAAAAAAAAATTAAGGACTCAAAAAACATACCTTATTAATTGAAATTGGCTTTGAATTCTTGAATTTGGTTTAAATAGGCCAAATTCGACCATAAAAAGTGTAGATCTACACTTTTCATGGTCGAATTTGACCAAAAAACCATTAATTTCGGCCATGGAAAACACTAAGAGAAGAGAAATGAGGAAAGAGATGGAAGAAGGAGAAGATGGTGGATAGAAAGAGATGGAGGAGGAGAGAGGAGGCGAAGAGAAAGGGAAATTGGAGAAGAGAAGGGGCAGAGGAAGAGAGAGAAGCGGAAGAGAGAGAAAGAGAAGGGCGGAAGAGAGAGAAAGGGCAGAAATGAAATGAAGGAGGAGTGAGGACGTTTACTTGGTTTAGGGTTTTAACAAAGAAGGCCGAAATTTTTTTTTTTATATATATAATTGTATTCCATTTCCGACGGAATTTTTGGTCGGAAAGCATATTTTTTCCGACATATTTATTTTCCGTCGTAAATTTACGACGGATTTCCGATGAATTGTTAAAATCCGTCGGAAATAACCGACAGAATAGAAATCCATCGGAAGTTCCGATGTTTCCGACGGAATTTTGTATCCGTCGGAAATCGGCCTATTTCTAGTAGTGTAAGTAATTCAAGTTGGGTTAGAAAACTTGACTTGAAGAGCTTTCAAACAATATGTCACTGCACAAATCTATATGCGCTTCCTAGAATAATTAAAGATTTAATTTGTTCAAAACATTCCTGTGACCGGAGTACAAGCTACACCCGCAACATTCGCTAGCAACGTCCAAGATTCGAATTTGCCACACCCATATCTTGCGTGCTAGCTCATTATCGTCGCCTTGTCATCAGTGTTAGCCAATTGCTATGCTTATGTACTTCTTTGTTTTCATATTTCGAGCTTGTCCTAATGGAGTTTCGTTAGGCATGGAGAAATGCAGACAAGGGGCAAGGGTGTAATTACACGTAAATGCATATTCTGAATTTAGAATAGTGTTATTGGGTGGTTTTTACTACCATTAGATGATCAAAGAGTACCATTGAACATTCAGTGGTACAATGTATGCATGTAGTGGTACTAACTATTAGAGGTGAGCAAAAATTCCGGGTACCTGGAATTGGAACTAGAATCGGTTAGGAACCGGCGGGCTCGAAACCGGAATTGGATCTGGTGTTTCCAATTTCGGATAATAAATTAAGGACCCGGTTATAACCAATTCCAATTCCAATTCTCAACTTTTTGGAACCGGAACCGGTTGGGTACCCGGTTACCTTATATATGCTAAACTAAATAAATTTTAAATAATAAAAATATGTTGAATGTATCTAATTTGTAAATTAAAAAAGTATTATTAATACCTAACATAAATACAAATAGCTTAATACATATAAAATATAAGTATTAAACGCTAAAAATGAACCTAACTAAAATAAGAATTATAATTTGTATTATATTTTAACAATTACATACATAAGTGGGTACCCGAAACTGAAACTGGTACCCGGTGGTTCCAATACCAATCCCTAAATTTTAGGACCCGGTTGAACCAATTTCAATTCCGAATCCGAATTTTAGGATCCGGTTCCAACCAATTCCAAGTCCGGGTCCTAAAATTTTAACCGGGTACCCGGTTTGCTCACCCCTACTAACTATGTGTAAAAATAGTATCACTAAATAGACAATGCTATTATATAAATTTTTAGTGGCACATTTAAAAGTGGTCCCTCTTACCTATCTTTCTCCTCCTTTCTCTCTCTTCCATGTACTTTTTAATATTTTTATATTTGTTATGCATTTACAAATGCATAACAAACTGCATTAATACTTCCTCTCATATTTCTATATTTCAATAATTTTTATCTTAGAATTTAGAATATTATAATTAATGTAGCAAGGGATTATTATTTTTCCTTATGTTTTTAATAATGTTCATTAGGAGGAAGCCTAGGTTTATCAATTTGATAAACTTGAAATGTTTATCAAATGGCAATTCGGTAATTATTTTGCATAGAATCTCGCGCTGGTTAATTAAAAAATATTTTCATCCTCTGAAGTTACTCATCTTCTCCTTCTAAACAGAAGAAAGAGAAAGAAAACCCAGATTCTCCTTTCAACAATGGAGAATGCTACCATTTTTATCACCATCTTTTCTTCAACAATGAAGTTGTCAGATCAATTGCAATAATCTTCCTTCTTCTTCCTCTTTCCTCCTCCATTGAAGCTCACATCAAAGGCGACACCATTGAAGATGCTGACATTGAAGATGACCCCATTCGGCGCTGAGGCGCCAATATAAACGAAAAACCCTAGAAATAAGGGTAAAATTAAGGACATGGTCAACCCCAAAGGGTAAGGGTGACCCTGTGCTCAAGCTATAATTGGGCTTGAAGATTGAATTTCTCCATTATAATTTTCTAAATTTTTTCCATTATGCATACACCAAATTGGCCCTACTATTCATATGTAAATAGTCTATTATACCCTTTGATAAACAACTCATGTTTATCATATTGATAAACTTGAATTTCCTCATTCATTAGCATGTTTATGTTTTCTTATTTAACGCTTTAAGGGTGCTTGTTAACTTTTACCAATTATTTAAGTCCACATATTTTAAGCTTAAATTATAAGTAGGTATGTATATGTATAATAATCCATTTGTTTCATGATTTCCACTATGTTTATATAGGTTTTAATAGCAAAAACAAGGAAATGTAAAAATGAGGATTTAAATTTAAAGATAAGAAAGATCAAAAGTATAGAAATTTATCTGGGTCTTAAAAGTGAGGCAATAGATGAGTAGATGACATAATATAATAGTTTATGGATGCCATTATTTGACATTGCTCCGAAAAAAAGAAGAACACGCATTCCTCGACATCTACTCATTTCGTGTTTTTTTTTTTTCACAAAATCTGTCAAAGTTTATGTAAAGATAAGATACTTAATTTGACTAATTCATCAAAACGAGTCGTGTTTTTGATTGCTTTACCCGTGTCAACTTTCTATTTTCTCTCTTTATATACTCACATTAGTTTCAACCGTATTGTCGTGTCGTGTCACATATTATCAACTTTATTTTTTCTTAAATTGGTTATTCAACATGTTGGTGTCAAAACCACATCGACCTGATCTGAAACCGACCTAAAAAATATCTGGTTCAGATTTTGATTCACGCGGATACAATATTTTGGTGTGACTCTAATTTAAAATAGACCCGACTTATTGAATCCGATCCACACACCCATATTAATTGACACCTCTAATGGGCCCTCCCTTTGATGCTGGCTCGTAGAGGCCCTAAAATAATCAACGCTCGTAGCGGGTTCTCCAGACTTCCAGTAGATTCTATAGGTGGAAGTAAAAGCGTTAAATAAAAGCGTCTTCCAGAATTCCATTTCAGATACAGAATTTCACTCTTCTGAAACCCAAAAATTGACACCCATAAAAAAATCCAGGAGTTGATAAGTTTCACCGAAGCTTCTTCTCTGTTCTCTCATCAGTTTTCAGGTACATTTCTCTTTATAATTTCTAGGGTTTTTTATTATACTTTAATCATAAATTACTGTTATACTGTTCAATTTACGTTCAATTGCATCAACATTGTCGAGTTTATGCCCAATTATTTCATCATGACTGTCGTTGTAAAACCCTAGATTTTCAAGTTTCATCGGAATTTTTCACGATGCTTGTTTTTGTTTTCAGTTCAACTGCATGTAATCTTTAAGGTTTTTGATCATTTTTTGTTGCAACTCGTACGAACAATGATATTCATTTTGGGGAAATTGCCTAGAATTAATCAATTAGGGTTTTACTCGATTGTTTGTTTAGAAAGTGCTTTGATTAGAAATTCATAGACGAACTTGTTCTGATTGACATTGTTGCCACTGTTTGAGCTGGATTTTTAGTCTGAAAATTGCTGCAATATTTTCTATTTTCTTATTCGATTCGATTATAGTATGATGTTAATGATTTGCTTTTTCTTTGTCTAAAATGTAGCAGGAAATTGATCAAACTGCAAAGATGGCCATGAACATTGACATTGAACGCCAAGGCAACACATATTTGATCACCATGGGGAAAGACAAAGTCACGGCTACATGTCCAAAGAGACTCTATCCATGGTCAGAGCAGTCGAAGTTGGAGGCGAAGGAGTGGGTCAGTAATGTTCAAAAGTGGTTGGCCTCTGCGCAGTTTGGAAATTCGACCATTCTGATGGTCAAGCAGAGTTGTATCTTAAGCCTAAGCAGGTTAAATGTATGCAAATCCTCCCTTATCCTTCAATTCTATGTTTTAGGATAAATTTATACAATATGTTGTTTAAAGTTTTTTACCATGTAATAAGAATTATACCTTAACCAAATGTAGCATATTCTTAATACGCAGTATATGATAAGAGCTTCATAAGTTCATAATAGGTATCTTCTGTCTTGTATAGAAAAGTATGTGAATAATGTGGATGTCAACGAGGTTGATTAAATTCTCAGGGTAATATATGAGTATATGATGTGTAATCATACCCGAGGTTGATTAAATTCTTAGGGTAATATATGAGTACATGATGTGTAAATCATACGAACCACGAGTTTATGAGATCTTTTCTGACTAATTGTGGAATTGATTTATTTGCTCATTTTCTTGTAATATAATGGTTTCTTGTACATGTTATGATGATATTATTGTGATATTAGGAGTCTGGAATTAGAAGAGAATTAATGTATTAAATACTTCATGGATAAAGATATATTTTTATGAATGGATAATTATCAAAAGTCCTTGAAAAACAGAATATGATATCATATGAAACCGTGATTGATTATAATATTGAGACTTAGTGTTGATTAGTCTCTATGAGATAAACTTGATTGATATGTGAAATTAATTGTATGTGATTTCTTTGTATGATCGTAGTGTCAATGTAGCTTAAATTGATCAACAAACTTTTTGATTCGATCTGATTTCACAATTTCAGGGTACAAACAAAATGCTCCATATGATTTAATCATATTATGTGTGGGTGAGCAATGTCTTCTCTTGGAAATTGAGATGGAACCGAAGGATAGCTATCATCTAAAAGAAGGTTTTAAACTCTGCGAACTACCCAAATTTCTTAAGGACTTCTTAAGCAGTGGTCGAACGATTGTCATGGGGTTGGGGATAGACACTGTTTTGAAGAAGCTCCAAAGCGATACTGATCTGTAGATTTCTAAGCAAGTTGAGATCAGAGATTTTATGCAAGAAAAATTTGGTGATCCTAAATTCTGTGGTGAGTTTGCGAAGCTTGATTTGGGGAAGCTGTCTAAGACACTACTTGGGCCTGAAAGGGAGGTGGTGAAGCCTAGACACATTCTATGGAGTAGTGATGTTCGTTGTGGTGAATTTTCTGATGATTTGATTACTTATGGTAGCATTGAGGCATTCCTTGTTGCTAAGATGTATTCTGAGTTATGTGATACACAATCAACAGAGAACTTGAAAACAAAACAGAATGTAGCCCTCAATGCATATTTGGTGACTTAGAAGAAGATTAAGGCCAAGTTCATCTTAAGGTTTGCAATTTGTGTGTTGGAAAAATTGGCTAAGAGATTTTTGTGATTATGTTAGAATTGACTACGAATATTGAATGAATCATGTAGTTTTATGTGCAAAACAATGTAATGTTTGGATAAATGGCCTGGTAAGCTTGTTTTGTTTTTTATTTCTCAACTCAAAGTTTTAACTTAATATGTAGATCAAACTCGAAACTAATTTTCAGGGTACAAAAACATTTTTAATATCATAACATTCATAAGCCAGGTACTGAAATTAAAACCACATCCGACCCAATCGATTCAAAATCAACCCGAATTTTTTTCGTGTGGACACAATAATTTAGTACTTCTTCTGTTTCTAAAAACTTGTTTCACGTTCATTTTCGGTCGTTTTTAAATACTTGTTCTATTTCTTTATTTGGAAAGCTTTTATAATATTTAATTCATTTCTCTCACCTAGTGGACCAAATATAAATCATATTTTATTAATTTCATATACTTTCTCCTCCAATTTTCTCTACTATTTTTGCTTTTTATAATTTTTTGTTCAACCATCTATTCCGCTACCTCCATACTTTAATACTTTTTTCAATTTTTCTCCTAAAACTTCACATATGGAGAAATGAAATAATTATTTATAAACGGAGGAATATGACTCAAGTTTTAAAATAGACCCGACTTTATAGATATCAATCCGGGCACCTATTTATAATATAATTGAAGAGTTAATGAATGAGGTTCTCAATCCTCAATTCTAATTAACTCCCTTTTTTTTAATGAACAAAACCTCCAAATTACTTCCACTTTTCCTATTTTTAATATTTTTCCTAGTAACACACACATACTATCCATTTTCCTTAATATTACCAAAAAAAAAAAAAAAAAAAAAAAAAAAAATTACCTATTTTATTATATCATTAGAAACCCCAAAATTACAAGGAATTATTATTATTATTGCACATTTTTTCTTATAACATTTCCGCACAACACTTGAAAATCAAACTTTAAATTATATATACTTCATTCTTTTTTTACAATAAAAAATTACCACCATAAGCTCCACTATTTTTTGTTAAAAATATCACAATTGTTTTTCTTTTATATTTTAAAAAACAATCAAGTGGTTAGAGCTTTCTTCCCGGTTTCAGGAGATTTTGGGATTGATTCTCACCCCCTGTAGTTATGACACCAAAAAAAAATCAATAATTACCAAAACAAATATGGCACGGCTTTTCTAAAAACAAAAAACAAAAAAAACAAATATGGCATGTTTTCTAGTTTGGTTCGCCACATTGTGTGGCCGACTAACACACACAAAACACTAATTAGGTAACCCCTAAACCTTTGACCGAATAACCCTTGCTCGATTGAGTAACCCCTGCTGGATAGAGTAACCCCTGACTGACCGAGTAACCTTTGATTGACCTATCCCCTAACTGATTAACCCATGACTACCGAGTAATCCTTAATCGAGTAACCTCAAACTGACCAAGTAACCATTAATTGATCGGGTAACCCTTGACTGGCCGAGTAACACCCCTAAATTAATAGCTTGGTCACATGGTGTGGCCACCAACATATGAAACTATGTGAAATAAAAAATGTATACATTATTTATTCCGTGCAACTAGCCACACCGTGTGAATACTTGCTGAAAAACAAAGTAACCTTTATTAAATTGACTGATATTTCAAAACATCGTTCAGTAATTCCTTGTTATTAATTCAATAATCATCAACCAAAAAAAAAAAAAAAAATATACAACACGTTATTTGTGCAACAAACCACCGGTGTGGCTACTCTCAAAAGAACAAACTAACTCCTTTAACATTGCAAAGTTACCCTTACAATATTAACGGGGTTACCTCTATAACACTGAATGAATAACCTTTAAAAACCTAATAAAGTGACTCCGATAATAGCTGGCCAGATGGTGTCGCGAGCCATAGTGTTAGTTACCATTTCAAAATCAACTTCTCGTATTTGAAATATAAATTTTATTATTAGATTTTTTTATTTTTAATATCATTATATAAAAAATATATATCCCGGGTATTTATCTTGTGTATTTTACACGGGTATATTCTAGTAAAAATAATTCCACGCCCCTAATGGGCCCTCCCCCTTAATGTTGGCGTTTAGAGGCCCTAAAATAATCAACGCTCGTAGCATTTTTCAGACTCCCAGTAGAATCTACAGGTGGAAGTAAAAGCGTTAAATAAAGGCGCTTTCCAGAATTTTACTTCAGATACTCCGTACAGAATTTTACCCTCTGAAACCCAAAAATTGACACCCATAAAAAGATTTGACAAGTTTCAACGAAGCTTCTTCTCTGTTCGCTCATCAATTTTCAGGTACATCTCTCTTTATAATTTCTTGGGTTTTGATTATACTTTTATCAGAAATTACTGATAATATACTGTTCAATTTACGTTCAATTGCATCAATAATGTTGAATTTACGCCCAATTGTTTCATCAACTATGTCGTTGTAAAACCCTAGTTTTTCAAGTTTCATCAACTATGTCGTTGTAAAACCCTAGTTTTTCAAGTTTCATCAGCAATGTTTACGATGCTTGGTTTTGTTTTCAGTTCAACTGTAATCTTTAGGGTTCTTGATCATTCTTTGTTGCAACTCGTACAAACAATGAGATTCATTTTGGGAAATTCGCTTAGAATTAATTAATTAATTAGGGTTTTACTCGATTGTTTGTTTAAAAAGTGATTTTGATTAGAAATTCATAGTCGAACTTGTTCTAATGGACATTATTCCTACTGTTTGTGCAACATGTCTAGTCAGAAAATTGCTGCAGTAATTTATATGTTCTTATTCGATTATAGTATGATGCTAAATTGCTACTGCTTTGCTCTTTCTTTGTCAAAAGTGTAGCAGGAAATTAATCAAACAGCAAAGATGGCCATGAACATTGACATCGAACGCGAAGGCAACACATATTTGATCACTATGGGGAAAGACAAAATCACGGCTACATGTCCCAGGAGACCCTATCCATGGGGGGAGCAGTCGCAGTTGGAGGCGAAGGAGTGGGTCAGTCAGGTTCAAAAGATACATCGAAACAGGAACAAGAAGCAACCCCTTGTTGTTAGCCTCTGCGCAATTCGGAAAGTCGACCATTCTGATGGTGAAGCACAGATATTCCTTAAGCCTAAGCAGGTTAAATGTACGCAAATCCTGCCCTTATCCTTCAATTCTATGTTTTATCTTGAATTTATACTATCTGATCTGTTGTTTAAAGTTTTTTTTTACCATATAATAAGAATTATACCTTAATTAAATGTAGCATATTCTTATAATATATGATAAGAGCATCATAATAGGTATTTTGTATAGCAAAATATGTGAATAATGTGGGATGTCCACGAGGTTGATTTAGGGTACGGTAATTTATAAGTGTATGATGTGTAATTATACGTACGAGTATATGAGATATTTTCAGACTAATAGTGGGATTGATTTATTTGCTCATTTTCTTGTAATATAATGGTTTCTTGTACATGTTATGATGATATTTGAAGTCTAGAAAGAGAAGAGAATTAGTTTATTAAATACTTCTCTGAGTGGATAGTTATCAAAAGTCCTTAAAAAACAGAATTTGATATCTTCATATGAACCCATGATTGATTATTTATATTGAGACTTAGTGCTGGTTTCTATGAGATAAACTTGATTGATATGTGAAATTAATTGTATGTGATTTCTTTGTATGATCGTAGTGTCAATGTAGCTTAAATTAATTAACAAACTACTGTGATTTGATCTGATTTCACAATTTCAGGGTACAAACAAAATGCTCCATATGATTTAATCATATTATGTGTGGGTGAGCAATGTCTTCTCTGGGAAATTGAGATCCAACCGAAAGATAGATATAATCTTAAAGAAGGTTTTAAACCCTGCGAACTACCCAAATTTCTTAAAGACCTCCTAAGCAGTGATCGAACCATTGTCGTGGGGTTAGGGATAGACACTGTTGTGAAGAAGCTCCAAAGCCACACTGATCTGTTGATTTCTAAGCAAGTTGAGATCAGAGATTTTATGCAAGAAAAATTTGGTGATCCTAAATACAGTGGTGAGTTTGCGAAGCTTGACTTGGGGAAGCTGTCTAAGACACTTCTTGGACCAGAAAGGGAGGTGATGAAGCCTAGACACATTCTATGGAATAATGGTGTTCATTATGGTGAATATTCTGATGATTTGATTACCTATGGTAGCATTGAGGCATTCCTTGTTGCTAAGATGTATTCTGAGTTATGTGATCCACAGTCAGCAGAGAACTTGAAAACAAAACGGAATGTTGCCCTCAATGAGCATTTGGTTACTTAGAAGAAGATTAAGGTCAAGTTCATCTTTAGGTTTGCAATCTGTGTGATAGAATAATTAGCTAAGAGTATTTTTGTGATCATGTTAGAATTGACTACGGATATTGAATGAACTATGTAGTTTTATGTGCAAAACAATGTAATGTTTGGATTAATGGTAAGCTTGTTTTGTTTTTTATTTCTCATCTCAAAGTTTTCTCAAAACTACGTTTCAGGGTACAAAAGTATTTTATATCATAAGCCAGGTACTGAAACTAAAGGAAACTAAGCATATGTTTGAAATTGTTGATTAAGATTATATAAGAGCCAACTGCTGGAAATTGATAGGATAGCAATCAGAAGGAGGTCCGGCGAAAGCACGTTGAGCAAGTATAGCATTGGCGGCTTCTGTGGTGTGATAAGCATCCCAGAACAGATACTGGTTCCTGTTCGGACAAGGAATTACGTTTGGTAAGCATGTAATCTGTCCTAATCCACAACACGCCCTATCAACTACCGACAATCCTGCATTTACAAATCGAAATTTATGTATTAGACTAATTGTTTAACATAAATTATGATCAATATTTTTACAACTAGATGAATTAATAAATTTTACCATAGGCAGCAGGATTGTTAAGCACATCCCCCATAGCACCATATGCATTGAAATAAACAAAGATTGCAGCTGGATGATTAGTGTTAAGCTGTGTCACGAGTGATCGAAGGCCTTCATTAAAAGTACCTATAATCTGATTGACATCGTCTGCACATCTCCCTTCAGGTGCTTGTCTTGCTGCCTTCTGATTTGGTGTGCAACCAATAGGCGCTAATCCTACTATGAAAAATTTTCGCAATCCGACATTGTACAACGCCTTGCCAAAGGTGTATACGTCATTAGATATTTGAGGATATATGAAATTGTTACACTTAAACAACTACTTGTATTATTTTAGGAAATTTGACATTTCTTAACGGTTATATATGTGACTATTAAATCAGGACGAGAGTACAAGGATGTATACCAAAATCTGACGAGCATAACTGTTGAGGAGAAGATTGGCAAACTCAGGAGGCCTGTAGTTGTAGCTAGAATCATACGAAGACATGAGATAATTGTTGATGTAATCGTTGGTTCCAAATGCTAAAAATGCTACAGATTTTTCCAGATATTGAGTCATATTCCTTCCTGTCATCATGTTCCTCAATTGATCCAAAGACCTCTCGAAGTTTAATACTTGTTGGCTTAAGCTAAAACGATCACCCTGCATAACAACGACAAACCCTTAGTCCTAATATGATTTGAGGTCAGCTAACATAAGAAACTATCCGTGAAAATATAGATCTGGTAATGAAAAATTGAGTATATCTTAGAAAAACAGATAAAGTAGAAATTACCCAATGTCGACTAGTAACATCAAGGATACCAGCACCTGCTGAAGCATAGTTGACACCCCGAATAATTCTTAAGCCGATTGCAGCGGGGTCTGCAAACGCTGGAAGATAAGGTATGGCTAGCCTTTCTCCTGTTAAACAAATTAAATTAAGTGACCGAAAAAACGTGAGCAATAATTTATCATACGGTAGATTATGCACATAGCTTACCGAGTATGTCAATCACGGTTCTGCCGTTACAAAACCTTCCAGATGGACCTTGGCGAAAGTCACAACCATAAGGCCAGTAATTTGATTTTGCAATGGAGGCAAGATAGTTGGTGTTTCCTGAATCAACTATCGAATCTCCGAATGCAAAGATGGCCGAAACAGGAGATGCACCTACATCTACTTGTGAAGGTAACTTAGTAGAATTTGTTACAACTAAGTTTAAAATTAAGAACGTAGTTGCTATGTAGTAGAATTTCATTAATACCATTACTTAGGAAGAAAAGGAGGGAAGTAAACTTCTGGTGAATTGAGTTTATCTTAGTGAAAGTGTTGTGATTATGACAAAATGCAGGGTGATGGTTTTATAGGCAGTAGAAAACGAGATAAATACTTGAGGACAAATTTGACATTAATGGTAATATCACAGGAATCATCTCTATTTTAGAAGTACAAATAATGAGGACATATTAATTTTATAGTCAAAACAGACGGTTTACCCATCAAAATGACTTCTTAGTTAAGTTTAAGGATAATTAGGATGTTATTAAACATCTTAATTGTCCTAAAATGATATAAATGTGTTCAATACATTAACAATTTTGCTCTTACACACTTTATGACCTCAAAACAAGAAAAATGAGAGGAGAAATATGAGGAAAGAAAACGGTTTAAGCACTGCAGAATGCATAGAAAGCATTTTTCTCACACTTTATCCTTAATTTAGGGAGGGTGTTTCTAAGGATGAGTACGTTGAAGTAAAGCATATCTTAGCCTGCTTTTTCTTGTTTTTCTCTTCGTTCATATCTTACCAAATTTGCTTCAGCACGAAGTACACGCAGCAAAGCTTGCACACAGCACACAGCACACAACACGTAGAGTGCGGCACATAGGCCTTACTTCACATTATTCGTCATCGTTGCAGGCTGATCACATTCTTTGGACAATAGCAACATTTAATGATAACAAACCTCGTTGAAAGTACACCTTAACGGACAATAAAGAATAGTAAGTCTTAAACTCTTTTTTCATTCTAGTGTGTATACGGCTCAAGGTACATCCTGCATATTGTTTTGGGTAAATAGAGTACATCGATCCTTCGTGATCGATGCAACTCATGCAAGAATTGAACTAATGGTTAGACAATAAAATTTTCAAAAACGATGCAAGAATTCTAAAATAAAAAATAAAAATAAAAATTGGTTAATAATTTGAAACAATTCTCCAAAAGATAGTTTTATTAATTAGTTCTGGTAAAACAATTTAAAGCTATCATGCACGATGCACCACTACATTGTACTATCTCCCATAATACATGAGACGTTAGACTTTTTATCACTATTCATGCTATAGGTTTGACCATAATCTAATATATCTAAATAAAGTAGGCATTTTTCGGGAGCATATGGTGCGCCACATAAGAAAAGGTATTATTTTGTCCAATGAAAAATTAGATTAATAATTTATTTTAGAATTAAAAAATTTACTCGCCACCTAAGCAAAAGTGACGAATAACATTTAAGAATTTTGACACATAGGTAAAAACAACGAATAGAGAATAATTAAAATTTTAAATTATTTTAAAAAAACCAATAATTATCTTCTCTAAAAAAAATAATAATAATAATTATCTTTTTTACATATATGGATGCAAATTTTTGATCGCAAATATCTTTAATCTCTCCCTAGAAAATATTATAAAAGTTTGATTTTAATAATGTACTCATCGAGACGTATAAAACTAAATCTCATATGACTAATTTCCCATAATTTTTAATAGTTAAACGATTATAAATGGAGACTAACATTTTAAACAGAATGAGTATATTAAATAAACGCATAGGCAAAAGACTTATTTTGATCAATAAAAAAACGAAATTTGTCATTTATTTTTTGAATTAAAAATTTAAATTGTCACATAAGCAAAATTAGTGAATAAGGTTTGAGATTTTAAATTCAAGCGTCACATAAAATAAATAAAACAACAAAAGATAATTTTAGTGTTAAAATTATCTTATGATATTAGAAATTTTATCCATATATTTAATGAATGATCTTCATAAATATACAAAATTTTAAATTAAATAAAATAATTTACTAGAACCGTGCATCGCACAGGCTTACATTTAATTTTTTACTAACATAATAAAAATATATATTTTATAATAAAAAATGTTGTTAGATAGGTTCTAATATAAAGTTTCCTAAAATAATTTTAAAATAATTTTCATTGATATTTAATTATATAAAAATAAAATCAAACTAGTGTATTGATATGTGCGCAATGTTTGACTGTGTCATGCATTATGGGACAGAGAGAGTAATACATTATCTTCAATTTTAATAGTGATTGATTTAGCGGTTTTGGTCGCACAACACATTGATTGGCATGGCCTGGTCTATTAAACTGATTTGTAAATTTGTGCGTTACAATAACTAATATCTCCTGACCCTCTATCCCTACATCTTTTTCCATTTGACTTTTCACGATCCCCATAACACTTGTTAACACATTTACCTTTTGTATAACGGTATTTATGGAAATTTTAACAATTGGGCAAAAAAATAAGGACAGAGGAAGTAATTTGTATCAGGAAAATTTGCAAAAAAAAAAAAAAAAAAACCTTTGGCTGGACTTTTTTTTAATAATACGACCTTTGGATTATTTTGTAACAATACAGCCTTTAGGGGGTGTTAATTTTAAACAAGACAAATTCGAATTTTCGGTGGATTTTGTAATAATACTCGTGTTTCGGAGCTTGGCAGCATGACCGTGTTGAGATCATCACCAACCATCAAGGTAACAAAAAGACACCGTCTTGGGTTGCCTTTACTCATAATGAGCGTGTTATTGGTGATGGTGCAAAAAATCAAGTGGCTGTCAACCCCACCAACACTATCTTTGGTTTGTTACTTCACTATTACCTTGTATTAGTACTTGTTAAAGTCTTGAAAATGATATCCAAGATATGTAAGCTTTATAATTGTATATGATAGATTATAATACATATTCCTTGCCCTCAACCATAAGCTCAAGTTTTGATTGAAATGGTCCGCTAACATGGTATTAAGAGCCAGCGTGACACAAAATCACGGGTTCGAATCTCATAAAGGTTACATGATATATGCAATATAGCTGCAGATTATACAAGCAAGAGATTTTTAGAACCTTCCCAACACATATATGTTGTTGACAATCATGGTTGTGTAGGAGTTTATAGGTACGAATGCGGAAAACATGAATCATATTCATATAGCACCTAATCCCAAGATCATGCATAACACATAAAGAATTAGAATTAATACCTTTGTAGCGTGATTCCACGTGCGATCGAACAAGAACAAGGGAGACAAAGAACCTCAAACGTGATTCCTCTACTTGGTCCACAGGCACGGATTAAGACCTCCACTAATGCTAGTTAGTTGCAATTGAACCCTTCAATTGACCTTCTAAGGAAAAGAACGAGCAACGAACCAACCACGAACCACCACGAACCACCACACGCACCACTAGGGGTGGCCGGCCGTGAGTCCAAAGGGGAGGAGAAAGAGAGAGCCGTGGGTTAGAGAGAGAGAGAGTGTGAGGGTTTTGGGATTTCTGGTTGCTTGATTCACAATCAACTGTTAATTGTTCTGTCAATTGTTATGTCATACAACCCTAGGCATGGATCTTATTTATAGATCTCATCTCTAAATAAGAGTACATGACAAAGCCCAAAACCTAACTATAATCTAACTATGCTAGCCTAATCTAATTTATGATTAGTTACTTGCTCATGAGGCCTATAAATGGGCCTCTAACTTGCTTAACCCAATACCCTTGTGTGTGACCTCATAGGATCCATTCTAGCGGGCTTTGGACTATTTGACTAGCATAAAGATCATTGATTATAGTCTAGCAATAGATAATGACGACCCAAAAGAACGAACTTTTTATCTCCATAATAGTGATCCTTGATATATCTAGTAATTGCACTTATCGAAGACATAATTCCTTCAATCTCCCACTTGTCTAAGACCAGTGCGCAATATTCAAATTCCTTAATTCAATGTGTGTCGATTTGATAATATGATTGCATCTCATGTCGTGATCATACTAATCTACAAATCTTTTCTTGAGAAACTGAGTTAGAATTACAAAACAAATGATTACTATGTAATCCATTTGAGCACGGTCATGCATTTTCTAAATTCTCCCTCCTCAAGGGGCCAAGACACATTTCTAATTAAATAGGCCAGGTAGACTCAATCCAATCTTGCGGCAACCAAAGCTCCCACTCAACTCATGAAGTAACCGGAAAACACACTTTATAATCTCCAGTTACGGGCAGATGTTTGAGTGTACCACAGTTAAATCAATCATTGAACGAAATCAGTGTTTCACTCATGTCAAAGGAATCCACTAATATATCCGGAAGCTCTATACTTGAGCTTCAAAGTAGGTCTATAGTTCGATCATGCATCATTCATGCATACCCATGTGATTGACCGAGCATCATCACTATGCCCCTATAGCCCATGAAACTGCGCTATCCAATCAATCTTACATGCTAGTCCATTTTAAAGAGATCATTTATGTCCACTTTAATGACTCCGGACTAGAAACTGGAATAATATATGGATTTTGTTCACCTGTGGGGTTTCATTCACCAGGTCATCAACCTGATGAGCCCATCAATCCATAATTACTTTGGACATTTTATTTAATATCATAAAACCATAATTAAATAAGAGAGTTCGGTGCAAAACTCTGAGTCTTTATTTCACATAAAAATAAATAAAAGCTCTCTATATTATAAGATTATCAAAATTATCACTATAATTTACGCTTATATAGAGTAAATGTAAGGTTTGCATATAAAGTGTTAAAAATAAGAATAGTAAGTAAATAAAACGTTAACTTGACAAAACTAAATGTGATTTGACAATTAATGTCATTGGAGTTGTTCTAAAGCTTTTACAGATGTATATGAAAATTAAAAGTGAAATATTTGGTTAAATCAAACTTTAATTACAGGAATCGACACATCATATCTTTGTGGTCTTTAACTTAGAGACTAAATTAGAAATAAAATAGGTATCGTTGAGAAAGAGGCAACATAAGCATAAATGTGGGGGGGGGGGGGTGTAAATAGAATTGGAATTTGTCACGTTATCTAGTCCAAGATTTCAAGTAATGATCAATTCATAGCGAAATAGAGCCTTTATTTTTATTAATAATGTATACTTAAGTGAACAAAATTACAAGGAAATTTTGTCAGAAAAAACCATTTATAACAACTATCTTGTTGGAAAAAAAACCTTATAAAAATTTTCTGGCAAGAAGAAACCAGATTGTAAAATATTTTTGTTGAAAACAACCTGAGATTTCTAATCACTAAATTAACCACTAATTTCACCTAAATTCTTCTAACTAGCCATAACTTTCACTAACTATTTAATAATTAAGTTAATTTATAAATTAAAAAAAAATAATACACCCACATCACCACCAGTCAACCACCCTCTCCTTCTCTCCCTCCCATGGAAGCAACCCCCTCCCGGCCTCCACCCTCCCCAACCGCCGCCTGGAACACCTCACCCCCGCCAAATCGACCCCCTCCCTTTCCCCTTTACCCTCTTCGACCACCCTCCTCTGGAAAACCAGCCACCAATACCACCTTCTGCCATAACCACAACCCATAAAACCACCCCAACTGGAGGAGAGAGAAAATCTGCCGGAAAAAAGCATCGCCGATTTCGATAACCAAAGGAAGATAGGAAGAAGTGAAGGAGAGAGAAAATGAGACGAACATAATCATGACAATAACTTTAACAGTTGAACAATGTTGAATTGGGGAAGAAGAGGAGAGAGAAAATGGTGAATTGGGGAAGAAGAGGAGAGAGAGAGTAATTAGAAGAATGGTGAATTGGGTTCCAGAGGAGGGTGGTCGGCGAGGGTGAAGGGGAAAGGGAGGGGTCGGTTCAGTGGGGGTGAGGGGTTCTAGGCGGCGGCTGCCCGGCTGGGGATGGGGGAGGCCGGGAGGGGGTTAGCTGCCAAGGGAAGGGGAGAAGGAGAGGGTGGTTGACTGGTGGTGGTGAGGGTGGTTTTTGGGTTTTTTTTTTTTAATTTATAAATCAATTTAATTATTACAATAGTTAGTGAAAGTTATGACTAATTAGAATAATTAAGGGGAAATTAGTCGTTAATTGAGTGATTAGAGATCTTAGGTTGTCTTCAACAAAAATATTTTACAATCTGGTTTCTCTTTGCCAAAAATTTTTTATAAGGTTTTTTCCAACAAAATAATTGTTATAAATGGTTTTTTCTGACAAAATTTCCAAATTACAAACTAGTACTACGTATGGAGTAGTGTTCAGCACAAAACTAAAATGAACTAACAAAGATCTTACAAGTACGTGCAAAAAAATACGAATTAAAGTTTCTTCATAAATTTTCATATGTGGCTGGCCATATCAGAATTTCTCGCATCCATCGCAAGGATTCACAACATGTCAACACTCAGGATCAAATACTGTACTGTCATTTGTGTTAAAAAGAAAGAAAAAAAAAAAGATTTATTGTCTCAAATCTTCCATCATACACATGTCATACATCCTTTAAATTATTTATAATAGCATGAGTTATAGATTAAAAGAATTATTTTTGAATTATTCAAACATGCTGACTTTCATTTAGCCTGCTAATCTGAATCAGGTTAATTTATAACAGATTCCTATTTAATTTGGTTAGGCAGTTCTTCTTATGTAGATTTTTTTTAAAAAAAAGGTGCCATTTGAAACAGTTAGAAATACCCTATGCACTAGAAGTCCAGAGCACACCATGTAAACTTGTAAAACCCCCTCTTTTTTAATGCTTGATCTGTACACCGGGATGCACCATGCGCATGAAAGAACATCCTGTGTTTAGGGCTGGTAATGGATCGGATACGGATCGGATTATGCTCCATCCGCATCCATCCGTCTATGCCCATCCATTACCTGAACCATCCGTCACCTGATCCAAACTCCATCCATATCCAATCCATCCATCATCCACGGATACATCGGGTGAATCGGGTGATAAATGAGTGAAATTCAAGTTCTATTTGCATTCTAATTAACAAAAAAAAATAAAAAAAAATAAATAAAAAATAAAATTAGATTTGGAAAAGTAGTCCACTAATATCAACACCCATGAATTAAACAATAGACTGTATTTGATTTTCTATTCTATCAGTAGCTTCTTGGTGTAGTAAATACTATATATATTTTTTATTTATTTTAATATTTGTTTATATTTATTAAATGGCTAATTATATATATATATATATATATATATATATATATATATATATATATATATATATATATATATATATATATATATATATATGTGGATGGATGGGTGGATCGGGTGACGGATTGGATGAAGGTCCACCAGAATCTGACCCGATCCGTCACCCGATCCACCCGTCATCCATTTATAATCCGCCTTTGGTCGGATTTTTATCCATATTTTCGGGTCGGGTGGATCGGTTATTCGCGGATTCAGGTGAAATTGCCAGATCTACCTGTGTTTCACAAAGAACATACAACATACATGTGTTTGACAAAGAACATAAAGATATAACAAAAAGAATGTGATAATGACTTTTTTAAAATTTCTTAAAAAATTACACGTTAACGGAAAAACTAGAGGTGATAAAAAATCACGTCAAGGCGGGTCTTAACATAATTCCCCGTGTCTAAACCCGTAAAAAAGTAGCGGGCTTTTGGGGCTTTTTTCAGGCCAAGTTCGGGTTTTTAAATAAAAATGCATTATTAGGCTTGTCCAAACCAATTGGTATTACATACACCATGGTGCACCTAGAAATAGGTGCATCAGACCCAAATAACAACCTAATAGCTATATCCACCCAAAAAACATGCCTAATACATACAAGCCCAATACCTATTCAGATTCAGATTTTTATTAAGAAAAATTGTTTTCTCCTCTCTCAACTGCCATATCAATTTTTTTAATTTGTTGAAAAATTATGTTTCTTCTCATAATTTCAAAATCTTTCCTTATTTACTCATTTTAATTCTCTCTCCTCTCTCCATTTTTCTCTCTCTAAAATACTGCTTTACTGCCATGGATAAAAACAAATAATAGAAGATTACTCTTCTAAAAGGTGAACATTACTTACATTTCTTTAAATTTACTAATATAATTCAACAAATTTTAAAATTCATGAACATAATTATCGTTTTAATTTTTTGTTTAAATTAATTTTTGTAGAAAATCAAAACTATCTTCTCTTACTAATGAAGATGAAGAAGTGTAATTAATTTATTGCACAAAATCCCAATTTTATCTTAAATTGTTGATTTTTGGAATTGAATACTAAATTAAACCCTAAATTTTTTTAATAGTCCAATTAGTAAAATGTTCAACATCAGAATACCAAAAAAAAAAAGAAGTTAGATGATATACCTAAAGGAAGTCCAATTGTTCATCAAAAAATATTGGAAGAATTAGACAAAAAAATATCAGAAAGTCCAATTAACAGGTATATTTATGTTCATATATTTTTTGTTTAATGTTCATATACATTGTGCTTTATGTCCATATATTATGTGCTTTATGAAGTAATAATTTGTTTAGAAATTCAATTAAGTACGTTCGTATGATGTAATAATTTGTTTAGATATTATTTATTTGCTCACTTTGTTGTTTGATTTTTAATTATCAGATCGACCAAGTACTGAACAGCCACCAGAAACTTATGAACAACACACAATAACTACTGAACACCCCCCACAAACCACTGAATTGCCACCACAAACCACTTATTTGCCCCCACAAACCCACTAATCAGCCCCCAAAAACATCTGATCAGCCCCCACAAAACATCGAACAACCCCCACAGATATCTGAACTATCCCCCATAAAATAGTGATCAGCCCCCATAGACATCAGAACTACACCCACAAAATATTGAACAACCCCAACCAACTTCTGAAAAGCCCCAAAAACCATTGAAAAGCCCCCCACAAACCATTGAAAAGCCACCAGAAAACACAGATAACCCACCAGAAACCGCTAAAAAGCCCCAAGAAACAAGTGAAAGCATCCAGTGATAGCATGCTATTTTGTATGATTATAAAGTGGTTTTTAACGTTGAATATGTGAGGTATTGATGCCTTAGTTCATTATTCACTCTATTTTTATGCAATTTTTGTGTATCCTATGCTTCACGGGTTGTTAGTGTTTTTGTTGAGATTTTAGGTCCAAAGACGACCAATTGAAGCCTATGGATGATGAACCAAGGTTAGAAGCAAGAAGATGATGGAAAGAAGCCAAGGAAAAGGAGTCAAGTCAAGAATAAAGAGAGATGTGCAGTGGAGAGGCCTCTCCATAGAGTGGCGCGGCCTCTCCCTAGGAGCGGCCTCTCCAGGTCAGTGGAGAGGCCTCTCCACCCCGCTGCTGTAGCTACTGCCAAACTTGGCAGTTTCAAGGATTTTGTGAGGAGAGGCCTCTCCAACATTATGCCGCGGCCTCTCCACTTGGAGCGGCCTCTCCACCTTTTTGGAGAGGCCTCTCCACCCTGCTACGGAGCATTCTGCCCCAATTTTTCCCAGTTTGGAGCGGCCTCTCCAAGACATGGAGCGGCCTCTCCAGACCTTGGAGAGGCCTCTCCCGACGGGTTCCGCGAACTTTCTATTGCGGAGTTTACTATGAAATTGGGGATTATAAATATGTTTAAGGGGCTCATTTGTAGGATCTTCTTCTCTCTTAACTCCCTTTAGACTTCTTAGGCCCTTAGTTTCTCTAAACCCTCTTTAATTAGATTAGTTTTCCTCAAAACTCAATATTTGAAGTTTGTTCTATCAATTTCAACAACAATTATTCTCAACTTTGGAGCATCAATTAGTAACCTCTTTCTCTCTCCTTTGCTATTTAATTTTCTGATTTTATCTTTTATTAATCTTAGTTCTTGCTTAATCTTTGTTAATTGTTCTTGCATGTCCAACCATCCTTGTTTATTCTCTCTCCTAGTTTAATTGAATTCATGTTAACCCTAGATTTAATTGTTAGATTGTTTTCCACCATGATTAGTGAGTAGTTAATTAGCTAGGGGTTGGGTGAAGACCCAACCAAGCCATGGGTTGATTGTTAATTGTGCTTGCATGTTCATTTTGGGTTGATGATTGATTGTTAAAGAATTGGTTAATTGCATGTGTAATTGGATGGCCACTTATTGCTCATGTATTCACTTCTATGCTTGCATTGAGAGATGGAGTCTAGTTGTGAGCCTATTCTTATATGATTATGCTAAATTCCTCTTGATTATGGTTCCTTGTTTGAATGATGTAGTAGTCTTAGTTGCAACAATTAGGTGAGAAATCCCAATTGTTTGTGCCTTAATGCTTTCTTGGACCGATTGAAAGACAAACCCGAGTTAGTAGTCTACTTCCCATCGTTAAGACTTGGTTGGCCTATCTTGTTAGTTGAGTTTGGTTTAGGATTGCTTAGTGTTATGGCTTCGAAAGAAGGCAATGTTGAGTGCCCTCTCTATCACCCAATTTGTGTTTATGCTTTCCTATTGATTTGATCTGTTGGTTTGGTTGGAGTCGATCCCTATTTCCCCCTAGTGTTTGTCTCCATAGTAGTTATCTAATCAAAACCCCCAATTTGTGACCGAACTAGATTGCAACCGTTTCATACTCTCGGTGTACTTACCCATTCCCTGTGGATACGATCCTCTACTTACCCTAGACTTGTCTTAGGTTGGTTTAGGTATAAATATTGTTTGGTTTTAGGGTGATCGTCCAACGACCGATTCTTTCCCTCTACCAAAATGGCGCCGTTGCCGGGGAATGACATTAAGCATTGAGTTACTTATGGGATATGTGAGACTAGTTCATTTGTATAACTTTATTTTTTTTCTTTGTTTTCTTTGACTAACCTACTAATCTCCCATCTAGTCTTCTTTGTTTATGCCCAAACGCAGCAATAGGACACTTCCTCTTGTGCCGTTGAATCTCGAGCTTGAAAAAGTGGTAAGGGCAAATCGAAGAGAAAAGAGGGTGATAGCTAGTGGTGCTACATCAAGTGAGCCACAAGTGGTAGTTGAGTCCGATCACTCTAGTTCTAGTGATTCTAGTGGAGACACCATTCCATTAGAGTCACCAAGGACAAATTCTCCAACTTCTCCACCTCTTCACCAATTCAAAATGGCCGCTCCGAACAAGACTTTGAGAGAGTTTGGTGTTCCTCCTCCATATCAAGAAGCAAGTGGGATTGCTACTCCCGCTATTGAAGCAAACAACTTTGAGATAAGGCCCGCCCTTATCACCTTGATTGAGGGTCATCAATTCTCCGGGGCAAAGCATGAAGATCCCATTGCACATCTCAAGAAATTCACACGGTATTGTAGCACCGTGAAGGCAAATGGGGTGACTCCGGAGTACATTCTCTTAAGCATGTTCAAATTCTCTTTAACGGGCATGGCAAGTGATTGGCTTGATAGGTTGCCTCTGAACTCATTGAATACTTGGAATTAGGTGACTTTGGCATTCCTTGGGAGGTTCATTCCTCTTGGGAAAACGGCGGAGTTGAGGTCAAAGATATCTAACTTCCAACAAGAGCCCGATGAATCCCTCTATGATGCTTGGGAGAGATTCAAGAGCTACCAACAACAATGCCCTCACCATGGCATGGAAGATTGGCTCTTGCTCCATGGGTTCTATAGAGGACTCTTGAGATCGGACCGCATACTCTTGGATGGAGCATCGGGAGGACCTATCATGAACAAGCCACCCACGGAGGCACTAAAGATCATAGAGGATGTAGTTCAAAACTACACCGATTGGAGCCCCGATGAGAGAAGCACTTCCAAGAAAGGAGGAAAGTATGAGGTAAATGTTATAAACATGATTAATTCAAAATTAGATACTTTATCTTCTAAGTTTGATCAATTGCAATCCTCTTCTCTATCCCCTTCCCCACGTCAAAATTCACATGCATCTAGTTCATTGAATGAAAATGAAAACATGTCGATACAAATGATGTCTTGTGATGCTTGTGGAAGTGATGATCATGTGACTTCAGAATGCTATTTGCTAAATGATTCATGCTCCCCTTCCCCTTCCATGGAACAAGTAAATGCAATTAACAATGGTCAAACCAATCCTAGGTATGACCCTTATTCCAACACCTATAATGAGGGATGGAAACATCACCCAAACTTTGGTTGGAAAGGGGGCCAAACCCAAGGAAATGGTCAAGGTCAATATAGTGGCCAAAGAAATGTTCAAAATAATCAAGGAAACTATAGGAACCAAGGTAATGGTAACTATGTGTCAAACAACCAAGTTAATCAACAAAATGACAATAGGTATCACCAAAGAGGTCAATATTCGTCTAATCATAACCCACCCGGTTTTAATGGAGGAAATAGACCTACCCTTGCTCCTATCCCTCAACCTCCTCTCCAACTTCAAGCTCCCCCTCCTAAGTCAAGTCTAGAAACAACAATGGAAACATTTGTTAATGCTCAAACCAAGAAAACCAATGACTTAGAGGAGTCTATCAAGCAAGTACAAGTCCACAATAAGATGCTAGAAACTCAATTAACTCAACTAGTTAATGCACTTAAAAGTAACAATTCTAGCATCTCTTCGCCTAGTCAAGAAGAACATTGTAAGGAAATCATACCTAGATGTGGGACTAGCATAGATGAAACTCCACCTATGAGCTTGCAAAAAGAGAGTGAGAATGAGGAGGTTAGAGAGGAAAAACAATGTGAGGTGTCTAAGTCAAGTGAGGATGAGATGGTTGTCATGAGTGAGTCCACCACGGTGAGCTTAACCGAAAATTGTAGTGCAATTATCAAAAACCACTCTCCCACTAAACTAAAAGATCCCGGAAGTTTCTCTATTCCTTGCTCTATTAAGAACATTTCCTTTGAAAATGCCCTATGTGATCTAGGAGCTAGTGTGAGTTTGATGCCTTTTTCGGTTTATGAGAAGCTTGGTATAGGTGGTTTGGTACCCACTAATGTCACTCTTCAACTTGCCGATGGATCCACCAAATTCCCTAGGGGTAAGGTTGAGGATGTCCCTCTCAAGGTAGGTGATTTCACCATTCCGGTTGATTTTATTGTGTTAGGAATGACGGAAGATGTCCTCACCCCTATTATCCTAGGTCGACCTTTCTTAGCAACGGGTGGTGCAATCATTGATGTTAGGGAAGGAAAACTCACATTAAATGTGGGTGATGATGAATTTTGTCTTACTATTGACCCAAAGAGAGGATGTCCTTCCCCCATAAAAGATTGCATGACCTTAGAGGCTATTAGTGATAATGATTTGCATATGTTGAGAATGCTTTGTGCTACTAATCCTCTTTTCAATGTTCATGAGTCAAAGCAAGGTTTGGATAGGTTTGATGAGGTGATTGCCATGCTTGCTTGCCTCAAGACTATGCTTGAAGATGGTGAGTCCGACGCTCACAAGGATGATAAGGGTGACATCAAAGCTTCCAAGAAGAAGAGGAAGGGAAAATCAAAGAGAAAAAGGAAGAAGAAGGATTCAAAGAAAATTGATGAAAATGAATTTGTTGTAGGTGTTAGTCAAGAAAACAATTTGGTTTTGCCCAAGATGGCGAGTTGTAACAATGAAAACAATGGTGACAATTTGGTTTCGAACTTTATCCCACCTTGAGGATATTTTTCGAATTTGCGTCAAGCTAGTGACGTTAAAGAAGCGCTTCCGGGAGGCAACCCGGGTATTTTTGTAGTGGATTAAGCGAGGAAAAAAAAAACCAACAACAACAACAACACAAGGTGCAAGTCTTCCAACAACAACCAAGAAGAACAAAGGTACCAAGGAGGTTCAAGCTTCAAAGAAGACCCAATCCTTGAGTTAGTCTTCTTTCTCTCCCTTTTTATGTGTTTTTATTGCTTAACATTGAGGACAATGTTTATGATAGCTTGGGGGGGGGGAGTCATTTGCGTGCCTTCTTGACATGTTGGTTTGTTTTGGTTGCGTTTGTTTTGGTTGTTTCATTATTTCTCTAATATCCAAGGCCCTAAATCCAAATTTGCTTCCTTGAAATCCAAATTCTTATAATGTGAATATTAGTTTCCCTTTTCTAGTTAGTATTGTGAATTATTCTCAAAAAAAAAAAAAAAAAAAAAAAAAAAAAAGAATTGTGTACAATGAAAAAAATGCCCAAGGATGAGACTCAAATGACGATATTTATGTGTTTCGCTTGCTTGACTCTTGTGTGATGAGTAAAAGTTCTCTTAGAAGGGTGTATGCAAGAGTTGGGGTCATTTAGAGAATTATTAACCTTGATTGCATTAGTATCTATGAAATAAAAACTGATGAATGCTCAATTGCACATCTAGCATAAGATATTGTCTAAATTTGCCCAAAGAAGGATATGTTTTATTTGAATTGCGGTCCCTTGTGCCCTTGATGTGCATCCTCCTCATCCCCAAAATGAAACTCTATTAGGGAATTGGTTCTACTTGTATCATGTGTAATAAGTGGCATAATAAGCCACATGTTTTGAATAGAAAAAGAGCCGCTCACAGTTAAAAGAGGCGAGGGCAATGAAATTGAAAAAAAAAAGAAAAGAAAAGAAGAGCATAGGAAAAAAGGAGAACAAAAACTCCCCCAAAAATTCTCAAAAAAAAAAAAAAATTATTTTCTCTTCTTTAGAGGTCAACTTGTGGATGCCTCCTACACCGTTTCTACATTGTTATATCTTGTGAAATTCCTGAGTTAGAGTGTAGTTAAAGGGCCTTGGGTGTTCATTTTGGGAGGTGGACTAGCATTTTGAGATTTTATAACTGAAAAAGGGCTTGTTACAACTTTGGAATATCTAGATGTGCTCTAATGAACTAGTAAAAGGTCTAAAGAAGTAGCGTAGTGCAATCTTGCTTAGTTCTTCTCTTTACCCCCAACTCATGTGTACATTTGTATGATTGGTAATTCTCGAAAGTTGCTCACTTGTCTTGCTTGTGATTTTTATCCAGATGAGTTGACTTGGGCGATAAAAACATTGGAATATTGTG
This sequence comes from Chenopodium album, assembly GCF_948465745.1. NCBI lineage: Eukaryota > Viridiplantae > Streptophyta > Magnoliopsida > Caryophyllales > Amaranthaceae > Chenopodium > Chenopodium album. The sequence goes on from NC_137849.1 coordinate 39,522,933, forward strand.
TAACCATTGAAGGTTTGTGTTTGGTTTTTCTGTGAGTTGTGGGTTAAGCTCAAGGGAAACCCTTACGAGATCAAAACTCGTCCCATAAGGCGACTTGTGGGTTTATATGGCTTCTTACTTGTGCTAAAAGTGATTCGTGTTTGCTTTAAGTTATTTTGCTTACCTTTCCTCCCTCTCTTGTTGTTTTCCCTTGGCTTGGCTTTAGTAAGTTCTTTCCTCACTATGGTGTGTTATGACTATTTTGCTCGGGACGAGCAAAAGCTTAGCTTGGGGGGATTTGATAGCATGCTATTTTGTATGATTATAAAGTGGTTTTTAACGTTGAATATGTGAGGTATTGATGCCTTAGTTCATTATTCACTCTATTTTTATGCAATTTTTGTGTATCCTATGCTTCACGGGTTGTTAGTGTTTTTGTTGAGATTTTAGGTCCAAAAGACGACCAATTGAAGCCTATGGATGATGAACCAAGGTTAGAAGCAAGAAGATGATGGAAAGAAGCCAAGGAAAAGGAGTCAAGTCAAGAATAAAGAGAGATGTGCAGTGGAGAGGCCTCTCCATAGAGTGGCGCGGCCTCTCCCTAGGAGCTGCCTCTCCAGGTCAGTGGAGAGGCCTCTCCACCCCGCTGCTGTAGCTACTGCCAAACTTGGCAGTTTCAAGGATTTTGTGAGGAGAGGCCTCTCCAACATTATGTCGCGGCCTCTCCACCTGGAGCGGCCTCTCCACCTTTTTGGAGAGGCCTCTCCACCCTGCTACGGAGCATTCTGCCCCAATTTTCCCCAGTTTGGAGCGGCCTCTCCAAGACATGGAGCGGCCTCTCCAGACCTTGGAGAGGCCTCTCCCGACGGGTTCCGCGAACTTTCTATTGCGGAGTTTACTATGAAATTGGGGATTATAAATAGGTTTAAGGGGCTCATTTGTAGGATCTTCTTCTCTCTTAACTCCCTTTAGACTTCTTAGGCCCTTAGTTTCTCTAAACCCTCTTTAATTAGATTAGTTTTCCTCAAAACTCAATATTTGAAGTTTGTTCTATCAATTTCAACAACAATTATTCTCAACTTTGGAGCATCAATTAGTAACCTCTTTCTCTCTCCTTTGCTATTTAATTTTCTGATTTTATCTTTTATTAATCTTAGTTCTTGCTTAATCTTTGTTAATTGTTCTTGCATGTCCAACCATCCTTGTTTATTCTCTCTCCTAGTTTAATTGAATTCATGTTAACCCTAGATTTAATTGTTAGATTGTTTTCCACCATGATTAGTGAGTAGTTAATTAGCTAGGGGTTGGGTGAAGACCCAACCAAGCCATGGGTTGATTGTTAATTGTGCTTGCATGTTCATTTTGGGTTGATGATTGATTGTTAAAGAATTGGTTAATTGCATGTGTAATTGGATGGCCACTTATTGCTCATGTATTCACTTCTATGCTTGCATTGAGAGATGGAGTCTAGTTGTGAGCCTATTCTTATATGATTATGCTAAATTCCTCTTGATTATGGTTCCTTGTTTGAATGATGTAGTAGTCTTAGTTGCAACAATTAGGTGAGAAATCCCAATTGTTTGTGCCTTAATGCTTTCTTGGACCGATTGAAAGACAAACCCGAGTTAGTAGTCTACTTCCCATCGTTAAGACTTGGTTGGCCTATCTTGTTAGTTGAGTTTGGTTTAGGATTGCTTAGTGTTATGGCTTCGAAAGAAGGCAATGTTGAGTGCCCTCTCTATCACCCAATTTGTGTTTATGCTTTCCTATTGATTTGATCTGTTGGTTTGGTTGGAGTCGATCCCTATTTCCCCCTAGTGTTTGTCTCCATAGTAGTTATCTAATCAAAACCCCCAATTTGTGACCGAACTAGATTGCAACCGTTTCATACTCTCGGTGTACTTACCCATTCCCTGTGGATACGATCCTCTACTTACCCTAGACTTGTCTTAGGTTGGTTTAGGTAGAAATATTGTTTGGTTTTAGGGTGATCGTCCAACGACCGATTCTTTCCCTCTACCATCCAGCAACCTCTAAACCCCCTACAAAAACTTTTGAACCTCAATTACAAACCACAGAACACCCTTCAAAAACATTTTAACCACCTTAAAAAACCTCTGAACCACAACCACAAACCACTGAACACCCTACCAAAACCCCTGAACCCCTACAAAAACTTTTGAACCCCAACCACAAACCACTGAATACCCTACAAAAACTTCTGAACCCCAACCACGAACCACTGAACACCCTACAAAAACCTTTGAAACCCTTGTAAAAACTTCTAAACCCCAATCACGAACCATTAAACACCCTACAAAAACCTCTAAACCCCAACCACGAACCACTGAACACCCTACGAAAACCTCTAACCCCCTTACAAAAACTTCTGAACCCCAACCACAAACCATTGAACACTCTACAAAAACCTCTAAACCCATACAAAAACTTTTGAACCCCAATCACAAACCACTAAACAACTTCATACGTTCTAACTGCAGTAAACAAACACAGTTTATAATAACCATTACTAGAGTTCAAAAATAAAACAACAAAGTTCAAATACGGGAAAAAATAAGCAATTATAATCAAATATCAGAATCAAGTTCAGAAATCATATGAACCGAATGTTCAGAATCATATAAAACAAAATTCATGAATAGTTCAATCAACAAGTGATCAAATTCATCACGTTTACAATTATTTTCTAAAAAGCATATATACATACTCAGAGAATTATGTAAAACGGAAAGGTTCATTAAAGTAACTTAAATGTTCATAAAAATAGAAACAATGTTCATAATATGATATTGCTGATAACAATTTTGATAATAAATACAATGAAAAGTACGTTACTCGAATTATATGAACAAAATGTTCAAAGACATGATATAAACAAATTATATTCATAAAATACAAATTAAAGCATCAATTCAACAATTAAATTATAAATGAAACTGAAAATCATAAAAAAAAAAAGCAATTAAAATCAAAAATCAAATTCAACACACTTTTAGCAGCTTAAATAACATTAAATATATGAATATCTTTCAAATAATCAATCTAACTCAATTGTTCATAAAAAAACATATACATGTTCTGATATCTGACATAATAGGTTCATAATTACAAAACATAAAAAGGTTTTAAAAATTCATAAATCGAAAACCAAAATAAATTTTCATATGCAAAGAATCAAATGTTCAGATATATACATTGTAAAGTACAGAACGCCAATTTTTTAAATTTATTACAAAATACATAGATCTAAAAAAAGTTCATAAGAAATGTATCACATGTTCAAAATTATAATTAAGATGTTCATAAATCCAAATATATATGTCTGTAAAAATATATATTTATAGGAAATGTATCCTACGTTCATATTTTAAACTTAAATGTTCAAAATACCAAAAGATAACAAAAAAAGAACAGTTGATAATAGATTACACAAATATCACTAACAAAAAAAAAATCAAAATAATATGAAAAGTACATATTTTGAAACTCAAACCTAGCAATAGTGATTTAGATAATGGAATCTCATTGGAATATAATCATCTCCGTCGTCTTAAACACCTTCTCCTCGTCAAATCCGCCATTTTAAACTTCAATTCTTTGCAAAAACTCCATTAACAAAGCTTCAAATTGAAGGTTGAAGAAAACGAATTTTGAAATTAAATCAACAACAATGAATGAATTTAAGAAAAAGAAAAATAGAGGTGAGAGAAATTAGAAATTATGAATTGTAAGAGGAGGATATGAAGGATCACAATCTATGGTGATAAAAGAAATTAAATCAAAAATAAAATAATGAATAAATTTAAGAGAAAGAAAAATAGAAGAGAGAAGATAGAGGAGAGAGAAATCAGAAATCAAGAAAGTGTGAGGGAGGAGAAGAGAGGAGAGAGAAAATGCTGAGAGATAATAATGTTGGTAGTGATGACAAATTGTAAAATACGTGGCATCTTATTACTGGTGGTGCACACAGTTTAACATGCACCATGGTGCATGTTAAACTTTGCCTGTCCAAACCCGCATATTTTCGGACCGAATTGGGCCGAGTAGTGGGTCGGGCCAATGTTGATCACTTCCAAAAAAATCTTTACCAAATATATTATTTACCCAATAAATAGTTTTTTCTCTCTCCAAAAATAGAATTTGTGTGTCACTACCATAAAGAACATACAAGCCAAATTCAAATAACATACTTTGTATTATTGAAACCCAAAAACCATGTATATTTACACAACATATGTTTTTCACCAAAAAAATAATCAATATATGTTAAATAACATAAGTTATAATGTAAAGAACATATATTTATACCCAAATAAGACACTGATCACACTCAAAAGAACATATTTGTCAAACACAGGTATGTTCTTTATCATACACTATATGTTCTTTCCGGCTTTTTTTCTGTTTTCCTGCATGCGCCCGGTTGTATTATCTAATTTTCACACTTCTTCTTTAACAACTAATAATCAATTTCAAAACAAGCGTAATATTCTTATGGTAAATACTCTTATCATGTATTCGTATATATGTATCACCCCTTTTCAATCTGCCGTGTCCTCCCTCATTTTCTTAGAATATTATTTTACTCTCACTAAGTCTGCATACTTTTGCTATCAATTTAGGTGCCGGTCTCAGCATAAGAACAGACTGCAAAGTCTTCTTGTAGTCACGTCCTCCTAATACATTGAAGTACAAGGCATATCTATGTTCAATTTCAATAATTAGTTCATGTCTCACGGTTGGCCATCGATGTTCATCCTCATGCATCCAACATAACTTTGTTCAACTTGTGTGAAATAGAGTTATAGAGTATTATATATTATTGTTAATAAATTTGTACGAAATTTAGTCTATTGGTTCAATATGTATGAAACTTAATATACTATTTTGTTCAATATGTACAAAACAGAGTATACTACTTTGTTCAATATTTATAAAAATAGAGTATACTACTTTGTTCAATATTTATAAAAATAGAGTATACTATTTTGTTCAATGTGCTCGAAATAGAACAACACGTTTCACTTATATTGCATGAAGTGTACTCGAAAAAAAAAAATTAAAAAACGAAAACTTAAATCAATTCCGAGTTCTTCTTGATAAAAAATGTCATCCATTGCAATCCAAATAGTATTTTAAATCGATTTTGGTACTTTTTGTGACAACTTAAAATTTATTAAGATTTTTTACCTAGCTGAAAGAGGTGGAGAAAAAGATAAATTTTATACGTAATAGTTCTTTTAGGATTGAAAACCTAGGCTGCATTTAGCAACTCCTGATTTAATTTCTTTCTTTTCTGTCAAATTTCTCTCGTTTTGAGAGGAAAGGAAAGGAAAGGAAAAGGAAGATTTAGTGAAGGGAGCTTTCCTTCCATTTCCCTTCATTTCCTTTAATATTTAGAACCAAACATAAGAATGCTTATTTTTCCTTTTCTTTCTTTTCTTTTCCTCCCAATTCCTTCCAACCAAAAAGGGCCTATAAGAACCTCTAAAGTCAGAAAGTGAAATCATGAAAATCCTTAACTTTCACTGTTTTTAGTTTTCTTTATTGTGGAAATTAACACTGTGTTTGAATAAATAAAGAGGAAGGAAAAGAAGGGGAGGGAGGAGAAGAGAAGGGCAGGGAGAGGGAGGGGAAGGAAGAATGGTGAGTTTTCCTTCCAAATCTCTCCTTTGTTGGAGGGATAAATTTCTTGCAATTTAATCTCTCCATTTCTCTCCTCTCCAATTCCCTTCCTTCCTCATTTGTAATCCAAATGAAAGATATTTCATCTCTCCATTTTCCTTCCCTTCCCTTCCTTTCCCTCCAATTCCTTCAATCCAAACACACCATAAAGGAACATATTCTATGTTATTCAACTACGCTAGCTCGGTTCTTTTCACACTAAATAAAAAACATTCAATAAAAAAAAAAAAATACTACTCACGAATTTAAGAGGCTAAAATAATTTTAGTTTAGTAAAAAAAAAAAGTTAATAAAGTTGAAATTTTTTCCATGGAGGCGGATGCACAATGCTCCGTGCATCCGTTTTCTTTTTAAAAAGGCGGAATGAACATTTAGTTATTCAGTAAAGAACATACAATTATTTTATAAAGAACATCTAGTTATTTTATAAATAACATCATATATAATTGTATTGTAATGAACATATACTACCTCCGTTTCATGTTTTTTGCAACTTTGGGCATTATTTGTGAGATATAAAATATTGCAAAGTTGCAAAAAAACATGAAACGGAGGTAGTAGTTGTTTTGTAAAAGAACACATAACTATTTTGTAAAAAAAAAAAAAACCATCAAACTTTATGTTCTTTATATATATCTAAAGAATATCCGTAATACTAATAAAGAACATGATAATTAGAGGTGGTCAACTTCAGCCCGGCCCGATCCAGCCCGAAAATAAGGCGAGTTTGGACAAGCCTAAAATGCATTTTTAGTTAAAAATTCAAACCCAACCCGAAAAAAGCCCGAAAATCCCGCTATATTTTCCGGGTTTAGGCACGAGATATTATGTTAAGGCCCGGCCCGACCCGAATTTTTGATCACCTATAATGATAATTTAATGTAATGAACATTATTTTTATTCAACCACTATAATCTAAAGACAAAATTCAAAGAACATTTCAAAATAAATAATAAACATTATGTCACAAATAAAAGTACATTATACTGACAATCAAACAACATGAAGATAAAGAATATTATTTAACATTATATAACATGTTCTTTTCACTTTAACTCAATGTTCTTTACATTTATATACAATGTTCTTTCCGCTTTTTTTTTTTTTTTGAAGGGATGCACCATACGGATAGTGCATCCGCCTACAGGAACCACGCATTGAATAAAGTGTAGGAAATAGGTGAGTACTATACAAAGCGTAAAATATTGGTTTAAATAGTTTTTCCATCATTTTTGAAGCGTTATTTCGATGTACAAATAATTATACTTTGTGTGGTACTAGTATAATCAAAGTTATTTCTTTAATTTGCTCATGTGCTTATACTCTCTATGAGTAGCTAGGAGAATTAATCTTGATTAAACCTTACAATGTAGAGTAGAGTATTAGAGAAAGGAACAAACCAAAGATAGTATTGGTGGGGTTGACAGCCACTTGATTTTTTGCAGCATCACCAATAGTGCATCTTTGTCGAGAAAATAGTATTGTACGAACTAGCACCCCACCACCTCAAATCATTCCGATACGAGGAAAAAAATCCTAACCTCTTTGGAACAATCAAGACTATTTTTGCGTTATTCCCTCTATTTTATAATAATCGCAATATTTTAACTGACACACATACCGATGTACAACTTTGATCAATGTTTGTAATTGTATACTCATATTACTAAGAAGTATAAAAGCTTGATCTGATGAAAAGATACATAAAAACTAACCAAAAATATATTAAATAACAATATACTTCGTATGTTATTTATATGTTGATAAAAAAAAAAAAAATAGAGTCAAAGTAAACACATAAATAGTGTAAAAGTCAAAATGTTACGATTATTACAAAATAAAAAAAAGTATATAATTACACTTATAAGGTACTTCTACCGTTAAGCACATTGTCAAAGACGACAGCGTTGATTGTACCATGTACAAAATACAAGTTGCACATAGAAAATTGTTGCTAAGAAACCTAAGAGGGATAATAATCTTAGTTTCGTTTAACCTTGGGAGTGAAACAAGCTATTCAAAAGCTTGTGCTTAGTATATATCCATTAAGTGATCAAGCAATATAATTGTTCTGTCAGATTATTAATCACAATTATCATGCACCTTCTTCTATTAACTTGGCCATGATTATGATCAGTTATGCTAGTTAATTCATACAATAGCCCTTTACAGAACTTTATAACTTATATCAAGGAAGAGACAATCAAGTTCATAATATATAGAGTAGTAAGCAAGGAACAACATAAAATCACTTATTGCATTACAATCAAATGAAGAGCAATATGGTTTCAAAAAAAAAAAAAAAAAATAAAAATGAAGAGCAATATAATGAGTAACGATAGCAACAATACCAGTAACTACACTGATTAAATTTGTTGATCAATTAATCTAAACTATGACAAGTTAAAATCAATTTGAAACCTGTATGAATTCATTTGACCAGACTGTTAAAACTATGACAAAATCTAGAAACAAGACTTAATAACCAAATTACGACATAGACAGAGATAGGTACTAGAACCTAATTTACTAATTCGGCTGAATTATAATATAAGTGAGGGGAAACAAAGGAACCAACCCATGGCATCACTTCATAACTAGTGTTCAAATCACATGCTTGTATTTTGATCTTCTTAAAACCTCCACTACGCGTATCAAATTGAATAAAATTCATAACAAATTTCCCTAAACCCACTAGGATTTCTTGTCCGTCCTCTGAATAAGCAAGAAGCAACGGCCTAAAAGGTTGGTTATTAGGAAGAAGGAAGCGTCTAACATTAATGTCGTCGAGTTCAATGCTAACAAATTTAGACCATGTTTGTTTCATAATCCATATCTCCATTCTATGAATTGTAGAATATATTACCAAATGCGAGCAGCCCTTTAAATCAGCCAACTCAAACATATTATTATTATCATCATTAGGGAGCGATAATTCACAATATTCTTCCGTAGCAAGGTCAAAACACATTATGATTCTTATTGAATCATTCTTAGGCTTGAAATCTGTCCAATGCAACGCATTATTAGAGTAAATCATATGGTTTGAATACATCGACATATTAACCTTTAAAGGTTGGACGACTTTCCATGAATTGTTCTTCAAGCTGTAAACATGAGATTCAACCCGTTTCGAGTGCTTATTGACTTGTTCTGCTTGTAAAATCTTATAATCGTTACTCGTGCATCGTAACCAAATCCTATCCTATATTTTGCATTGACATCAAGCACTTCATAAGATCTCAAGGGCGATACACAGACATTCTTAGACGCGTTTGTGGCCGGGTTGTAAATCGAAAAGCATCTGCTTAACCTGTTGACGAAACAAAGCAAGCCATTACACGAACCAACAAGTTGAGCATCATAGGCCAAAGGGTGAGAAAATCGAGTTAGCCTCTTTACGTTTTCCGGAGTATGGAAATCAAAGGAATATACTTTAGCCGGCCAACGACAAAATAAGATGACAGAAGCTCTTGAATTTGAGTTGTTTAGTTTGATGATTTGGGATGTGTGAGACCGGATGAAATTAGGGCTTTTGATTTCGTCACGCCAACGCTTGCAAACACATTGGTAACGAAGAAGATCTTTAATAGGTAGCCTTGAAAGGATATTGGATTCAATCTCTAATGGAAGAGATTTACAAATTGAGGTAATGTTCGTTCGATTTTCCATTGTTGCTCGCCAAGTAGTACAGTTGTGGGTTAAATTTTTTTTGAATATATTCTCCGTAAAAGTTTTAATTTAATATTCTCCCTATTTAAGGAAAGTGATAAAATCACATCCATTATATTAACCGACTTTCCAAAATGTTCCCTTAAAAACAAAAAGATCAGACTTTCCTAAATTTCGTTGTTTCTAGTTTCCTTAAAAGCGTTGATAATTTGGGGTTTCAAAAAAATTAAAAAACCTTGATAATTTTATTATTTCCTCCATTTTTTTATATTTGCAACACTTCCCTAAGATGGAAATGTCACAATAGTTACAATAAATCATAAAAAGAAGTTTTTTATGATGAAAATTATACTATTACCTTTATTTAAAGCATATGACCCACTTGATTATACTCATAATAACCTTTTAAACCCATTTTAAGTGTATTATATCATGTGAGACCCATTTTTCTTAAATATTGCACTAAAGTGTGTGTTGCAACTATAAATAAACGGAGGAAGTATATTATAATAAGGGGGTAAGGTATCCATCCAATGCATCATATAGTTGATTGATACTCGCAAAAGATCGAGATAGTTAAACTGTAGTCGATAGATAGTTTAGTTCCTTACAATACAAGAGATTGATTTGGGAGATGGATGGAAAGGGGGGTTTAGAAATCAAATTGGTGGATTATGTTATAGATCCGACGACGGATGCTTTCGAAATCAATCATAATATGGCAAGGTTAGCAGAGGCAGAGCTCGCGAAACCTGTTAATCCTCAAAGTGCTAGGCAATCTCAGATGCTCGAAGTGGCCTACTTGGCCAGGCTACAAATCGCCAAGGAGGAATTGCGTGCTCTTGCTCAAGCACAACGCTTCAAAAATACCAAACAATAGATTCACTATTCTAATTTACTCGCCCTTGTTTTTATGGAGTAGTATTTTCTTTCTTTGCATCAATCATATTACAGATTTTTACTGTATTACTTTCTTATTAATTCAGTACCAGTATTATTATTATTATTATGGGAAATTCTCAACGATGACCCCCAACTTCTGCTACGCACCAATGACGACCTTCCCTTTTTTTTATTATACAAAATGACCTTAGTTAAAAATTTCATCTCACTCATAACCTAATTTCGTTAAATATTAACTATAGTTAGATTTATATTTAAAAAAAATAAAGAAAAATTAAAAAATTAACCCTAACCACCAAAAATCAGCCACCAACTGCCCAGCCACCATCTCCCTTCCGGCACACTACCCCAAGTTCCTCCGATCGCTGGAAATGCTACCCAGACTCCCTCGACCGCCAGTGATGATGCGCCAACTCCACCTCAAACACCGCCACAACCCTCCTTCCCTCTCCTCCTCACCGTCACCACCACTAGATCGCCAATCTCGGAACCCCGACCACCCCCAAACCGCTGAACCCAAACACGAATGGGATTTTGTAGATCGAACTAGGAGCGACCGCTTCAATGGAATGAGCGCCCGCTCTGAAGGATCTTGCGGTGGCTTTGCTGTGGACTGAGTGCGATGGTGGCTATTGTGATCGAATTGGAGGTGTTGGTGGTTAATTCGGCGACTAATGGTGGTTGTCTCGTGGGAATCGGCTGTTGGTTGGTTGCGGGCTGCTGTGCGAAGTTGTTGCGCTGGGGTTGTGTGGTGATGGGTTGAAGGTGGAGGTAGGGAAGTGGTTGGTTGCGGGCTGCTTTGCGAAGTTGTTGCGCTGGGGTTGTGCGGTGATGGGTTGAAGGTGGAGGTAGGGAGGTGGTTGGTTGCGGGCTGCTATGCGAGGGAGTTGTTGCGCTCGGGTTCGACGGTTTGGGTGTGAGGTCGGTGTTTCAGATGAGGGGGTTGGGTGGGAGGTGGCTCCGATGAGGGTGGAGGTGGTGCTGGCTAGATCTGGTGGGGATAAGGGTGGAGGTGGTGGTTGGTTGGTGGTTTTTCTTTTTCTTTTTTTTTCTTTTTTTTTCAAAGCTAACCATTTGCATAGTTAGTTTTTTTTAATTAATTAACTCTCATTAACGTCATAAGTGAGATAAATTTTTTAATTGGGGTCATTTTTAATAATAAAAAAAGGGGAGGGTTTTTTCCTTGATGTTTAATTGCTAGATTTGATCATGAATGCTTAAAATCTAAATTTTATTGGAATTCAATTATTCATTCTATTCTTGAGAGAAGACAGACCTAATTGTTTTATTGAATTGAATTGTTTGTACTTTTTGCCACAAGCTTTGCTGATTTAATTTTTCTAATTAAAATTAAGACCAATTAATTCATCATCACTTTTTTATGTTCATTGATTCTTTGTTTCTTTTCTTGTTCTCTTTGATTGCATAATGTGCTTGGAGTCATGTAGTAATCTCTCAAATTTGGGAAGAACAACATTATGGCATGCAACCTGAAGGAATTATGTCTTTGATAAGTGCAATTACTAGATATATCAAGGATCACTATTATGGAGATAATAAGTTCGTTCTTTTGGGTCGTCATTATCTGTTGCTAGACTATGATCAATGATCTTTGGGCTAGTCGAATAGTCCAAAGCCCGCTAAAATGGATCCTATGAGGTCACACACAAGGGTATTGGGTTAAGCAAGTTAGAGGCCCATTTATAGGCCTCATGAGCAAGTAACTAATCATGAATTAGATTAGGCTAGCATAGTTAGATTATAGTTAGGTTTTGGGCTTTGTCATGTACTCTTATTTAGAGATGAGATCTATAAATAAGATCCATGCCTAGGGTTGTATGACATAACAATTGACAGAACAATTAACAGTTGATTGTGAATCAAGCAACCAGAAATCCCAAAACCCTCACACTCTCTCTCTAACCCACGGCTCTATCTCTCTCCTTCCCTTTGGACTCACGGCCGGCCACCCCTAGTGGCGCGTGTGGTGGTTCGTGGTTGGTTCGTTGCTCGTTCTTCTCCTTAGAAGGTCAATTGAAGGGTTCAATTGCAACTAACTAGCATTAGTAGAGGTCTTAATCCGTGCCTGTGGACCAAGTAGAGGAATCACGTTTGAGGTTCTTTGTCTCCCTTGTTCTTGTTCGATCGCACGTGGAATCACGCTACAAAGGTATTAATTCTAATTCTTTATGTGTTATGCATGATCTTGGATTAGGTGCTATATGAATATGATTCATGTTTTCCGCATTCGTACCTATAAACTCCTACAGTGGTATCAGTTAGCCTATGCATGTACATGTATTGAATATTAATTCTTTGATAGTCCACAATTTTAATTCAATTAGGAGGGAGAATAATTTAATTATGGGTCAATTATTATTTTAAATGTGATTTAACAATATAGAATTATTAAAAGTTGTTTAATTTGCTCCAAATTAGTCATCAAAGATCCGAATTTTGCCCCTTAAACACTCGAAAAAATTCGAACCCCCTACCCTAATTTTTTGAAAATTCGAAACCCTAAACCCTAATTTGTGAAATTTGTGTTTTGGTTTTGATTTAATTCGATTGTTATGTGTTTATAGAATTTAATCTATTTGATTTCATGCTAAATTATGAATTTTTCATGATCAAATTATTTAATTTAAGAGTTAAATCAAATTGGGGATTAATTTCCTGAATAACCCTAATTTCAAGATTGAATATGATTTAATTTTGAAATTAATTGGACCACATTAAGATTAATTTAATTTTACAAAATTGTTTTGTTTTTATTTAAATTAAAATAAAAAAAAGGTTTTAAAGCAGCGGCAACCGCGGCTGGGTGGCACAGCCACGGCGGCTGCCGCTGCAGGTGGTTCGGAGGGAGGGCGGAGCGAGGCAGCAGGCGGGTCAGGGAGGGGCAGCAACAACAGCACCGTGCAAGGGCTGCGCGGCACCGCTACTGCTGTTGTGCACCGCTGCAAGCAGTGTACACCTCACGGTGTACGGCCATCGTGGCCGGCTTCGGCTGGCCACACCACGGTGGCTGGTGCACGGCTCTCAAAAAAAATTATTTTATTTTAATAAAAAAATCTAATTTTGAAATTAAAATTTAAAAGATAAGTTTAGATTTTGTAAAAGATAATTAACAAAGTTAAAGTGGTTAATTTTGTTAAGTTTGGATAATTATGGAGCAAAAGATTCTATTTGGATAATAATTGATTTAATGAGATTATCCCATAATTAATTTTGGATAATAATTGATTTAAAATTATGTGATTGGCTAGGCAATTAGGATAGAATCTCCTAAATTAGTTAGGATAATCATGGAAAATAAATATGATTTACCTTCCATAATTAAAATATGATTTGATTCTATCTCTTACCTAAAATAAAATATATGATATTTTATGGTTGTTTAGGAACAATATATGATATTATCTAATTGCAGTAATTAATTAAAAATATGTGATATTTTGGATCCATGTTTCCTTAATTGTGAACATTCGATGTTGTAGTTTAGGAAAGCATGATGAGTGATTTATTATGTGGCACTTTATAATATATGATATTATTTATTGCTATATATAGACTGGTATGGCCCATAGATTCTAAATACGATATGCGCATCGTTTCGTATTTTTGTAATCTAAAATACGGTCTGCGTACCGTTAAGTATTTTGTAATTTTATTTTATTTTATTTAAGTAGTAGATAGAATAGAATAATATTACAGGTTGCAGTTGATCCAAGAAGCCAATGGAGTGGAGGCCCAAAGGAATAAGATGGATGAGATCCATGAAGATTCAAGTGGGAGCATTTTTCTGCTTTATTAGTTTTCTTAGGATTAAGGGGCCATACTATGTCATGTTTTATTTATGTATTAGTAGATTATGCATGTTAGATTTATTTTATGTTGATTGATGATGCGTTAGAGTTCACTAAATAATCAAAACATAATTGAATCTAGGTCCCAGTAATATTGAGGTTGCTTTTCCAATTGAATACCCAACAATCCTTAGATCATGAGTGATGGGTCGGCCTCAGCAGAGTGTCACTTGTTATCGTAGGTAATTTAGGGTAGATCACGTTCTACACATTTAATTGGTTATATTCAACAAGGTTACCTAAAGCGTTTAGAACCTTGAAGCTAAGTGTAATAATTAAACATGTGATGGTTAATTATTCAACCAAGAATTACAAAGAGTTGTAATCAGTAAAGAGTTTACTCGCCTTGAAAATGTAATGCTTGATGGTAGGGCCTCAGTCCGGTCAACTATTACACAAATAAAGGGTCTTGGAATCATTTAATTCAATGGGGTTCATTTTAATATTGAATAAATGCTTTAAAGTTACCAATTTAAATCGTTTATGGTACTTTAAAATTATTAAGCATAATTATGAACTTTGCCTCGTTTTGTTTTTGTTTGTAGATGAATAACTATAATGACAACACTATTTTGCCAACGAAACTAAATTTAAGGCTGAATCTCAGAAACTTCAGGGAATGGGAGAACGAGTTGAGAAATATTCTCATAAGCCAAAAGCTTGAATCTCGTTTATATATACCTGCTGAGGGCAAGTATACTGAAGGTAATGATCCTGAAAGGCATGCGAAAATTGTTTCGGATGTAGAGAAAGTCAGGAATCTCATTTTAGAATCTATTCCAAATTGTTGGAAAAGAAGGTTCAGGTAATATGAGTTAACCAACTTGTGTGAATGTCTCCGTGCCATCTGTCAAGGTGGCATTGGGGCATTAGGAAGTGGAGGAGGAAACTTCAACGACCACAATGTAAGAGAGGTCGTTAATTCGATCCCTCGGATTTACTACTCCTGGACTGACAGCATAATGTATGAGGCTTACAATGTTCATTGTAAAATAATGGCTAAGAAACTCATGCCTGGTCGGTCAGTAAGAACCCATGTCAATGAACTGATTGATTTATTCAATCAGATGGACATCCTTGGGAGACCGTTTGATGATGACTCCGCGCATGACATAATCTTGTTCTCACTCCACGATGGATTTGATATAGTCAGGCTTACTCATAATGATGAGGGCTCGATGGTGACATTAGTCAACCTTTTACTCAACCATGCTGAGGGGTACCTGAAAAGGAGACAAAGCGAATGCTTCTATTGTGGTAATTGGCTTTGCCATACACCAGGGTGTCCCTATTGCACACCAGTGAAAACTGAAGGTAAAGAGTTACCTAATGTTTTTGTTGTAGAAATTAATCTTACTTCTTCTTCAACTTGGGTATTCGATACCGGTTGTGGTGCTCACATTGTTAACAACATGCAGGGCCTAGAAGGGAGTAGGGCATTAGCAAAAGAGGAAGTCACACTCCGAGTAGGAAATGGAGCAACAGTTGCTGCACTTGCTATTGAAGATTATCATTTAAGACTTCCGTCTGGTTTAATTTTGGTTCTTAATAAATATTATTATGTTCCAACATTTACCAAGAACATTATTTCAGTTCCAATTTTAGATACTGAAGGTTTTTTTTTTTTTGAAATTAGAGACAAGTGTTGTTTTTTTTTTCCAAAGAAAATATGTTATATGCTATAGCGAAATTATTTAATGGCTTGTATGTCTTAGATTATACAACTCATATCTACAACATAGATCATAAAAAACAAAGAACAAATGGATCAAACCCAACTTACCTATGGCATTGTAGGCTTGGACATATTAACCAAAAGCGCATCCATAAATTACACAAGGATGGACTCCTTTCAACATTTGATTATGAATCATTTGAAAATTGTGAGTCATGCTTGCTTGGAAAAATGACTAAGTCACCCTTTACGGGTATAGGAGAAAGAGCAAGTGACCTTTTAGGAATCATACATACGGATGTGTGTGGACCAATAAGTTCAAAGGCTAGGGTGGATTTAGTTACTTCATTACTTTTACTGATGATTTAAGTAGATTTGGTTATATTTACTTAATGAAGCAGAAGTCGGAGGCCTTTGAAAAGTTCAAAGAATTCCAGAGTGAAGTACAAAACCAACTTGGGAGAACAATTAAAGCATTACGATCTGATCGTGGTGGTGAGTATTTAACCCAAGAGTTTGATGAACATCTGATTAATTGTGGAATACTTTCACAGTTAACCCCTCCAAGGACGCCACAGTTAAATGGGGTGTCAGAAAGGAGAAATAGGACCTTACTGGACATGGTTCGGTCCATGATGAGTTTTATTGATCTTCACATATCATTCTGGGGATATGCACTAGAAGTAGCTGCCAGAGTACTGAACAGAAGCCCGTCTAAAGCAGTTGAAAAAACACCATATGAGATATGGAATGGAAGAGTTCCAAGTTTGTCTTTTCTCAAGATTTGGGGATGTGAAGCCTATGTAAAACGTTTACAAGGCGACAAACTACACCCTAAATCAGACAAGTGTTTCTTTGTGGGTTAACCCAAAGAGACAAGAGGGTATTACTTCTACAATCGCGAAGATAACAAAGTGTTTGTTGCTCGCGATGGTGTCTTTCTAGAAAAGGAATTACTCTCTAGAAAGCCAAGTGGGAGTAAAGTAGTTCTCGAAGAAATTCGAGACGAGCAACAAATGGATGTGGATAACACCACATCAGAGGCAAGGGCGCATAATCATGTGTCGGAGCAAGCTAATTCAACTAGCGAGACTCCTATCGTCCCACTTGAATCTAATTCTTGCGAAAATCTTCAAAGAGTTGAAGAGAACATTTCTATTGTTGCTCCTACCCCACGTAGGTCTGCCAGAATCAGAAACAAACAGTTTGTTGAAGTTCTGTTAACTGAGGATTCTGAAATCTTCTTATTGGAGAATGAGGAACCTATAACCTACAAGCAAGCTTTGGCGAGCCCCAACTCAAATGAATGGCTTGAGGCCATGAAATCCAAAATGGAATCGATGTCTGAAAATGCTGTGTGGACCCTGGTGGACTTGCCTAATGGGGTAAAACCTATTGGTTGCAAGTGGGTTTACAAGATTAAAACAGATAAGGATGGAAATGCCTGCATCTATAAAGCAAGACTGGTTGCAAAAGGGTATAGACAGATTCATGGTATTGACTATGATGAAACCTTTTCTCCAATAGCAATGCTTAAGTCCATTCGGATTCTTCTAGCAATTGCTGCATTTTTCGATTACGAAATTTGGCAGATGGATGTCAAAACCGCCTTCTTGAATGGGTTTTGATGGAGGAAGTGTATATGACACAACATGAGGGTTTTGAAGATCCAGAAAATCCTGGAAAGGTATGCAAGCTTCAGAAATCCATTTATGGATTGAAGCAAGCATCAAGGAGTTGGAACCTTCGTTTTGATGAAGCAATCAAACAGTTTGGTTTTATCAAAAGAGAAGAGAAACCTTGTGTATACAAGAAGTCCAGTGGGAGCAGCTGTAACACCCAAGAAATTCCTTTCTTTAAAAATACCTGTTTAAAACTTTAATTAGGAATATCTAAGACATTACCGCCACCGTGATAACGGCTAAGGCAACTATCAAAGACACACAGCGGAAGACTAATTTCAAACCCTTTCAAAACAAGTCAACTTAAAAAGTCAATCAACGAAAGTAAAGTCAAACCAAAGTCAAACGAAGTAAAATAAAATCAACCTACAACTTGGAACCATTTTAGGCCCTTATTAGAACTTAATTCAAAATTTTGAAATAACTTTCATAAAATAAAATTCTAACAATTTCTTGTTAAATAAAGAAATACAAAGCAAGCCACAAATAAAGGGAGTTGAAGTTGAATGGCTGTAATATTAAAATATGAAAAGTGTTTGTTAAACCATGGAAACCACATGAGTAAACTACCACCCTAGCTAGCAGCAGAAGTTCGACCATCTAATATGAGAGCTACCATGATATTCAAGCTCATTGTTTATTCATCTACAAATTTTTCTTGAAAAATAAAAGATTTTGTAAGAAAATAGCTAGTGAGAAAATTCAGCAAAATTAGGGGCAAAATATACAAAAATTAAATATATAAAGAGGAATGTCTACTAGTCTGTTGCTAGTATAGTCATTATGTCAGCCATGATAAGGTATATTACTCTTCCTTTTACTATTAGTATTTTTTTTGGATGTTTACTTAATTATTACTTTCCTTATAAGGTATTTCATCTTATGTCGAATTTTCATTTCTTTTCTTTTGATTTTCCTCTCTATGTACGACAAATTTAACGATATTTCAGTTCTAATAAATTCAAGTTTAAGGTCTTGTTCTTTTAATCTTCCCATTTGACCTTAAGAAAAAGTTACAACATATTATAGATGTTAAAATTATTTATTATACATAGTCTGTTTGTTGCTGGTTCATTACTCTAATGTTTTGTTTTCTTTACCTTATTCTGTGTAATTCATTTTTCTTGCATTTGAGAATAATTAATTAACTTCTCCGGAAAAATAAATTATTAGTCTAATTGTAATTATATGTTTTCTACCATGATCACTTCAATTATTATTCCCACCTCTGAGTTATATTCGAAGTACTAGCCTTAAAAGAAAGGTCAGACTAAATATTTACCTACCTTGCTACTAACTAGCAAAAATACCACAAATTCTCTTAGGCCAAAACTGGAATTTCTTAGGCCGCTTGCTTCTATCTCATGCAACAAACTATAGTGATCATGTAACTTTTATGGCACTTTGATGGGTAACTGAAAATTTATGAGTTAGGGTACACCTGAAAAGAAAAAGAACAACCCCAAATTTTAGGATAGTTTTCAAATGGCTACAATAAAATTGTAGTCATTATACTAGATTAAATCTCAACCATTAATTAAAATTTGACTAATCTAAACCTTTAATTGGGATGACTTTTTTACAAAATAAAAAAAAAATAAAAAAAAAAGCAAACTACACGTTTTTATTTACAGTTTTTATCCTTCAATCATACTCTGTACTTTGTTTTGCTCCGTTCTCCTTAGCAATCCCACCTTATTGATCAAGGATTTATATTTGCAATTACTTTTTTTTTTTTTTTTTTTTTAATTTTTATAATGAAAATAGATTACAATTCCTCATACGTAGTACATGGGATGATGGGAGTTGGATGATTTTAATTTTTTTAAAGGCATACATGATGATGATGATGAATGTTTAATTTGGGTGGGAAACAATCCAAGTTATTAAATCTTAATTGTATAATCATCTGTGTTTACATTATGTCTATCAACTTATATGTATATTTGATGAAGATGTCCTTTAATTTGTAGGTTGAGAAATCATAAATGGTGACAACCCAATTTATTTTTAGTATGAAAGACAAACAGTTTAGTTTTTGTTTTTGTTTTTTTTTTTTTTTTTTTTCCAGTTATATTTTATGTCAAAAACAACTATATGAACGGACTAGATTGATTCATTAAATTTAAAGGGTCAAGATTGAAAACAGTTACAATGACTACATTTTTATTGTAGTCATTGAAAAGTCTTCCCAAATTTTATCTGTAAAATGTAAATGTCCTTAGTTATATTTTAGTAATTTTACACAACTAAATTACCAAAAAAAGTAAAAATAAAATTAAAAAAAGGGTAGTGTTTTCTTTATACAAGAAATTCCATTTTCCTGCCCATAATTTTGCATTATACTTTTGTAAATTGGCTTCCTTTAAAGTGCCTATTGATAGATATGTACTAAGAAAGTAAGAATAAAGCTATTTCATAAAAATAATTAATTTGAAATAGGTATATATATCATATTCGGAGGTGTCATTATACAGTAATTAACTGCACGTACGAATGTAGTGATATTGCTAATTTGATAGTCTTACGAAAGCTAAAACTTGACAGGAATAAAAGAAGCTCGTAGCAGGACACTAAGATTAATTATGTGCGTAATGGTGTCACCAATGCAGCCTGATATTGAATCGAAAAAAATGAGAGGAAAAGCTGTTCCTGGGAAAGCTATAGTGTTACTCTGCATTGCCAGCTTTCTGGCAGGAACACTCTTTACTAGTCAGACTTGGAGCCGTCATAAGTCGGAGGTACAAGAACAGGTTGCACTCATCCCTGCCCATGTTAAAACTAAGAAGCTCCAAGCCACAGCAATGGCGAAGAATGTGGATCATAATATGCGCGTAAGTTGAGCAGCTTATGGTTTTTTCAGCAGCTAGATTTTGAGTGCTAAATTTGTTTATTTTTGAATTTGTCAGATTTTGGTTGAAGGTAAACCTGGAGATATTATGGGGGAAGTTACTAAGACACACCAAGCAATTCAGTAAGCAATTTATTCCTTAAGTTGACATTAATCTTAAGTTTATCCTAAGAATAATCTTGTTTCCGAGAACTAACTATAGCTGTTATACCTCGAACTGGCAAACAAAAATGATGAAGATCCCTGGATAAGAAAATCTCAGCTTTGGAAATGGAGCTAGCTGTAGCTCGGACGAGTCAAGCAGACCCCGAAATAACAGGTGAAAAGGCATCTAATCATACTCTACAGAAGGCTTTCGTGGTGATTGGAATCAACACTGCATTCAGTAGCAGAAGACGGAGAGAATCTGTCAGAGAAACATGGATGCCTCAAGGTGAGAAATTCAAGTGTGTTAGAACTATTACTGTGTAATAAATTTTCTTATCAGCTTAGTTCATGATGCAGGCGAGAAACTAAAGAAATTGGAGCAAGAAAAAGGCATAGTGATTCGGTTTGTGATAGGACACAGTGCAACACCTGGAGGAGTTCTTGACAAGACTATTGATGCTGAAGAGGCAGAGTATGACGACTTCCTTCGCCTCAACCATGTTGAAGGTTACCACGAGCTTTCCACCAAGACACGACTGTATTTTTCCACAGCAGTTTCTCTATGGAATGCAGAGTTTTATATGAAAATCGATGATGATGTTCATTTAAATTTGGGTCAGTAAAATAAGTACTGCTATTAGATTCTCACATTTATCTTCGATTACATCTTCAGATTCTAACGCAGAGTGTTAATCCTGCAGGCACATTAGTCACTTCTCTGGCAAGATACCGATCAAAACCCAGGATATATATTGGCTGCATGAAGTCTGGACCTGTTTTATCTCAGAAGTGAGTATTATTAACCAACATGCATAACTATCAACATTTCAGCATTAATAAGAAAAGAAAACAGAGCATGCACAAATCAGTATCGCAAAACTCGTAGCTAGTTCACAAAATTCGTCTAATAACTTATAGTTCTTACATTGTGTGCAGAGGTGTGAAGTATCATGAACCAGAATACTGGAAATTTGGAGAAGAGGGAAACAAGTATTTCAGACATGCTACTGGTCAAATCTACGCCATTTCCAGGGACCTTGCGACTTACATATCCATTAATGCGTGAGTTATATAGAGTTTTCAGTTTACTAAACTACAGTACTCATACTACAGAGTATTTTAGCAGAGAGCAACTGCATGACATTCCATCTTATTTTATAAAACAATTTGTCATCATGTCTACAGACCCATTCTACACCGCTATGCTAATGAAGATGTTTCTCTGGGTGCCTGGTTATTTGGCTTGGAAGTTGAACATGTTGATGATCGTTCCATGTGTTGTGGAACACCTCCAGGTACATCATTACGTCTCCTCTGTTCCTTGATAATTGTCTAAGCGATTTCCAAATGGTCTTTGAGAACAAGTATTGACCATAAATATCTGTTATTAGTTTTTTTTTTTTTTTTTTTTGAAAGAAATATCTGTTATTAGTTTGCTTTACCCATACATCTAATTTGAACTCTCATTTTCAAACATGTGAAAG
Source organism: Chenopodium album (assembly GCF_948465745.1). NCBI lineage: Eukaryota > Viridiplantae > Streptophyta > Magnoliopsida > Caryophyllales > Amaranthaceae > Chenopodium > Chenopodium album. Next base: position 39,544,901 of record NC_137849.1, read on the forward strand.
ACTGCGAATGGAAATCACAAGCAGGAAACGTATGTGTAGCTTCATTCGACTGGTCTTGCAGTGGAATATGCAAATCAGTCGAGAGGATGAAAGATGTACATGATTCCTGTGGAGAAGGAGATGCGGCAGTTTGGAATGTTGATCTCTGAGACTACCAGCCTGGTCTATCAAGGTATAGATACAGAAAGGTAGAATAGAAACTTAAGTGGGTGCTCAAAATTTATTTACTGTACCTTTTTGTTAATCTGTATTGGAAGCCTTCTCTGTTTTGGAGTACTTTTAGGGGAGCGAGGGAGTTAATAACATTTACATAAATCCATGTACTTCATTATTTGCTCTGAAAATTCACGTCTCAAGACCTGAAATATGCAGACTAGATATCTGAGCTGAACAAAGGCGCCCATTTTCTTGCATAAACCCAATAGTTAAGCAGCAAAAAAGAACACGACACAATTCGGGGCGGTACAAGTGAAGAGGTATACCAAATTGGATACATTTATTCATGTTATTTGCATCAGTAACCTATTTCTAAATAAGCACGGCAAAAATAATCTTAAATAAAAGAACAAAATAAAGAAAAGATTCGTAAATTCAATACATTGGAATAGAATTATTGGAACCAAGATTAGCAGAAAATTACATAATATAATTTCAACAATATACAAGTATAAGGCTCTACAATTATTTTTGTTGGAGGATTTAAATGTGCTCCACCTCAGAATCAATGACTTAGAAGACATGAGAAGGTTTTACCTATATTAAGACCTGGGATGCTTCTGTCTAACGTCTCCATTTGTCCATTTCCTTTGAAGCTGCTACCATCAGCTTCTTGGTGTTGATGACAAGCTCATCCACCAGTGCACCTACCTCATTACTGGAAAGCACACGTACCAAAATTAACCAAATGGCTAATGCGACAAAGGTAGGTATGAAAATTTAGGCCACAAATCAGGCTAACTTGAACTGCTATATCTTTTAAAGCATTAACCAAGTGAACATTTCACCCAGCCTGACATACTGAAGAAAACCTTTTCACTCCAAAAATTTAAAGCTGTATACAAATCTAATATCATAATTTCACAATGTGCACGTTATGCATCATAAGTTAGAACAATTAGCCTACAAAGTGTTGCCAAAAAGCAGATCACATTCCTCCCATTTATAGAATTTACAGAAATTTTAGAGAATCCTCATATGGTTGTACTATACAATTCACCCAAGACAAATTAATACTCTCTTCTATGGTAGCATTAGGGAGTGAAGACTGAATACACATACAGTTATCAGATTTGAGGACCAGACTTTTAGTAATGTGTCCTGACAATATTCTGGACCCCATTCAAAAGTTATGGCTCAGCTTTCCAGAGAATATGAGGCATAATGTTTGATCTGTTTATCAACGACAAAACTTTCAGAAGCTGAGATGTTGAACTAATAGTCTGGACATAGTTTCATTTGTAAAAGAATATGTAAGTCAGTAAGTGACTGCAGAGCTACAGCTGTTAATACCTAATATTTTCAAGAAAGTTGCAGAATCTACTCATGCTAGGAAGGTTATAGCCTTTGAAAAGCATTGAAGCATCAATAAGCTAACCGGAAGAGATGCTTCACCAAATTAGAAACAAGTTATGTTCAAGGGATATCCAGATCTTTTAATGCTGACAAACTACTGCAATTTATGGTGCTTGGGCAACTGATGATGGCACTATTCTCAGTTTGGAGGATAAATATCTAAGAAAGATGTGCATTTAGTTAAGGAAAGAAAAAGGTAGCAACTGAAACAATAATGCAATTGATGGTGATGCTATTTTCAGTAAAGAGAGAGGATGAGTAATAGAAGACTTATGCTTCTGATAAAAGGAGTCAGGATAGTTAGGAGAGAAGGAATGATAGTAAATATATCGACTCATAATCTTTGCACATAGTGACAGCAGTTTTGAGGTGCATCAACAGTCTTCTTCTTTATATGTTTTAGCAGGCCAGTCAAAGATTTTAACACTTAACTGGCTACATTGACAAAAATCCCAAACAATTCAATCATCAACACATTAGACAAAAATCCCAAACAGTTTTGAGGTGCACGAGTCGTTTGATCACAATAGCAAATAAAGAGATAGACAACTACACTGGACAGTGTTTTTCAATTTCTTCATTATATTATCTCAATACTCATAACCAAACAAAATCAATCAAATGGTACATCAGAAAAGCCTAATAATGATTCTCTACAAATGCATTTTCAAATTTCAATAATGAAAAGAAATTCGAACAAAATTTGTCCTACAGCCTGATTTGGCCTCAATCAATTTGGATTTAGGAGGGAGTAAAACAGATTGAATGCAAAATAAGGAACCAAATTAACATTTCAATACAAAGAAAGCTCTGAAATAGTTGAGCCAGATAAACATTTCAGGACAAAGAAAAGAAGATATACTTACTGAGATGGAACATATGAACCGTTAAAAGGTCTACCAATGTTAGAATATCTTTTGCTGTCATCATAAGCAACACCTCTGCCAACTCCATATCCAAAACCTAAACCAACTCCACATCCAGCACCAACGCCTAAACCTAACTGCAGTCCAGGAATCCCAGGGCCAATGCCGAAACCTGAGAAAACAAACAGAAATTAGGAAAAGGCAAAAATTTTAGATATAACAGACTTATAACTCCTAACTACCAATAGTTTTTATCTCTAGCATCAAGCAAAAAAGCATCAACCTGTATCATAAAGATAATAGTAATCTAGTATCATGATATCATCAAAGCATAGTCTTGCTCTACTGAATCATTTAGTTCAGTATTAGTGTACAATTGTACATCCAGCCAACGTCACACGGACTTTTCATTTCACCTCAAGTATCCCTTATTAAAATTTTAGTACATCAACATGGGTATGAGCAACCAGTCTACAAAAAGACACGCCTTGCCTATGCATTATGCCCTTGATCCTTTATAAAAATTGTGAACAACCATGCCTCTAGGGCACTTCAACTTAAGGCATGAAACCATCAAGGTTAAAATGATCAAACCCGTATTCTAAATACGAATTCATGTCGAATATTTGTAGCTATAATAAAACCCAAATACTCAAATTCGATGACTGGTACACATACAAGTATCTCACATGCTAAGTTGTAAAATTTTAATTACCATCAAGAATTTGGACCTAGAAATTTAACACAATATTTAAGGAAACATAACATTAATCAAACTAAATAATCACCTTTGAATATAACATTCTCAATTAATCTAGTTGCAACGTGCAAACATTAAATTCCTTCAAATAATTCTCTCTTCAACTTTCCAGTCGATTTTATATCTCCAAAAAATTAAATTTTTGAGCTCAAATTGGAATAATTCCATACAATTCAATTCACAAAATTAACAATTAAATTAAATCATAGTAGTGTATTAAAAGAAAACATTGTTGATTGGAAAGTGAATGAATGAGATTACCGCCGATAACTCCGAGACCGAAGCCAAAACCACAGCCAGCTCCGAAGCTGAAAGCAGGACCGATTTTGCCGAATTCCTTGGTTTTGATTTCTGGAAGTTTCCAGAGTAATCCTTTGTCAGCGTCTCTGTCATTTGCGCCACTCATTGTTTGATCACTCAACTTGTTTCTCTCTCCTCTTCTTCTTCCTCTCATTTCATTTGGACTCTGCTTTTTTTCATTTTTATACTGCTCTTCTTTGGTGGTTTGTTTGACACTAATTTTTTTTTTCTTTTTTTTTTTAAGAATAAATAATGTAGGGAAATTAATTATCTATGCTATCAAATTTTATTAATATTATATTAAATGACAAATAAATGAAGTGGATTGTAGAAAGTGACCTATGAACATGATACAAGCAATTCATAAATTTCTCATATACCAATTTCAGTAATAAAGAGTCTTCAATATTTGAAAAAAAATAAATAAATAAAGAGTCTTCAAAAAAAATCACTAATAAAGATATACTTGTATATTACTTCTTGACTCCATGTTGATTTGTATGATTTAATTTTGTTTATTGCTAATAATATGTATAAAATACAGTTGAGTTCATTTTAAAATTACTAATTTATAAGCATCTAATTATAGTATATGATTTTATTGTCATTTCATTTACCTTTTTTTCGTTTTCTCATTCAATAATTGATTGGATTAATGTACGTATATGATTGAATGAATTCTGCGTCTGACCCATCTATCTCACGTATATTAAAGTCAGTCCATTTATGAACTTGATGCATGTCAGGGAAGGGAATGGAGCTAAACTTCCCACATGCACTTGTAGAGGTAACCAAACTTAGAACCTAAATACTTAAAAGCTCAAGCTCCCACCATTAAACCAAATTATGCTTGATGCCTTGCCCAACTTAAACTACCATGCCAACTTTTCGAGAAGACAACTTTCAATCATACTAGTACCAAAGTTAATGAAGTATTATTAACTAAAGTCAAATATTAAATTAATATACCAAAAATATAAAAACACAACAAATTCTCACAAATGTTAAATGTAACTTTTGAGTTATTATGCTTTACTTGACATGAGAACTAGGAAGTAAGATCTTTGCGTGTAACTCAATAAGCGCACTTCATTAAAGCACTTCATTAAAAATTTAGAACAAATGAATTCTTCATTCCTTCCTTTTATTTTGGGTCCCATTTGCCACTAAAGAAATTAGAAACAAAGAATTGTCGAAAAAGATAAAAGTTTCTTATTGACCATGAAAAAAAAATATGTAAAGTACAGTGTAAAGTGCAGAAATCTGGAATATTTTGATATTATTATGAAGTTATAAACAGTAATGCTTACAATTGGTTGTCAAAAAAAATGATTACAAAAAGGTAACAAGATACAATTGATCCTAAGAAATTGAAAATCTAAAGAAAAAACTGCCCGTTTACAAACTTCACTGCTAGAAAATGAATCAGTTTAGTGTATAATACAAAATGTTAAATATGAATCAGTTTAGTGTATACTACAAATGTTAGATTTGAACCTGATCACCAATATCATATGGTGAGGCGACTAGTATACACTATACATGAACTTCCATTTCCTATCTGTATTCCTTGGTAATGAATAAGAGTGAGAGGAGAATAATATCTATAACAGTACAACGACCACATCCTAACATGTGATCCTTAATTGGCAAGATCTACCTGATCTAGGAAGATCAAGGTACAGGGTAAAGACTGAAAACTCTACAAGCAAGATCAGTAAAGAGAAGCTAACAATTGTGAAAAAGAATACGACAGTATGACAAACTCTAGGATTGGCTGCTTCTACAAACCCCATCCTATATTATACGCTAACACCTGTCTGAATAATCCCTCTTTTACCCCTTTGCAACTCTTTGATCACCGATTCAGCACTTTCCTGCGGAAAAAACAAATGGGCATAAGTCAGTTGACAGATAAACATTCTGTCCATCAGACACAGTAATGGCAGAAACAAAATGATAGGACCCTTAATCATTGCTATGATTTGCATTCTACAACTACCTACTAAGGCTCTGTTCTATTTTAGTAAAAACAATCAAACTTCAGCAAGAATAGGTTTTTAACAAAAAAATCAAACTTCAGCAAACAAGTTCAATTCAGCAAAAGTAGGTCCAGTAAGTACAGTTGAAAGAACAGAACCTTAGATGGTTATGAGCAGCAACAACGCTACAAAAGCTGAATTAACATACTCCATCATCAACGAAAGCAAGATGGTGTTGCAATGCACCATCTCCACGAAAAATTTTGGCCCCACATCCAGGAGAATTAACAGAGCCCACAGACTCTTCATCAACAACAACAGCAACTACCTCATCATTTCCCAACTTCATATCTGGGATCTGCAGATGAGCACACGCCTTCATATAAGTATTATAAATATCAGGTTATTACAGTTTTCGATAGCCACATATGTTAACAGGAACCACATACCTCATACATAGCCTCTGTTAATACACTTTCCAGTTGGGATCTTAAACCCCTTGCACCAGTGTTCTTGACCATTGATTTCTTGGCAATTAATCTCAGAGCCCCTTCTGTAAAGTGAAGATTCACCTAAGTATTGAAATAAAAGATGTTCACAAATCAATTAACGGAAGAATTGCTATATGTGTGGCAAAATAAAGATATGCACCTAAGTATCTCAGAGCCATGATTTCGAATTACTATATGTGTAGCAAGATAACATACTTCCAAGTATGCGCAAATCATAAGAGAAATTAATATAATATGCAAAATATAGCAATCATTCATGATAAGAAATTCTTGTAGCTCAAAAGCTGAAGAGGGGGAGGATGGTAACAAAGATAAGTGCCTAAAATCTTACATTGTTCATAATAAACAATTTCTTATACTGCTTCCCAAGAGCATTCCTTGGTTCAGTAAGGACCTGCAGAGACAATTTAGATCAGCAAATGAACAGCTACTAGAATTAGATTTTCATAGACAAAGATAGCAAACCAACAACCCCAGTGCACACATGAGCCTGCAAAACTGGACCTTTTACACATATACACATGAGGAATCATCATCCAACCTACAGAAACAATATAAGCACGTACAACTAAGGCTCTGTCTGATTGGGAAAAGAAGGGTTGTGGGGGGGGGGGGGGGGGGGGGGGAGAGGGGGAAGAAAAGTATCACATAAGCTATCTAAAGACATATCTTGCATGAAGTTGGCATCATAGAAAAAAGAGAAAAAAGGTTGGCTTGATGAAATGTGGAAGATGGTTTTACTGACAATTTGGTGGTAAATTTGGAAACAAAGAAACCACTGAATTTTGAGGGAAAAGCCTCCCCTCATCAAAGTTTCATGATAGCTTGAGCACATGATTAATATTCCTTAACCCTCCTTAAGTACATGGATGATACACCCTTGGTGTCTTTCTATACATCTCTGCTACTTATCATTAGTATACGGATGAAATACAATACTTTCTACCAATCAAGCCAAGATTGACTGATTACACACAAGGTAAAAAGTAAACACTTCCTCCCAATCAAATAGAAACTGAGACATATTCTCAAAAGAAAATTATATCCACTTCCAATCTTCAATGCATAAATAGACAGGTAGAACAATTAAACATCATAGATAACATCTAGTCAATATGACAGGATCCCAAAGGCCTACACACAAACTAGACATACAAATGTACTGAGGCTTACCTAAATACCCAACATGTAATATAAAGGCCAAATGCTACAACTTTGAAAAGGAAGAGGGAAAACAACAGTTGAAACTTTGAACATTAGTTCGGTTAACTTTAGCTCATACGCAAGGAAAGATCCTATATTCACAATCAATTGAGTTATCTTTGTATGTAGAAGCAATTATTCACCATAATAACATCAACATATGTTATCAAAACTCATAAGGCACGTTACCTGCATTAGTTGGTCCTCAGTCAATGATGATAGACTGACCAAAATTGGGAAGCGGCCGATGAATTCCGGAATGAGACCATAGGCAATAAGATCAGTACTTTCTACCTGAAAGTAAGAAGATTATTTAAAAACTTAATATCTAAATAAAGGCAAGTCCAAACCAAAAGAAACTAAAAAATGATTAAGGCAGACAGCTTATAAGTTAAAGTTTCACATATTTGTGCAATAGTAAAAGAGAATTAAATCTTTGCAATGTAACAGGGAGTGGTTTCTCACAGTCTTAAGTAAAGCTGAAGTCACCACAGCACTAGCCACTCCAGCAGTTCTCAAGTTTTCGCGGACGGGTGCACCAAAACCAATTGAAGAATCTTGTCGTCTGGCAGTAATCAAGTTTTAATAAAGATATAAAACAAGAAGGAAAAAAATAACATATCAAATGATCTCCTTCTGGCAATCTATTCCCTTTTATATTACCTCTCCGAAATTGTTTTCTCCAAATCAGCAAAGGCACCACCGCAGATGAAAAGAATATCTCTAGTGTCAATCTGCAAGGGGCATGCTGAAGTTTAAAAGGGCATTCAAAGAACTAGATGATTTTTAGTATAGCAATTAGCAGTAGCCTGAATCCAGATCACTGTGAAACCCAAGGGAAGGGGTTGGACAGTGGAAACAGAGAGACATTCAATCATTCATCATTTACTATACAGAAAATACAAGAAGCATGACACAAAACATAACGGGGGCATGGCAGTTTATTAAGTTTTTACAGTCTTGTCATTACACACTTATCCTGAGAAGTAAACCTGAGAAAAGCTGCTTGGACCCAAAGCCAATACTAGGATTATGAACAAAGTTAAAAAACTTCTGCAACCAGAAATCCAGGATCACCCAATCCAGAGTAAACAGTAAACTAAAGAATTCAGGGGTTATAGTCAAGGATAAAATGAGGCAACAGCAATGCTAATGACCAGAAACTTTTTATTAAACAATGCTCATGGTTGAGCATATATGAAACATGCATGCGTGATCTTTAATGCAAAATGAACCCAATAAAACTCGAAGTACCTAACAGACTGTAAATCACGCCATCTTTCAGGTCATATTCACTTCTTATTTATAACCTCCATTCTTGCCATAATCAGAGATAATATGGCAAGACTCGCCCCCAAGAAGTTACTAAAATCATGGACATGGATAATTTGGAAATTTATGCTTTATATAGTTGACACAATCACATAAGAGGGATCCATATTCTTTTAAGTCAATAAGATCTGCGTGTACATACTCTGGCATGTACAGGTGTCTTGAACCACAACACTGATTCAAAGGGAATTAATATTCTCACTTATGTATTTATTGAAGCAAACTATTTACTACATGATTAAAGAGCCAGCAAGCATGAAACTTCTAAAGCTAATAGAATCCTGTTTTCATAATTTGCAAGGTATATTATTTTCAAATACAGCAACAGTGATAATTGAATGCCTGATTTTCAGTCTTTCCTCTACTAGGATCACATTTATATTTTGCAAAAGTGAGCCCCTACCCCCGCCAAAAGATAAAACCAGAAAAAGGAAAAGAGATTTGACAGGTTGATGAGAAAGTTTTATATACTGACTAATCAATTCAAGCATACAAAACTAATTCAGTAAAAGGAAGATTAATGTACCATACTTCGTACATATGAAACTATGCTATGGTCCTAAATTGTTAATTCTCTACCTAAACAATACACCTCAAACCTGAATCTTTCATCAGCTCCTTCCCTCTTTCCACTGTACTACTACGGCTCAGCTATTAAGGAGCCTACAGCAGCTTCAGCAGATAAACTGAAAGTTAGTTCAAAATCCTTGATAAGACAAAAGTATTTTCATTCCAAGTCCCAAAAATCGTACCTTGAAGTTGGCTTGACCAGGTTCCCCCCCCCCCCCCCCCCCCTCTTAATAGAGTTTTATTTCACATTTGATGTGTTGACTAATGTCTTTTCTGCTATGTTGGTCCTTTATTCGTACCCTTGAAAACAATCACAAGCTATGGAAACTATTCTCGCACACAAGTGATACAGCCACTCTCCCAAAGCCTTCCCCCACCCCAGTATCATTGAAATTGTGTGAAAAGTAAACATTTAATGGAAGATAATTCGATTGTAAGTACGAAAGTACCTGAACAGGGTCTCCACAAAAAGGCTTTTTTCCTCCCTTTTCAGGAACAGTCACAATCTGACAAAGAGTTAAATACTTAAATGCCACAAACATCAATTGCAATGCCACACAGAATAGAAAAAAATGCAAACAGTATTTAAAAATAAAAGGTTAGGCTCTCTTCTTCCCTTTTTAACTCAAACCCAATGGTGTCTTTTTGAACGATATAAGAAACAACTAACCACTGTATAAATAGCAAGACCATTACATCAATCCTTCACTTACAAACAACCTTATATTTTATCATGTATATCGAGGCTCCGAGTGCTCAATAAATCATTAAGTCCCTCTCCTTTTCAAAAAAATAGCTATCTTTCCCCTAATGTCTCTTCATCCCATCAAACCTTTTCCTTCTCCATCTTGTCAATCTAAAATTTATTTTACAATTCAAAATTAAGTTAAAGTCAATAATTGAGTCTTTTTTCCATTTCTCTCTCAATCCATACCTGCACCTTTTTATCTTTTACCCTATAAATCCACTTCCAAAATTCGTTAACGTTTATCATCTAGTGTTTGTAATTGTGCCAAAACCAAGTGTTAGATTATCATAGGACCGGAGTTTAGAAACTATAGATAGATGTTATAACTGTCATAGCACAATAATAAAATAACAAGTGATTAACATGGAACAAATCACTTACAGTCCCTTCGAGGATCTTCAACAAGGCTTGCTGAACACCTTCACCAGACACATCTCTACTAACATTCATGCTATCAGCCTGTATATCACCAACTTCACTTTTATAAAAAATTAGAGCATGAAACCATAGAAATATCAGAGCATTTCTTTACGGAAATCAAATAACCTTTTTAGTTATCTTATCAATCTCATCAATGTAGACTATTCCTTGCTGAGCAGCTTGAACATTGAGATCTGCAGCCTGAGCATTTTAAAATTTATGTTTACATATCATATAAGAGTTTTTATAACAATGGTTAAAAGACTAATGAAATTTGATGAACCAGCACAAAGTTTCAAACAGATGAATCAGCACAAAGTTACAAACAGATAATGAAGGAGTAAGCCTTATATATAACACAAATATTAAGCCTTAGTAGTACAGATTCAATGGGAATACATTAAAGTATTAAACAAGAAACTTGATTTGCAATGGAACAGCTGCATGTAGCTGCAAAACATGCATAATTTTACATAAATTGAGAAGTTAATCATTTTAATGTGAACATAAGATAGATAATTTCCTATCATATCATAGCTTCTCTACCAGTTGACAATTAGCTTTTGCTTTCAAACTTTACCCCATCACAAAATTACTCCTCAATCTTTCTAGACTGGCAAGAATTTCTTGATGGAAATCCAAAAACCTCCTAACCCAGCAACACTCATACAATAATGGTTGGTCTAGCAAATCTTTAGTGTTTACACTTCCATTGTGCATGTCCAAACCATGAGCACTCCTCACAAAGAGTAGAAAATCCTTTAGTTTACTCAAGCACAACCTCACTTGTACAAATTAACAATTTTTAAACACTTCCATAAAAAAATGACATCTTTAAAGTCTTTCACCAAGAAGGCAAAACCAGTAATGACATTGAAGTAGTCTAAGCACTAAGAAATGAAATTTCATAAATATCAAATCGAGCACTCTCAGCACTTTTGCAGGCAGAACTGACCTTACTCATATTACCATAAATTGGCTTCAACCCAGCCCATACCATGAACTAGCAACTCAAAAAGTTGAAGAATAAAAGTAAAGAAGCACAAGTACAGTGATCCCATTGTCTTAAACTAATGGGAGTCCATAAGCTCTGCCTAGGGTAATTTTAAGTTCATGCACCATCACCACCACCCCAAAAAAAAACACCCCTTTATCCAAAGAAAAAATTTAAAATCAATGCACATAATTCTGCAAGTAATTGAAGTGAAACAAAATAAGCCAATAAATGAAAGAATCACTGAACTTCAATATTGTGGCAACCTAGCCATACCATAAGCAACTTGTATAATATTGCTTCGACATCTTCTCCAACATAGCCAGCCTGCAAAGAAAGGAATCACACATTATAGGACCCTGAAAGAGGCTAGACTGCTAGAGAATCCAAGACAATAAAAATTACAAAAGGTATTACAAACTCAGTTTTATAAAGCACACGGAGCTAAAGGCAAAAAAAAAAATTGGATTTGAATATCTATGAACTATGATTGTTTAAGTTTGGAAGTTAGAACTCAACCGAAATGAGGGTTTAACTATGTCACCCATCAGCCTATCACCCTTCTGGACAAGAGTGAATTGACAAGCATTTGGGATAAGAATAGATTTAAATATATATGAGCTATAATTGTTTAAGTTTGGGCAAGATGTTCCCTATAAACCCCTAGAGTACCAAGCCTTGGGATAAGAATGCTGCCAAGAGGCTTGAGCTGAACATCATAATACGCTCATGAGGATAAAGTATATGGGATTCAAATTCCAACGCCAATTTGGAAGTCAAGACTCCATATACTATATAGTGTCCCCCCCCCCCCCCCCCCCCCCGGCACTAGTAACTAGTTCCCCAATTCAAATTATATTTACATAGTAAGGATATGGATGAACTCCCTCCGTCCCATATTGTAACATTTGTATTGCTTTTTGGGTGCCTCAAAATGATGTGCCTCTTTGGAATCTTTCCTCTATAATCATACTTCTTTTACCAAATTGCCCTCATAACGCTAATTTTTGTCCCAAATTTTTCCTCATTTCACTTTAAAAATTTGAGCCGAAATGTATTAATTATCCATTGAAAACAAATTTTTTACATTTCAACACTTATCCATGATTAACTGTGCAGCGTGCTGTTATTATTTTCCTTGAAAACAGTTTAAAGAGTTAAATTAATATAATTGTTGCACTTTTATAAATTTTTTGATTAATTTTTCAATAATATACTCTAATACTCCTCTTTTCTTGATACCCCTGAAAAATGAGAAATGGTTACTACTTTGTATAAAAAAAGACAGAGGGAGTAATAAATTGGGAGGAAACAAACAGGAGTACTAAAAGAGTAAGCATCAGTGAGGTATCTTTTTTCTTTTTTGGTGGACTTCTACTTTTTCTTTTACCTATGTTATTCATACCCTTATTCAATATAATCTTTACCTCAAGTTCCAATGTTGAAGTTTAACATTCTGATATGAAATTAGGAACATGATATTTTTTTTGGACCCAAAGTATGCCAAATTGTAGTAAAATGGTCACAACTTAAACCCCTATAATGAACTAAGGAGAGAAATCTTGCCTGTGTCAAGGCTGTTGCATCTGCAACAACGAAGGGCACATTTACAAAACGAGCAAGTGTCTTTGCAAGAAGTGTCTTTCCTGTTTTGTATTTGGCAACCAACAAATTTAGGTTTAACATATATATTACTTAAAATTGCCAAGAAAAACATTGTTTACAATAATAGAAAGGAATCAGAAATCATTACCAGAACCAGTTGGGCCCATCAATATGACATTACTCTTCTCTAACTCTACATCGTCATCCTCTGACCCCATAACATGTAATTGCACTTCTGATCTAGTATCAAAATCATATAAGCACAAAACGGCACACAATAACCAGCAACAGATAGCTTAAGAAAAATGGAATTGCTATAACTTCAAAACTTGCTGATCAGAGCATGTGCTGTTGCACTCTTGAAAAGAAACGCAAATATGATAAGGAGCAGCAAAAAAGGGGATGGTTTTCAGGACAAACCCTTTCATCGAAGCATGTTGAATCCTTTTATAATGATTATGGACAGCCACAGAAAGGACCTGCAAAATGGGAACTACTAAAACAAGTATCCAACTATTTAAAACCATAGAATCTTCTTCAAGAAATGGAGAAAAATTATCACTAGTACACATAGGTCTACAAGGATGAAAAGGGTCAAATGACAACAATGTTTCTACAATTACTACAGACCTACGGTTGCCTATTCTGCTACACCCTAAGCAAGATTCTTGTTTCAAGCGCTAGGTCAATGGTGTGATATAGTATGGTGCAATTTTAACCGTATAGGTCTTGCACACTTACCTTAACTGGTTGTCAGAAACTAATAGCACAAGCGCCATTTAAAGTAAACTTCATATGGTGTGCAGTGTACTGATTGTTCTTCCTCCAACCTTACAGTTTTAACTACATCCCATTAATCACTATGTCAATTGTCAAAGGAAAGTGTGCAAAATGATGTAATCGTAGTTAACAAGGTTAACAAAATACTAGTTCCTACAAACAAGTAATAATTTTTTCTAAGCTACAAAGCCAAATAAAATAAACTCAAATAGACAACTATCAACCCAAAACAGCAGGAATTCAAAAACTAAATCAATAAGTTCATAGTTAAGAGTAAACCTTTTTGGCATGGTGTTGTCCAATGACAAACTTATCCAATCCCTTGCAAATTTCCTTTGGTGTAGGCAAATTCTTCCCTAAATATGCTCCTCCCCAACCAGTTTGATCACTCTCATTTCGCCGATCTTTCCCCTTTCCACCACGACGACCATGACCATGACCACGACCCCTAGAATAATGAACCCCCATTATGTACGGCGGAGTTGGTGGATTGTGAATCATCATCTCATTTCCAACATTCAAAGGCGATTCGCCACTACTCCCGCCACCACCACCACCACCAATATATGAATTCTTCATAGCCTCCCAATATTTCAAGGAAATCCTAAAATCTTCATTATTCTTAAATTTCTCGTCGTTATCATTAGCATTATCACTATTGATTACACTGTTATTAGCATTATTTCTACCATTCTCATAGCTCCCAATCTCCAGAAAACTCCCATGAACAGGATCCATTTCATGGGGACGAAAATAAAATTCAGATTTACAATTAGGACAAAGACAAACAGCTTGAAAATCGAATACTCCAACATTATCACCCTCAATCGACGAATTATGAACATGACTTTGATTTTGATTATTAGATAAAAATACATCTATAATCCTAGAACACCTAGGGCAATTCACCTCCGCCATAATTCTCCGACGATTAGGGAAATCGCCGCCCCAATTGCATCTCTCCTGATTTCTCGCCGGAAAGTTGATGATCGCCGGCGATTGAATCATCTTCCTCCACCGATCATCGCCGGAAAAGAGGATTCGACGCAACGCAGATTGCCCCAACAACCTTCTCCAATGGAATAAGGCAGACATTTTTGGAGCTTTGAAGAATGCAAAAATGGTAGATTTAAAGTGATGGAGGAGAGAGAAAGAGGAGAAGAAATGAGAGGAATTGGAGAAGAAGCGAAAGTGTAGGAGAAAGAGAGATGAGAAGAGTTGAGCATTTTTGTTTTCCCTCGCTTTTTTTTTTTTTTTCCTTTTGTTTCTCTCAATCGTCTGCTTTCTCCTATATAACCGCTTGCGCTTGCGCTTGCGCTTGCACTTGCACGGTTGCACCCACTTGCACCCATGAGTCCATGACCCATCGGTGTATCCCCTTTGTTTTATATAAACATGGACTATCTAATTTTTGGTCTCGAACAATGGTTAGACTTATCTGGTCTATTTAGTTTGCAAGTCTCAGATAATTCTTGATTTTCAAGAAGTATGATAGATTGATATTATAACTTAATGAACACAAGTACTAAATGCAGTACAAAATAACCTAAATGCAGAAATTATTTATTTATATGAAAATAATAATAGACTAAAATACCCTTAATTAATTTTTAGAACTCAATATCTCATTTTAACTTGAACGTAAAATTCAACTTCAAAAATTCTCCATTTTTATGATCTACATTTGCTAATCCCGCCCCACTTTGCTAATCCCATAAATTTTACATTCAATTTTCCTCCCATCTAAAGAAATTTATGTGTAATTTCATTCTTATTTTATATATAATGTTTCGTTCTTTTTTTAAAATATATATAATGTTTTGTTCTTTTTTTTTTTTTAAATCTGGGAATTACTGTTGACCCCTGGAAATCTTTTCCGGGGGGTATTGTTGACCCCTGGAAATCTTTTCCGGGGGTATTGTTGACCCCCGGAAATCTGATCCGGGGGATACCATTGACCCCCGGAAATCTGATTCGGGGGGTATTGTATACCCCCGGAAATCTTATCCAGGGGTTACCATTGACCCCCGGAAATCTGATCCGGGGGATACTGTTGACCCCCAGAAACACATCCCTACACCCTGACATTGAATAAAATCGTGTAACATCGAAATTTTACTTTGTTTGATTGTTTATCTATAAATTCATTTTGTAGGAAAAAAAAAATACAACACATAAATTTCATACCTCAAAAAAAATCGTCATACTGCATTTCATTATTGTCCATGAATTTTTATAGTATTGAATAATAAAATAGGATCGGATGATTATATTGTTAAGAGTGTAAAGGATAAATAAAAACAAGCGCAAAATTGGAATATAATCAATTTAAAAACGCAAGTACTAAATGCTGTACAAAATAACCTAAATCCAGAAATTAATTAATAATATGAAAATAATAAAATGACTAAAAATGTTGTATTGGAGACCCCCGGAATTCCTAGCCGGCGGGTACTTAAGACCCCCAGAAATTGTATAAGGGGATGCTAGAGACCTTCAAAAATCTTAGCCGTATAAGATGTAAATTTTATGTTGTTTGATTGTTCATCTATTACAACACATAATTTTCATACCTCAAAAAAATGTCGTAGTGCATATCATTATTGTCTAGGAATTTGTTTAGTATTGAATACTCCGTATTAAATAGGATATAAGATTGAATACGTTAGAATATGGTTGTAAATTAAACAGTTGGAATGATTGATTTAATTTTAATCATTTAAAAAAGTGTAAAGGATTAAGTTAAAACAAGGACAAAATTGGAATATAATTTTTTTAAAAAAATAACTTATTCTGTATTTAGGTAAAATTGTCCTGCATTTAGTACTCCCCTTAATGAAATTCCATTATCATGTTTGATTGACATTAAAGAAAATTGTTTATAGATTATACTCCGTACAATATTTAAACCCACAACTATTTGGCATCGTTTTTTGTTTTTTTTTTTTTAAACAAAAAACCAAAAACATAAAATAAGAAAAAGTTTTTTTTCACTTTTTAGTTGTCAATTTTTAAAATTGTCATGAGTTTAATAAATTTGAGTAATTTTTTATTCATTATATGACATATATCGTATAATCTTGAAAAACAAAAACCAAAAAACAGAAAAACCACAGTGGTGTCAAACGAACTCTTAAGTTTAAAAACTAAAGTATTAGCCACTAAGCTATCACCATATTATATCATGTTATGAAACTTAAATATAAATAAAGATTTCAATCATGGAATAATGCAGTAACTTGAGGCATCGGCCGAGCCTAAAAGCTAATGAAATTTTATACCAAAATAAATGTGGAAAGTTTGAGTTATTAATATAGCCCATGTAGAGGTGGGTAAAATATTTTCTATGATTTGTTGGAATTCTAAATTTCCAAGAAATTTCAACTTCTCACATTTTTACTTCTTTATTATGTTAACTAAATAATTACCGATTAATATGTATTTTTCCATAATTTAAATACAACCAAACAAAGTCTTAGTTAAGTGAACCAAACAAAGCCTAAGTTTAGTTACAAATCTTCTCATATTAGTGTAGAGCAAGCCCCAATTGATAAGTTTTTTTACAAGAAGCCCCAATTGATAAGTTTGAATAACATAATTTGTAAATCCATCGTTTTATTTTTCCTTTTTTTTAAAAAAAAAATAAAAAAAAATAAAAAAAAAAGGGAAACCGTCACACTCACCCCAATTGAACGGATGATATCTTTAATTATCAATTAGTAAAACAATATAACAATTGAATATTACTCGTTAATAAATTATTTATTGAGATGATTCCAACAAGTTTTTCATAGTTATAAGTCTCAAACATTAATCAACGTGAATTAAATTAATAGTGCAAAAAGTCAAAGCGTTTTCCTTATTAAATACAAAGTTTTTTTTTTTTTTTTTTTTTTTTTTTTAGTTTTTTTTTTTAAGTGAATCAAAAATACAAACCGCTGTCCTTTAGCTAAAACTCAGGGAAAATCCAAGTTACTTCCAACTCAAAATTCAAAAACCTAAAACCCTTATTCTTGGCAATCGAAACTTCGAAAGTATCCATTATCAACAAGGGTTTAACAAATGTAGAGAAAAATGGCGCTTTCTATGCTCAAATCCCTGAGAAAATCAATGGCATCAATCAGCTTATCATCATCATCATTTCTGAATCAGATTTCTTCAACATCATCAACCCCTTCTTTCCTCAAACCCTGCGGCTGCGGCTGTGCGCAGTTGCAGAACAAGTTATGCTACTCTAACGCAGCAAATGACGATAGAAGAAAAAGTAAAGAAGAAGAGTATGGTGAAATACCCACTGAAGGAATTAGCAGACCCATGTCTGAAATTCTCAAACAGCTCAACAAAAAAGTTCCTGATTCTCTTATTAGCGTTCGCCCTGAAAATGGGGTTTCTATCAAATATATTCCATGGTAATTTCTGCAACTTTTTTGGTTTTAATTTCACAGTTTTTGGTGCTTTTTAGATGAATTTTGGTTAATTGATGCTGGTTTTAGTCTACTAGACATGGGTATGTGTCCAAGAGCTAGACTTAGGCTTGTTCGTGTTGAGGATTTGACACGTTAAATGAAGAGTTGGAGTAATGTAGGTAATTAGTCAACTTGAAATTGATAAATTGATGCTGGTTTTAGTCTATTAGACATGGGTATGTGTCCAAGAGTTAGACTTGGCTAGTTCTTGTTGAGGATTCGGCACGGGTATTTGAGGTTAAGTGACGAGTTGGAGTAATGTAGGTGTTTGGTCAACTTGAAATTTTCTTCAAAATTATAATGCTGCTACATTTTGTTTGGTCTGTTAATGATTGTTTTTTTTTTTGTTACTGTCGGGTAATATGTCTACTTATTGGGGATTAAGATATTGTGGGGTTCTTTTTGGTGTGTTTTAGGTTTGAGTATTGATGATAATATATGAATTTTGTGCTTGATTTGCTGCTTAATTAATGTTTTGCACTATTGCAGGCATATTGTGAATCGAATTATGAACTTACATGCTCCAGGTATTCAACAAAGCATTGGTTTTGTAGTAATTTTTAGGTGAATGTTTTTTTTTCTTGAAAGCTCAGTTTTTGCCATAATATCATGGATTTCAGAATGGTCGGGCGAGGTTCGGAATATCACATACTCACCTGATGGCAAGTCTGTAACTGTTGTTTATCGCGTTACACTTCATGGGACAGATGCTGAGGTATATGTTCTTATATCTTATTAGCTCCCATGTCATTCATTGTTGGATTGTTATACTTATGATTTTGATTGGATTAGCAATGTTGGGTGCAATTTTTAGTGGGATAAAAGGTTACATACTGTTTGAATTTCCCTGGACAAATCAATTTCCTTGGAGCAATATCAATTTTTTTTTTGAGCAATATCAATTGTATAGCTCCATATTATTATAGTCATGGCTACACGATTTTTCTTTATGATTAATAATAATATGCCACAATTAATTCAAAATCATTGGAAGTATTTAATAGTTTAATACTTAAAGCTTCCATCTTTAATCGGTAACTTGTCAAAGTCTATAATGAGCTATGATGTGAAAATTTGTTTGATTTATCATGAAAAGGATGATCATGTACTTGTATATTATAATTGTAATGTAATGAAGTTGAGAAGGTTTGACCATAAAACTCTGTTGTAGCCTGTCATTTTGGAACATATGGAGTAGTGAATAACTTGTTTTACCTGAGATTGGTTACCCAACTTTCAAAATGCCCACTCATTTGGGGGAGGGAAAGATGAGACGAGAATGGGAGATGGTAATCAAACCTGTGCCCTCAGAGTCATTAGGTTGAGAGCTTACCACCAAGCTTCCTCTTGCCTCCCAAAATGGAGTAGTCAAGTAATAATATGCAGGTTGTACCAATTAGAAAAGTAACCTAGTCTTCTTCTAGACTGCATTGAGGCCATTGACATTGCTCAGTAACGAACATTCTCATGCCTCATAAATCATAATGGTGTGCGCCCCTAACTAAAGAATTGTAATTTGTGAATCGGAGTCTGACCCCACAAGGAATTTGTGTAAGTTAAAGAACAGACAAAAGTTAACCATAATTTACCTCAAAAAAAAAAAAAAAAAGCCATAATTACATTATTACATAAGCATTATGCAATCGTAATCCACTATGTTAACATTGCTAAGATACTTGGGTAATTGTAGTTTGTTCATGAATGAAATCATTTTGATGTGAAAATGTCTGTCCCAATTACTTTCATACGTAATATGTTTTTCCTTTTAAATTTTACATCTCAAGATGAAAATGGTACTGAATTAATTACCCCTCTGCATCAAAAAGATATATAGGGAATCAACAGGAACTGCTTCAGTGGAAGAGAAAGGCTATGGAGACGCCGTACAGAAGGCTGAAGGAATGGCCTTCCGTCGAGCATGTGCACGATTGGGACTTGGGCTTCATCTCTACCATGAAGATATGTCATAGTATGGTTTCATTATTGAGCATATTCAGTGGGCAGTAGCTGTTTCTTTTTGCGGTTGTAAAGGTTGCATAGCTGTAGCTTGTTCTATCTATGTGGGTGGTTTTTGACTTTTTTCCCCCTTGTGTATATGGGGCCGGAGGATAAGCTTAATTTTGAACTGCTATGCACCTTGCAAGTCATTGTATGAAGGAGATGGTGGTCGTCTGGTCGATTATTAAAGTACTGAAGAAACACGAGCCAATTAGTCATTGTCTGATTAAAGCTTGCTCTGTTATTCGTTGAAAATCTAATCCAGACCTCTTACATGCTTGTCTATTTCACTAATTAGCCTCTTTTCTTTTAATATGCTCAACTGCTCGTGCAATATATTCTTCATTTCTTCTCGTGATTTGATTTTGACATTTTGTTAATAAGTGTTTTTTTTGGTTTGGTCTTGCTGTGGTGAAGTATTGGCTAGACTAGTTTTTATGAGTAGTTATATATTGTAGCCTATGCACACACACGCTTTTATAGTGTCACATGGCAAAGGAGAACTTGGTCTCGTCATTAGACCATGAGGCGGACCATTTGGGGGGGGGGGGGTGTTGTCAAGAGTATATGCATTGATAGGGTTCGACCCTAACATTGGCACTACAGAAACACCGCCTAATTAATGTAATTTTGGGGATCAAATGACTATGTTAACCAAGACTGCTGTTATATTATCACAGATGGTTTCATATGCTCAGGGGTGCTGGATATTGTTGCCTTATTCCTAACTTAAGAATTACGACTTTTATGAGTATATTATATTTCTACAAATTTGTCTTATACTCTTGTGAGGTAGGTGCATCCAAGTATGAGATGAATCTTTTATACTACGTAATATTCTCTTCGTTTCATGATGTTAGAAATCGACTACCTCAATACTGCTAAATTGTTTCCGGATTATAGGACTATTCTTATTGTACATAAAAGCTAGAAAGGTCTCGTAGTGTGATTGTACTAACACTTTAAAGGAACGTCACTAATTTGTAATTATGGCGGTTGAATACCTCAATTTGAATACTACCTCAATATACTATACTACTGTATTAAGCATTGCCCCGAATCTACTTAGCTTTGACCTAATTCCTCCCTCTTCTTTTCTTTTTCCCATTAAGTATCATTACTTCGTAAATAGTTGGTGTGACAGAATTGTTGAGAAGTATAAGTGATAAGACCGTACATTGACTATAAGAGTGGATTGGTAGATTCTTTTTGGCAAGGGATTGGTAGATTCTTATGAGTAGTTAATTAGTTATAATTAGAATTAACCTCTGCGATGCACGATTTTAAAATAAGAATTGAATTATAGACTTTTAACACGTATTGAAAGAAAATAACTTTCTCATTTTTCCTAATTTATTTCTAATTAAATATGAATATACAATTTTCGAAAGTGCATAATTTTCATATTTAATTAAGAAATTTCAATTAAATTATATTATTAACTATTGTTAACGTCTCGTAAATAACTAAATAGCATAATATGTGTAGAAAACCCAAAATTTAAAATTTTAAAATTCAAATGGAATATATTTTCAAAGCTATGTTAAATAGGGTAGCTTAAAAAGGAAAAAAAAAATGACACCATTCTTGCATTTTGGAGGGAAAAAATTAAATAAAAAAGTGACACATAGGCAATGATGACATTAGCGGTCGTTATTTTAGCATATACTAGATTAGTACTCGTGCAATGCACGATTTAAGAATTTAAAAGATATTATTATTATTATTAATTAATTAATTAATGATTTTGCAACAAATCATTTGAAAGAGTTCTTTTAGGAAGAAAGTGTTTATTAGTGCGTTTTTAATAATTGATACTCATACTTTTATTTATTTTTTTAAAAAATAATCTGCCTAATATTTGAATTTATTTGTTGGAAAGATAAAAAATTGAAAAAAAAAATGATTGAAAAAAAAAAGATGATGTCATAATCAATTTTGGAGGGAAATTTTTTAATTAAAAAATGACATGTGTACAAAGATGATGTCAGCGGTTTTAATTTAGTAATAGTTATAGATATAGGTACGAAATATGAGACAAATTGAAAAGATTAACCCAAAAGAATAGGAGAGTAAGGGTCTGTTTTCTTTAGCTTAATTTCAGTTAAGTTTAGTTCAATTCCTAATTTTCTTCTTTTTTGTTTCTATTTATACCGTTACTCGTTTAGAACCCGTGCTTGTGCTATGCATGGTTGTACAGTATAAAATCATTATTGTTAGTAGAAAAAACATGAAAAATGGATAAAAAACATTATATTGTGATATTTTACTGTACAAGTAATGTGAGAAGGAAGAAGTATGGAGTAATAATATTTTAGTAATACCAAAGCATTCTCTTAGTCTTAATTAAGTAGTATTATATAGTATTATGTACAGAGTAACATTTTTTATTCTTTGCTACTTCGCTTTTTAATTTTATTTAAGTTATTATGGTAATGTATCATTCCCTTCCCTAATTATAAGGCTAAAACATAACAAACTTTTTAGCGGGAAATTTTTTTATGAGATAATGACACGTGTACTTTAGCCATAATTATGGGTATTACTTTAGTATATACTTTGTAGTATAAATTGTTGATTTTATACTGTTATTTTTTATTTTATACTATTATTATTCCTAGGGCTGTACAGAGTGTGGTTTAGACCGCACCAAACCGCAATTTTGCGGTTTGAAATTTGCCATTTGGTTTTTATTTTTTCCAAACCGTATTATTGCGATTTGGTTTGGGTTTCCAAAAAATATAACCAAACCTAACCGCAATTTTACGGTTTGTGGTTTAAACCACAAAACTGCAAACCGCAAATATAAACCGCATTTTTATACGAAGTATAATACATTGATATTTCATATGGTAGAAACATAAGATTTTCTCTTGTAAAAAAAAATATTTCTCTTTTATTTTTATAAATGTTAAAATAATAAACTAGGGTTTATCACTCAACTGATCACCTTACTCTCTCTTCTAATTTGTTGCCTCCATTCCTCTAAACCTCCAACCCTCCAACCCTCCATGCGTCTACAGCCTCCAGCCCTCCGTTACTAGAAGTTTGAAGTTACAAATCCACAAGATCCACTTTCTCTTTCTTCTCATTGATATATTTTTTATTTCTTTGCTACTTTTTAGTGGGTATGCTTAATTATTTGGTGTTAATTTGTTGTAAGAATGAGAAGTTACAAATTTCTCTTGTTTTATTTTGGGGAAAATTAAAATTTTCCAACGAAGTATAGAATTTGGGGTTTTTTAGGGAATAATTTAGTGGATATGCTTAATTGTATGTTCGATGGTTTGTAGTTTAATTTGTTGTACGAATTTTCAATTACTCCCTCCGTTATAAATACTTGCCCCGCTTTTTTTTTTCGGCCGTTTTTAAATACTTGCTCCCTTTCCTTATTTATAAAGCTTTTACAATATTTAATTAATTTCTCTCACCAAGTGGACCTAACAATATTAATTCCATATTCTCTCTCCTTCAATTCTCTCCACTACTTTTGTATTTTTACAATTTTTTAAATCCTTCCATCAACCTCACTACCTCCATATTTTACTACTTTCTCCAATTTCTCCTAAAATTCCGCGCATGGAGAAATGGAGTAAGTATTTAAAAATGGAGGGAGTATATGTTAGATTCTCAACTTATTAGTTTAATTATATGTCAGATTATCAATTAATTAGTTCAATTAATAGTATGTTTATACCCTTTTTCGATTAGATTTTGTATAATCATAACCGTTTGTTTTACTTTCAAACGCTTTTGAAATTAGTTGTGTACCTGTGGTAGTATATTCTCAAATTTTGAGTGTTTGATTGTAAAAGTATAAGTTGAAAGCTGTATTCATTGTTGATTGTTGTTTGTTATTGTAGCTGATAAGTTGCTATCAGTTAAATGAATTTGAGGAGGTGTTTTTTTTTTCTTTGAAAAATTGCGGTTAAACCACAAATCGGACCACACCAAACGTTAAGAATGCGGTTTGGGAAAAATCGAAACCGCATAATTGCGGTTTGGTGCAGTTTTACCCCCAAACTGCACCAAACCAAACCTTGTACATCCCTAATTATTCCACCAGATTTTCAATGGAAAAAGAGAAAAAGTGGAAAGAGCATATATATATTTTTTAATTGTATTGTTATTATTGATTTTATAATGTTATTATTGATTTTATATTGTTTTTGCCCCTTGCATGGTCTATACCTAGTAGCGGCCCATCGTCACGGGAGAATATAGAGTAGAGTATTCAATTTTGACTAGAATTTGCATCTCCCTTTCCTACTCACGTACTCTCCTCTTCCACTACTTATTTTTTCTCTTCTATTTCCCTGTAAACCACCAACCCCCCACCATGGCCAACCTTGGTGACCAACGTTGACTGCCTGACCACCACTTGGACAATTTTTTATCAATTGACACATTTTGATTTAGGGTCTGTTTTTTTCAGCTTAATTTCAGTTCAGCTCCAATCAATTTAGTTCATTTCAGTTCCTAATTTCTTTCTCTCATAAACAATTTATTTCAGCTCTATTTAGTTCAGTTATTTTCAGTAAATCAGAACAGATCCTTATACGAAATAAAAAATGATGGAAGAAAAATGTTTAGTTGAGGATCCCATGTCAAAGGATAGGAACTTAGGAAGAAAGAGAATGACAAAAGGATAGTTAGTAGTGGGGCTTACATCATATGGGTAAATGACAACTATTTAGATACACAGAGTGTACGTAATGTGATCCTCCCTCTGATCCATAATACATAGAGTTAGATAGGGTACATAATGGGACAATCTTTGGTAGGATAGTTGAAAGGAGAAAAAATAAAGAACCATTGGGGGTATATTGTTAAATACTACAAAGTATATACATGTTTCAATGTAAAAATTCCCGATCAAAGGGAGTATCTTGTAAAATACTACAAAGTACGTTTTGATAAAATTTAAAATATAAACTTTCTACTGTTATTGAATATTCATAATTAATAAAATAACAGATAATTTAATACATTGACAAATAATTAGACCAAGCTCTGCTCTCGATTTCATGTGATTCTAGAGTTGATTCTCATCACCTGCTCCATGTGGCTATCTAAACACCAAAAAAAAAGAAAAAAAAATAATTAGACCAGATTAGATCTTTTCATTTAGATTTATTTATTGTTGAATAACTTTATGTATTTAAAAAATTATGAAAATTTCTTATAGAATTTGAAAAATGCATATAAGGATTATTCACTCTAGGTAAAAGCTTGATCAAATCTAAAATTCATATTAGAATTTAGAACAGAACAGATCAGATCAGATCACATAAAATGAACACACATAGTCTACCGTAGTTTGTAAAAGATACACCCAAGTGTATATAACGGAATACTCCGCACACGCCATTCCCACGTAAATGGAAAAAAAAAACAAAAAAAAAGTTCGTGAAACTCAAACTCCAACCAAAGCGCGTAAACAAGAAAAGCAAAGAAAGAGTGGTTTCAATACAAGTCACTTTTATAGCATAGTTAAATAATTGAAAGAGTTATATCATCCGACCTTTTGCTTTTCTAATTCCCTTCCCTCCCAATTTTCTCTCTCCTCTTCCCTCCCTTTCCCTTTCCCCTTCCCCCTCCCCTCTCTTCCCACCAGATCTCTCTTGCTCTCAGCCCTAATCAGTAGTTCCGCTGTCAATTCCACTGTGCCTCAAAATATCAGAAATGACTCCCGCACCACCCGCGCCTGCAACGACGGCACCCGGTAACAATAATAATAATCAGTTCGGCGATACGACGTACACTAAGGTGTTCGTCGGAGGATTAGCGTGGGAAACTCAGAAAGATACTCTCAGAAATTATTTTCATCAGTTTGGTGATATCTTGGAAGCTGTCGTTATTACTGATAAGGCTACTGCTAGATCCAAGGGCTATGGTTTTGTACGTCTCTTACTACTTTTTAATTTTACTTGCATTCACTACAATCTTCAAAAATTTAGATCCTTCCGTTTTTGCTGATTTTTCAGCATTTGATTTCGTTTTCTGTTATTTATCTTCAAAATTACAGAAGGTCTAATTTTGATTTACGTAGATTTTCCTAGGGTTTTTATCTTAAAAAAAGAAAAATTGTTGTTGTTGTTGTTTTTTTTTTTTTTTTTTTTAATTTATTTATTTATTTATTTTTTAAATTGAGACGATGATCCAAGAAAATATTTAACATTATAACAAGAATTTTAGGTTTTGATTATTGTACTTGTTTAAATAATTTCTCCGTTACTCAATTTAGGATTAAAGTTGTACATTTTTCACGTGTTACTCGAATTAGGGGCCTTTCTAGTTCATTTCCTTCAATTTTCATCTTCCGACTATCCAAGTCAGTGATACTCGTATATAAAAAAGATCTTATCAAAATTTTCCGTCATACACATCCGACTATCCATCCCAAGGCTCTGTAGAATTAATGTTTGATCACAATGAAGAGGGGTAGATTATAATCTCCCGAGATTCCTTGAACTTGAATATACATTTGGTGGTTATAAAGGGAATATATTTTTAATATTTTTGGGAATTAAAAGAATGATATTCTTGCTTGCTTTTTACTTATTGCATACATGATTTTATTTAATTATTTAATAGGTGACTTTCCGAGAGCCAGAAGCTGCAATGAGAGCATGCCTTGATGCAACTCCAGTGATTGATGGAAGAAGGGCCAATTGTAATCTTGCTTTTTTGGGTGCTCAAAAATCTAAACCTTCCACTCCTTCCCACCACTCCACTCATGGTACATTCTTCATTTTTTTATTAATTAACTAATCCTATATTTTTTTTAGTTTGCGCTATTTTAAATAATAGATCACGTTTAATCTTGTTTTACAATTGCAATGTGATACATAAAATGGCTGATATATTGGCTTATACTGATGTGAGAATGAATAGAATGAAGCTGTTTTATGATTTTTGATACTTTAATATTGATTTAAGAGAGACAATGATGATAATTATAGAAAATAATCAAAAGTCACATGATACTATGATAGTAATATGCTGTTTATTATCCTAAATAGGGGTAATCATGCATATTTGATCGTGTTATGGGGCTAAGATTTGACATAAAGAGAATTTGAATGCTCTAAATATATTCTCTATAATTCTATATGTATCACCTAGAATATCTATGCACAATTAATTTGATACGGGATTAGCTAAAGTTAATTCTAGCTTTCTCTTACCTAATTTGTGAGACATCAAAATTTCTTTCTCCACCAATTTTGCTATTTTGGATAAGTTATTACTAGATTGTCCTCCAACCACTTTTGATTGCTTGGAAGAGGGAGATTGTTCTTCATTTAATACCTTTTTCGTTCTTTTTTAATCACAATGTTTTTCAAGATTGCAACAATTGCTTTATTTGGCTATTGATTGTCATGTCGTCCAGTCTTAAGTCTCTTAACCTCTTACAAAAACAATGTTCTTAAATATTGTGTTATATTAATTCTATGTCTATCCCATTCTTTAATTTAACTACCGACATATTATTATCAAATCCAATCATAAACTATGCTTCATTTAGAATATATATAGTGGCAAGTCTGATGACCACTTTCTCTAGGCAACATAAAATATTGCCTCATATTAGATTTATAACTATTTATTTTTATCCATAGTCTTGTATTACATAGCCCGACTAATACACCAAGTAATACCACACAAAAGGTTTTAAAGCTAATACAAATACGTAAAAAGCAACTTGCTTTTTACTTACTCCGTATATTTTATGTGACTAATACTTGGTTTGACTATGAGACTGTCTGATACAAGACTTTACCTTAATTTTTTCGATTCCGCTGACGAAATTGGTTGGGAGAACAGGAATAAGCAGGAATGTGAAGGGAATGAACAACAACAATGGTGGTGAGAGTGGGTATGGAGGAGCAGCCTTTATTGGAGCAACAGCATCCACTACCTTTCCTCATTATGCCATCCAACAAGGGATTCCTTTAGCTCATTTCTATGGGTATTATTCCATTTAATTCATTCCTTTTTTTTTATTTTTTAATTTTTTTTTAATTTTTTGAGTATAGTCTACTTGTAAAATTGACTATCTTTTGCTTTTTCAGTGATTTTTTTTTCTGTATCCCTTTGTCTGTCCTATTGTCTCTCTCATCACGTGCTCAGTCTGTTGGATGCACATGCTTGACAGCTCATTTTCATAACCCAATTTAAAGCTTTACTCCGCATGCTCACTCTCTCCTGTATTTTTTTTTGGGACATTGACAGCGTTACTGAGAAGACTAGCATGTGTGGTCTTCTCATTACATTGCCCAGTTACTTAGGTTCTTTAGTAATCACTTTTCTGGTCAATTTATTTATTATTAATCTAGCATTTTATCTAATGATAGTTATAATCATGATTAATGGATGACTTGTTATATGTTACATGATCTTCAAGTCTTTCTCTTTGTTGCATTTTATCCCAATTGCAGTCTTGTAATAAATAAGTGTGAGACGATCTTATCTAATGATTTCACTGTATCATATTACTGTTTCGAGGTATTAAAGATTAAAATAAGAATGTTGAATTTGATTATAGATATAAAATTGATTATCTTTATATCTCATTTTATAAGCTTAATTACTATATGCATATGCATGAAGTGGGACAATGCAAAGAAGTACTAGTATATTGTTTAAGGAGAAAGAGCACTTAGGAAATATATGATTACAAAATGCAGTTCTTGTATGATGATCAATGAATCTGTTCCCCACACCCTATAAACAATGATATGTGCTAATTTTGTTCTTCTTTCTTTCTTGAACAAAAATGGTATATCATTCGATTGTTCGAATAATTTTGTTGTGCCATTTTAATTTGCGATCATGTCGTTTTCTGTCAATTTTTACAGTATCTTTTTGAGTTATAATCATGAAAATGAAAGCATTATCTAGTTTGATTATTCGATCCTTTTCATTTTACTTTTATCTAAGAAACTTAATTGTCGTGAGTTTTATTGGTTGTTTAATACGAAGTATAAGCTAGATCATTGCCTTCTTCTTACGTTATTTTTATTTCTTTTTCTCTTGGACACTTTTCAGGTACCCTCCATATTCATCTGATTACACTTACCCTGCGGTTAGTGCAAACTTTTCTGCACTCTCTAAGATTGCTTCACCTTAACCATTGTTCTGAAATTGGCTTCTAATTCAATAAAATTGTTTTGATTTGTATTTTTGGTATTTGATGTAAATAGTAGATAATATCTGGTATAAGATAAAGTGTCAGACATTTTCTTGTGGACGAAAATAATAGTGTTAACAGTTGCATCAAAGAAAGACAAAGGAAGTGCTTGATTTAGACAACTAATTAAGGATTGTAACAAGCTAAGCTATAAAATTCAATTGTGATGAACATTTCTGTAGGATATTGGTTTAGGAATTTTTTTTCTTACCTTAACTTTTGTCGCTCTCTAATGGATTCCATCTGAGAGTTTCATGGACAACACAACAATAATCCATTACTAAATAGGTAATGTGACGATAATTCAGTAGAGATCCCAAAACAGACTATTAATATGATTTTCTGATGGAAAAGTGTAGTGAATTATTGCTCACATTACTAATTTGGCCTCTTATTTGGTTCCAGGGTTACTATGGAGTGCACGGAGGAGTAGCCAATCAGTACCAGCTGTATGGAGCTGCCGGGGCAGCTGTAGGAGGCATGATGAACTGCTTCTATCCTTATCAACTGCAGTTTGGGGATCAAGTGAATACTGCTGGAGGAAATGCTGCAGCTAATACCGCTTATGCAACTGCTGCGGCACAGCCCTATGGTCTCCACTACGCTCATCATGGCCTATTCCCATTTTCTTCTGCTACCTCTCCTCAGCAGTATTACAGTCCTCCCATGTCTTTTGCTGCGGCCACAAACCCTATGCAATCAGGTTTGTACTTTAATTTTCTCATTATGCTTGAATTTATTTCCATATAAAGACTGTTATCTGATCTTTAATATTTGATCATGTTATAAGTCTTGTTTAGTTGTTTTTAAACTAGTTAAGACTGCATGCAGAACTTGAATGATAGTTAAAAGGGAACGAAAATGCGTGTCTTTTAATTTTGTTAGAATTGCAAACAAATGAAAATTAAAGCTGTTATTTGTCAAAGTACTGTTTTGGAATTTTAGGGAAACCCAGCTTGTACCAGTCCCTCCTTGTGCTGTCCTAGTCCCTACATATGTGTGACTAATCCGACGATCTTGTTCATAGAAATATCCGTACTAGATTTTCTTGTTGCTAAAATTAGGACAAGGAATTGACCCATTCCCAGAATTCTGAACTGTCCTACTACATCTGTTTATACTTATTAATGTGTTTACTGTCAACTGACTTCTATAATAGTGTGTTTTGCTGTTCCACAGGCATGACCATGGCTCTTCAGGCTCCGATTCCTCGTTGTTAATGGGACACGCTGCAACTGGTTTAGCTCGTATCAGCACAATCCTTCTGCATGTTTAAAGCCATATTTGGCCCAACCATGGTTCTCTTTTTTCCTCACTCATGAACCATCTCCATCTCATGCCAGACTCCCTACTCGTGTAGGCAGTTGGCTGAGGTTGAGAAACATTTGTTGGTCCCCCATAGGGATCCCCCCCCCCAAAAAAAAAAACTTCATTCATGCATTCTCATTGCATTTATCTTCAAGGAGTCTTAATCAAAGAGATAAGTCTCCTGAAGTAACCATCAACCAACTTGGCTATTTTGGAGAGCGAAGTTGGATGCATATAGATTGATCGTACATTTAGCCTCAGGAAAGGCTAACCGCGTGACAACTACTACCAAGTTTAGCTTCAATTGTGCCAGTAATAGTGAAGGCATATGGAAGTACATAGCTTTGTGATGTAGGGTATAGCTATTAGTCACACTAACCTACTTTGATGTTAACTAACAAGTCTTGACTATTGATGAGGTCAAATGTCAAGGCTACTTGCTCGACGAGTATGGGGCATGGGCTGCCCTATTACTTCTTACCTCTGTATCATTTTAGCGATTGTTTACCTGTGAAAACATCTAGCAGTGGAGCTTCCCCGCGGTAGGGGAATCCATCTTTGAGTCGACAAAATATCTTCATTGTTGGCTCATGGTGGCTAAACTTGGAATTTTAGCCTTATTTTCGCTGTACATTATTATTATTACTAGTCATGGGGAGATTTTCTTTTAGTTGGTAATCCCCATTGATCAGCATGTAGCATTCTAATACATCGTTGAACTCTATTAATGGTTAATAGAGTTCAATAATGTGACTTCATAACACATCCTTCTTCCCCTCTCCTCGACCCAAAAGAAAGGAGGCGTGGAATGGGATCCATCATTTTTACGTCTCTAATGTCTATGAATGTAGTAGCTCATAAGTAACTTTCGGTATCTCCTTTTAAATTCGGTGCTCTTCATGTATTTCACCTTTGTTGGTTCATGGTCTCACACCATCAATCAGGATTGTGGTGTGTTGCTAAGAATAAGACTTGTTAAATGTTAATCCTTATTATTAGTTGTTTAGATTTGATATTCTGATGTTCTGAATTACGACAATGTATAACTGTTATTACTGTATTAGTTGCTTACTGTAATTATTTTTGCATTATGGTGTTAGCACTGTTAGCTTTATGTCATGTTTTGTTATCTAACTTTATCAACCGCCAAAATTCTTTTTGAATTGTGAATTAATTCACCATTTCAAACTCTTTTCTACTTTAATTTTATTTGAGAAAATTAACTACTGTTGTATAAAAGAAGATCAAAGAGTCAATGACACATTTGGTTTCTGAATTTTTTTTTTATTTTTTTATTTTTGACAAAGGATACAAACATATTACATATTAATACTAAAGCAAATAAAATTAACCGCGGTTTCTCCAGGATGAATGCGTTGACGATCCGTCTTATGTATGCTACAATATTGAAAGGTAGAGCCAAGCAACGTTACCATGACCATCCCCTCGAAAAAGGGAAACAAGATTGTAGGAATCAGTAAAAACTATAAGGGGATGAAACCCCCGATCCAAAGCCCACTGTAACCCATACATGCATGCCAAAGCCACCGCATGTAAAGCCGAGGTACAAACCCCGAAGTTACTTCCGCCAATGATCCTATCATCCAATGGATCATCATTATCCAAACACCATCCCATCCCAACTTGATGAAAATCTTTGAACCAAGACCCATCTAATTGTAGAGAAAGTGAAGTTGTCCCTTGGTTACCTAGTCCAAGCTGAGTGCTGTAAAAACCTGGTGGAGGAGAGGCACCACCATCATCCCCCGCAAGACCGGGGGAATTTGTAGATGCATCCGAGTTGACAAAAATTGTATGTGCGTCCATAACCTCCGCAAATTGAGAAGCAAACGGCCGGGAAGTAGTAGTAGAATCCCTAAAGATTCTGGAATTCCGATATAACCACAGACTCCAAAGCGTACCAACAAAGGTACCTAAGTGGGTACAAGAAGGCCCATCTTGACTAATAAAAAGTCGAATATAATCTTGGATCCGATCTAAGAGAGAAAGGTCTCCATTAAATTCTGAGCGGACACCGAGGCATCCACCCCTCCAAACTGTTCGTGCACTAAAGCACATTCTAAAGAGATGTTGTAAATCCTCTGGGTCTGATCTACAGAGGTCATAGAAAACATCTTGAATTGGAACACCGCGATGATGGAGTTCCACCTTAACTGCAAGAGCACGATGTAACAGTTTCCATAAAAACAACTTTCACTTTGGTTGTAACTAGTGAGACCAGAGGACTTTCCAGAAGGAATCAGTACTAGAATGTGTGAAAGCAGCAGAAAGTTGGTTTCTGAATTCTGATACAGATAGTATGATGATGATTTCATTGTAATGGATTGATTCCCTTTATTTGAATTTTTAGAGATTTGAAGAAATACTTTTGACATTTTGGTCGCTTTTATCAATGAGTATCCTTAAATATCAGACAGTACAAAGACAGAATGACGTGTAGGGATCAATTTTTAATTGCACAAATTAGGTAGACTGGTGTCAAATTTAACCTGATACTCTCCCTTTAATGTTTGTTACATTTGATTTTAGAGAGTTAAAGGTTAAGAATGTTGATCACTCGTTCAC
The DNA here is from genome assembly GCF_948465745.1 of Chenopodium album. Classification (NCBI taxonomy): domain Eukaryota; kingdom Viridiplantae; phylum Streptophyta; class Magnoliopsida; order Caryophyllales; family Amaranthaceae; genus Chenopodium; species Chenopodium album. The sequence continues at coordinate 39,578,099 of NC_137849.1, forward strand.
ATTAATTAGAAATAAATTATTTAAATGGATCCTATTAGTTTCGTTGTCAAATGTTGTTTCATGTAATATACAGAGTTGTAGTATAATTGTTTATATTTTTTCAATAACTTTTCATTAACACAAGTTTAAGAAAGGAAATTTTAGATTTTAACACCACAAAAAAACCCGAAATTGACTTTTAAAACCCCCATAAGAAAAAATTATTTTAACACCAGAAAAATTTTAAAAAAATGGATTTTACCACCACTTAACTGATTCCGTTTAGTGGGACTATAAAATCATGTGTCGCTTTATTATTGGCCAAAAAAAGAAAAAAAAAAATTTAAAAATAAAAATAAAAAACCTAAAACTACCCGGCCCCCAAACGCCCCACCACCGCCCTTCCTGAACCCACCACCGGTGACGTACCCGCACCCCCAACCACCTGAACTCTCCCCCTCCCTTTCCCGCAACCGTTTCGCCCCCAAAAACCACCAAACCCAAAAACCCTCCTCCCCCAAAACTTGTGTTAATGAATTACAGCTGGTTTGTTTAGAATGTTTTACTATATTCTGTAACCTTTTGTTTAAATGGAAATTGTAATATCATAGCTTTGTATTAATGAAAAGTTTAAGTTTATATATTTGTTAGTGTTTATATGTCAATTTAAATGAAAAAAATGCAAAAAATAAAAAAAGCAATAAAAAAAAATAAAATTTTGGGCATTATTAGCACCGGTTCAGAACCGAACCGGTGCGAAAAACCTTTTTTAAAAATTTCTTTAGGCATTTATCGCATTGGTTAACCGATGCCAAAGGTAATAATTGCCACCGGTTTTGAACCGGTGCGATTTTTTTAGTTTTTTGGCATCCCTCAAATGAGCACCGGTTCAAAACCGGTGCTATGGGGGGTTTTGAACCGGTGCTCTTTTATATTTTTCTACTAGTGTATAAATCTTTCTATTTGGTACGACTCATTATATCAAATTATAAAATATATTGATAGATAGAATATACTAATGTTATAAAGGATAATAATTTCATATATTCTCGTATATTTGATGAACTATCGTTTTGGTAGGATATCTTTTATTAAGTATATCTTTTATTAGGAAACTAACAAGTAACAACCTTGGTGAGCAAGGCTTTTGTTTTCTTCCTTGTATAAATATTGTACCTGGTACATCAATAAACTCAGAACATTATGCGTAATATTGTGCTTGTATTTTTCTATTTTTGTTGTTGTATGGTAATGAGTAACTGAATCAAACCGAAGGGCTCCTTGATTTATAACTAGAAGATCATAATTGAGGATATATGCGTCACTATTGCAAGACTAATTGTTACTTTGTATTATTTCTAACTATTTCTCCGTATGAGTTTTTCTTTGTATTGCTTTATACCTCAAGTGAATGAAGATGTAAATTAAATGAGGAATAATTACTTCCATACTAGTTAACATATGCTTTTGTTACATGATTATAACATATGCCAAGTTATATTATTAAACAATGTTACCTTGTTTATTTTAAGGCATGATTTATGATTATTGTTGCTACCTTATTATAATAAATCATGATATAAGTATTACTGTGAGATGTTTGATTTTATTATTTTGATTGCATATGGAGTATTTGGTTATTACCTCACAATCTCACATAATATCAGGTCTTTAGCTTATTAACCATAATTCTAAGAGCAAGTTTAGCCCAAGACTTGGATGTGACATCATTTTTGGTGGTTTTCATTGAAAATGATATCATCAAATTCTTGTTAAAACTCATTAAGACTTGTCCAAATTTATCACTTTAGCCCTATGACTCAAATATATGACACATTAACTTTTTTATCTCTTTATATTATCTATATAATGACAACATTAATGAACAAAGTGTAATAAAAAAAAGGATAATAAAATAAAATTGAGGTGGGTCCCAATCTCAAGTCTTAAGTTGAGTCTTGGAATTTTAAGACTCAACTTGAGACTTGCTTGAGATTTAAGAAGAAAAATGAGAAAAGTCTTAAACATAAGTCTTAAGATTCAAGATGATAATGTCACCTCAAGTCTTAAGACTTGGGGCTAAACTTGCTCTAAGATATTTTACTCACCAAGATATTTATATATTAGAAACTAATAAAGATAAGATTAACTTTATCAATGGAGCACTATTAACCAAAAGACTATTTTATTTGTATTTCATGACTACTTTGTATCCTTAAAATATCTATATTTTATTTATTGTGTTCATCTACAACTTTAATTTATCTTAATTAGTTTTGTTGAGGAATCGCTTGATGCTTGGGTCAGATGCATGTTTGTACAATTATATTTAAACTATAAAATCAATGATAATAAGTTGCAAGCTAATTATTACTCTATAATCGCATACTCCTTTTTCAATCTTGGACTTGAAGTTCCAAATTTTGTTCTTTTAATATATACTTCCTCTTTTTTTTTTAATAGTTGCAACACACACTTTTTCACAGTATTTAAGGTATGTGGAGTTCACATGGGGTGAGTGGTTATTAGGAGTGTAATTTAGTGGGCCATGTGCTTTAAATAAGAGAAATATTATAGTTGTTCCCCAAAATAACTTCCATTTATGGTGTTGCAAGTATTGTGACATTTCCATTTTAGGGAAATGTTGCAAGTATTAAAAAACGGAGGAAGTACCTTATATTATCTCATGTAAATACATTATATTATAATTGACATTAACTTTGTACCATGGTCATATTGTTAGTAACCTTATAAGAGGGTACTATTATGAAATATACTAACATGATGGTATAAGTATTGATTGATGTGTATATTAAATTTAATTTGGTGGTTATTATAGATACCACACTTTGGGTAAGTATTAATGATTCATAAATTACTAAATTCTTATTCCCAAAAATGAATGAGAAATAATTGTATGATTGAGATGATACATGCATGTTTCTATAATTCATGCAAAAGTTATACGATGTGCAAATTAAACATGATTGCACAATATCTATTTGAGCAAGAGATAGATGACATTGTGGAAAACTTACTTGTAAAATATATTTATTATGCCCATACTAATAAGAAATTAATATAATTGGGCAAGATGTACGAATAAGAGTTTATAAAAAAATAACTTTATTATGCTTGATACATGCATGCATTGTTAAAAGAATTTATGCCTTAAAATTTGGATGAGATTTAATGTTGGATTCATTTTATGCCCCATATGCAAGGATTAGGGGGATATTGTATTCATTTCATTATTTTATGTAATAACGATTTATTTAATGAAAGTGACCACATGTTAATTAAATATTTTGAAATGATACCATCATGTAGATGGATATAAATAAATGTCATTGATTATATACTAATTGTAAATGCTCCAACTAAAATTGATGTCAGGACAACACCAATTGCTAATGAACTCATAACGTGCTTGAAGTGTGATTGATCAATAGAATCTAAAGATAATTAAGTATCTTTGAAAAGGAAACGAGCCACTATATTGACAATTCAATGACAAATTTCAGGAAGTGATAAACTACATTACATTTCTAAAAGAAATAACTTTTAGTAAAATTCTTATGTTCCATGATTATATAAAAGACTCCAGAAGAGTATGAAATATCCAACATGATTAACATGTATCAAGTTTATAGTTAAAATTCCTGTAGTGTATGAGTAATTATTGGATAATATTAATTGATTGTCTTGCCAATTGTATAAAGAAACACATGTTGGTGTTATAATATCACATCATATTCATGACCATGCATAAAGTAAGTTTTATAAAGTGATCACTAGTGTTGGAAAACTGACCAGCGTTCAAATTTAGAAAAGTGATTGGAGTGATAATTAAATTAGATCATTCGGGTTTAATAATTACCCGTTATGAAACCTGAAGTTTCATTTGATAATAATTTGTATTGATGAAAATTTCAAGAGTTAATAGGTTTTGATTTCTTATATAAAAAAGTAATAGGTGACCAGAAGTTCACCAAAATAACTTATTATATATTATTATCGACAATTATGTGACTAGAAGCTCATCAAAAACACTATTTAAGTCTTTAAAGATTTAGAAAATCACCACCTAGTAGAATTACAAGCAAATGATTTATGCTTGTAAAACAATTATTTTGATTGGGGCTATTATATGTCAGCACATAAGAAATTGGAAAAGAAGAGAAAACGTACCACTGCACAACACATGTCTCCCTATTGACATTGTTTTCCAGAAGATATTATGAAAAGGTTAATAATAAATACACATGCAATGTAAAGTTAATGAAAAAATGATTCTTCATTGAATTGTTCTCCAGAAGAGATGAAACTTGTTTAATACAAATTTTATGAGAAATAAATTTTGATTGTGATCCTCCCAATGAAGTGAATTTTATTAATGCAAATTCATCTACTAAGTTGGTATAGAATAAGACAACCCTATAAATGAGATATTTTACCAATTTAGGGGGAGAAGAACAAATTAGCAAAAGTTGAAAAAATTAAATGAATAAATAAATAATAATTATGATCCCTATAATGGTAGTTTGAAAAGTTATATGCCAACTTTTTTCTATATACTATCAAGATATGTTAAACATTTATGATTTGATTCGTATTCAGTTATGATCGACTCATGTTGCATAGCGTTGAAGATACATTTTGGTCATATTAATTAATTATGAGTGTACATTGAGATAAAATCTTGCCAATAATACTTGAATCACTACACCTGAAGTGTAGGTTGTATGATCGGTTCCAAAATATAGATACGATATGTGGCAAGATAGTGCAGTTAACACTTTTTTTTGAAACCAAGCTGCGAATAAAATTAGAGAAGATCAATTTCCGCAAAAGATGTTAAGCTTTGGGGAAAATGACCAAGAGAAACAAGTTCATTACAACCTCTAGCATCCCATCTTGCCACACTATGAGCTAGAGTATTACCCGCACGCTTTACATGAGAAAACGAAAAAGAATTAAAACAAGAAGCCAAACTAGAAATATCATCATATAATAGGAAAATAGGAGAGAACCCCTTGGCCTTTGACTTGACAGCATTAACCACAATCTCTGCATCTGATTCAAGTTGGACATCGCTAAACCCCAACCTTCTCGCAATTTGTAACCCAAATCTGCAAGCTGCGGCTTCAGCAGTCCCTACGTCCCACCCAGCTCCCACATGGCGAACAGCAGCAGCTAGAAGGGAGCCTTGCTCATCCCTAATGACAACACCCAACCCCGTCTTCACACCAATATGGGCATCATAGTTTACCTTTATCACACCTGCCTCGGGGTACTTCCAAGAGCTAGCAGAACGGGGTCTCATAGAGATAGCTCTGTTGTACACCTTAGACGCATAATCATTACTCTCTTTGACATAGTGCAACCATCCCCTTGCAACATCAATCACATTGTACGTTTCTTGCTTAAACACCTCTTTGTTCCTGCAATGCCATGCTGCCCACGCAAGAGAAGCAATTGTGATAAGGTCCTCCCTTGATACATTCTTAAAGCACCATAAAAAAAGTTCCACAAAGCTGCTGGTTGGTGCCGCATTAACCTGTGTAAGAAGCGGACTTGCTGCGCAGATTTCCATAGCTGATTTGCATTCAAAAGTGGCATGAAATATGGTTTCTGCTGGAGCATTACAGATGCTGCAGTTTTGTTCAGCAACAATACGGCGGTAGAATAATCTTTCCTTGACAGCAAGGAAGCCTTTACATGCCCTCCACAAAAAGTGTTTCAATTTAGGAGGGCATACTAAAGACCATATGATTTTCCAGACCTCATTCATATCAGCACCTTGCATCACAGATGGTACTTTCTTGCACAGCCAATAACCACATTTTACAGAGTAATTTCCATCCTTAGATGGCTACCAAAACATCCTACCAGGGGGGCTGCTTGGAGACAGCGGTATTGTGCAAATTTTAGCCGAGTCTTCATCACTGAAATTGCTAGCAATTATATTCAAATCCCACTTGCAACAATTATGGTTGATCAAATTGCTCACCCTTAGACCCATATCACTCGTAGCACAAGGGGTTGGCACAATTGCAGAGGAGTTTCCTGGTAACCAAGCCTCACTCCAAACATTAATAGCACTCCCATTCCCCACCCTCCACTTAAGACCCTCTAATAGCACACCTCTAGCACCCCACATACTCCTCCATGCATAGCTAGGATCAAAGCCACATGTAGCCTTGAGAACATCACAATTCTTAAAATATTTTGCTTTTAGAATTGAATGAATCAGAGTACCCGGATTGTGATGTAGTCTCCATAGCTGCTTAGCCAACAACGTCTGGTTAAAACATTTTAAGTCTCTAAATCCCAATACACCAAGAGCTTTGGGACGACACAAGAGATCCCAACGTTGCCAATGCATCTTACTTGTAGTCTCCGTTGAGCCCCACCAAAATCTCGCAAGCATAGAGTGAATCTCATCTATAAGTCCTTCGGGAAGTTTGAAAATACTCATCATATAAGTAGGAATAGCCTGGGTCACTGCTTTGATGAGTACCTCTTTTCCCGGCCTCGATAATAATTTTTCTTTCCACCCCTGCAATTTCTTCCATAATCTCTCCTTCAATCCTGCAAAAATCGCTTATTTTGACCTTCCAATGATAGTCGGCAGCCCAAGGTACTTTTCATGTCTTTCAACCTCTCTTACTCCCAAAATATCAATAATTTCTTGCCTTCGATTCAGACATACTTTTTTGCTCAAGAGAACTTCAGTTTTGCATAGATTGACGTTCTGACCCGAAGCTCTCTCATATTTGCTGATAATATCAGCTATAACCGAGCATTCTTGCACATTTTCTCTAGCAAAAAGTATACTATTATCCGTAAAAAATAAATGAGATACTCTTGGCGCATTTCTGCAAATTCTAGCACCATGCATTAAATTACCATTGACCGCTTTTGAAATTAGAGTCGAAAAAGCATCCGCACACAACAGAAATAAGTACGGAGAAATCGGATCACCCTGGCGTAATCCTCTAGATGGAATCACATTCCCAGAAATTTGCCCGTTGATCTTAAAAGCGAAAGAAATGCTATTAAGACAACACATTATACGATGAATCCAATTATTCGAGAACCCCAATCTGATCATCACCTGCTCTAAAAAAACCCACTCCACTATATTATATGCTTTGCTCATATCCAACTTTAAAGCAACTTTGCCATCCTTCCCTTCACCACCTCTCTTCATTGAATGAAAAATCTCAAATCTTACAATAGCATTATCAGTGATGAGCCTCTGCAGGACAAAAACACTCTGATTTGGAGAGATAATTTCCCCAAGAAATTTCTTCAATTTATTTTCCAGCACCTTAGAGATGATTTTATAAATAACATTACAGCAGCTAATAGGCCTAAATTCCAAAATTAGAGTAGGTTTATCACATTTCGGAATAAGCACAATACAAGTGTTATTTATCTCAGCCAGATTCACATTCCCATTCCACCAACTCTAAACATAAGCAATAATATCTGACCCTACAACATGCCAAAATTTCTGAAAAAATAGAGCGTGCATACCGTTAGGGCCCGGAGCTTTGTTTGGGTGCATTTGAAACAACGCTTGTTTTACTTCTTCCCTCGTAGGTTCTCTATCCAGGATTGAATTCATCTCTGATGTTACCAAAGTGTCGAGGCCTTCCATTGCATCCTGAAATTCGGTAGGCGAGCTTGTGGCAAACAGCTTAGTAAAATATGCAGCAATCAGTTTTTCAATGTCGACTCTTTTATTCCTCCATACCCCATTATCATAAAAAAGACTAGCTATCCTATTCCGCGCCTTTCTTTAACTAGCCTTATGGTGAAAATATTTTGTGTTTTTGTCACCATCACACAACTCATTTGCCCTTGCACGAGCAAACCAATATGACTCTTCAAGTAAGTATAAAGAGTTTAGCTCCTTCGAAAGTGAGTGGCACAACTCCAATTTTCCCCCATCCATGGCGCCTTCTTTTAGGGACTTGAGAGCTTTTTCTGCCTTTTTGATTTTCTTCTTTATGGAGCCAAATGTTAGCGCTGCCCAGCTAGCCAATTTCTCCCCACACATTGATAATTTCAGCCGCAAACCAAGCCTACCCGAGGCAGCCCACGCTTCACTAACCACGTCGCCACACCCCTCATCTGCTAACCAGAAACTTTCGAACTTGAGAGCCGAATAACCCCAGTCATCATTGCGTTTGTTTTCAGTTGTCAAAATAATTGGAGCATGGTTTGGCTTCAAGATTGGTAGATGACGGACCTCAATATCAGGGAACAAAGAACACCATCCTTCATCCGCAAGAAACCGGTCAAGCCGCTCTCTAACAAAAGTTGCCATAGAATTTCCCCTTTCCCATGTAAAGATACTCCTAGAAAAACCAAGGTCCTTGAATACACACCTATCAATTGCTTCCCGGAATGCATCCATAAACCTCTCACACCTCGGCACCCCACCTTCCTTTTTGGAAAAGCATAGAATCAAACATGATACATGGGAGATCATTGACCCCTTTAAGTTGGGTCATAAGGGACCAAGTTTGGTGTTGGTTTGCTTGTTCCGGCCAACCATACACACCAATAGCTCTCCAAATAGGAACATTATTGTCATCCACACATTAGCAGCTATATGGTGAATAGAGTAAGAAACAATTTGCACATTAATGTCCTTCCACCACATCCCCAAACCATCCGATCTACCTACACTACTAAAGCAAACACCATTCGTATATCCACAACGGTTCTTTATTTTATTAAGAATTTTTTCATCAATCATAGTCTCCATTACAAAGACAATATTTGGCTTTTCCCTCCAACACATATCTTGGAGGCCTCTAACTGCACTCGGGTTGCCAAGCCCGTGGCAATTTCAACTAAAAATTTTCATTGCTTTTCGAGGGCTTGGACATCCCCAAGACCCTCTACTTTATATACAAGAATAATAGAAGAATCACTACTCACAAAAAGTTTCAGCTTCTTCTCTGGAATGTAGGCAGGAACGTGTTGGTTTGTATCCAACACTGCATCGACACTCCTTTTCCTTGAACAACTAGCTCCAACACTACTTTCAGTCGTATCCATGTCAATAGCAGCATCCTTTCGAACCCTTTTACGACCCATTTTACTGACTGTTGACGCAGCCCCATTCTCATACTGACATCCTTCTCGCCTTCCCCCAGTCCCATTTGAACATCCATACTTCCCACACTCGGATTCTCCCCCTCGATACGAGAGGTCTGCCCATCAGTAATTTTATCACCCTCCTTCTGAATTTCGACAGGTCGCAACACCAACTTATTCCCAGCCACATTAGTCACAGCTTTCAGAGATATAGCTCTAGGCTTTGGAGTATCACCAGAGCTCACAAATGGTGACGAGAATAACAATTTCCTGGTAGCGCCAGGTGGTCCAAGACGGATCGCAGCAGGGTCATTACAGTCAGACCTTTGCACCCTACCTCTTTTTGATAGACTCTCCACCCATTTCTTTTCCATTTCCCTTTCTAAAGCAGACACTTTTGAGCGATGAGGGGAAGCGGTCAAGAAAGGGCCATATTGAAAGACCATTGGCAAATCATCATTGCAGCTATCCTTCTCCTCACAATCTTTATCATTGTGGCCAATCCGACCACAATAATTGCAAAAATCACCAAGACGCTCACACTTAAAGCCCACCCACTTAGTGTGCCCCGAGTCAACCACAACTTTCATGCCTCTACGAAGGGGTTTGTTAATGTTCACCATCACTTTAACCCTCATATACTCCTCCCATCCTAGAGGATCAGATTCATCCACGTACCTTTAAGCATTCTCCAATACAATCTCCAACCTCCCTAGCAAACCACGAGGAGCGTTTACCAAAGGGGACATCAAGAAGCCTAATCCAGAAAGTGCATGAGTCAAAGGTAACTTCCGAGGGTTGTTCATCTGCACAAATCTCCTTCAGCAAGAGGGTTTGATTGTCAAAAGCCCATGGTCTCCCATATAAAACCTTCTTCCGATCCTCAGCTTTAAAGAATTGAAAAACAAACAAATTTGTATCGACAGACCTGATAAAAACGTTGTCATCAATTCTCCATAAATTTTTCAGCACCCTTTTCATTGCCTCGACATTGAAAGTTTCTTGGTAAGAAGTTTACCCACCAGCGAAAGGGATATCTTCTGATTCGGAGCAAACTCGTCTTTCATAGCACTCGACCCTTCAAGCACGAAATTCTCTTCGTCAGTCAACTTCAAATTCTCCTAGGTTTTCACCAATTGATCATCCATCACACCTAGAAGGCACAATTACACTATTTTTGATTGATTTTATGGATTAATACGCATCAAAAGGAATACGAAAGTTATTAAGAAGGCAAAATACAGAACCCTAGTAGAGAGAATTTTTTAACCCTACTCGAGGGACTTATACCAATTGTGTAGTTAACACTTTTAATAGTGTAATAGTATATAAATACTCCAAAAGTGGTATAGTTATCTGAATTATTACAATAAATGGCCTATGATGTAAGAAAAAATTATGATGGTAACAATGAAAAATGTATTCAGATATCATTGTCAAAATAGCATGCAAATTAAAATTGTACCTTAAGGAATTATGTGATGATATCGGTATATGATGGAACCGATAAATTAAATAATGCATTCATATGCATGATAGAATGGACTAGTAAATAAGGTATCTGGACTATATGTCCATTTTGATGTCGTCATAATAATAATCATGATAATTTTATCACGGATTAGAAGTCCAATGAAATATGGATTTTTAAATCCACACTGTACAATGTCTTGCATTATTTTGAGTCCTATTTATGTTCTTATGCATGTGTGAGTCTAGGTTATTGTATTATTCATTGCATATATCGAAAGTTGATAGATGAATTACTCTATGTATATTTTGTTTTCTATATCTCATATTGTTGCATTAGTTTCAATACAATAATTTGGTATATGTGATCGAATGTTTGTTCAAAATAAAGTAAGGCGTATTTGTAACTTTGATGGAAAATTGCAAAGAAATATTTATATTCCAATGGGCTTATAGTTTGATGAAATTATTGATGACGTCGATTTTATAGCATGTTATGAATCATGTAAGTGGAGTTCCTGAAGAACTTATTATGTACGACGTATTTATATATCCAGCCCTACAGATTTTATACTTTGAATATTGTAATTATTGAAGGATTCATGTCTTTGTCATGTGCAATTACTAGATATATAAATGGATCAAATTATGGAGATAATTAAGTTCGTACATTTAGATCGTCGTTATATCATAACTAGAGGTAATAACGATCTTTGGCCTAGTAAAATAGGCCAAAGCCCAATTGGACGGATCCTATAAGGTCACACAAAGGGCCTAGATCGAGCACGAGAGGACGAGGCCCATGATGGCCGGCCATATGGAGGAATAAGGAGGATTTCGAGCTTCGTGACCTATTTTAATTATAATAGGGATTATATATAGACTAGGTGCCTAGGGTTTGATAAAAAAAAAAGAATTCAGTGATCAGTTTGATCAAACTCGAATTAGCAAACACGAAGCCAATCCCTCTCAAATCTCTCTCTCTCTCTCACACGGCTCTCTCTCCTCCCCGGCGCTGCTTAAGGTGGTTCGTGGTGGTCGGTCTTGTCCGTTAAAGGTGGTGATCGCAGTTCTTCCCTTCACTCGACCAATCTAGTATTGTGGACGACTCGTTCGAATCCCGTGGACTAAGTAGAGGAGCAACGCTTGGGGGCTCTATTCTCTTCTTGATTTGCCTGTCAAATAGCTTCATGGAATTCACACTTTAAAGGTATAATTACGTGTCTTGTGTGTTATGCATGTGATCTTGGGATTAGGTGCTTTGTGAATATGATTCATGTTTTTCCGCATTATAGTACCTATAAACTCTTATAATTACATCAAACTTTTGGTTTATGTGACTATATTATTGATATCTCAAACTAAAGTTTGAGCATATGAGAATTAGTGAGATCGAGAATTACTATTTGTATTTGCATGAGAATTATCATGTCATTTATGAAACTTTTAAAGAATATCAACAGGATACTTATGTGTGAGACTGTTTTCTTATGGTCTAGAAGAACCATGGTCAGTGTATATAATTACATGTGTTATATTATTATTATTATTATTATTATTATTATTATTATTATTATTATTATTTCATACAAGATTGAAAAACAACATTAATAATATCATGTGTTGTCATATAATTATTAAGGAATGCTTGATCAAATAATGATCATCAATTTGTGTTATTCACATCCTCTAGAAGAAGGTATAAGTATAATGGTTAAGGCAACTTTAAACTAAGATTTCGAATGAAATGTGGACAAACACATGTATTATCCTATTATTACAGGTATGGTGATATGAAGACTCAGCTCACTTGTTTGCGTGAAGATTTGAAGATTTGGGAGGATCGAAAATCAAAGAATGATACTATTCTGCGTCATGTGAGAAGACACTCAACTATATTGGATTTATTACATTAGAAGACCTCAAGTTATGTATTGATCAGGGGGAGAAATTACGCACTGCACTTTTTTTCCCTTAACCATGGTTTTGTCCCATATTGGGTTTTCCTGGTAAGGTTTTTAATGAGGCAGCATTTCGAGTGTATTACGAAGAATGTTGTACTCTTTTTTCCTTCAATAGGTTTTTATTCCACATGGTTTTTCCTAATAAGGTTTTAACGAGGCAAAGTCTTCAATAATGGACATCCAAGGGTAGGGGTGTCTATTCGGTTTTCGGTTTGGATTTAGTCTAAATCCAATCCGATCCGAAATAAAATTCGATTTTTGATTTAAATCCAATCCGATCCAAATTTCGTATGAATCCAATCCGATCCAAATTTCACATGAATCCAATTTGATCCAATCCGAATAAAAATTCGGTTATTTGGATCCAATCCAAAAATCCGAATTAAAATACATTGCAAATTTTAGGGGCCAAAAGTAATTATAAAAATAAAAATGCAATTATAAATTTTTTTTTCTTAAATACATATATAGTTGTACGAGATTAATAAAAATATTAAAAACATAATTTATATTAATGTACTCATCAACACAATTTTACGTGATTTATATAAAGTATCCTTATTTGTAAAAGCATGTTTCATATTTCGGTCAATTAGGTTTTTTAGATCCAAACAAGGTCAATCCGATTCGATCCGAAAATCTGAATTTTCAAAAATTTCAATCCGATCCGATTCGATTTAAAGTTTGGATCCAATCCAAATTAATAATTCGGTTTGGATTGAATTGGATTTCGATTTTTATCCGAATAATGGACACCCCTATCCAAGGGGGAGTGTTATGAAATATTTATGGATATCCATTATCCTCCTTGTATCATTTCGGAATATTCTAGATCTAAGGTTTATACTGTTATCTAACCAAACTCTAATTATACTGTATGTATATACATATCCCATTATATGGAATAAAGATCTACAGAATAATCATTTCTCAATCTCTTATGTTTCTCTTTATTTTACAACAATCTGCAATTTATTCAATTTATTGTCACTAGAATGTACACATGCTAATACATGAGATATATGGATCAAAATTAAGTAATGTATGTTTTGAAAAAAAAATTAGTAAAGTGAAGTTATAGATTTTTTTTTTGAAAAGGAAGTTGTGGTTTTATTTATTTATTTTTTTAAGTTAATTATTTGGAGTTGTGGAAAGGAAGTTATGGTTTTTTTTAAAGGTTAATTATTTGGAGTTGTGGAAGTTATTTTCTAAAAGAAAAAAAAAGAATGCATAAGAATTGAGAGTTAGGGTTTTTGAAAGTTGAGGTTAAGTGCTGCAAAATAACTCTTAAATTATATAAAAGATTCATTAGTAAACCCCAATATAAAAAGTCAATGTACTAAGTGTAATCTTGTATATTAAAAAATGTACACATAGATAAAATTATACCATAAGAAAATTTTATCATGCAAAAAGAGAGATCGTGGCTAATTTTGTGGCTATAAGTGATTTTCATGCCATGGTAAAAATTACTTGTGGCAACTTTATTAGATTGCCACGTTAAATATTTCTGCGACATAAATTGTGGCAAAAATACTTGTTTGTAGAGGTGATTAAGGTTAGCCCGGCCTGATTTTGGACAGAATTTTTCGGCCCGACTCGAAAATTTAATTTTTTGGGCGGGTTTGGGAATGCGTTTTTATGCATATTTCGTTGATTTTTCAGGCCCGGCCTGAAAATGGCCCGAAAAGCCTGTACGACGCGATCTTTTTGGGCGGGTTAAGGCATAAAAATTCCGGCCCGAAGCTTGGCCCGGCCCGAGAAGTGGGCTTAATTTTTTAGCTTCAGCCCGGCCCACCCAATGATCACCTCTAAAACTTTTTTGCCATGACGTAATTCATGGCGAAAGTATTTACTTGCCACAAAATTTGTTTACCTGTGGCATAAATTTTGGTTGTCACTTTTAGTTTATAGAAAATTCTATTTTTACCGTGACAAGCTGTAAAATTGCCAAAAAATTTGAAAACCCGTAGCATAATTCGTGGCCCAAGTGATGATTTGTAAGTAGTGTCATCTCTTTTCTTCAATTATCTTTGGCTCCAAGAGCTTCGAATAACTTGATGACTGATGATAATGTCAAGTAGTGGCGAATCTTGGACAAAATAAAGAGTATAGCATACACACTTATCATAACGTGTATCGTGACATTCTTGTTTATGGAAAGTGTAACATCTATAACAAATAGAAGATAAATACGAAGTAGTAGTAATGAATTATCCACTTGTCAAATCCCCCAAATATAGATTAAATAATGTTGTGGCTGACGAGGAGATACAAATATAAATTAAATTACAATTTTAAAAAAAACTTTAAAAAAACTCTAAGTAGTAAAAAATATTAACACATAAAGGTCACAATGTAATGGTCATTAGTACGTACTATGATAGCTTGAGAATCAGAATGATTTGGGCTTAATTACTTGTTTTTAGTTGAATAATAATTTGATATTTGAACATAAGAGAATGAACAAGATGTTAAGTTAAAAAAAATAGTCGAAAAGCTACGAATTTAAAAGCTAAATAGTATACTAACTATAGATTCAAGTGTTAATCACCCACCATAAGCTTGGTATGTGGCATGAGATTAATTCGGATGTAACTGGGGTTAAAGTAATTCTGTGAATCAAGTGCGCTTCCTAAGAAAATTTGCTGTAAGAGATATACAAGTACTTTTTATTTTCTTCCAAGGAATTCACGGCAAATTCCAAGAAGGCACTAATTAAAATTCTTAATACCATATGCATTCATGCTTGTATTTTGATGGATGGATAAATTAAAAAAATCCAAATTTAAACAATATGTACCACCGATGTTGGTTGCTAGGTTGTAGTACTAATTATATAGGTACATAGGAGAATTATATCAAATTAAGCCAGTTAAATTTGTATATAAATAGACGGAAAATCCCTTATATAAGACAAACATTTCCAAATTATTTAATTAATAAATAAATTTACTAATAGTTTTCAAAAATCTATCACTCGAAATGGAGGGGAAAATGGTTTTCTACAAATCCAAGAAGAATGTAGTAGCCATTCTTTTCATCCTGACTCTAGGTAATATAAGTAATTTCTTTGTAATCAAATATGATGCAATTAATTAGTCCATTATATTTTTGTAGGTATTTCGATCATTATTAGATAAACTTTATCATTTAAGTACTAATGGTTTATTCGATACAGTAGTTGATAATTGATGACGGTAATGAGAATGAATTTGAGTGTAATTTTGACAAGATATAAAGTAACATCATAATTAATATGGTTTTTATAATAAATAAGGTCAATTAACTTAGCATTACGTACCATGGACCTTAGTGTTTGAATTGAATCTCTTAAATAAACTTACAACACAAATTCATGTTCATGACCTTGATTTATTATTGCATACATGTATCAAATGGATCATAAGATTATTAACCCTACAAATTGATGCTATATATGAAACTTTTGCAGTGCAAATCATGGTTGATAAATCTGAGAGTTGCGGTATTACCGGAGAAAAATGTTCATCTTTCTTATTTTTTAATAGTTGTTGTACGGGATATAGGTGCAACAAAGGTGCTGGTCACAAATGTGTAGAAGGTAAGTGACAAACTATGTCATTATTTTCTTATGATATAAGTAATTGAATTGTGATAATATTTTTTTTTTTTTTTTGGCAACAAATTGTGATAATTTGGTTCAAGTCAAATTATTTTGAGTCGAGTCAGATTTTGACACTTTTACTCCTAATGCAATATGCTTCGTAAAACTTTGTTTGTAGACCCCAAGCAACATTGCACGCCTGCGGGTGGATTTTGCTACGAGGGAGTCACCCCCTTATGCTGTGGAAGAAACTATTGTGGCGAAGGCAATGCATGTAGACCTTATGCATGATTATCACAAGGCTTGTTTATGTGGAGCTTTATTTCATTTGAGTTTGTTAGATTGGCAATTTTAATGGTTGTTCCAGCTAATAAATAAGAAGTACTGACTAAAGATATAAAGTACTCTTTTATCATTGTAACACTAATTTACAAAATCAGTATTATAATAACTCAAATTTTTTCATGTGTGATTTGGAAAATATAAGAGTATAAATATTCGAATTAATGTAAGATTTTGTTCAAACTTAATCAATAACATAATACTAAAACAAACACCTAGAATGACACATGTCACTTCCCGGTGCTGTCATTTTCCTTCCAAAATCTCTTTTTTTCTCTCTCTCTTTTTTTTTTTAATTAAATTATCTCATTCCTTATATAAAATATTTTTCACTATTAATTTTTTTTAATTATATATATCAAATATATATTTGAATATATTTTGATAAAATATTTTAAACATATAAATATCATAATAGGAAACATTATATAACAATGAATATATTTGATTCAAAATTATAATAAATTGATTCTTTGTGATAAATTGATTATAATAAATTGACTCTTTAATATACACGTGTATATAATCACACTAATTTTTTTTTCCAATATCATTACTATTAAACCTTTTTTTATTTGATGAATCATTACTATTGGATGGAACATATACATTCTGTTAACATCACAATATCTTAACTATAGATGCACCATGCACACATAATATCTTCAAAAATATCACACTCTTATATGGATTTGTTGGGATAATTCTAACATTTATGTCAAAAGTTCAGATTTAAATGACAGGTGTGCTCACTTAATTGTTAATTTCAAACCTCTTAACAAAGAAAATGTTATCACAGGTGCCTATTGCCCTGCTTAAGATGAAGAAAAATATTTCTTTTGGGACTATTTAACTACATTTAGTCGAAATACTCACCTATCATGGCTGCTATTATGTGATTTTCGCTTGATTGGTCATCCCCTAAGGTGGAATGGTTGCCACTTCTTATAGCCTTGAGTTGTATATTTTGGGTGGTTATTGCATGGTTTACTCAACCGTTCCTTTAGGCTTGACGTTCAAATATAATGGTGGGTTAATCCATACTATCCTTACATCTTCCTTCCCTCTTATCTTTAACCTTGAAGCTAAGCTACCACAACCACCACCACCACTTTTGACGCCTCCAAGGATATGTTTGGTACGAAGTAATTTGTTTCATTATCAATTTAAATTAATTTTCAATTCGTAAACTTGAAACCTTTAAATATTCAATCTTTATTTATTTTTTTTTTTTTTTATTGAAACCTCATTTATTTTCATAAAACCCCATGATGATTTGCAATTTTTTTTTATTTAACTAAAAGTTTTTATATATAACATGATTTTTTTTGCAATTTTTTCCGTGAAACTGTGTTAACAAACCGAATGGAAGAACCGAGTAGTTCCACTAAGATGAATTGGTGAAGATATCCAATTTTGAATAATCTTGAATAAAGAATGCCCTAAAAATCTCCTAATTCCTAAACTTTTAACCTATTTACTTCAAAGCATTTTTTATTTTATGTATCAGGTCTGTTCTAGACTTTACCTGTATTTTACATTTTTATTTGTTTATTTGTTATTTTAAAAACAAAAATTTGAAAATCTTAATATACAGTCTACTTCTAAATTCTAGACAGTCAAGTCTGTATTCTCACTCTCTTCCCGCTGAAAACCCCATTTGCTTCTGACATTCTCTTCCGAAATTTATAGCAACATGATGAAATTAGCCTCCATTTTTAAGTCCAGGTTTACTCTACTTTCTGCTTAATTTCAATCTTTGCAATTAGGGTTCTTATTTATTTCCCCTTTCCTTTAATTCGTCTTTTCAATTTTATTTATACCCTTTATATGCTGCTTTTAGGGTTTTGGTTTTCTGTTTATTGTAGCATTGTTCTGTAAATTGACTACATTTCTGCTATAGTTTTATGCTTGCGTCGAACTGAATGTGCATTTCTCTGTTTTATTTTATTTAAGCATTGATTTCGTATTTGCTTGTTTAATTGAAAATATTTGTTAATAATTTGTGAGTGATGTTGATTTTTGATGGCAATCTTCCTCCTAATAAATATATTAAAATTAAGATTAAAATGTGGATTGAAACGTTTGAATTTGTTCTTTGTTTTGATGGTTAAGTGGTTTTCATGCATTTGGAGCTTTGGGATACTTTTGGGCTGACTGAATTTGGCTGAAGAGGTTGTTGTACTTTGTATTGATGTTTCGGAGTATGTTTCGCCAAAATAAAAGTGGGTTTGCAAATAGATTTCGGCGTAAATTGATTTGACTAGAAGGGAAGTTTTTGAAATGGTGGCAGATGCAGAAAGTTTTAGCACATATTTTAGAGTAATGACCTTATGGTATAGAATTCTAATCCGCAAAGAGTGATGGTAATGCATTGACTGACGGAGGAGGTTGACTGGGGAGCTTGTTCATACACTCTTATTGTGATGGAACAAGTGTTATTTACTAATTTTCCCGGCTTAGTTTTATCATCAAGTAGAAGTAAATCATTTTCTTCTTAATTAAATAGAGCCCTACCTTAGCATTGTCATCAATGCTGTTTTGATTATGAGGATGCCAATTGCCAAAGTAGAATAAGCTGTTTTATTTCTGATTTTTGTTAGTGACATTTTATTCTATTTTCTCTTGAGATTAAGGGGCAATGTTTCTGGACAACTCCTCAACCGGAACAATCCTACACAAGATGTCTTTGGCTTGCACGCTTTAATGGGCTGTGCTGGCATGTCTACAGTTGGGCAAAAGACTTTTACCAATGGTAATAGCAATATCAAATGGATTCTTTTTATTCTTCCTTTTGGAATTGCATCGTGGTTGATTGAGTTTGATGAGCCCTTTCATGTATCTGAGATGTTTCTTACTACGTGCAGATCGCATTTTTGCACCATACTATGTGTACAAGGGAAAAGCGGCATTCTCTGCTGAACCCATTCCTCCAAAATTTTGTAAAGTTGATGTATGAAGTATGAACATAAGCTATTCTTAATTATTTTTTCTGTGGTGGTTAATAATAAAATTTTTGGTGTGCAGTCTGGTATCAGAGTTAAGCGTCAAGGATTTATTATGATGACCTTTTCTCCTTCTGTGGGAGAGCGCAAGTACGACTGGCAGAGGAAGCAGGTAGACAATTGCTTGTTCTGCGGGTCTATTGAACAGTTTACTGTCAGGCTTATATGCATGATAAGTTGATACATCCTTTTTCCCACTAAGATATAGACTCCTCAACGTAGCTGTTATGTTTGGATTGGATCATAGTGTTTAAGTTTTTTTTGAAGAACATAGTGTTTAAGTTTTAAACAGATGAATAGCTGTAGTACATAGTATATGTTAGCTTTCTGTCTTCACAGGGCTGCATTACCTGAAATTCAGGCATGAAACCCTCTTTACTTCGTATGCTGAACAAGCAGTCTTAGGAAAAGCTGCAAGGACACTGTTGATTTTTCTGTTTTGAGATTATGCATACGATATTGCCCATCATCTGTTACAGTTTCTTGACTATTTATCATATGGAAGAGACCTGTTCTTGGTTTGCAATCAAGATCAAAACAGGTTTTTAAATTGTAGTTGTAGTCTATAACACGGTGATGTTTGCTGATTGTAGAAGCATGCATTATTGTGATGTCTCATAAAAATTATAGTTGATGTGGCATGATTCATATATCATTCTTATTGGCCAAATTATTCTTTCATTGTCCCATTAATTGTGACTAGTGAATATGTAACTATCCTTAATAACCAGAGAAATATTGGTTTGACGGGCTGAGCAATTGATACTTATCTGCTAATATTCAGAATCATTTTTGAAGTAGATCAGTGTATATGATTCTTCATAAGTCAGAAAGCAAGGGTATATATACTGATCTTCTGAGCATTATCCCTTGAATACAAAGTAGATGCTAACCTTGGACTTGGAGCATGTAGCTCAACTATTCCAGTTGTTGATCTGCATTACCATCTTGTATGTCACATAGTCACCTATTTAGTTTATAAATTTCTGTTAAAGGTGAGACAAGTGTCCCATATTCTTCTTGTCATTCTCCTACCTTTTTATTGTTTGACTGACTTGGTCTGATTCTTCAGATGTTTGCGTTGTCACCCACTGAGGTTGGCTCTTTGCTTGCATTGGGTCCTAATGGTTCTTGTGATTTTTTCCATGATCCTGCTATGCAGACAAGGTTAATTTTTGTCATAGAACAGTTTTCTATCATGTTTTGCATGACTGCGTCGTGAAATTAATCCTTACCTTGTATATGACAATGTTAGTAATGCTGGCCAAGTGCGAAAGAGCTTATCAATTAAACCAAGTCCAGACGGTACTGGTTATTTCATGTCTTTGAGTAAGTCTTGTTTCTACTGTATCTTTTCTCTCTATGTTCATTCCTACAAGTTTGGGTTAGCTGTAGATGAATACTTTGCTGCCTTTTGAATCCTCTATAATTGAATGCCAAATCAGGTTTTATGTATTTATTAATTATATGTAGGCCTGGTGGTATTGGCTTACAGTTTGCTAGAAAAATTCATACAAGGTTAGCTTTAAAATTCTTGTATACTTCCTCCATCCCTATTTACTAGTCCCATAGCCATTTGCATGAGGTATTATGCAAGTAAAATAGCTGAGAAATAAAAAAATAACAGGTGGGTCAAGAGAAAAAACTAAGAGAATATCTTAAAAAGGAATTGGGGCAAGTAAAAAGGGATGGAGGGAGTAATAGGCACCTATTTTTAAAGTTTAAATTACTGTGCTATGAATATGTTAAATTTGAATAAATTTCCTTTCTCAATTATACTAGTTCACTGGATGTTTGCCTTAAAGAGTTAAAGGTTACCTTGGCCTGCAACAATTTTTTAGATAACTGTTTGTCTATTCAATTGATCCTTCTGCTTTCCATCTTTCTAGGTGTCACCAATAACATCACGAAGACCAATGATCGCTTTTCTGTTCCTGTGACAAGTGCTGAATTTGCTGTCATGCGCACATCATTCAGTGTATGAGACCTTAAACTCCCTCTTTTAGATTCCTCGCATTATTCAAATTTGTGTGTGGGTGGTGGCCAGTGGCTCGGTGGGTGGGAGGGGAGTAAATATTATTGTATCCTGGTTAATAAAAAAATTACTCTGACAGAGTTTTGCACATTTCTCATCTTGAAATTTGTTGCTTGCTTTCTTATGTTCTTAAACAATCTGAACTCTAATTGATAATAAGTGAACCTCAGTTTTCACTTATAATTTTGAAGAAAAATCTGGTGATGGGTATTAGTAGTTGGATATGTGGACCAAGAGGTATTTGCCGGGAATCGGGATCTCTTTGTTAATTTCAGAGATTTTCAAGGGTTAATCTCAGTCAAAAAATAGTCAGAGTTGACAGTAGTCATTGTCGTACATTTCTTCAATTTTCTTCTTTGCTCCTATCACGTCACTGTATTCAATTGTAATCAAATTCCTGAAACTAATCAATCATTTCTTGGAAATATGCAATATTAGTGGGATTAGGTGGTTTCATGTTTAATGTATGACCATTCAGACTTCCGCTTCTTGATTATCATGCTCATGACTTGGAACCTTTGTAAGATGTTTCATATACTTGCATCCCTTCTATTGATATTCAGTTTGTCTAGCTTTTTAAATGTATGGGCAGCTAATTATTTCTTTTGGACTACAATTATGAGTTTTTTTTCTCATTCCTCTTCTCCATACTCAAAGCTGGAGATGTCTAGCTTTATAAATGTAAGGGCAGCTATTATTTCTTCTGGGTAACAATTATAAGTTTTTTCTCATTTCTCTTCTCCATACTCAAAGGTGGAGATATCTTGTAGTTAGTTGCCTGTAATTAATTTGAAGAAACTACCAGCAATAACTTTTAGCTTTTTTCGGTGTTCTATTGTAACTGATAAGTTTATGTAGGAGCAGTAATGGAAATTTGCAAAGGTTTTGATTTTTTGTTAAATGTTAAGAGTTGCATTATAAAATTTTACGAATTTGTGGATATTGGATAGGATACTCAAATATTTGAGGTGTAATATCCCCCTTTCTTTGGTGCTAGTATAACAGCTGTGAAAAGGAACCAATTCTTGCAAATCTTATGTCTGTTGTCCTCCTACAACTCTCCAACTCTATCCCTTGAATTGTATTGCCCTTTTTTCTCCACCTGGTCTTAGGGTAGAGATTTTTTTTTTTTTTTTTTTTTGAGGGGGGGGGGGGGGGGGGGGGGGGGGGGGGGGGGGGGTGTGGTATGGAATTAAGAAAATAATACTAAGTACAAAAGAAGAGTTCAAACGATTTCTCAAATAATAGACCATCTAGTGACTGATTTAGTATTTGGTACTGCTTGTCAACTTAGTGACTGACAGTTGCCGCGGTTCTGTTGAATGCATCTATTTTGTCAGCACATAGCCACATTCTATCATCACTTCATCAGTATATTTGCTTCTTGCTGGCCTTTGATTTGACTTGGTTTTGTAGTTTGCATTGCCTCACATCATGGGTTGGGATCGATACTCCAGCCAGCCGCCCGTTTTTAAGGAGGAGAATGCAACGAAAGTTGGTTTGCGGAGCATGGATTCAGAATGGGATAGATGAACTGAGACACGACAGACTAATGAACATAGGACTTGTTTGGACTGTACCAATCGAATTTTCATTTTGTAAGGAACGCCTTTTGCCAACTCCATGATGATTAGGAAGTCGACTTTGTTAAAGTTATCCTAGGATGCCAGTATATGTAATATAGTACATAATTTCGTTGCAATATTCAAGGGCCTGAATTTGGTATGGGGTTAGTTGTATCCTTCTTATGCTTCTTTGAGTTTTGTTGCCCTAAACCTGGGGTGTGTATGGAAGGTACATGACTTGCGAATATTATGTCAAAGGACTTGTACCTGGTTCATTTATTCCATGATGCTGTTATAATCCATTTGTTCCACTTTTCTTTTTGATGTTTTAGGCAGGCGACCTATATGTTAAGCACTTATATATGTTCAAGATGTTTTGTTACACTTTTCTTATTAGGCCATCCTATACTTGGAGAAAATACAAGTTATATTACATGACATTTTTGTCATTTCTCAAGTTAAAGGTTATTTTTGCCATATTCAAGAAGAGACACTCTAGAACAACTTCAATGAAGATTGGAGAACTCATGAGTACAAAGAAGCTCACGAACACCTTGGACACCATCAATGGTGAACTCAATAGAGGAGGGAATTCACACAAGCAAACGAGACATACCTTCCACTTAGAGTTAACAAGTCCCTTAATTTTTATCTTAGGGTTATTGTTGGATTTGACAAAGGTGGTGTTGGGGTTTGGTGTTCTCCGTTGAAGCAACTCGAAGAAGGAATTGAAGATGGGTGAGGATCAGAGGAGGAAGAAGATAAAGTTGGGTGGAATTCGAAGGAGGAAGAACATGAAACCATAGAGGTCGGTCATGATTGGGTAGGAGGAAGATGATATTTTTTATAAATATTTTTTCTATGTGAAATTATTTATAATTTTACCACCAAGATAAACTTATCTGTCTATATCGGAAAGAAACATGTCTCCATCCGTCTATCTTATACCTCTTAAAACATTTTTGCAAAACAACATATATGTTTCGTTATTTTATAACAACTCTCACTTTTCTTTGAATCCACTTAAAAAATAATCTCATTATACACTAATATATAATGTAACTAACTTATGATGATAAAAATCCTATACATGTAAAGGATGTGTAGTAATTTAGGACAAATGGAATGTCTAATCAGATTAATGTGAGTGCACCTCAAGTTTTTAAGCAAAGATGGAAATTAATACACTAATTAAGCTTAGGGCTAAGGTCGCTAGGCTGGGTTTTGGTATTCCAAATTTGCTCAAACCCGCACTTTTTTTTTTTTTTTTGGGTTTTTCTATATAGTAACCTTGTTTTTTGCACTTTTCTACGCTGTACCCTAACATATATGAGTTTCTACGCTGTAACCTTAAATTTTGAAAAATTAATGTACGGTAAGCTATGTCAGCATGCATTTATGACGAACGTTGGTGGTTGGCATTTATTCCGTCACCTAACTAATACTGTACACTCTAATTTCTCTCTCCTTTCAAAATCCCTCCTCTTCTCTTACGTCACTTCATTCCTCCCTGTTTCATTCGTTGATCATAAACCCTAAAAAGAGAACTTCAGACAAAATTCAGAGAAATCATACGCGAAAAATTGGGGTTATTGTTGCCACACATTCGTGGATATTAATTGTGGAGGAGAAGCATCAATCGAGGTACGTATTTCGCTCGTTTATCTAGCCCTTCACAGTTGTGAATCTTTATTTTTGATGAATTTTGAAGGTATTGTGTTGAATATTTGATAAAGTTTGTGAATTTTGGTGGTTTGTAGTGTGTTTGTTGTTGTGGAATGGAAAATTGCGAGCTTAGGCGTAGGTAGATTCGTTTGTGGGTTTTTTTTTAATTATGGGGGTATTTATTTGTATAATTTCGTGATTGTTTCTTTGTTTTGTTGTGGCTAATTTGTTGTTGGGTATGATGACTGTAACTGCTATGAAGTTGCTTAAGTATTGATAGATGTATTGGTAAAATGTTGCAGATGGATGAAGAGAGGATTTTGAAAATCCACTATGGTGCTAATTATGTTCAATTAACAATTGATGATGTTGATAAGTGCTTGCTAATTGATGTGTTTAATGATATGTGTGAGGAATTTGCTAATAGTGGGTTTGAGTTGCCTGAGTATCCTAGGTTATATTATTGCCATAATGAGAAGGCTTTTAATTTAGTGGATGATGTTACATTGCTGAAAATGTTTGGGACTAAAGACAAAGAGATAGATTTGTGGGTGCATTGTTTGATTGAGCCTAGTTTTATAATAAATTTGGCTAGGACAGTGAAACCCCAACAACTTATGCCTAAGCCACAGGCATCAAGTTTTGCTTTGGTGCCAGATTCTGCCACTGGCCCATATTCTGCTAGTGGGCCAGCTCTTGTTGTTGGGCCATCTTCTGCTTGCATAGAACCACCTATCACTAGCCCATTTGTAGCAGGCCCATCCAACCCATCCACATCTAAACCTTGTTCTTCTAAACCAGGCAACTTTAAACCTAGCCCACCCAAACCTTTTAGACCAAAATTAACCCCTTGGAAAATCACAAAACCTGCACAAGCTGAACATAATTATAATGAATCAGGGACCTTGAGTACAGTAGAACCTGTTAGGAGGAGCCCAAGGTTGACCTATTCTGTATCACCCCCAAAGCTAAATCCCTCATTCACTCAGCCTAGGAGGTTACCTAGGATGTTAGAAGAAATATCCCCTGATTCTCCCCCACATATCACAGTAGGTGATGATGAGTTTTTCCATAGAAATAACTCTGAATCCCAATTGTCATCTCCGCCACCCAGAAGAAGTCCAAGGCTATTACAAGGTAACCCCAGCCCAAATCTTAGGCAAGCACCATTGAGACCACCACAAATTTAGCAAAATGCAGCCCTTTTTGAGCCTACCAAGAATACTAGATCTTGCCAAAGCAGAGCTGTTCTCTTTCCTCATGGTAAGAAATTACCTAACACCACTGCAAGGGTTAAGGGTGTGTTTGTTCCAAATAGTCAGTCCTCCCAAACTACACTAGAAGGTGGGAGTAGTAGGGTACTAAGGCCATCAGCTGCAAGAGGGGTCCAGATTAATGATGATGAAAGCTTGCATGGTGATGATGACAACAGTTCTGAGAGTGATGGTGAATACATGCCTGAAGCAGAGCAAGAGGTTGAGTGTGAGAGTGAAGGTGAGGATAGTGACCCTGATTTAGTGCAGGAGAATGTGGCTGACTTAATGCAGCAGAATTATGTTGATGGAGGGTGGGAGCCATTCAGGTGTAATGAGAAACATTATGATGCTGATGGGGGTTACATGGGAAAGTTGTATAATAAGGGTGAGGTGTATGATGATGTAGAGTTTGGGAGAATTACTTTAAAGCCATGGAAATTATTTGTTGATAGGGATCATTTCAAGGATGCACTTAGGGACTATTGCATCCAAGAAGGTTTCAGCTTAGTAGTTAGGAAAGCTGAACATGACAGATACACTGCTGAATGTGCTAACATCAGATGTAGGTGGAGGATTTATTCAACTTTACTCATTGATGGGTTTACTTGGGCCATCAAAAGCATCAAGCATGGGCACACATGTGACTTGAATATGGTCAACAACCCAATGTGTAATTGTAATTGGGCAGCTGAGAAGTTGTTAGAGGATATTAGAGCCAGCCCAGATATCAAAGGGAAAGCCCTTAATCAGTTACTATAGGAGAGATATGGTATTACAATGGCTACCTCAACCATATACAAAATGAAGAGTATAGCAATGGAGCTCATTCAGGGAGGGCATGATGAGTCATATCAAAATTTGAATGTGTACTGTCATTTGCTACAGGAGAGAAACCCAAGGACAGTGGCATTTTGTACCTAGAAAGCCCTACAGCAACCTGAACACCCTCTCCAATTCAAGTCAATCTTCATCAGCTTTGCAGCACAGTTTGAAGGACTGATTCAAGGATGTAGGGGATTAGTTGGTGTAGATGGTTGCCATTTGAAAGGTAACTATGGAGGGATATTATTATCAGCTGTGTCCTTAGATGGGAATAATGAAATTTTCCCTGTTGCAGTTGCTGTAGTAGATTCAGAGAACAAGACTAGCTGGTCTTGGTTCTTTCATCACCTCAAGAACATTCTTACTGGCACAGGAAGGATTGACTGGACTATAATGTCAGATATTAATTCTAGTTTTCTCTTTTTGTAATAATCATAGTCATATTAATTACTATTTCTGTATTTGTCCTAGGGAATTGACCCTACTTTGGATCAAGTGTGGCCAAAAGTACCTAGAAGATACTGTGCAAGGCATTTATGCAAAAACTTTAAGGGTGATTATCCAGGTATCCTCATGCATAAACTTTTTTGGGCTGTGACTAATGCATTCTCTGCCTTCAGTTTCAAAAAGGCATGCAAAAACTACAGTCTGTTGCTGGAGTTGGAGTTGTGAAGTGGTTTAAAGACTTGGGGCCCCTTGATAGATGGACAAAATGGAAATTTGACCCCCAACTGTCCTCTGATGAGAATACCAATAACTTTGTTGAAAGTTTCAACAATACTATTGGTGTAGATAGTTTTTATCCCATCCAGACACTACTTGAAGGTAAAGCATATCTCTTTACACCATCACTATCTAATTTGGATATGTGATTATTGACTTTGTGTACTCTTTTGTTACAATGACAGGAATTAGGAGGATTGCTATGGTAAGGCATGCTACAAGGCAACAATTGGCTCGGCAATGGGTAGAACAAGGATCTGCCTAACATTAGAGAGAGGGTAAGGGTTGTCACCAAGGAATCTAGGTTATGCCATGCATACCCATCTGGGAGGGGAGAGTATGAAGTGTCTGATGGAAGAAGTATGCTCCCGGTGTCATTGAACATCCATTCATGTGTTTGTGGAAGGTGGCAAGTAAGTTGCATTCCATGTAGGCATGGAATTAGGGCCATACTTGATGCTGGGAAAGATCCAAATGACTTTGTGAGGGAATGGTACTCTCTTTCTAGGTATAAGTTGGCATACAGTGGGAATATATTGCCCATTCCATCCCCTGACTAGTGGCCTGACATTGATGTTCCCAAACTTGTCCCCCCTCCAATGAAAAGAAGTGTTGGCAGACTTTCCAGAAATAGGAGAAGAGAAGAAAGAGAGAAGAGAAAAGGAAAGAGGTTTGCTACTGTTCAGTGTAAGATTTGCAAACAAAAAGGGCATAACTCTGCTACATGCAAGGGTGGTTTGACTAAGAAGGAAATCCTAAAGCAGCAAGGTAAAGCACCCACCACAGCAACAAAAGGCAAGAGAACAAGGCAGCAAACCTGCCACACTCAGATGGATTTCAACTTGATTGAGCAGATGATTGGAACCAACTTAACACAGTCAAATGCAGAGTGCTCAAGCCAACCTGTACTTCCAACCAGGAACAGAAACAGAGGTGCCCCTGCTACTGAAGGACCTTTCTCTCAGCCTGTCCCAGCTACATCTTCTTTGCACCAAAGTATCAGCCCTAAAAGGCAAAAGATCATGAACAAGCTAGCCATGTTATGAGCATGACAGTGGATTTTTTTTGGACAATTGAAGGATGATTTGAGCATGACAGTGCCTTTTTTTGGACATTTGAACTTTTTTTTGGGATCAAACTTGGTTGAATATTGTATTTAAGCCCCATATAACATGTAATTATGGTTTAGTGTTATCACACTTATGCTAGGAAATGGTGGATGATTTTTTGGGTGTAAAAAACTGATGGTAGATCATGGCTATCAAACTTTTAACAATATGTATATATTGGGCTGTTGGCATTATGTGTTGCCTATTTATTCCTTCTTTTGATTGTTGTAGGCTGTTACTGTTATTGTTGTATATATTGCTTCATTGTGAAATTCCTCATATTAACATTATGACAACAACTAAAACAAATTGAAATTTCATTCAACTTAAAAAAGGGTTTTTCCACCCATTTCATTCATTAACACATTCAAGTAACATGACAGTTTGCTATTACAATCACCTCACCCCACACTTTTTAACAGCACAATTATAACTAACACAACATACATAAAAAGACCAATTTTAACTACTTCCCTAATGTAGCTAATCAAGTCTGTTATTTTCTCCTTCACAGATGCTATCTCAGTTTCATCACCTCTCAATGCTTCAAGACCCTGCACATCACCTTCATCCATCCACTTGAAAAAGCCGCAGTCATTGCACTTAAAGAACGCTTTCCTAGGGTTGTGAGTTGTGGTTGAAACCTTCAATTTCGCCATCTTTGGAGGGTTGCAAAAGCATCGTGGGCTCAAAAATTGCAGGGGACATGACGAATTGGAGGGAAACGAGCAGTGAGAACTAGACATGGCTTCTTGATTGAGCATAAACCTTAAGTGAAAAAATTGGAATCCTAGAATAAATGAAATAAAATCAGGGGATTTATAAAAGGAAGAAGAAGAAGAAATGAGGGGAGCAGAGCCTTTTTGGAGGGAAATATTCCCCCCAAAATCTAATAAAAGACTACTAAAACGCTGACTCATTTAATTTAACGGAAGCAAGAAACTGCAGTTTTAACGGCGAGGTTACCGTACATTAATTTTTCAAAATTTAAGGTTACAGCGTAGAAACTCATATATGTTAGGGTACAGCGTAGAAAAGTGCAAAAAACAAGGTTACTGTAAGAAAAACCCTTTTTTTTTTTTTTAAAGTTGACGAGTATTAAAATGAATCTTATACATTGTACTCCATAGTAAAATTTATTCAAGATAGTACACTTTAAACTCAAAAGTATACTAAATTTTTCAAGTTGAGTCATTCAGCCATTGATATTTCGTTCTTAAATCTTCTACTCCGTATATCTTTTGACTAATAGAATATATCATGTGATTGTGACATGAAAATAACAATAATTAAACATGAGGTGAGAACAAAAATGAAAATAGTGAGTCACAAGAAAATAAAAATAAAATAAACATGAAGTGAGAACAAAATTGGAAACTTTAATTTCAGTTTTGCCTCTACTCTATTTCGGATCTCAAATCATTGTTACTCTTCTTTTCTCTCTCAACCCGACCCGACCCGACCCGACCCGAGAAATGCGGAATCCTACGTCTGCTTTGGGTACATGGCTTCACAACAAGATCGTCGAACCCCTTCTCCAAATTTTACGCAGGTAATCTTCTAGTCTTCTCTATCTATTTTTAGTGATTATTTGTGTATTTTTTCTACTCATTTTTCTTAAATTTTGGACCTTTTTACTTTGATAATCTCCAAATTATTGACCCTAATCTATGTCAAATAATCTTTTTTAATGTTTGTTTCAGTTCAAATTTCCGAGCTTTTATTTGGGTTTATTGACCATTTTCGGAATTAGCATATATTGCTTTATATCATGATTAATGTAATTAATTATTGTGTAACTGGAATGATTACAGGGGTGCTGAGCCTAAGCAATTGGCATTTTCAACAGCTCTGGGTTTTACCTTGGGTGTATTCCCAATATGTGGTATGTTTTTTTTTTTTTTTTTTTTTTTTTTTTGACGGGCAATATGTGGTATGTTATCTCCTCTTTTTCCAATTTTCCTGTTTAATTGAGTAGAAATTTTGTGTTTTTACTGTTGATGTGATATTTTGAGCTTTTGGGTATGATTGTATGACTACATTTAATACTTAGTATTTTTTTTGCTGTTTAAATGAATTGTTTTTGGATATAGCTTGTTGTTAAAGTTGATTATGTGTTTGTGTTTTTGGATATAGCTTGCCTCAAAAAAAATGTGTTTGTGTTGAGCTATCTGCAATTATAAATGGTGTTGTTTTATGGATTTAAATTGTTGGTACTGTGATATGTATTACTCTATCGGCCTGTTTGGTAAGTGGTAATAAGGGGGGTGATAGGAATAGTCATTTCTATATAATCTTGTAAAGGATGTCACTTACTAATGTTCATGTTGATGGAACTCCAATCCTTAAATATGTGTTTTCTTCACAAGTTCCTAGTTTTTACTCAATAGTCAATACTCAATACTACATTACTACCTTTCTTTCAAAAAAAAAAAAAAAAAAAAAATACTACCTTACTACCTCTACATTTGTTGATGAGTTGTTAATCTTGCTAGGGAAAATTGGAAATTATGAAAAAAAAAAAAAAGAGAGATGGAAAAGCTTAACCTTGAATATTGACATTAAACATTTCTTACATCACCTCCATACATTACCATATACTGTATGGGCCATGTATACTCCGCATTTCAAAGGGATAAATAATGTGATGATGAATGTGTTTTAGTTTCCATGTTCTCAGTGTTTTCTTCTTTTGCTCTAAGATGCATGTTTGTATGGTTGTACCTCTAAATTGCTTTGTGAAGTTATTTGGAACTCTACAACTAGTAACTAGAGAATTAATATCTAAGTTTAAAACTTTGAAACTATCTTCACAAAGGATTTTTGACTCATTTTATTGTTTTGTGGTATTCACCATTTACCTTCACGTCTCAATTTATTGGGAGTTTATTTATTACTCAAATATCTAAGAATTTTTTACTAAACTAGTATAAAAATATTTATTTTCGACCATCCATTGTGGTTCACCATTTACCTTCACCTATTTGTCTTGAAATGATAAATCATGCCTCACATATGTGACTTCCAATAGAGTATATGCGTTTTAGGTAATATTATAGCGTTTGTGTGTGTGTGTGTGTGTGGGCTCGTGTGTGTGCGTAAACACACCATGTATATATTGCTGAAATAAGATAGTCATGTATTAAGTAGAGTGTGTTCCCTTGGAAGTTGCAGTAGAAGTCGATTGTTATAATTGCTTTATTGCTATCATGCTTCTAAGTGCGACAACTGAGCTTAAGTAATGTTCATTTGAGAATGCACATGCTAAGTTTAACTTTAACAGGGGTAACTGTTTTTTTATGTGGAATTGCTATTCCTTTGTTGGGGTCACGTTGCCATCCTGCAAGTGTGCTGCTGGCAAATTTTGTGGCTACTCCCATTGAGTTGAGGTAATTTTCTTTTAAATGAATAATTGTAAACAGCTGCTATGAGGTTAAGTCTACTTCAATGTATTTCTGACTGTGATTGGGTTGCTGGTCTTATAATTTTACCTTTGTGGATCATTTGTACCCACGTTTGTGGTTCATCTGTAACCACCTTTGTGGTTCATTTGTACCCTTAATTTAGTGATCTACTAAACTATAGTTTCTATGCTTTGTAGTTTGGTGATACCCTTCCTGCGTCTTGGTGAAGCTATCTGTGGTGGTCCTCAATTTCCATTGACCTCTGATGCTTTGAAGAAGGTTCTGACGGGCCAAGCTTCAACTGATGTTCTACTAAGCATTGTTCATGCGGTATGAATTCAACCTATTATATTTCTTCTTCCCGCCCCTCTACTTGTTTGCTCTCTCTATTATTTTGGGCAAGTGTGTACAGTATACCTTGCACACCAAACAACACCTGTATACCATAGCCCTAGTGGCTTTAATGAAAGTATGAAACTTCTACCATGGGTAAGGCAGAAGGAAAGGTGGCAGTGCCAGCCTATTCTACACAACTTCAGAGACTTTTTGACAATCTCATATGGCTTTTTTCTCCGTCTTGAAGATGATTAGAAAAAGGGTTATTTGGTAATCTAGTTATAGCAGCATATAGGAAATATATGTAGAGTTTAAAGAGACATTTGCTTTGGTCTTTTAAATTCCAAAATCCAAAGTGCTATTATGTATGGCTTTTACATTTTTGTGCAGTTTAAAAGATACCAAGTATGTATTGGTACCTCTTTTTCGGGTTTATTGATTCAGTTATGTATAGTTAACAAAAAAGGATGGATAAAAGGTGGAATAAAATACCTTTCTTTGTTTTGAAGATTAGATATATGATTATTTCGTATATCTAACCTCCCTATCACTTCAAAATGGTAAACATAAGCTACCAAATAATAGCCAGAAATTTGTTGTTTGGTTGACTGCTTTTCTCAAGTAAGCAATTAATACAGGCAGCTAATGAGTTAAATGAACTTGTTAGACATTCTTTGATGACAGTTCATTGCTAAAATTATATTCACGTGGATAACACTCAACCCTAGGTTTCCTAAAAAATGTACTCCTATGGTTGATATTAGGAAATCTCATTTAGTTGATTGTCCAGTCTTTAAATAAAAAAAAAAAAAAATAGCGACCCTCTATCAAATTCGTTTTCAAAGTCATATGCTCCTTCTCCTTGTTATTCAAATTTAGCAATAATAGAGCAAAATATAGATCATATATATCATATGGGTTCATTAGATTCACTGTCAGTTAAAATTCATAAAGAAATTGTTAGTATTCAAGTGCAAGTACAACATATTCCCCTTGTATGAAAGTTCCGATCCAAAAATATGGAGAAAGGGTATATAAATTTTCTTATAGATATGATTCAAGGTGCCGTGAAACCTTTTGTTCATCAAGGCGTTCTCATGTTGGTGCTCCTATCTATCTAGCTTAAAGGGACATGTTTTCCTTATTATTATTTTTTTTAATCTTTGGTGCAACATCATCTCTTTAGGTTAAGTTCAGTCATCAGAATTTGGTTTTTGTTTGTATGGTCTGTTTTTATCCTTGATCATAACTGTTTTATCCATTAGAAATCTTGATGAAAGATCCTAATGTACCAAACTGATTTGAAATTTTAGAAGCTTATGATGACGATGATGATCACTTAACCACCTAATATTTCAACGTGCTTTTTCTTTATATTTTATTAAGTTTCAAACTGACCTTTCCTAACATGTTCATTATTACTTTTGTGTCATCAATTTGTTTCTCAACTGAAATCTGGTACTCTACTGTTGTCAACCAAAGGAAAAAAAAAAAAACAACACCACTAGGGGTATAACCTTTTCAGCTCAATTTGACTTATCTAAACCTATGTTGTTTTTTTCCCCTTTTATGCTGTACTTATTGAACTTTTTGAATTTTTTTTATTTTAATCTGAGACAAGTCAAAATAAGTTGAGTAGAACATACTCTAAAAGACACTGGATTTTCTTTTGCGTGATTATATAATAGAACTTGCTTTATTGTGCTGCTTAGGATCATTCATCCGAAGTTACTAACCCATTACATTAATACATCATAAGTTCCCCTTATTATAAACTTATACATCAGTGGCCTTCTCAATGTTATGTTTTCATGCTTGTACTGTTCTTTTGTCTAAGTTATTTTCTGCACTTGCGGTAAATTGTGATGCTGATTTGATTTTTTTGTTTTTTTTTTTTTTTCTCTGTTTACAGTTGGTGGGGTGGCTGCTTGCAGCACCGTTCATCCTGGCCCTACTTTATGTCGTACTTTTGCCTTGTTACAAGATTCTTGTGCAGAAATTCAGCTCTGCCCCCCTAAGCCCTAAGAAGCTAAAAGGCGATGAAGAACTTAGGCTCAAGGTGAGGGCTGCCTGATCTATTTTATGTTTAGAACACATGTAGTTTGCTCCTATAAATGTTAGGCATTCAGGCCATCCATGTTTTTTCTCCAGGCCTTGATAGTATAGACTATATGCTCGTGGATATGTTTAGTTGAATTGCTAGCTCTGATCAAGAGTTGCTCTTTTCACAAAGAACTGATCTTTGTTCAGCGTTTTATGTACATGTGAATCCCAGCAAAAACAATGACCTCTGTTGAACAATTTATGCTGCTGTCTGTATGGAGGATGATCGATTCCAATGGATTGCTGTTGAAAGAACTATCTAAAGTGAAACCCCTTCTTGTCCTATTCAGTTATCAACCTCCATTTCAAATATGTAAATAACCAAAATTATGGAGAGAGAAGGCACATATACATTCTATCATGAAGATGAGGCAATGAACTCTTAGTGAAGATTGTATATTATTGACATCACAGTTTGTTTATACATGAATGTGCAATTCTGGCTGGATTTTATCAGGCAACTGCAGCATCATACAACCAAGTACCAACTTGATACTGCAATATACTTCGTACTCATATATGTTTGTGAAACAGTGAAAAAGATTCATGGAGTGCTCTCTTTGACTTTTTACCACTCCTTAGTGAGGATTTGGTTAGCCCGAAATCTCAAACGGTCTATTCAGTTGGTGGTAATGACGGTTATAGTAAAAATTTGTACGTAGCACTTCGTATGTACTTTGAAAGCAACATGCTCTCTTTGGCTAGTTGAGTATGGTTTCCAAATGAAGTGTGGTAACTCGAACCCTAGACTTAAGTGTGGGAGGTGCAGGTGACATCTTTATCTGGCTTCTTTGCACATACATCAAAGGGTTATGCAGGATAGACAACTAGATTAATAGATCAACTCTTATCAAAATTTAAGTTGGATTTTTTTGAGCTACTCCCACTTAAAACCGAATCCAAGAAGATTTTAGATTAACTCCCTAAACAAGAATTAGTTTGATTCTGTTTAGTACAGGGTACTTTTTGCATTCGATTGGGCAGAGAAGTTAACCATTTATGGAAGGTGAAGGTAATACACGTAAATTTAAGATTACACTAACCATAAAGGGTGAAGTTCGAATTCTCTAAACGGTTATAAACATTGAATTAGACTTTACTATGTTTTGCTCACCTAATTTAAACAAGCTAAGAGACGCACGAAAATTTGTGCGTGTGAATATAAGTTATTTGTATCTATTAAGCTTGATTCTGCGGTTTTTTTTCAGATGATTTTTTTTTTCTTTTCAAATGGTAGTTTATTTTTAGGCAATAGTTTTTTTTTTTTTTTTTAATTTTAAGGATTGTAGTTTTTTTATAAAAAAAAAAAAAAAAAAACAAAAACAAAAATGAGAGGGGTATTTTGGGAAAGTGAAATTTATCACCCAAAACCTCCTTTCACTTTATATATAGGATATGTTTGAGGAAATATGAGTAGCAAAAATAAATTAATTAGACCTGGCAAATGGGTCATTCGGGTCGGGTATGGGTCGGGTCATTTCGGGTCGGGTCAAGTTCAGGTCAAATAGTTATCGGGTCGGGTCAAGTTCAGGTCAAATAGTTATCGGGTCGGGTCATTTCGAGTTTCGAGTTGATTTCAGGTCAACTGATAATCTGGTTGGGTCAGGTTTCGGGTCAACATTTCGGGTCGAGTTCAGGTCGGGTCAAGTTTAGGTCGGGTCAATTTTCGGGTCGAGTCAGTTCGGGTCGGGCCAATTTTCGGGTCCAATTTTCGGGTCGGGTCATATTCGGGTCGATGCATTGGGTTAAATTCAACTCTATATAAGTACATATTTATATATTTTTTGACGAGAAACTCACTATATTTATTAAGGCTACTTTTTTCATGGAATACAGTAATTGTGTGACTTTAGATTATTTTGTAATTTCATTTGGTATTGAACATTATGTTATGTACGCATTATTATTGTACTATTTTTTTTCTAGACTTGTGAGAATTGTGACTTTTATTTCGAGCTTTAGTTAATTTTTTTAATCTTATGAACAAACTCCGTAGAATAGTTGTTAAATTTCAATCTTTTTACGATTTTTTAATAACTTATAGAGATAAAAGACCGAAAAAATCGAGAAAAGTAATACTCAAAATATTTAAATTACTTACAATGTTACACATTACAAATTAATAAAAAAAATTAAGTTAGTTTGATTGCGGTTTTTTTCTATTTCGGTTTGCTCAGGTCAAGTCTTTAGCTTAAATAGATTATGCTCATTTAAGGTATAAGATAATTTTGGTTCGGGTCACTTTGGGTTTCGAGTCTATTTGGGTCAATTAATTCAAGCTAAAGGTCGGGTCACTTTGGGTATTGAGTCAACTTCGGGTCTCGGGTCACTTCGGGTCGGGTCATTTTCGGGTCGGGTCATTTTGGGTTTCGGGTTAAGGTCGGGTCAATTTCACTTCGGGTCGGGTATGGGGTCGGGTCGGGTTGATTCGGGTTTTGGGTCAATTTTGAGTCACTATTTTCAGGTCGATTTCGGGTCATCGGATTTGGGTCAGAATTGCCAGGTGTAAAATAAATTGAGTTAAAGCAAAACACAAGATAAGTTATGTTTATCATAAGTAAGTCAAATGAAAATAAATGAGAAGCACAAATAGATTAAGCTAAACTTTTTCAAAAATAAGTTATGTTTACACAAAAGTAAGTCAAATGAGATTATTTTTTTTCCGACAAAGATAAAAGAATTTATACCCTTGTGAAGCAAAAACAATAGATATTTCATACCTTTGTTTTAAGCACTCACATAACAAATTAAGTGATTATTATAACAATTTAGAAGACTAAATTTGTTTTTAGAGCAAAATAATTGTTCAAAACAAAGCATGTTTGTTGTTAAAGATTATTGTACTTGCATTTAATAAACCAATGAAGGTATACTAATATCAAAACATTACCACTTGTTTTCTATAATATAGACGAGATTTAATTTTAATAGTCCAAACAAAATACTACCTTCTCATGACTTTAACAAAACACCGTAAAATAGATTATTGTAAGTAATACGGACTACTTGTTTTTTAATATCTATACTAATATTAAAACCTTACCACTTGTTTTCTATAAAATAGATAAAATTCATTTCTTAAATGTTCCAATATAAAATACCGTTTCCTAAGACTTTAACGAAACACCTTAAAATAAATCGATTGAATGAAAATTTTGTAGTGTAGCATATCGATATCGCTAATCCAAAAATTGACAACAGATTATTACAAGTAGTACTTGTTTTTAATATCCATATGTACTAATATCAAAATATCTCCCCTTATTTATGAAATATAAACTAGATTAAATTTTTAATACTATGTAATCCAATATAAAATACCGCCTCCTAAGACTTTAATAAAACACCATAAAATAATCCGATTGAATGAGATTTTTGTAGTGTAGCATATCGATATCGCTAATCCGAAAATTGACAATATACTTAGATTAATTATTATATTAAACCTAATATAAAAATATAGGGCATGACTCATACTAGAGATTTGGGAGTTTCGTCATTTTAGAAAATTTGTCTTCATTATTTGACAGATGGAACTGCATGCTACACTCTTCAGATTAATCTTTTCCCGGCATGATTTCATCTGACATCATTATCAAATTACATCATTTTTCTACTATAAATCTGCTTAAATCCTAGGATTTTACAATTTAATTTCTTTTTTTCTTCCCTTTTTCATTGCTTCAAAACCCTAATATCGGACAATTTTAAGGCTTGATCTGTAAATGTCGACTGCAAATGCATCCTACAATGGTAGGAGAAGTAGCAGTAATCGCCGCATTATTGAATCGAATCCAATGGAAAGTGATACGAGCTTGATTACAAGCAACAATGGCGGCGGTGTTAGTGGTAGTAATCCAGAAGCAGTGAAATTGTATGAAGCAATTATATTTTCTGGGCCAATCGTGTTCACATTGATCATCATTTTCTTGTTTTACTTCTTTTATCTTCGAAGGCATAGTGTTGATTGGTCGTCTCTTCGTATGCGAGCTTCTAATTCTGCTGCTGTTGCCGCCGCCGCTTCCGATGCTGTTGTGGTAATGGTTGTTTGTTAGTTGATTGATGGATTTACAAGCATTGTTTATTGATTTGTATGATGAAATATGGTTTGATTTCATTTTTAGGTGGTTGAATTGGGGTTGAAGAAAGAATTTAGGGAGATGCTGCCAATTATTGTGTATAAGGAGAGCTTTTCTGTTAGAGATACACAGTGAGTAATTTCCCTTTTCTTGCATTTTTGTTTTTGTACTAATATGCATTTTTTTTTTAAATTTTAATTTTAATTTCAATTTTTAATAGTAAAAAGTAGTTAGTGTACTAAATTAAGGTAGTGGAGTTTGGTTTATAAAGTGATGGAAGTATTTATGTGATTTTAGAAGTTATTAAAGATGTGGGGATACTGAATTTGGATTAGACAACTGTTCATTGAGACTCAAATTTTCTTGTTGGATAGTGGATAAACAAGATATTATAGTGGGTTTCTTTCCAGGTTACGAAATCTAGAGCGGTTTTTTAAATCTTTCAATTTAGCAATTATGGTTGAAAGTTTGAAACAATTGGGGAACCGGGGCGGCCTTGGACAGGCATGATTTTATGAATCGTAATTGATGAGCTATGTTGCATGGACTCTTCACAAATCACATTACCTCAAGTTTCAGTATGGAGATTTAGCCACTTTGACTAAAAGTTAAATTATGCAAAATTTTCGGAAAATGGTGTAGTAGAGAAAATGTACTGGCGTTGGATGTTTGTTGTAGAGTCCACGTGACATAGCCAGTGTGATGAGATTATGTATTGTATGCGTACTTGGTGAATCTGTGCAATGACATGATTACAGGGACAATGGAGAATAGAACTTTCAAATGTGGAGCAGTTTCAGTCCAAACCTAATGTTGTGCCTGAAGCAACTTGGAGTTGGATTTGTGGTGCCCAAACTGATTCCTTTAGTACTATGTCCTCCATCCCTTCACTTATTTCTGATTAGTGAATTGAGTATATTTTATTTTCTATCATGTTTTCTTTATTCCCT
The DNA here is from genome assembly GCF_948465745.1 of Chenopodium album. Classification (NCBI taxonomy): domain Eukaryota; kingdom Viridiplantae; phylum Streptophyta; class Magnoliopsida; order Caryophyllales; family Amaranthaceae; genus Chenopodium; species Chenopodium album. Next base: position 39,617,612 of record NC_137849.1, read on the forward strand.
TATGGGAGGAAATGAAGAGAAAGGGAGGGGGATAAATCACCTTGTTTGGATAATGGATTGAGGGACACAAGGGGAGGGAAAGGGAGGGATTCATTTTCCCTCCTCTTTTTACTATCCCTCCAAGATTGGAGAGATTTGGAGGGAAAGTGAAGCTCCACTTTCTCCCTCCCTTTCTTTCCCTTCCCTTCTTCCTATTTCCTTCCCCTCCCTTTCCCTTCTAAATTGTTATCCAAACATGCTGTTAGAGATGCTATTCAGGGTCTTCACTGGTTAGTATGTGCTTGTTTAACTATTGTACCTGGAACCTTTCTAACCTCCCAATAAAATTGGTCAAGAAACAATATAACTATATAAGCCATGCACTCCTATTGCAACTGCAATCATCCAAACTACTACGTCACCAGTGATAAAACCCTAGTTGTCTTATGTAAGATGATCCGTACATATAAGGAAGTTTTTATTCTTTACATTGGGTCACTAATTTTTTTATCAAACCAATCATTAATGGCACATCTCATAGTCTTCCAGCGTGAAATTTGGAGTATGCAATGTTCTGCATTCATATTCAAGGACTTCAATGAATTCAAATGTTCATTAGGTTTTACTCTTAGTCTGTTACTTTATTTTAGGGCCGACTGAATTCAAACTTTCATTAGATTTTATTCTTAGTTTGTACAGACTAAAGAGGAATGACCATCCAACATGGAGAATTATCCAAATTACCCTGCCCCTAACTAGTTTGATCTCTTTAGAATTGCTCCACTTAATTTACTTCCTCCACCCCTGAATATAATAAATAAATGAATTAATGTGATTCAAATAAAATAAAACATTATGAGAGCACTAGCAGCTAAATAAGTGGGGTCATCATTAATCGATATGGCCATTGGTCAACAAACAAGATATTATTTATGCTCCTTCTGTCCCTTTTTGTTCAACATTCTTTCTTTGGATACCCTGAAACGTTTGTTTGCTTTCTAGTTTCTATTGTATACACCCAAATATGGAGTAACATGTTTTCCTTTTCACACATTTCATTATGGTAAGTATCAATTAATGCATGACATAACTCACTTTTACATGTTTAAAATCATCAAAAAATTGCTTTTATCTAAACTAGTTTTGTAGTATTTTTGTTCTTTTTCAGCTTTTGAAACATATTTGAGACAAAGCGAGTAGTAGGATGGATACACTCTTAGTATTACTTGTGTTTGCATCTTATAGCATGCAACTCAATGTCAAATGAGTGCATAAGGCTCCCATTTTTAACATGGTCAAGGGGTTCCTATGTACATAAATAGCATCCCCACAAGCCTACTACAATCTAGATAGCAGTATAGCACGAATTAAGGCCAACTGAAAATGTGTCTAGTTGTTGAATCCAGATAGTTGATCTGGTCCATTATCATCCTAAGTAGAAATTTTGTGTATGGTGTTTTCATCTTGTTAATACTTTGGAATCTTAGATACTATATCGGGATTTATTGAATAATGTCATTAATCTTGAATGAAATAGTAATGATTTATGATCAAATCATCAGATCCCTAATATTTCCTTACATAAATTATGTACTACGTAATTGGTTGGCGTCTTGACGATAGCAAGTGATGTATGATAGAGTGATAGACATACCACTAGTAATATAAAGATATATGGTAAGGTATATGATATATGTAATCTTGTGAAATTGTCATGGTGTGACGAGTGAAAGCTCCAGAATCCAGACAGACAGAGTAGTTAAGATCAATAAACGTATTCAAGATAAGCCATTTTGATTTTCTATAACGTGACACAACTAACTTTGTTTTTCTAATTGCTGGTCTATATATATTTGTCATCAACCAATTTCCTATACATGATCTGTGGGCTAGTCTGGGGCCTAATCATCCCCAAACTGGTCCACATAACTTATGACCTGGATTAGACCATAGGCCAGGTGGGTGGGCTTTTTGTCCCAACAGGCCAAGCTGGTCTTGTGCTTGGTTCTGTTATGCCCACTTGTCACTTGAATTGGTTTGCCTGGTAATGCATCTTTCTTGCCTGTGTTGAATTGCAGCCAGGTTTGACCTGTGAGCTGGTTTGGCTTGGCCGTGCCAAATTCAGAACACATGTCATGCCTACGGTTCACACAATTTTCCTTGAACTCCAAGCAGTGTCATGTTTTCATACATCGTTATATCTTCACTATGTTTGGTTATTTAAAACCCAGTCCCAAGTTTTATACAAGTAATAATTTTTCAAGGATGTTACATAAGATGGGTGATATTGTGGTTTCCTTCAATTAGTTCTATGTATTATTCTTTTTGTTTCTTTGGTTACTTCATTCTTGAAATCTATCAAGTGGTAGCTTTGCTCCTACGTAACTGATGTAAGAGTTATACCTGGGTGCTTGGATGTTAATTGATATACATGTGGTCATCATCTTCAATTTAGAACTACCGTTAAAGCTTGGATTTATTCTACCTTATAATTTAAACTGCTCCATGGGCACTTAAAACAATTCAGTGGTGATTATATTTATCTTGTCAACAACCCGTGGGTTATTCTTTCTTTCCTTATCGAAAATAATTGATCAGTCGATAGAGTAATCTTTGGTCACAGCGAGCTTTTAGAATACGGAGGTGCATATCACTGTGAATTTTTGACCCATCTAACGTTTTAGTTATAGTAACTAAAGAAAGTTATGTCCATGTGTAGGATGTGATTGCTGGGGGGAAAGAATAGGAAAAAAGAATACTCAAATTTGGTTTATATGATTCATTAATCCTATTTAATTGTGAAAATTCTTGTTTTAATTGGTAGAATTGTTTTTGTAAAGCTTTTTGATTTGTTTTTCTTCATGAGTCCTACAATCTGCCCAATTCTCTAAAGATCTTCTCCATCGTCCTTCACCATTGTTGTGAAATCATCTGACTGGTAAAATTCATTTTAAACTTTGTGTACTGTCCCCCCCCCCCCCCCCCCCCCCCCCCACACACACACCCTAAAAATCACTCCCTATGATTCTAATGCAGCTATCTTGTGTGACCTCCATCTAGTCACCATTATGTGTTAAAAGAGGTTTTGATACCCTTACTGATTAAGTTAGAGCATCATACTTTTAAAAGTTTATTTTTTAAAGTTGTAAAGGGATAGTTGATCAAAAAGTCATAGTTCTCTTTCCTGTCAAAAAAAAAGTCATAGTTCTTATAAGGTATTACACTAGGAAAAAGAAGTCCACATAAGTGGTGATTTTGTTTTTTGAGATCCCACATAAAAGGTAGTTATGCGCTAACTTTCCTTGATTTGAGTTGTGTAACGTACCTTGCTTGTTTTTTTTTTTTTTCTTTTTTTTTCTAGAACAAATATCTGCGATATGACTCCTATGAGGCCTTTTTTTTAGTGAAGATTTAGAGTTACTATGTAGGGATTGCTCAGTGTCAGAGTGATACTGGAAAGTGTGAGATGAAGATTTGATTATTTTTGGAGATTTGACATATTTCCATACACCTTGTATATTTTGACGTGGTGATGGTATATGAACGCTTGCCGATACCGGTAAACCATACGCCTTGTATATCTGGATGTGGTGTTGTTATATGAACTCTTGCCAATACTGATATAACTTTAGCTGATATATATCCGTACGCCTTCTATATTTTGACGTGGTGGTGTTTTATGAACTCTTGCCAATACTGATGAATAGCTTCAGCTGATATATTTCCATTCACCTTGTATATTTTGATGTGGTTGTGCTATATGAACTCTTGCCAATACTACTGGTAAATAGATTTTTCTTTGATTGAGTTCTCTCACCTTGTTTTGTTGGTGATCTAGGAACTGAGCTGATCATGTCAGCCTACATTGTCAATTGACTTCTACTCTCTTTCTCTTTATTTTCTTGCATCTCTTTTTTTTTTCTTTTTTTTTTTTTTTCTTCCAGAAAATTTCTGCTTATTTGCACGTATAAATATCTCATTAAATCAACCACATCTCAGATGCTCAGTGTGCTTAGGGGAGTACCAAGCAGAAGATAAGCTTCAACAGATACCTGGGTGTGGTCATACATTTCATTTGTACTGCATCGACCTTTGGCTAGCCACTCATACCACCTGTCCACTCTGTCGCCTTTCCCTTATCAGTTCATCCAAAACCCCACCAGCCTCGGAGTCTGAGAGTAACGATCAGACTGATAGTAGTAGATCTGAAGACTCAGAGAATGTAGATGATACCCTTCGGCTAAGCAGAGTGCAGGTTTTGTGATTTAGCTCTCCTTTATGGGAGAAACAGGAATGTGTGAGATGATTTTAAAGAAGGTAGGAACCTGTACAGGGAAGACAGAAATCTAGGATACGAGATGGCTGTAGGTAAATCTTATCAGCAATCTCATTGCTTCTTGTTGTGTTTTGGATGAGTTCGGCTGTATTGGAACATTTGCCTGAATTTAAGTGAGCAAGAAAGGGTTTCCTATGAAATTGATATCATGTGAACTCTTATGTCAGTGTTGAATCAAATGGCATTGTATCCTGCGAGTGTGTTTATCAACCGAGGAACCTGCACTTGTCCAGACTCCAAAGAGAGATATTGATTGTGTTGTCTCGTTGTATGTGTGTAGAAGTATGTAAAACTAGTAAGCTATTTAAATTATCTCCTATAGTTGCTTGTAGTAAAATTATGTAAAATTATTATATATTTTTTTTAATCAATGTTTTCATGTGTATAAAACATGGGAAAGAAGATTAGTCAATGCTGCTAAGGTTTTGTCATGGCAATCAGACAATCAGAAGATTCTAATCTGGAGTTGAGAGGAGGATTGAACGTCGAACTTAGTAAGAACGATCATAAATTTAACATTAAATTGTTCTCGTATAAGGCCTTAGATTTTATTAAAATAAAATAAGTTTAGACACACTGTGTTTAATTTAGACAATTTCGGATAATGAGTTTTTTTCCAAATTAATTTATGCACAAATAAGTTTAATAAAATCTAATTTTAATATACTTTGTAACGGTTGTTAAAACAAAATGTATAAGCCTGGTTTGTCTCGTGTAACATTTGAGAATTTGCATGAAGCTAGAATATACTTCCTCCCATATTCTTTTATTTACATTACAAGGTAGCCCCTATTCGTTAACGTTTACATCGATCTCTTTAAAAGTGCAAGATGTTATGTAGCAAGTAAAAGAAAACGAAGGATGTAACAAAGTTCCATAGCTACTTAATTCACATATTACGTATACGAATTCTTATCTGTAGAATGTATGCACCGAGAACTTGTATGCTACTCTTATTATACAAGCGTGGTCTCTTCTATAACCTGGCCTTATGAGCTGTAGCACCTCCAACCACTTATCAACCTCTTTTAAGGCATGGTAGGACTGTTGGAGTGTTGTCTGAGTTGTCTCATTTAAACAACAGCAGATCATGTCTGACTCAACCAAAATTAAGCCGGGATTGGGTTGCCATTTGCCAATCTGATTGCTCAAACCATTATTTGAGGCTGTGTATCTATGCTTCACGAGCAATTTTTTCTTCGTCCTGGTTTTGGTTTAAAGCCCAACCTTGCTCGGCTGGGTTTCTTCCTGTTAGAAATTTCTCGACCAAAAACCATAGCCAAACTCCTGATATCCTCTCAAACTATAAGAAAATGCCTCTAAGTAATTAAGTATACTGACCAATGTTTGAGCTTATCAGGAAACCAAATTAAATTGTAACAGAGAAGGAACTACACTAACGTATAGTATATGAACTCATGCATCAGTCAAAAGTCGTATGAACTCATGCATCAATCAAACGTCGTATGAACTCATGCATCAACCAAACATCTCACATTGTTGAACTCGATCCAACCAATGTTCCAACTACTGCTCTAGTGCTCTGCTTATGTCCTTTGGTCCATTTCAAATAAAGTCTTACTTGACCATTATCACTTCATGCATCAATTTACCAAAATATACTACAGTAATATGGATTCGTTCTTTTTCTTCATAATACGTGTATTTATATTTTACTAATTTTAGTGTATGGTAAATCAGATGGGCTTAATTGACAAGAGTAAGAGGAAAGTATAAAGAATTATTTTTAACCATCGAACTTGAATGTAAAAAGGTCTTACTCACTATTCATAGGCTCTTGTGATGCATATTAAACTCAAAGCTAATCTAGAACAAGTCTAACTGCCTCACAATTACACTAAACCTTGGTCTCACAGAAACACAGTCTTCAACAACAAAGCCTTAGTCGCAAAATGATTTGGGGAGTCACTGTCACCAATCATCAGAAAGTTAATACAATGATACCTACCAGTTATCATGAAGCTTTTTTACCAAGAAAGAGAGCTACATATGTATATCATCCCCCAAAAAAAAAGTACAAAATGATACTATATTGTACTACTAAGAACAAGTGTTTAATGCAAAACCAGTTCACAAGAATAACATGAGTATGAGCTAACAAAGGTTATGTGGCCAAAGTAATTGACCCTTGAGCTTATGCCTAAGTGCCCTTCCGTTAACAATACCAGGTCTGTGAACCTGGATCAGGCTTGAAAACAACCCAAACAACTTAAATAAGTAAAACTGTTGGATTTCAATTTCAACTAAGAAGCAGGAAATGCTGAGAGCTCAAGTATCGAGTAATCCTGTTAAATAATATGATAGCTTACAGCTCATGTAACATTCGAGTTCTGAAACTATAGACCTGTACACATATTCTAGCACTGAATGCTACAGAATAGGAATGTTTACGCCACAGGCTAAAAAAGTAACTGCTATACATACTCCAGAATCCTGTAAAATGATGGTTATTGGAACTATGTCCTCCAATATCCATAACATTTTTAAAAAAAAAATTACTCAACGACGAACACACTGAAGACCCTGACAAATCAGCAGCCAAACTAGAAACAATATAATGCATACTGCAGCATCAACGATAAGAACTAACCGTACTAGGCGACACCATTTTCTTCTTGAGGTTTGGGACCTCAGCCTCATGGAAGAGCTCATATCCTTGTGCAATGCCAATGGAGAAACTGTTGCACCTGCAGGATTAGAGTCTGAATCACCCCTGTGCCCTCGGTCTGTAGACCTGCGGCTTTCTTCAAGCTCAATACCTCTCATGGCAATCATGTGATGATCCTTAACTTTCTTGTCTTGCTTAAAGGGCTTACTAGTACCTAACAAAGGCGCCTTAGTAGAAGTTGCAACTTCCACCACCTCCCCATAATACGAAACACAAGGAGATGAAGATGTGTTCGCACTACCACCATTTGCTCCGGTTTGTGAAACATTTTGTAAGGAGGTAATCAATTGACGAATCACAGGAACCAATTGTTCCTGTAAGTTAACATTGGAAGCACCCCCCTTCCGACCACCCGAACCCTTCTTGGCAATCTTCTTAAACTCGATCCTAACATGCTCTAAGAAACGGAGAAGGGCAGGATTTCTAATACCCCTATTGGCAATGGCAAAATAAACATATCCCTCTTCCATCAAAAACATAAAAGTCCTCTTACTCATGGTCTGAGAATACCATCTATGGCATAGAGGAGCTTTTTCCAGACACAACGCCGCCAATTTCTCGATTTCATCGTCTCCTCCACTGTATGCCTGTAATATCCTACCCCCTTTCGCAACACAACAATAATGCACAAAACCCTTTTCCATGGAACCCATCAATTAGCATTTACAGTACTCAATTCCAGTCCAATTAAGCAAGAATCTTGATTCGAATAAAGTAGAATTGAACCAAATCTTCAATTAACGAAGCAAATACTAAGCAGAAAGCAATAATTTCATCGGCAAGTAACTCAAAAGCATCCAAAAAATACCAGAACAATTCCAACGCAAAATCTTCAAACTCTAGAAAAAAGTCAGTCATGATTCATCCCTAACATAGTGAATCAATTCCCACATCATAACCTAATTGAAACTCAATAAAAATTCGTTCTTTTGGATTAAGTATTACCAACAAACAAATCCCATCAAAATACAGGAAATTCAATGGCGAAGTTGTCAAGAATACTGAAAAACTTATACAAAAATTTCGAAGAATGAACTTACTGAAGTAGAAGGAAGGAATAATTCTAGTGAAAGCAAGCAGAATTGCGTGTAAAAGCACCTTCTTGGAAAGCTTCCATGGTGGTAGACCTGGTCACAGGAGGGAAATTGGAAGGCAGTTTATGGGAAAGCAGTATCAGCAAAAATGTAATGATGGGGTAACTGATTTGTTCATAATTTATGGGTTGACGCGGTGTCTTGCCGGGTCAGCTTTCTTCTCCTGCTGAGAGAGCTGGCTGCTCCCCTCCTCATCTTTAAGGTGACAAATGGGTTATTCGGATCAACGGATCAGATTTGGTGTATTTTAATCTGTTTCAAACCTTATTAGGGTGAGATTAAACTATTCGGTTTAAATTGCTCATGTAACTTAATTTGTTACTTCGTATGATACCAATGAGATTATGAAAATTAATGATTAGTGTAAAACAGGTCACATGTTCAAATTCTCCCATTCTCATTCGTTATTTGTATTGTCACTGATTTGGATTGAAAAAGGTTGTTTTGGTATAATCAAATTCAATTCTATTAATACTAGGTGGGGTCGAGTGCATTCAGATTTTGATGAAAAATTACACTATCTAATTCAATTTATAGTTTTAGAGTTTGGAAAAATCACTTAGATCAAGTCATTAGTTGGTCAGTTTTTGCAAAGTGTTTTGTTTTCTTTTCAATGAAAATAATGTTTGTTATTGGAAGAAAAAGAACCTCATGCTTAGAGTAGATCGTTTCAAGTCGGTCGATTTACTAATGAGCATTTTTATCTTAATTTATACGAATAGAGAGTATATTTTGTTTTTGCCTTCCATTTGAGACTACTTCCAATTCTTCATATACTCCATATTTGTCACACTTTCTTCTTCCTAGTTTACACGATTTATGACCAAATCTCTTTGAAATATTATCTTCTTCCCCTTTTTTTTAAGGGTGAAATTTACACTAACATGCAATATGATATGACTCAATAGTTAAGTGTTTAGTGATATACATTGAGATCTCAAGTTCAAATCATACATGAACTAAACCTTTTTTAAAAAAAATATGAAACATATAATGTAGATATTCACTTTTTGTGGAAAATGTGCCATGTCTATTACTCCGAATTACAATGTGAATTTGTGCAGTAAAAGTCAATGGAAAAAAATAATAAACAAATACTAAATATATATACAATAGATATGATTCTTCATGATGCTCTATTACCCCTCTTTTCATACATTTTCCCCCAAATTTGCTATTTATTGCAAAATCTCCAAACTTAATTATTAAAAACACTAAATCCTTCCTGCCCCTAATTTGACTACTTCATTATATGCTTGAAAGTTGAAACCTTGCCTGATTCAAAACCTAAACAACCCCAATTATAATTTATTGTGGACTCATGGTGGATTAAAATATAGTCCAATACTTGTACACTTCCTTTTATGACCATATCAGCTAAAATATCTGAATTGATAAATTACCATTTCTTTAACTTCAAACATCCTTTCAACAAAATAAAATAAAATAAAATAAAATAAAATAAAAACTATTTAACTTCAAACAAGTTGAATATAACAAGTATAATTGCATACAATTTTGCCACATGTTAATTAGAATGCATAATCAATCAATCAATCAAAACCTTAATCCCATATGGGGTTGGCTACATGAACCAAATATGATTATTCCGTGTGGTCGTCCACAAAAATCTTCCTCCTCCATCCCTTACGCTCCAATACTTCATCCTCACGCAAGTCCATATACTTCATATCCTTCTTAACTCCTTCCAACCAAGTCATTTTTAGTCTTCCTCATTTAACCCCTCCATGGTCCCACCCTTCCACTCTTCGCACTGGTACACCCTCGATTTCCGTCTCACATGCCCAAACCAACGCTGACGATTTTCCCTTAGTTTGTCTCCAATGCTTGCCACGCCTACTTTCTTGCGGATAATCTCATTTCTGATTTTATCGCTTAGAGTGTTCTCACACATCCATGAAAAAGAATTCCAAATGCTTGTACCTTATAGTCACGTTCGAATAGTTGCCTCAATTAAGTTCTTTCCCAGAAAGTTCAGTAGAAAAAAAAACAAGCCATAAGAAGATAATTGGAATTTGCTCCATATTAGGCATACTAACACATTAAACTCGAATACATGTCGCAAATGGTTGTAGTGATGTCATGACATATATTTAACAAAATTATTTAGGAGATTTTGTAATCAACTTCCACTTGCTATTACCATGTTTCATGTCTTGATGACGTTTCATAACAACTTAACAAATCACAATTCACAACATCAATACACTAAGATTTTATATGCTTTCATGCATCATCATTTTTAACTTTCTATACTTTAGACTTTGACCATCGTAATTTTTTCACCTATAAACAAGTTAGCTGATTTGACTTTGAATTGAACCTGAATAGCCTAATCTTAGCCTTTTACACTAGAAATATCTAATGGTTTTTCATCCAAAAACATTTTCTTTAGGTTTAATAACACAGATGTTAAGTCCGTAAAGTACATCTTATAAGCTAGGAGTAATCTTTTTGGAAAATAAAAGAGTTACTTCGTATATTTTATAAATATGTATAACTTTGATCGTATTATAATTGTTCGTACACAATAATGCCAGTCTCAGTCAAGGAAACATTAGGAGCCTATATAGGGAGCAAACGAGAACCTACTGCATCTATTGTAATTAAGTAGAGCCTTCCTTACCGACATGAACTAGACAACCACCAAAAAAAAACAAGCCATCTGAATCCCTGCTGTTAGTATACTTCTGTACTCCCTGTGCAATCTCCAATCTGTTTGTAATTAATAAGTGCCAACATTCTGGCACTCTAGAATTGATCTGAATATAAGCTGGCGTTGAATAACACAACTAGAGTTGATGCTAGTAGAATCTTTAATCAACTGAAGTGTTGAGCCAACCTGATTACTCAAGTAATATGTGGTGTTGTGGTCTTTATCTGCTCAGGCAGAATCAACAGGAAGACACAACAGCATCATCAGAGCAAAGAAAAGCCTTCCTCTAGACACAGAGTTCTAGTGTCTAGCATGAGTTGCTGAAGAAGAGCTGGATTACTGGTGACAACAGCATCAACACTATTAATTAACATATCCTGCATCGAAACCATGTCATCCACCGTCCAAGCATAGATTTTTTTGTTTCTCCTGCCAAACCGATACAGTATTAGTCCAGCAATAAGGGCATAATTGTATGTACAAGGCGGTTGTGTAAAGTTGACCAACAAAACTTGTCAACATGCTTACCAGTGAAGGATTTGGACAAGCTTTTCATCAATTAGTGGATGGTAAACCCCAACAATTCCTGCCCTTTTCATCCTCAGCAAATTGGATCGAAACCCAGTTTTTGGATCTTTCATAACGATATAACCAACCTACAGAACACCACAAGATGACATCAAAATATGACCTATGACATAGATAAGAAAAGGGCCTTAAAAGGCTAACAGAAGGAATGGCTCAAACAACAATAATGGATGTTAAATGACTAAAGCTGTTTAGAATAGTCAGAAAATTTGTGAAATTGTGAAGAGCAATCTTTTAAGGAAATGTTCAGCAAGAACAATTATTCAATAGTGATTACTCTACCCAAACTCTAAACAGGACCATGACTTGCAGGAATAGCTTCTAAGAACAAATAGCCAGCATGCACCACAAGCAAAATAAATATGCTTACCTACCAAATTACTGACCAGTGTGCCATTAATTGCCACCAGATTACATAAGCATAGAAAAAGCATATTGATCTTTTCTTTAACAAATTCATGAAAAACAGATATGAAAACACAAGCATTCATAATTAGAACAGGTCCTATAGAGAAAATGATTTTACAAGAACAAAATAGATGTTTACCGTAGTGTTTGGGGAGAGTCTTATAATTTCCCTCACTAAAGTGTCACTTTTTGCCCATATAATGCAATTCGCACAATGTGTTCTCCTTACCTGTAAGTATACAGTAGATACTTCAAGGTTAATGTAGAGAACAGGAGCTACAGCTGAGAACTGTAAAAAGAATACACTTGCAAATTGAGGATATCAAGTGATAATCAACTAGAGAACAACCAAAATAAAAACCTCCCAGTGTTCAACTTAATTGTGCTTATTTCAGTTCTCGTATTTAAGTGACTTGATATTGTAACTCTTCCTCTCCCAACAGCAACAAAAAGCTCAGAAATACATTGAAATATATCAGAAGTCTAAATAAAGTGGGGACGGAATGAATCAGACCAGACAAGATCAAAACTTCTTAATCCATATACTTATTAAGTTGTTATTATATATCATTAAGTGCATATGAATAAAAAATCAGGAAGATTAGATATATGGTTAATATGCATAGCGGGTCTAAAAATACAGTCAATGCTTACACAGACCAAGACATTAGACCTAATCAGATCAAATCAGATTAGACCAAACATTAATAAAATCGAACTAAAACACATTTTCTTTCAAGTGTAGAGAACTAATTTTGTATTTTTTAACATGTCAAACTCATCAGTGACCCTTAAGAGTTCATGAACAAAAATAGAATATGATTTTGGGGATAAATTCACTTTTTTCAGAAATTCATACAGCAATAAGCCAATAACATAGATGTTCAGTTGAAAGAAAGAAAGAAAGGATTACACTCAAGATAGGACAAAGCATACTACAATAGAAACATCAAACTTACAACAGCTAAAATTTTCTCGACAAGACCTTTTTCATATAATGGAGGCCCAACTTTTGCATCAAGGATGACTTGCCGTACTGAACCTGACACCAACTGATAAGAACAGCAACCAGGAGTCAGCCAGAAATAATTGCACTATAATCTGGAAATAATTTCTCACAAACAGTATTAACAAATAATGTGATGTGTACAAGAATAAGAAAAGTTCATAAACAAAGATATAAGCTACAAAAAAATCCAATAGTTGCTAAATAGCATGAAAGCAGTACAAGTAACGAGATTTGATATACCCTTAAAGCATCTTCAAGCGTAGGAACTTTCTGATCATCAAGAACTTTTGGAAATTGAAGTGCTGCATCCAGTTCATTAATCTACATGCAAAAGTTAAAGATATTATTGCATTACCAACAAGTCAAATTCTATTTTAAAATTGCAAAAAGGTGGATAAGCATATTCAACAGAAAATACCAAAATCTACATGTTTTAGAATCTAAGCAAGGAGACTTAATTATTGAATCTTGATCTCACAATTGATACAAAAAATAGATATAATAACCCTGCACCATTTCAAACTAAGTTTCCTCAAGGCTTAGTGCCAAAGAGATCAATAAGAAGTCAATCACAAAATGACAAAGCAAAGAAATATAAATTTGCCGACAATAACTACGACATTAACCAAGCTCCCTTCACTCATAACTGTTTTTTTCATACAAGTACTCAGCAACCTGGCAAGAAAAATATAATAGAAATTTTATAATTTTATACATCCTATCTATGTAACCCAAAGTCCCAAACTCTTCATTTCACCTCAACATTCTTAAGTACCGGTGTTTGATCTTTGACACTCCGACAGAGACCCGTGGCATTTTCATATAGGAATTTGGATCAGAAATATTGAAAGCTTAAATAAAATAGTTGAGTCTAATTCTTGGATATACACCCATGTTGAAACAAGTACCCAGATCAGAGTAATAAACAAGAAAAATAATCATGCTTCCATGTGAGTTTAATCCATACAGAAAATGGGGAAACAACCAGGATTTGTGCAGCGATTTGGTTTACTGGGATAGAAGGTATGCAACAAAAGGGTGTCGCTTGTCTTCCTTAAATTGAAGACTGACATCCAGGAAGGAATATTAGTAGTATACCATATAATTATATAAGCAACAAATATAGTTTTCCAATCAAGATGATGACTTGCAACTCACAAGGAATTTGTGTGTGTGCATGTATGAGTGTAAGAAAGCAAACCGAGTGGCTTAGAATTCTTACGGTGACAATTAGAACTAACAAGTAAACAAAGATACTCACTTCTTTCATACTCAAGTAGCCCACTCTAGAAGTATGATTTCCAGATATCCGCTGCAACTCCCTGTCTATGTCAAATTTGAATCAATCTCCAAAAACTTCAAAACCATAACTTTATCACTTCAATAATTGACAATTTCCAAAATAGTGTCATTCTAGAGAATTTCTTACAAAATGAATGCTAATCTTACTCCCCTTTACTTGGTCTCCCTCCACTTCTACAATGACCCCTCTCAAAGGACTCAACAAATTTGTGTGCTACAAGTGAGAAGTGACATATTTGTGAGGAGTGACATCTTTTACTCAAAAATGCTGACATCAGCAAAAAATTCTCTGAGATGAGCCAATAAATTGAGTAAAAAGGGGCATTCACATTAAAAATTCCTTAATGGGCTGACCTTAATTGTTGGATAATTCTTAATTTCTTATCCCTTATATCCTTCCCAATTCCAACAATGAAACTCTACAAGTGGAGAATGCTGAACCTAGCCACACAACCAAATAAATTTGATAAAGCCATAGTTGCACATAAAGAAAATCTAGATTACTCCCACTGTCCTTTTTTATATAATAGGGTTTGGCACCAAAATTAAGGCAATTGCTATCAATGAAGTGTTATTGCACTGTGTTTTGTAGCGTTCCATAACTTCAAATTTCTTCTCTCTTACCCCGATACCCTCCACATCTCTCAGTTGCATGCCTAACTGGAAAAATGTGTTGGAATTCTGATGATAGTTTAATAGGCACTCCATCAAACAATAGTAATGCCAAAAATGAAAGCAAAGAAACATCATGAAGAGTTTGACAAATAAGTTGATAGCTTAATATACCTGTCATGCAGTGCAAAAAGAACCCCATCAGCTGAACAAGAAACATCAATTTCAATGCAGTCTACTCGAGAACGAAGCGCGCTGTGGTAGGCAGCCACCTGTAATCACCATCGAATAGAATTGCATTTAATCTTAATAGATCTTTTACACTGGGATTCCTACAAGTTTTCTGTTATGGAGAGGGGTGTGTTTGGGTTTTTTTTTTTTTGGGGGGGGGGGGGTATTTTAGGCAACAAGAACTTCAAAAAGTCGACCCTAGAGATCTGTAAAAGGCAATAAATAAGCAATCATACCGTATTAGGGAAAGCATTGGTCGAGTCACCACCATGAGCACAAACAAGAGGTGGGTGTCTCATCCAACCACAATTCTTCATTTGAATCTACAAAAACTCAATGTAAAGGATCTAGTCATACACCAACATTGAGAATAACGAGGCTCATCTAATATGAAATGCCACGCATCAAACTTCCACACTAGATAAAGATTAAAGATAATACTTTGAGATACTAAGCCATTATAAACTTGAAATTTGTATGCAATAAAAGTGAGGTAATGTAAGTGAAAAGCATGAAAATGGGGAAATCTTAAACATGACAATGGGTTTATATGAGCAAGAGGAGTTCTTAACCTCCTACCCTTTTAATGTACCACTGCAAATTGCTTAATGTTAATTGCATATGAACTCTATCACTCTATAGAGGAAGATTAAGACCAAGCAAATGTTTACAACAATTTCCATTATACAGTATACACCTGAATGCATCGTGCACCAGGTTTTTTTTTCAATGAACATAACAAAAGACATGGTACTCCCGAGTGTATAATAGACACCTCAATTAAGCAGCAAAAATCAAAACTTTTCCAACCTAGCTTTGAACCAAGTATAACCATACATAAATCACAGTCAATAAAGCAACTTTCAATAGGATAACATTGAAGATGATCCAAAAAAAAAACAATTGATCATTTATAAATTGGGTTTGATTCATTTAATAAGATTCATTCAGCATCAAAAATTCACCAAAAAAGCTATTTCAAAAGAGCAGCAAGTAAAGGTGAAAATGGGTACCTGATAAAAGCGTCTAAGACGAAAGTGGAAGAAGATAGGAGGAGCAAGAGCAATGACAGCAAGCAGCATTATAAGATTCCGGTGGTTTCCGGCGAGTCTCCGCCATGTACGACTCCAATTGAAGTTTGAATCTTCTTTCCGCCACCCGGTTTGTAGCAGCCGCTGTTGTCTCCGCCTCATCGCCGCCGTGTAGTCAGGATTCCGGATTTGCCGGACTTATAAAGCGGTGATTGCTTTGTGTGAGGTCCACTGTAATTATGTTTTAGCTTTAGAGGAGATGGTTTAATGGTGGGGAGATGGTTCAATTAAAGCTGATTGTGACTCATGTTATGTTTACTTTCACCTGACCTTCTATGTAGATACGGAGTTAGCTTTACAGGTTTGGTTCATCGCTTCAAAGAGGAATTAAATTGAACTAGACTGAATTGAATATTGAAATACTTCTTCCGTTTTTAAATACTTGCTCTATTTCTTCATGTGCGGAATTTTAAGATAAATTGAAAAAATGAATAAAATATAGAGATATAGTGGGGTAGGTGGAAGAATATAAAATTGTAAAAAGTAAAAGTAGTGGAGAGAATTGGAGGAGAGAGAATATGAAATTAATAAAATATAATTTATGTTAGGTTCACTAGATGAAAGAAATGAAATAATCATTATAAAAGCTTTTCAAATAAGGAAATGGAGCAAATGTTTAAAAATGACCGAAAAATGAAAGTGGAACAAGTATTTTAAAACGGAGGGAATATTAACACTTCTTTGGTTCTTTTAACTGACATATCGGCAGTGGAAAAATTATTTTGATCCCAAGATCGATTTTCAACATCCGCCCTTATGAAAATTGAAATTGGAATCATAATCCAACTGGTCCAAAATACATACCGAAGAAATCTTACACTTCGTTTAATAAGATTACTAAAGTAAAAAGATAAGCAACTAATCACAATCTAATATATGTTGTATTTTGAATTATGTTCTAATCCCCCTGGCATATGTTACACGTCAAAGGAAAATATTAATCATTTACGGTAATTCAGTCTTATAAATAAAAGGAAAATTTGTCAAAAAAAACCTTTTAAATGC
The DNA here is from genome assembly GCF_948465745.1 of Chenopodium album. Classification (NCBI taxonomy): domain Eukaryota; kingdom Viridiplantae; phylum Streptophyta; class Magnoliopsida; order Caryophyllales; family Amaranthaceae; genus Chenopodium; species Chenopodium album. Next base: position 39,634,633 of record NC_137849.1, read on the forward strand.
CTCCTTTTGTAAGAAAAAACCTTTTAAAAGGATCTTTGTTAAAAAAAAAAAAAAAAAAAAAAAAACCACCACGATCACTTATTTTGTTTAATGAAACCTCTCTTCTCTTTTCCGGTATTGACTCGAATTTTCAGGCGTTGACCCTTTATTTTACCTACTTGCAGCCTATTGTTGGGTAATTAAACTTAGGGCAAGCCTCCCCAAATCACTCCAATGAAAAATTAGGGCAAATCTCCCCCAAATCAAATCAATTGAAAGGTAAATTAGGGTTCTTAATCTATTTCTTCCACAATTGTAGTGCTTACTTCACCATTGTAGTACTCAATCTCGCATTCTTCTCTCTTCTCTAGTACTTCTCTTCTTGTGCGTTGTTTTCTGTTCTCCAATAGTTGTGTTGTTGTTGCTAATTTTGCAGGTACAATGGTGAAGAATTATTGCGGATGTGACTTTACATAGTGAACAATTAAGTGAGTTCAAAACCCCATTTTTTACACTACTTTGTAGTAACAATTTGATGAATTATTAACACTTACCTTAGTTTACTGTAGCAACATTAATGGCTTGCACCAAAGGACGGAGAGATAGAAACCCAAATTGATGTGATTGTAGAGAAAAGTAATCATGGAGGAAGGAGAGAGAGGAGAGCATCCATGGAGGAAGGAGAGAAATATAGGGAGCATTAACTTTTGAGGGAAAATAATTGGGAAATAAAACTAGGGAGTGCAAATATAAAAAGAGTTGGGTGTAAGTAGGGAAAATAAGGGGTCAACGCCTGAAAATTCGAGTCAATGTCGGAAAAGAGAGAAGAGGTTTCATTAAACAAAAAAAGTGATCGTGGTGGTTTTTTTTAACAAATATCCTTTTAAAAGGTTTTTTCTGACAAAATGTGGTATCTAAAAGGTTTTTTTTTGACAAATTTTTCTAAACAAAACTATCTCTAAAGGATTTTGAATCGGATTAAGGTTCGTAAAATATTTTTTCATTTTAGTGGGTTGGGATACTCAGAAAGTAAGTTTAAGTGTTTAACTATGGGGTTGTTTGGTAAGTAGCTTTTTGATGGCCTTTTGTATAGCTTTTGGCTTTTGGAAGTGGTCAAACAGCCAAAATTTGTGTTTGGTTAATTGGCTTTTTGGTTGGCTAAAAAGCCAGCTTTTTCATCCAAAAGCTAGTGAGAGTAGCTTTTTTAGGTTGGCTTTTGGCTTAAATGATAACAATTACAATTTTATCCCTCATTACACCTATTATCATTCTCATCAATTACCTTTCTCTCTCCTAAAACCAAAAAATCCACTATACTATTACTATACTACCAAGAGAATTGGGGAGAAGTGGGGGTGAACGTATCACTTTCACTACAGAGAGAATTTTTTCTAAGTTACTACCTATGTTCTATTATTCATTTTAGATTGTATTATTGAAATTTTTTTAGCATTATTTTACACGTGAGAATAATAATAATAATCAACAAAATAAAAAAAAATTATTATGAAAAAATAATACGAAGTAACAGTGATACTAGTTAGTAATAGTAGTAAATTATAATCCTGTTTACAAAAAATAAATAAATTATTATTTATGAAAAAAATACGAAGTAGCAGTGATACTACTTGGTAGTAAAAAAATTAAAAAAAAAAATTAAAAAAAAACATTATTATTATTAGAAAGATAATAAAACATATCAATGCCCTTAAAGGAGTTAAAGGTACTTTTAGCCCCAAATAGCCAACAGCCAATAACCAATTTTATCAAACATATTTTTTGAAAGTCAACGGTCAAACAGCCAACATAAAAAAGCCAATACATACAGCTGGTCAGACAAGCCAAGAGTAACAGCCAACAACCAATTGTCAAACAGGGCCTATATCTTGGGCGTTTTTTTTTTTTTTTTTTTTTTTTTTTGGATTTGCACGGAATAGTAGACACTTGGATATAGAGGTGTCAATTTGAGTGATTGGGTTGGGTTGAGTCTAGTTTAAATTTGAAATCATATTAAACTAATGTGTCCATATAAGTCAAATTTTACTCATAAATCGAGTAATTTTTGAGTCAAGTTGGATCAGTATTTGACACCTTACATGGCAAAATGTTGGTATTCATTAAACGGGCGTTACGGAAGATCTTTTTTACAGTTTTTTATTTAAAAAAAAAATAAATAAATAAAAAAAAAACTGTAGCAATCAAAATTCCAATACTCCCTAGCAAGAGTTGCAGCAGCCAGCAGGGGCAGAAGCAAGAGCATTTGAGTTTTTAGGTGCAAGATTTTGAATATAAAACCTGAAACGCTCTTCAGTTCCATAACATCAAAATCAAACAATTCTCTCTCTAATTCTCTATCACTCTGGTCTTCTTCACTTTCTCTCTCTAAAACCAGCACAACAACAATGGAGGAATACTTGCAGTACATGAAAACTCTTCGCACTCAGATGAACGGTTTTCTCTCTCCTCTACTCTCTTTCTCTCAAGCATTTTCTCTGATTCCGGCGATGAACAGAAAACCTAATTTTCGTTGTTGCGAACAGATGTTGAAGATCAAGCAGCGAAGATTTCTGTTGAGGAACAAATGCAAATTACTACTATTCACAATCTCGAGAAAGATCTCAAATCAGGTACTCAGCTTTTTTTGCTTCCTGTTTCTTCAATTTTTGCGTGATTTTTGTCTTCTTCTTCGAATTAGATTGATATGTTTTCATGAGCTTAATTGGTAATTACGCGCGCTTTCTGAAGGAATTTCAAATTATTTGATGCGAAGTTGTAATTTGTATAATTGCACTTATATTGAGAATGATGATGATGTTGTTGTTTTAGCGAAATCGGAGACAAAGCAAGTTCTGGAGGAGACTGATCAATTGGTTAAGGGTAAAGCTGAAATTTGCTCTAAAATTTTGGAGATGCAGAAAAGAATTACCTCTTTGGAATCTGACTCCTTCAACTTGTCTCAGGTTTATGCACTTTTTCTAATTTGTTTAGAATTCAAGTTATATGTGCTGGAATTGATTAATTATTGTCATTTAGAAGAATTAGAACTCTACAATGTTAGCTACATGTGTAAATTAGGAAATTGGATAGATCACTTGTTTATATGATTAGTTAGGTTTATATGCTAATTATGATTGGTTAGTAGAGCTGTGTACTTATCTAATTGTTGTACATTTTTATGCCAACAACAAAAACGATGTATAAATGTTAGGATCTTATATATAGGCCGAGTTTTATAGTTACGTGATTGAAAATTTGCATGATGATTTAATCCTTGCTATCTTGCAGCATTTCATTCAGATTTTTCAAATCTAATTGTTGTAACTTTTTTATGCAAACAACAAAGATGGTGTACAAAAGTTACACTTGTATAGATAAGCCTAGTTTTATAGTTGTGTGTTTTAGATTTGCAATATAGCTTCATCCTTGCTATTTTGCATCATTCTATCCAGACTCCATGGTGCGCCGTGCTCAGTAAAATAATTATACTATTAAGCATTTTGGTTCTTATGCTTTTTATTGACAGACTTTGGAACTTACTCGACAAGAGAAAAGCAACTTTACAGCAAAAGTTCTTGAAAAGAGGTGATACAGTAGATTGTGCTTGTAGACGAAGCGCATTGATTGTGTAATTAGTTTCTGATTTGTCATTCTGTTGCTTCCAGGGCGTATTATGCCAAGGTTGTTGAGGATATGAACTCTAAATTGCAAGAACATAAGGTTAAATATCGCTTTCTTCTCTTGTAATTTCTCACTATTTTGGGAGAAATTTGTTACCAGTCTTTGGGTGGTGTTTTGACAGGACTGGCTGGATAATAAACGATGTAATGAGGTGAGAATTGGAATTGTGTTTTAGTGGATTAGGTGGTTGTTGTAGACTTGTAGCCTTCAGTGTCATTAGAAAACTTGCTTCCTTGTCTGCACGACTCACAATAGTCTTTCACGGATTATTTATTATTGAAGAGCACAACCAAGTTTCTTTTTCTAGAGTATTGCTAATAGGCAGCTGGCAGCTTATTATGCTGCTTGTGTGTGCACATAAAAAACTGTTTTCATTTGCACTATTTCTTTATGCTTCTGTCTATTACTTCTCTAGAAACCAAAATGATTCGACATAATTCGGTTGTTCTTTCAAGTCCTATCGATAATGTATCTCCTCACTGCAATTACATCACATCATTTACTCATCTCCTATGAGGATAAAACTAAACCGTAAACTTTGTTTTTGCAGCCCCATGAAGACAGTTGCATGCAAATTGATATGACTCAAGGTATAGACAGTAACTAGTTGGAATTGGCTTTAAGATTTGATGCAGTCCCCCTCACAATCCTGTAACATGTCAGCAACCCCCTTATAAATACCCTGAAACACAAGGAACGAATAAATGGGGTAATTCTGGCAGCCATGATGCATATAGCTTCGTATGTGACAGCATATCACTATCCTTTACATACATTTTATCTTTCCACTTGTAGTCTTTACATATAACCTCAGTATTGTCACATAAATTCACTTTCCATTGATGCATTTAAGAGAAGTTATTACCTGTTAATGATTTATTTGAACATGGAAGACACTGCTTTATATCAGAAAGGAAATGTGAGTTTGATAAAACAAAGCTTTTCACGCTTTTTCAAAGGTCTACATCAAAAATTACACGTTAAGTGAATTTGAATAGTTCAATGCCAGAATTTCTACCCAAACACCTTAGGATGTTATTACAGCTGGTTGGACTCAGAAACATTTAATATATATTTCTATTGATGGCTTACTCAAGATGTGCTTGATGAGCCTTACTTATACTATGTTGAATGAACCTTGCAGAAGAATCTAGCAAGGGTCAGGTTCCATGTAGCTCGGTATGAACATTTTCCAGTAGTTCTTGTTCAGGAAAAAAACTGTATTCCTAGAATCTTACTGGATTATAAGCTTCATAGGGAGACGAGGACAAGATGCTTTTGCTGGGAAAATTGCACACTGCACAATCTAAGCTTGATGAGGTTATCTCTGCAAAAACCAAACTGGTTTCCGACAACAGTGAGGTTGGCTTCACTATTATCGATTTGTGCATTTTCTTAAAATCAATTTTTTGTTTTAAGTTATAGAATTTGAAATGTGTGATCCACTTACCAGTCATTTAGTTTTTATACAAAACATTTCCATCAGGCTTGGTTGGTCTCACTGATGCTTTATATCTATTCTGATGTCTCAGTTGAAGCAATCCATCGAGCAGTTAAAGAGTGAAATAAATAATCTCAAGGTAATGTACCTACTTTCTCTCCTTCCCACCCTCTCCTCCCACAGGTTTTGTGTTAAGTTTGTTCCTTGTGTCAATCTCAATTACAGCCAGAGTTAAGTGCCACAGAAGTGATTACACTGGAAGAGGAACACAAAGCTCTCTTGTCTGAGAAAAATGGGGAGATGGAGTACATGCAGAGTTTGCAGAACCAACTGGAGAAACTAAGGGTACATGTCAAAATGCCTTTAACTTCTCTGCAGTTGCATTTTTGCTAATTTATAGTTTGCTTTAAATTTTTATGTACTGAAAAATGATGGCATGATCTTAAATGTTAAGGTACTGATTCTACTTAATATGTATTGAATCACTTATGTTTTATTTTTTTTTTAGGGAATTTCACATGTTGTCAAGTGTGCATGCGGAGGAGAATACAAGGTGGAAGTGGGCCTTTGTGATATGGGGGAATGACCGAATAATGTACCATTGGAGTCACTGTCTCGCTGACATCAACCGTGAATGAATTTTGCAAGTCATCATCAGATACTATCGAGCTATGGATTCAGCCTCGTTGGTAAGCTTGCCAGTTAAACATTGCAGGAAACTTTCATGCTTTTGTTTAGAATCATGAAATGTTGAACTTTAATGCTGCGCACAGTCAGAACATGATGTATGATTTCAGATAACCAGTTAGCCAATGATGCCCTTATTAGTCGTTCAACGTTGAGTAAATATTGTAATATTTTTAAAAGCCTTGATTTCAGAATCCCAGAACTGTTTTTAACAGATTGGTCTTGGGCTTTTCAGTCTCTTGTTACATGATACAAATATTTTGTTAATATTTTTAATATAAAAGATGAATTCAGAAACATACTGTTTGTGTATACTATGTCTCTGCGTTGCAGTGGACTTGATTATTGTCCATCAGTAAAACTAATGCAGCATACCTCTGCTATATTCTTAACTATAAAAGCTTGGTGATTTGGGCTATTTGGACGTACCTTGGTTTGTTGTGGCAACAATGTAGTTGTAAGTATGAATAGGCGGATTTAGTAAGGAGGTTGGGTGACATGTACGTTACCATTCTAAAAAATGTTCAATTGCAACAAAAATAGAAAATAAAATACTAAATAGAAAATATATTTAATTAACAATTAGTTAGTGTTCCACCAATTTAATAATTCTAGATATGCCTCTGCTAGTATTTCCTCGTTCTAACAAGTCTTATGGTTTCTTAATTGACTTCATCCATGCTATTCACAATTTCACACCAATGTTTCATATCATTAAAGGTTTTTACTTGTCCTCCACCCTCTTCCCCCGGGATCTCCTGCATACATGCCGGCTTCTGTGAAAACTAGCAGTGTGGCCATCTCTACTGAAGCAAATTTGGACATTACGTCCATCTTAGCTTCTCATCAACAAGCTGGAAGTTTTCTTAGCAATTAGAATGTAAGTATGCAGAGAGAATCCTGGTTTCCATCCCTGTCATAGTGGCTCATTCAATTTTTCCTATACCTCCAATTCCCTGCTTATGCTGTAATTTTCAACTGCTTTTCACTTTCAAATTTAGATTTGTTTTCCACACAAACATCAAATAAGCTTACTTGCTAATTTTGCCTGGAAAAGCTTTAAGGAAAGTGAGCAGATTTCATAATTCGTGGGTCAGTTGTTTGATACTGAATTCGGCATATTAACTATTTAGAGTTTTTGTTTAACACTACCATTTCTTTGAGAAATAGTTATTGTTGAATTTTCTTGGCGCTAAATACATTTGCATTTTAAACAATTTGATCTATACTGCCCCTAATTCCTACTGTATTTATATTATCATAATTCTTACAGTCATTCTTGCATTACAGAACTCGTCAAATATGATGACCTCTAATAAAAGCAAACCCCCCCCCCCCCCCCCTCCTCAAAGATAAGGAAACAAATTCGCCAAGCCAACTACTAAAATTGAGTATTGATGAAATTTAAACGGTGCAAGTTTTTTTCCTCCTAATTTAACATAGGCAAAACCGCAAAAGTTCATTCAACTCAAAACAAGAGCATAGTACTTGGTACTTCCAGGCATGGCAGACGAACTGCAAATACTTCACTAGTTCAGTCTAGAGCTAGGTCAAGTTTCTTGAAAGTGCCAGCTTACAATATTTTGCTAAAATTTTCTTCAAGATCACAAGATAAGAAACTTTTTAAATGAAATATCTCATCAATATACACAAGATGCCAACGACCTCAACTTTGTCAAATCCCTAACAAAATTTTTTGAGTTATTATCCAATGATGATATACATTTTGGAATACACAGCTATTCCACACAAAAGAAAACACACTGCTTCCTTCATACTCACATTATTGAAGAAAATAGGCTTCTTCTTCAGGCCATGGACTCTCCAACCTGAAACGCAACATATCAGTGATAGCTAAGTATATAACCATCTCTAACTACCTCCCCAAACTACAGCATCCTGGTGGTATGGCGTCATGGAAATGCATGATGTTAAAGAAATTGCTACCCATAGATTGTGACCACTCTCTGAAGCAAAGGTAGAATGTTTGTTTTACACATGCAATTGAAAGTAATAATTCTAGAGTCTGTCTGAAAAATAAAATCAGATATAACTACAAAATAGATCCAACCAAATATAAATGGATAAATAGAACTTTTTAAGCAGTCAAATTTTCAATTTAGTAACTCTATGAAGGATTGGTTTTATTGGGAAAGCTTGGTCTATGAACATTCCATGGAGGTCTTTAAAGTCAAAACATTTGTCTGGCAATTCCTCTCCCTATCATGAACTATGCAATGCCAGATACACAGATTACAAAACAGCGATACTGGCAGAATCTGTCATTATAAGCAATTCTGCACAAATGAGAAACTGACCTCAATCACCTCCTGGTTTTATCAAGAACCTCGATGTATCTCTTTGGGACGCCATATTGATCCATTAAATGTTTTGCAAGATGATCAATAACACCACCCTGAACCAAAACTTCATGTCCTTTCTTACCTGGAATATTCATAAATCAGATGCAAAGAGTATTAAGAGCTAGATGAAAAGAGCCCAATTTTCTCCAGAAAAGAGCAATACACCACCACCCACACATCTTATAACTCATACAAAATATCAAGAAAGTGTCCAGTAATTCAGTTTATTGACGGAAAAACACAATTATATGCAAAGACAAGGTACCAGGTAATTCAGCCACTGTGGTACTGCATGCAAACTTTTTCTGCAGCTCTGATGCCAATGATTCAGCATCCATCAGAAAAATTTCAAAACCAGATAGCTTAGTCATTTTCTTGTTCCCTTGTCGTCTCTCCGTCAAGATGTGTATTGGTTTAACAGCACCTTTCCTGATCACAGAATCACCTCCTCTAGTCACTTTGTGATGGGCTTGCATTCGACTCAAAAATGTTGTCCCTAAATCCTTCTTATGAATTTCAGTTGGGTACGCTGTTCCTTTTTTAATAGCTCCCTTGAACAAAGCATCACACAGTGTAGCATCTAATATTACCATTGCTTTGTTTGTAGGCTTTACGAGATTCTCCTTCTCAACATATGCAAACGCAACATTAGCAGCCTCCGATGCAGTAAAAATTGCTCCAGTATCAGCTCCAACAGCGGTAAATATAGCATTGACATGAATGCTTGGCTTATAGACCTCCTCTATTTCCAATAATTTCTGTGATTGAGAGTCAGCAGCAGCCTGTTCACTGCTTTCCTCAACCTTATCAGGTTGCCTTTTTTCAGGTTTGAAGGATTTGTAATCTGCATGGTTCCGATTAACAGAAAAAAGAACCACTTCCTTTTTATGTTTATCCTCTTTTACTGTAATCTGTACACCATATGAAAATAAACAATCATCTCACAAGGCTGTACTTATAAAAATAAATAAATAAAAGCATACACAAGTATATCATGAGGAGCTACATGCCAAAGTAGATTCAAGAAAATGGATACAACAAGAGTCATCCAACAACATAAAAATCAACCAAGTGAGGAGAAAATCAGATGATAGGAGCTTGGTATGAGTAATATTGGTTCTTTCCTAAATTTCCCTGAACAGTTTGGCAAGGTAAAGGCGTAAAGCTTCTGTTTGGATGTGTGAGCAGGGAAAGAAATTGCACAAACAATATTCTTACTCACCACTTTAAAGAGCTGAAAACTTATAGAAAGATCATTTGGTATCAAGGAAAATCTGATCCAGTCTCTGATCGAGAAAGTAAAGAGATCGATGAAAGTTCTTAACAGCAAGGCCTAAAATGTTGTTTTGCAATTACATGGTACATTTAACTAGTGAAAAGCCTTGAAACAGACCTTGGAAAAAGTGACCTGACTCAAAAAGTGGAAAATCTAATTCTTGATTCTAGAACATGACTTTCAACCCCGGAACACGAAAGGAAGGGAAAAAAACACAAAATTAAAAAAAATTGGCATGACATGAACCTAAATTACCAAGACAAAACTGACCTGACTAGTTACCAGAATATTTGCCAGGTTCATCTTAAAAAGACTCTAGCAGAATTTAGTTCCCTACCAACCTACAGATCAAATCAATTTTTATCAGTGACTCAAAACTAATACAGTTGCCAAAAATGCCCCTTAATTTCGTTACTAATACAGTAATACTTGCAGCTGATTATTAGTTACACGACTTTTCTAATGGTCAATCAAATGAGATCCTTTATGGAACATCTTAAAACCTTCTCATACAAGGTTCCTGTGACTAGTGATAGCAAGGATCTACAATAGCAGACAGATACAACTCACAAGGGAGCATATTTTCTCACATACTTTACAGTTTCACTCTATCCAATAGAATCATATAAAAATTATAACAGAATTCTGCTCCTGGTAAAGAGGAAATGACGATAAGACAGATCACCTAATGAGTAGTGGAGTTGTGATCAAGAGTTCAAAGATCAAGTCATTAGCGAATCTAGGTCTGGCTAACATGGTGACCTAAGTGTGCTTTGGCAGTGCAATGGCTTCACCTTGCCAACTAAATATGGGGTCTAGGAGCCTTATATAAAGGATCATGAAAGAATTTAAAACAATCACTTTTATTTCACCTCTTCTAACATTCTTTTAGTTGTAACTACCAGGATATCTCAAAAATGTCCAACAGCTGTATATTTTAAGAGAATGGAAACTCAAAACAAAGCCATAGCACAGTTGTATATTTCAAGAGAATGGGAACTCAAAACAGAGCCATAGCAGAAGGCGATATTCAAATCCCTTGTACTTGAGTAAGCCAGACACACACACACAGAGAGAGAGAGAGAGTACCACTCCAGCAGACGCTTTAGATTGCAACCATTTTGACAACTTCTTGAAAGACGACTTTTTGATATCAAGAGTAATGCCAGATGGTCTACATGGTAAAACATGATTTGCCCTGGGTCATAATTAAAGAGAATCTGTTATAAAATTGATAATAGTATAATATGAGACCTGTCCTTAAGGGGAAAAAAATGTCAATGGGAGAAAAGAAAAAAAGATCACTAGTTCGCAATATGCCACAAGTCCAGTTATACGACTATAATCAATAACCAGACAATCTTCCAAACAAAGAGAATGAGAGTCTAACAAGACACCAAAAGATAAACTAAAGATCCCCCCACCCTGTATATTCCACATCAGGTCATTCAATTTTGGTAATTTGAACATAGATGTCACCATAACAATATTTGTCTTACCATAGAGTACTTCCTGGCATTGGAAGATCCTTATCCTTCACTGTCGTATGCAAAGCTTGCAGTAGACACCTGTCCAACAGCACATCCACATCTTCTGTCGACAGGGATTGCTGGTTCTCACTTTGCACTGCATCATTCTCCACTGTCGTCAAGCCACCTAACTCTTCAGCAACTTGTTCAGAAATATCATCATTATTATTATCCAAGTGAGAGGATGAAGCAGGATCATGTTCTGAGCAAACATTATTCACAACATCTGGATCCATTGCTTCTTCATTGTCACTCTTTTTATCAACAGAACCATCGCCTTCACATAGATGGGAAGCCATGAAAGAAGGATCAGGGAAGACTGCATCTTCAAAAAAACCAGCATTTGGCACAAAACGACCTTCAACTGATTCCCTGAAAAACAAGGTGTCCAGCAATTAGAGATCAATAAGCTTGGATTGAAGAATTAAGCAACTATTACACTTACCATAGATAATCACGATAATAGTGTGTTATTCTTAAAGCCTTTCCACGTAGGCCAGCTTTCAGCGCTTCAGCACTACTCATAGTAGTTGCGCCAACCTGATATTATAAGATAATTTATGTAAACTGAAATTCGTAAGGGATTGTAATTGGCGCCTAAAAATTGTCACAAAATAAAAGAAAAAAAATCTATTTTCCAAGTGCCTACCGCAATAGGAGCAGGATTGCCAGGAACCTTTACTGACCATGGCTCACCAGCAACAAATGATGGAAAGCCTTCTGGTGGTATACAAATACCAGGGAACATCAAATCCGCCCCTCCAATTATAAATCGAGAGACCTCTCCCCCCTTTAGCATGAAAGCAGGAACGAGGTCAGGGACCTTCCAGAGAGCATAAACTGTTACGATTGAGTGTGAAGATTAAGTTAGCAAATGTGCTCATTTAAGATGTATACAAGGACATTATGATTCCTCCAGTGAAAAGGAAGTGAGGAGAAAAGTCGTTTTCCCCATTCAATATTTAGATGAAGAAAAAAATTATGTGTAAACTGTACTGAACTATCAAAGCAAGAAAAAACTTACTCCGTAGTACCCAACTAGAGTTCAGAAGAAACCAACCAAGCTCATGGTTAATAGAAGAAGTGTAAACTTAATTATTCTATTCAGCACAGCAGCTTAACTTTACATTCTATCTCCATTCGTAGTTAGCACAACTGAATGTAACTTCAAAGTATCAAAGTCAGGTGAAGGCTTGAAGCCAAGAAAGGTCATGGCCAAGAAAATGCAGAACAGAAACTACTCCCTGAATCTTATAACTAAAGGCCCACATTCCATCTAGGATCTTAAAGGCAACCCACCACTTCCATAATATAACAATACTATTATTTATAGTGGAAAAAAGGAAGAAACCAAGGGACAGAAAACACTAACATTTGGAATCTCACATAGTAAAGATGCCCCAATACCCAAACATTAGTAGAACTATTTGAAGTACTAACTTTGTCTTTATGTTTATATCTTTAAGTGTAATATACGAAGTAAATAGAAGCAAAAGTTGACAAAGAAAAAGGAAGCTGTACCAGTAAGCATATAATGAAACACAAATTACTAAATTAGATGTATTGATGCCAAACAACAGAAGAAGATATATTTCACCTGTTGGATATAACTCCGAACCTCTTCCATCAGCATCAAAAAACATAGGAAAGCCACCTTCTACACCATAGACAAGGACTCGATTTTGAAACTTTGCCAAAGTGATATCCCCCTAAACATTTTACATAACCAATTAGTACAGCAGCAGATGCTAAAGTAAGAGACTTCCTTATTGTCATCTCCTTTCAACAACTAAACACCAAAACCAAAGACCAATCCACAAATCAAAACACACTCATATAACACTACAGTTTTGATTGAGAACCCAGAACTCAACATACACGTGATTCGTCCCACATTAGATAAAAGAAGCTCCTTGTAGAACCGAACATTATTGAAGCTAGTTGGCAGTTTGACCGTCCTCCTTCACGAGCAACTCAAGCCCATTTTCATAGAATGTTTAGAAACAAAAAGGTTATGTTATCCAATCCTCTTGCACAAATTTTAGTCAGCCCTTCAAACATTATAGTATCAAACTTTTTATAAAATCTATCCAACATATAATTCGCCTCCCGGTATGCTCATATGTAGAAGCACCCAGGAACAAAAAATGTGAAAGGTTGAAATTTAACACCCGAGTGTACAAATACCGTGCAAACTTTATAACCCAATACAACACCGGATACATATTTTTGTGCAACTACAAATGAACACATATTAATAACAAAGACCCCAGCTCAATAAGAATTCAGTACCAATTTTGTACATGATTCCATCCTAAAACCAGCCCTATGAATAATTTATACACAAATTCAACCACAAAAACAATCACAAAATCATCTATAACTTACACAAAACATACAAATTAATATACAAAACGACATTCATACAATTGAAAAGGCAAAAATAAAAATACATGATATAAATCAATCAAAACTTAAAAACTCAACCAATTAAGAATGAATTCATAACATAACAATTGGGTAAAATGGGAATATGGAGTTAAGCTACCTTAGGAGGAAGAAGGACATCAACATCAGCATCAGAAGCACGGGAGAACTTTTCTTTGACGCTTCTTCGCAACTTTTTCTTATCAGCGCCTGATAATCTTTGCAATGACTTCGCTTCGACGGCCTTCTTGAACATTTTTTACGCACTTCAACTCAGTTTTCCGGCGATGTCGGTAGTTTTGTTTGGGTTCAAAGCTTTTCAATGGTGCCCGATTTTTCTAGAATTTGGAGTTTTGCCCAATTTATATGAGTTCGTGAGATGGTTGCTCACGGGGGGCAGAATGGCTGAATGGTAGATAGGGCTGTGAAACGGGCCGTGTCGTTTCGTGTTCGTGTTCGTGTCGATATTAAACGGGTTGAAAAACCCTTGATCCAAATCTAACCCGTTTATTAAACGGATTGAAAACCCTTGACCCAAACCTAACTTGTTTATTAAACGGATTATCCGTGTAACCTTTTACCTACGTAGCATGTAATGAACTAATAAATATTCAATAAAAAAATAAAAAAAAAACAGACATCATTAGTTTATTAAAGATATTACAACAGTTTTAAGTTAGTAATTTTAACAATATATACCACAAAGGTTTAAAGTTAGTAGTTTTAACTATATAACCATACATAAGAATTGTTTCAAATTAACCGCAAAATTAGATTTAATTTACAAAAGATGAAAATTATAATTTTTTCGCCAAATTAATTAACCGCCAAAAAATTACCAAAATGTATAAATGGTGTCAAGGTAATTTACAAAATTACAAGTTTTGAATAAAAAATTTCAGTTTTTTTTACTACTCAATTAATAGATTAAGCCTGTCGGGTTCGCGTTGACGGGTTGTCGTTTAACCCATTTATGTAATCGGGTAATGTGTGTCGGTTTCGAGTTGAAAATTTCAACCCAAACCTAACCCGTTTACTTTCATGTCGTGTCCGTGTCGACCGAATTATGTAAACGGGTTGAGAATTCTTTACCCAAACCCGCTTATTTCGTGTTGGGTTATCGTGTCATGTCAGCTTTAGACAGCCTTAATGGTAAATGAGATAACTTAGGCTTTAGTTGAAAGCCCATGTGTTGTGGCTGTTGGGTAATATTACTCCTTCTGTTTCGTAATAATTTGAACATACGGAGTGTATAATAACATTTACCTGCAAATCTGCAATATTGTATGCGGTACATATTATCAAAAGGCACTCTCTTATATCATTCATACATCTTGCATAGTGTTTTAGTAATCTAGTGAGATGAAAATAATTATTCTTATATTGCTTATAAGAGTAGGCTGAGTAGCGCAATTAGATCTGACAAAATTGACTATACCAAATTACCCACCTGACCGGCTGACCCGCAACTTGAACTATATCTGAAATCATGTGACATGATATGACTTGACTCAATAAGGAATGTTTCTTGCAATGATTATTTTAGTAAAATAAGCATTTTGGCAATGGAACCGAAAATGACCCAAACCAACTCAAATGAGTCTTACCAAAAAAATTCGAACTAGTATTTAACAAATCTGAATGACTCAAATGGCACCTCTAAGAGCAATAATAACAATCGATAGGTTTGTTGGAATAAAGAAAGGGAATTCAATGTGTCGAATTAAAGTTCAGCCGCCCGATCAGGCAGAGCTCGCCTAATCGGGAATGAGAGGAGTCATAAATTCTGGGGTTACGCCGCCCAATTGGGCAAGCTGTGCTTGTTTGAGTGCGAGTGGAGGGAGCAGATTACCCAAAAATCCTTATTCTAACGCAGTCTCGTTAATCGATTCGCTTTCACTCACTCTCGCGTTCTGGAAAAGGCTTCACGCTCACCCGATCGGGCAAGCTCCGCCACAAGCATCCCAATTTTGGTTGGGCTCTCGCTCGATCGGGCAGAGTTTGCCCGATTGCACATGAGACTGCCCATTGACTCCGTCAATTCTTTCCTTAGATTCTTTCTCTTAATTAATTCCTTGTAACCCCCCATTTAAGAGGACAATTAAGGTGATTAAATCATCATTTTTATATTGATGTATTCACCTTCATTGATTCTTGAAATCCATCTATGCTCTTCCTTCCTTTTATAAAAATCGAAGAATCATTTTTTGATTTTGATACACTTGAGAAACTATCAAACACAAGCTAAACACATTCTCTTCTCTATTGGTCATAAGTTATTTGGCTCCAACCTTCAACTCAAAATTGTCTTTGTGTAGAAGTGGTGTGTCAACATTAGGGAACATGCTGGCGAATACAATTGAACACCGCGGTTGCGTCAGAATTTTGTTTTCAAGTAAGTGATTTGCATCACGACACGCCATATTTGCTCCATTATTTATAAGATCAACTTTTCAATCTTATTGTTTATTTCTTTCTCGTAGTTTTGAAAACTTCTTATTTTACAACAAAGGTTAAGTGTGTATTGCCTTATCAAAGGTAATTTCGCTAATTAGGTAGGCAGAAAAATAGGATTGAATCCACAAGGAAACATTGGTTTTTTTAATTCTAGCAATTAACTGATGCTAATAAGGCATGTGTGTGTTTGTTCGTGCTTTGGGCTGTAAAATCCCACCTAAGCTCAAACATGGACTCAGTGTTCCATTTTGCACGACTGCATACAAGCGTTCTCCAAAGTTTAAGCTTCCTTGCAACAATCCAATATATATGAGAACCAAAATACACTAATTTCTATAAACAAAGTAAAATATTATGTTGACACTATAAAAACACAAATACACAATTGAAACTAGTACTAATAGCTAAGGAGCAGGGTTAAAACTCTATATAGGTAGACATATCAACAATTCACTTAGATTGGTTGGTTGGTCCTCTTTTCTTTGCAACACAATCTTTTTCCCCTCTCCTTAGCTTGTCTACATCTGTAAGCATGAGATTTTCTAAAAGGTGAATTGAGCCAGGTCGAGCCTTAATATCAAATCTTATGCCCAAACCCATAAAGATTGGCGGGCTTTTTGGTTTTTTCAGGCCGGGTTCGGATTTTGAACTAAAATAAAGTTTTTGGCTTGCCCAAACCCTCCCTTTTTCGGACTGGATGGGCTTTAGTTGATCATCTTTAAGATTTTCAAATGTGTAGAGGATCTTTTTTTGTTAATATCCCTACCTTATAAAAAGTAGAAAATAACTCTTAGGAATAGTGTGCTACCAATTATACCCTCAAAAATGTGTACCAAATTGTGTGCAAAATGTGTATTTACTTTTTTACCCTCATTAATATGTTTACTATCATTAATATATTTAATGCCTTTTTTCTTTATTCATATATCATCAATTAATTCAGTTTTTTTAAACAAAAAACATGTAATGTTTTTTTTTTAATAAAAAAATTCTAATGTTGTACACTTCATATGATATTATTATTGTTTAAAAAGAAAAAAAAAATTGTATATACAAAGAGACGGTTTATAACCAAGATACTGTTTATTTTTACTCATTTGTAATTGCTCTTCTTATTTACTATCTTGTTGTCCTTTAATTACAACTATCGTTAAGGTTTATTAGCTTTTGAATTGTACATATAAAAAACATAATAGAATTTGAATGAGATTTATATTAAATAGTACAGTGATATTAGAGCAGACGTATGTTATCAAGAGGTATAAAGAACTTAAAATTTCTAAAATCAAGGGAAATCAATCGATGGCAGGAAAAAAAATAGCTGGTATTAATTATTGAGAGAATTTAAGATAGAGGAAAAATTATATATTATTAAGTTTTTAGCTGCAACATTTTACATACTATTAGTCCATAGTCCATATGACCACATGTCCACAGCTCACGAAAAAACCATTTGAAGAAAAACACGCTAAAAATAGTACAATAAGGGCCTGTTCATATTTACTAAACTGAGTTGAACTGAACTGAACTGAACTGAATTGAGCTGAAATGAATTTTTTATGAGAGAAGGAAATTAGGAGCTAAACTGAACTAAACTGATTGGAGCTGAACTGAACTGAAATTAAGTAAATGTGAACAGACCCTAAATATTATTGAAACATGCACATCAATTAAGCTAAGAGTTCTAAACTAACACTCGACGCTTAAAATATGAAGGGATGCAAATCAATTAAATATTATTTAATAATAATTTTGAAATAACACTATCAAACTTTTTAGGGTTTTAAAAAATAATTGTCTTAAAATATTTTTTGTGGCTTTCTTATACTATTCTACAAATATACCACATAGACACATAAACTAGATAGTGTACGTATTAAAATTACAAGGTCTACCACTTAAACCAACGGTATAAATACATGTCAATACAAATTCTCCGCAAGAGCTAGCCCTTCCGCGCGCATTGCGCGCGTAGGATACCCTAGTAGAGATAAAGTTGCCAACTTTGATCTTTTATAACATTTCTTGACAGCAACTTATTATATCCTTTTTCTTTTATTCATAGGATCTATCTTTTTATGATCTCAAGATATACCCAAGTATGATCCAGTTCTTGTCTTGATATATAAAACTCAATGATTAACCTTTTAAAGATCCTGGGTTTGAACCCTAGATTCAAAGACCTAGGTCCAATTGTCCAAGATCTTACACAGCTCGACTTGCTTGGTAATTATGCAAAAAACGCCTTTTATAACTTCATAAGGATATCAACAAACAAGTCGCATGATAGAAAAACTAACTTACTTGTGAAATCTACACGACTCGACCCGTTTGCTAACTACGTGGTGTCACACGTAAGGATATTTGTTGGAGAGGACAAAACTCACGTAACCCCTAAAGTCCATAACACATAACCTCTTTTTCGCACTTCACTTTTTTCACTTGTTTACACAGCACCCTATTTCGCCGCCATACCGGAGATTACAATCAACTCTGAGAGAGTAGCGTCAGGTAAAATTAGGGTTTTTCTCTCTCGTCATCTTCTCTTTCTTACCAATTTTGCGCATCAGATTCCTTGATTTTGACGCCTTTTCTCTTCGCCATCACCAAACTTCTTCCAATATTCGATTTACTGTACTTTACTGCTAAAAATCCTTAATTTTTCTTAGAGCTGTGAATTTTTTGGTTCTTATCGGAGAATTTCTTGTTGCTCAGGTGTTATCATCGTATACTAAGAAGCTAGTTCGTTGATCCAAACACCAATTATGGGTATTCCTAAATTTGATCTTCAATTGCTTTATTTGTATAGTTTTTTAGATTTTTAATTAATAAAGGTTGTTTTTTGCATCATGATTTTGGTGTGAAAATTTGATTATTGTATCACCTAATTCCTGTAATTTTTGTTTGGTTTATGTGTTGAATTCTGCATTTTTTTTTTATAGATTTTCTTGTTCGACTGGCGTTATCATGCATTTATAGGATTGAAGATTGGATTATTGGTGTTTCCTTTTGTTCGAATGTTTGTCGGATAGCTAGTTAATTTCAGGTTGTTTTTATCATTGCAATTGGCATTGTGTTAATACTGAGTAAACTTGTATCATTGAAGATATTGTTCTAAAGAAAGTCATTTTATTTTGTTCGTGTCCTTATTTATACATTTTGATGTGCCTCATCATGGATATTGGGCCAATTGACTGTTGTGACACTTCAATATGATTCATGAGGTCAAGAGGGTTATTATGGTTTGGATTTATAAATCATTGACCCCATTCTATTACATAATATAGTCAGTCATTGTCTGCTTTCGTTATTTCATTGGGTGCTTGGGATGGAAGGAGTGGCTCTGTTCATTGCTAGAAATATAGAATTACTATGTTTGCATTCAGTTTACCTGTTGATTCAGTGGATTTTTTTTTCTTCCAAAAGCTACTGGAATGGTTTTTATGATTTTGTATTTGCTGCTGTAAAGAGGGAAAAGGGTAAATGTTTTTTTTACACCCGATTGACTTGAAGCTATAGTCTTGTTTCGTCGTCACGAGTTTGTTGATCTGTCTGCTAGTTGTTGTCTGTATGGATTGTAAATTGTTATGGCTTAACTTCCTTCTTATGCAAAATTTTTGTTTATGGCAGATCTTTCGGAAGATATACGCGCTCTGCAGCTTGATTCATCTGGTAATCTACTGTGCTGGATATCTGTGTTTTTTCTTTAGTGTTTTATTTGTAATTTCAATGAACTTTATCATGCTTTATACTTTTATGTGAAGTAGAAGATAGTGGTGCAATAGATGTGGAGGATATTAAGCCAAAAGAAGCTGATGGTGCAGTTGAAATGGAAGAAGGTAGACTTTTCTAGTACAGTTGTCCCAATTCTTTGTTCTATCCATGACAGTATAATCTGTATACTGAGTAGCTGCAGAAAGTGACTAGTACCTAGACTATTACCAACTATTGTTTGTATAACACTTAATTTCATTTTCATGTTATGCCCACTACATTAATTGTGCACTGACACAATTAATATATCTCATGCTACTCAGTATTCAGTATAACAATCCTGTCTTGAGATCTAAGTAGTAAGTACTATACACCAAAAACAAAAGATTTCCATATCCTTTGTCAGAAAGACCATGGCCTTGACAAACAATTTGTTTACTAGAAGTATTAGACCATGATTTAGTTATGTTTGTAATGTTACTACCTTATGTTATGTAACACCTCTCACTTTATCAAGTTCATATCTTTGGAAACAAATCATTTATGACAAGACTGATAACTATTTAGAGAGATGATATCGATGAAATGTCGAGGGATTATGTGTCCATATTTGGGTGGATAGAGAGAGCAGAGCTTAGACTTTAGAGCCACACACTCACACCAACAAATGATTATTTATGAAATAATTAATTTATTGTTTTGGTTTAAAAAAGGTCGATGAATTAGAGAAAAGAATTACGATTGTAGAAGATATCTAGTCCCTGTCTAAGTAAAGACCTTCATTGAGGTTAAAAACTGATTTTTGTTGTCTATTTCAAGTCAGATTCAAAAATAGGCCAATGGCAGCTTGATATGCTGCTGTCTTTTTGTTAATCCCCTTGTGTGTGTTGTTTTTCTTCCCCATATACTTCTCTTCTCATACTATTTATGCCTGGATAGTGAACCCTATTTCTTCCTTGTTCATTTATGTTCACTTCTATATCATTTCATCTTGTTTTTTGCCAGGTCTCTTCTTAACCTTCATAGCAGTTCTTTTGTATATCCCCTAGTGAACTTTTATAAAAAATAATTTAAATCACTACTCCCTCCGTTTCATAATGATTGCA
This sequence comes from Chenopodium album, assembly GCF_948465745.1. Lineage (NCBI taxonomy): Eukaryota > Viridiplantae > Streptophyta > Magnoliopsida > Caryophyllales > Amaranthaceae > Chenopodium > Chenopodium album. Next base: position 39,655,290 of record NC_137849.1, read on the forward strand.
ACACATTCCCTTTTCATCCGTTTCATAATAATTGCAACACTTCCATAGTTGATAAGGGTCGGCCACTGCTATTTTATTATTTCTTTCTCATATTAACTCCACTTATACACTACTTTTTATTATTTCTCTCTTACAAACAATTAAATATATCCCCCACTAAATATACTTTATATATTATAAATTTGCCATTTTAGTCACACCCTATAATTTTCCTAAAACTTTGTGCTATCCCTACTGTTGCGATTATTATGAAGTGGAAGGATTATTTTTTATCTTAGTATGTCTATTTATCACATTTTCTTCTCTTTCTAGGCTTTTTTCCAAGGATATTGAACCTTATTTTCTTGTAGTTAAATTTACGTGCACATCTTATGTATCATATACTGTTTTCTTTTTCTTTTTCTTTTTTTTTTTTTTTTTTTTTCTTTTTTTTTTTGTGAGATTAGGTGAGTTAGTCTACCCTGTATTTTTTTAGATTATGTTTTTCTGGTACATTATTCGTGTTCCATGGGGCATTTAGGCACAAAACTATGTAGTGATATTCTATTATAGATCAGTTGCTGGTTTAGACCATGTGGCTCGCTGCTTAATATGTTTGCCTGTTTAAAGAACAGAGCCACACTCCAAAAACTTACAGTAAAGGTTTATATCCTCTAGCAATGGAGTAATAACACTTCATCTCAAATTAATGAGGTTTCTCTAACATGTCTCTTTTACAAATATGAAGCTGATTGTTAATTTGGATGATATACATGAAAATGATCTCAATTCAATTTTATAATTTACAGTTGCTGATTTCTCTGCTTGAAGGAATTAATTCAATGTAATTGACTTTTTCGTTTTGTTTCACCCAGATATTGTAGAGTCCACAAATGCTGAACAGATGGAAGTAGAGCCAAAAGGTATTATTGAGGGTTTGAGAGGAGATGTTGTTTATACTTTGGCATTTTCCTCTATGTTTAATGACTATGGAGTTCACTTTGTTGTAATTACGTGTGGCTTTTATAAGATCTATTGTGCGTGCTTTTTTTTTTTTAAAAAACAAATTCTGAAGGCAGACCGCTGGTCTCTGTTTTGTTGTGTGTGTGTGCACGTGATTATATGAGGATCCTGGTTATTTAGGCACTTATGTAGTTGGTTACATTTTTTGAGATAAATTAATTTTTGAGATAATGATCTGACTAGGGTATTTTTATAATGGATTTTTTCAGAGAAGGAAAAGGTGGAAGCTCCTGTCCACGAAGTAAAGGAAAAGGTGGAAGCTCCTGTCCACGAAGTAAAGGAAGTGAAGGATGTTGAGGAGGCTAGGAGCAAGAAGCGTCACCTTAATGTTGTATCTATTGGTCACGTTGGTGAGTTAACTTTTGATGTTTTTCCATCTCTTTTCCATGTACATGCTCTTAGGAAGTATATAAAAAGGCACGCTTAGGTGCTGAAGCCCAAGTCAGTAAAGGTCAAGTAATTTTATTGGCCTAGGTGAGGTGGTTTCAAAGAGGCAAACAAAGGCGCACACCCCCCCCCCCCCCCCCCCCCCCCCCTTTTTTTTTTTTTTTTTTTTTGGTGTAAAATTACAGTAGGCTCACTGAGGCGCATAAAAGCATTAGGATCCCTCTCACCTTATTTCTTCTTGACACATTGGATGAAAGATTGAAAGGTGTGCACTTTTGTTGTTGTGGAGCTGGATGACGTCAGATGGCCGTGATTCTTGTTCATTTATGAGATCATTTATTTTGCATTTGTGGTGTTGTGGATTTCAAATCTGTTTACCTTAGTCATACCTCTTTATTTTATGCCATATTATGCTGACAAGATATCCAGGTTCTTGTGAGAAAATAGGTTCTTACTCCCATTCTTTGATAAGCAATCTGTGAATTTATCTGGAGGGTATTTGGGTTTCTTTACAACTCTCTAGGTCATGCCTTGGTTCCCCTGATCAATTTAAGGGAGTAAATTTACTGGAAGCTTAAGGGGAAGAGAGAGGTAATGTGTGAGTGCTGGTGATCACATTCGGACAAGAAGGGAGAAGGAACAGAACAAAAAGAAAGGCGGAGGAGAGAGGATATATGAAAGAGAGAGTTGGAGTTTGAAGAACATCTAGAATGTAGAGGTTGGGATAACAATTGAGAGGATATAGATGGAGGTAAATGAAGAGAGAGACTGATGTGAGAGATGATGGAGGTCGGATGATAGAGACTAAAGCGAGTTTACTAGTAATTTTGTTAAGGGGAAAAAGCTTCTCTAGGGGTGGCATGGGCAATCCAGCCAATCTTTTAGTGTTAGTGCTACCCCCTTCTTTAATTTTAATCTCCTTCTCTGGGAGCTATTCTTTGTTGTAAACAAATATTTTTAGATGGAATGACTATTATAATTCTTGTCAATAGGTTGGGCTCTGTATGACTCTGACTCAAATTTCACCCTTTGATCTTATGGTGGTCCTTTTTGTTTCTCCACTGTTGTCCTTATCTCTGCATATCTCTGCATTATTTTTGTGTGTACCAGGGATTAATTTTGCATAGTAGTTGATTTCTAATGCTTGCACAGGCCTGGTAAATTGTACATTAAACCAAAATTTAAAGGCTAGATTAAGAACTATCATCTCCAGGAACAGTTGACTGAATCTGCCTGGTATTGAAAAAATTGACTCAAAAGTATTTTCCGTATCTTTCTTCTGCTACTGTTGCATAACACTGTCTCTTCCCTGGAGTTGGCTGTTGCATAACACTGTTTTTTTTTGGTCGTTTATGTTAAACAGCTTGCTTGTCATTTTGTAAAGCTATTAAACTGCTTTCTGGACCATTTATTGTTTTTCTTTAATGACTTGGAGTATCTTAAAAAGTTTGCGATTGTGAAACATTATAATTTTCTTGAAAAATCTTCACATTTGGATGTCAGATGCTGGTAAGTCAACGATTGGTGGCCAAATTCTTTTTCTAAGCGGGCAGGTTGATGACCGTACAATCCAAAAGTACGAGAAAGAAGCCAAGGATAAAGCAAGAGACAGCTGGTGAGACATGTTTTTCTGTAGCTGTGTCTTCATTATTTTATATCACTGGATTTTTTTTTTTTTTTTTGCTTCATTCAGAATATATGCTCGAGTAATCATGATGAATAAGATGATATATAGTTGGTAGTTTCTTGGTTGCTAGTGGAAAAGGGCTGTTGGTTATTTCCAGAATCTAGGCTCTGCCTCACTGTGAAATTATATCAATTTTATTGCATGATTTGTGTGCCTTTTCTTTATAGGTCTTTTGTATTTTGTACTGTTACTCTTTAGACTAAAGTTCTTTCTTGGTGCTTTCCATTTGGAACTATTGGATAATAGTGCATGCCAAGACTATGTAACATCATCTAAAGTATCTTGGAGTTAGACAGGATTGGAGTTATCATGATTTCAGACTTGTTCTTGGCTAAATGTGTATCTCTGTGCCTAGGTACATGGCATACATTATGGATACTAATGAAGAAGAACGTTCAAAGGTATTTTGTCTTTCATCTGCTTAATTTTTAGGCTTGAAACTTGCAATGATTCCATTGCTAAAGCTGTTTATATATAGCGGAAGATAGCTCATTAATTGCTTAAATGCTGATGGCAGGGTATTACAGTTGAAGTTGGTAGAGCACATTTCGAGACTGAGAGAACCAGGTTTACCATTTTGGATGCACCGGTAATCATGAATTCATAAACTGATTTTGTCCTTTATTTCTTTTTTTGGGTTTAAAAGTTGCTTGGTAATGAAGTTCCTTTGCTTTGGAATTAGACTGACTATTAAAAACAAAGCAGTGAGTATATGTTTAAATTTTCTTACCATAGACGAGCTTGTCTTTTATGTTTGATTACCTTTTTAGCCAGCTTACATTTCTGCAATTGAGTTTTTTTTTTTTTTTTTTTTTTTTTTTTTTTTTTTGGGTTCCATTTTCTGAGGCTTGTTGATTTGCTTCTCTGCATTCAACTGCAATAGAAGAAAAAAAAAGATGGTAATACAATGATGGGTTTGCAATGTACTTTCTACAACTGAAAAGTACAAAGTTGATAGGCTATCTTAAATCCACCTCAAGCATCTATGTCCTGAACCTCAGCTCTCCATTACGTTGGTTAAGAAGGATTGCATGGTCCAAATCCTTTATGTATGGTCAAATGTGCATGATGGGGATATGCTGGTGGCATTTTGGCCTTTTGTACTTAGGTGTTCTAACTGAAGGGGTTCCTACACCATCCAAGTTATTTAATTTATTCCATCATTATCTTTTAAAGGACTTTTAATCACCTTTGTTTTTAACATTTTCCTCAGTAGCAAGACTAGCAACTATACCCATACTTAGAATTCACAGTGTTGGCTTTGTACAAAGAAACCGAGGAATCTAATTTATTCCATCATTATCTTTTAAATGACCTCTAATCACCTTTGCTTTTAACATTATCCTTTGTAGCAAGACTAGCAACTATAACCATACTTATAATTCACAGTGTTGGCTTTGTACAAAGAAATACTTCTAGTATTCGTAACTTGGAAGCACAACTGTTTGGCTATAGGAACTGTAGATGCTCTTATATTTCTTGGCTTCTAATTTTTACTTAGTAGTAATGTTGCAGAAATTTTGGTAACTTCGCATTTGAAGTCTTATAGTCTCCATTGCGTAGCTGTATTTTATACCGGTGAAAAATATTTATATATAATGATACTGGTTTGTTGTGGATCAGTGTGTTTTTATTAAAATGTTATTAAATCCTGTCCGCTGTATTTTATGTTTGTGCTCTTCTGTTTTCTTAGCAAGTAGCATTGTGCCTTTTTGTTTTGCAGGGTCATAAAAGCTATGTACCAAATATGATCAGTGGGGCTTCACAAGCTGACATTGGGGTTTTGGTAAGTGTTAAGGGCTTTATTTATTTATTTATTTTTTTTGTCCCTCAGGCTAGGTGCATTGGCTTGGAATGCATAATCTCTAAACTTTGATATATATATATATGGATGTCCATAAATGTAGGTGATATCTGCTCGAAAAGGAGAGTTTGAAACTGGATATGAGAAAGGTGGACAGACTAGAGAACACGTCTTGCTTGCAAAGACTTTGGGTGTGGCCAAGCTTATAGTCGTGGTCAACAAGATGGATGAACCTACAGTCAATTGGTCAAAAGAAAGGTTTTGTAATTTATTTTTGTCAATTAGATCCGAGATCTCAAAATTTTTAATCTCTTAATGTTAACCCATAATATTTACTTAAAGTAATAATCATAGCTTTATCTTTTCCCCCTTCTTTTTATGTGGCTCAAGGTGGGTTAGGGCTTCCTGAACAGCAGAATCAGTATTGACTTTCTGTTTATTCGTCATGTGATCTAGTCTCAGAACCTGACGAGATGTATCTGTACTGATACAACAGAACTGTAGAAGATTGATTTTAGCTATGTTATTCAACCCTTACCTGGCACTTCAATTTTTATCTGATTTAGCACTCCTGTAAATAGGTGGGTGATGTAGCACTCCTGGTTTTTGAAAGAACAGTTTTAATTACTGAAGACACGTCGATTGTATCTTTTTTGTTTGCACTGATTTAGTGTTTTACGTTGTGTCATTTTTTTTCTTGTTATTCCACGGGGCAATATTTTTTTTTTTTTTTGCCTTCAAGTCCCCTGTGTTGATTAGACTTAAAAGCATCCACCATATATTTGATTTTTGCACTAGAAATGCCTATTTAATATTAGACATTTTGTTGATCATTTAGGGGGCTATTTTATCTGATGGGTAGGGGTGTTGGATTTATTTTGAAGTCTCTCAATGAGCCATGACCATAGTCCATAGGAGGCCTTGAAGTTTTAACCTTTATCGCTTTTTTTCTGCCTTATATTTTCTTTCTATTTGTTCACATGGGCCTTATTATCCTCAGGTACGATGAAATAGAGTCAAAGATGATTCCTTTCTTGAAATCTTCAGGCTACAATGTCAAGAAAGGTAGTTAACCTTTATATTTGGATTTTCGTTTGACCCTTGTAGGCATTGTAGCTGTTTTCATGTGAATTATGTTTCTATTAATGTTTTACGTCTGTAACTAATCTTGGATTTGTTCTGTTACTTTTTCATTCCAATTCACCTTGTTGTGTGCTTCTTTGACATGTATTTTAATCTACTTCTGTACATTTCGTTGGAAATATTTAGAAAACTTTCATGAGGTTGATGTATCTATGCTGGATTCTGCAGATAATAATATTTTTATAATTTCTTACCGTTTGATAATTGGTCAACATTTGCAGATGTCCAATTTCTCCCAATATCAGGTTTGGTGGGGTCAAACCTAAAAGCAAGAGTGGACAAAAGCGTATGTCCATGGTGGGATGGTCCATGTCTTTTTGAAGTGCTAGATAATGTTGAAGTCCCTACACGAGATCCCAAAGGCCCCTTTAGGTACATCATTTTTATATTGAACGTCTCTTTAAAGAATACTGTTCTTCTCTTCCCTATTCAAATGTGGTATGATATATGCATTTTCAAAGTTGCGGAAATTATGGGCATTTATGCGAATTTTTAACCAGTCTTGCTCGTGATCTGGAGGTACTTCTAGTCCTGAGGTTGTTAAGCTGGACTTGTTGTGATGTACGCCTAACATGGATCACCATAAGTGGTTGAGGAACAACTTCAAATTTGTTGATCTTGATGACCGGGTTGTACTTGTTATAATTGGTTCAAAGTTTTTCTTCTATGCTTGATATATTAAATTTGAAAAGATATGAATTGGTGACTGCATTTTGTTAGATGAGTGCTCCCCTATCCCAACTTCTCAGTAGCATTTTCACAGGAACTTGAATTCATTCTAGTGTGAGTGAAGCTCTGTACTTTTCATCAGAATTCCTATAGTAGTGCCAACAATTACAGACAATTTCTTGGCTAGCTTCTTGTAGTAATTCAGTTAGGGCTATGCTGTTCAAATCTTGTTTGCCATGCTGTCTATCATGACAAGCTCCACATCCTGACTGATTATGGAAGCATGTTTTTAACCTGGAACTTGTACTCTTCTTTTGAGCATATTTTAAAAATGATATTATGCTCGGAATTGCTACTGCCTTGGGCTATTTTCTTCCTTTAACATATTATGATTCATGTATGTATTTGCAGTAGTAAATATCTGAGTTTCTAATAGACAATATTAACTGCAGGATGCCCATCATTGATAAATTCAAGGACCTGGGAACTGTTGTCATGGGAAAAGTAGAGTCTGGCTCTATACGGGAGGGTGATTCCTTAATTGTCATGCCCAACAAGGTTTAGTTTTGACAATTGTATCATATTTAGTAATTTAGTACTTAACAAAAGGCTGATGTTATCGATTGATTAATTGAGATTTGGTCTGCAGGTTAATGTGAAAGTTGTTGCCATATATATTGATGATGATAAGGTCAAACGTGCAGACCCTGGTGAAAATCTGCGGGTTAGACTGTCTGGAATTGAAGAAGAAGATATATTATCAGGCTTTGTCTTGTCAAGCATTTGTAAGTTAATCATGCCTCTTGGGCTCTGTGAATATACTCTTCTTTCCTGACAACTCTCATTTAATTTTGTTTTGAATTGGATTTTTTGTAAAGAACTTTGATTTACTTCCATACTTTGCTGATGCTGAATCATTAAATATGCTTTCTTAAGTAACTTCTTTTTATCCCCTGCACAATCTATATGAAGCTTCCCAGCTCCCGTGAAACAAATTAAGCGATCAGAAGTATCTTTTATTTGTAACACAAACATTAATATATAATAGATGACTATTTAATGGTCAGGTGGAATGTATAGACATTCAGTTTTTTATTTCCCAAGAAACCCGGCATATGATAGGCCCTTATAAAGGGCTGTGTTTTGCTGGCTAGTAGTTCTAATTATTAGTTGCCATGTCTGCTCTTGAAGTATGTTGCCTATGGATGACAGAGGATAGTTTTTAATTTCCTTAAGTACCTGTAAATTTGGTAGAGGTTGTTACAATCTATGAAGAATATGATTATTTTCTATGTTTAGAAAATTAACCCACTGGTTTCATATGGTTTGTCATTAGATGACTCATCTACACTTGACAATTCTTCTCCTTTTAAAACCTCTGGTTGTGTTGTGTTTTGTTTTTCTTTTTAGTTTTTGAATTTTTTAATCTTTTTTTGTAGCGATTTGATTTGTGACAAGTGTTACATAGCTTGACATTGGGAAATTGGGATCGTTTTTTACAACCATAACTCGTGTGAGAGTAACCCATTGTAATTGCGTACAGCGTACCATATAGTGATTTGGAATGCGTATCTTTTGTTTTCCAGCGGTATCAACTGATTAACTGTACTGTATGATGGGCTTAGGTGTACTAAAGGATAAATGTGCTTGCAATTGGGGAGTAGGAGTGAGGTGCTTACTGTGGGAGGCGGCTTTAGTGGATTTATGAGTGAATTTGCTCTTAGTTGGGGTGTATATGGGAAAGAGATTTTGTCATAAAATTGAACAGTATCCCAAAGTGCACTTTAGTGAGGGAAAAATGCTATTGAAAAGGTTATGATGCATATCTGTTAATGAGGAGGCATGCTGTTTTAATTTGTTTATAGGATTATTTCTTATTTTTGAGATTTTTTTCTCTGTTAAAGTGGTTGATGATGATTTGCTCTTTATTTTTGTTGTACCTCAGCCAAGCCAATTCCAGCTGTAAATGAGTTTGTTGCTCAGTTAAGGATCCTTGAGTTGCTTGATAATGTATGTGAGAAGTTATCCTCTTCTTTCTTTTTTTTTTTTTTCTTTTTTTTTTTTTTTTTTTTTAATGAATGCATGGCTTTTTTTGGGGGGCTAATTGTTGTTGCTTTCGTAGGCAATTTTTACCGCTGGCTACAAGGCAGTCTTGCATGTTCATTCAGTTGTTGAAGAATGTGAGATTGTAGAGCTGCTGCGGCAGATTGATTTAAAAACTGGGAAACCAATGAAGAAGAAAGTTCTTTTTGTGAAGAATAATGCTGTTGTTGACTGTCGTATTCAGGTTTGTCTTGGAGATATATTTTTCCTCTCCCCGCTGTGTGTGCTCATATGGGTGTTAACCTCACTACTGCTATTATTATTATTAGTGTATAATACTTGCATTGTTGCTAAGTCAGTGTCCGGTTTTTTCTTGATACGTAGTGATGTATATGTATATACATATATTATCTATGTGTTATTAGTTAACTTCCACATATACAATCCCCTCTTGCCTGCGTTAACAGCCATTGAGCCATTATAGTTTTGAAGTTTGGATGTTATATTAAATATTTGTTTCAATTTAAGTATAATGTCAGCTACTGTCCTTGTGCCACATAAAAATTCTTCCTTCTTGTTTTGGCTTTCCCTTAGGGATACATACTTACAAAGTGTTTCACCTGTTCAGCCGACTGTATTGACCAGTGGAATTTGTGCTAACTTGTCAAATTTATTTTGTTTGTAGCTAAACAATTCCATATGTGTGGAGAAGTTTTCTGATTTTCCACAGCTTGGAAGGTTTACCCTTCGAACTGAAGGTGATGATTTTTGCTGTATTGTTGATGAACTTTTTGATTGTGCTGCTTGTTTTGCATGTTTAATATTTTTTTCATCTACTGTCAGGGAAAACGGTCGCTGTGGGGAAAATCATCAATCTTCCTTCTATCGGCAGCAGTGCCTGACCAATTTTGTTGCCACAGGTAAGGTGAATCCGTGGATGCACTAAACTTGTTTTGTGGGAGCGCTTCAAAGCTCTTTACTTTATAACTGTTTGTCTTATAATGGATAGCCTATTACTTGATGATATCAATTAGCTAATTATAGGCTGCTTGGACTTCTCATTATTGAAATATTTAGCTGCATGTAGCTTTGTGAATCAAAAGACGCTAGGCTTTTTAGGGCTGGATTTTGCATTGGCCTTTTGAGGTGTCCATGTGTCAATTCATTTCCCCATTTTTTTTTTAAATCTAATTTTCTATTGGGCTATATAAAAAAATTAACCTTAGCTTCCAAGCTTAAATATCAACCTTTCTGTTGCCATTATATTGGATCTGTCTTTAGTTTTCTACTGAGTGTCAGAGTATATTCCAAGTGAGATTCTATTCACATTTCTCGGTGTGGAAAAAATAGTAATATTAAAGGTTTTCGGTCGCATAGTCTCACACTTCTCAGGCTCTTTTCTTCTCTTATAAATTTCAAACTTGGACTTTCCCTCTTACTCTCTCCTACACTCTGTTCTATGTAAATAATAAATTGGCAAATAGTCAACAGGAATTGGTATAATGTAGTTTATCTGTTATGCAAACATAATTTACAAGTGTCATTGATCTGGTTTTGACTTGTTTTGTTGGTAACTTGACATTTGTCCAGGTGGGGCCCTCTGTCCTCTGTGAGGCCCTGTGTCACGCAAGGACAAAGATGGCTAGATGTTCAAAGCAATAATCACTGAAGCATGTATGTTATGCATTTTTCAATTTTAGTTTCACTCATTAAGTATGATGTTAAGTTATTACTCCCTTTGTCCCGATTGACTTTTTATTTATCAAGGCATTTAGTTTTAGGTGGATTTGGTGAGTGGTTAACAATTTCTATCTGAATAAAAAGGTGGATGTGAGGGGAAGTAGTGGAGTGTTTTCTTTATCGAATGAGGCCATGAGGGGGAGTGTGTGACCTTAACTTTCAGTGGTTTTTTTAAATTTTTTTTAATACGAGTACCATTTTTAAAGTTAGCATAATTTGAAATCCTAATCCACCAGACTAGAAAGCTGTCTTCAGAGTTGCAAACAGTAGGAGTGCCAGTGTGCCACAGCGCCACCTGTCACTGTTATGAAAATCTGGGGGAGGGGAGTAACAAGAGTGTTTCAGCTTCTGAAGTTCTATTTTGGGCTATTGGCATATGGAAATGAAATAAAACCACCCTGAAAGTGAAACGTTTGGGACTTAGCCTCGGGGCTGCCTCGCCCTAGCTGCTGCACACCAATATCTTTAATTTGCTCCTAATTATCTGCTCTTTCTATGAACCCCCATTGCCTGTGCACACACACCTCCCTGGAGCTTTTCTATCTAATGCTTTGCTGCAGTTCTGTTCGGTCTTGGTCTATAGGATTTGGTTTATGTTTTTGGGGCTAGATAAACTGATAAGTTAATCTTGACATGTCAAAGTTGGGATGGGATTGGTCTTAATCGGTGTATCCTTCTGGCTTTTGGCCTTTCACTTGGCTGTAGACCTTTCCAATACTAGAATTCTAGAAACATAATCTGTTTTCTTGGTGGTCAGAAAATTGTTTTCTTATTGTGTTACTTTTGAAATTTTATGAATCACAATAAATTCTATTCATAATCTGTATTAAAACATTAACAATATGTCATTTTTCTTTTGGAAAACTGAATTGAAGTTAGATTTTAACAGACGAATTATTAAAATCGATGATATTCATTGCAGAATTTATTAAAAAGTAATGTGTAGTCTCTTATCTTCTCCCCAAATTTCTTTTTCTGATGTACAAGAAGATTTTATTTGATTATTACATCTGTCAAAGTAGCTTTTCTTCTTTAAAGGAAATTATATGTCATATGTTCTGTATGTGTTTGGTGGTACTATTTCATAAATGGGTGAGCACACCGAGCAGCCGCGCATCATCTCTTCTTACCTCGATCTCCTTTCCTATCATTTCACTGGCCAACTTTTGGAACCATTACTCTTCAATTCGTAGGGATCTTTCAGTCACAATTTTCCTTTTCCACTTTGTTGAATATGCCTGAAGTTGAATTAGAGTGAATTTACTCTAAACTTGACCTTTCTGAAAATTATACTTGGGATTTTTAATTGTTCATATATTCTCCTGTGTGACCATATGATATACAAAGTATATATATATATATATATATATATATATATATATATATATATATATATATATATATATATATATATATATATATATCCGTTGACTCATTATTGTCTTTGAAATTTTATTTTGGATATTTTCTTACTATTTATATATTCCTCTCTGTGTGGGTAGTTTCATTTTAAAATGAGAATTAATTTAAATGCTTTGGTTTCAGATTTAGCAGCCTCGAGGGTAGTATATTTTTGTTTATCGAGATTTCTGCACTTCATTGGGTGCGTATCACTGTATTTTGAGTGAATGTTCCGAATGGTGCAAATGAGGGCCTACACCAAGCATATGATGCAGTTGCATACTAGATTGAACACTAGTTGATTTTTATCAGATAATTTGTTAGGGTTGTGCTAATGTACTACTATTTTGCTGTTATGGTCAAGTGCTACTGCACAAAACCTGCCTTTTGGATGTATAAAATGATTTCGCTGGTGTTGGACTAGCCTACCAGCTTATATTTTTGGTAATATATTTATGCTTCTTGTTTGTCTATTTATCTTAATGATATTACTGCAGTTAGTTTAATTTGGTGGCCAGAGCATCCTGTAGTAACTTCCATTGGAATAGTTTCTCTACTTCAGAATGATCAAACTAGACCCAATGGGTGTAAAACTAATATTTGGCTGAGGGATATTCGGAAAATTGTCTGTAATGCATCGCAAAACTATCCATGTGTTGCAGGATTTTATTGTTAGCTGACCTGATTAATGATATGTCAAACCCTTTAGTCCCTATCAATTTGGAAAGCAATACTTGATTTATACTCTTTATGTCATTGTTTACCCGTCGGTCGCCAGCTAGCTTTTATACTTTAGACCCACAATTGATGAAATTACAGATTAGGAAAACTGAAAACGATATATGTTCCATCAAACGACTTTATTTGGTTAAGGTAGTAAGGTACACTAGTCGATAATGTTTTGATACAAAACACATGGAATAACTTTTTTTTTTTTTGTAGTAGTATATGTTTCAAAGCACTAATCTAATACGTGGAGTATATGTTTCATCACTTTAGACTATCTTTGTACCTTGTTATCGTTACATTCCTAATCTGTCTCCTGAAATACACACCCTCACAAAATTACATTATATGTGTTAGGGCAATAGCAATGGTGGGGTTTGTGTGAGGTTTGTTGGAATTTTTTAGAGGTTTGTCAACAAATCTCTTGTTGTGGGTAAAGGTTTGTATTTTAGAGGTTTGTAAATACAAACCGGTTTGATCATGTGAGTTGGCAAAATTTTGGGGCTTTTTCCTTTTTTTTTTTAAGAAAAGAAATGTTGTGGCAGGTTCATCTATTGTTGGTGAGAGGTTTATGTAGTGATGATGTGGCAGGTGTAGAGGTTTGTTCTATTGCTATTGCCCTTATACACACCTTTAACATTATAAAAATTACATTATATGCGTTATACACATCCTTAACATTCCTAATCTGTCTTCGGAACTCAAATTTTATATGCGTTAGTTTCAAAACTAAATTACAGATGTCTCATTGATCAAATCCTAATGGATCTCATATATTAACCGGCTAATAATCAAACTTTGCACAAAGCTCATACACTAGTTCGAGTTAAGTTATACTTCGTACTGTATATAATTAGATATTACGGAGTAATTAAAAGTATAAAAATATTGATATTATGAAACTTTATATTAATATCTATTTCGTATCTAACAACATATTTAATGATAAAATTTGTAATTAATATGTCACCAAACTTTTAATTTTGGTTAAAATATTGTACTCCTCCCGCCTCTAAATAACATTCCTACATTTATTCTCTCTATTATATGAGGAATAAATGTTAGAAGTAGGAATGTAATCTAGGAAAGGAAGGAGTAATTTTTTACTATGTACTTTCTCCCCCTTAAAAAAAAAAAAAATAAAATAAAAGAAACACGGGAAATATATACTTCATGTAACATCTACGTTGTTATATCCCAAAAATACCAAATTGGGCCATCATATAATTCCCATAATAGAATATTCAATTAAACATTAGGCCACCTTCAAATTCCTTCATCCATCCAATATTTGGTTGTACTGTCGGGCGTCGGCGCCTCACCTTTCCCACGTGCCTTCAGCTACGTCATCCCAACCAATTAAACCCCCAAAAACAATGTCCAAATAAAAAGATAAATAAAATTAAAAAAACATTTAATAATAAAAAAAAAAAGCTGAAGTGGACAAAGAGATGCCACCAATCTTCCAACATCAACAACAAATCACCTCTTTCAACCTCCATTAATTTCCCCCAAACTTCCTTCCGTCGTACAAGCCACCGTACACGGCGGAGCTACAAATTTCTCTGATCAACCAAATCAATCGATCCAATCAACAATTAACAATCGAATAATTATTATTATCATCAACTCAGCAATTCAATTCGAATTTCTTAGTGATCGATTGATTGATTGTTCAACAATGGCGTTAAACATGAAAACCCTAACACAAGCATTAGCGAAAACAGCAGCAGTAATCGAGAAAACGGTATCAACAACCGTACAAGAAGTTACAGGTCCAAAACCCTTACAAGATTACGAATTAGTTGATCCGATTGGATCAGCAGGTCCTGCTCTTGCTTGGAAATTGTACTCTGCGAAACCTCGTGGATCTTCTACTGTTGGGTCGCAGTATTCCGCAGTTTGTGTTTGGTTGCTTGATAAGAGGGCGCTTACTGAGGCTCGAACCCGGGCCGGGTTATCGAAGGCGGCCGAGGATTCGTTTTTGGATGTTTTGAGGAATGATGCCGGTAGGTTGGTGAGAATTCGGCATCCTGGCGTTGTGCATGTGGTGCAGGCGCTTGATGAGACTAAGAATGCAATGGCATTTGTGACTGAGCCGCTTTTTGCTTCTGTTGCTAATGTTCTTGGGGATTTGCATAATGTTGGGAATGTTTCTAAGGAGCTTAAAAGTGCTATGGTATGGTAAAAGGTTTTTAATTTATTAGTGTTGATTGATGTTTTTTTTTTATTGTTGGGAGTTGAATTGTGATTTAATTTTTGGTTTTTTGATGTAGTTTTTGTACATGTTTGTTTGGGGAATTGTGTAGGAGATGGGGTTGCTGGAAGTCAAACATGGGTTGCTTCAAGTTGCAGAATCATTGGACTTTCTTCATAATAATGCTCGGCTTGTTCACAGAGCGATTTCTCCTGAGGTTAGTTGCTCTTCTTATCAACTTTCTTTCGTGTTCGACAATGGTAATATTTTGTGATGATCAGTTGCGATGTGTAACCAGTATGTTGTCATATCGATTACTTCGATGAAGTGAAAGTTATGTTTGTTTATATCATTATGTGTTGCACAAGGGGTTTGCTGATTGTTGAAGTAGTGGAAGTTTTTTTTTGTAATGGAGTGTTTAGTGATGGTAAGAAAATTGAGATGACCACCTTTAAGAAGCAACGAATATTGTGTTATATTGTTTTAAATTAGTTGCTGGCTAGTTGTTGAACAATTAGGAAATACATTTCCTAGTGACTTGCAACTGTGGGATTAACCTAAATGGTCGAACACCTGAAGAGACAATTTTTATTACCTGTTATTGTAGCTGATGGATAGAGAGTATCTAGATGTTCAGTCTGAGAGGAAAATTTAATATCTCGAGTGAGTGGATTTTTTTTTTTTCTCAGTACTATATTAGGGGTTTCATAATTACTATATCATCCTTCTGATGCACTCATTTTCTCTCACCATACCATGTCCCTTGAATCCACCTATAATTGCTAGAGATGTGTTTGGTTTGATATATATATATATATATATATATATATATATATATATATATATATATATATATATATATATATATATATATATATATATATATATATATATATATATAACATTTCTGAACTATGTATGACATGAATGGGTAGTTTTTAATCAGTCAAGAGATCTTTTTGTTGCTTTCGTGTCATATGCTTTGTGTGTGGTATGATTGAAAGTCGTATGCTTTCCATTCTGAACTTGTGAAACTCCTATAGTCCTATGGCTTTAGCACATTGATTTAAGGTTGCGGAGAGAGTGTGGGCTTGGCTTCCTTCTTGATGCCATCTCAGCATCTGCATTTTTCTATGTTGCTTCTGGCTGTAAGTAGGCTAAATTTATGTGTTCCACATGTTTGGCGTTTCTGGTGGATGAAACTAAAGATGGGGTTAATGCCATTTTGGAGCAATGGAGGCAAAGGTTGGAATCTAGAGGGTTTAAGCTAAGTTGGAGTAAGACCGAATATTTGGTATGCCGCTTTGGTACACAGAGGGGGACAAACGATAATGTAGTGAATTTGGACGGACAGGATTTGACCATGAGTGAGTGTGTTAATTATCTTGGATCGATCATCCAGACATTGATCAAGACGTGACCCACAAGATTAAGTCGGGGTGGCTTAAATGGAGAGCGACCACGGGAGTGTTATGTGACTGAAACATTCCTTTACAGTTGAAGGGGAAATTCTATAGGACTGCCATAAGACCAAGTGTTGCTTTATGGTACCACATGTTGAGCTACTAAGAAGGAGCACATTAAAAAGATGGAAGTACGGAAATGCGTATGTTAAGATTGATTTGCGGGAACACTCTAAGAGATAAAATTAGAAATGAAGTTATTCGCAAGAAAGTGAATGTTGCAGGCATTGCAGAGAAACTAAGGGAAATTCGCTTGCATTGGTTTGGGCATGTAAAACGGAGACCCTAAGGTACTCCGGTACGAAGAGTGAAAGAGTGAGATCATGGAGAGCTTAAAAGAGGTGGAGGGAGACCGAAAATGACTTGGTTGGAAGGAATTAGGAAGGATATGAAGCAAATGGTTTTGCATGAGGATGAGGTATTTGATCGTAGGGGATGGAGGGAGGAAGATTTTTGTGGATGAATATACGGAATAATCACTTTTGGTTCATGTAGTCGACTACTCATGGGATTAAGGCTTTGATTGACATGTTTAGCGTTTCTGTTCTGAATAAATGATAGAACATGTTGGAGTAGGGTTCCCGTTGGGTTGTTTTTTCAGATTGAGTGGTGTTCGTGTGCATTTGACCTGATGTTTCTTTTCTTAATGGATATTCTGGAAATTACTTCGTCTGATCTTTTGTTTGATTGACACCCTGTCTAATTTCTATAGGACTTCTCATCTCTTCTACCTGTCGTTAATTTCTCTTTTGATTTGGAGTTCATTTCACATATACTGATATCTGGAAAAGGTTATCCTAAATATTGATGGTTTATGATTGAATTCCTTGGATGCCGTTAAATAAGTTAGATTACATACCAGGCCTTTTAGTAAAATACACTTAAGGTCAAATTATTATAGGAGACCAAAACTTGTTGCAATCTGTTATGGGCAGATCTTATTTTTGTTTCCTTTTTTTTTTAGATGAAAGAGTTATTATCTTATCAACCTTTGTCATGTTCTAAAGCTGTTTACTGTTGCAGAGTGTGTTAATTACTGCTAGTGGAGCCTGGAAGCTTGGTGGTTTTGGTTTTGCAGTTTCCACTGATCAGGCATCTGGAGCTTCATTAAGTGCACAGGCATTCCACTATGCTGTAAGTTATTCTTTTGCCTCTATTGACGTGTTGAAATCTAAACATTTTTCTTTTGAAAGATCACAGATGTAATATCTTTGGCTAAATTTTTTTGGCTATGCATACCCCATTTTGTGCTAAGAACACTTACCTTTAATGGGTTGACTTGCAGGAATATGACGAGGAGGATTCTATACTTCCGCTCCAACCCTCTCTTAACTATACTGCCCCTGAGCTGGTTCGCAGTAAAGAATCTTCAGGTGGTTGTTCGTCAGATATATTCAGTTTTGGATGCCTTGCCTATCACTTGATTGCTCGTAAGCCTTTATTGGACTGCCACAACAATGTCAAGATGGTATCTCATTAAATTGTAACTTGAGATATGAAATATTGATGTTTTTTTTTGTTCCTGTGTTCTGACTTTTTATGACCAACAAAGTTATAATTTTTATGCATTCATTGATGGATTAATCTTGTTTAGTAAGGTAGTTTAAGAGTCATCCCCTACTATATCTCAAATTCCTCTGTACCTTTGCTGGATAGTTCCCTTTAATTTATACTTCATACTTTTTGAGTAGGGGATGGAGGTAGGAAGGTGTAGGAGCTGATAAAAGAGAATAGAAGCAAGAACCAAGAATTTTACTTACAACCTTAAATTTTGTTGTTGCTTTTCTTCTGTCTTTGCTTGAAGCTCTGAAACATCTGTTATTGAGGAGTACCTATTTTTGCACTTATAGATTTGAATTGTATTCGACCAGTTTTTTCTTTACATATGGTTTTTGCATATTATTCACCTGTGTCATTTAGATATTTTAGACATTTGGGCAGATAATTCGATCAAAGATGCCCTCTGATGGATCTTTATTTAGACCACTTCTTAATTAATTAATTTATTTCTTCTCGGGCCATTTTTCCCATGTATTGGAATTGCTTTGATCAATGATGTGTAGTATGTCTATCATTCTAAATAGTTGGTTCTTTTTTGACAGTACATGAATACGCTGAACTATTTAACTAGTGAAACATTCTCATCCATCCCAGCAGAGTTGGTTCCTGACCTACAAAGGATGCTTTCATCTAATGAGTCTATGAGGCCTTCGGCTATGGATTTTACAGGTACTGGGTGTACTCCTTTTATTGGATTATTAGTCCTGGTTTATGCTTTCTTTTTTTTTTTTTTTTTTTGGCTCCTTAACTGCTTGCGCAAAGATTCTACTGCTTACTTTTCTATTTACGAGGTATATTAGCCAAAAATTTGTTTCAAATCACAAGTCAGTCTACATTACCACAACAGTTAAATATTTGTTGTTCCTTTTTAGGATGTCCATAAAAGGGGTTTAAAAATCGTTCTGTTACTTAAATTAGAATTACTTGACTCATGTGAATTGGATCCCTCCACTAACTCTCTTTCTTAGTCATTCTTAACCCATCCTACTAAATTCCTTAATATGCATGCCAAAGCTTAACAGGAAGATTTTTCATGGATGGAGGGAGTAGCTGAAAACTAGTATTTTTATAGTAGTTTTGCTTTCTACGTATTTCAAAAGTTTTACTCTTCCATTGATTTTCGGTAGTCTAGTGAATTTTATCTTGTCAGGCTTTGTCAAAGATATGATTTTAAATAATAGGCTTTCCATTATATGTAATAATGATATGTGCTTAGCTCTCGTAATTTGTTGAAGACCAAACTTAGATTCATTTTTCTCTTTGGGGCAGGACTCTTGCATAAGTTCTCATTAAGTGCTGTATATACTTGTTAGATAGTTATATGCTTTATTGATATTCCCCTTGGCTACAGAAGATTGCACCAGTCCTTTTTGGCTTTTCTGTTGAAGATTGTGCTATCTCTGTATTATGTAGCAGGTGCTCCACAACTTCCTCTCTACTTTATCCCCTGTATGCAAAGTGAAAGAAATTTTTACTCACTCAAAACAACTTCTAATGTGAAATGAGGGGCTATAATAGACCAAGATTTTTGAGATGGAAGTTAAAAGGAGATGAAGATTTAGATGATACTCTGGAATATAGATGTACTAGACAGAAAATTAATATTTTGGAATACAACAAATTTGGGAAATGGATAATTGATTTAATGCTGATGTAATTAAATCATCAACAATGGTGCTACGATTCCAGGTCTTCAATCTCTTTCTCACAGCTACCTCGCTGAATTATAATGCAATAGTAGTGGTGTCCTTTCCCCTAGGCTAGTCTATTACTTGGGAATGGGGCATTATTTTAAGGATGGGAGGGAGTAAATGATAAAAATGTCATAATAAATGGAAAATCCATGACAGTCTAGAATGTTTTTATAATTTTATCTGAGCTGTCTCGTAATGGGATAGAGCATTTTGTTTCTTGTAGTTAAAATGTTGATTTTGCTTGAAGTGTCATAATGAGTGTCCAAATTGTCATATTGTTAATGTTATTGAGAATTAATGGAAGTTATTTATCTTTCAAATCTATTGGAGGTTCATCTTTCTTTCGAGATGATACAAGATTGCGGGCGCTTCGCTTCTTGGACCACTTGCTTGTAAGAATCATCTGTTTTCCCCTCAGTTTTGCAGGTTCACCTTAATTGCCTTAATAAGATTATTGATAAAATAAATGGTTTGTTTTGCAGGAGCGAGATAACATGCAGAAGACTGAGTTTTTGAAAGCATTGTCGGATATGTGGAAGGACTTTGACTCAAGAGTGTTGCGGTATAAGGTTTGACTTTCTTTACTGCTGCATTTAAGCTTTTCAGATTTCACAGATTGCTGACATCCAGCTGAGCTTCCCATGCTATGTAAATCCTTTAGAATCTGATATACCTTTTTACTCTGCTCTGTGCAGGTTCTTCCACCTCTTTGTGCTGAACTTCGCAATGTCGTAATACAATCAATGATATTGCCGATGGTCCTTATGATAGCTGAGTCTCAGGTACAGACATTATTGCTTGACTGGTTGGTTTAATCACAATTGATCTAGATTGTTGCCATTGTTTTGCCTTGTTCAGTTCTATCAGTTCTGCAATCTTTGAGCAAGTTTTGACCTTGTAATCTATCTATATATATACTAAAATAACAACCGCTGATGTCATCATTGCCTATGTGTCACTTTTTTATTTAATTTTTTCCCTCCAAAATGCAAAGATTATGTCATATTTTTTTTCCTTTTTAAGCTACCCTATTTAACATAGCTTTGAAAATCTATTCCATTTGAATTTTTAAATTTTAAATTTTGGGATTTCTACACATATTATGCTATTTAGTTATTTACAAGTTGTTGACAATAGTTAATAATATAATTTAATTGAAATTTCTTAATTAAATATGAAAATTATGCACTTTCGGGAATTGTATATTCATATTTAATTAGAAATTAGTTAGGAAAAATGAGGAAGTTATTTTATTTCAGTACGTGTTAAAAGTCTATAATTCATTTCTTATTTTAAAACAGTGCATCACACGGGATTAATCTAGTGCTATAATAATTATGTGATAGGTGTTGTGGTGGTATCTGTATGGCGGATACCAGCGAGTATCTGAACTTTTAAGTGACTTTTGATGTATGCTTCTATCTTTATGGGTTTTCTTTGCTGATTTGTTGAGCAATGAGAGGGTACTTATTTTCTATTACTGCTCTTCTCCATGTTTTCTAACTGGAATACCACACATATAATGAGTTCAACTTTTATGCAGGACAAACAAGAATTTGGGCTATCAACCTTGCCAGCTCTTGTCCCAGTCTTAAGTTCTGCTTCTGGTGATACACTGTTGCTGCTAGTGAAGCATGCTGAACTGATCATAAACAAGGTGATACAGCTAGCCTAATTTATTTGTTGATCCTTTTGCTTCCTTCTCCTGCTATCAAGATGCCTATGATTGGTAGTTTTCATATGCTCCTCGATATCCCTTGGCAAGTTATATGAAATTCTGTGCTTCTCTTTGAATCAAAGGAGGCACGGATGGGTTAGTCTGGCCAAAAGCTACCCTGGTGTTACAAAGTTGAAGCATAGCCGTATAGTTAGCAACTTAGCAATTGCCAGTCTTTACTTTGTTGCACTATTAGACAACTGTATGCTATCTCACAACGGATCTCCACCATAGAGTGACTAGGGAAATAAAATTGCTGCTGATTTTAATACGTTCTAGCATGCTGGTGGTTTTTTCAGTATAGAATATGCAGTTTGGGAATTGGAAGTGGGATTTCGGATGGAGAATTTTATGATTCCAAGTCTTGTGTAAGGCATATCAAAGTCGGGGGTACATTAGTTTGATATATGTCCATTAGTGGCAATTTTGGTCATATTGGCTGAGTGGCTTATTCCCTGCCCATTTGCTTATTTCCTGTCTATTTTGGTCAAATTGTGAGTTTAAACCCATTTATTGAGGGCATTTTGGAAGTAAAAATTGGAGTTGCTGGGGGGAGTGGGAATGGGAAATTGTAATTTTTTTTCCCCTAGTAAATTATTTTCACATGATTTGTGTGCTACTATAGATTGGAATAAGGACGAGTTATTATAGATTGGAATAAGCGGTCTTAAAGTTTATCGTTATTTGTATATTTATTTAAAAAAGGACTGGGGGGATTCAGAAGAAGAATTAGGCTAAGGCCCTGTTCTAATTCAATTGATTCTATAGGAATCTAAATTATTTTAACTTATTGAAACTTCTAATATACCTAATGTTACTAACCAAAACTGAATTTTACTGGTAAATAAAATTTATTTTTACTGATGGAACTTATTTTTATTGATTGAAACTTATTGTTACCAATTGAAAATTATTACAGTATAACTGATTGCAATTTATTTTTATTGAGCTTTTTTTTATAATAAATTAAGCCAGTTAAGGTAAAGATTTTAAGAGAGCAGGGCCTAATTTGTGAGGGCACCTTGTCCTCTTGCTGTATTCTTCGTTCTGAGCTGTAATAATAGATATGTTTTTGTAAAAATTTAGCTCTTATGTATCCTTGTTAATAGCATATTTCTCAAGGGGAGAGAATGTCACTTGTGAGACTTTTTTATTTTTAATCCCCCTCTTGCTTTCTCCCTGTAATCTATTGTCTGCATCAGTAGCAGCAACCTCTAAATCCATCATACCATAACCCATGAACCGTCTACGTTGATGTGGTTGAAAATAATAGAGAAGGAGCAGTTAATTTGGCAGTACCCAATTCCTGGCTTAACATTATTATCCTTTCTCTTATTTGGGTAACATGATGGTGGGTTATTCTCAATCGCATATACCTCTTTTCATGCACATTCCATGAATAAAACTTTGGAGCAGTAATTTTGGAAACTCATTGCCAATTTTCTATCATGAATTCCTATGAATCCAACATCCCTTATTTTATGTTTAATTCCTTGAAGCATACGTGAAGCTGATGCAAATTAAGATTTTGATAGTTAAATTGCCATTCCCGCAATTTTGTTCTCATGTAACAAGTGTCCCTTTTTAGCTTTTTGGGTGAAATAGCTCTTTGTACTTTGAATTAGGCTGCAAAGTTGTGAAAGAGAGTATGCCATATCAGTATAATTGCATTATCACAAGCAGTAATTATAACTTGGTGTAGCTCATGCATTTCAGAGCATATTAGAATTCAGATTATAATAAAAATTAGGTAGCACCCAAGCCATGCTTTGCTTTATTTTTAACTGTTTTTTGCTCCTAATTTAAAGCTTATTTCAATGGATGTTTATTTATTTACTATTATTATTTTTTGTATATTCTTAATGCCCCAGACTCATGTTTACATCCCAAAGCAAGTCATTTCATTAATTATGCTATGATTAGGGGGTAACTTTCGGAGGGAAACCTGCTTTTGTGTCTTTGGATTTAGTATATTATATATAGATGGGTACTCTCTCTTTACAGTGCTTTTGTCTTAAATTTCAGTCATTTAAAAGTACTTCCTTTCCCTTAACTGTTTTCACAATAGGATTTGGCACAAATTTGAAGGCTAGAGGTGAGACTCGTGGGAATTTGAAATATTTGGGCTGGATAGTGGGGGGAAGGTGGCATTCTTCAGATGAGAAGTATAGCTTTATTTGAAATGGTGTCCATTAGGGTAATATGATGAGGGGGCATAATCAAAGTGCTTGTAAACTAATATAATTGTAGTGACTTACGACTTTCAAGTAGTGATTTACATGATGCTCTAATGAATTAGTAGCCATGCATTTCTGTGCCAAATCTCAAGGGTATCGGATCAGAAAGGGAGTATTACCCAGGAAGAGAAATGAGGAAGGACATGTTACGTAGAGGAATTGAACAAATTTTTACCTTTAGAATTGAAAAACATGGATGAAGTATACGTAGGATCATCTAGAAATAGGTTAGTTCAAAAACAATGATTAAGAGGTCTCAGAGCCAAATCTTGTCCTAGCAGCGTAAGTTGGTGTGTATCTTTGCACAGTGTGATCTTAAGCTTTTGGGCGTTTGGATGTCATTCCCTGTTAAGTAGATGTAAGTTATTGTATGTCAATGTCTTCTTTGACATTAAAGCAAGTTATACATGCCTAGGATGTTCAGGAACTAGTGGTGTTTGTGGTATCATTGCTCTCTTTCATTTTATTTATTTTTTGGTTGTGTGGAGCATGTGACTTCTATTCTTGTATGATTTTGCTAATATAGGCCCTTATATGTGAACTTAAGGGCCACATAGATCTGAATGCATTTATTGTGTGGATAATTACTGTTCATTTAGGACTATTGAAGGCCTGGATAACGAAATTTGCGTACATGCCTGGGATTATGATTTATTTTTCCTGATGCTGTCTTGCTGTAATAACTGTCGTCTGATTTTCGGCATTTACTTTAGTTATGTGAATTATTATGTGCTTAGACTTTATGCCTGCCACTGACCTTCCGGTTTTTTTTTTTTTTTTCAAAAACCATTCAGAGTAATCACGAAGATCTAGTCTCACGTGTTCTTCCCATGCTTGTTCGTGCTTATGATGACACTGATCCCCGCATACAAGAGGAAGTTCTGAAAAGGACACTTTCTCTGACAAAGCTTCTGGATCCTCAGGTTTGACTCTCAAGGATTTTTTTTTTTTTTTTTTTTTGGGAGATGATTTTAAATGGGAAAAGGTTAAAGATTTCTATGAGAGGATAGGCATTTTGCTATGTGATAGATTTATTAGCTTGTGGGGCACTTTCTTTAATAGGCTTTTCTCTCCGGGATAAGTGGGCTAATAGATTATTTTTATGTACCTAAGAATTATATTGTATTTTGGTTGCTTAGCATACCTCTTATAATGTTTTCCTGCTTC
Source organism: Chenopodium album (assembly GCF_948465745.1). Taxonomy (NCBI): domain Eukaryota; kingdom Viridiplantae; phylum Streptophyta; class Magnoliopsida; order Caryophyllales; family Amaranthaceae; genus Chenopodium; species Chenopodium album. Next base: position 39,679,927 of record NC_137849.1, read on the forward strand.
TCATCGGTACAGTTAGTGAAGCAAGCGATAGTTACTCGTGTACATGGCCTGGCTCTCAAGACTACTGTTGCTGCTGTAAGTAACTTCATCTTCTATTCTTCTCCTCTATATATGTGGTTTATTGTGTCAGTATCTTATTGTGCTTTAGATGACATTAGTAGATGCTGGAGTGTCAAAAGATTGGCAGTATTTTAGTACTAGTCATAAGATGACATGCTGTGGCAGCTAATAGGAGTATTAATTGTTGCTAATTGGCATATAGTGGAATGGAAAGATTAGCGTGAAATACACGGACTCTTTGCAATGTGAGCTTACTCTTTGTTTTATCATAGAAGACATCATATCGCTTAGAAGGGCTCTGTAATCATTTGAAATCATCAATAGCACACTGACAAAATCAGTTTCTCGTCCATCCTGCTGGGGACATAAGTTCCATTAAGTGCCCTGAGACTTCTTATAATAATTGTTAACATGTTGAACAGGTGTATTTGCTTTAATAGGAAATGATCTCCTACCTCCGTTTTTTTTTTAGTTGCAACTTTGGGGTATTATTTGAGAGATAAAATATTCCAAAGTTGCAACTAAAAAAAATCGGAGGTAGTATATAGAAGTTTTTTGGGGCAATAATTTCACTGAAACCAGTAGAGATTAAACATTGGCGTATGAATTTGTATGTAGTACAGCTTAGCTTGATAACCTCCAACATCCAGTTGATGTGAGATATTTTGTTAAATTGTTTTCTCATGTCTCCAGCATCTGTTGTGATTTCATCTCTGGATTTTGTGCAGTTATATTTGCTAAATTTGCTTCTGATGGGCAGGTGAGAGTGAATGCTTTGCTATGCTTAGGGGAGTTGATTCATACGCTCGATAAAAATTCTGTCATAGAAATATTACAAACTATTCAACGTTGCACAGCTGTTGACCGTTCTCAGCCAACTCTTATGTGTACTCTTTCGGTTGCTAACTCTATCTTGAAACAGGTATGAAATCAGTATTATTGTCATTCTGAAGATGCTTTATGCTTACTATTAAATCCATATTAGAAGTTGGAACTAATTCTTATCTCTGGCTTCCTTCTGGCTATCTTCATTCTTTAGTACGGAACAGAGTTTGTGGCAGAACATGTTCTCCCTCTACTCATCCCTCTTTTAGTCGCTCAGCAATTGAATGTCCAGCAGTTTGCAAAATATATGGCCTTTGTCAAGGACGTTTTAAGGTAAATTTATTATGTGCTTCTTTAATGCATATTGCTATTTACACTTTATAGAGATGGCCAATGGGAGCAAAGATTCTCATTTGGTTTATCTGGGATTGGTCTAATAACAGGAAAATAGAGGAGAAAAGAGGAGTATCTGTGTCTGACTCTGGCATTCATGAGGTTAAATCATCTCCTGCACTAGGATCTATGACGACACCACCTAAAGAAATGAATGGGACACTGTCTGCCACAGCTGTGAAGAAGGGGCAATCATGGGATGAAGACTGGCCTGTCACAAAGAAATCGGACACATCTAGCCAATTTTATCCAACAAATATATCATCTTCAATGAAGCCTGTTGATGAGAATTGTTTGACGAATGGTGTATCCATGCAATCCCATTCATCTGTGTTACCTTCTGTTTCTGATTCACAACTGATGAATTCTTGCCCGTCTATTGATATTGAGTGGCCACCTCGTACAGCTGGTGTAACCTCTCTAAGTAATAATGAGATGCAAAATCAGGGAGCATCTAATGCAGGTTTTGATGAAATTGACCCTTTTGCTGACTGGCCCCCTAGACCTACTGGTTCTGGAATTTCAAACGACGGAATTTCAGGACTATCCACTAACAAGCTTGGTTCCAGCTATAGCACAGGCTCTTCAAACAGCACAACTCCCCAGAACATCAATTTCTCAAGCTGGGCTTCTGGTACTCCAAGTTCTATTGAGCCATCAAAACAATATCAGGGAGTTTCAGGATTGAACTGCTTGGCTTTTGATAACGGGCTAGGATATGGGCAGCCATTAGGTGCTCTGAAACAAAATCATGGCACTTCTAATTCAGGGAATTCGAAAGATCTTGGTTCCATTTTCTCATCTCCCAAAACTGACCATAATGCCCTTAGACTGGCTCCACCACCCTCCACTGCTGTTGGTAGAGGGAGGGGTAGAGGCAGAGGAGCTCATGGTCATTCTTCTGGCATGGCTACTGGTACACGTAAGCCAGCTTCTGAGCAGCCGCCACTTATGGATTTGCTATAAAAGGATGTATCCATGGTTCATATGTAATGAACAGGGTAATGTCAAAGATAACAAGTTGAGGATTAGTGATGCCGATGGGTATACATATGCCTGGATATCAAGTCAGTGCTTCGATGATGATTTTCGGATTCATACAGCTGGGAAATTGTGCGAGCCAGGCAGCCATGGAATGATGATATATGCTTGTTGCTTCCATTGTATCACTTGTAGAATTTTGTAACGAAAATCTTACATATTTAATTTGTGCCATTTGATTTCATTTTTTCCCTTTAGAATATTTTTTGGATGAACAGCCTTTGTACACATAATGACTTGCAACATCCTGAATTAGAAACGTAGTGAGATTTTTTTTTTTTTTTTTTTTTCTTTTTTGTATAAGAGAATGTTAAATAGTCTTGTAATAAACACATATTGATATTGTTACCACTTGGTTGAATGACACTACCAATTTATGTAGTGTGTTGCAAGTTCTGGCTAGATCCCGACCTTTCTACTCCTGAGTCTTAACACGTACGAAATTACGAATTATTATACGAAGTACCTACCATATGTGGGAGATGCCTATGATTAATCAGTTATTGATCTGGAAAAGAGAGAATATGTTTATTCAGAGAATGAGGGATAGCTCACGTAGTTAGAGCTTTTCTCTCAATTTTAAGAGATTGTGGGACCAATTCTCACCCCTGCCCTTTGTTTGTTTAGGGACGACAAGCTCAAAAATAGCGGTATTAAAATTCAATTGTTAAAATTATTACTTATTGATAATTAAAGATATTATTAGTCAAATTTTTGTATTGACATATGTGCATAAGTGAAATGTTTCACTTATTTAATTTTTTCTTTTAGCTTATAATGAGATGGAGATGAGATTATTGGTGGCCTTCACTATTGTTTAATACTCATTTTTTTTTAATGGAATAAGGATGGGTGATTGCATTAAATAATAATAGTCATTCAGCACTTACAATAATCATCCCTTAAGATATCTAAATTCACAAAACAAGTATTAAACACCCTTAAACTAATACGAGTAGTATCACTTTTGAACTGCTCCTGCTTAATTTTATATGTCATTGCATTGTTCTTGACGGAGCTCCATTGATGTATAGTCATGATTCTCATGAAAGTTATAAAACTTAATTGGTCATCATGATCAGTAAATTTACAAGACAAATCTTTTAAATTTGCACCCCTATACCAACAGACATGTAATTCCACAATTTTGTAAGACAAATCTTCCAACTTATTGTAACCATGCACACATGAAAAACAAACAAACAATAGAAAATCGACTAAACCCTACCTGTAGGGACGGACTATAATCACCCTATTATATTGTTGGTGATCTTTATTATCAACTAAAGACATTAATTTGAAGAAAAGTTTGGAGCTTACCATTGATAAAATTAATGGCAGCCTCGAAGTTTAACTACAGTGGCCAAGTTTGAAGAGTGAACATATAGTTTTTGGGTTTTTTTGTTATTGCTGATTTGTTTAATACTACCTCAGTGTAGTCAAAGTTAATATACAAAGAATGCAAAAGGACAAAATGTTATATGCTGTTTGAAGAGTTTTTTCTTTACCAAATCTATTACGTCATCTTATTTTATGCCTATAAATGTAAAAATGTTTCCTTATTTAATTTGATTGAAAGATATAGAGCATTTTAATGATTGTACCTAGATACTTGCTTGCAATTTTAAATAATGTCTAACTACTAGCTTGATTATGGGCTATTGGAGCTAAAAAATGCCCAACTAAAATAAATAAAAGGAAAATTTGTCAATAATAAGTCAACCTTTGCGTGGTTAGCTTAAAATAAACTAACTTTTCAATTAACTCAAAATAAGTCAACTTTTAAGGAGTATTTTCTTTTAATAGGCCAAATGACCTACAACCTACCTAACAGGTCAATTTTTTGATTAAAAATAATTTGTTAAATTTCAGTAAAAGTTTAACTTTTTATTAAATAAATGTTATGAAATATTGTGTGGATGACCATTATACTCCTTTATCATTCCGGAATATTCTAGATGTAGGGTTTATTCTTATCTAAACATATTTGTGGATGTCCATCCCGTATCATTCTAGAACTTTCTAGATTTTAGGGTTTATTATTCTCCAAGCAAACCCTATCAATTGTACTGTATATATATATGTATACCTTCATCATAAAAAATACAAGTAGAATATACAGATCAATTTCCTCTCAATCTCTTATATTTCTGCTTATTTTATAACACGTTATCAGCACCATTCCTACCAATTGAGCGAATGAGGGATATTAGCAATTGGAAAACAAATTAATTCGTATGAACTCTGCTTCAACGTTGCTTTTTCTTTGGTGAAAAAGGTTACTTCTATATTCCTTTTCTTTTCTTGAATTATGATATGATATTAAAGCTTTAATATATTGTAAATATGATTGCCCCAAATTATCGTTGAATTTGATCAGGTTATCCGTTATCATTGTGTAGTTTTCCAATGATATATAATTGAGTTTTATTACTTGCTAAGTTTACATAATTAGATTTTGTTAATTTAGTCCGCTATCTAATAACTTTTTTTTAGAAGAAATGTGAGCACATGCAAAATACTTTAATGGAGATACTATGATACTGGCTTATTAAATTAGTTATCTATGATGTCCGACACTCCGGCTAACTGTATAATACTTGTATATGATTGAAACTGCCTTATAACATCGGCCTACTTTATCTTCCTTTACTAGGTAGCCAATTATGAATATATAAGATTAAGATTTGATGAGAACAATAAATTAATTAGGCCCTTCATGAATTAATACCTAGAATTTAAAATTAATTTTGCTGGAAATTGTACTCTTAAGTAGCATATATGTAGTTTTACTATTTTTGATCAATAATTTGCTATATCTTGATTGATATGTAATCTTTGAATTACTATCTACCATAGATTTATAAATTATATTATTTTGATGATCTAATCTACATATACTTTTTAAATATTAACTATCTGGTTTACTAATACATTAAATTAATTAATTGAAGTATTATGCTATTGTAATACCCTATTTGTTTGTTCTAGTTAGTATAAGTTTTAAGAATTTTATCACGGTTCGGTATATATATATAAATTACAAAATAGGACTGAAGATATACTTTACACGGAGCACCATATTGTGATAAATATGTATTTACTTGTCTTATGGCCTAAGATCTTACTTGTGAAAGATAAGTACCGTATTTTTTTTGGTGATAATTTTGAAGAGTAAAAGATATATATTCTAGCTTGATTTTCCTAGTTGTCCTTACTTGTCTTACGGCCCAATGATTTACTTGATGATATTGTGTTCTGCATTGAATGGAAAGAAACAATAACAGACTATAGAGAATTATCTCTAATTAATTTGCATCAAATACTAACATACTTTATATTACTTTTGTGAATTATATATACATGTTGTATGAATATCAACTTAGTTTATGCATGGTCACTAAAATAATACTATATATTAGACACCCCACACATGCTTAAATTGTGATTTGTGAGTTTAACAATTACATGTTTATATTATGCATGGCTAATTTTAATAATGCATATGCATTACAACTAAATATATATGATTTGGATTCCTTTTCACAAGCCTATGATGTTTGACTAGATGTCAACACTCTTTATTTTTCTAGTTGACCTCGAATTATGTTAATCACAATCTATCTTGCTTTTTCACCTGCAATGTTGAAACTCTTTTATTTTGTTAATTATATGGGAAAGGATTTGATTGATGAACAATAGTTTGTGATGACAATAATGACTATTACATTAGATACATTAGATATTTATGAAATGATCAATCTAGACATATATCATCTAGTAACTTGCAATCTAATACTGTATAATTACATATCCTTTTCCATTTTTGGGACTTGAAGTTTCAAATATTGTTCTTTAGTACGTTGTACTATCTCATGTACATGCATTATAATTGACATTAACTTGGTGTGTACCATATATGATCATATTGTCAATAAACATATAAGTAGAACCTATTATGAGACATACTGCCACTTTAATGTTGAAATAATTATTGATGTGTGTTTTGAATATGATTACATATATACTATTATACGCCTTAATGAAGTTGTATTATATAGGAATGTTGAATAAGTTGGACATGAAATCTCATACCTATAAAACAGAAGTTCCTTTAATCTATGAAGGTTTACAAACCCGCAAAAGATAGTAATATGAAGATATTTATATGTGACTTAGAAATTTCTATTATTTTCACAATACTAATGTGATTTTATAAATATAGTGTCATGAGAAAGAATATACAAAGTTTTGAATAGTATATTATCAAACTCAAGGTCAAAATTGATGATTTATAAATTACTAGATTTACTCACTCCCAGAAGTGAATGAGAATTTGTATGATTGGAAAGAAGCATGTTTGCATGATGTTTTTGTTATCAAATCATTGAAAAGTTCAATAAGATTACAAACATTATTATATTTCAACTATTTGACCGAGAAATAATCATTATGAGTTTATGAAATACAACATGACATGAAATTGTGAGCAACGGATCAATAAAATAATTACATGATTTTACAAGAGAAATTTAACTTTGATTGATACATGATATTGCTAACTTAAAAGAGCAAGGAATTTAAAGATTGTTGGACTGTTTTTATACCCCCATATGCAAGATTAGGGGGAGATAGTGTTTATTCCATTATTTTTATGTAATTTTTGTACATGAATATATTGATGGTCAGTTTGGTACATACAATAGCCTAAATATTGATGATTTATTTAATAGTGGTGGCCACATGTGAATTAAATATTTTGAAATGATACCATCCTGAAGATGGATATAAATAAATTTCATTGTCATATTACTCATATACTAGTTGTACTGTAAATGCTCCAATTTACATTGATGTCCCTGAAGGACGACATCAATTGCTGATGAACCTATAGCACGCCTGAAGCGTGATAGATCAATAAGTTCTAAAGATGATTAAGTATCTTCGAAAAGGAAAGGAGCCACTATTGACAATGACAAATTTGAGGAAGTGATAAATCCCAATATATTTCTAGAAGAAATCACTTTAGTAAAGTTCATATGTTCTATAAAAGACTCCAGAAGAGTATGAAACGTCCAACAAGATTAACATGTATCAAGATTATAGTCAAAACTCTAGCAGAGTATGAGTAATTATTGAAATAATAATAAAATAAAAAAAAAATAGTGATTGTCTTGCCAATTGTAAAAAGAACACATGTTGGTGTTTTAATATCACATCATATTCATGCCCATGCATAAAGTAAGTTTAATAGAGTGATCACTAGTATTGGAAAACTGACCAAAATTCAAATTTAGAGAAGTGATTGGATGTGATAATTAAATTAGGCCATGCGGGTTTAATAATTACCCGTTATGGAAACCTGAAGTTTCATTTGATAATGTGCTGACACTCTCTCAATGTTAGATATATGAAATGAATTGAATGGCAAGACATAACATTGAGATTGAGCTATATTTGAATTGTGATTCATAATAATTTGTGTTGATGAAAATTTCAAGAGTTAATAGGTTTGATTTCTTATATAAAAGAGTAATGGGTGACCAAAAGTTCACCAAAATAACTTATATATTATTGTCAACTATTAGGTGACCAGAAGCTCACCAAATACACCATTTAAGTCTTTAAAGATCCAGAAGATCACCACCTAGTAGAATTACAAGCAAATGATTTATGCTTGTATAACAATTCTTTTGATTGGGGCTATTATATGTTAGCACATAAGAAATTGGAAAAGAAGGAAAAACGTACAACTGCACAACACATGTCTCCCCATTGATATTGTTTTTCCAGAAGATATAATGAAAAGGGTAATAATAGATACACATGCAATATGAAGTTAATGAAGAAATGATTCTTCATTGAAATTGTTCTCCAGAAGAGATAGAACTTCTTTATTACAAATCTTCTGGGAAATAAATTTTGATTGTGATCCTCCTAAGGAAGTGAATTTATTTAGTGCAAATTTGTCTACTAAGTTGGTATAGAATCAAACGCCCCTATAAATGAGATATTTTACCAACTTAGGGGGAGAATTGGAGTAAGTTGGCAAAAATTAATTAAACTGATAATCCCTATATAAATAATGGTAATTTGAAAGGTTTTTTAGCCAACTTTCGTCCATATGCTATCAAGATATGTTGCACATTTATGATTTAATTTGTATTCAGTTATGACTCATGTTGCATAGCGTTGAATATACATTTTGGTCATATTAATTATGTGTATACATTGAGATAAAATCTTGCCAATTGTACTTGAATCACTACACCTGAAGTGTATGTTGTATATGATCGGTTCCAAAATAAAGATATGTTTAATAGATATGATATTTGGCAAGATAGTGCTGTTAACACTAATAGTGTAATAATATATAAATATCATAGTGAATGAAATACCCTAAAAGTGGTATACATATCTGAATTATTGTAATAGATGGCCTATGATATAAGAAAAATTATGATGGTACCAATGAAAAATGTATTCAGATATCATTGTCAAAATAGCATGCAAATTAAAATTGTACCTTGAGGAATAATATGATGATACCGGTATATGATATGATGGAACCGATAAATAATGCATGTGCGTGATATAATGGACTAGTGAATAAGGGATCTGGAATATATGTCCATTTTAATGTCGACATAATGATAATAATAAAAGTTTATCATGGACCAGAAGTCCAAAGAAATATGGATTTTTAAAATCCACACTGTACAGTGTCTTGCATTATTTCGAGTCTTATTTATATTCATATGCATGTGTGAGTCGTAGATTATTGGATTATTCATTACATATGTTCGAAGTTGTAAATGCATTACTCATTGTATAATTTGTTAATTATGTTATCATATTTTTATATCTCATATTGCATGCTTTAAAATCTATATAATAATTGTGGTGTATGTCAATGTTCATTCAAAGTATAGTAAGACATATTTACAACTCTGATGGAATATTAGAAAGAAATACTTATGTTCCAATGGGCTTATACTTGTGATGAAAATATTGATGATTGAATAGCATGTTATAAATCATGTAAGAAGAGTTCCTGAAGAACTTATGTACGACGTATTTAAATATTCAGCCCTGCAAAGTTTATATCTTGAATATTGCAATTCAATTATTATCAAACTCTTGATAAGTCAATGTGACTACTGACATCTCAACCTGAAGATTGAGCATATGAAAGTTAGTGAGAATTGCTATTTGTATTTGCAAAAGAACTATCATGTCAATTATGAATATTCTAAAGAATATCAACGGGATACTTACATGTGAAACTATTTTATTATGGTCTAGAAGAACCATGATAAATGTATATAATTACATGTGTTATATTAATTCATATGAAATTGAAGAATGACATTTATGATATCAAGTTTTGTCATCAAATTATTATTAATGAAGTTTGATCAAATAATGATCATCAATTTCTATCATTGACGACTTCCAGAAGAAGTCATAATCGTATTAGTTTATTATTTAAATCAACTACTAAACAGATGAGATTTGAAATAATGATATTAGAGATAAACACATGTATGGTGAAATGAAGACATTTCACATGTTCACGTGATCGAAGACTTGAAGATCAATTTCAGTTTAGGAGGATCAAAGATCAACGAGTGATATTTTACTACATATGAGAAGATATCCAACATATTGGATTCATTGCTGTGACACTAGAAGATATGAAGTTATGTATTCATCAGGGGGAGAAAATACGCACTGCACTCTTTTTCCCTTGACCATGGTTTTGTCCCACATTGGGTTTTCCTGGTAAGGTTTTTAATGAGGCAGTCTCGAGCGTATTACGAAGAATATTGTACTCTTTTTCCTTCATTAGGTTTTTATCTCACAGGGTTTTTCCTAATAAGGTTTTAACGAGGCACAGTCTTCGATAATGGACATCCAAGGGGGAGTGTTATGAAATATTGTGTGGATGACCATTATACTCCTTTATCATTCCGGAATATTCTAGATGTAGGGTTTATTCTTATCTAAACATATTTGTGGATGTCCATCCTGTATCATTCTAGAACTTTCTAGATTTTAGGGTTTATTATTCTCCAAGCAAACCCTATCAATTGTACTGTATATATATATATGTATACCTTCATCATAAAAAATACAAGTAGTATATACAGATCAATTTCCTCTCAATCTCTTATATTTCTGCTTATTTTATAACAATAAACAAATTATTAAAACTAAAAAAAACATTAAAAAAAAAATTATAAAAACAAAAAAGCCCAGCCATTCCCTCTCCCACCCTCACCTGGCCACTGCCGGCCCCCTTCCTTGCTAGCGATTGATAATCAGCAACCAGCACGTGAACCCATTCCTATTTCTTGGCAATGGCGACCCTTCCCATGACAGTCCACCCATCCCCATTCCCGCTTCCCACGGTACCCTAACCCCGACACCACCCCTCCTCCCTTTCCCCCAAATCGAAAAGGGCCTCCCTCCCCGACCTTGAATCGACCCACTTTCCCCTTCGCCACCAAGAAACGTCCCCCTAAAACCCTAAACCCAATTGATTTGTTTTCGATCGGAGCATCAGGCAGAGTAACCAAGTTCGACTTGACTAAGCCCCGCGATCGAGCCGTTTCCATTACAAGTAAAGTGGGGAGGGGTGGAGGAACGAGAATGGGCTTGCGTGAGTTGAGGGAAAAAGAGGGAGATGGGGTTGCAACAGCGCCGGGGATGAAGCTGGTATTACGTATTATTCATCCAACTCGATAATCACAATTAATCCTTTTAGATTTTACTTTGAATCTTAAAAGTTTTGGGTTTAAAATTGATATATCAATCATGATTTAAGTTGTATTATTTACGTAGCTATAATTAGATTCATTTTCTACATTTTAATGTATGATGTCTAAATTGTTCATAGAATATCTATTACCTATAATATTTTGATATGTCTAAAATATGTGGTTCCATTGTGCAATGGTTTGAATCTTTTCCAAATAGTATAGAAGAATAAAAATTTTAATACCAAAAAATGAAGTAGATTGGAACATTTACTCTTAGGGGCTTTTGTGTTTGAAAAATCTATTTGTGTAGAATATTTCAGCTAAAATTCATACTCATAAACTACACAGCGAAAAAATAAGCACGCTACACTCCATATCACAGTTGTGTTTTCATTATTATGAAGCTCAATTAATTCGAATAATTTTCAGGATGAGATCAATATTATATTATTAATAAAAACCAATGTTAATTTTTAGGATACTCTTATTTATAGGCCTTCTTGCTAAGTACCTATATTCTTCTAAAGTCTACTACATTATTCTAAAATCATGACTTAGAGCATTCTAACTAGCCTTTTAGAATTTGCATACAAAAATCTAGTACAAAGGTATTATATACAAGTTTTCGGAATAACCCACACAATGCTAGCATGGAAGACTTAAGAGTCTTGTTCGTGGCTAGATAGCGTGTAACACCCCAATAACACTCCAAGGATTACAAACCAAAGATTCAATACAACCCATACGGGTACATATTCAAGAGTCGAACTTTGTCACACATAGACATATTAAGCCAACATTATTAAATTTAACATGCGACTCTGTAAAACTCAAGGAGTTAATGCAAAGAGTGAAGAGAGGAAAAGCTCGATCATCGATAAGTTAGCTTTTACAGAGGAATTGAAGATTATTGTGCTTAAACATAAAGCTAGCTCGCTTGCTAGTAATTAACTATTTTGCTTAAAGCCTGACTTAGTGTTGCTACTTTTAATTCTTTATTTACTACGCATTTTTAGTTCCTTCACATGATTCTATATTTTCTAGATTGCCATGCACTATATCTTGGGTTGGTAATTTGGTGATCTTGCCCCTATTTCTTGGGCACTTGCCTAAAACTCCTAATAAGTGACCTAAGTACTGTATTTGGTGATCTATATAGAAATAGCGAGGGTGAAAGGGTCTGGTCGTGGTCTTTCTCCTTATCATCACAAATAGTTCTAAAAATTGTATAAATAAATGAATGATATTTCATTGTAAGACAAAGTGGGATTTGGATGTAATTTTTCAAATAGCTTTTATAGTTATAAGCCTATAATGAAGTCAAAACTTTACAAAAGTTATATATATATATGTTTGACACAGTAATTATAAATCGATGGTCAATAAGAAGTATATATATAAATAATTAGTGTTCGATAAATTTTTCATTGGTTCACTTAAAAAAACCATTAAAATATTTACGATAATAGTTTTTTTTTTTATTAAAAAAATTGCAATATCTCCTACCAATAATTTAGGGTTTTTTTTCTTTCAAAATACGACCTTTTTGTGTAAAAATTATTATCTTGAATATAACAAGAGGTCAGTATGTGTTTTCTTGTATACATTGAGAATTTTTTTTCCTTCACGGAGTAATAAATTAATAGTAATAGTCAAAAAAATTAGTACGTATTTCACTATAAATTTTTTTATTAAAATACTTGTGTGGTACTACAATTATGTGCATGAAAAGACACATAGCATTCATGGACCAAATCTGGCTCCTATCTTCCTAGATCAAAACAAATTCCAAACGTAGCTGAACTAATTTGGAATTTAATAGCATGAATAATTGAATACATTTGAGTATATTTTTCACCTAATCAAAACTATCGTATCTCTTCATTCTTCACGTCACGAATGATTGTTTTTTGTTTGAGTTAATTTTAATGATATAATCTCCCTTTCCCATTAATTTAGCTTCACATCATAATTCATAAGGTTTAGGTAGTCATCCAGCCTGAGTCTGTGCCCTTTGAATTTTCGAGTTTTTGATAGTCAAGACATTAGGTGAACTATTAGTCTATTACCCCCGATTACTATGTACTATGCCGTGCTTGTGCTCCACTTTTGAAATAGTAATAAGTCTTGTATATCATGGATATATGATATATGGTATACAACATGTTTATTCACCACAAATCACATAAAAATCAAATGTTATGACGTATTTTTCCATATTATATTTATAGAGTTGTTATTATAGCGCAATTGTAGCAACTAACATCGACTAATAAAAAAACTTGTAATTATAGCGCAAAATATCAAGTTGTTACTTCAATTTAGGGCGAATTAGTTGAGCATAGGGACATGTATCGATGTTTGTGCCTTAATTTAGCTTTGTAGCCTCAGCTCTTAGCTAGTCACCCAATCTAACTTTTTTATTTTTTATTTATTTATTTTTTTTTAAACGGTCATCCAATCTAATTTAAAGCCTTGATTTAAAATTAAAAATAATTAAAGGATACAGAGTACCAATGTACAACCGGTTGTATGTGTAGTTAATTATCAAATACTTATCTATAATTAAAGATAAGAAAAATTGGCCGCAACAACACCAACTATGACAAAGGTGCGTGTAGCAGCACAACCTTTCAAGGGTGCACTCAACATCACAAACTATGCACTTGGGTGCACATAACAACATAAATGACATTGGCAAAATGTAGATTTCTTCTAAAAGTGAAATCTTAAATATTTTTAATGCCTTTTTGTTTAAAAATATTTTTGATTAATTTCATTCTACTTAATTTTCCATTTTCCATCACATGTAATTAAATAACCATTAAATTGAATTATTTCAAAAAGTTTTCGCCATTATTTTCTATCGTTTGTTTCTTCAATTACTTTTTTTACATCTCATGTGATGATTGACTTAGTTTCCTCTTCCATTATAATTAATTTTTTCCCTTTAAATTAATTCTCTCTTAACCTCCACAATTTAAGTGTTGTACATCAAAAACAAAAAAATCAATTTGACATATCCTAAAATCCAACTCTAAAATTATTTTTTGAATTAAGTATTTGAAATCACTTTGTGGGTTTTGATATTAGTATTTAGAAAGTTACCTATGTATCCTGAAATCTTGTAGAATAAAGGTATTTAAATGATTTTATTTTTTATTTTTTATTTTATTTATCAATTTAGTATTTAACTAGGTGGAAAGGGATAGGAAACTAAATCAATCATGTGAGATCGATATTAGAAATAGTAATTGGAGAAGCGAACAAAGGAAAATAATAGCACAATTTTTTTTTTTTAAGGAATCCGCTTAATATAATGGTGGAGGTCAAGAAATGCTTAAATGAAAAAAAAAAAAAAAAAAGGTAAGGCTAATTTAGTTATGCATGATGGAAAATCATATATGTTTAAATAATGTTTAAACAATTATATAAAATAATAAAGATTCCACTTTTTTCCATGCAACCTTAGTTCATTAGTGTCATTTATGCTAATATGTGCACCCAATTACATAGTTTGTGCTGTAAACCGCACCCTTAAAAGGTTGTGCTGCTACACGCACCTTTGTCATAGTTGGTGTTGTTGCGGCCAATTTTTCCTTAAAGATATTGTTGGTCAAAGTTCGACATTAACAAATGTACCAATTAAATTGAGGCATATATTTTAAATAAAAAATAGTACATAAAAAAGAATTTGTGAGCAATTGACAATAATCCAAACTTTGAAAGATCACGGTATTTTCTAAGAGAGGTACACAAATTTGGGTGATGACCTAATCTAAGCATGAGGTAAGTCGTAGGTGAGTACAACTGTACTATTTTGTCTGCGTACATGAATCAACACAAACGTAATTAAGACAAATAGTATATATCAACTTTTATGAATCTTTTGTAATTAAAACGTAAAAAATAAATTGGCTGCGCGATAAGTTTTTACAAAATCTAATAAGAAGTGAATTACAATAAAGAAGCTTGAGAAGGTTTCAATTGCAAGGCATGTATGATAACTTTTAATTATTAGGTCAATTGGAGACTACTTTTAGAACCCATTCTATTCATTTATGTATTCAGTAATTCACTATATATGAGACAAAAAAGTTATTAGGTTTATGTTGAAGATAACAAATATATATTTCATTCGTTCTCTTTTAATTGCAACATTTTGACTTTTATACTTGTCAATGCATAATTTTAACCCTTTATACCTCTAATTAAAGATAGGTAAAATATAATTAAAATTAATATTGTGAAAATATAAATTGAAATAATCTAATAGAATCACACATGACTGTTGTATCTAACATGAAAATCAACAAAAGTGGTCAAATAGAATAACGTAAATTCTACAAATTTTCAAATGTTACTACTAAAAGAAAACAGAAAACGCATATACTTTGTCCAATATTTTCTAAAATTGAGGAATTCAACCTAAGCTAATTATTTTGCTACAATATTTGACACATATAATTAAGGTAATTAGGTGCACCTCGTAAAATCATGTTAAAGTGAAGTTTACAACTACATCTCATTGCATTAAAGATCTTTTAACACATGGAATAGTTTTGAGGGTTTAGTTTTTATGAGACTTATGACTCACTAGTCAATTAACACTGACTACATGTATATCATACAAATCATGAAATCATAATTCTCCCTCACACACCAAACACATGAAAGAAATTGCAAAATGCAAAATGCAAAATTAAACTCAGTTCAATGATTTAATCAAAATGTTTTACCACTTCTGCTTTGTACCTGTCCAATTGGTATATCAAAAATTGAACACCAATTAATCCACACAAACATGTATTGACGTCGTTGTGTTTAGTACAACATTTGGATGTTATGTCCGTGCTTTGTCGTTGACCCCAATTCGAGCCAAGCCATACCCCTAAAACATGCAATCTAACTAACATTTTAAGGTCTCATACCATGATATGAAACTAAAAGTATTACTCCATTTCCAAATAATATCCCACAATTTGCAAGTTAATCATAAAAGTTACCTTATTTTACGACTTAAGGCACAACCATCTCACACAAAAACTACAATTGTAATATTGATAATTGAAGTCTGAAAAGAGAAAGGAAGCATAACCCAGTAAAGACGGACGTGGGGAAATAGAGATACTGGTAAACAAGCAGTTAAAATTAGATAGTTGAAGGATAGATGGAACTAACAAATAGCGAATCTTGCTCTTAAAGCCTTAATTTAAGGTATAAGCATCCCATAAACCAAAGTCTCCCCTTTTTTATTGCAATCCCATAATTGAATTCTTCACTCTACTAACCACTATAAAAACCCAAGCATAGTCTTCTACTTATATCATACTAGATTAGTATTAAGAGTTAGTATTACTAATTATAGCAGTTATTAGTAGTAAGCTGAGCTCAAATGGCAGCGAGAATGGATTCTTATAGCTACCTAGTTCGCCTGTTCTCGTTGCCTTTGTTTGTGTTCTGCTTGTGCTTAGGCAGTTTGCCAGTCGATGGTAAGCAAAACTACAAAGATGCATTGACCAAGTCAATCTTGTTCTTTGAGGGCCAAAGATCTGGGAGGCTCCCTAAAGATCAACGCGTCACCTGGCGGTCTCATTCTGGCCTTCTTGACGGCTCTCTTGCTGGTGTACGTTACATTTTCTTTATATACTTAGTTTTGTATAGCTATCTACATGCATTGGATCATAATGATTTTTAATTGCCTAAAAACCAAATTTTTCTGAATGGTGACAGGTAAATTTAAAGGGAGGCTACTATGACGCAGGAGACAATGTAAAATTCAACTTACCAATGGCCTTCACCACAACCATGCTTTCATGGGGGACGCTGGAGTTTGGAGGTAGAATGGGGCCTGAGTTGAACAACGCAAGGGCTGCCATCCGTTGGGCTACAAACTATTTATACAAATGCGCGACTGCCACTCCTGGGAAGCTATATGTTGGGGTGGGCGACCCAAATGCAGATCACAAATGCTGGGAGAGACCAGAGGACATGGACACTCCTCGAACTGTTTATTCTGTTTCTCCTAGCAACCCAGGTTCTGATGTTGCTGGTGAAACTGCAGCCGCACTTGCTGCTGCTTCTATTGTTCTCCGAAGCACAGACCGGAGATATGCAGCTATGCTATTGACTACTGCAAAGAAAGTGATGGAATTTGCTTTAAAGTACAGGGGAGCTTACAGTGATTCTCTTGGATCAGCTGTCTGCCCATTCTACTGCTCGTATTCAGGGTACAAGGATGAGCTGCTATGGGGGGCAGCCTGGCTATACAGAGCAACAAAACAGAGCTATTATTTGAATATGATGAATTCACTTGGAGCTAATGATGCCACAGACATTTTCAGCTGGGACAATAAGTTTGCCGGAGCTAGAGTCCTCCTCTCCAGGGTAACAAAATAATATGTTAATTTTTCACTTCACCTTATTATCACCCTTAAGAATTTAAACAAAATTTTCCCTCTATTTATTCAGAATGCATTAATAAGTAAAGACAAGAATTTTGAGCCTTACAAGCAAGCAGCAGAAGAGTTCATCTGCCGCATATTGCCCAACAGCCCTTCTACTTCCACCCAGTATACACCAGGTGCTTTACTTTTCCGATTAATCTCTTTACAGTCAGTTGGGTGATAAGTCACTCAAATCAAGAGATAATCAAGCACACTAAGAAAAAAAATCTAATTAAGATAAAGTTATCGCATTAATTTCAGGTCCAGGTTAGGTTATATCAGTTCAAGTCAGTAGGTCACACAATTGAGTCACTAATGAACTTGTATAAAACATATGTAGGTGGTCTGATGTATAAACTCAGCGGGAGTAACCTACAGTATGTGACATCCATCAGTTTTTTGCTCACAACTTATTCCAAGTTGATGACAGTTTCCAAGCACACGTTCACTTGTGGTTCCATTGTGGTCACCTCGAAAACTTTACGACGCCTTGTCAAGAGACAGGTTTTCATCTATCTTCCCTATGTGAGCTTTAAAATCATCTTACCATCATCAACTCAAAGAAGCAAATATATACTAGCTACATACTAATTATTGTTATTGCAGGTGGATTACATACTTGGAGACAACCCTTTGAAGATGTCCTACATGGTCGGATATGGGGCAAATTATCCGAAAAAAATTCATCACCGAGCTTCGTCCTTGCCTTCCTTAAGAAAACAGAATCAAGCTATTAAATGCAGCGATGGCTTCCAACCTTACTATTACGGCTCAAATCCCAATCCCAACATTCTGATTGGAGCTGTCGTTGGAGGTCCAAGCCAGAATGATGCTTACAGTGATGATCGCACAGACTTTAGTCACTCCGAGCCAGCCACATATATAAATGCAGCTATGGTTGGAACCCTTGCCTCCTTCGTTAGGTACTGAATTCCATAAATTTCAGCTCCACTTCCACCTTTAGTCAACGAACCCTATGCAGCCTACCTACATATAGTAGAAAAACCATGCTCTTCGTGTAGATACTCTGCCTGTCCAAAGTGCAGAATGTCGAGCTAGTAGTTTCTTTTCTTCTTTTTTTCTTTTTTACCCTTTCAGTTGCTCTTTTTTTTCTCTATGAATTTCACCTCACACTGAAAGGAATCTATTTAGAAAATGATGTAGAAAAGGCTGAAGCCAAAGCAACACCACCCATTGTGAAGCAAATGTGCTTGTAATAGTCGTGTACATGCACGTGTATTTACATGTTTTATGGATATTGATCTCAGCATTATTTCCATCAATTAATCAAACAGCTCCCTTTCTCTTTTGGGAGGCCACCAGCCCGGGGGAGCAGGGGAGACTCCAGTTACCACGAAAACCCAAGCTTAAACTACCAAAATCTTGACAGAGATTTGATTTTAACATTATAGTTGACAAGCTGCTAAAAAAATCACGCAAATTGCCAGGTTTTTAAAAAATTACCAGCAAATGCAGCTTTTATTCTACACCAGACAACCGCAAACCCCAGAACAAGAAACCGACACTTTGGAACATTATCATCCACGACATGATATTCATCTTTACTCAACACAGTTCCCAAGTTAAACAAATAGGAATAGAGACTATTAACATCATTCAGAACACCCTCTACCAATACATAAAGCCCTGTAACTCATACCTAATCTCAGACGCAGCTCCTATTCAACTTATGCAACTTGGACAGCTGATGCCCACGTAAATTTTAAATGAGATAAAAGGTACATCTCTCTATAACATCTATATAAAACTAAGATTTGGCTTAAACAAAAACGTGATTAAAGTATAGAGAAGAAACAGTTTATTCAAACACAAAAGCAAGCAAACATCCCCATAATCAAGCAAAGACAGCCTAAGCTGAAGCATCATGAACCGAATTGGTTGTATCAGAGAGATTCAGAGACTCCAATAGTTTAAGTCCTCAACATTGACAAGAGCATAAAGTACACTAGAAAATTATTAACCAGGAGGTTAAAACCTCAATAGTCATAATTGGGTAACCATGCAGATTACCCACCCCAAAGTATCCATCTCATCTTCTTAACCATGTTATTGATTGCAGATCCCTTCCCATGGTCTCTGATAAAGGTAAATGGCTGGAATTAAGCTTCAGACCTTTCTCCAACTATGATAATACTAAAGGTATTATAATTGGGTCTAAAATATAACACCTTATTATTCAATCTAAAAGAACTTATTCCTTTCTAATGATAGAGCTTGCAACAAACCATTAAAAATCATCATCAGACCTCTGCAGAATGGTGCAAATACAATGGACGCCAAAAAAAAAAATCTGTCAATCAGATAATAAGAATTCTTACGCTGTGAGTGTGACATAGTGCTTTCCTTGACACTCCATCTTTCATTTTACTTTGTCCTTTATTTTAGAAGTTAATCCTTGAAATCATTATAATTTCTCTATTACCAGCTTTGCTCAATACTCTCATAAACCTTAACTTTTCCAATGAACAGTAATGTAATCCAGTCTCTAACAACAATAGTTTTAAAATTTTCTATAAATTAATACGAAGTGTTTTATAAGCCTTGAAAATACAGCATAACCGGTCCTTACACCAAACATCTCCCAGGCAAAGCTTAGTAAAACAGGTCAAACTATGTCCCAAGTACAGTTACAGAGAATATGTACACTCAATTTTCAGAACAGGTACAATAACACAACACTCCGCTCTTAAGAACACAAATCAAACGATTCAACAAAGAGCCCCTTCTAATCTTTCATTAAACTTTGACATTTAGACTCTGAAACCATCCAATATCCTATGTCATCCAATCCTGAGGTTTGTCAAATCCTTTAAGTGCTGCCAAGAGCAATTTCAGAAAAAGCAATAACCACTTGATAACACTGAGTGTGATAGATATCCCAATAAAACGAAAAATCAATTTTCACGAATTAGGCTTTCTCCAGTAACTTTCCTTCAAATACACTTAACTTCAATTACATTGTTTCTAAGCACACCAAGGAAGTATGGACCAAACCATTTACCCCATTGTATTAGATTTGAAGAGAAAGAAAGAGAGCACAACCCATTATTTCAGAGTTACCTCATCATCACACATCCAAATCACAAAATAAAAAGCATCAGAAAGCAAATGAGGAATCGCATGTGATACATTTACCATTATACGTAGCTGTTATGATAGCATTACAATGTTCGCTACTAGACCAGATCCTATACTACAGATAGTAAACTAGACTAGACAATCTGAATCTACAAGTCAGATTTGCATCCACAACATGCTCAGGGAAGTAAATAAGAGGGTCAGCAATTATATTACTTGTTTAAAAGCGTCCTGGCCTAGAGCGGCTAATACTATCCAAAGATGCTCCAAATACTCTCCGTGAGTAATCTTGATTGTAGCCATCATGACGAGACCTGAACGGACTAGAGTCTTGGTCTACACCAGGGGGGAGTAAATCTGAAGAAAAAGAATCATATTATTTAGTTAGCAAATGCACAAACAACAGGTCCAAAAAATATAGAGGAATAATATAAAAGGAAAAAGAAAAATGAATTAGTACATACATCAACCAGGAAAGAGGGGAAGAGAAGTTGAAACGCTTCAGAGAAATAGATTACCTGGCTCATAACGGCCTGGGTTTGTTGAGAATCTACTAGAATGTAAAGATCGAGAGTGATAAGGGTCCTCCATACTGCTAAAAGGTTCAGATTTCCTGGACCTAAGGGGTGAATTAGATGGGTGCATCGAGGTAGAGGTCATATTTGCAGCTGCCTTATCTTGCCCAGAAATCTGTCCATAAAAACAAAACATTATTAACAGAGGTAAATCAATTATCTTCCTATTCGATAAAAATATATCGGACAATACATGTTAATTGCCCAATGCCCATATTATGGCGCCATAATACATCATGGCCCGCAAGTTCCACTCATAGAAGTTTAAACAGGTCAATTGGTCATACAACAAAAGTAATTGGTCATATAACAAAAGTAGGCAATTGAACTAACTAAGATCCCACCAACCATATGAGGAAAGTAACACGAGACTAAAAATAGCCTTATGAAGCTCCGACTATCAGAATAAGATATGCAGAGAAAAAAAGGAAGGGGACGGACCGCAAATTTTAACGTCCTGTTGTACAGAGTCACAAGGCCAGTAAAAAGCCTGACAGCATAATTTGCAATCTCTTCTGTTTCATACTCTGCAAAGGCAAAACCCTTAGGTTTATCTGTTTCTCTATCACGCGGAATGTATAAATCAACTACTCGCCCTGCTTGGATAAGGATGTCATATAGGATCCTATCAGTAACTCTCTCGTCCAGATTACCTGTGTGCAAAGTAGTCAAGGAAATTAGCATATGGAATATCACAAAGAAAAGGCATGAATGAATACTCAAGTAATCCATAGGTATGAATTGCGAGATTCAATTTGATACATACTATCTAAGAGACTTATTGGGAGTCAAGTGCACCCCGATAGAAAACACCAAATATGAGCTGGCTATTTAAACCATTCAGCCATAGATGCTTAGCAATTGTAGTAATATACAGTATAATCGATTCAGCAAATTCGGAGAATTTGATCCAACAATAAGAGCCTCCAAAGAACCAATGTAGGTTTTCTTTTCAAACGTGAGCATCTTAGCATCCACAATTATAATCTTCATCAATCATAAATGAGTTAACATCAATATTCCGGCATCGTTTTCTTATATTAAACAATCGAAACCCGTCTACAAACAAGTAAGGATAACAGGTTTTGCAATCTCCATTCACTACAGCTCGATTCTAAGTTAATCTAAATTGCACAAACCTAAAAATCAATTAGTAAATTGCAAAAATCACAACTTTACAGTGTAAATTAACAATTGGTATAATTGTAAGCATAACTCTCACTAAATCATAACATAATACTTGTATAACCCTAAACCCAAATTTCCCAATTCAAGAAGCAACCTTTAACAATCGAATCAAACAGCGGAACAACGTAAAATTAGGGTTTCCATGAATAAGCAGAAGCATAAATAAAAAAACCAATCATTAAACTGGTGAATTAAACTAAGGAAAGAGCAAAAGAAGGAAGAAGATGAAGAAAGAGTTACCTATATAAACTGTGCTCTTTGGATTTTCAGACATTGTAACAGTGTTGACTCGATGAAGAGTAACTTGGTTGAAAAAAGTTCTGGAAGTGAAGAAAGTAAGGTGTCGCGTTGAAATTGTGGACTTGGGTGGAGGAGTCGCGTTAATGTGGGCTGATATTGCCTTTCAAAGTTTCAAGTTTCAACTCTCTTGCGCTATATTCACGACTCTTAAAAGTCACAAGGCCATAAGGGTAAGACCGCGTTCTCTTACGTCTTTTACGTCTCCAATTGTTTGCTCCATATAAATATACTACCTCCGTTTTATATTATTTGTAACAATTTGACATAGAGTAGAGGGAAAAAATGTCTAATCGTTGTAAATAATATGTAACGGAGGTAGTATCACTTTTTTAACTTTTGATTGAGTGAAATTGACGAGAAAGAAAAGTGGTAGGACATAAAATACTTCCGTGAAACTAAAGTAGTAGTCTCTATGAATATTAATACTCCGTAGTATGAAGCAATCTTTAAGGGACAGTTTATAAAAAAAAAATTAGGAGAGTCTTCGGCGCTACGTTTGAGTAGCTTTCAGTGGGTCAAACCACTACTTAACAAAAAAATGTGAGTGTTTGGCAAAATAGTGGTCATGGTAGTTTTTAGTGATAGAAGTAGCTTTTATAAAAAGTTAGAAATATTAGCTTTAGAAAGTAGTGGTAGCTTTTAAGGTACCTGTTGAAAATTTAATGTATAGTTTTAAATATAAAATATTGATTATTATATGTAACATCTAGTTAACCGCTACTTTTCCAAACACTCATAACTAAATTATCTATCTTCACAGCTAGAGCTTGTTGACGACTAAAAAGCTACCTACAAAGCTAACAGATAGCTTTACAGTTATATTTTGCTGAACACGGCATAGGGCAAACAAAAAGAGATAAAGGGATTATTTGAAGTGTTTGATAAAAGAGAAGTTTTGTACCAGTTAGATGTTGGTGTAGTGGTGATTGGGACTACACTTGGTAGGGAGGACTTGTGTTCGATCCCCGCAACAACAAATGGGAGGAGAATGGAACAAAACCACCCATAGCTGATCCTCAAATCCAGATTAGCTCAAAGGGTAAAGCGGGTGAAAAAAAAAAAGAAATAGAGGTTTTGTTAGGAGCTTTTTAGAGCAATAAGAGATGTTTGACTATTTTAAAAGCTCTATGTAGGAGTTGTTTGAAAAAATTATTTAGGTTTTAAAATACCTGTTAGTTTTTTTTTGTTGTTTTATGCTCTAAAACATCTAATAACTAATAGATATTTACCAAACACTTTTACACATACAATTAATTTCTATTAGGTAGTCCAACATAGTTAATGCAAACAGTTCAACAACTAAAAGCTAATTGTCAAACAAGACTATAGACTTGTTTTGAAAAAGCCTTTAGCCTTTTGGTAATTTATGAGTTGTGCCCAGCTAATTCTCCAGATAGGCAAAATTAAAATTTTGTTTATTTGAGGGTATAATCGTCTTTTCAAGTACCAGTGAAGGGGTATATACGTCTTTTCATGTACTATTTTAGGAGTACATGTGTGATTTACTAAATGCAAGTTGCAAACAGTTGGACAGCTCACCAAAAGTAGTGAATAAATTACCACGCTTTTTCAATATATTTACAGAAATGTCACCAGATTAACAAAAATTCATTTATCTGGCACATAAACTTGTATTTGTCGATTGTTTATACACTAAAACTATTGATAGCTAACAACTAATTGTATTTACCAAAAACTTTAATACAAAATAGCTAATTATGATCAAATGGTCAAAACAAATTATGCAAAAAGCTACCAACTAATAGCTAGTCAAAATAGCAAGCTACTCCATAATAGCTAATTGTCAAACAGAGCTGGATGAGCTTTTTAACTTTTATTACCTATTAGAGGTTGATCATTATAAAATAAGGTTAATTTGAGAGTTTGGTAAACAACTTATTGAAGTAGTACTTTGTAGCTTTTGTTGGTTATTAATCTTAATATATACATCAAATACTTGTACATTAGAACACCTAATAATCAATAGTTAAATATTTACGAAAAACAAAATATATTTACAAAACCAACAATTTACAACATCATAAGCCATCAACATTAGTGTTTGTGCGTAGTCTTCAACAAATCAAAGTAACAAATTGGCAAGAGATGAAGAGAACAACACAATGGCGCATGCCATGCCAACATCATAAGTCATCAACTCATCAGATCGCTTACCGTTCTCGATCCTCACCGTGTGTAATCTGAGGAGTTGATGACTTATGAATTATGATGTTGGGCATGTCATGCGTTGTTCCCGGCCCCTACCAATTTGTGCATAAGATATATTTCGATTTTCTTATATGGCATAAATACTTGAATCATATACCATTCAATGTTTTGTTAAAGAATACGGAGTACTTAGTAAGTAGAAGTCATCTTTAAGAAGTACTGTAACATACATGATTTGGTGATCGTAATATAATTACCATTAACCCCATAAGTTAAAATAATACTCTATAAGAATGGCAATTAATTTGATTAACTAAGTACTGAGAATATCATGATTTAGTGACCAAGTAGTAATTGGTGTAGTTGATAAAGGTTTCACTTCATGACCTCAAAGGTTCAATTCCTACCAACTGCGGTTTTTGAGTGTTAGGATTCCCTTATCCCTCCATCACCCCTCTTTCCCAAAAACCTAATATATGTAACTAAGTTTTTGGTTTAACTTGGAAATGATACCGATCTAGTAGGGTTGTTATACTTACCCACTCGAGTCAAGTTTAGTGAAATCGAATCGAGTTTATTTTTAAACTAGGTTAAAATCCTGTGTAATGCACGACTGTTAAATATTTTTGACAATAATAATACAAAATATAAAATATATAAGGAAAAATTGCTACCATTAATCCCAACTTTGCTCCATCCGCTGATATTAATCTCAACTTCAGTTTATTCCCTATCACTCCCAACTTTGCACCCTATTAATTTTTATTACCCCCAACCGGTCATCCAACCTGATATAGGAGGTTACCAAACAAGTGTCAATGCGTGATAGATCCGAATTTTTTTTTTAAAAAAAATAAATAAATTTAAAAAAATAAGAAATTAAAACCCCAACTCCAACAGATGGTAGCCCCTGCCACCCTACCTTTACCAATCCCCTTGAGCGTCGGCCGCCGCCAGACCCCCTTCCCTTACTCCATTGTCGGCGCTGGCCCAACCAGCCTCCCCTATCCCATTAAAACTTCCCGTAACCCTCCGCCCCTCTAAAGCAGCGCAACTCAACAACCATCGCCACCTCTGTTCGCCACCAGCCACCTCAATTCACCACCAGCCATCAGCCGCAATTTTGTAAACACTTACCACCGCAAGCCTACAATTCGCGCATTCAACAAAACCCAGCCCGCAACTCCACCAACAAAACCCAACCCCTGCCATTTCGGCAGGAGAAAGCCCTTGCTGTTTCCGGCAGGCGGCATCTTCCCCCTCCGTTTTTGCACTTTCCTCCTTCATTTCCGCCCTGTTCCCCCTCCGTTTGAACCCTCTTCTCCCTTCTCCGTTGAAATCTGACCACCTCACTGCCTTCTCCGACGAATTCCGACCATCCCCTAGTGGTTTTGAGAGTGAAGCTAATGGAGGAGATGGTTGGGCTGATGGAAGGGGAGGTGGTGATGGTGGAAGGGGTTGTAGGAAGGATGGGGATTTTTTTATTCTTTATTTTTAACATATCATGTTGCGACACGTGTACAAATAATCACAAGCTAGCAAAGTTTACCTCTTCAACCGGTTTCAAGTCACTTGGGAGTGATAAAAATTAATGGGGTATAAAGTTGGGAGTGATAGAGAATAAACGAAAGTTGAGATTCATATTAGCGGACCGACCAAAGTTGAGATTAATCATGGCAATTTTTCCAATATATAAAAGATATTCAGAAATATTTTTTTAAAAAAAGGCAAAGAAGACGGGTAAATTTTTCATAAGGTAATGATAACTAAACAAATGTCATGTAAGAATTTGCTTTTATTATAGGTTAATAGATTTGGTCATGTTAAATTATTGTCTTTAAATTACTCTTTATCTAAATTTAATATTTTCAGATCAATTTCAAATCTGATCACTCAAATAAGTGTAACATTTAATTAAAGGGAGGGAGTACACAACAAAATACAGAATTAGAGTTATGTGGACAAAAGTAAGAAACAATTTAGATTGAAAAAAGCCCAAAATTATGGAAAAACAGTGCCCATAAAAGTTGGTTAATTTGCCATACATCAGACCACAGCAATCAGGGAAAAAAAAAGCAAAATACAGCAAGACAAGTCCACGTGGAAGAGTGTAACACCTGCTGTGACGTGGCGTCTAAGAATCCGAGCCAATAATGCGATCACAGCTCAGCAACAGACGTATTTCACCAATCCCCATCCTTTTTACAACCGCTTATTGTAGAAATTCACCAGATTTTTAAATGGACGTTTCACACGTAGATCCACCACTATACTACCATTAGTACTGTACTACTTAGTACTCACCAATTCTATAATCAAATTCACTTCGAACATTTTTTCTTTTTTGTTAGTAGTACTCGTATTTTTATTTTTATTAAGGTACGGCGAAGGGTTCATATTAAGTATAAAGAAAATCATTTCGATATATAAAAAGCACCTCGAAAAAAAATTCTAGATGGATGTGCAAATGTAAATGCAAAGCGTTAATCTAGACCATTGGAGTTGTTGAAGCTTCATATTTGAGGTAAGATTTTGGTATTTCAAATGTGCTATTCTATTTCAAGTTATTACAGTACTCTTATGACTTCACGTATTACAACTTTACAAGTATTGTATTAAATCAACATTGTTGATTTCAAGTGAATGTATTCAATTTACTCGTAATTAAAGTCAATTAAGGAAACCAGAGAAACCTAACATTAAGCTTTAAGAATGAATCACCTGGATATCGTGGTCTACTTCCTTTCATCATATGATGTAGATAGATGAATATATACATAGTGGAGATTTTGCTATCATATTAAATGTAACCAAAATAATACTCAAACTCCCATTTGCACCTTCAAGAATTATCTAATATTGGAAATTGTGACTTTTTAACAATTTTTAAAACCGACATTTAACTAAGATGGACGGAATACTTGGTTTAGAAAGTGGCGCACTCCAAAATTATAGCTATCTTGTTTAAGTTTTAGGTGTCAAAAGGAAGTAATAAAAATCATCAAAATTGTAGCTATTTGTGTCCTCAAATATGTGTCTCAAAATCCAAGCACTCAAATTCCAAGTGGTTTTGGGTTTAATAAAGGGTGACATAAAATACATTACCTTACCGGATAACATGTGTGGAAAATGATATATACAACATTTAGAGATAAAAGTGAAAATATCAACCATCTATGCATAAATTTGTCTTTAACATCAATTTAACGAAACAATCGATCATAATCTACTTTTTCAAATAAGTATATACTCCGTAAATACTAAAACTAATTTATGATCATAACATTCGCAAACCAATATACTTATTTGAAAATGTACTAATGTAGATTATGATCATAATATTTTCAAATAAGTATATATTCCGTAAATACTAAAACCAAAGTTCTCCAAATTCACCACAATTTTTTCTTTATAA
Organism: Chenopodium album; assembly: GCF_948465745.1. NCBI lineage: Eukaryota > Viridiplantae > Streptophyta > Magnoliopsida > Caryophyllales > Amaranthaceae > Chenopodium > Chenopodium album. Next base: position 39,708,203 of record NC_137849.1, read on the forward strand.
GTTTATATATCCCGTGCATTATCACAGACGTAATATAGCGTAAGGGTGCAAAACCTATAGAAATGCGTGTATTGGTATTTGGTAGAAATTGGAAATTGTGTTCCTCCCATCACTCCCCAATCCTCATTTCTACTCACTTCTCTAGAGTTTGAATTTCTAGAGAAACTTGGAATACTCATTTCTCCAATCCTCCTCCTCCTTTAGGAGAGAGAAAATAGGAGAGAGAATTAAGAGTTGTTTTTAAATTCTTCATGAATTAAAAAAATCAATTAAGAAAGTGATTGATTTTCTACTCAATTATTACTCCAAAAAAACAAAAAATGAAAGTCCAAATGCGTGTATTAAACAAGTTGATTCGCCGACTTTATTATTCAAATTTCAGTTCTGTTCATCTTCTTCCTCGCTAATTTCACCTGTTTTCCTATGACTGTGAGTTTCTTTTCTTCTTCTTTAAATTTTCTCTAATTTATATTATTAATGTAATTTTATTCAATTGCATTTTTTTATAAGAAAAAAAAATCGAGATCGATTATTTATTATCTTGTTTATTTGATGAATAATTCATTCAAATAATTATGCTGTGATTTTGTTCCCAAATCCCATTTTTCTGAATGAATATCCGTTTCCTTAAAATCCCATCAGTTTGATTGTTTCTATTTATATAAATATTAACTTTCCATAAAAATTGATTAAGAAATCTTCCGTTACAGATAGTCAACTGATGTAATTATGATGTGTATAATGTTAAATTAAAGTTTAATTATCCAAGAAATAGAAAAATTAAAAAATGACTTTTGAATGTACTTATTGGGGGCTATTATAATTTATGCTTTCTTTAGGTATAATTCTATGTTTATACTTGCATTCAAAGTTTTAATTATTCTAATGAACACCCAATTCTTCCATTATAAGCCAAAAGGGTTGTGCTTTATTCAATTTCCAGCTTGGATTACATTCAAGTTTTGAAATATCATTAAAGGTTTATCAGTGGGGAGGTCAGAAATTGGCTTTCAATCCGAATTGTCATAGATTATGCTTTGATTAATGTTGTTGAAATGGTTGATCTGTTTGTTTGATATATTGAATTTTGTATGGTGTAGGTAGTGAGCTGGCTGTGTGAATATATTGGTGGTAAGGTGCATTGTGTAGGATTGATGAGAGATGCAGAGATCACGTAGATCTCTTCTGCAACGAAGAGACTTACAGAAAGATATTGGTAGAAATCATTTGTATAAATATTCGCTTTCCTTAATTATCGTTCTCTGGGGGCTCGTCTTTCTTTTAAGTCCGTGGATCAGTAATGGTGATGGTAATCAAGGTCAGTTTCAACTCATATTATGTTTTGCTGTTGTTACTTGTTACTGGTGTTATTCATGCTTGTTATTGAATACTCTGCGATAACTTGGACACTGATATGGAAATGGTCAAATGGAACATCTATATTCGAATGGTGTGCAGAATTCATTACCAATCCTTTGGATTATCAGTCTAATCTTTTTGGCATAATACCATCCGTGTTTTTTATGAAATGTTTTCTAAGATAAATTTCGGTTTGCTTGTGACTTGAGACAGATTTTTGTTGTAATAACAATCAAGTTAGCGAGCTTTAATCACAAAGCCAAATGTGGCTTGTTATTCTGAGACAAAGCTTAGTACCTTGCATAAATTGAGTTATTAGTCTTTAATTTGATTCTATCATTGCAATCCAGGCTGATTTGAGATGCATACAATTGATGTTTTTGTCTGATTCCTTGGATGTTCAGTAGTAGAGAACTCCTTCCATTTCATAATCCTTCTGAAACAGTTTAATCATCTTTAATTACATGTTAGAGGCTTGCTGATTTCAACGCTTACTCCTCTCCAGTGATTGCTACCTCGATTAGATTAATTAGAAACAATGGGTAGCAAACTAGCAAAAGGTAGGAAAGTTCAAGTGATTAGGTTTAAAGATGTAATCAGTATGACATGCTGTTTGAATTTCTAGGATCTTATTTGATTCATCTTAATGTATATTTTCATTTGTTAGTTTTATGTATTGATAATTAAAAAAGTAATAGTTAAAGTCATGCATTGTCAAATGTGAAAAACGAAATGTGTCCCTAAAAAAATAACGGAGGAATTATATATAATCATCCTTAGATACCTGTAAACAAGTTGACTTTTTACTCGTACTTTTTAGTTTTTACTGACTGCCAAGAACTTACAGATGAATCGCTGACCCTTAATGTCTCAAACTGGGATGAAAGCAAGTTAGGAAGTGATGCAGCCTCTAATTCTGTAGATAAACATTCATCAGCTTCATTAGAAAATAAGCATTTGAAAGAAACCTGTTCCGAATATTCTTATGAGACTTCCTGCACTGATGGTGCCATTGTTGAAGAAATCGGTTCTGAGGCACAAGCTGGAGATATTAGACATGATACCAAAACCGGTGTTACAGGATCCGTGGAACATTCTGAGGTGGAGACTGCCAATTCAGATTTGGAACATAAAAAAGGCACTGGAAAACCAGAGAGGCTAACTCGAACTGCCCCTCGTGGTCTAGATGAATTTAAAAAGAAGGCCCTGAATTCTAGAAATACGTATGTACCTGGTGCAACTGGTAGTATCATTCACAGAATGGAGCCTGGGGGTGGTGAATACAATTATGCTTCAGCTGCAAAAGGCGCTAAGGTGTTGGACTCTAATAAGGAATCCAAAGGTGCTTCAAATATATTAAACATGGATAAGGACAAGTATCTTAGAAACCCATGTTCAGCTGAGGGAAAATTTGTTGTCATTGAACTCTCTGAAGAAACTCTAGTTGATACTATTAAGATTGCCAACTTTGAGCATTACTCTTCTAATTTGAAAGACTTTGAGCTGCTGGGGAGTCTAGTTTATCCTACTCAAACATGGGTAAAATTGGGCAACTTCTCGGCTGGGAATGTGAAGCATGCTCAAACCTTTACTGTACTAGAGCCCAAATGGGTGAGATACCTGAAGTTGAATATATTAAGCCATTATGGATCTGAATTTTACTGTACACTAAGTAGTGTTGAAGTATATGGTATTGATGCTGTTGAGAGAATGTTAGAGGATTTGATCTCTGTTCCTGATCATCATCATTATGCAAGTGAGGAACCAACAGATGAACAGGAACAGAAGCCAATTGTTGCAGAATCTGCCGAGAGCAACCATCCAGATCAGAACTTGTTCAGTGAGAGTGAGACAGCTGGCAGTAAAAACTTGAAACATGATGATACAATCAATGATGTTCCTGATCCAGTTGAAGAAATGCATCATCAACAGGGCAGCAGGATGCCTGGCGATACCGTTCTCAAGATTCTGATGCAAAAGGTTCGAGCACTGGACATAAGTTTATCTGTTCTAGAGCGATATTTGGAGGAGGTTAACTCCAGATATGCAAGCATTTTCAAGGAATTTGACAAGGAGATGGAAGAGAAAGAAATCCTAATGGAGAAGACCAGATTGGATATAAAGAGCGTTGTAGATAGCAGGGATGTTATTGTAAGTAACAATTTCTCATATTTTTTTTTTGTAAAAATCTCGATTCCCTTGTTTATTATATCATGATTCTCCCCTATATATTTATTAATTTGAATTTTTGTTTGTGCCTATTTCTAATATTGATACACTTTGTTAATATATTTGTGCTCCAGGCTAAGGATGTTGATGACCTTGTGGCTTGGAGATCTTCAGTGTCCATGCAGTTGGATAGCTTACTAAAAGACAATGCTATGCTCAGGTAGTGTTTTGTTGTTGTACTCTAATCATGTATATTATCCCTTGACTCCTTGAGAGTTGCTGGTATGTACCATTATGCAATTTCACTGCTCAACCTGGAGATGATTGAGGATATACTAGGCTTCTAGTTCTAGCTATCTAGGGGGGTGTTTAGGGATTAGGTGATGACGCTAAGGTTCTGCTATATAACTTTTGATTTCACCCATAGACTGAGAATGCCTCCAATTTGAAGAATATGTCTTTGAATTTGTGTTAAGAAGTAGCAACAATGTAAATTAGATACTTGGGAGTACAAGTAGCAACAATTAACAAGGCTGTTAGGAGGGAATAAAGAGTGTGTGTGAAGCTACTTGGAGTATAAGATATGAGATCTTATGTCTTACTGAAATATTTGAAGAAGCTATTATTCTAGGATCTGCTTGCTAATTAGTAGCAATTATAAATATATGCACCGTTCTCTATGGGTCTTACTTTCTTTCCCGCTTCATTAAATAAAAACACGTTTAGGTTTTCTCAAGGGCTGTCAGAGTGTCAGGCTGTCAGCTAACTATCTTAAATTTTTAAGTTTCACTTTCTTTTCAAACTAGGGGAATTTGCAGTGGTCTTGAATTTGGCCTTTTTTTTTTTTTTTTTATAATTATTATTATTATAAATGATTACGATACCTTCCCTTATTAGCCTTTTCCATCGTTTCCACAAATAAAACACCGGAAGGTATTTTTGGTGAAGTAAAGATTGAGATGTAGACTTCTTTCTTTGCCAGAATTACAGTTACAGGGAGCTTGAAGCATTATTATCTCTTCTATGTTCTCAACGTTTTGTTCTTATTTATTCAATATAATCTTTTCCTTGTTACATTGACAATAAGTGTCCAAATTTTTGCAGGTCAGACGTCAAAAAGGTGCAGGAAAAACAGTTGTACATGGAAAGCAAGGGCATCATAATATTTCTTATAAGCGTAATTTTTGGTTTTTTGGCACTCGTTATGCTGTTCACAGATATGGTAAATAGTGTTTATAGAACAGAAAATTCCAGGAAATTTTGTTCGATGAAGTCTTCTTGGTTTTATCTATTTTTGAGCTGTAGTTTTACAATTGTAATCCTTTCTCTATAAACAGCGGCTTGTATCTTCTTATTGAGTTTATATTTATATATAATATATATGTGAATGATCCATTATTTCAGAATGCTTTTCACATTGCAGTGCCTTGGATTTAAGATACTACGCAATCGGTATTTTCCTCATCTAAATTTTCAATATGTTCTTGCATTCTGACATTCTGTGTTTGAAAAACTCATCTGTGTTTGGAGTGTTTCTTGAGAGAAGTTGATTTAGTGTATGGGTTTCCCCTTGTTTGTTCTTCTTAACACTATGGCAGCCTTTTCGTGTATGTATATAAAGTATGGCTTAATTGTTAATTTTGCTTGTAATTTCTTGACAGAGTGCTACATGTTATAAGAATTCTAAACATGAAGCTGGCGTTAGACTGTCAGTATCTTGTCATGTAATATCCACTGTCATTGGCCTTTATTAAACGGGACTATAATTCTCGGTAAAAAATACCCACATGTTCCCTACTTAAATGGGGGAATGAGACTTCGGGGATTATAAGTTTGGATAAGGCATTTTTTTATCCTACACTAGAGTATAAATTTTCATCCCTACATGTTCTTGTTCCATGAGTTTATGTGCAGATTCATTAACTGGGGATCGAGAATTGATTTAATCATTAACATTACTCTGATTGTATGAGAAAATATTGAAGATGAATAGCGGTCATACAAGCAACACAATTACTACACTCCCAAGTCCCAACAGACCATAAACCCGATGATACATTATATTGTACTCTTTTTATCCCTAATTGTTTGTGTTGATCATAATTTCTCCTATGTTCTTAAGTGTAAAACCATGTCGGCATGTAGTGTAATGCTTAATGCATGGTGCATCACTGTGCACACGTGATATGACATACCTACAAGTTGGCCATAACAATTGTAGGTGCTTGTACTGGTTGAACCACCGTTTTCCACGTACTTCAGTACTGCATACTTCCCTCACCTGATGATGTGGCAATCCATGTCGATCATTTATTTATTATTATAAAATATTTTCCTATCACTCACCGACTATTTTACTCGCCATGCCAGGTCAGCAACAACTTCTAAGTGAACTATAAATTTCAAAACTTTTCTAAAATGTCGTTATTCATGATTTTTTGATAAAAGACAAACTATTCTGTTGAAATAATTATCTAACTACATTGTAAAATACGGTACTAAAATGGTTATGTACATGTACAATTCCATGTTCCATCGAAGTATCATGAGTCCATGTCACTAACAAGAGTCAAGAGATGCAGCATTTAAAATGAAAATTTCACGGAAAATATTCCTAAATTTGGATCAACTATCCTACCGACCATCCATTTGTTCTTTGGCCTCTTGTGTTTTATAGTTAATAGTTTGGTTGGAAATTCCTATCTAAAGATTTTATTCACTCCACGCAAAAAAACAGATATGAGAACCTACATCTTGCACGTTAGGTGTATCCAAGAGATATTTTGCATATTTGCGCATTTAATGTTCATTTGAAGCAAATGATCGAAACAATAATACCCTTAAACGGGGTACTATGTCTTTTATTATTTGGTTGCAAGTTCCTTTCTAGCGATTACTTTGTGTACACAAAGGGATTAGACACCTTGCAAGTTCATTTCTAATGTTTATTTTATGTACACAAAGGTATTAAAAACCTTCATCTTGTACCTGGGTATATTTAAAGTTAGGTGTACTCAAGAGATATTTTCCTCATCTACCCAGTTAATGTTCATTTGAAGCAAATAAGGCCAATAAGCCAAACATTTCTTTATACAAAACACTCTAGATATACTCTCTCTATTCCTAAATATTTTAGTGCTCATCCCGGTTCATCCTTTAGGTTAATTCGAATTCGAGGACCAGTTCTGGATGATTAGGTTCTAGTCCTCCCTCTATTTCTAAATTAAGTGCACTGCTTTTACTTTTCTACCATTCATATATAACGTTGATTAGATTTTTTTATTGAATAAATCAGATACACATGTAACTAAGTATATAATGTTTTTTGACGAAAGTATATAATGTTGGATTGGTCAAGTTGCATATTTTTATAATACTGCCAACTTATAAAAATTTCAACTGATATTAAGATATAGATAATCAAAGTAGTTATGCATTCAAATTGAGCAGCGGTAATACTTGGGCACAAGATAATTTATACGTATGGGATACATAATATCTGACCTAGAGTTTCAACGTTAATTTTTGCAAATTTCAGAGCTTTTAGGACAGGGATGTGTGGCAAGCTTTGAAACCAATCCAAGACACTGGGAATGATGGTTTTTCATTAAAACAACCTTCACTGCCTATGAATTTCGGATTTCGTATACAGCACTACAAACAATATGTTCATTTTATTACTTAGATAGAAACCAGAAGACTCGTTTAACAATTACGGAGTAAGACAACATTTACTACAAACTAAAAGAAATACCAATTATACACAAGATGAACCTCCTAAATTGATATAGTGGATAGCACCATCAGAGCTGAAGAATTATATCTTCCAGTAACTCCAGTAGATTTACAGAACATGAAAAACATTTTTTGATACAACGACGAATATCCATATGCCAGTTCGACACCCTTAGCAAAGTCGAATCTAAAATCTACAACCCACTGCTAGAGAAGTTTGACACAAATCTTTTTGTCCCAAAAAAAAATAAAAAAAATAAAAAAAAAAGAGGAAAACACACGACTAAGATATTAAGTACACATCCACGCAAAATACTAGTAAACATGCAATCTTTCAGACCTCAAAGCAAAACAACGGCTGTCCTTTCATCAGAATTGTGTGGGGCCTATCTCATGCTCACCACTGGCCATGGAGCCAATCCAGGTGCTGGCAATGAAGGCCGTATAATTGGTACACGCTTCACCACTGAAAATGCTTCATTAAGCCGTGCAGCACGACTCATGAACTGAGATACTTTCTGTAACACATCAAAAGCAGAAACAGCAGAGTTAGAGAGATGCTCACTATAAGATATGCTAACTAACGAAGAGATTAATGAGGTAATAAATATTAAAGCATAAGCAGTTAAAAATAAGAATCACAGATGATGTTATATCCTTCCTCTGCTTTTCTCCAAAGTTAACTTCACAGCTCAATACAATCCATAACTTGTTGAAAAATTTCCAATCAATGAATAAAAATTAGGTGCCCAGGATGAGCTCAAGTGTTGCACATATACAAGATAAAATAAATCTTTTAAGTCATGAGTGTAGTTGATCACACAGTTATAATAATTTGACACCCAACTTCCACCAGACCACAGCTTCAGGCCTGCAGTGATATAAGGACATCACTCTTGACTTTTGTCCTAAACGGAAGAGAAGATTTTCAAAAAATGTATTTCCCAGAACAAAAATAAATATTTCACAAAAATTCCTATGGGCATCCCGGAAGATTATAAAAGGGCCAATCGACTTCTAAATCTGATTACTTTGACTTTAAGGACATTGAGAGCATATGATAGAGAAACAGTTCAAAATTATGTCTGTCAAATAACATTGTACATTTTAAGACAGAGGAAGTAATGTTCAGCTTTACTAAATCTGAACTAGGAGTCTACAAATGCTCTTATTCAGTTAAACCTACAGCCAAGAAGGCTATATTACCTCACTATTACATTGAGGAGGTCAACCTAAAGACCTTCACTGACAAGAAAAGTGTAGTGTGTAAGCATCTGATAGGTTTTTCAGGGAATATGTATTTACAACTGACTTTACCTTACCCTTGCTACAAGGAAAAGCATTATTTCTCACTAAATGTGTCAACTTTCTCCTTCCCTTAGATCAGATCCCCAAAAACATATAAGACACCAAAAGTAAGTATAAGAAGTGACAGTGTCAACACCTCAATATCACAAGCTAACAGAATGAAATGTACATCACTCACAACTTTTACAGAATCCAGGGTCACAAAGCGAAGTGGAAGATGTAAATATGTCAACAAAGCAAAATTAATAACCAAGGTTAAGAGAGATCAACATACTACCAAAGTATGAAAAATAACCCGTGCTTTAAATCTATGAAGACTGGTAATGCCCATGAAAACAGCTAAGATGGAATTCTTAAGTTTACTTTACATCAGTAAAAAAAATCTCAGTTTAAAGCAATTCATTGGGTTGATCAACTGTGAAGTTTACTCAGCCTGGACAACAAAATAGGTAGGCTATGGTAATGTGTGCAAATCACCAAGCCACCAGGTACAAAAGCTCGAAAACACCACAAAAGCTCCTATTTAATATCAGAAAATGTTTCAGATCAGTCCAACACCCCCCCCCCCCCCAACACACACACACACACAGTCACATTCTCACAGGCTTGAACTGTCGGCCTGTTCCTGTGAAAGAAAAAATAAAGCAAAAGAAAACAGAGACAAATTTTGGATAATAGAACCCTAAAGTGATTGAGAATATGATTTCCTAGTGGTTCATATGATTTCCTCCCAATATACAGAATTGGGATATGTTAAAAGGAGCTGCACTGACTTTCTTCCAGTAAAGGACATGTATCTCCAGTAAAATTTTTCACATTGTCCCTAGGGCTAACACTTACCTGCTTCCATTACAAAAACTGATTTAAATTACAGTGACAAGAATTTCACTAATTAAACCATCAGACAAGGGTGGATTTTTCCCCTGGTTCCAACAAACCTGGTCTGCAGCATTTTAGTCATTTTGACCATTCCTAACCCCCTCAATCCCCCAATATGCCATTTTACTTCGCAATGAAACTGCCAACCATGGTTTCCATATCACTTATCACATATAATAAACAATCTGCAAGTTATTGGGCTACTCAAGGCACGCTCCAGCAAAGAAAATAGTAGCACAATTGGGCGAATTGGCTACTATTAGCCATCAAACAGATATATAATAATAAAAAAATAAAAAAAAAGGTTTTTTTTTTTTTTTTTTTTTCCCACTTGCACTTAACTTTCTATTCATTGAAAAAGGATAATTATGTTATTATACAGTAAATGACTAACACTAAACTATTGAGAGATTTTCAGTAAAAAAATGAATAAAAACAAAACCAATGTTCACTATTTTATTAGGCTTATCATTCTTTCATGTGCTAGTGGTTGACTGATGCCAAAAACACGTTTATAAATTGAGTGACTGATGACCAAACTTTATGCAGAATTCTCTCCCTAATAATAAGCAGACACTACAGCACTAATACAAATACAGAATAGTCTAATATGCCGTCCATTCAAATTAGATTCATGGAAATACATTTCTGATACTAAATCACAACATTTCAATTCAACACTCAATTAATCTATCACCGAGATTGATTAATATTTTGGGTAACATTCCGGGTTTTCCTTATCAGCTGTATTGGAATTAAAATACCCGAGATCAGTCAAGAGTCATCCACAACAACAACAATTAAATATATGTATTGCCATCAAACCAACAGCTTCTAACACATGATTTACCAACACAGAACACACTAGTTTGTCACTTAGTTCCCTACCTTAAAAATGATCCTAAAATTATAAGTCTAAAACAATAATATTCTGAATTCTGGAATCATTATTATAATAACAAGGCAAGAGACAAACAACATAAAACATTAGTAGCAGCAGCAGCAGCAGCAGCAGCAGCAGCAGCAGCAGCAGTAGTAGTAGTAGCAGCAGCAGTAGCAGTAGGAGTGGTAGTAGTAGTAGTAGTATATGACAAGTAATAAGAGTAAATGATAAAAATGCAAAGGGAGTAGAACATAGACCTTGTCATCAACAATGACCTTAAGCTGCAACCCCTGTGTCTTGCGCTTCATCTTATACAGATACCGGCGTCGTAAGATCACGAAACCCATGATCGCAGCAGCAGCCATTGACAAAGACCAAACAGGACTAACCCTCAACACACAATACCTCAAAACTTCCAAAGGCACCTTCCACCACACTACCTTCTTCTCCTCATTCGACTCCGAAATCGTCTGGCTTATTCTTCCTCCTTCTCCTCCTTCTTCAGCAGTCATCGAGCTTCCGCTCGAATTCGAATACGAATGCTCAACTACTTCTTCAGATTCTCCTCCTTCAACCTGATCAACAACATCAGAATCATGAAATTCCCCAGAAACTTCCATCTTATCCCCATTAACAGCAGAATCAAAAGCACAATCAGAGTGAGTGTCAATCAAAAGCAGCAAATTTCGAGAATCAGAAGGATCACTGGAATCAGAATTACGACTACTACTGCTACTGATTCTCTCTCCTCTTACGGCTATACTGCTACTGCTCGGATCAATCCAACTAGGGTTATCCGACGATTCTTCATCCTCTTCTTCAACCCCAACAAACTTCTGATGCGAATCAAGCGAAAAGTAATCAGAACGAATAACACCCACTTCATCAGATGAACAGGAAGAAGCATAAATTCTGGGTTGTTGTTCATCTTTAATCTCAGTTTTTTCTACTTCAGGAGAAACATGAAGCAACACCTCCCAATCCCAATCATCCATTTCCCAGAAAAATTCAACAAAAATTCAACAAAACCCCTAAATTTTAGGCAAAAAGTAGATGAATTTGGGGAAGACGAAGAAGATAATATCAATCAAATCAAAAAAAGTACAGAGTAGAAAAATAGGGGGTTAGATTCTAGAAGTGGGTAACCCATGAATGGAAAGAAGGTACCAGATTCTTTCTCACTTCAAAATTCTTTGCGATTATTTTAATTGATTTGTTTTTGGATTTTTTGAGTGGAATTTAGCAGGAGAAGTACTATGATGTGGGAAATTATTTTTGAATCAGAAAATCAGAAGACAAAAAGAGGGTTTATCAAAATAGAAATGAAATGATGATGATGAATTTGAGAGGTAAGGTACGTGTACATTGGAGAGTATCTTGATCTTCTGTCTCCTTATCCATCATATTATATTATTATTATTTTTTTATACTATATATGTACCACCTCCAGTTTATATATATATATATATATATATATATATATATATATATATATTTTGGATTGTTCCACCCGATTCACCCTTTGAATTAATTCGGATTCGGATCAGTTTTAAGTGTTTAAGTTTCAGTCCCACCCCAATTGTTGTTGCGGAGGGTTGAATGCGGGTCCTCTCTACCAAGTGCAGCCCCAATCACCACTGCATCAAAAAACAATTGGTCTGGTTTTTTTTAGTTTCAAGATACGGTTTTTTTTTTTTTTTTTTCCAAAGGTACATTTTAACTTTAGAACTATTTAAGCACTTTTTTTTGTCCATATTTTATAAATTTATACATAATGAAAAATATAGTCATGTGTTAAGTGCATTATGACATATATTTTTAAAATATCTAACTTTTTTTATAATGTTTGTTTATCAGTGATTAAAGATATTAATGGTTTAATTTGTTTATGCATTGACACACGTGATTAAAGAAACGCCTCAATTAAAAAGAAATGAAAGAAGTATACAACTCCATAACGAAAAAAAAACATTTATTAGTTGAAGATGAGTTGAAAGTGGGCATTTATTGATAAATTTAATTGTACTTCAATCTACTATTTGAACTTGAACTTAGGTAACCTTTATCAAAACTTATTTTTTCCGAGCTGAATTTATTAGACCTGAATAAGTGAAAATAAGGTGAATAAACACAGGCCCTAACAATATAATGTGCATATATTCAAAAGGTTAGAGTCGGATATGTTTTAAACAACTTGTTAGAACTAGAGCTGGTCATGGGCTGGCCCGTGGCGACACGAACACGGCACGGTAGCGGGCCCGACCTAGCATGAGCCCGCTAGCGGCACGACACGACACGAAGAACGAGGGGTGAGCCGTGGGCCGTGAACACAAAAATAAAAATTCGGCACAAACCCGACACGAGCCCGCGGGAGGCACGAACTTTTGGCCCCCCACCACGACCCATAATAATAAAAATAATTATAAATAAACTATAAATAATAAAACTAAAAACAATAAAATGAGACAATATAAAAATAATAAAAAGAGCCATAATAATATAAAGAACTATAAATAATTAAAATAAAATAATATTAATTAATAATAAAAATAACGGGCTGGCCCGCGGCTCGGCACGACCCGGTCCGCCAGGCACGTGGGCTATGCCGTGGGTTGGGGTGTGCCATTTGGTGGCTCGGCACAGCCCACCATCACCCATGCCCGGCACGGCGAGGCACGACTCGCGGTGGCCAGGCCCGGCACAATGCCCTGGTCTAGCTAGAACTGTAATAAAATATGGGTGTCACCGTTTCTGTCCTATGTCAATACCAGAGGCGAGGCTACAAATGCTAACATTGGAAACGCCTCGATGCAATTTTGTCAAATTAGACCCTAAAATCATTTCTTTAAGGAAAAATGTTTTACTTAATTATAAATTTTATCATAAAATTGAAGAATAGATTATTAATTAACAAGTTTTCTCTTTACTTGGTATAAGTAAATTTCAAAAAATGGTGCCCTCTTATAGTTGCTTTACTTTTGGGTCATGTGCGATCGATCACTCTACACATGCTCAGAACCACCTCTGGTCAATACATCTTCACTTATTACTATTTTATTTTTTAAAAAAGTGTTTAAGATATTTAATGTTACTATCTTAAGGCCATGAGATCAAATTTGGTGAAAACCTTATACTAAACTATAATATTTTTGGGAGTTGACAAGAATGATTTGCCAAATTGGTGTTAAAAAATAAATAAATTATTAAAATAGTGTTCACTTAAAAATATTTCTCAAAATAGTGTTCATGTAGGTACGGAAATTACAAAGTTAGGAGTTATTATTACGTCGTTTTAAAAGTCTAAATTAAAAATTAGAGTCTCAAAACTAGTTCTCTTTTTTTCTTTGACGGGCAAAACTAGTTCTCTTAGGTTTTACTTGCTTTACTATTGTTATAGATGTTGATGGTAGATGCGATCGGGAAGGAAGCATAGTCAATCTCTAACATCATTATAATCAGGTGTGTTTTTCTTCTTTTCTAATTATAATTCAACTGAAATTTATAACAAGTAGATTAAAGTTTAACGGAACAATGTAAATTGGTTAAATTTAACCTAATTATGAAAAATTATTCGTGAGTATCGTCTGATTATACTCGTATAAGGTAGGTGAATAATTAGACTTTGCAATTGAATATGTCAGACATGCACCACTTACAAGTGCTCAGAGTCACAATACTCAATATACAATTGTATGTATTTCTTTACTACTTAATCCAAGGGTTATTGCTTATTATGATGTGATTGATTTAGCTTTGATTAGATAATGCCTACAATATTAACAACTAATTGTACTATAAAAAGGAGTAGACGACATTAGATTTATTGAGTTTTGGGAGTAGCTAGTTTTGATTTTTTTATTTTTTTTATATGTATGCTTATAGTAATTTTTTTTACTCTAATTTACAGGAAAATGTCATTTGAAAATCCATCAAATAGTACATATACTAGGTTGTTCACAAATGACCAATATTTTTTTGATGGTAAAGTTTTGGGTGAGACGGACTCACGTGAGTCCACTATCATGTTTTTGGTGTTGCGGGCCTCGCGATCGGGTTTAGTTAGCCCGCGCCTTTTTATTGGACTTTTGTTATTGAGCCCGGTCTCACGTGAGTCCGGTCTCACACAAAACCTTTTGTTTTTTGATAAAGTTACTAATGCTCATACATTAGAGGATGGTCATAATTCTCAATATAATATACATCTCTCCCTTGTAATGATGTTGACGTCGAGGAGGATGATAGAGAAGGTGATGATGCTAATGAGGAATTGAGGGTGATAAAAAATGGTGCTAAATTGTGTTTTCTATTTAGCTAGTATGACAATTTTGAGTTATTTTGTAATAAAGTAATACCATCTCCAAATTGATATTGTATTGTAGAACTAACAGTTGGTTTCAAGAATGGTGATTGAGTGCCCTTTGATAATTTAAATACGACTAAATAGTGCATCATGTATCATGTTATATATACGTTTTTTGACAAGGTTATATCCATAACAAAAATGCTAGAAATTTTTAAACATTTATATTACTTTGTATTCATGATCCATACTCTAATCAAGATACCGTAAGCATTAAAAATAAAGAATTTGATGGTATACATATATATTTGGATTGTATTAGCCATTAATTTTTAATTCCTAGTTTTGTCATTTCCGAACCTACATGGACACTACTTTGAGAAATATTTTTAAGTGAACACTATTTTAGTAATTTATTTATTTTTTACCACCAATTGGGCAAATTGTTTAGTTGACACATGACATGACATTTATATTAGAAATGTTTTTTTTAAATATAGATTTTGTTCGAGATTATTTATTTTAAATACAGTAATTAGGGGAAAAAAATTATCCGGTAAATTTGGAAAATTATGTACTTATTTCGGAAAAAATCTTGGTGCCGTGTAAGATGATAAGTGATTCAAGAGCAGGTTGTAGGAAAATTGAGCTTATAGAAACTTACCTAGCCTAGAATACGAACTATGAAAACTAATTGGATTTAAGACAAAAAATATTGGGATCTCTTAGTACTACTTTGTGATCACCACAATCTAAAATTATATCAATTCCATAAACAATCAATCAATCAATCAATCAATCAAAGCCTTAATCCCAAAAGTGGGGTCGGCTAACATGAACCAAATTTGATTATTCCGTGTAGTCATCAACATAAATCTTTCTCCTCCATCCCTTACGATCCAAAACTTCATCCTCACGTAAATCCATGCACTTCATATCCTTCCTCACTCCTTCCAACCAAGTCATCTTTGGTCTCCATTCCACACTTCATATCAATTCCATAAACCTGACAGTAAAATGATCGTAACTAGGTCCAGATCAATATGTTAGATCAACATAATCCAATTGGGGGAGGCTGAAGAACTAAGCAGAAGTAGAAAAACTGGAAAGGGTGTGCTAATCCATAGACCAGAACAGTTAAGGGACCGAATTCGACTTATGACCCCATTGAAGTGGTCAAGTTAGCAGATTAATGAAGCATGTTAGATACTCTGTATGACAATGAGTTGAAAATTTTGATATGGAAAGAACCTGCGAATTTTTTTTATCAAACTTCTTACACTCCATCCCTATCAAAGAGAATACCACATCCACTAAAACTTCACTTGTAGAAATTTATTGACAATTTGACATTTACATGGAAAATGGTTTGACCATTCTTTAACATTCATCAAACTCACACACCAAAACACGAACAAACTTACATTTTCCAGTCCTCCCATTCGAGATTGGACCTTCCCACTATCTGCATTCTGTCAGCCTTGTTTAGCTAGTGCACATAGGACAATTACCTCATTAGGACTGAAGGCTGATGCCTTAAAGCCGGGAGGAGAGAGAGAGAGAGAGAGAGAGAGAGAGAGAGAGAGAGAGAGAGGGGGGGGGGGGGGGGGGGGGAGAGCGGTCAAGTTAGGAGGTAAATTTAGAGTAAGTATTACCCGCTACCAGGTATGGGTAATACTACCCAATACCAAAATATGTTTTTTTATTTTTTTTCTTTTCCCTTTTTTTTTTTCTCCCTTTCCTCTTCATCTTCTTCCTCCCTTAAACCCTTTCCCCACCTCCATGGATAGCTCCCATTGCCGGCCAAACCTCCGCCCACCACACCTTCACCTCCAACAGCAAGAAACCCACCCCGGTCGAAAATCCAAAAACATGCAACTATCTCAGTTAAAAATCACCGGAAACCACCCAAAAAAAACATAACCCATAAAAGAGAGACACAAACTTATGGCTCTAGTCATTAAAATCGGTGAGTTCTACGCTGGAAATCGTTGAGTTCGGTCAAAACTGACGACGGTACTTGTTTGTCGGTGCTCAGTTATTATTAATTTCTATACTGTTATTATTGGTTTGTGTACTGTTATTCTTGGTTTGTATACTGTTATTTTTAATTTGTATAGTATTATTAAGAGGAGAGAGACTACATTTTTACAACATGGGTAAATAATTCATAAAATTACATTTTTACCCCTGGTATGGGCCCAACGAGCCCATACCTGGTAGTGGTCTATCACTACTCGTAAATTTATGGGTCAAACAAGTTAGCATGACCTTTCTAAGCATAGTCCCATACTGCTTCTTTAGTGGTATGTTCACTGTTCCCATCCATCATCCCAAGATTCCCAACCCACCTTCTGTATTAAGACAGCATTCCTAGAGTGGGCAAGCAAATATAGCAATCTGCACTACCCGCAATGTACAAGTACCGAAGTACGAAGTAAATGAGAAGAACTAAATACACTAAATAAACATTGTTTCAGTTATATGACACATTGACAAGGCACCAAAAAAAAAAAAAAAAAACAACCCAAGGCTGAACCCTGGATACAGATCAACCTAAGTATATCATATTGAGTTATCATAAACAGCAAAATGTTAGCAAAATTGAACTAGTAAGAAGAAAGAGAAGCAACCATGCCCATAAGTCACCATAGAACCCTCTATTTACTTTATCTCTGAACAACAATGATGAACAGTGAAATCGGAGGGTTAACTTGATAAACCTGTTTGTTTCCTTTTGTCAAACATGTTTTTACACTCAAATCCCTATAACAAAGGATGCCACACCCACTCCTTTAAACTTCAAAGGCAGCAAATTTTACAGAAAAGGTTTAACCACTCCTTATAACTTCATCAACCTCCCACAACAAAACAAATACAATTACAAATTTCTTCTCAGCCTTATTTCACTTTTAAAGTAATAAAACACATGCATATTAAGCTTGTGCATGAAGGAGCCTAAACTAATCAAGCAGCCGATTCCTTAGAAAATCTAGCTAGAAAGAACAAAGCTTAATTTTGGAAAGTAGAATTTTAAACCACCCACCCCACACCACAGACCTTACCCCAAGATGTAGATTTATGTATCTCATGATTCTGTAGCTGATAACTCTCCTAACTCAATAGTTAGGAATTTTAGTATGCCCTAACATTTCTCCTTTTCCGCTTCATAATAAAGTCAATGATAGTACCCCTATTACCCAAAACTCGACATCATACACTAAAATAAAGAAAAACTAGGCCTAACTTAAGCTAGTGAGAAGAGCTACTGTATTTATCAAGCTAATTCTTGAGCTCAGGGGCAAAATGCTTGCATTATACTGCAATTGGCAAAGCCTAAGGGTGAGGGTGAGGGTAATGTCCAAAAGCTAACAAGTAGAGATGACATTTATCATTTGTAATTACGACTCCAGCAAAAACCTCTCCAAGTCTAACCAGTAACTTCAGTATCTACAATAGTGAGCAACAATCAGAAAAACGGAATAAATCAAATGACATTCCATCACTTCTAGCAGATAACTCGATTGAGGGACGACAAATATGAAAGGATGCAATGCTAAGGCCTCGCTCAAAATTGTATCTAAACAAAAACAATGAAGGAAATCAGAATTCCAAACAACAATGAACTGCAAACTAAGTTATAGTACTTCGTATTAAAAATTATAACTGGAAATCACAATAAAAAAAACTCTTTGGTTATTACCATCAGCCACTACAAAATAAAAGCATGGCATTAAACAGAAAAATGCAGTATCGCTATCTTGCCTATTTCATCTTGGCTTCAGTAAACAAAACATGGCGATTAACACGAGGATCGAATTTACGGAACTCAAGCTTCTCTGGAACCTTCTTAGGGTTCTTCTTTGTCACATAGAAGAATCCAGTACCAGCCGAAGAGACAAGCCTGATAAATATTGCACCACCCTTAGCCTTTCCCATTTTTCAATTTAACACACACAATAGGCCAATTACACCTGCAAATTGAGAATTTAAAATATCAATTTTTGATACTCCAGATATAACAACAACAACTGTTTGTGAATACAAAATCATAACCATTAATTAGGCAATCGGATAAAAAAAATTGTTAAATCGAGAAATGAAGACATTAAATATTTGAGCAAGAATCAAAATCGATCTGAATAACTTGTAAAATTTGCAAATTAATTAATCAAATTCAAATGAAGATTGAGAGAGAAAATTGAAAGAAGACAAACCCTAGTAGTTGAGGAAAGAGGAAATTCAACGATTGAGTAGCTTAAGAACTTGTAATGAATTGGTAAAGTTGAATGAAGGTTGAAGCTTCAGGTATCAATGGCGGGAGGCGGTGGAGGAGAGAAGTAGGAGTGAAATGGTGGGTCAACTAATGGGCTACAGATTGAATTTTCTTATTGAATCATATTGCATTTACTATAAAAGGTTTGAATATTTGGCCCAAATAATTTTTTTTTCGAAATGAAGATATTTCACACAAAATAAATTATATGATTACATTAATACTTGACACGTAAAGATATGTGTCCCTATCTTTTCGTAAGTACTTTAAAATTATGCCCTAATAGTTTCTTGAAGCGGCTAAAATTCGTACTTATATAGATAGACTTCCAAACATGCTCCTGTGACCGAGCAGTATATCAGGAATTATATTAAGTTAAAACAACCTATTTCGCCATCACAGAAAAATAGAACTTAACCTTGGATGATTGCCAATCATCAATTAAAAGAATTGATCTCATTGAACTTAAGACCCAACGTCTTATTGGGCGTTAAGTTGATATTCCCTTATTTGTGATTATTATAGGGCTCCAATCTCAAAAGATTGTCATCCTTTTATTAACATCTCTTACTCATGCTTTTTAAACAACTGGTGAGATAAACTTCATATGAATATAATCAATAGTGACTACACTATCCTTGTTATATCCTTGGATGTAACTATACCTTACACCAATATTCCTTAACTTACCAGTATACACTTGATTATATGCCTTAGCCAAAATTACATTGTTAACACAATTTATCATTATAAGTGATATTGGCTTTTGCAACAAAGGAAAATCATGCATTAAATCCCTTAACCATTCGGCTTCATTAGCAGCGGAAAGTAATGCAATGAACTCCGATGTCATTATAAAATACGCAATGCAAGTTCGCTTCTTTAATGTCCATGAAATAGCACCTCTCCCATATGGGTATATCCATCCACTTAAAGAAGTCTAAAATTTCTACATTTCACAAAGAATTCCTCAATTCCTAACAACACGTAATGGGTTGACAACCTCTCCTACTACTATAACAAGCTAAGGGTATATTCACATTTACTGCAATGAACTAATTGGAGCTGAATTGAACTGAACGGAACTTATTTGAGCTGAACTGAACTGAACTGAATAGAGTTGAAATGAATATTTTATAAGAGAGGGAAATTAGGAGCTGAACCGAACTGAACTGATTGGAGCTGAACTGAACTGAACTGAACTGATTGGAGCTGAACTGAACTAAACTGATTGGAGCTGAACTGAACTTAACTAAACTGAACTGAAATTAAGCTGAAGTGAACAGGCCCTAAGAGGCAATGCATGTCCAGTAATAAGAAAAAGATTATATTTGGTTAATAATAATTATAACTATTTTTATAGAAGAAATTGATTGCATATTCTTTTTATCAACGATTAAAAAGGAAATAAAATTTACATGATTGATATTTGTAACTACTTATAAATTTAAATTGTGCTACAATTATTTTTTTCTTTTACAATTTGAAAACAACATCAATATTTTATTGATGGATAATGATACAAATACTATTGGAAAAAAGAGGCAAGTTATACATATACATTGCTAATAACTAATAAGCCAAATATTAAGAATTCCACTCCAATATTCCATACTTGTATTATTTCTTGTAAGTTTATCATATCCAAGAGTGTTTTCACCATCTTGTCCCAAAAAAAAAAAAAAAACGCGGTGATTGAAAACAAAAACTTAAAAAAGAGTTAAATGTTGGTGATTGAATCCACTTTATTTTGTTTTTTTTAAAATGCACAGTTAATCAATTCAAACGTGGTTTAACTTATGAGCAGTTATCATTACTTTTTTTTTTATTAATCTCTTTTCCTATTTTGTGGCACTACTAAAATTCGGCCGAATTGCAACCATTTTTCTACGACCGTCATGAAAACGATCGCAAAAAATGATATTTGCGACCGTTTTTAAAGCGGTCGCAAATTTGTGACCGTTTTTGGGTTATAAAACAGTCGCAAAGGTACTTAAATATATTTTTAAAATAAAATGCATGTGAAAATTTATTCAAAATTAAATTAATTCTGTTACGACCGTTAGTAGCGGTCGCAAAATGCGTTAATTACGACCGTTTGAGAAACGGTCGCAAAATTACGACCGCCATACCGGTCGCAAAAGTGCTTTTTTAAATTAAAAAAAAGATATAAAAGGAGATCCACCCAAACCCTAGTATTAGAAGCAGCAGTCTACTCTCTATCCTCTCTCTCTCCTCACGCATCTATCCTCTTCTCCTTTCTCTTTTCTCACACCCTTCTTCTTTCTCTCTCTTCTCTTTCTTCTTTCCACCTCCCAGTGAACGACCCTCATCTTTATCTCTTTCTCTCGCATCTCCTCTCTTCACCAACCCTAAAATAGAGCAGCCACCGTCACAAGCAAAGCCCACCGTTAAAAGCAACACACGAAGTTTGCTGTTTATGGTCAAATTCGACCTTAAAAATTCCAGATCTGGAGTTTTCTTGGTCGAATTTGACCATATTAACCTAAAGAGGAAGATATATTATGAAAGGTATGTTTATTTTTCTGAAAATTTTGTTTATTTTCGAATTTTGTGGTTGAATTTCGTTTTCCGTTCGAATTTCCATGTTTGTTTGATTTTGTTATCGATTTTTGTTTGAGTTTCTGTTCGAATTCCTTTGATTTTGGTTTTATTTCGAGTTTTTGTTAATTCTGTTCGAATTTGTTCTTTATTTGTTCGAATTTCATAGATTTTTGGTTAGATTTTGAGCTCGAACTTGTCAAATTTAGGTTTGAATTTGTGGGTTTAATTGTCGAATTTAGGTTCGATTTATGAGGGTTTTATTTTGTTTTTGTTTGATTTTTTTATCGAATTTTTTGTTTGAATTTGTGGGTTTAATTGTTGTGGGTTTAATTTTTTTGGGTATAATTATTGGGTTGAATTTTTGGGTGATTTTTTTTATTTAATTTTTGTTCGTTTTTTGGTTTAATTTTTGTGCATTTTATTTGTGGGTTAAATTGTTTTGATAAATTTGTTCGAATTATGTCGTTTTTTGATTTTTGTTCGAAATTGTTTGATTGTTTGATGTTGTTTTATTTCGTTTTTGTTTGCTTTTTGTTCGAAATTATCTAGGTGATTTTTTTTTAATGTTTTTCTGGGTTAAGGGAGGGTGGGTGGGTGGTGGTGGGTATTGGTGGTTGAAGGTGGGCGAAGGTGATGGTGGGTAGAGGGAGACGGCGGCGGCGGCTAGTGGTTGTTTAGGGTGGGCAGTGGTGGTGGTTTGGGTGGGATCTGGTTTGGGTGGATCTGGGTTAAAGGTGGGTGGGTGGGTCTTTTTCTTTTTTTTTTGGTTTTTTTTTTAATACTTTTAGCGACCGCTTATGACGGTCCCTAATTTCAATATTTGCGATTGTTTCATAAGGCGGTTGCAATTTTTAATATTTGCGACCGTTTTTTTAACGGTTGTTGAAAATAGTTAAAACGACCGTTAAAAATCTGCGACCGTCAAACGGTCGTAATATATTGTTTTTGCGACCAAGAGAAAAACGACCACCATGTTACGACCGTTGATGGTCGCAATTATGTTTTGCGTCCGTTTTCACTATTTTTTGCGACCGTTTGCGGCAGTCGCAATTTGGCCAATTTTTAGTAGTGTGGGTAGTTATGATATGACAATGTTTTTTTTAACGGGTTTTTCACCATAGGCTCCCGAGTTTTTTGTTTATTCACCATATACCCATGAAATTTTTAAAATTCATCATATACCCTCGAGTTTTTCACAAAAATACACCATATACCCTTAATGACTTATGATTGTTAACTTTGTCAATCATTAGGGTTAATTATGACCCGAAACCACCCTATATACATTCCTTTACCTCCGAAATCACCCACATTTCTTTTTTTCCACCCCCAAAAACCACCCCAAATTTTTTTTTCTCATCCTCAAAATCGATCATACAGATATGATTATGGAGATTTGGAGTAGTTTCAAGGATAGGACAAAGGAAAGGAGTGGTTTCAGGGAGGGGGGAAGAGATCTAAGGTGCGTGGTTTCGATGCATAATTAATCAAATTCTACTCATCTTGTTGTCATTAGGGATATATGGTGAATTTTTGTAAAAACTCAGGGGTATATGGTGAATTTGAAAATTTTCATGGGTATATGGTAAATAAACAAAAAAACTCAGGGGTATATGGTAAAAAAAATCGTTTTTCTTAAGTATTTTAATAATGGATTATGTTTATGGGTAATTATGATAGGATAGTTTTTTTTTTTTAATTAATTTTTAATTGTGGGTAAATAATGTAGTTTTTACAAAGTAGAAGGGTATTTTAGGAAAAGCAAAATATCGACGAAAAAGTCCTTTCTCTTTATATAGTAGTATAGATAAACCAATCACTATCATAACTAACTCCATTTATCCATCATCATCACTTGGGCGCTTATGTGACTCTTGTATTCTCAAATCAAACATCCTTGTGATAATAAGAAAGTAACTAATGTATACATAAACATATCTCAATCAAAGAGAAAAATAACAATAATGCTAGAAGTAAGCATAACTAGTGATTAGCTGCTAACACAGAGAGACTGTTAATTTGTTATACACACCCGGATGCAAGGTGCACTTAATTATCTAATGAAGGGAAAAAATTTAACCTTATTGCGTTATTTATTAAAAAAAAAAGATTGAACGTCGTCATAGGGTTAGAGGTGTCAAATCGGATATTCAAGTCGGATTCGAGTCAGATCATGCCAGTTTTAGGTCAAATTCAAGTCGAATCATGTCTTTTTTTCTTACATACAAGTCGGGTTCAGGTTGGGTTGAGTCAAGTTCAATTCATATTATGACAGGCTTTATATCTTTTTGGTTGCAGTTCAGGATCGATTCGTATGTTTTTGGGTCAGGTAATGTTTTGGGTTCAGTTTGTGTCAAGTCTGGTTACAGACAAGTTTGAAGCAGGTAAATTTCGGTCAATGAACTTCAGGTCGGGTCATTCTTAGAATTTGGTCAACTTTTAGTCAGGTACTCAGGTGTAATACCCCGTATTTTTATACGTATTTTAATTTAAATAAGTATTTTGTGAAGTATTTAAATAATTCAAAATGATTTATTTATGGCATTTTAATTATTTATTTTAATAAGTTTGGAAATATTTTATAAAAGGAAAGTTTTATAAAAGGAAATTTTTATAAAAGTCAAAGTCAAAACAAGTTTGAATGGGGAAAGGGATTAGTAAGGATAGAAAAAGAATTTAAGTCTAGGAGGGTTTCTAGAGAAAAGGGGGTATAAATATTCAACACAGGGGAAAAATTAAACTTTGCTCAGAGTAACCCAAGGTAATTTTCTCTCCCTTCTCTCTTATTTTTTTTTTCTCTTTCTTTCTTTTCCCATTTCCTTTTTTTTACATGGTCGTCACCACCACCACGCACCACCGGCCGACCACTGCAGCTACCAGCGCAAGCGCCAGCAGCCGCGGCGACACCGGTGGGCGCGGCAACAGCCCAATCGCGTGTTGTGGTGGATGTTGCTGCTTGCGGATTTCCGAGAAAAAGAAATTATATTTTTTTTAATTCTTTTGCTTTAATCCTAAATCTAATTATTAATTATGGGTTTTGTGATGATTTTCATGATATTTGATTATAGGTATTATGTAAATAAATTTTCAGATATGATTTTTAATTAAAAAGCCTCAAATTGAAAACCCTAGGCTTCTAAATTATTGTATATTAAAGAATTGTGATTTAGGGTGGTTTAAATCTTTGATTTGAGGGTTTTAAAACATATTACATCAAGTCTTAATAATTTAATAAAGCTGGAAATTTTGTTAGTAAGCTATAATTAAGTTTCTTGAAGGAATTTTTTACTACCCATTAATTGGGATTAAAGTAAGGGGTTTTAAATTAATTTTCAGCTTGGTTTAAATAAATAATGAGTGATTTAATAAGAGTATATATTGCTGGAAATTTGTGTGGAATAGAATTTAATATTTCTTTATAATTTTGGATTGTAGGAGACTTCCAAGTGAGTGATTTTATATAGTCGTGGCGATTTAAAGATCGTATTCAAGGTACGTTCGCGTACTTGGCATATAATTGATGATGTATGAACATGCTAGGCTTTGATTAATTGATTCCGAATAGAATCATGATAGCTTTAATTGGAATTTGTGATTTGGTTTATATTGGTGATTGATGAATTATGAAGCATGGATTATTTGTGATGGATTGATGATTGGAAATAATTAATTTGGCATGTTGGATATGAACCACACTTTTATTATTGGCATGATAGAGAGCATGTTTAATCAAACTACATGTTTAATTTGGTTTGGAATATTGAAAAGGAATTTTATTATGGTTCATATAATTTTTATTGATGCTATAAGCATGAGGAAAGAGTTATTTAAGTGTCTATGGACACGAGGATTAAATTATATTTTGGTCCCTTAGTGCACTTAAGGTGGTTCTAACACCGACGGATAGGAATTTTGGCGCATTATGCGTTTAAGGTGTCTTTGACACCGAGGTAGATTTAAAAAGGGTTCAACATTAAATATTATGCAGTCGCTAATTATTCAAGAATTAAATTGATATGTTTGATTGTTTGAATAATTATAATGATTGAGGGTGTTATGTTTTGAGAGTCATCAGCAAGTCTAATAACATGTAAAGCAACGTAAAGTGAAAGAGATTACGCACCAAAACTCTTGGAACGTATATACCTTGAGTATGAACATATGGAGAGAGTTATGCGACTTTATATTTGACCATAACTTCTACTGGGAGTATAGGTCACTACATATTCCTTTTTATTATTATGCACAGGAATTCCGCCACTTACGAGTGGTTTTTTTATACTGGCACGGTTAGCTCCCGTGTTAGTACCCCTTTATTAGGGCAGTTTAGGAGGGGGGGACTCGTTCGATGCGTAATCAATGCTAAATGAATAAATTAGTTATTTATTTGAAGGTCATGTTGTATGCTTGTAAACAGGTGCAAAATGGTAAGTTGTGTGATGATAGGTGAAAGCATGTTAGTGTGTTTTATTTACGCTTATGTACTCAACATTGCTGATTGTGTGCTTGTATGTTTGTTTGACCTTATATTTATCTTGGCCCTATGATGACCCATTTCTAATGGAGATCGAGTAGTGGGGACAAATAGAGAGAAACTTTTCAGGTGATGAAGCATATTCATGATAGGCATGAGTGAAGAGCGAATCATGCTTAGTTTCCATAAGTTTATGATGTGGTTTATTGCTTTGATTATTTTATTATATTATGCTTGTGAGACTAACGCAAAGATTTTGAGTTGGTTTTGATAAGGGCCTACAATGGTTCCAAGTTGTAGGTTGACTTCGTTTTACTTGGTTTGTCTTTACTTTCGTTTGGTTGACTTTCAAAGTTGAATTGTTTTGAATGTTTTTAAAGATAGTCTTCTGCTGTGTGTTTTATATAGTTGCCTTAGCTGTTTTCACGGTGGCAGTAGTGTCTTAGATTTTCCTATTTTGAGTTTAAAAGAGCAAAACATGTATTTTAAAGGAAAGGATTTTCTAGGGTGTTACATCAGGTCTAGTCATTCTTAGAATCAAGTATAATAAAAAATAAAAGAAAAAATGTCAAATAAAATGTATAATATTCGCTAATTCTATTAGCAATAAATTTGGTAACATTTTAAAATTAACTTTTAGTTAAAAATTGAATTCCACGTTAGTTTTGAGTCAAACAATATCAATGCGGATCATTTTCAGGTCAAATCGGTTATAGGTCAATATTCATTTGGGTCGGTAAAAGCTGTGACAGGTTATAAATATAATCATTTTCAATTTCTAAACAAGTTGAGTACTAATCAGGTTCTGATCATAATCAAGTCGGGTCAAATCGGTTTTCGGTTAATTCAAGTTAATTACAAAAAAGGTTCAGGTAAAAAAATATTAGGTTTATTAAATTATCAGTTAATGTCGGGTTTGTTTCACTTTAGGTTACATGTCACTATTTTCACTAATTTTTCGGGTACAGGTCAGATACAAATCATTGTTAGTTCGAATTGATTTTTCAGGTCGGGTCATATTTTAACATTTTTTTTTTCATTCTTTTTTTGTAGGAAAATCTTGTTATAAATATTTAAAAGATGAATGTGTAAAGGATTTGATCAAATCATATTTATTGATATTGTTTATAGTTAGCAATCCCTTGATTTACTCTTTAGGTTGATAGTCAAAGATATCCCTTATTCTTAGCTAATGTATCTAGACAAGTAATCTAATGTATCTAGTCGTATTATATTGCTTACTCATGTACTATATATAATCGTGGAATCACATCAATATAATTACACTTTCCAACATTCGCTTTCCCATAACTCTATCAGAATGTATAATAATTTATTTATATATGAAATTATTCTTAAGGTTTGACAGGTCAATTGATTTATTTAATATGAGAAAAATAACATGAAAATTATGAGTATTATATCCATACACATAATTATATGTATGTGTCAATTTTATGTATATATATATAGATTCATGTAAGTTATTAATATATACTTCATAATTAATTATATAATTTGTTTCATGTTGAATGAACCCACTGAAAATAATAGATTCGCCACTGCTTATCATTATTCTTTAATAAAAAAATTAAAATAATACTGTATTATTAAAATTAATAATAACAAAAAAATGTAGACAAAAATTTCAAATTAATGAATATAATATATTCGACTCAGAGACTTCAAATTGCATCATATGATTGTTTCTACGTAGGCACGAGTATTATCTTTCTTGTTACCCTCTGGTACATCACAGAAAAGGATAGAACGTGATTAATATCATCCAAAATGTCAAGTTTTTCTTCGGAATCAACAAGAAGGCCAGATTTGGTAAACTCGGATGAAAGGCTGATAAAAATATACATTAGTACTGGCTAGGGCATTTATATATATAAGACATGAACACGTATTTAGTAATGATCGACTACTCTATTTTATTTTTTCACTTTGCTACTTGTGTTTCTTTTTTAAAAAATTTATTTTTAGGTTTTAGATAAATTATGCAGAAACTTAATATTAACAAAGTATATAAATTTATTTAATCAGCCACCAAAACCTAAAATATCATGCATATATACACATCAATCTACCCATTTGGCTGCTCCTTGAAAACCAAACAGAAGTGTGAATACCATATTTTAAAAAAATCATAATTAATAAGGGTCGAAAATTGGCTTAAAATTAGACTATTCCAAACTTAAATGACCAAGTAAACTAAAACCTATAATAGAAGTGTAAAATTTTGTCAACAACTACCGGTTAATCGAACACTTTAAAGAACAACTACTAAACTTTTTCAGACAAAATTATCCCAAAAACACAAAAAGTTTGAGTAGCACTACCATTTTTGGTTTTTCCGACTACAATATCAGGTTAAGAAATCTAATTACAAAATTTCCGTCCAAAAAACCCACATGAAATAACAAAATTGTCTCTACATTAACCTTAAATATTGGGTAGTACAATTCAATTGTAACAAATCTCTAAATTTGTAAAACCCTAAATTCAATTTTTTTTTTGACATAAACCCTAATTTTAATACTCCCTCCGTTTTATAATGTTAGTCCCATATGGAGTCAATCACATAAAATAAGAAAAGAAGAATATTTGTAATCTAACATTAAAGTACAAAATAATTCATAATTAATTTACCTTATATAAGTTTTTTGATTTTTTTCTTTGGGAAATCACAACTCATAATGCATAATTCACGCTAGAGATTTCCTTACTTGGAGCTATGTCATCAATCCACAACCAATTAATTAAAAAAAAATAAATTAAAAATAAAACATATTCAATATGAGTAGATATTTTTTAAACGCCCAAAATAGTATATGAGATTAACATTATGAAATGGAGGGAGTATTCAATTTAGAAAGTATCATATACAATGCGAAATTAAAGATAATTACCTACAATTGTGTTCGGGCACTGATTATTTTTTTTATTTTTTTTTACGGTAGTATTCCATTGTTGTCTTTATTGCAATTGATTGAAATTGTATAAAGTAAAGTAGTAAACTCCACCAAACAGAGATATTTATCGGACAACCAAAAATGATAGTGCCACTTAAATTTTTGTGTTTTTGTTGTAGTTAATTTTTTTAAAAAATTAATAGGTAGTTGTTTTCAAAAGTGATTATTTAAATGGTAATTGTTGACAAAATTTCCTATAAAAGTGAGAAAAGAGCTCTTTAAGTCATTAACCACTAATAACCAACTCATTAATTCTATATTAATTATATCGTACCTGGTCGTAACCACCCTCTTTTCTTCTAATTTTTTAATATCCAATGGAGTATGAATTTTCACAGTAGGAATCACCAAATGAACTATAGAATTTTGTCGCTTAATTTATTTATTTTTTTTTTTTTTTTGAAGAAACACTTAATTTATTTTGTGGCACGGTTTACATGTATTTCTTTTTAACCCATCCCATTTCGATAAATGCAAATATGTAACATTTAAAATTCAAGGTTTCCGTCAAAAAATAAAAAAAATAATAAAAAATTCAGTGTTACATTTAACACCTATTCTTAGTTTCTTACCATGCATGGTAAGACCGTGATTGCTAGCTATCATTTGAGATCTATAATCTGAAGACATATTAGATAACTAGCTAGGCATATATCTATTCTGAAGAAAAAAAAAATGTAGTAATAATTAGATTAAACAAAATACAGTTGGGGTTGACTGCCAACAGGCTATAAGACCCAGTGGCGGATCCGGGGGTACATAGAGTTACAACTGTACCCCTATTCTGGAAAAAAAAAAAAAAAAAAAAAATTAATAGTTAAAGAGACCTGTTCTCTAAGATAGGCGGTTTCTTTGGTTAAAATATTAAATGCTACACTTGTTACCTGTCACTCTGTCAGTCCCCATAAACAAGTAAAACTAAAAAACAAAAAGGACGCCTCTCTCTTTTTTTTTTGTTTTTGGAAAGAACGCTCTCTCTCCTCACTTCCTCTGTTCCTCAGTTCACACCACAAAACCAAAAAAACTAGATCTAAACTCACCGAGTCACCGTCTCCTCCGATTCTCCGAATCTGATTGCTCAGCGGCGCCTCACAAGTCACGGCCTTACAAGTCACCCACTCCGGCAGCAGCTTAATTGTTGAATTAATTCCTACAAGTGATTCTTACGGTAAGTGCTTTCATTATATCAATAATCAATTTAATAGTTGAATGCTTGATTCCTTGAATTAATTCCTACAAATTAACTTTTAATTTTATAATTTATAAGTCATTGTAATTCTGTTGACTTGTTTAATAATTTTTGGTTTGTTAATTTGTTGAATTATTGAATTAGTTTTAATTTTTCAATTTGGTAGTTGATTAGTTTCACTTTGAATGCTTGAATAAGTTGAAATGTTAAATTAGTTAGATTACTTAGATTATGTTGAATTAATTGCTATACTGATTGTTGAATTGTTTAATTAAGTTAGTTTGATTTAATTTTATATGCAATTAATGCCAAAATTTTGTATAAATTTGACAGAATTGGAGGATGAAAAACAAAAGTTTAGAATACTTTTGGAAGGGAGGTGGAGGGTAGGCTTTCCATGAAGTTAGTAGAAACCGAGAAACATGAAGATTATAAGCTAGTTTACTTACTTTTAAAACTAGCCTTGATTCTTCCCGTAGCAACCGCAAGTGTGGAAAGGGTTTTTTCCTCGATGACTATTGTGAAAAACAAATTGCGGAATAGTATGGGTGACCAATTTATGAATGATTGTTTACTTACATTTATTGAGAGGGACTTGTTTTTGCAAGTTAGTGATGATGATGTAATTAATCGCTTTCAAGTTATGAAAACCCGTCGTATGCATTTGTAAGATTTAATGTGTCACTTATGTAATCTTTGTCTTTTTATTATTTGTAATATTTATTGGTATTGAACAATTTTTTTTTTCTATTGAATTATTTTTCTGCTTCATATTGAGTTCGTACCCCCATTGTCCGAATCCTGGATCCGCCACTGATAAGACCTATAAGGCTATAACCACAGCAGGATGTTTACATTATGATACGAATCTATGCAGTTTTCAGTACATGGATCATTGGATCAAACTCAGTAACTCACTGTCTTCCCAGAATTGAAGGTAGCCAATCAGTTTTACACGAAACAAAATGAAGAAATCGAGAAAGTTACAAGATCCGTGCAAAGTGTAAGTGTAAATGTCTATGATTCACATTAATCATTGATGTATGAAGAATTAGTAAACCCAAAATTCTTTGATAAAATGGACCACAATTTCTACTGAACTATGCTTGATAGGAACAAGCTCCTGATGTTTCAAGATGAGGTCTCTAATCGTTTCTGAAGCACCTCAACCATTTTATCCCCGGGAATTTCTTCCTCAGTCTTAGCCTTCACATCCCTCAATTTCACAATTCCTTCTTTTAGATCACGCACTCCAACCATAACGGCAAAAGGAATCCCTGATGATTCTGCACGCTCAAAGATTTTAAAAACCTTTTTGACAGTTACATATTCTGCTTTTATTTTGGCTAGCCACAGTTCATTAACCAATTCAACAGCTAAAATCAAGTCATCTTCAACACTTTTGCCAGGTCGTGACACTACACCCACCGAAACTTGGGTTTCATTAGCGTGTACTACCTGCCATATGCAGTACATCAAATCAGGAAGCAGTTAGTATTGAAAGTTGATTGACCAAAAATATTTCATGAATGCACATTCAACAATACAATCAAAGCAACAATATATACCAACATATTCCCAGCAAAAGCAAAAAAGACAAAAGACCATAAACACACATCATCAATCCCTACTCTCTTCCCATCTTCTTCATCTAGGAAAGGAAACCCTAGCAAAAGAGCTTATATCTGAAGGTTTTTACTAAAGGACAATCTAAACAATATCACATGTCCGGGAGGCATTCTGGTTCAACTATGCAGTATGCCACTACATCAACACTGTTGCGTACTGGGAAAAGATAGAACTCAGTTACAAATAAATTATTAAATTTAACAGAATCATTGCTACGTGGAATATGGATACTATACATCCATACCAAAGCCTCCGAGGAAAGGGCTCTGTCACCAGAGCTGCTTGACGCACAAGGGGAGAAAAGTAAAGAGTATTTTATTTACATTATCCCAACTCAACCTCCCTTCTCGCCCCTAGGGGCTGGCCAAAAAATAAAAATATTATAACAGAAGAATGCACAGCAAAAGGATACATCAATTACCTACATATCATGAATGGCAGCAACAGTTATACCATTCAGTTCAAAAAATAGCATGAATCAAACAAGTTGTATTTAAGAAATTAATTTCAAATTACCTGGTTTTGATCTTTCTGGTTTTGCTCCATGATTGCAAATACACATTCTATTCCCAGACTACCACCAACTGAAGGAACCTGCTTTGAATCAAACATCCCAATAAGATTGTCGTAGCGTCCACCAGCAGCAATGGATCCAACCTGGCAGCACAAATGGGTGACTCATATTGATCATGAATCAGGAATGTGGAATAACTTGCCAAATAAATATAAAAAACAATCAAAATCCATAAATTTGAATTACTCTGTAATATGTTATAAATTCTTAATCACACCACAATACAGAGTATATATATTTTTTGTGCACTAGGGAGGCAGGTGGAAGCTATGTAGTGAGAAACAGCGAGTTACCGTTGCCAATTAGTTATAAACAGAGAAGGCCATAATGACAAAACAATAGGAAAGAAACTAACTTTTAACCTCATCATTATGTTTAAGTAAAGACAACACACACATATATATAATGAGCAAGGGTTCACAAAATTGAGTAAAATTTTCACCTGTGTGGTTCCTTTAAAGACAGCTTCAAATATCACCCCAGTATAGTAATCAAGACCTCTTGCAAGACTTAAATCGAAAACGATTTTATCTACACAGTTTGATTTCTCCAAAAGTTTGAATAACAGTTCCAATTCATCCAATGCAAGGGCTGCTCCTTCATGTTTCAGAAAATCGCTTCCTTCCTGTTTAAGCTTCAATAACAGCTCCAGAGGAGATCCCTTTTCTTTCACAAAATTACCTATCATATCAGCTGTCTC
This sequence comes from Chenopodium album, assembly GCF_948465745.1. NCBI lineage: Eukaryota > Viridiplantae > Streptophyta > Magnoliopsida > Caryophyllales > Amaranthaceae > Chenopodium > Chenopodium album. The sequence goes on from NC_137849.1 coordinate 39,741,221, forward strand.
TTCAAGTAAACCCTTTTCCTCAACCTGCACAAGTTAAAACAGCTCATCATCAACTAATATATATCTTCTAGAGGAAAAAGCAAATATTCCATAGGTAACCAATGTCATTATATGCAACAATGATTTTTTATTAACAAATGGTACCGATGATTAAAGACTTTTCAAAATCCTGAAATGTATATTGTACTTGTCTTTCTCGGTAAGAGAGAGAGAGATATAGAGAGAGGATCAAGTCTCACCATCTCCCTTTTTACTTGCTCAAATGGTGCTAGAATTTGTTAAATACACCCGAGTGTACCGTACACCCAGGTAATTTGCTCATTAATTTTTGCTCATTTAATGAATGAGCAAATTTTTTTTTGCTCATTTATAAAATGAGCAAAATTTGATGAGTAAATAACCCGGGTGTATGGTACACCCGGGAGTACAGAACAGGCTCTCCCCGGGTGCACCGTACACCCAACTAACCCAAGGTTAGGTTTTGCTCTTCATTTGATGATTAAATGAAAAACATTCATAAAAATGAGAACAAAATATTTATGAGTGTACGGTGCACCTGGATGTATATAACAAATTTTAAAATATGAGAGGATGCAATGCTAAGGCCTCACTAAAAATTCTATCTAAACAAAAACAATGAAGGAACCCAGAATTCCAAACAACAATGCACTGCAAAGTAAGTTAAACTTTTAAGCATAGATTTATTTATAGTACTTCGTATTAAACTTCAACTATAACTGAAAATCACAGTAAAAACTCCCAACTTTGAATCAATTTTGGTTATTAACTATCAGCCACTACAAATAAAAGCATGACATTAAACAGCAAACACTATCTTGCCTATTTCATCTTGGCTTCAGTAAACAAAACATGGCGATTAACACGAGGATTGAATTTACGGAACTCAAGCTTCTCTGGAACCTTCCTAGGGTTCTTCTTAATCACATAGAAGAATCCAGTACCAGCCGACGAGACAAGCCTGATAAATATTGCACCACCCTTAGCCTTTCCCATTTTTCAAATTAACACCTTTCCCATTTTTCAAATTAACACACACAATAGGCCAATTACACCTGCAAATTGAGAATTTAAAGTATCAATTTTTGGTACTCCATATATAAATACAACAAATGTATGTTTGGTGAATAAAAAATAATAACCATCAATTAGGCAATCCGGAAAAAAAAAAAAAAAAAAAAAAAAAAAGTTTATTCATCAAATGAAGACAATAAACATTTGAGCAAGAATCAAATCGATCTGAATAACTTGTAAAATTTGCAAATTAATTAATCAAATTCAAATGAAGATTGAGAGAGAAAAATGAAAGAAGACAAACCCTAGTAATTGAGGAAAGAGGAAATTCAATGATTGAGTAGCTTAAGAACTTGTAATGAATTGGTAAAGTTGAATGAAGGTTGAAGCTTCAGGTATCAAATCTATCAATGGTGGGAGGCGGTGGAGGAGAGAAGTAGGAGTGAAATGGTGGGTCAAGTTGCAACGACTAATGGGCTACAGGCCTACAGATTGAATTTTCTTATTGAATCATATTGCATTTACTATAAAAGGTTTGAAAATTTGGCCCAAATAACTTCATGCTTAAAGAAGTCTAAAATTTCTACATTTCACAAAGAATTCCCAAGAACACGTAATGGGTTATTGGGTTGACAGCCTCTCCTATTACTACAAAAAAACCTACAACTATCATAACTAACCCCATTTATCCATCATCATTGCTTGGGCGCTTTTGTGACTCTTGTATTCTCAAACCAAACATCCTTGTGTTAATAAGAAAGTAACAAATGAATACATAAACATATCTCAATCAAAGAGCAAAGTAACAATAATGCTAGAAGTAAGCATAACTTGTGGTGTGGTAGAGATAAGGCAAGAAAACTACAATGCAAAGTAGGGCAGCCATGAGTATATGTATTCAGGAGGGTTATTGGTATAATATCTGATATCCGAAGACGAAGATTAAGGTGTTTAAGTACCCCAATAAAGAACGACTTTGTCAAAGGCATACAAAATATACTTATTCAATTAGAGACCTGGGAATGATGTTTATTCAACATGGCTTTTACATACCAAATCTTCCCAATTCAATGTTCTCTTTATTACAAGAGATGAGATGCTAATACGGATAGATTGTTATACATACCCAGATGCAAGGTGCACTTAATCATCTAATGAAGAGCAAAAGCTAACCTTGGGTTAGTTGGGTGCACTATTCATCCGCTGTATACAAAAAATTTCACAAGTGCTCACTCAATTGATAAAGAAGGCCGCAACTGACCTATTGGTCTTAAATAGTGTATGCATTCCGATTTCAGAGTAGTTATAATGCAACAATAATCAATTGAATCATGCAATTAGGCACAACAACCAAAACCCTTCAAATCAAAATCAAAGTGTGCAGAAACATAACAAATCAATTGATTCAATAATAAATTAGTAAATCAGAAATAAAATCGATAAAATTAGAAAAGGAAAGAGAAATCTTACAAGCCGCTTCAATGGAGGAGAGAAAGCTCACCAGCCGCTTCAATGGAGGAGAGAAAACTCACAAGCCACTTCAATGGAGAATCCAGAGACCAGAGTACACTTCAATGGAGGCGAGAAAGCTCACGAGGTGTTTAATGGAGAATCCAGAGAACGCTGCAATGGTGGGGTGAAAGCTCCCTAACCGCTTCAATGAAGAATTCAGCGTATGCTTCAATGGAGGAGAGAGAAAATTGGGAAAGTAAAAGTAAATGAAGTCATTCAAGTTGTGAAGGGAAAGGCCCAAATCCAATTTCAAATTGCTCTTTAGATTCAAACAATTGATTTGGCCCAAATTTCATTGTTTGAAATGAAATATGGAGTATCTATGATTGAAATTTTATAACCTTAATCTTTCATTGAGTCTTGAAAATAGAAGTTTTATAACCTTAATCTTTCATTGAGTCTTGAAACTAGGGATAACAATTCAATCACAACCTGATTTGATCCAAAAAAAAAAAGTTCGATACAAATCCGTTAATAGTCCAAATCTGAATCTAAATACGTAGTAGATTAGAATTCGGATAGAAAGTGAATCAGACTTGTACCTTCCACAAAGTTTGGCTCTGGATCCAAATCCGGCCAATATAATGGAAGAAATGAAATTTATTAGAGAAAGTACAAGTATTTGTTAGTATATCACACAAACGAGATGGATTTTATCAGATATCCAAATAAAAAGACTACATTCGGATGCTAAAAGTCAGATTGGACTCGGATCGATGATTCCGGTATGAGTCCTTGATTTGATCATTAAGCGGATTGGATTTGGATTTAGCCTCATTTGAACTGAATTTGATCGGTTGTCATTTTTATTTGAAGCCACAAATTCAATTAACGGATTATTAAAAAAGAAAAATTTTCAATGATAAGATTGGTAGCCTTCTATATTTTATTACTCCGTATTTGCAATTGTAGCCATTTTTTTTTTATCATCAATAGTAGCCCTTTGTTTTTATTAGGACCACTATAAAATTTTCACACTTATAATTTTTTCTTATTCTTTTTTTTTTTTTTTATTCATTTAAATTGTTTCAGATATTCCACCACTTTACCAATTATTTTAATAAGTTTAAATATCTTTTCTAAAATCTAGTGAAAGTCTAGTCAAAGTCTCCAAGGTGCTCAAGAAATATTGAAGGCCATCAAACATAGAATTCTCTATATATTACAAGGATCTTCAATTATGGCTTCATCATACTTAATCCCTACTCGGCAACAACGCCCTCATAATAAGGGTCCAAGTAAGTCACTTTCTTATTATGAACCTAATAAGTTTCAATCGGGTTTAGCATGTGACATATTCACTTAATGTCGATCGGGTAACATACAACGAGCGCACATATAAAATTTGGTCTAAGGTGGAGATTGTTGGGTATGACCCAAATTTTATAAGCCCATTATTTTGGTGGAGTATTTTGCATACTTTAAAGGCTTTCGGAATTTTTAGAATAATATCCTACTTGAATGTCCTAGAGCATTATTGACATTGGAAGCTATTAGCTAGAATATAATACATGGTTCGTGAATTTTCTAGAACATTATGGATACAAGAATGATGGAGGAATTTCTAGAATATTTCGGCCATTTCTTCCAAGCTCCATCCACACCTATAAATATAGGTCATGGGCATTCAAACATTAAAAAACAACACAACACAAGAAGCCATACCAAACATAAGCCTTCTTACATACTACACCTCCTTATACTATTTACTTTCTTTACAAATCTACTATTCCTACTTTGTAATACTCCTTAGAGAGTAATATAGAGAGAGTCATATTGTAATATAAACCCTTAAAGGGATATGTACTCTCCTATTTTCAAATAGTGGAATAAAAGAGCTCGTTGTTACATAAAATTGTGTGTTCATTTATATTAATTATCTTGCCAATTATCAATTCAATCTATACTTCTCAATCAAACACATCTTCACTTCCGCTGTGCACTCACCAACCCTAAAAAGTTTAATAAAAACAAACAAAAAATTAATAATAAAAAAGAAAAAAAAAAGAAAAGAAAGAAACGTTGGTAGACAAAATCTTGAAATGATTTATTGAATATCATGATACATCAACCCAATATGATTCAATGACTGCGGTGGACTCTCGGCCTTGATCATCGACTATAACATGTAAAGACATGGAGATACGCAAATTCGACAATCGATGTTGACCCTTGATGACAGAATATGATATAACATGATTAACATTGTCTAGAAGATCAAGTCTTTCCTCCGAATCAATAGCGGGAAGGCCGAAAACTATGTGAACCCGACGAACAGTACCGACCCCATCGTCTCCTTGTATGATTTGACAATCTTTGACGAAGGGCTGGTAATAATGTGGAGTGCTGAAATTTCGAATTATGGACCATATTGAGGAAATAGACGCGGGAATAATTTGTGTCACGCATGAACAACATTGGTTCTCTTGAGCATGGAGGGTCGAAGGGGTGGGAAGAAGAGAAATATTGACTTTCGACATTATTAAAGGAATTGAATTTTCTTAATTTTCTTGTTTTTCAAAGAACGAAGTTAAATGGCAGTAACGTAGTAGGGGTAGCTAGGTGTCACGATCCGAGAGTTTTGACACCGGATCGTGCGGCGCGCTCTTGTCTTTTAACGACAAGGACGCAAGCCTAGAATGAAAGAGGTTTGTGAGTACACAGCAACACGGACCCAAGGTATCTTAAGGAAGCACTCGTCAACAACAAGTGCGGAGCCGGGGCTTGTGACGGCCGATATTTCGAAGCGGGAACAAGCGGAACCGACGAGATGAAGGCGTCTTTTGAGGGTCTCTTGGTTTGGTGGGGATGCTTTAAAACAAGGAAATCACAATATCTATAAAGGCTTAAAACAACACACAAGTCTTAAAGCAATAACAACGGGGTAAGGAGCTTTGATTCATTAACCATCACTCCCTAAAGAGCTTTATATTGAATAAGTAGAGAATTACAAGTGAACGCTGAAACGACAGTAACACAATAATTCTCCCTAGAGTCTAGAAAGCAAAAAGAAAGACTTAAAAGACAGAACATAAGGGAAAATACAAAGAAAAGGGGAGGGATACATAGAAAAAGAGGCGGATTCTAACATCCTCCCCCACTTAAGCTGTCGACGACCTCGTCGACTTACAAATAAACTTACACTTAAAAGAAAAAGAAATAGCAGCTTCACCCTTCAGTTGCTGGAGTGGTTCTCGTCCTGGTTCTGATGTTGGCGCGGTTGTTGGAGTTGCGGTTGTCGTCTTCTGGATCTGGATGATAGGGTTTGAGGCGACTAACGTGGAAAACTGGGTGTATCCTCATCCATGTAGGCGGTTCAACCTTGTAAGCGTTCTTCCCAATCCGTTTGGTGATGCAGATGGGGCCTTCATATTTTCTGATCAGTCGACAATCTATTCCTCTAAGAAACTTGAGTTGCTCTGGCAGGACTTTCACCATCACCATGTCCCCTACACTGAATTCCAACGGCCTTCTGTTTTGGTCAGCCTACTTCTTCATTCTTTTCGATGCTCGCTCTAAGTAAGCGCGAGCAACTTCCATGTTTTGTTGCTATTCTCGCTTAAAATCTCGTGCTTTGCGGCTCCTCCCATCTTCAAATGTTGTTATGGTGTGAGGCAGGAGAGGTTGTTGGCCCATCACCAATTCGAATGGGCTTCTGTTGGATGCAGTACTCTTCTAGGCGTTGAAGCAAAGCTGGGCAACATCAAGGAGTTTCACCCAATCCTTCTGATTGGCACTAACAAAATGTCTCAAGTATTCCTCTAAGAGACCGTTGAATCTCTCTGTTTTCCCATCAGATTGAGGGTGTGTCTTGAAGACATGTTTAAGTCTGACCCCATTAGTTTGAACAATTCTGTCCAGAATATGCTCCTGAATCTTGTGCCCCGTTCGCTGACGATACTCTGCGGCAAACCCCAATACTTCACAATGTGTTTGAAGAACAATGACGCCGTCTCCTCAGCACCGCAGGCCTTCTGAAGGGGAACAAAGGTGGCATATTTTGAGAATCTGTCGATCACCACCATTACCGCTGAATACTGATCTACTTTGGGGAGACCACTAATGAAGTCCATAGATATGCTTTCCCACGGACGTGTCGGCACAGGGAGAAGATCTAAGAGACCTCCAGGTTTCTGACGATCTACCTTGTCTTGCTGACAAACCAAGCAGGTCCAGGTGTAGCTCATGACATCTTCCTTCATCCCGGGCCAATAATACCCCATGGAGAGTGAGCTTAAAGTCTTCTGCCAACCTGGATGCCCAGCCCATAAGGTATCATGGCATTCTTTTAAGAGCATCTTCCTTAATCCCCCTGCTTTAGGGATGAAAAGCTTCGTACCTTTGGTGAAGATAAGGCCATCCTCCATCCAAAAACGTCTGGTCTTTTCTTCTTCAATCATCTTCATTATTGTTTTTGTCATCAGATCATCTGGTAGGTAAGCTCGTACTTGGTCTCTAACAGATGTGGCAATACTGCTTGCGGTCATTGGTAATAGCTTGTACATTGCTGCAAGATCAGCACGTCTACTTAGGGCATCAGCGACTCTGTTGCTTGCTCCTGGTCTATAAATGAACTCCACATCAAAGTCGGCAAGTGCCTCCTGTCAACGAGCCTGCTTTCCCGTTAATTTTGGTTGGGTGAGGGAAGTAGCTAGCTGCCTTGTTATCGGTGCAAACAATAAACTTCGAGCCCAACAAGTAGTGTCTCCACCCCTTCAAGCAGTGAACAATAGCTAAAAGCTCCTTTTCTTGCGCCGCATATTTCCTTTCTGCATCACTCAACTTCCGGCTTTCGTAAGCGATTGGGCGTCCTTCTTGGAGTAAGACCCTGCCCAAAGCATAATCGGATGCGTCCGTCTCAACTTCAAACAGTTTGTTGATGTTGGGGAGCGCTAAAATCGGCTCCTTCATTACCGCTTATTTGAGGTTGAGGAAAGCCCCTTGTTGTTTCTCTAACCAATCCCATTTGTTGTCTTTCTTCAACAACTCCGTGAGGGGGCTTGCTATTTATGAGTACCCTTGAATGAAGCGGCGATAGTAATTAGCGAGCCCCAAGAACGATCTTAATTCCGAGACGTTCTTGGGAGCTTGCCAATCACTAATGGCTTGGATTTTCTTAGGATCCATTCTTATGTGGCCTCCTCCTACAAAATGCCCAAGAAAGCTTACTTCTTTCTTCGCAAAAGCACATTTCTCCCGTTTCACGAACAAATGATGCTGTCTCAATTTCTTGAACACCTTCCTCAGGTGTTCTAAGTGATCTTCGAGGGTGTTGCTGAAGATTACAATGTTGTCTAAGTAAACAACCACAAACTTGTCAAGATAGTCGTGGAAGACTTGATTTATCAAGGTACAAAATGTTGCAGGAGCATTCGTTAGCTCAAATGACATGACTAACCACTCGAACGCTCCGTATCTGGTGACGCAGGCCGTTTTTGGCTTATCTCCTTGAGCAATTCAAACTTGATGGTAGCCAGACCTTAGATCTAGCTTGGTAAAGTATATCGCGTCTCCTAGCTGGTCGAACAAGTCTGCCACCAAGGGAATCGGGTAGTGGTTTCTCACCGTTAGCTTGTTCAAGGCTCTGTAGTCGATGCACAATCTCAAACTCCCATCCTGCTTCTTCTGAAAAAGGACCGGTGCACTATAGGGAGCTCTGGAAGGTCGGATAAATCCGACTTCCAACAATCCATCTAATTGTTTGCGCAACTCTACGAGCTCCAGATGGGCCATCCGATAGGGACTTCTCGCGGGTGGTCTAGCACCATGCACCAGCTCAATGCTGTAATCTATGGCCCTTCGAGGGGGAAGAGATTTTGGGAGCTCCTTGGGAAGGATATCTGAGTATTCCCAATTAACTCTCTTATAACCTCAGGAATGTTCCCTTCATCCTCCTCATCCTTCATCGAGAGAGTTGCGAGGAACGTAGGCTCATTTCTCCTAATCCCCTTTTTGAGTTGCATCGCCGAGAGGAGGGGACCTTTCACTTCTTTTCCTTCTTCAGCTCGAGCTTGTGTTCGCAATAGGCATGGTTGGTGGCTTGTCACAAGTAAGGACCCTAGGTGGGGCATCGGGACAGCCTTACTGGTGTGTAGAAAGTCCATCCCGAGGACCAATTCAAAATCATCCATTGTTGCCACCGTGAAGTTCAAAATTCCACTCCATTCCCCAATCTTGGTGTTCACATTCCTTGCCACCCCGCAAGTCGGTTGTGCTTCAGTGTTCACGGTCTTCATTCAACCTCCACTATGCACGACTTTCAAGCCTAATCGGTATGCCTCACGCTTTGTGTCAAAATTATGAGTAGCTCCCGTATCAACCATCGCCCGGGCTTTCTTCCCATTGATCAAGACATCAACATACATCAGGCTAGTGGTTCGACTCTTATCTCCTGGCGTATCTTTTCCCATTGCACACATATACCCCAACTTAGAGGGTTCTTCTTCGCTGACTACCTCCTCCTCTTTGTCATCCCCCTTGGAGGGTTCTGAGGACATTGAGGAGAGTTTCTTCTGGAGGTTGTCTATTTTCGACTTGTGCTGGCACTCGAACCATTTATGCGGTCCACGACAGAGTATGCAAGTGAGGGGTTTGTTCCATGATGATAAGCCGGAGGATCCACCTCTGTTTGTGGATGCAGCGACTCTGCTTTTCTGCGAGTCCTCTCCCCTGTTCTTATATTTGTTCCCTACACTGTTCGAGCTAGCCTGAGAATTACCACTAGTGCTCTTCGGGGTACTTGAACTTGATCCAACGTTTCCCTTCTTCTGGCTAGGCACCCTCTTTGATGAGTAATCCATCAACCTTTCAGCTGCAGCTATAGCACTTGACAGGGTATCAATTTTCTGGCGCCATATTTCCCTTTGGGCCCAATCTTTCAGACCTCGCACGAAGTTGAATAGACGGTCTTTCTCCGTCATGTCATGAATCTCCAACATGACGCCGAATATTCTTTTACATACTCTCGAATGGAGGTCTTGTGTTGTAAGGTTGCAAGCTTGGTGCGAGCAACAAACTCAGTGTTCTTAGGGTAGAAATGAGCCATTAATTCTTTCTTTAGATCATCCCAAGTGTCTACCGACTTCCTCTTGGCTTGGATGTCGGCGTACTTAGTGCGCCACCAAAGTTTAGCGTCGTCCACTAAATACATCGTGGCAGTATCTACTTTTAGTCCCTCCTCACACTGACATATGCGGAAGTATTGCTCCATGTCAAAGATGAAGTTATCAACTTCCTTTGAATCTCTCGTGCCGCTAAAGGTCCGAGGTTTGGGAGGTTTTATTCTAGTACCTCCACTTCCCCCGAGCCCTCTTTGGGCCTGCATCAAGGTTGCACATTTATCTTGTGCCTCATCAGCTAAGCCTTGCACAAAGTTAAGCTGCTCCGTCAACCCATCTACCGACGAAGCAAGCCTCTCTATTTGCTCGGCTTGCTTTATCACAATATTTTCGAGCTTGGGCAATCTTTCTCCCAGCATAGCCCACTCTTCCGACTTTCCTTCAAGCCAAGAAAGTCGTTCTTCCCATGAATATTCTGGTGTCTCGTCGTGCGCCATTTTACGAGCAACCTGGCTCTGATACCAACTGTCACGGTCCGAGAGTTTTGACAACGGATCGTGCGTCGCGTTCTTGTCTTTTAACGACAAGGACGCAAGCCTAGAATGAAAGAGGTTCATGAGCACACAGCAACACGGACCCAAGGTATCTTAAGGAAGCACTCGTCAACAACGAGTGCGGAGTCGGGGCTTGTGACGGCCGATAATCGAAGTGGGCGCAAGCGGAACCGATGAGATGAAGGCGTCTTTTGAGGGTCCCTTGGTTTGGTGGGGATGCTTTAAAACAAGGCATGCACAATATCTATAAAGACTTAAAACAACACACAAGTTTTAAAGCAATAGCAACGGGGTAGGGAGGTTTGATTCATTAACCATCACTCCCTAAAGAGCTTTATATTGAATAAGTAGAGAATTACAAGTGAACGCTGAAACAACAGTAACACAATAATTCTCCCTAAAGCCTAGAAAGCAAAAAGAAAGACTTAAAAGACAGAACATAAGGAAAAATACAAAGACAAGGGGAGGAGATACATTGAGAAAGCTAGAGGCGGATTCTAACACTAGGGCATCTATATTTATACGAAGGAGTATGGTATTTGGTTGGCTACTTTATTTTTATCTTATTCTTAACTTGGAGGATACTCATCATATCCTACTGCTATTAGGATTTTATCCTTAGGTTTTAATTTTGAAGGAGATCTTTAATACGAAGTACTTTTTTGAGGGAAGTGTTTTATCTAATACAGTACTTTGTAAGTATATAAATAATTCTTTTAATCAGTAACGAACCAATTCAATTAAATCCTAAATTTCATACTTACGTACAAATCAATCTGCCCATTATATATTATAACTAATAACTAGTGCTACCTCCAACTAGCTTATTACAAATCAATTTAATTCTATTTTAAGTAACTAATAATAATAATAATAATAATAATAATAATAATAATAATAATAATAATAATAATAATAATAATAATAATGTAATTGTAATTTCTAATAAAGTTAAATATCATAATTGAATAATATACCTGTAGGGAATATTTCAAGCATTACCCCAAATTTGAGCCCCAATGTGATCATACACTTAAGTATGGTGGCGTCCAAAGGGAAGGAAGCTAGAGTAAAAGAATCGCCAACAAGTGTTAGGAACTTGTAAACCGTTCACAGGGTGAAGGTTACACCCCTTAACGATCCATGAGATCGTCAACTCCAATAGGTCTGGAACCAAGACTGGTGTTAGGGGATGAAGGTACAAATCCAACCTAAAAGAGATTGAACCTGCCCCTAATAATAGGCCTCTACTTTATCCTACTCATATTCATGTGCGCTTTCTGACTAACATGCAATCAATAGGTTAACCCTAAACCTGTTTAGTCTATGTTGGTTGAATATTAATGCACAAACAAAACTATTATTGCGATCACTTGAATTATAATCAAATTAACCTAAACAAGATTATTAATTATCTTATTAAGCGTGATTACAAGTACAAATTCCCTTTAAACATGCATAAAAGGCGTGATTAAGCAATAACAATAAATAAGCATCAAGCAACATGATAATCATAAATCATAATTATAATCAGAATAACAATCATAATTAAAACAATCATGTTAACGCATAAAGCATAATAATATTAGCAAGATCCTAGACATGATACTAACAAGATTAATAACAAATCCTAGCATGTCACTAAACATTAAAGATCAAAGCTTTAGCTCTAACATGATACTAACATGATATTGATATGATATTAGAAAGCATAGGAAGCACCCTAAACATGATACTAGAAAGCAATAATAACATCCTAACATGATGTTAGTAATTAATAAATAACAAACATGCTTTCTACAAGAATAGAGCAATAAGACTACATACTTTGATGCCTCGTATCTCTTTCTAATAACAAAATATACGTGTTAGTAACTTCAAGGAAAATGTAAAATCAAACAATTAAATTAAATAATTAAAATAGAGATTAGGGACCAAACCCTCAGAAATTATAACCTTTCACGTCTAGGGCAAAGGAAACTTCGAACTTGGCTAGGTGTGTCTAGATCCAATGAATGAGGAATTGTGTTTGAGGGAAGGTTTAAAAAGAATAGAAAGAAGGAAAGCTTCTAGCTTTAGAGAGAGAAAGAAAGAGATGATTGTTGTTGAGAGTTGATTGTAGATCATTGAAACCGGAGGTCCAAAGACCCTATTTATAATGAAAACAGTCCGGATATGATAAAAAAGGAATCGGAGTTCAAAAAGGAATAAAACACGACGCTGTCGCCGCAATAGCCTCTGTCGCCGCGCGACAGAGTGCAGCGTCGCGCAACAAGCCTGTCGTTCGGCGCTGCAAGACAGTTTTTGCGGATTTTTTTTTTATCATATCTTTTGATCCAGAAGTTCAAATAAGGCATATAATATGTCGTTGGAAAGCTCTTGAAGTCTACTTTGCAACCCAGTTACAATCAGATTAAAATATTTTGTAGATAAAAAGATATGGCCGAAATAGTGGAAGGGTGTCAGTTTTGGATAGAGTTTCGTATTCCTTTCATATCTGTTTCGTTATAGCTCGGAATTAATATTATAATATATCATTGGAAAGATAATTTCAAGATCTATCCAACTATATAAGATTTGGATAAATATTATGAGAAACGAAAATAATATCTGACTGTCTTTGAAACATCTTTAAATTCGAATAGAATTAGGACTTAAAAAAGGAAAGTTTTATTCAATTTCAAATTCTATGATCTTATCTTTTCAAAAAGGATAATTAAGATCTTTTAGAAACTTATGGAAGCTTCTAATTAGATCCTAATTAGTTTAGGAATGGGATTAAACCTTTAGACCCTCCACATGATCATTGGGTCGTAGGTAAAATCCGGTTTGGGCCCGCTTTAGTATTTTGGCCATAACTTCCTCATTATTCATCGGAATTGGGCTTATAATATATCGTCGGAAAGGCATTTTCAAGCCCCATCCAACTATACTATTATTGGACTCTTATCATGGACCAAACTAATTTGGATTGGACGTTTTCAAAACAGGGTGAGAAAAGAAATATTTTCAAAAACAGAAAGAAGAAATATTTTAATAAAAACATCCTCATCACTAGATTTTTCACACTTTCACTTCGTTCGATAATCAAATGACAAGAAAGGTATTCATCACTGGATTTGGTTTTGGGGAGACACATTTGGGTGTCTACAATACTGGTCGGAACTTGTCTAATTTCCAAAAATATTAGACTACCTCCAACTAACTTATTGACCAGGAAAACTAAAACCCTAAAATAGAAGTGAGAAAAGAGTATAGAGTAGGTGAACACGTTTATTAATATCCTTCAATTCTTCATTCATATAGTTCTTTTAGTCATTAGCCAAATAACTAAACTCGTTATTTCTATATTAACCGTACCATACCCCACCCTCTTTTCTTCTAATTTTTTAACACCCCAAACGGAGTACTATATACAAGTATATGATTTTTTGCCGAAGTACAAAATCATATCACCTATATATGGAATTCTGTTGCTTAATTTATGTCACCCCAACTATGTCCTCCCGGATTAGGTTGTTTATTTCGATGGGAGGATCATCGAAATAAACCACCCTCTCCTCAAGGACGACTCCTAGATTAGTCAATCTATCAGCCACCTTATTACCTTCCCTAAAGCAATGATTAAAAGATATTACAAAAAGACTTACGACAATTGTTCAAAATGTGGACGCATTCAATTCGCCTCCTTGATAAGCAGCATTCTTGATGGCTTTGATACATGCTTGGTTGTCCATTTGTACTGCTAGCTTAGTGATGCCCTTGTCAATAGCCATTCTGTAAACCTAATTCCAGAGCTAGCAACTCAGCTTTATATGCATTACACCTTCCAAAATGTGCAGTGAAAGCCTTGATAAAAATCCCAGCAGCCTCCCTTAGAATACCACCACCACCTGCCATGCCTGGTGAGCGCTTGGCAGCACCATCTGTGTTGAGGACTGTCCAGAGACACGGAGGTGCAGTCCATCTGACGAAAATTTCATGCTCCTTCTTCCTGCCATGTATTCCCAGATTGAGCAATTGAAGCTCAGAATTATGAGCTTTCCACACCTCCTCAACTCTATCCCTTATGAAGTGTCCTGTATCCAAGGGTATGTCCTCTCCTCTGCCAAATACTAGACTATTTTCTCCACCTCCAAATCCACCATAGAGTTGTTGCAAAACAAGTAGGCCATTTCTCTGAGTATATTAGACCATCTGCGTCGAGGTTTCTGATCAGCCATTGAGTAACATTTCCATTGAAAAAGGAGGGATACCGAGCTGTGTCACCAACACTTTGCCAAATATTTCTTGACATTGGACAGTCACGCAATAAATGACACAAGGTCTCATCAGCATCATTATTGCAGCGTGTACAGCGAGGATCATGAGCAAGGCTTCTTTTGAAACGATTTGCATTATGTAGCAGCCTATCATGAAAGCACAACCAGAGTAAGGTGCAAACCCTCTGCTGTACAGGGGCACTCCAAGCAAGGTTCCACTTTGAGCTTTTAGGCACTTCATCATTTTCTTTCATGATTCTAAGAGCATATTTTATTGAAAATTCGCCATCATTCGAACCTTTCCAGTTTCCAGAACCTGAGGTCACCTACATTTTGATTTTCCACCAGCTTATGAGCAGCGATTAATTGATGGCAAATAGTGTGTGGGAAGCAAATGTGCAAAAAGGTCCCATTTGACTAGTACAAAGTATTTATTTTCTTTTTAACCCATTTTGATAAATGCAAATATTTAACATTTAAAATGTAACTCGTTTTTAGGCCGAGCGATGCCCCAAGTTACGCCATTAATTTCATGACTGAAATCTTTATTTATATTTAATTTTAATGAAATGACATATAATATGGTAATAGCTTAATGGCTAACACTATACTTTCAAAACTTAAGGTCGTGGGTGAATCTTATACAAACCATGCTTTTAAGCTTTTAAGCACGCAAATGAACAAATTGAAGAAATCGAGAAAGTTCCAAGATCCGTACAAAATGTAAGTTTACATGTCAATATGATTCACATTAATCATCCACGTATGAATAATTAGTAATCCCAAAATTCTTTGATAAAATGGACCACAATTTCTACTGAACTATGCTGCTCCTGATGTTTCAAGATGAGGTCTCTAATCGTTTCTGAAGCACCTCAACCATTTTATCCACAGGAATTTCTTCCTCAGTCTTGGCCTTCACATCCCTCAATTTCACAATTCCTACTTTCAGATCACGCACTCCAACCATAATGGCAAAAGGAATCCCTGATGATTCTGCACGCTCAAAGATTTTGAAAACCTTTTTGACAGTTACATATTCTGCGTTTATTTTCGCTGACCACAGTTTACTAACCAATTCAACAGCTAAAATCAAGTCATCTTCAACATTTTTGCCAGGAAGTGACACTACACCCACTAAAACTTGGGTTTCATTAGCGCGTACTACCTGCCATATGCAGTACATCAAATCAGGAAACAGTTAGTATTGAAAATTGTTTGGCCAAAATTTATTTCATGAATGCACATTCAACAATACAATCAAAGCAAAAATATACCAACATATTCCCAGCAAAAGCACAAAAGAGTCGAAAGACCAAAAATACACTACATCTACCCCAATGCTCTTCCCATCTTCTTCATCCACGGAAGGAAACCCTAGCAAAAGAGCTTATATCTGAAGGTTTTTACTAAAGGACAATCTAAACAATATCACATGGCCAGGAGGCATTCTGGTTCAACTATGCAGTACGGCACTACATCGACATTTTTTTTGGAAAATTTGTCAAAAATAAGTCAACCTTTATGTGATTAGCTTAAAATAAGCCAACCTTTTGATTAACTAAAAATAAGTCAACCTTTTATAGAATATCTTCCCAAAATGAGTTATAACCTGTTGAACTTGAAGATAACCTGTTGTTTAGGTTAAATATGCCACGTGTCCTAATATAGTTGGTTTATTTAAAATTTTAATTAAAATAAAATATTAAGTTATTCAAAATATGTTAGAAAAATACCCCTCCTTTAATGAAGAACGAAACAGCTGCAACCCCCACCCCTTGCCGGCCACAACACACCAGTCGGCACACCCACCGGATCCCTTTATTTCTATCCTTTCCCACCGCCGCCCTTTCTACTCCTCCCTTCTTTATATTTTATTTTTCGAATTTTTCGGGTGGGTGCTGGGGTTTTCGGGATGAATTCTATAAGATAACTGTTGGATATTTCGGGGTGGATTTCAGTGGTTAGGGATGAAATTTGGAGTAGAAATGGCGATATTTTGGTGGTTAGGGTGGGGATTCAAGGTGGGTATTGTGGTTTTGAGGTGGGTTTCGGTGTGAATCTACGGGTATGGGTTAATTTCGGCCGTTAAGACCGGCGTTACGGAGGAGTAAGAGACAGGGTCAGGTGGGTCGTGGGTGAAAGAAAGGAACCTCAGGGTGGGGATAACGGTGGCTGACAAGGCATTAGGGTGTGAGGCTGGTCATCAGTGGTCTGTAGGACGGGAATGGAAGGGGTGAAGACGTGGGAAGGAGGTAGTCGTCGGCCACCGATTGTGGGTGGGGTTTGCTGGACTTTTTCATGTTAGCCGACCCCACTTTTGGGATTAAGGCTTTGATTGATTGATTGATTGATAGCTAAACATCTAATTAAATTTAATACTAGTAAATTTATTTTAATTACAAAAATTACCTGTTTTGTAGGTTGCAGGTTAGTTGACTTATTGAAAGAAAATACCTCTTTAAAGTTAACTTATTTTGAGTTAATTAAAAAGTTGGCTTATTTTGAGCTAACCACGCAAAGGTTGGCTTATTGTTGACAAACTTTCCTTTTTTTTTTTTTTTTTTTTTTAACTCAGTTACAAATAAATTATTAAATTTAACAGAACCATTGCTACGTGGAATATGGATACTATGCGTCCATACCAAAGCCTCCGAGGAAAGGGCTCTGTTACCAGAGCTGCTTGAAGCAGAAGGGGAGAAAAGTAAAGAGTACTTTATTTCCATCCTCCCAACTCAACCTCCGTTCTCACCCCTAGGGACTGGCCAAAATATAAAAATATTGTAACAGAAGAATGCACAGCAAAAGGATACATCAATTACCTACATATCATGAATGGCAGCAACAGTTTTACCATTCAGTTCAAAGAATAGCATGAATCAAACAAGTTGTATTTAAGATATTAATTTCAAAATACCTGGTTTTGATCTTTCTGGTTTTGCTCCATGATTGCAAATACACGTTCTATTCCCAGACTACCACCAACTGAAGGAACCTGCTTTGAACCAAACATCCCAATAAGATTGTCGTAGCGTCCACCAGCAGCAATGGATCCAACCTGGCAGGACAAATGGGTGACTCATATTGATCATTAATCAGGAATGTGGAATAACTTGCCAAATATATATAAAAATGGATCAAAAACCATAAATTTGAATTACTCTGAAATATGTTATAAATTCTTACTCCATCACACCACAAATCGACAATACAGAGTATATACATTTTTTGTGGGCTAGGGAGGCAGGTGGAAGCTATGTAGTGAGAAACAGCGAGTTACTGTTGCCAATTAGTTATAAACACAGAAGGCCATAATGACAAAAACAATAGGAAAGAAAGTAACTTTTATACTCATCATTATGGATTTCAAGTAAAGACAAATAGACAACACACACATATGCATGTAAAATATATAATGAGGAAGGGTTCACAAAATTGAGTAAAATTTTCACCTGTGTGGTTCCTTTAAAGACAGCTTCAAATATCACCCCAGTATAGTAATCAAGACCTCTTGCAAGACTTAAATCGAAAACGATTTTATCTACACACTTCGATTTTTCCAAAAGTTTGAATAACAGTTCCAATTCATCCAATGCAAGGGCTGCTCCTTCATGTTTCAGAAAATCGCTTCCTTCCTGTTTAAGCTTCAATAGCAGCTCCAGAGGAGATCCCTTTTCTTTCACAAAATTGCCTATCATATCAGCTGTCTCTTCAAGTAAACCCTTTTCCTCAACCTGCATAAGTTCAAACAGTTCATCAACAACCAAAATATAGCGTCTAGAGGACAAAGCAAATTTTTTTTTTTTTTTTTTTTTTTTTTTTTTTTTTTTTTTTTTTTTTGGGAAACAAAGGAAAAAGCAAATATTAAGCCATAGGTAATATGCAACAATGATTTTTTTTAATAACAAATTGTAACGATGACAAAAGACTTTTCAAAACCCTCAGTAAACGAGAGAGATATAGAGAGAGGAACAAGTCTCACCATCTCCTTTTTCACTTGCTCAAATGACTGTTTGTCCATCTTGTCAATACTAGAGCAGATTGTTCTAAACTTTTCAGGAGGAACTCCACAAATATCTAACATTCCATCAAGCAACTTGCGATGATTCAACTTTACCTGGAGACACAGTTCAGTAGAGGACACCATTACGAATAAAATATGTTAGATCAATATAAATTTAGTTTTAGAGGTTAACTCAAATTTAACATCGTGTAAAAAAACAGTCATTTAACAGAGAGATAAGTATGTTGGATTCATAGATCAAACACAAATGGTTCTGAACAACAGTGATAACTATTGGAGCCTACTTTTACATACCTCATACTCTCCAATGTTCAATTCGTCAAGAAGCTCAGTCAATATTTTAACCACCTCAAAATCAGGCCCCATCTTCTCAAACTGGCCAGCAATGTCAAAATCACATTGATAAAATTCACGATATCTTCCCTTAGATGGGTTGTCCCTTCTGTAAACTTTTGCTATTTGGTATCTTTTGAATGATGTAAGACTATTCATTGCCACATATCGAGCGAACGGAACAGTCAAGTCATATCGCAAAGAACAGAGTTCCCCTCCCTGCGTCAAATTTGGCACAGTAATAACAATCAATCAAACTAATTAAACCATAGATTATTTGCAATTAATACACAAAAGTATTGAAATCAAAACAGATAAAGCAAAAAACCACAAAAAGAATTACATCTGCAGAGTTTAAAAATCAAAGATTTAACTTTTTTTTGAGGAAATCAAAGATTTAACTTATGAGGACATACAAAACATTTTTTAAAGTCAAAACTCATGTCAGTAACAAGTGAGTAAGAGTGAGGATAAAATGCAAACGGGTAGAGGTCTGGGCTAAACAGAAAAGATTTTCTGATTTGAACAGGGGAAGATTAGCAATTTAGCATTAACATGAGTAGTCATTTTTCAACTACAAACAAAAGAAGTTGAAAAGGTTGCATGCCAATTAGGGTGATGATTATGGTTAAGCATTCCAGAAAATAAAATTTATGCAGTAGAAACTGGTCGTCAAAGAAAGTTATATACTCATTTTTCCGTTCAAAGAAACATATATCCAGACAGAGGAGCAAATTATAGGTGCATTACCTGATCAGCCAAATCATAAATCAATTTTGAGTCCTCTCCATACTTTCCCATCAAAGTCTCTCTCAATTCAAAAACAGGAGTATCCAATGCCATAGCACCGTGCCTCTTGAAAACATCTGTTATTATTGAAAAAGCTTTTTCCCTCACAGTCATCTGTTCTTTAGCAAAATCGCGTGTACCCTGGTATACATGGAAGAATAAAAATTGGATTATATATTACAAGGCTTTAGATGGCGCCCAAAATAGTACAAGAAGCCAAGAAATATGTCCACATGAGAAGGCATGACAAAAGAAATATTTTTCAAAAATAGTACAAAATCAGGCATTATCAAGTAATATCATGAAATACCACAGAAGGCGGCCTTGCATGGACTTTGACAGTAAAGTCAAACCAAAGCCACAAGAAACTGCAAATTCATGCAAAAAAGCACTAAATAGGAAAAAGGACATGTGCTTTCAAAGTAAAAATATCATTAATCACCACCAGCGGCTAAGAGAGGAACCCAATATGAACTATAAACAAGTATCATCCCTCCCTCCCAGGCTCCCCTACATTTTCACCATGTGCCATCATAATTTTATTCTAATACATTAATAACTTCTCTCTTACATTATCCAGTAACATTAACTAAAAATAAAAAATAAAAAAATCCAACTATGTTGTAGACTCCATTTCTCATGATCCAATGCACAAAGTTGAATGATAAGAATTGAAAATTGTCATACCATACCATGACACACTTTTTTAGTCATGAGTGGGATGCACTTTCCAATTGATTATGGCTTAGACCACAATTCATGATCAACTTGATCATGAATGAGGTTGCCCTAAAAAGGACCCCTCTTGTGAGTTCTGATGAAAAACAAGAATGAACTTCAGAATAAATTCATATTTCATAAGAAACATGTTAACCTAATATCAGTTACATATATATCAATATGTATACATGAATTCAGTTCTAGAAACTTGACCCTTACTCCGTTATAAAATGGTATTTGACCACAACACATTATCTAATTCATCTTGTGACTTAAAAATGTAATGTTTTAGTCCAACAGTTGTCACATCCGATGGAACTGAATGATGAAAGGTACTTTGCTTTTACATAAACAAAATCAAGTTTGTTAAATGTTTGCTTTAGTTAATAGGCCTACCAAAAACTAATTGACTACCCTCGTCTCCAAACCTGATAAAGCAAAGTAGCAATGTTCTAGAATTGAAGTAACTCTTTGACATGACCTTCTGAGTTAGCACTAGGCAACCAGTAGAACTCCCAACTATTTGTTTATTTATCCACTCGAGGGTCATGTCATTGAATGTCAAACAGTAATAACAAATTTGTATACGACTCAAATCACTCAATAACTCTAGTTGTTCTCAATATACATTAACATTTTATTCATCATTCTGTATGATCTGTTTTCAAGGATATGATATATACATTAAGAACTTGCTAGCTAAAACTTTGATATTCAAAAATCTTATTTCATTGATATTTGAAAGTGAAAAAAACTCAGAAATTTAAAGTGACAGATAATGTAGTGTAACAAATTTGGATAAAAGGGAGTCATACTAGTTAGTTTCTAAATTTTATTTATTTATTTTTAACATATTACAGAAAAAAAAAAAAAAAAAAAAAAAAAAAAAAAAAAAAAAAACTTTTAAAAAACCTACTCCTATTGTGTTTTACACAGCAGTTTAAGGGTGTCTTCATTGACCGTTTCAATTTTTTCCTCAAAAGCGATGAGTAAAAGACAATAATACATTTTATACTACCATAACAGGGGAATAACTCAATAGCTTACTCAAGTGACAAAGATGTTTTTACCTTCACTCCTCTCTCTACATGTGGGTCTTTGATATACTAGACCATGAGTTTAAAAATTTATGTTAAACATTATCCTATAAAGATTCCATAAAGGAAAAGGACAGTGCCACCTACCACCAGAACAGGGATGGACTATCAAATGATAACTACGGTCTTAGTTAAACAATGCATATAATCATCATTGAATTGTAATTACTAATTTACTCTTGTCCTTGGCAAGAGGTCAGTGAAGATGGGTGTTCAGCCCAAAGCTATGGTACACTACTAACAGGACATTGTAAAAGTTTCAAACATTCGGTCAAGTACATGAAGCTCAATCAGTAGATAGTCCATACCCAATGGACCATAATAGATAATAAAAGTTTGTATATTTTCACTAATTATTACTCCGTATATCAACTGCATTTGTATCATTGCATGAAGAAGATAGTGTAGGCACGAAAATTTTAATTAGAGTGCCACGTCGGATATTATGTGAGTCAAAGGTCAAATTATTGACTTGTTTATTATTGACATTTAATTAAAGTAAATTAATTTGGGTGAATATATTAAATTAGCCCATTTTAATTATTTTAACTAAATTGTTCATTTAATAGTGAAGGCCTACAAAAATTGGTTAAGCTATTTTATATGAGTCATGATTACCAAGTCAAAAGCCCAATACATGCATATCAAACCCTAACTAACCCTAAGGGTGTCTCACTCTATAAATAGAGTTCTCTCTATTTCATTTAGAGAGGAGGAAAAACCTACAGTAAACAAGGAGATCAAAATACAGAGAAAGCCTCTCAAATACTCCAAACCTCTCCAGAGAAAACCTATCATCAAATACTCTAAACCTCTCCGGAGAAAACCTCTCAAAACCTAGAAGAAGAACAACAAGCATTCGATGTGCCATTCTACTCTAGAAGATCACCCGTGGAAGAGATCAAGCCTCGATGGCCCTCAACAAGAAGGAAAAAAGGACTTCAAATCATCAAGAACACCAGTTCAACCTCTACATCAAATAGTCATTGATCGAGATCAAGCCTCGTCGGCCCTCAATCAAGAATTCAAGTCAAAGGTCTACATCAACAACAAGTCAAAGGTCTACATCAACAATAAGTCAAAGTTCTGCATCAAATTTTCGATCGAGATCAAGCCTCGATGGCCCTCGTTCGAGAATCAAGTTAATCCGTGAATTACATCAAAATCAAAGTGGAGATCGAATCAGAGGAGCAAATAAGAGATTGTACCCATAAATTATCAAATTAATAAAATTAATATTTTGTTTCATTTATTTTGAATCTATATTTTACAGATTTTAAATTTGTGTTTACAAATTTGGCACGCTAGGTGGGACCATTTCTACCTCTCATCTCTTTCTCCACAAATCAAAACGACGAAACACGTTGAAGAAACGATGACGAAGGACGATGTACAAGACAACGTCGTTGTAAATGTCATGGCAATCGAAGCAAACGCCATCAAGGAGGAGTTAGCAAATATGAAGCTACTTCTTGAGAAACCCGTCAAGGACAACGAAGAAAAGGGGGCACAAATCAAACTCCAAAGCGAACAAATTGTTGCACTTAAAAGAAAACTCGAGAAACGCCCAATCAAAGAAAGTGAAGATGATAGCAACGAGTCAGAGCTTAGCACAAAGACAAAGCTTAGTTCGAAAAGTGAACAGCCCCATGGTGATTCATTCAGCTTTCAAGCAATCCAAGAGATGATAGCCAATGCTATTAAACAACAACTCGGTAGAGACGTCAACGAAGATGGTCACTACAGCAAACCTTACAACAAGAGGATCGATAAGATGAGAATGCCAAGTGGCTATCAACCTCCGAAATTTCAGCAATTCGATGGGACACACAACCCCAAGCAACATATTGCGCATTTCATAGATACCTGCAATAATGCTGGGACCTCTGAAGATTTGCTTGTAAAGCAATTTGTTCGCTTTCTCAAGAGTGTTGCTTTCGATTGGTACACAGATCTACCTCGAAAATCCATCGACAGTTGGGAGAAAATGGAAGAAATGTTCCTCGATCGTTTCTTCAGCACTCGGCGCGTTGTCAGCATGACTGAGTTGACACAAACCAACCAATTGGAAGATGAACCAGCCGTGGACTATATCAATCGATGGCGAGGATTAAGCCTTCAATGCAAAGATCATTTGTCTGAAACTTCGGCAGTCGAGATGTTCATCCAAGGCATGAATTGGGATCTTGCTTACATATTGCAAGGAATCAAGCCCAATACATTCCAAGACTTGGCGACTCGAGCTCATGAGATGGAGTTTACGATAGCCAATCGTGAAGGCAGATCAGATTAAGCCGTCATCAACATCCAAAGGGGACAAAGATGAAAAAGCGGTCCTCAAAGCTCCTAAGCAAGAGCCTAAGCTGCACAACAAAAAAAAAAAAAAACAATAACAAAATCACATAAATTGAACTACGTTCGGCTTGATCTAAAAAGTAAATTTCAATTACTTATTGGTACGTAGGCATCTTGGATATATAAAATTTATTCAAGGGCAACCATTAAAAAAATGATAAACTACAAGATTGGGGGCAAGTATCAATTTGTTCCCAGAAAGTCGAATGATGTCATTTGAAGATTGGAGAAAGCTTTCAAGCACCAATACTTCGACAAATTTACTTGAAAATCTGGAGAAAGCAGCAAGCACCGGAGATTCACAAATCAAGTTGAACATGGACATCGGAGAAAGCTACGAAGCACCGATCCCCAAAGTTCTTGAGATCTAGAGAAAGCTTTCAAGCATTGGAGGTCAACTCAAAGCGTTCAACACGAAGATTGGAGAAAGCTACCAAGCACCAATACTTCACCAAATTTACTTGAAGATTTGGAGAAAGCTGCAAACACTGGATATTCATAAATTGATCGAACATGGACGTTTGGAAAAAGCTTCCAAACACCAGCAGTCCACCAAAGTTTTTGAGATCCGGAGAAAGCTTCTAAGCACCGGAGATCATCAACTCAAAGTGTTAATCATGAAGATCGGAGAAAGCTACCAAGCACTGGTCCATCGATGTTCTCGAGATCTGGAGGAATCTTACAGACACCTGAGATCAATCTCAAAACACACGGAGATTGGAGAAAGCTATCAAGCACCAATACTTCACCAAATTTACTAGACGATCTGGAGAAAGCTGCATGCATGCACTGGAGATTCGTAAATTGTCGAACAAGGACATTGGAGAAAGCTTCCAAGCACCGGTAATCCACCAAAATTTTTGAGATATGGAGAAAGCTTCCAAGCACCAGAGATCGATAAACCCAAAACATTAAACACGAAGATTGGAGAAAGCTGCCAAGAACCAATACTTCACCGACAAATTTTGAAGATCAAGAAAAGATTGCCAAAGCACCAAAGGTTAAAAAAAAAAAAAAAAAAAAAAAAATTGTCATTACGTATGCCAAAGTGATCATGAATTATGATAATCACTTATCAATACAAATGACAAATAATTATCATTTTTTCAATTTAAAAAAAAACAAAAAAAGAAAAAGAAAAAAAAAAAGAAAAGGAAAGTCACGTGGATGTTATGATCATATTAGATCATGATCATCATTTTACAAAAAAAAAAAAAAAAAAAAAAATGCCGAAGCAAGTCGCACAACATCATATCGCAGCCACGAAATTCTTTGAGCAACTTTGATCAAACAGTCGATCGGATGGGAAATCGTGGTTTGATTTGCTTGAAATTTTGACACATTGTCGACAAAACATATAGTTGCAATCTGTACGGTGTGATAGTGCAAATGTCTTATGGTTCTTCACGAATGTAGGCTGGATAGAAGCTTAATATTTGAGTTGTGCGTGCATACATCCATGACTCTACGAGGCCCGAGTACAGCTCCAATACATAGGTTCAGGCTGTGAGGCTCCATGTACGTTCGTATGCAGCTCTAATAGCGCAGCTTGGCGATCAAGAATCAGGTGGCGCCAGCATGGTGCGTCAAAGACTCAGGCGTCGAGGCTCCGTAACGCGGCTCCCTCCAATGTGGCATCAATTTGAGTTGTGGCGTGGCGTCAAAGTAGATGGTATGGAATGACAACTTGCTTTGCATGACTCCAAAGTGTGGACGGCTTTCTCTGTGCTTCTCTTCTCCTCCATGTTGGGTATGTGAGTTAGTGAGGTATATGGGATGAATGTTCTCATCATCTCAGTTGGTATTTATAGCCGTGAAGGAGAATGAATATCTAAGAGAAGGGATAAGAAGATAAACAAGGAGTTAATCATACTTATCTCCAATAAAATCTCTTAAAGTTGTTGAGCATTTCGTGCTAGTAACCATTTGACTTTCAAGTCTATCTTCAGAAAGGCCATCAAGTATATCTCACATATATTTTGTTAAAAAAAAAAAAGTGAAAGAAATTGAAAAATGTTACTGCTAAACATGAAATGTTATTTAGGTGCTTAATCATGATAAGGTCATAGCTATCATTGATTAACAACTAAAGGCATGCAGTACGTACATTTATTTTGTATGGCAAGTAGCCAAATTTGCTAACTAAAATTAGCTAAATTGGATTTTACAAAAAAATTAAAAAAAAAAAAGAGGATTTCGAGCCCGATCACGATTAAACACTCCAACGTGTCCGTGACCGATCTCGAAGGGGGCAATTTGTAGGCACAAAAATTTTAATTAAAGTGCCACGTCGGATATTATGTGAGTCAAAGGTCAAATTATTGACTTGTTTATTATTGACATTTAATTAAAGTAAATTAATTTGGGTAAATATATTAAATTAGCCCATTTTAATTATTTTAACTAAATTGTTCATTTAATAGTGAAGGCCTACTAAAATTGGTTAAGCTATTTTATATGAGTCATGACTACCAAGTCAAAAGCCCAATACATGCATATCAAACCCTAACTAACCCTAAGGGTGTCTCACACTATAAATAGAGTTCTCTCTATTTCATTTAGAGAGGAGGAAAAACCTACCGTAAACAAGGAGATCAAAATACAGAGAAAGCCTCTCAAATACTCCAAACCTCTCCAGAGAAAACCTATCATCAAATACTCTAAACCTCTCCGGAGAAAACCTTTCAAAACCTAGAAGAAGAAAAACAAGCATTCAACGTGCCGTTCTACTCTAGAAGATCACCCGTGAAAGAGATCAAGCCTCGACGGCCCTCAACACAAAGGAAAGAAGGACTTCAAATCATCAAGAACACCGGTTCAACCTCTACATCAAATAGTCATTGATCGAGATCAAGCCTCATCGGCCCTCAATCAAGAATTCAAGTCAAAGGTCTACATCAACAACAAGTCAAAGGTCTACATCAACAATAAGTCAAAGTTTTGCATCAAATCTTCGATCGAGATCAAGCCTCGATGGCCCTCGTTCGAGAATCAAGTTAATCCGTGAATTACATCAAAGTCAAAGTAGAGATCGAATCAGAGGAGCAAATTAGAGATTGTACCCATAAATTATCAAATTAATAAAATTAATATTTTGTTACATTTATTTTGAATCTATATTTTACAGATTTAAAATTTGTGTTTACAGATAGTACAAGCTTATCAAAGAGGCATTATTCGGGAATGAGTTCCAATATAGCTCCATGGTGCTAACTGTTGAATAATTCATGAAATCTGTAACATTTCATGAAATTGTAAATTCTGTATATGAATGTAACAGCCAATTAGCTCCATGCTGCTAACTAGTTGAATAATTCAATGAATCACACCTCTGCATAGCTTCAAACTTCTACTCCCTCCGCCCATAATTACAGACAAATATCTCTAAAAAGTACGGTTTTTAAGCAGGATGGAAAAAGTAGAGGAATATTGTATGGAAAAGATAAAAAGAAAAAAATGTTCTATGGGAATAATAAAAAGTCAATAGAGAATATTATATGAGAAAGTTAAAAATAAGTAATAATTTTTTAGGTATGTGTGTATTTTGTATGAAAATGAGAAAAAGTAAGTAATGATTATTTAGGTATGTGTGTATTTTGTATGAAAAAACTAAAAAGTAGATAATGATTGTGTGTTATTTTTAGTAATAGGAGGAACATTTTAGGACACCCAAAATGGTATATTTGCTACTCCTTCCGTCCCTAAAAGAACGACCCTTTTGGGCATTTTTTACGGGTAATAAGAAACTTAAGTGGGAAGTACAAAATGTTTGGGGAAGTTAATAAAAGTACATTGAAAAGATAAATTTACATGGAATTTGTAAAAAAGTTGAGAGAGAAAGTAATAAAAGAAATGTAAAAAGCAAATTTAACATGGGGAAGTTAATTTTGCACAAATATTATTGCAAAATGAAGGTATTTAAAATGCAAATGGGATGAACATTTTGGGACTAAAATTAGGCCAAAAGGGTCATTTTTTTAGGGACGGAGGGAGTACTTAACATATGTATGTACAAAGATGAATTATCGAAAAGAAATCAGGCAACTTTGTCGATATGCATCAGCCTAATTACCCCAAGCCACCAATTTGCTGGACTTATGCCAGGCGTCATGAAAAGGACAAATTGGGAAATCCCTCGATTATTTCAGCAATCGGTTGGGAAATGCCTACAGTGCCTTGGCAGAGTTTGTTATGGAATGAGAAGTGACGTAAGCAAATTGGTAGTATAAAGAGAAGGGGTGAGGGAAAAAAAAGGCCTTGAGAGACTAGTTCATACAACCATTTTCTGTGATTTTGGGGTGATCTAATAGCACCTTTTATATCATAACTTTTATAGTTCCTCTATTCGTTTAATCTCATTCGTTTTCATCATAGTTCAATCCTTAAATTTCATTCAATAAATGTTATATAATTGTAATTTTATTTGCATTTAAGCAGGAACAATGATTTACAGAAATAAAAGGAAATATGCAACAGACATCAACCGCATAAAAGATACAAAACAGAATCATAAGACCAACAAAACAATACCTTTGGGATCTTTGGGAGTCTTCTGCTTTCATTGCTTTCTACAATTTCTTTTATCTTCTCTATGAAATCACCAAAGGCAGGAACCTTGGGGTCCAATAATGAGCATAAATTATCACCGAGTTTTTGCAAGTTGGCCTGAACATCAGCTCCATCCTCTATAACATTCTGCAACCTGTCTCTAACAAGTTCCAGGACGACCAATGTCCCCTTCCCGAACACCTTTTTCTTTTTATCTTTCTTCTTATCTACTTTCGCATTTTCTCCATTAGCAGCAACAACTTCATTCTTATCAAGCAAATCACTTCCCTCCAACAAAACAATGGCAGTTATCATCTCCCAAGATACCACGGTCATTACCAAGCCAAACAGTTCATTGACATTGTGCACCAACTTCACATAATCTTTCTCACAGGCGGCTTTCGAGGCTATCATATAAGCATCTCGCAAATTCTGTTTAGTTGGACACTTCTCACCAATTAAGCTTTTCAAACTTGACTGTAACCCATCACTAACAATGGAACTAACACTCAAATCCGCCCTACTCAAACTACTTTCACCCAAATTCCTAAGCACGGATTCTAATGACATCAAAACCGATTCCCAAGCCTCCCCTGTTCCACCTACATTACCCTTAGCAACCGAATTCAACTCGGCCCTAGCTATCGAGTGCACAGCCCTCGCAGAAGCCCTCAAACTCCCGTAAACCTTCGGAATACTCGAAACCGCATCAATCTCAACCTTACCAGTCAATTTAGACCCATTAAGCATAACCTTAAGATCACTAGCAACACTAGCTTCATCTTTCACACATTTCCCATCTCCTGAATCAACCAAATTAAAAGCCGACACATTCGCCTTCGACGCCTCACACGACAAAGCCGCCACCATCTCCGATGCAGGGGACAAACACGAAGCCCCATAATCCAACAACGCACAAATACCATCTATCACAGATACAGATAAACACGCATCTAACACACATTTCTCCTCTTCAGTAACATCAATTGACTCAAAAATTAAAGTAGCTGATTCAGAATTTAGGGTTTTGCATATCAAATTGGGGATTTCAATACGAATTGGGGAGCTAGATAGCAATAGCTTGGACAAAAGAACATTAGCAGAAGCTCTAATTTCTTCAAAATTTAGAAATTTGGGAAATTCGATTTGATACTTGATTGAAGGAGAAGCGGTATTATTCTTCGAAGAAGATGATGATAATCTCTCGAAAATGGAGGAATCTATACGTACCTGCGAGAGCTTATTGGATATCAGAAAAACTGAGGTAGATGAGAGAGATGAAGCTTTCCCACCAAGTGTAATGGCCGCCATTTGAGGTTTGTCAGCCATTGATATAAAGGAGAGAGAAAGTAAGGTTTTAGGGGTTTTCTAATGCGACGTCTGCGAGTAGCGAAGTAAAGGAAGCGTCGGGGCAGTGGAAAGAAATCAAAGAAGTCGCAAAGCCGCTAAAGAGGAGAATTTGTTATATACACCCGCGTATACCGTGCATCCAACTAATTTAAGGTTAGTTTTTGTTCTTTATTTGATGATAAAATAAAAGTTTTTACTTTTTGATAAACAAAATCTGGTTTATCTAAAGGTTTTATATATGGGTAATTTTGTAATTTCACCTACTTCCTCTGTTTTTTAATAGTTGCAACAGTTTGACTTTTACACTATTAATGTATTTTCGCTTTGACTAGCTTTGACGGTTTATACTTAAGTAAAAATATAGTCATGTAGGATTTTGTTAGATTCGTCTCGACTTATACAATTTTAATAACAAATGTTTATAATTTTTACATGTTGGGAATTAAAGATATTAACGATTGAAAACATGCATTAGCAAGCGTGAAAAGAGAAGTGTTGTAACTATAAAAAAAAACAGAGGAAGTATAAACAGAGGGAAAATTAGTTTTAATAATCCCAATTTTAGCCGATTTTCTTTGAATAATTCTAACTTTTGATTATTTTGGAATGATCCCAACTATTATAGACATCTTCTTATAATAATCCGAACTTTTGTTTTACAATACATAATAATCCCGGGTTCAACAAAAGCAACAAAAATAACTTTTTGAAATATTTTAGGAAGATACATGTATAAGTTTGGATTATTTCAGAATAATCAAAAGTTAGGATTATTTAAAGAAAATCGGTCAAAGAAAGAAATTAACATTGTTAAAGCTTGTGGAATGGCGTTTATAGAGGATTTTGAATTCGAAAAGCTTCAATAGAAATTTTAGAAGCTTTAAATGGAGAAGTTCATGTTCAAGGGCAACTTCTATTGAGGAACACGTCACCCTTACTCTTTGGGGTTGATCATGCCCTTTATTTCTCCCTTTTTCTTAGGGGTTTTCATTTATTTCATTGACAAAGTCGTCGTAAATAGTGGAGGATGGTATTGAGTGGATGGAAGGTGGGTGAGGATGAAGAAGATGAAGGTGGAGGAAAACTCGAGCTCCTTGAATGGAGTTAACACGAGATGAAGAAGATGGTGTTAACACCAACCTTAATAATGAGCTGGCACAATCCTACTGTTCCTTAATATTACAATAACACAATTAGATCAACGAACTATGTTAATCTAATACAGCAACTGGATGGGGCATTCCTCTAGGAGAAAATACAAGTTTATCTCTGTGGTTAATAAGTGTCGGTAGCAACTTGCGAGTACACTAAATACAAGGTGTGCTAGGGTTTCTTAGGTGGTGATCAATGCACCATTGCTTGTTAGCCACCTTGGATTTTATCAAGATCTAACTTGACATTTATGAGTAATATTAACAGATTACAGATTTAACACGTGGAAGACCTTGTTCTCTATAAAAAGAATTTTCTTTAATATCACCCAAGAAGTAAAATTTCATTAGGCTGATATCATGATGAGAGTCATAAAACTATCCAATGTAAGAGTAAAAAAATTGCTTCTTTGTACATAAAGTAAACATGCACAAATCAAGAATTTGTTTTTCCACACCCCTTTTTTTCTTTTAGCTCCTTTCATAAAATCTGCCAATTACTACTGAAAAAAAAAAAAAAAAAACGTTACAGAGATAATTTCTACTTGTCTACTTGATAAATCTAAAGCTAGTACGTACTAGTTTATTTCTAAGTCCTAACCAAATCTATACAAAATTGATGCAGTTTGTTTTCCCCTCCGTGAGCTTTCCGTTGATCATTGAAACATATCATAAGCATTTTTCGCCACTACTTCCCATGTCCAGCTTAATTATTTATATTTACAGTCCAATAACGGAACATGAAATTTTATGATGTTGATAAATGCACACTTATGTGAATGTTTCAGCACTTGAATCAGCAACCGCGACATATGTTTGAAGGTTGATCACTATGACAGTGATGTCATCTTTGTTACCTCTGCTAAAGGATACATCAACAAGTTTCTTGCAGGATTCCATTGCATTTGCTTCTTCCCTTGAAATGATATCGACAGCCTCTTGTTCACTCACCTGTGTGCAATATTCACCAAAATGCAAGAGATGATTAATTTACTTTCTCTGAATTTTGACTGCTATTGATTGTTCCTAATAGGTATTGATCTAACATGTTTCAGATAAAATGTTTTGACAGTACTTTTTATTATAAATATGATTATGCATGGAGTAGTTTTTACGTTAAAACTAGTAATTTCTAAAAACATTTAGTAATTATTAGAAATCAAACTTATCAAAGTGTAATCTCCTAAGCTAGACAATGCTGCAACCCGTTGGGATAATGGGAGACTTGTCATATTATTAGATTCGACTGTTTGAGGGATAACTTTTCATATTATATTAAGGTGACTTTTTATAATATGTCATGATAAATACAACACATTTGCTAGGTGTGACTTATTATATGTTTGAGGGGTGACTTGTTAAGGGAGACAATCGGCAAACTACTTATCTCACCATATATAGGATGAAATGGGATGCACACAAGACCAAAGACCAACTAATTATAAATCAAAAGGATTTCTTTCTGTACCTTGTCCCAAAGCCCGTCGGAGGCCATTATAATGAAGTCACAATCTGAGGTTAAGGGGACTTTCTGAATCTCGGGTTCAGAAATAATCCACTCTTTCAAATGCAGGTCTCCTATTGCTCTTGACACTGCTAGAGTACCTTGAAGTCTCCAAACTCCGTTGCAGCTATGTATAAATCCACCCTGCAATTTCATGATGATTAAACAAAATTAATATCTTATGATTATTAACTACAGAGTAACAGAGAGCTGCAGTTCAGAGTTATATATGGCCTGCAGGCCCTGCAATGTTAGATGCACTTACTGTGCTTTCTATTCGAAAACGCTCATCTTCTCTGCTTAGGTGGTGATCATTTGTCAGTTTAGTTGCTAAACCTCTTCTACTCAAAACTACTCCACAATCACCAACGTTAGCAGCGTGTAATTCACCATTCCTTATGAGCACACTCGCTGCACAAGCTCCACTACTTACACCCTGCATTTAAAGCATGCATACTGATCAATACTTGCACATATAATATAGATTATCATCATCATAATATATTCTAGTAATGAAGCTAATTCAAACTGTTAGTCATTCAAAAGCTAAGTGAACCATAGATAAATTATGTTTGATAAGGCAATGGTCTCTCATCAAACTCCATTAATGGAATGATCCTATGCTAGAATCTCACTCGATCATCCACAGGTTCAAGGGATGTACAAAAAGGATTTGCCCAGAGAGATAAGTCCTATTGGGAGGGTGGAACCAAGTAAAATGGTGTATGATAGAAAATCTGGGGGCTACTCTACACAAAGTTATGAGGTCAAATGTGCACAACACATACAAGGCCAATAGTAATAGAGAGGTTGTTTCCAATTGACCTTTAAATTAAACTGCGATTTTTAAAGGTAATTAAAAATTTAGACATTTTAACAACCATTTAATGTAGTCAACTAGCTAAAGTTGGGAAAAAAGGATTTTAACTCCATTGAAAATAGATAAAATTAAGGGTACAAAAGCTACATCCTACATATTTCCTAATAGAAAATTCCAATCTTATACTATTCAAAAAATAATGTTGTTACAAAAGTACCATAATTAATATTCAAAAAATGAAGATTGAGAGATTTCAAAAGTAGTCATGCATGACATAACATCCGAATCTGAGTAGGATGAATAATGAGTTGTATATACAACAGCTTGCATATAGAAAAATCATACTTACGTAGGAATCAACAAGGAAATTGCTGAATTGAAGTACATTTTATTAAAGGCATAGACTAAGTCAATAATATTATATGTATCAATGTATACAGCCGTTTTAATTTCTTGTCACGTAGACGCTTTGACATGGTCAATGATTGTAAAATGCTTGTTATTGTTACATACAAACAGATTACAGAAAATTACTTACGGTTTAATAATTTACCTGACTAAGGAATCCTCTATCAGTCTCCAAGTAGCCGTCGCGTATGGCTTGATCCACTTCTTGCTGATCTTCTTCCTTAAGGTTTTCAAGTGTATTCAGAATGTTTTTCCGTAAGTTATCTGCAACATAATCAGCTGCAGCTTGGCCTCCGTGTCCATCAACAACAGCAAAAAATGCCTGTTTTTCCAACGTTTCAATACAAACATCAATTATTGAAACAAATTAGCATCATAACATACTCCCTCTTAAGACAGGCTACTACTTCCTAACAAAGGAGAAGGAAGAAGGGCCTATTGCATTTTCACATGAGGAGAAGAGATTTATAAAGCTAATTTGGAGCATGAATATTCAGCCCAAATGGAAGATATTTTTGTGGAAACTCTTTCATGATGGAATTGCAGTCAAAGGCAATTTGGCTAAAAGAGGAATACAAGTTGAGGTAACTTGTGAGTTTTGTGGGACGGATGAGGAAGATAGCCAACACCTTTTAGGCTATGTGATCTAGCAAAAGAAGTCTGGGGGAATGGCTCCCTGGCAATTTGCTCTGACATATCTGGGTTCAATTCTTTGAGGTTATGGATCCAGCACTATATCCTGCTGTTTTATAGCGAGGATGGTAGGTATGGCACTCGTATCATTAAGTTTATTGCTACTTTATGGGGGCTATGGAAGACTAGGAATGCTCGATGCTTTAAGGGCGTTGAGGGGGGTTCAAGCCTTGTGTTGGAATTTTTTAACTTGGCAATGCGAGACCATGATACCTTTTGCCAAAACAATGGGAATGTCAATAACATTAATGATATCCCTGTGGATGACCCATACATTCCCCCGGGGTTCAACGCTGTGCAATTGGGTAAAGAGAGGAATGGGTACGACAATTTTATTGTGGGAGTGGATGGCTCGTGGGATAAAAAGACAACAAGAGCAGGGATTGGGTGGACAGTGATAGGAAGTAACCCTGGTAATGTTGATAGCGAGGGGGGCAAACATGGAGTGGCCACTTCGGCTCTACAGTGTGAGGCTTGGGCGTGCCTGGAAGCTATGAAGTGGGCTAGGGCGGAAGGTAAGCAAGGAATCCTCGTACTATCGGACTCCATTGTACTTATCAACAATATTCAAGGTGATTCAGGTAAGGATGTCTCTATTACTTGGATGGTGAAAGAGATTAGGGAAGTGGGTACCTTGTTTCAAAGGTGCACAGTTCTAAAAGTCCAAAGGGACCAGGTAAAGAGGGCAGACGAGATTGCCAAGGAATGTCGTACTAATGTTTCGGATTATGTGTAATTATGTTGTTTTTGTTGTATTTTGCTATTGTCAAAAAAAAAAAAAAAAAAAAAAAAAAAAAAAAAAAAAAAAAAAAAAACATACTCCCTCCGTTATATAATAAACATCCACATAATTAGTATGTATGGACGGAAATCATGACACTACTTTAGAATATTTTGATATTACTCCCTTGTCCTATGTATTAAAAAACATTTCACCTCGGATATCATTATGATAAAAATAATCGCTAAACCATCATCAAGGTCCCGTACAAATTAAAACTCAATACTGGGTGTACCATCTAATTTGCAATTTAGTATGACTTATTACATTCGTACGAGCAATATGAATTTTTCTTGTCTCATGATCAACATCATCAGTAAATTCACAGTACTTTCTCACTTTTTGTTCGTTTCCATTCCATCTACGTTCTACATTTCATTATTATGTTCTCATTCAATGACTGTTCCCAAAATTTCAAAATAAGAAAAAACATTAATTATTAATTTTTACATAAAAAATAAATAAAAAACCAGCTAATAAAATATTAGTATAATGGTAGTCATTTTAAGGATGACTATCATAGAATTTTCATAATCTTGGAATTCTTTTAGGGACAAATTAAGGGAAAACCATTTGATTTTTTTTTGCATGAAATCAACTAAATGAGAAAGGTTAAAGGGTGGTGACAATGTACCTGGTTAGAGTCACCAGAAACGTCACTAACGACCTTGTATCGATCTTCCATATGCTCTCGCCTTCCTTTCTTACTAAACACACAATATTCCCTCCCTTGGATTGCAACTTCAACATTTTCAATCTTCCTTTTCTCCGAAAAAAACACATTCTCAGGGCTAAATTCAGGCAAGACTAGCATTGCAGGCCTCTTTCGCGACTTTACTAATGGCACTGCATTGACATTACCAACGTCAAATGATTCATTCCCCTGTGAAAGCGGGGAATGTAAATGCCCTCCAAGTTGATGAACCATAACATCGGTAACCCATGGGAACGAAGGAGGAGACGATAGAGGGACACGAAGTGGCATAGGAACGGCTTCCATTATTATCACTCGAATAAGACACTAAACAAAACTAACTTCCTAGACAATAAAGGAGAAAAACCTTAGGAAATCCTCATCATCTACCATAACTTATGAATTATATATATATAACCCATAACCTTAAGCTAACTTAGCTCGACAAATAAATAACTAATACAAGAAAAGAGTTGTTGTACACTTGTACTTATATAATCCATGGTATATATTAGACGGGTCAAAACCCGGGGTTAGAAGAGAAGGTTGTCACGGTCGTATAATCGCGACAAATGCACGTTTCTCATAGAAGAGAGAATGAAAAGGAGGGAATGAATTGAATTGGAAGCTTTCTTTGGGTTAAGGGAAAGATGGAAATGGTCTTTGTATGGTGACGCATTCTAATTTCTAATTCGATCATTATGATTCATAAAGGTTGACTTTTTTGTATGGATGCATAAAGAATCGTTGAATAAAAGGCACAAAACTATCCGCCGAATTACCAAGGTCGTACTATTGAAAACGACAACAAAAGCTAACATGCACGACATCTCCTATTCAAGTATTTAATTTCATGAAGTCCTATCGATTAAATTGGACGTTTCGAGGAGGGAAAATCATGGGTTTTTGTTATTGGTGCATGATATTTAGGTGGCCGGTGGTCAATCATGAAGTGTCCGATACTTCATGTAATCTAAAACCGTTGCAGAAAGAAAAGGGCTTCATATAAAACGAGTTAGATGGCTAAAATTTTAATGTGTGAAGTACGAAGTATACAAAATTACAAATTCTACTTCAGTTATTAAAGTTTGTGTTGTATAACATTGCAAGAATAAAACCCCTAAGGGCACTTTGAGGTGGAAATTTCTTTTAATCTTCCTCCTCTCCCTAACTCCACTCCAAAGGGGTCTAGCAGATTAAGCTAAGTTAGATTGAGCTGTAATGCTGTATAGGGTTCTAGATCGATAAGCACTTATAACAGTTTTTGACGAAGTAAGATACTAAGATAGAATGGAAAATGTCTATATGCACTCTCAATTTTTTTAGCGCCTCCAACTATGAGTTCACATGTAAAAAGGATTACATAACTAGTTTAATTAGTCTCTGTTTCCTTAACCATGTCAACTCTTTGTTCATAGTCTAATTTACTGTCTATAATATGAGGCGTTATTTACCTAACTTGTCAGCAAGTTGAATTTTGTTATTGGGAAGTAAAAACTAGATATACTATTTTACAGATTGAGTTCAAGAAGTCTAACATTCTTTACTTATGATTGATTATTTCAAAGCATCCGGGCACAAGCTAAATACCAACACCGGCAAATTATAGCTGTGATCTTTGGACCATGGACCATTGTCTCACAAGCCAAAACCAAGCCATAGTGGGTTAGAGAGTAAGAACTAGGTCTTAGTCTCTAAGATACATCATACGCCCGAGTGTATGTAAGAAATTGGTTCATTTACTCATGCACACTACACACAAGAGCTCCAAGCCATAAGGATGTTTTGTTCTATATGATACGTCATTTTTTATTCATTCTGATTAGCGAATATGACTACTACTAAGTAGAAGATTGTTGTCTATTAAAGTATTAAACAATGATGCTCCAGCTAAACCCGGTCCACCAGGTTAGGTGGTAGCTTCCTGAGTGTATTGTCTGATTCAACCCTTTCTTTTTACAGTGAAGCAATACTGAGAGAGAGAGGTTATAAAAGTCAAACATACATTTATCAGCATAAATTTTGGTCAATTTGTGCCAACAGTTTCTTCCTTTAAGTGGCAAATTTTCATCTTCCTCGAATAGCTAGTAGATTAAAATTTCCGCGACTATACACTCATTCTATTGCCTGAAAATGAACGAGTCACAAGTGAAATAAATTAAGAACAGACCAAAAGAGCAGGCATTGACAGGGCCAAACATAGTGCCAGCCACGCAGTATTCTAGATGTTTTTTTTCAGACTGATAGAACATGCAAATAACAATCAGACAGCAGGGTTGTTATTGTTGAACGGTTGAACATAATCAGATTACTTAAACACTGCGTAAGTGCAAATTTCAACAAACTGCTGACATAAATATATATATGATGGTGATTTAATTGCTAGAACTTCTAGTTTCTCGAAACCTAAAGAAACTCTAGACCGATATTTGGAACATCAATAGTCAATGTAATATAGTCGTATAGATAACTTAGAGAAGGCAGATAATATTTCATACCTCTAATTTGATATCTTCACTCAATTAATTTTTGGACTGAGGTAGTACTTTGGATCCCTGAAAAATCTCCAAATAGTTTCTGCCTTCTCAGCTGAAAGGTCGGTGTTTTCCAGAATATACTCCTTTGATGCTTTCGCTATTGCTTCAATAGACCCAATAGCTTGATTGAGCTGGACAGAGCAGATATTTAGTTCTATGTTCTTAGCTAGTGAGAGTATAACTGTATGCAGCCATGCAGAACACCAACGGCAACTGACCCTATTTTAACTATCTGAAATATAGGTCTGGCATCCCTATAGTTAATACAGTAATCATCTATCTGCTAACATTTTTCGCTAAATTAACTTAACATTCAGTCGGTAGGGATTCATCTTTATTCATCCAACTGCAAAAGCTAGTCATACATAAATCAACGGAAAATATTATGGACAAATAGTATTCATTTTTCATGTACAATAGCATGCATTAAGTATAGAAAATTAGTGTTCAGAGGTCCACAGTAATCCATCCGGACCATCCCTCATAAACAACCAGTTCCATCACCCTCTAATACTATCACACTACTAAAACAGCATAAATTTGTACAAGGCTGCTTGGTTAACATAGTTCTAAGGGCTCCCAACCTGAGGGAGGCTTTTTTTCTCCAGATTTTCATTCCATGACATAAGGCTAGAACTTTTGTATATTGATGAAATGACCAGAACCATTTCCTAACATTCCCGGTCAACAAGCAGAGTTTAACATGCATGCTTTCACCATCCATAAAGGCACAAACTAGTAATGATGCAAGCCAATTTTTAGCTATAATGTGAATATGACCAGAACCATTTCTCCTTTTCTAAAACTAACCCCCTTCATCCAGATGTTCTCCTCTCAGAGAGGAATGTTCCTGTCCTTTTCATTATTCATGACTTTAGGTTGGAGGGGATGGGGGGTGTGTGAAGAGATATGGGGCTCAATGATATACAAAATCATGTACCAAAGTAGCCTTCTCATTTTCCAGTTAACTTCATCAAGTCCAAGCCATACAACAGTATCTAGTATCTACACTTCCTCCAAAATCCAAATAATTCTTCATGGACAAGCAAGTCAGCAAGACAAAGGATGCAAATTGTCATTTACCAATGGATATATAATACCATTAATAATCTTTCGTTGCTGATGATAATCTTTTTTCAGTGGACAATCATTGAAATCATTTGCTCATATTTTGAACCTTATTCAAGTTTTCAAAACAAAATGTATTAACTTTTTAATGCCAAGGAAAATGGATTCTTTATTCTAACAGAAAAAAGGTAAAGTGGGATCCAATGTTATTTGAATTACCGAGTTTGCATCATGGTTGTCTATGCCAGGTATAGATGTGACCACCCTGAGAAAAGCATCCATCCCTTCCACAGCTTGTTTCCTCTTCAAGAAAAAGGGAATACATCATGTTAAGTATTCATGTATTAAAGCATAATTCCACTCAAAGAAGAGCTAACCTCAGCCTTCATCCGCGCTATGATATCTTGTTGCTTGCATACTGAACAGGATTTTCATCAGTCAACAAAAAAAGAATGAGCAAACAATCAATAACAAAACTGACATCAGACAAACTATTCTTTACCCCCACGGGCATGAGCAATCTTCACAATTTTCTCAAAACCCATCTCCAAGTCAAGAACTGGCAAAAATGTAGGCCTTCCAATATCAATTCCACTCCTTCACAACGCAAACAAAATAACAATAAAATAAATTACAAAGAGACTTCAATTCCAGTTGAGTGCAATAAAATTAATTCAAATGAGTACAGTAAAGTCAGGGACTCACTTGAAGTAAGAGCGAACAAAGGACTCATTTTGCTCCTTAGTTGGGAGGGTGACAACAACATAGAGGTTTGCAAATTGTTCCTTCAGCTTATGTACCCTATAAATCAATATCACAGTCAGAGAATGAGAGAACTCCTACAAGAAAGTTTAAGGGAAAGCCATAATAAAAATAAAAATAAAAATAAAAAAATATTACCTGCTGTACATTTGTGTGGAGCTGTTGCAATC
Source organism: Chenopodium album (assembly GCF_948465745.1). NCBI lineage: Eukaryota > Viridiplantae > Streptophyta > Magnoliopsida > Caryophyllales > Amaranthaceae > Chenopodium > Chenopodium album. The sequence goes on from NC_137849.1 coordinate 39,781,443, forward strand.
CCATGAAGTGACAAAGACAAAAGCCACTGACACTCCACCACAGTTGAAAATAAAATCCTACTAACATAGATGATATGTCAACATGGAGTGCTTAGCGAAATGTAATTAAAAAAAATGACAGATTATGAAAAGTTACAAGCGAATTACAGGTGCAATAGGGACAATATTAAACCGGAAAGAGTTTGCACTGAGGAATGTCGAGATGAAGTTGATGAAGGATGGATGTTGCTCTTCTTTCCACTTGTTGCTCATCATACATACCCCACTACTACCTGTATGATGACAGAATTTGACTGATTTACTTCATAATTTCTATAAAGGCAAGACATATTATACAAGAAGCTTAAACTCCTACCTAAATACAACAAACATAAGAAGTCATAAGAGATGAGACAAACTTAATTTTATTCTTCCCAAGTACAACAATCTTTAATCAGCAAAACACAGCCATTTAACCAATTTCCAGGTTGTCTTCCTCATTCTAGCCAAAATCATTTTACGAGTCTCATTGCACTACTAGTGTTACGGCGTTTACAACCCTTACTACTCAATTATATAGTTCAATATGTTCACGGATAATATTGGTAATGGTTTGCTCAAATGATTATTATGAACCTTTCATTACTTCCATAAATCTAGGAAACTAGCAACTCCTAGCAAATTGTAAATATCAGGACTAATCAATAGTTTTGTTCATCACACCTTCACATCAAACATGCTTACAGAACTTGAGAAATCAATTAATTCGAACCTAATTTTGCATTATATATATTATTTGAAAATATACACTGTAATTAGAGCATAATTTGGCATATGCATTGAAGAAATTAAACAATTTCCTCAATCTAAGCGAACATTATGACGATTAATTTTATTTGCCAGCCTACTAAGTAGAGCGATTAATGTCGCGAAATCGCTGATTAAATTGCGAATTAGCACACAAAATTGCACGACTATACAGAAAATATGGCGGAAAATAACTGAAATCAACAATTCTAAGACTACAATGGCGGAAATCAATTGGCAATGTGATTTATGTTATTTCAATTGACCTGAAAATTTGAATAAAAGAGTAAAGGAAGTGGAAATCACCAGTCTGATTTGAATAGTCTGATGAAGTTCGAGATGGTTGGGCTCTGTAATTTCTTCCGAAATCCGCCATTGATGCTGAGCAACTGCTCTGCTGCAGGAGAGCGCGCGAGAGAGAGAGAGGTGGTGAGGGAAGAGCGCGAGAAGGAGTTCACTTGTTCAAATTTCTGTACAGAGATAAGTAGTACTCCCTCTATCCTAATTGATTGCTCCACTTTCCTTTTTAAGGTGTTCTCAAAAGATTGTCACATACTACTTTTGGCATGTTTTCTCACTAGCACTCTCTCTATCTTTCTCCTCATTGATATTTGTGTCAACCCATGTGCATCATTTTTTGCCCAAAATCTTAATAGAGTGAATTTATGATTTGGGACAAACAATTGGGGACAGAGGGAGTATAATGTATGGAATTATGGGAAATTGCCAAATTGGGAATTCCTCTTTGATAATTTTAATTTTTTTTTTGGTTTTTGTTTTTTGTTTTTTTTTTTTGTTTTTTAACCCTTATAGAGGATTGTATGGAATTCCGAGGTTGGTCTAATTTTTTAAATTTACCGTCAAAACAAATCAAGATTATGTATTTATGGTTAGTCGGTCATGTTTAATATTCATTTCATTTCTAAATGATTTCACCGTTTGTCAAAATTCACGAAATAAAAAGAAATAAAAGTACATAAAGTACGGAGTACATTAAAAAGAGAGAAAAATACAAGAATCGTGAGTGGATAGCAAATAATAAATACTCCGTACATGAAAAAAGAATAAAGTACATGCACATGAATGGGGTATAAATATTTAGAGAATATATGTAAGGTTATTTTAGGTAGTTTAGTAAATTCTTATTTTGCTTGAACGCCTTAATCTTATAAGTGGGGTCAGCTATATGAACCAACATGAGAACTTCTCAAAAGGTCACCCATCCTAGTACTACTTTCAATCATCGTGACTCAAGTCAAGCGATATAACAAGGTTTTACGCTGGCCTATCGTAACCCTCTTTCTTTATCTAGGCTTGGGACTGGCAGCGGGAAACTCACTGTGGAGTTAGGTAGTTAAATAAATAACAAAAAAAAAAGGATAATTTAGTCTTTTCATAGAACCATAATGTTCAAAAATGAAAAAAAAAAAAAAGTGAAACAGGAACAATATTTTGGGGACGCTTAAAAGAAAATTAAAACGAGAAGATCATTTAGGGATGTTTAGAAGAAAAAAAATGTCATATTAGAGCTGATATGTGACGGGGCTGGTAAAGAGGAGGGGCGTTTGCAGTTTAAATGTTTAATATTATGTGCACTTGAAAAAATATACAACTATCTCCCATAATATAGATGAACATAGGTTAGGTAATATGAAAGTCAATAAGGTACGACACAAACGTGACATGAAGCACACAAGAGTTATGCTACTGGACCATAGGTCGTGTTACTCGTGTATGAACATCATTTTACAAATTTGGCACTAGCACAACATATCGATTATCGACCTACAAATACTATTTAACATATACTATACATAGATTCGCAAGCATTGATGCATTGGCACAACACGTGTATCGGTTCTTGCACCGGTTTCATTTACAAAGATCGAGATGAGCCAATACCATGACTATTTTATTCTCTATTCAAGACACGACCCGCTTGAGCGCATTGCACAACACATAAGTCTACACGGCTTGGACCATGCGGCCATGCCCCCCTTTATCCCCCTAATACATCCCGTTCCCCTTAAATTCTACGGAGTACATAGTAGTTTCAATAAATTGACGAGTGTGAGTGCTTGAATGCTTGATAGTAGACAAGAGTTGAAGGAAGAAAAAGGCAGAACCACTCAATTATCATTCACAAATACTATTTCTAACTCCACCACCATGCCAACCACCTCCACCACCAAGCGCCTCCTCTTCGACCGCCGCTACGGTTGGGTGTCAGTCTCTCTCCTCCTTTTTATTTCTGAAATTCGTGTTCTATGAATTATTGGCTAAATTTTGATTATTATTTTTTCAATCATTTTTGGGGTCAGAATTGATGAATGGAAAAACCCATCTGAAGAAGCTCTTGCTGGTGGCCGTGGAATGTGATTTACCTACAATTTCTCAATTTTATTGTCTCAATTTAATTTTGGTAAATTTAATTTTACCAATTGCTTCATTTGTTCATGATTTTCTGATTTTTTTATTGTTAAAATTAGGTTCTGCATCGTCCCAATTGCTAAAGGGTTGCTAGAAATGGCCTCTAATTCGGTGAGAATTTCTTCGCTTGTTACTGCTTAATTTCCCATTAAAATAGCGTTTGTGGCTAAATATACCTGGGAATTTCATGTTTTAATTAGCAGTACTTAATTGTATAAGCTCTGTTTATTTGGACCTTAATTTGGTTTTAGCAACGGTTTTGGTTTCTCTGTGTTACATCTATATTGCTGAATATTTCAAAATGAAATTTAAGCGTTTGTGTTTAGTGTAGAATTTTGGAATCAGAGATTTTAATCATAGTTTGAATTCGTGACTCCAAAACTTTGAGCTTTATCAGTGTTTCATGTATCATTTGAACACTGACTCTATGGTATGAGATGGAATAGAAAATGGGATTGAACCGAATTACGTATAACTGTGGTTTCTTCTTTACAGAGTTCTTGATATAGATGAAGAGTTTTCTTACAAAATTTCTTTTATTGTTTCATACCCGCATTTGTCTTGTTGACACGAGTGCTTCTAGAATTGAAGGATGAAAATATGCTTGTTGACTAAATTTTTTTTGTAGTGGACCTATGCATTAGTGATGCGATAGCGGGCTAAATGAGGAGAGTGAAGGTGCATTTTTTGTTGCTGGAAATTATTTTCAACTGTGCCTTTGATATCAATTACATTGGTTCAACAAATTTTATGGTTTGTAGGGGCTTCTGACAAGTCAAATTTCATGGTTTGTAGGGGCGTCTGACAAGTTCAGTTGTGTTAATTAATAGAGGTTTTATATCATTTCTCAATTTTACACACTATCTTTGACCAAAAGCTTTAGTCGAGCCTAGTCAGTAGTCGCGAGTTATCTATGAATATGTTGGTTCCTTACTTCCTTTTCAACCTAATTAGTTCAATCATCTCGCAGCTTGCCACTATTTTCTTTTTGATGAAGTTTTCCCCTTGTCTTAGGAAATTGGTTTCCTGCTTATCAAAGTTAGCCTTACAGAGCCTCTTTTTACCTTAGTTAACATGAAGTTCATTTGCAACCTTCACTGTTGTCCTTTTCGTGAATTATGGTTGATATGTAGTTTCAGAAATTTCTGTTTCAAAGTGGAGACAGTTCTTTGGGTTTGACTGATGAGCAAGTTGCCAGATCATATGCTGACAACTTTGTTGAGCTATGCTAACAGAATTTGACCAGCTAGTAAGGCATTCTTGTTAACTGTAGATTTTCTAATAGGGTAGAAGGATTGAGCGGCAAGCCGGGAAGTTGAGAACTGGTTAGGATAGACTGACTAGTCTGATACTTCATTTTTGAATTCATATTATAGAAATACAAATGTTACAAGAGAGGGAACCTTTCTCAACACTTGCTTGCGGATAACTTAAATTGGCTTGACATCTAATTTTACAAGAATTTGCAAACAAATCCAATAGATATTTCTTACATGAAAATGCATGTAAACCTCATTTTAGAATTGGGAATATGTTCGTGAATGTCATGGCCTGCACCTGTGTCCAATCTCAGGACAATGTGTGTCAATAATGTTGAACCTCAATATTCGACCACGTACCCAACACTTGAATATACTTCCATATCTGACACTCATAACCGAGTTTGATCAACTAAGGGACTTAGTTTTGTATCAGGAATACAGGATTCAAGGTTAGTTATAATGTTGCAACTGCATAGAAAATCCTAGGGTTTCTACGAGCTGTATAATTGTAATATATTACTATTGGATTTATTATACTATCAATATGGAAATTGGTGGATATCTGGATTTAAGTTTGTCTTTAGTTTCTGGGTCAATCAATCAGAAATTACTTACTAATTGTTAATCTCTTCTGTCAAACTACCAAGTATGTTGAAATTGAAACTTCAATGCAATTAGATGAGTGTGAGTGTGGCAAGAGAAGGTCTTGGTATTAGATCAGTAACGCTTTATCATTATTCAGGAGAGGGAATTAAGTAAGGGAAATGGAGTTTCTCAACATCAACAGAGCACAGGTCCCCTTACCCAGCACTCCCTCTTCCCCAGCACCAACATTTACTTTATATCCTAGCAGTAGAAACATCTGAGTATCATTCTTCCAGACATTGCCAGACCCCCTACATCCACCAGAATCATCTTGCTTGCCCCTACTCTACCCAACAGGAGGCCTCATTATATCAACTTCATCTGCTTTCACACTATGACTATACCATCTCCATGTTTCATGACAATTAACCAAGTATGCTTATTCCAAACTTCCTATCCACCACCACTATATTAACTCTGTAACCGACTGCAATGACCATCCTAGTCGTGAACTTCCATTTCCAGGTCTTTCTATCCAAGAAAACACCACTTTGCTAGAGTGCACCTTTATATTTTTTAATTCAAAAAAAGATCTCCGAAAAATCAACCCACTGGTTCTATTCAGCGCCCTGTATGTCATTTTTGGTAAACCCTATCCTAGAATTTGACCTTTATCCGGCAGATAATTCTTAGGTGGTCCAATCTGATCACTAAAGTCAATGTGGTAGAGTTAGAAAGTGGGGAGATAAAAGTAGGTTTTGGGGTGCATAGAGAAAGCCAGAAAGGGAGAAGTGGTTGGGATTTGATTGAATTGGTCTACCAAACACAATGTAATGATTTCGATACTCTTTCCTCTTCCCAAAAAAGTCATGGGTAAATTGAAAGGCCTTTCATTTCTTTCCTTTCCTTTTCTGTCTTGATTTATTTTCCTTCCCTTGAATCAAAAAAACCCCATATTGGCCATATTTGACTAGTTTTTTTGTTTAGGTAAGACATAAATTCTGCCTTTATTGCTTTAACTAAATTGATGACCATTCCTGGATACCTTATCAGCATATGGCTTTTTCTTGATGGTGAACTTACTGCTGTGAAGTAAAATGTTCATTCTGTAACTTACAAACCTTACCCTTCTGTTTCTTGAGGGCTGAGGCAATTGCAAAGTTTGTCAGTAACTGCCTACAAGCTGCTCAGTACACTTTGTCCACAAACTTGTGGGAGTATTTGCTAGTTAACATGTCAAGTAGTAGTGTTGGACTTTGTCATAATTGCATCTGTATATCTTTGTATCTGATGAATTATTAGCCGTTGTTTTTGTATTCTATTAGCCGTTGTTTTTGTATTTTATTAACAACTTAAGACTATATGGGCTTCTTGATCAAGAATGAACTTAACTGTGTTTTCATAGATAAGCATTGTGGCAAACTCTGCAATTGAAATTCTGGAAAGACGTGACCGCTTCTGTCCTCAGCAGTTGCAAGCAACAGTTGGCAATCAGCTTCAGCAACTGGCAGCTTCTATACAGAAACCAGGCTTATCCTTGTTAAAGTTTAAGAGGAAACATGCAGGAAATGGTAACCTACAAGAACTGGAAACTGCCTAAGAATGGATTAGGCCTTGCTGTGTATGCTGGTTTGGTTTTAGTATTAAGATGTTGGTCGCATGTAAAACAAATGAGTATACCATACGTCAATACTGTTGCAGGCACACATTTGGCCTTCCATTCTGGTTTCTATTACTCAGTTTTCGAGTTTGTGCTTGTTTCAGGTGAGAAGTTAGATACACATTAGGTAAGATTATTTTCTGCAAAGATAGATTTGGAGTCGGTTTAATGTTTAGGATGTTTGATGTTTCAAGTTATTTTATTTTTTTCCTCTTGCTGTAAAAGTTGTAGAAAATTATAGTTGTACTGTGTATTATTTTTGGAAAGTGCTTTAAACAATTTGGTTAACTACATGAAGTGCCTTTAAGAAGTTCCTTCTTCGGTGTTCAGAAAATCTTTCCTCGAATTTATATTTTTAAGGAACGGTCGTCACCACTAATCACTGTCATGGCTGCAGCCTTGTGGGTGAGGGCAAGGTGGCTAGTTTGCTTGGGAGTATTGATGCAGTAGCAACAACGAAAAGCTATGATAAGTGGCTTTGAAAGTTGTCCCGTATGAAAGCTTTTGTATTGAATTTCTCAAGTTAGGGTTGAATAGGGGTTAATGGCCAAAAATTGATGATCGTTTGTCATAAAGATTATTTCTCAAGTTAGGGTCGAATTTTGAATATGTGAGGGTGTATTATGAATAGGCAATATCAGTATATGCGGTTAAACATGGGCAACAGGCTGTGCCGTGCCGCCGCGGGCCGTGCTGCGGTGGGGGGCGTGCCGTGCCGTGCCTAATTTTGGCACACCCCAGCCCACGTGCCTGGCGGGCCGGGCCGCGGGCCAAACCGTGCCACTTAATTATTTTTTTTATTATTTTTTTATTTTAATATATATATATATATATATATATAAATTGATTTAATCGATTTATATAAACTTATTTAATTAAGTTTATTTATATTAACTTATTTAATTAAGTTTATAACTTAATTAAATAAGTTAATATAAATAAATTTAATTAAATAAGTTTATATAAATAAACTTATTTATTTATTAATTAAATAAGTTTATATAAATAAACTTAATTAATTAAGTTTTATTTGGGCATGGGCCGTGCCACGGGCCGTGCTGGCGTGTTGTGCCGGCATGCCGATGACCGTGCCCGTGCCGAATTTCAATTTTTTGTTCACGGCACGGCCCACAAGTGGGCCGCCATGCCGTGCCGTACCGGGCCCGTGCCGCCCGCGTGCCGGCACGGCCCGTGCCCATCTTTATATACGGTGAAAAACTGTACAATGAAATAAAGTCATTAATAGATTATATACTGACAATGATGTATACAAGATTCAATCCATTTCTCACAGGTTAATTCTAATACTTTATCAACTATTTAGGTAATTGTATTCCACCATTTAAAGTCTAAACTCGTATTCGTATGTAAATAGATAAATCGTGAATCTGTGTTGAAATAACAAATAAAACTAGATAACCCAACTAAAATCAATATAACCAAAATTGAACTAATTTTATTACAAGTTACCTATGATTAACAAATTTGAAAGACAACGAATCCATATTATTACCAAAATACAACCAAATAAACCCACCTAAATTCAACTGAAACGACCCGTTCACCACCTCTCCTAATTCCCAAAGAGACATACGTAGTACAAGATTACTAGGTGAAGGAAAATTGTGGTCAGTATAAGCAGGGATATTCCTTTTCTCCAGAGCACCCTCCAGAAGATCACACCAACACTGCTCCTCCTAAAACTTCGAACTACACTTTTGTCAAACAGACCTCCACTCATATTTCCATGGCACTCACTCTTCTTCCACCACCTTCTTCATCATTCTCAGCCCCGGCCCTGAGGGTAGGCGGGGAGTGCCGTGGCCTAGGGCCCATGGCCAGTGGGGGGCCCAAAAAAATATATTACTCCAGTTTTCTTAAAATAAAAAAAAAAAAAAAAAAAAAAAGGAAAACTCTAATGCATGACAACACTCTTTAATTCTTTGCCATTAATTCTTTATACGCTTCGCTTCACTATAAAATTGTTGCAATTCCCGTTTTCCAATTCCCTGAGCATTAAATACAAGTTAAAAACTTCATTTCCCACCAAGTAAATTAATGGGTTCTTGCCTTTCACTCTTATCAATTCCCCAAATATTTTGATACTGTAAATGAAATTATGAAAATGTTTTAAGCACGTAAAATATCCTTACAACTATTACTCATTAGTTTCAATTATATTCGTAAGTCTCGTATGTAGTACAGTACGGAGTACATTTTAATTATCCTACTATGAATGAAAATAACAAAATCATTGGTTTAATCATCTCATCGAGTTTTTTTTGCGTGTATTTGTGTCCACTAATTGTGTTTATTCTCTTTCACATTCAGGTAAAGTTTCTCTCTCCTTTCTCTGTTTTTATCCATGGATAAATATTGGGATTACTGTTTAATTTACATACTCTATCTTTAACTTTTAAATTAACAAACTTTATGATCAAGTATTCAACTTTATTTTTTGGGTTGTTGATACTCTTAAAATATAGTACGTAGTATAGCAGTAGATCATATTATAAAGTTACAATGAAACATTGTTCTTATTTACTCTGTAATACACGTACATGGAGTATGCTGCATATTGTATATTTTGTACTCCGTACTAGATACAAAGTATATATTATATTATTTTAGAATGATTTTTTTTTCTAAGGGCCCTTGATTATGATTTTGCCTAGGGCCCATAAAATGTCAGGAACGGTCCTGATCATTCTCTTGAACTTTCCCAGAAATATTAAACAAAAATTCATCAACAAAACTGAACAAAAAGGGTGTCAAAAACCCAGAAAAATGCGGAGTCTCTTAATCCTAAGACCACCCTCACCATACATTTCTTCTCTCTCCTCCTCCAATTCGCCGTCTTCTTCTCTCTCTCCGCCACCTACAACCACCAGAAGTAGCAGAACCTGCGGCAGGTTGCCGCGGCGGTTTCAATTTCTGAGTCCTTCTTGTTCTTCTTCGAAGAAACAGCAGCAACAAACTTCGCAAACTACTCTTCAGAAATCTCCTCCTCCTCAGAGTCTTCGACGTTTGTTGAATTGGAACCCGAAACCAGAAGATGATGATTCGAAATCCGATGATTCGGGTTCGAAAGATGAGGTGGAAGAGGGTGAATTGGAAGGTGATACCGCCATTAAAGGTACTATTGTTGCTGGGTTGTTGTTAGTTGGTGTTGTTGGTGGGTTTGGAGCTGCTGGGTATTTTTATAGGGATCAGATTAATAGTTTCTTGACTCAGTTTTCTACGTTGATTGAAGGTAATTTCTGTAAAGATTGTTTAGTTTTTGTTCTGTTTCAGTTCATTTAAATTTAGTTAGGAAATGTTAGGAAATTCAGTTATCAATCATTGCTAGTTTGCTACTTAAGGGAATGTGACGACTTTTTCCGGACATCTTAAATTATTATTAATGAATAATGTAAGGAAAGAGTATACTTATATTTGAGTGTTGGTTTCGGGTGGATGGTCTCCATTATGACTGTTAAGTTTGTGCTACATTTCACTTTGGTATTATTAAGGAAATGTTAGAGAGACTATGACAACTTTTTTCCAGACATCTTGAAATACTAATCACTTCATATGGAAATAATAGATATGTCGGTAGTATAATTTGAACTAATAACGTGACAGCTAAATTCGAAAGGAAAGCATATGTGAGTGTCGGAGTCCATATTAAGTGTTAAGTTTTTTGCTTTGGCTCACTTAATGTAAGTTAGGATTTGCTAGGAAAATAGGAAATCCAATGACCAATATTTTATTTCAGGGAAGGTGAACTTTTTCTGGACATTTTTAAAAAGTGCTGAATCCATTCAGAATTTATAGTAATGTTGGTAGTGTAGTTGAACTAGTAATGTGAGGTGAGGAGGGAGTATATTAGAGGGTTGATTTGGGGGTGAAGGAATTGATCATGATATTATATAATTTTGAAGGAATATTGCGTATCCTTTGTAAATTTTTTGATCCTGATTCTCATGGAGTACTTTCAGTATACAGGTTATGGGCCAGCAGGATATGCATTATTTGTGCTTGTATATGCCGGACTTGAGGTTTGTTATCCCCCTATGTCTTTATTATCACCAAAAGTTTTTATTGGAAGAATCCAGCTAGTGGAATCTTAATCTAGGAACTAATCCATGAATGATTTGGTCATCCTATGAGCTTGTTGGATTGGATTCTGTTTCCTTAAACTAACCTTATGCCATTTCTTTTAGGTTCTTGCAATTCCGGCTATTCCATTGACAATGTCTGCCGGTCTTTTATTTGGTTCTGTCACTGGAACTGTACTTGTTTCCATAAGTGGAACAGTGAGTTTTTTTGTCTTTCCTTTCTATTTTGTGTAACCAAATGCAAAGATTCTTGCTAATTATCCTTAGGTTTCTCTTGTTTCTGTTTCAGTTAGCAGCAAGCATTGCTTTTCTAATTGCAAGATACTTTGCCCGTGAGCGAATATTGAAACTTGTTGAAGGAAACAAAAAGTTCAAAGCAATTGATAAAGCCATTGGAGAGAATGGTTTCAGAATTGTTGCCCTCCTTCGCTTGAGTCCTTTGCTTCCCTTTTCCCTAGGGAATTACTTGTATGGACTTACGTCCGTCAAATTTATCCCCTATGTTTTGGCAAGGTCTGCTTCTTGTTATCTCACTATTATGCCTTTTGATTTAGTTGTGGTGGTAAATGGTTTTTGGTGAGTGCTGCGTTTATCTAATACACTTGTTGGGCTGCAACTGGTGGTTTAGAGGCTTGTCCTTAGACTTGTGGCTCAGCTCTTGGTAAAAGCTTTGTTGAAGCAACGAGATCCTAGGGTGTGTTATTGATGATGTTTTCTTGAAAGCTTTAAACAATAAAATTCAAAAGTGAGAAGAGGGTCCAAATGTAACTTATGAGTAAACATTCCTGATCTAAGCTGTAAGTGCAGCACTCGTGTTCAAGATGTGCACCTTGAAAACAATGTGTGGAGACATATAGTGTGGCGAAAGGACATATCCTCTGTCTTTGTGTATTGTGCTTTTGGGTCCTTTCCATATCCGTTAGTGTACACTGTACAGTTTATCTATTGGGTTTTTGTTTGATGTTTAATATTGAATTATTGCAAGTATACAGTAGTTTCAATGATCTGCAATTGCATTTTCAGTGAAATTGTTGGTCATCTTTATTCTTTAATGTGCATGTAACTGCTGTCTTGTTATTTCCATTGATGTGAGTACAGTTTTACTAGCACTAGCATATTTTGCATATCAAGCTCATTATTATTTTTTTTCAAGCATCTATGTGGTGCTAAAAGCTGATGATAAAGTTGAATGAAGTTATTTATCTACACTCAATTGCTAACATACTTATTCAGCACTCAATATCACGCAGTTGGTTGGGGATGCTTCCAGGGACATGGGCGTATGTGAATGCCGGAGCTTTTGGTCGGGCGATTATTGTAAGTAGCATTCTATAACTTGACTTCTGTTGTGAGTTCCTTCAAAAAAACCAAAAAAAAAAAAAAAAAAATCACACAAATTCCTTTCATATTGTTACCAAGTATCTACCTGAAGTTTTTTTTTTTTTCCCACCCAAGTTGAGATATAGGAAATGGGAATGAAAAACTTCTTGGTGACTTTTGTTTACAACAGTAGTTACTGATTGTTGGTGTGAACTGTGAAAGTGGTTATTTTTTGGAACAATACTACCTCCCCTTATACTACTTATGAAGATTAAGCTGAGTATCTTGGCTTTAGTTGCTGTGTGCGTGGAACTGAAGTTTTTAGAGCACCCTTACTTATTATCAGGGGCTGGTTTGTTATCAAGCAAGCCTTCAGGGGAAATTGATACTCTTATCCTCTTTTATGAGTAAATGATTTTCCCTTTCCTTTTTCCATTTCCATTTCTCCTTATTGTGTTCATCTGGATTCCCTCTTCTTTGTTCCCTACCTCTTGGTAGTTTAACTCCCTACTATGGGATCTTTCACATTGCACCACCTACCCCAAACCCACCCTCACCTCTCCCTTGACAGGACTGCCATAGTGCCATGCTTTTACCCACTACCACCATTTTCCCTTCCATGTCCCATCCCAACGACCATCAGTCTGATCTTCTATTGCCACCCAAACCAACAACCCTGTGCACTTTCCCTTTACAGAAACGCACCACATCCAGCTCCTTTATTAACCTGAAGCTATCCAAACCACCTTCTTGATCCCCTCGATTATCCCAAATCTCATGGGCATCAACTCTAGCTGTACCCAACAATCTGTCGTAGCCCAACTACCAACACTGCAACTCTGTATTTTCCACACAGATTTTTGATTTCCACATTGTCTACATCAATTGAAAGATAATTGCTTTCCAATTAAGGTTGCCTGAGAGTCCTGAATAGGCCAGTGGTGATGAAAACCTATATTTAAGGGACCTGTATAAATATATAAATAAGAATCGAAATGTTAGTGATGTGGTTGTATGAATAAGAGAGAGAAGACCATGATCTGTTGCCAAGTTGGTGGTTATGAAATTTGGTTCAGGAGCTTGAGAGTGATAGAGATAGAGAAAAGGGTGCCTGCGAGGATGGTGATAGGAAGTGAGAATAAATTAAAGATTATCCTTTCTTTTTCAGTTAAAATATTGTTAAGGGGAATTGGCTTTCATTCTCTATATCTATTCAAGGAATTTCCTTTTCTTATTTTCTTACCCCTCATTACCCTTTTCAGTTTCTCTGGAGTCAACCAAACAGGCCCATATGGCACAGAAGTATTTTACATAGTCAACATATTGCTATGCTGTCAAGTGTTACACTTTTCTTGGATATTTAGATAAAGGGGAAAGGAAGGGTAGAAAAAGGTGTTCCCCTCCCTTTCCTCCTCCCCCCCCCCCCCCAAACACACACACACACACACACACACACAAAAAAAAAAAAAAAAAAACTCTCCATTTCCTTATCCAAGCAAAGTGTTAAGGTTGGGAAGGGCTCTTACTCTCTTAGGACATTCAGTTTAGAAGGAGATGCGGTGATAATTATATATATATATATATATATATATATATATATATATATATATATATATATATATATATATATATATATATATATATATATATATATATATATATATATATATATATATTGACAGGTGTGGTGATAATTATATTGATATTGCAGTGATTGTGATGATATATGTTTGGTTCATTATTTTCACCTTTTAGATCAAAGAAAAGAAATTTCAAAGAACATGTACCTGTTCAAAATTCGCCTTCAATGATGTTATAGTACCTTTAATATAGGGATAACCTTAGGAGGGGTCGATTTGGGAAGTCTAGTATTATTAGGTTAGTAGTCTGTAGCTTTAGTATAAATAGGGGATAGGGTATGTAGTAATCATTGTGTGAATTGTGAGGAAATATGTTGAGAGTAGTAACCTCAAGTTACTAGGAGAGTGATAACCTTGAGTTAACAAAAGAGTAATAGCCTCAAGCTATTAACCTATCCTTTTGTATCCAAATTTCTGCTATTATCAGTCAAAGACTCAAGCTTTTATCTTTATTTGTTAGCCTTGTTGAATAAGAAATACAAGTCAGATTAGTAGTCAATTACAGATGTTAAGGGATTTCCTGAGCTAAATGGATAGTACATTGGGTTGCGGCCTAGTATTGGAATTGCCTTAGGTTGTATTCATGAAGTCTTCAAATGCCATTTTCATTTATTTTTCTTCTTCCCTAGCTGCTCCTTTTCTCTCTCGAGCAATTGTTAAAAGAGCTGACACAGATCTTGCTAACTATAATTTGGTTTTAAAATATTCTGGAATCAATTAGCCCCTCACCGAAGTTGATATTCATTTGCAGTAGTTGCCTGGACAATTTCATTTGTTCTGTTTCTTTTCTGAACGTGTTGTGGAGTCTGATTTGCTGTCATAACAACGATCATGTTTCCATGCTAAACCAAATATGAGGGACTGCTTGCCCTGCTAATTATTGTTTAACTGTGAAGATTTCATGTCCAATTTGTACTCAAATTTTAACTTATACTGCTGTCTGGTTCTGGTTACCTGGGCAAGTATAAGTGTCTAATTGTACCATTCTTCTTGTACAGCAAGAAGAAACTGGTGTTGGTGTGACGGGAGGAAATGGTCAACTTCTTACATTGGGGCTGGGATTATTAGCAACAGCTCTGGCTGCTTCTTATGTCACAAAACTGGTCAAGGTAATGCCTCTGGACTCTGGAGTATTTCATTGTTGTCTCACTATAGTGTCAATCCAACATATGTGTAGAGTATAATAGTGTGATCCACCTCTTGGTATCCGGTAAAAGATTATTCTTTCAAAACTCCAATAATCAGAGGAATGCCTTAGAAACTGATGATTATTGATAAATTTGTCATTAGTCCTAATATCTCGTACATTTATAGATTATCTCATACTCAGTCGAATGACATACTCGCAAACTTTTGCTACTATTTGATGTTTTTAGAACTTCTGCTGTCAGTCTGTCATAGAGTTTAACAGAAATTGTATTCTATGATGCTGATGCTATCTGCGTTTGAATCCTATGGTCAATTAAGCTTCAAAACAATTATTACAGTGACTTCGGATATTACAGAACTTTAAAATATACTGAAACTGTATTTTCCTTGTGTTTGCAGGATGCAATGAAGGACATTGAATGAAAGAGAAGCACGAATGTACGTAGGCTGTAAAATCTATAGGTTACATTTTTATCATGTAAATTAAACAATAGAATTATTATCAAAAATCTTAGTTCAAGTTTATTTCTTTTACAGTAATTGATTTATTAATTCACGTGAAATAATGGAGAAGGTATTTACCCAAAAAAAAAAAAGTGAACAAATGAACGTCTGAAACTCATTTTTGACTTTGAAATATTTTAATGTTCTGCTCCAGTTCATATTCATGAAATTCATGTGAACTTAACCTTCTTATCTCTTCCTTTGGAAAGTTCTACAGTTTTCTTAGTCCTCTGTTTTGGGATATTTTATGTCAAAATTTATGACTCAATATCTCTTAAAAAATGTGCCAACATGTGATTTCGGTCAATACTGTCAACTTCCACAATCATTTATATCACCGCATTTTAGAATTAATCCATAAAGTCAAGTTGCCCTAATTAATTGCAAGTGTTGCAACTATTGTACAAAACTCCAAGCCTTTGATGAAGAGCAGACTGCATCAATTTGAAACCGTAGAAAATACTCTGAAATACTTCAAGTAGTTCCTGTTCATTTTGACGTTTAGTAAGGTTGGAAAACCAAGAAAAGTTCTTGGTTGGTTTAGTTGGTTGGGATTTAGGAAAACCGAAACCTTAAGGTTTCAAGGGATCTTTATAAGTACAAGCGTTTGAGTGTGAGAATCTCTTACCTTTCCGCTTAAATTTTTAATGTTGGGTTACAAATACTAGACTAAAAAAAGCGTAAGAATTTAGGTTTGATTAGGCCAGGACCAATCATTTTACTCATCAAAACAAAAGAAAATATACAACGGTTGTAAACCCAATATATATTTCCTATGGAGAATATATTATAATTCGGTTGTACACTTGGCCTTGGAAGCTGTGCAACACGCACCATTGAAAGATATCTATTACCGCTTTAGATGCAAAACACTTCAAACTTTCAAAGGACCCTAAAGAAATCCTATAGTATGGTAGGAACAGAAGAACAATAAACAACTTGTTATTAAACGCATGTTTCAAATTTGTAGAACAAATCACCCATTATTACGAGCAAAGGAGATCCCCCACAACGTGGGTGATGTAGTGATAGAAATATAATCTATGATTCTATGTATGGTATGAAGTATCATCTCTGTTGATGATGCAGTGTTTCAAAGACGGTTCTACATACATCCTAACTTTCATGCAGACATGATCTAACAATTACTTCATGAATCATGATCATATCTTATCTTATCTTTCTTGAATAATTCGTTTTTTGTACTTCATTATTTCATATAATGCACGTCTAACAATGCATCTATACAATTTTATGTTACTTCACTTTTTTTGTTTGTAACGAACCAATTGACACTCCAACAAAGATATGATAATCTTACATGATCTATCCTTCAATTATGTTAAACCACATCTTTAAATAAAATAGTATATACAAAGGTAGAGAGGAACATAGAGTAATATAGAGAAAATTATGGGTTGGATCTTAATACGAAACAAGATTAGGACTTAGGTCTATTTATAATTCGTGTTTACATACCCAATCCATACACCATATGAACATTTAAATAAAGTATATGTATCAACGTATGTTACATGAATTTCGAGTGGCTCATATCCAACTTTTTAAGACAATGTTTTTGTTAAAAAAGAATCTAAATTCCTTAAATGTATACCTTTATCTAATACGGATACACGAATTTGGATAGTGACTGTACTCACACATAGTAACATTAAATTAAAATACAAAGTTCTTTTATTTAAATTTTTATTTAGTAAATTTTCATTAGTCAAATATATATTACATATATAGTTTCATTTTATCATTCAAATAATAAAGATATCATGATGTAAAATGTTTGGTGATCACCCGAAAAAAAAAAAAAAAAAAGGATATCAAACAAGGTCATCTTAGTTTTCCGTGTCGATGTAAAATGTTGGTGGCTACAAATCTATACTTGTAATTAGCTAGCTATTTGAACCAATAATCAGCAATGACATATTCACTTGGCAAAGAATAATCAACTCCCTCCACGTGTCCTACAAAGATATACATACTTACAACATAAACATTATTACAAATTAAAAATATGTATTATGAATATGATGTTCAATTTTAAAACAATATCTCCGTGTCCTAAAATCTTCGAGTTTACATCTTAACTTTATATAACATAGTAACATTCAATACATTACCTGTATCTGAGTAACATAGTGACTATGTACATGATGAGTACTTAGCATTAAGCCATTAAGTGTATAATAAAGAATTATACGATCATTATTCAAATACGTAACAAGGACAGCAAGCAAACATGAAACATTCACCCTAGTTTTCCGTGTCAATGTAAAATCTTGGTGGCTAAAATACTATAATTAGCAATATCAAGTTATATACATGAACCACTAATTAGCAATGACATAGTCACTTAACGAAAGAATCAAAACCCTCCACGTGTCCTACAACAAACTATTATACAACGCCATGTGTCCCATACGTAGTTGGTACGTATATAGATTTTTTTTCTTTTTTTTTTTAATTTTTTTTTAAACAAAAAATTGTAATAAATGAGAAAAAGGAGGGGTGGAATTACTCTATACAGACTGTAAACTCTCACATGAAATTGCTCTATTCTTGCCACGAATTTGCGAGCCATGCAAA
This sequence comes from Chenopodium album, assembly GCF_948465745.1. NCBI lineage: Eukaryota > Viridiplantae > Streptophyta > Magnoliopsida > Caryophyllales > Amaranthaceae > Chenopodium > Chenopodium album. The sequence continues at coordinate 39,799,480 of NC_137849.1, forward strand.
AATGCCCATTTCGTTTGCCATGTGTTGCTTAGTCATTGGGTAAGATTCACCTTTTTCGTTGATTTTTTTATTTTAAAAATATGAAATAAATGGTAAGAGTTTACTATATAAAGAAAGAAAGGTGGGGTGTTGAATAGTAGTAGTCATAAAACATACATCATCAAAGTTAAGAAGCTCTCATACGTTTTATAGTAACACATATAAACAAGAACAACTTGATAGTAAACTAACTAACTAATATGGCAACAATGGAGTGGTCTCCTCAACATGCAATGAAAGCTTTCTTGCAAACTCTTCATTTGGTAAGTATATATTCATCACTTTTTATCTCAATCTCTAATATTCGTGTTAGATTCTTGACATTACGTTATTAGTATACAATCTATATTGCTATAAATCATGATATATTTTTTTCATAAAATAATCGAGTCTGAAACTTGAATATATATGGTATGCATATCAGTGATGGACATGATGGTTCCATGAGCTAGGGTCGGATTCATAACATATTTTTTTTTTCATTTTTTTTTGTTTAAAATAACCGTGTCTGACACTTAGTCGTCATATTAATCATTACTCATGGTTTTTTTTTTTTTTTATTTATATTTTTCAGTGTAAAGAGAATAACATACAAAATGAAAAAGAAAGGTATGGAGTAGATGGAAGCAAGGTTATAGAACCACAAGGAACAGAGTTACTATCAGCTTTAGCAGCAGGAAACAAAGCAAGAATAATACTAGACATAACATCCCACCAAAAAGGCGTTACACCCTTAACACTTGCACTAGCAGTTGCTGCAAAACAAACCGAGGGAAAACTCATATGCATTCGGCCCACTCTTCAATCCCTCTTCGGACTAGACCACTACGTCGATCGCGACCACGACAACTGTGATGCTAGTGGCGTGACCGAACTACGAGTTGGTGATCCATGTGAACTAATAAACGACATTCGAAACGTAGATTTTGCTGTCATTGACTGCACCGGTTTCGACCCGAATCGCCTGAGATCATTATCCGAGAGGTTACATCTGAATCCAAGAGGTGCTATAATTGTTGCTAATAATATAACACATAGAGAACAAGGTGTTGTGCTAATTGATCAGTTATTAAAGGGTAAAAGAGGAGTTGAATCTTCTGTTAGAACTTTACCTTTGAGTTCTTCAACAGGATTTCAACTCATCATTAAAATAAAATCTAAGTGTCAGAGGAGGAAACATAAGAGATTTTTTGTTACATTTGATGATTGAATAATGATCATCTAATGTTGTTTTTTTTTCATTTCTGTTGTTTCATTTTCTGAGTGATGTTATGTACACAATGTAATACTTGTACATTAGATTTAGACAATTATAACTGTGCTCCCTTTTTATTTTTGTTAGTGCAGTAATTAACCAAACTTGTTTGGTAATTACTGTATTAATTTTCCATGATATTCATGTATGATGTATCAGAAAGGAGAGCTAGGTTAAATTACTGTATAATTTTATGTACACACTTTTTGCCCAAGTGTTTACACTTGCCATAATATGGACTGTTTTTTTTAATACTACCTTCGATTTTTAAAGTTGTAACTAAAAAAAATCGAAGGTAATAATTATTTTTCAGAGTACTTTTTTGGGACTTTATTTTGTTATCACTACAAGTTAGCTGATATTATTATGGTCCCTACTCTTCTTCTTCTTTTTCAAAAAAAAAAAAAAAAAAGAAAAAAAAGTCCCAAACTCAAATTGTCCAACACATTACTATTTTTTTTTTTTTTTTTTTTTTTTGCATTGCTTTTGAAAAAACGTAATCACTCCACCAATCAATTCATAAAAAAGTCATATAATATCTACAAATGAAATCTAAATTAACAATTATATAAAATAGAATCAAATAAAGATTTTCTTCATCAAAACTACAATCATTAAATAGGTTATATTATACCTATCTTTTTTAAATAAAGCTTGATAAGCTATATATTGACTATCCAATTAATTTTGTTACGAGAATACCCTAACTGAAGGGTATGTATGAATGTATCCCTATACCAGTAATACCATAATCAATAGGTATAAATAATACTCCCTCTGTCCCTTAATACAAAATCTCTTTCTCTTTATTATGTGAGTAATAAATGCTAAAAAGAGGCTTTGTATTAAGGGACGGAGGGAGTATCAATTAAGTGAATGATTTAAAAAAAAAACACTCCATCAATTCAATTGTGTAGCAAGGCAAAAAAAAAAAAAAAAAAAATTAAAAAAAAAAAGACATGTATTGAATATTTATAGGTTACAATTCATTTTTTTTAAATTATAAAAGTCGTTTTGTAGTTTGGTTTTTGGATTAAGCTGAATTGAATATGCCCTTAGTCTAAGCAATATTAAGTAGATTATTTGTGTATACCACAATTTGTGTGCGTCAAACCACATCATGTATTTCCACGTTTTGTTATGCCAATTTATTATTGGCGTAATCGTTGTAAATTTGTAACAGAGCTATTTATATCTTAATCAAAAATTTCAATGCATATTAGAAAAATATTAATCATATATATATGTGGTCCTAAGTAATAATATTCCAACATCATTTTCCATCAATAATGATTTGCCATGTGTAATACATCGATCTTTCCCCAAGATACAATGTATGTTTTAGGTAGGGCTATCTTTTTCTAACTATGAGTACTCTTACGTTATAATTTGGTTAAATATTCAACTTGAAAACTAATTATTGGCCTATATCACAAATGGTGTGGTGGCTTTGGATGCACCATGCATGTAGTAATCTCATTAAGGGTCTGCTTTAATTTCTTTCTCTAATATTGATCGTTAATTGGTTATCATAATAGAAGGTACTGAAAACCCACGTTGTGGTCTAAACCCACATGCATTGTTAAAAAGGGATGGAGATAATTAAGAGCGAGCATGAAAAACTTTTATATATACCCACTTTACACTAATATTAGTGTATATTGAGCAGTATAAGGGTAACTTTTAGCTAATTTAAGATAACTTTTTTGTCTTTTTTTTTTTTTTTGTAACTTTAAATGTAATACAATACAACTTTTATATAAATAGACAATAAGAAAAGTTTTATAAAGGTAATTTAATTACATTCAATTGCTAGTAATTGAATTTTAGTCATTTAAAATGTGATTCTTTACTAATAAAGCGTAGATAATTTTTATTTGTATTGGGTTACTTTTATGCAAATTGGAGTAACTTTTATTCATTTCAAGGTTAACTTTTGATTACTTTAGGCTATCTTTATAATGGATGTACAATAATTAATGTTCACCCGATTTTTTTAAAGGTTTGTGAAAAACAAATAACTAAACAGAGGGATACCATCTTTAAAGACTGTAATTACGTAAATCACGTGCTTTTAATTTTACTGCATTTGTATATAATTTTTATTATAGTTTGACGGAATACAAAAACTTCTTAGGTATATATTTATGCAATTATACAAATAATACAACATATTGATATAACATATAAGCCTTAAATCTAGAGGATGGGTTGACCAATCGATATTATCTACCGTTAAGTTTGATGTAACCATTTTGAATCATCCACTTAAGACTCCAATGATTGTTCACATTCTTGTAAGTCCAATAAGCCCATCCATAGGTTGCGCGACCAAACACTTGCAGCTGTGCATTTGCAAATTTTTGATATTCCTCCTTTGTTCCATTCACTTTCCACTCAGCAACCCATTCTCCTTCATCAACATTAAAATGAAATATTCCTAGATATTAAGTGCTAAAGAATTTAATTAGGTAATTTATAAGCTTCAAATTACAAAAACACCAAAAACATAAAAAACAAAAAAAAAACCAAAAAAAAAAAAACCCCTTAAAAAGGATGTTTGATTTATTTAAATACTAGTGCCCTAAATAAGGTTGGTTTTTGTAACAAAACGGTATTGTTTGTAAGACATAAAATTCATTTGTTACAAATAATAAGAAACAGAGGTAGTATGAGTTTTAGTGAGAAAAAAAAATTACATTTATGTTTAGAGAAAAAAGTAATTTAATGTGAAAAGAGATACTGTACGATGTGGTCCTAACCAATATTAAATCGCCATTATTTTACATCAATGTTGATTTGCCAAGTGTGATACACTTTAGCCCGCAAGGCTATCATATTTTAGCACCTTGATAGAGGTTGGTTAAGTTTCCAAGTTAAGGTTAATGGCCATGTATTAATCCAATCAAGGGGCTACTTTCATTGTCTTAATATTGATTATCTTCTTTATTATTCCTAACTGTCCTATTATATTCTTAATTAGATTAGATGTATATGTTAGAGGTTATAATATCAGCATTCATGGTACAGCTACTGTATGCAACCTAGTACAGTATAAGCTGGCTTTCCTTTAATTTGATTACTTACCAACAAAAGTAAGGGGGCCGTTGGAGGTGGTGACATAGCCCAATTCCGAGGATCTGTTGTTGTAGATGAAGTCGAGGTTGTGTTTGACACTCATGCTGTTTACATCATAAATGCTGTAGTAATGGACATCAATTACAGTTAACTGCAATGCACTAGCAAGGGGAAACAACTCCCTTGGATCCATAGGCTGCTTTAAGCGATTGTTCATCATAACATACGCGCTTGAAGAGTGCTTGCGCACTGCATCATATCCTGCCTTATAGTACTTTTTTAAGGTATCCACAGTCACTACAGGCGCTACAGGTTCATTGAGCAGCTCTACTGCTAGAAGGTTAGGGAATTTCGCGTATCTGCATTCAAATGACAGTATGCTTACAACTTTCAGTATGAAATGTCAGCTACATATACAAGGTACTTCCTCCGTCCCTTGATTAGATGCCTACTTCTCTTTATTATGTGAGTAATAAATGCTAGATATAGACATCTAATAAAGGGACGGAGGGAGTAGTGCTTAGTACCTGGATGTTAAAAAGTCGATAACAGCAACAGTCTGTTCTATATATATAGTATTATTGGATTTTCCCCAATTAATAGTTCCATCTCTAGTTCCACTGTGTTCAAATCCATTTTGTGCCCCGGGTGCTGCGTGTAGGTCTATTATAACCTGGACTCCATATTTTCTACAGGTTAACAATATGCACTTGACAATATTAGTCCCTTTTTTACAAATTATTTGATCAGGAGCAATTGAATAAAAAGGACAGCGAGTATAAAAAGAAAAAAGTACTGTGCCCAAGTGAAGGCGTTGTCCAAAGACTGCAACGATCCTCCCACGAAAGGCTTAGGAGGTGTCGGGTCACTGGTTATCCACCATCCTACAGGAATCCTAACAGCATTGAGTCCATTTTGAGAAATAAACCTGAAATCATCTTCTACTATAAAAGTTCTCCAATGTTCCTGATACAATGAACAAATTTATGTTCTGTGACAAAGTATCGACTTTCAAAATTTTAAGCAAGAAATTAGAATTTAAGTTTGTGCTGCTTACCCTCATAACCTGTGGAGCTTGTTCAGAGCCATAACCATTAGTGACCTGAAATTCGCCTTGTAAGGTTTCAACAATTTTTATCACGAAAACCGATGGGTTATCATCCCCCCAGCCACCATCCCCTGCATAATCTGCAGTGACCTGATCCTGTGTCTTTGCCTGCAGGAAAAAAAAAATTAAGAACTAATCATCTCGCTTAAGCCACCAAATTTATACTGAAATTACTCGTAGAATAACTTGCACATATGATTCTAGCAGGGAAAGTAAGGAGGACAGTAAGAGTTAAATTAAACCTGTAGAAATAGACCATTAGGAGCTTGAATTCGAACACGATTTTTGTCATCAGACTTTCTGACAATCCGAAATATTTCAGAAGATTTTGGGGCATTGGCTACTGCAACTACTGCAGGGCTGCCTCTGCTGGCTTGCACTCCTGCGAACTGATTGTTGGACACCCGAAAATTGAACGTGTTTTCCTTGATTCTCCATAGCTACACCAAAATTTTGTTAAATACATGAAAATTGTTGAACAGTTAAATTAAGTTTATGTGTTTAGATGATGTAGCTCACCTTGAAGGTTTCCCAACCTGATGCAGAAGTTCTGTTAGCTACTAAGATTGTCCCTCCGCCTTTCTCAGCGCAGACGTACTTGCCAATAGTCACTGATTTTAGCCGAATCTTTGTTCCATCCTGTAAAAAATAAATAGTACTACACAAATTCAGTGTCCTTAGTATAGAAATAATATGCTTTTATGTTATATTAGAATTTTGGCATAAAATGGAACTCCTTTCCTCATTAGAATTGTACATGTAGACACATCAGTAGAAAATGCAACTTCAAATTTAATAAGGTATCACATTCTGAAAGAGTGAAAGTTACTCTTCATGTGACCATGTACAAACTTAGTTAGTAGTCATGTATATATTAACATGACACGATCTGATGTTACAAGAGTTAGTAATAACACGTGACAACTAATCTCGGACAAAGATGAAATTTAGACGACAAGCAAGAGATAAATACAAACCAGCAAGTCTTTGTTGGGAATGCCATCAAAAAGAGAAGGTTTAATCCATCCTTCAGTAACAAGCCATCCTCCAAGATTAACTGCCTTAACTTGAAAACCCGGGTTTACGTGATGACTTCTGTGAGCCCTCCCGGCTTGGCACCCTATTATCAAACTTTGTATAAAAACTCCCACTAACAATGAGCATAAGAAAGTGAATTTAGCACCAACCTTCATTATATTGTGATGAATTTTCAGTTGCTGCATGCACCTGACAATTGATATTTTCTGCTAATAAAATTGTGAATTTAAGGGGGTATTTATACAATGTTGTAAATTAGAGATTATGGGAAGGAATCACAACGATGCAACTATTTGGTGGACATCATTTGGCAACGAAAGCACTAGTCTAGTTATATAATCAATGTTTGATGAACGAGATACATGTGAATATTTTAAAAATTTTATTGCTAGTTTTATGTACTTGCAAAACTAATACTTGCAACATTTTCTAACTATGTAATAAAAACTGAAAACTCTAGCTAGCTAGGTTATTAATGACATTTTATGTGACACATCTTCCTATTTGGGTTTGGCAAAGTGTGGAGAACGGTTCAAGGCGTAATGATGCATGGCTTAGGAGTTTAAGCAATGGACTATTGCTTGGTGTTAAGAAATGGTGGGGAACAAAGGGCTGACTTCGTATGAAAATATCTCAAAATCTAGAGATGATTTTGAGGTGATTCAAGTTTGAGGTGATAGCTTGTCTCAATATCTTTCCAACAACTAGTCATAAGCTCGTTTTGGAGAAAAAACGAGAAAGTTATGATCGTTTTACGAAGTGATGTCAAGTCTGCCAAGTTCGCGCTTCCGCGCAAGATATGAGTCCGCGTCCACATAAAAGGGGGCTAATGGGAGTCAGAAGATTTTGCCTGTCCGCGCAAAGTAAGCATAGCGTCCACACAAGGTGCTGCTATAGCCCGATTTTGCCACTCATTATATTATTAGCCATTGATGTTTCATTTATGCTCAGGGTATATATGCTCATAGCCGTCATGTAATAGTAGGGGAGAACATGTAGAGAGAAAAGGAGAGCCTCAATGTAAAATCTAAACACTTAAGGTTTGAGTGTTTGAGAAGGTGAGTTTGAGGTGGAAGCTTTCATGGTGTTTGAAAGCTTGTAATATACATTGTTTTTCATCAAATTATTATTCTATAGTGGATTGGTGGGTTTTTCTCCCGGTTCTCGGGTTTTCCACGGTGCTCCTTGTCTCGTTTATTACCCGTTTTTCCGTCTTCGTTGTTAATTGTCGTTAATTACAAACTAGCTAGCACATTCATTAATCCTTTCACTTCCTTACCATCCCTTACAAGTTTTTGAGTTTGCCCCACCTGATTTATCGAAGCTTAGCTTCGATTACATTTAGGTCCGACCTGAGTCGCACACCTGGCTTATGGTGGGTGAGTCTTCCAACAAGAGATTCTTGCATTCGGTAAGGCTAGAACTTAAGACCTTCCTTAAGAGATATCAAGCTGCTTACCACTTGAGCTAACTCTTGTTTACCAGCCTTTTAAAACGGTTTAAAGTTAAAGTTATTACTATTGTTTAATTTTTTAAAAGAAAGAGTTATTACTAAAATGCTAAACCTTGGTGAACTTGTGAATAATCAAATTAAACATTCTAATTTTAAGATAGGCCAGGTTATTTTGTCAATGAAATTGCACCCCAAAAAAAAAAAAAAACAAAAAACTTGTCAATGACTTCCTTTTTTTTTTAAAAAAAAAAAAACAAATAAGATGAAGATTCTTACCAATAATAGCTCAAAAATTAGATGTACTAGTTTTTTTTGTTAATAAATATGATTTGCTCTTTAAAATTAATTCTTATACTCCGATTCCATCTAGTCACTATTATTGATAGTTTTCTTATTGGGAAAGTTTAGGCATGTCAATTAGACATTTTTTGTGAGCTCTTTAAGGGTTAAAAAAAATATATATATATACTTCGCATTTAGTTGTGAACACCAAGTCCTTTCTCATGAATAATAACGGGTCATGCTAATTTGACCAGCCCAATTCATGAGTAATTACTAATTATAGCAATTCTGCGTTGCCCATGTGCTACAAATACATGCAAGCTGGTCCGCTTGATGTTTAAGTTGAGGCCATTGACGCATAACCACTTTGTTTCAATCACATACTTCCTCCGTTTTTAAAAACTTGCAACAATTTCCTAAAATGGGAATGTCTCAATAGTTGCAACACACTATAAATGGAAAATTATTTTAGGGAAAAACTACACTATTTTCCTTATTTAAAGCACATGACCCACTAAATTACACTCCTAACAACCATTCATCCTATTTTAAAGTGTATTAAATCATGTAGACTCCACCTTTCTTAAATACTGTAAAAAAGTGTGTGTTGCAATTATTAAAAAACGGAAAAAGTACTTTGTATTCATCACATAACAATTTTGTATATATTATTGTCATTCATTGAATCAAATTAAATATGTAAAGTAGTACTACGTATTTGACGTGCAAGGAATAATTTTTTGTTTGATTTTCTAATAAAACTTAGCATCCCTAACCTCAAAATATCGCAATCTTATAAAGGCAAATTTACATCTGCAAACTGCAATACAGTTCAACTGCTCAAGTAATCAAGTTGAAGAATGAAGATCTTAAATGCCCAACTTAAAACAAAAAAAATTATTCAATTTAACTTTTCACATGCTTTTATAAAGACGTTCACTTCAACCACACGCTTTAATTCCATATACGTAGTACTTCGTAGTATATATTTTGATTGTTATATTGATAAATAAAAGTCGTTTACATTATTTTATACCAAAGTCATAATCCCATAAAGTTGAGGTAACTGATGATCTCCATATCCACGGATGTGTACAACACCAAAGCCTTAAACTTAAAAGGGTAGCCAAATTCGACTGATATACTAACTACCGGTTAATAGTAGGGATGGCCTAGTCTGATCCGATCCAAAGAAAAAAATCCGAACCAAATCCGAGAAATAATAATCTGAATCAGACTTCGCACTTCGTTTAAAAAAATCCAACTCCGACACAGAGGAGGGTCGGAGTCGGAATCTACTTAGAATCTGACTTATCCGATCTGACTCCGACTTTTCTATGTACTTATATATTTTTTTATTATTCAATTCATGAATTTATAGGTCTTTGAAGTTGATTATAAATGGGTTGCTATTGATAATTGGGTCAAAATTAAATTTAAAGTCAGATTCGGAGTCAGATCGGGTCAGAGTCGGAGGTTAGAAATTTAAGTTGGATTCTCGGAGTCGAATATCGGATGTCGGAGGCGGAGGGAAATTAAAAATCCGACATCTTGTAGGGTCGGGGTCGGATCTAGCGGCATAGTGTGATCCGATTCGACCCATTATCATCCCTACTAGTTAGCGTGATATAGCCATTTTGAATCATCCACTTAAGAGTCCAATAGTTATTCACATTCTTGTAAGTCCAGTAAGCCCATCCAAAGGTTGCACGACCATACACTTGAAGTTGTGCTTTTGCAAAGTTTTGATAATCCTCCTTTGTTGCTCCTTTCACCTGCCACTCAGCAACCCATTCTCCTGCATTTAAATGAAAAAAAAAAATGAAAAAAATAGATGATTGATTATCATCAGTTTCAAATTTTTAAAAATGTATCAGGTGCTACATAACTATATACCATACCAACAAAAGTAAGGGGGCCATCGGAGGTAGTAATGTGACTCAATTCCGAAGACATGTTGTTGTTGATGTGGTCTATGTTCTGTTGGACACTCATGTTATCGAATATGTTGGAGAAAAGGTTGTAATAATGGACATCAATTACAGTTAACTGCAATCCACTAGCAAGGGGAAACAACTCCCTTGGATCCATTACATCTATAGGTCCTAACCGATTGGACATTATAACATACGCGCTTGAAGAGTACTTGCGCACTGTATCATATCCTTGCTCATAATAGTCCTTTAAAGTATCCAAAGATACTTCAGGCGCTCCAGGCTCATTGAGCAGCTCAACTGCTAACAAGTTAGATTGTTTTGCATATCTGCATTCAAATGACATGTATGTTAATGCATTCAGTATATATAATAAGGTCAGAACGAACATCTTGAAAGGCTTAGAAAAGTAACAGATGATCTTGAAAGTACAAGATTACATTTACATTTACATATATATACAAAGACAGGTTTTTAGAAACATGTTTCCTTCCTACTTGAATAAAGTCTACGTAGGCTATATTAAAACAAGATTTAAACTCCATTGGAAAATGAAATTTTCCTTGAAATTAAAATTACAGAATTTGAAGCTTCTAATTGTGATCAAGTACCTGGAAGCTAAGAAGTCGATCGCAGCAACACTTTGTTGTACAGAATCATCAGTTTTTCCCCATTCAATAGATCCATCTCTAGTTCCACTGTGTTCGTTCCCATTTTGTGACCCGGGTACTGCGTGCAGGTCTATTATAACCTGAATATCATATTTTCTGCAAGTTCAACATAAACACATCACATATATGAGTCCCTTATCAACAAATTATGAAGTTCTTGTGAATTTGTAATCAGCACATACTAAAAAAAATAAAGACGTACTCTGCCCAAGTGAAGGCATTGTCCAAGGCCTGCAATGATCCTCCCACGAAAGGCTTAGGTGGTGTCGGGTCACTAGCTATCCACCATCCTACAGGAATTCTAACAGCATCGAGTCCATTCTGAGAAATGAACCTGAAATCCTCCTCAACGATGAATGTGTTCCAGTGTTCCTGAGACAATGAACATGTGCATATTTTTGTCAGAAAATTTTAAATTTAAACTAGAGAAGTTGGTCTATAAACCAATATATTAAAAGAGATATATACCATATAGTATATATGCTGCTTACCCTCATAACCTCCGGGGCTTTTTCCGGGCCATAACCATTAGTGACTTGGAATTCGCCGTGAAAGGTTCTTACTATAGACATCACAAAAACAGATGGGTTATCATCTCCCCATCCACCATCCCCTGCATAATCTGCAGTGACCAGATCTTGTGTCTTTGCCTGCAGAAAAAGACCACTAGGAGCCTGAATTCGAATACGGTTTTAGTCATCAGAGTTTCTGACAATCTTAAATATTTCAGAATCTCCAGGGGTGCTAGCCTCTGTAACCACTGAAGGGTTGTCTCCACCGGCCTGTACTCCTGCAAACTTATCGTTGAACACCCGGAAATTGAATGTGTTTTCGTTGATTCTCCATAACTATATACAAAAAAAATATTGTTACAGCTTACAACAGTACCATAGAAAAATGTCTGATTATCACATTAAGATCGAGTTTAATTTGCAACAATTTAACTAAGATAGTGTTTAGATGGTAGTGAAGCTTTACCTTGAATGTTTCCCAACCAGAAGCAGAAGTTCTATTAGCAACTAAGATGCTCCCTCCACCATTCAGCACATAAATACTTTCCATTATTTGTCATTGATTTTAGTTAAATTTGTGTTCCATCCTGTACAGCTTTAAGTACTTAATTAACAGTTTAATCAAATGTCTTAAATAAGGGAATGATATGCTTCTATTTCTGATAAATAACTTGACATAAAAATCAAAAAAGAACTTTGTTTCTCATTGATAAAGAATATATAAAACGGCTATTTCACCAAATGCCACTGAGAACTTTAAAAATTCACCAAATGCCATCAGACTTTTCAGAATTCACCAAATGCCACCCAGCTTTTAAATAATTCGCCGAGTGCCATTAATAACTAACGGCCATTAACTCCGTTAGTCATTAGGGTTTAATCATGACACATGTCATGATATGATTGGTCTATTTATTTTAATTCATAAAAATTAAAAGAAAAACAAAAAAAAAAACCCAAAATTTTCCCAGCCACCTTCCCACCACCGCCAAACCCTAGCCCCTCCCCTTATCTCGCCGGAAAACGGCCGGCCACCCCCTTAACCACTAAAAAACGGCCGATCGGCCCTTTAGCACCCCACCTGACCCACCGTCGACCCCCAAAACCACCCACACAACCTACCCCGACCCCAAATACCACCAAAATGAGCTTTGATTTTAACACCCAGCGTTTTCCAACCACCGCGCAAAACCACTCCTCCTATCCTCCACCCTTGAAACGACGAAATCGACCATTCTAGATTTCCATGGTTGATTTCGGCCGTTAGAGGGTGAAGGGTTTCCACAGTCGGGTTCTATTTTGGGTTTCCATGGTCGGTTGCGGTGGCTTGGTGATGCGTCGTGTTGGTGCGTGAGGTGGTTGCGGGGGCTGGGGTGGGGATCAGCGCAGGGGTCGTCGGGTAAACGAAGTTTTGTGGGTCAGCGTGTGGGTGCTGGAGTCGGGTAGGCAGAGTTTTGGGCATTGCGTGAGATGGTTGCGGTGGTTGGGGTGGTTTTTCGGGAGGAGGAAATGGGGATTAAGTGGAGTCGACGGTTTTGGTGGGGTCAAGGGGTTCTAGCGGGAGGTCAGGGGGTTTCGGCGGAAGGTTAGGGAGTTCCGGCAGGAGGTCAAGGAGTTCCGGCGGTTGGCTTTGGGCTGTCGGTTGGCTTTGGCAAGTGGTTACGGTGGTGGGGCTGGGTTGGGTTAGGATTTAGTGTTTTTTTAATTTTAATTTTATTTATATTTTTTAAACCAATAACCGATTGACACGTGTCCACATGTGTCATGATTAAGCCTTAATGACTAACTCCGTTAGTCATTAATGGCATTCGGTGAATTATTTAAAAACTGAGTGACATTTGGTGAATTTTGAAAAGTCCGATGGCATTTGGTGAATTTTTAAAGTTCTCAGTGGCATTTGGTGAAATAGCCATATATAAAACGATCTTGGGCTTCAACCATTAGCTTAAGCTTTTGGTTGATCATGAGATGGTCTATTAACATGGCATCAAGAGCCAACGTGACACAAAAGCCACAAGTTCGAATCTCATTCACCTCTTCTTTCAAAGTGGAATATTAAATGAGAGGTTCAACCATCATCTTAAGCGGCTCACTAACACTCACCAAAATAAAAAATCTTTATTATCTCTATTATATAAGCCAATGTGATGTCCCCTGAAAAGACTTTAGGCTCTCTTTAACTTAAAAACAAATTATTATATACTACCTCCGATTTTTTTTAGTTGCAACTTTATCTTTAATTGCATTTAATTGATCAATTAAAAAGCATTCACATATTCACATCACCAATTATCAATAAAATATGTATTTAATTTGTTCAATCAATGTCATGATCTAATATATCATCTTCTATAACGACATCAAATTACTTTTCAAATTAATCAGTTTCATTAATCCCCTCAATTAGTGATTTTTTACAAAATCAATCTCTCATGTCAATCAAATCACAAATTCCCTAATTACGATAAAATTATTTCATCCATTAATCAATCACTCATCCACAAATAAATAATTTACCTAATCAAATCCCTTAAATATATTTATTTCACTCACTCATTTGATGGGTATGAAAATACATACACTAACAGTTGACTACAATTGGGTATCAAACGGAAAAACCAAAACTACAATGGTACCAAATGGCAAATCCCTTATTTTTATTTTACTACCTATTAAATTCTAAAAGTATAGATTTGATTTGGTACCACTAAGCAGTTTTCATTAGTGGTCAGCTAATTAATTTATTTTTCATTTTGCGTACCGAAAAATATTTCATAGAGGTTTTTGAGAGCTTATCACAGTTGAATCGATCTGAATTTGGGCGGGTTTAAGGCAGTTTTTTTTGCTCGGTTCGAAAATGGCCTACAAAGCCCGCAGGCCCGACCATTTTGGGCGGGTTTGGACATAGGATTTTCTAGAGGTGATCAAAATCAGGCCGGGCCAGGCCGTAACACAATTCTTCATGCCTAAACCCGCAGAAAAGTTACGGGCTAGTCAGGCTAAAGCAGGCTTTCGGGCTTTTTCGGGACGGGTTCGGGCTTTTTAACAAAAAATGCGTTTTATACTTTCCCAAACCCGCCCTATTTTCGGCCGAATCGGGCCGGGCCAATGTTGATCACCTCCATGATTTTCGACTGGAAGCTAGGCTCGACACGAAAAATTGGCAGATTTTTAAGCCTCGGCCTGCTCATTGATCAGGTCTAGGTTTTTGGGAGTATTTTAGTTCCAATTTTGAACTTTATTTGGTTCCTTTAGCATTAAAATGACCCCCAAAATTTTATCGGAACATTTTTTGTACCGTAAAATGAGAAAAAAAAAATAATTAGCTAACCACAAACGGAAACCATTAAGTTGTATCAAAAGCTATACTTTTAGAATTTGATAGTAATAAAATAAAAAGATATTTGAAAAAATTGTAAATAATAATCCCAACTTTGTTGCCTGATTTTCTTTTAATAATCCTAACTTTGGATTATTCTGGAATAATCCTAACTTTTGGAGGGTGTTTACTTTCTTCAATTCCAAACCAGTCAACGAAAGTCAATGACCTGTTATAATAGGTCATGTGCCACGTATCAAGTTGTAATTGGTCTAAAAAAATTAAAGTTAAAAAATAATAAAAAAAAACCCCTTATCCCTCTCGGATCACCGTAATTCCCACCTTGTAACGCCAGCCGACCGCCCCAACCCCCTCCCTTCCCATGCCCCGATGTGCGCCGGTTTTCCCCCAACCCCCCACGGTAGAGGTTGCGACCCATCCACACCCACAATAGCCTTCTTTTTCAGTTCTCTGCCTACATCAAAAAGCCTAACCGAACTCCCTTTAACCCCTCCATCCATTCAAAACACCATGAAAACTGCTCCCTCACAAACGAGAACCCTCAATCGCCCTTCCCCACCATGGAAAACCTTAGCCGCTAGTGTTTTGAGGTGGTGGGAAGGGCAATTGGACGTTTTCGAAGTGGGGGAGGGGTTTTCTTAGCTTGGTGGTTGCGTGGGGGTTTAAGGGAGGGGGGATGGTGGTTTAGCGGGGAAGCGGTAGGGGCGACGCCAGGGGTGGAGGAGGGCCCATTGGCCGACGATGGAGGAAGCTAGGTTGAGTGGTGGCCGGATCGTTTGGGGTGGTTGGGGTTTGGCTGGTTGATTTTTTCTAAGTTTTGTTTTGTTTTTGTTTTAAAATTATTTTTAACCAATTAACAAGCGACACGTGTCAATTAAAATAACAAAAAGTAACCCATTCAACCGGTCATCGGTAATTGGGATTGAAGAAAGAAAACAACCCCAAAAGTTGGGATTATTCCATAATATTAAAAAGTTGGAATTATTAAAAGAAAATCAGGCAAAGTTGGGATTATTATTTACAACTTTTCCAATATATTTTAGATAGGTACCAAAAATCAAAGTATGGTCTTGGCTTGGTGTTGACAAATTTTCAATTAGCCATAATAAATCTACAACACTTTAGGCAATTTAAAAGTTAGTACTCCGTAGTATTTAAAGATCTTGAAGAGAGTGGGGGATAGCTCAAGTAGTTAGAGCTCTCCTTCAAATTTCAAAAGATTTTGAGATCGATTCTCATTACCTAAACATCCTAAAATAGATTTTTTTTTTAATTTTTTTAAAAAGGTAATCCATAACCATTATAAAAATGCAAAAGTTGCTACTATTCCTTATGAATAGTGTTTTTTGGTGCTATTACATAGGTGCCCCTGAATTCATTGAATTGCCGATTTTGCCCTTGCTTTCTCACCTACTTCCTCACCTTCTTCCCCTCTGTCTTTCTATCTCAGAAGAAAAAAGGTCAGATTTAGGGGAAACAATGAGAGAGAACCTAGAGAGAGAAAACTAAAACTTCAGCAACTCAAGACCACCGATCATCCCTTTCGACGATGGGGCTTCGGGATTTTTGCATATATGTTAATGTTGTTTTCGAATTTTTTGGGTTGAATCTTTGTGGGTGTATTTGTGTGTAGGAAAAAGAAGAATTTCTTGAAAAACCCAGTTCTTTATTTTACAATTTTCGTTGATTCAAGCATGATGATGAACTGGGTATTTCTTTTTTTAGTCAATTTTTTTTTTCTTAACAGAAATTAAAAGTGAATGGAATTGAAATAGAACATAAAAAAAAAGAGATTCTTAGTAGTTAGGAAATTGGGGTTTAATTTTAATTTAGTGGTGAATAAGTTAGTAATTTCCCCTAATTTGATTTTAAACAGAAGGAAAGAAAGAGGAATTGACATGGAAGAACAGGGCTTGGAAGGTGGTCAACCTGTAGATCAGTCGAGACATCCATCTGGGATCATCCCAACTCTGCAGTATTCTTGAGGTAAGATCTCTATCCTTTAATTTTTATAATCATCTAATATCAATTTTGACAATCTTTTCACAGTAATCCTTTTTTGTGCTACGTTTCTTTGTTAAGCTTCTTAATTAATTTTCTCAAATTCGATTAATAACTTGAACTATTTTAAAATGAAGGAGTGGTGATGAAACCCTCAAGGATTTTCGCCCTTTTGATCTTAAAGGGAAAAAGAGGAAAGAAACTGTGATGAACGGCGCCGGAGGTAATGGTGTTGGGGAAGTTCCTGCCATCAATTTGATGAAACTCAGAAACTTGTAAGGTATTTTCTCTCCTTCAATTTGATGTGGTTGAATAGAAATATGTAAAAATTGCTCATTTCTGGAAGATTAGGGTGTAATTTTTTTCTTGGACTTTTGCTCAACAACTTTAATTTAGATGTTTGTTTTTTAATCATCAAAAATCATTTCTCGATCTAGCATTTCATTGTTAATCGAATTAGAGAAATTGAAGCAGCTCACATGTACTTTTTCAATTGATCAGTTGTATAGATATAAAGTAGGGATATTAGAGGATATGATAAAGCAAATTTCAGTATATTGCTTGATTTTTAGTTTTAAGCTACTAATTACATAACCAAGCTTATTTTTTTACATTTAATTTATTTCATGTATTTATTGTTTGTATTTCTCATCCATTAGACCAAAATAAATCCTTCTTAAAAAAATATATGGTCAAAGTTAATAAATAAACCATGCAAATGTCAAAATGTTCCTCCATATATACAAATAATTAAAGAACGGAGGAATTGAAGTATATATATCATTCAGTTAATAATAAAGCATGATACGAGTATTATGATAATTTTTATTTTCATCGCATAAATATGATGTTGATTATGATTCATGATCTTTCAATTTTCTTTTTATTGTGTGGACATAATACAATACCCAAAAAAGACGACTCTACAATTTATTCGTCTGCCACTCTTTTCTAGCTTAGCTTGCATGATGATATAACAATCAGGAGAAAAGAAAAGAGTATAATTAAAAGCACACATCTTATGCATTTTACAGGCAAAAGAGCTACTTTGATTGGAAACTCAAACCAACGACTAGCTAGACACTTATACAAGAAGTTATTGGATGCATGTATAAAAATCTCATACCCTAACGAAATATATCTATGATTTATACGAGAATAAAAGAAACATTCATCTTGTACATATACGTTTAGACAATATACATTTGTACGAGATATTATGGGATGAGGAGCTCATAGTGTAAGTAAATATGACTATGATATACAATTATACAGGTAATCCTTAAACCTTATAAAAATGCAAAAAATTTACTGTAGCTTATGAATAGTTCTTGCTGGTGTTATTACAGAGGTGTCCTTGAATTCAAGGAACTGACGGTTTTGCCCCTGTTTGGTCACGTGGCGTTGATTCCAATGCCAGCTGTTGTTGTTGCTTTTCCTTACCAGAGTTGGTTCTGACTTGCTTTTGTGTTGATTTAGCCTTTGCTTTGGTTTGTATCGCTCTTGTTTTGGGAGTTTGCGGTTGGAATGCTCAGGTGCGGGAGTAGGCTGCTTTTGTCCGGCTGCCTGTGCAGGAATGGCTGGTATGTTTTCCTTGTTTAGATTTTTACCGTTCCTATGATTCGTAGGTTTGGGTTATTGTATTATGTTCTGTTTTAGGTTTGGTTTTTTGTTTCTGAATTAGGAGGTTATAGTCGGTGATGTATGGTTTTTGGTTAGGACAGCCTTACTTGGGCTCTACTCCAGTGTCCTTTTCCTGAAAAATTAAAAAATAATAGTTTTAGGAGACTAAGGGATGACTTCGCTGTGCTTGCATTTGTCGTGGGCTATATATAGCCTGAGGGGTGGGTTTGTTTTTGGATGTGGTGGTTTATTTGTGCTCAATTACAAATTCTCTTTGCCTTTGATCTATCTGAGTTTCCTGTGCATAGGTATTCTTTTGAGAGGTGGTTTCATTACATTTTGGTTTCTTTATGATCTCGCAGATGTAATTTGGACTACAAATTTTGAATCTCTGACAAATAGGACTTTAAATTTATGAAATTATTATTAATAAATTGAGACAGTTTACCCGTAATTTGATCTAGATTGTTTGTGTGGGTGATAGCTATTTTGCCTCTGCTTTGATTATGGCGTATAGATTCCAAGAGCTTATTGATTATTTGTTCTAGATTGATCTGTTGCATATTAGCTGTATGGTTTGCCAAATTGTATTTTAAGAGAACAACTTCTATTTCCACTGCTTTTGGAGTTTATTTGTCCCCGGTCTAAATTTGTGCTTTTCCCGGGTTACAGGCTTGCTGATTGCATTGCTTGTGGGTCTGCTGTTGCAGAGTTGCTTGTTCTGTTGGGGTTAGGATATCTGTTAAGGTATCTCTTTTGTTTCTGGCATGTACTTTTTTTGGTATATATATACTTCTTACCAGGCTTTATGCGTTCATGATGTCGCTTAGCTATCTGGAATTGTGTTCCTATATGTGTTTTTACTATTATTGTTTGGTGCATTTAGCAGCTTGTGCAGTGTAGAGTGATTCTTTATAGCTTAGCTTTTTTAAAGTTGCTAGATTAAATTATTTCTTAAATTTGGTGCATTGTATCATAACTTCCTTTAATATCATAACTTCCTTATCTATCTATATAATTTTTTTTTTCTCCTTCGTATTACAGGTTAAGGTAATGGTAATTTGTGCGTGAAAAATAACTTCCTCAGCGTCAATGGACGGAAAAATAATCAGTTTTGCCCCCATTTACGGCTCCCTTCCCAACAACAAAGGCTTCCTCCGAGCAGGTACTCAAAAACAGTAATTGGTACTATTCACAAGCTATTGGTGCCATTTACATAGATACCCAAAATCAGTAATTGGTACTTGATTTATCTGTTTATTTGTTTAAAGATTTTTTTGGTTAATTATGGGTTATTGATTAAGGAATTATGGGTTATGTATTGAGGAATTATGGATTAATTATGCTAAAATTTTGTTAATGGCATTGGCAGAGTTGAAATTTAATTTGAGTATGGAAGCAATTGATTAACACTTATCCAGCATAAATTATTTGCTTAGGAATTATTTTGTAAGTATTACATTTTTTTTTTTTTTTGTGTATTTCTCAGTGTTGGTTTCTAGCTATGCTTAGTAATTATTTTTATTTCAAGTATAGTTGTACTGTTCTAATTGCATGCTATTATAATAATTTTAAAAACATATACATGTTTAATTTTTCAAGGCTTATTATATATGATTTCTATTTAGAGTTGATGCAATTGAGTTAGTCTTAGTATTGAACCTTAATTTTATGAGCTTGGAGAATTTCTGCTCTATTTAGCTTCTGTGCAAGTATCATGATGATTGTTGTTGTGAGTGACTATAACGGGTAGCTGTTGTTTAACGCTGTTGCCGCTGTTATTCTGGTGCTGTCCTGTTACTGCTGTTCTGTTCGTCCAAAAATCATCGACCTGAAGTTGTTTTTAGCTCATAGTCCCTTCATCAATGTTTTAGATCTTGAAAAGTTATTCAATCTAGGCTCAAGAATTTATCGATTTGGAGTTGTGTGCTAGGAGTTATGCCTTCTGGAATTTACTGTGGTCTGCTACCATGGTTCTATCGCAGCGGGCTGTTATTGCTCATTTGATGCCTGTGTGGTGGTGTTGTGTTGAGTTGGTTGGGGTGCTAAAATGAATGCTTGGGCTTCTCCTATTTATTTTGTCTTTCCTTCTTCCATTTATTTACACATTAGTTATAAAGTTAAAATGTGGCCAATTTTGATTAATGACTATTTGTTCAATTGGTTTTCGATTATTTTAGGGTTTATTTGATCGTTTTGTTTCTGGTTTTTGGTTTTCGTATTTTGGGTTGAATTTGAGTGACTTATCGTTCTTTTGGGTTGAATTGTCTGATTCATAGTTGAATTGTTGATCTCTAGGTACAATTCTCTCTCTCCTTTCTCTTCTGAGGTTTCTCCAACCCTCCACTGAAGCAACTCCTGGACTTTCCACTCCATTGAAGAAGCTTGAGAGGTTATTTGATGATTCTCTTTTCTTTCACTCTCGTGTTCTAATGGTTTGAATAAAGCCAAAAAATCAAAACTTTATCATATAGAAAACTTATAATCATTAATAATAATGGAAAAGAAAAGCAGTAAATTTAAAGGGCAGTTTAGTGAACTAAGCTGGTTTTTGCAAAAAACTTTGGTTAAACCATTTCTTCTTTTGATTATGTCTACGTTGATTTCCACGCTCCTTAGTGTGGTCACTGCAAGCGTCTCTCTCCTGAGGTATCCCACTTCATTTATTGGATTGAATTGAATGATTATAAGTTTTCTATATGATAAAGTTTTGATTTTTGGTTAAATTGAATGATTATAAGTTTATTAGGTGATAAAGTTTTGATTTTTTTATTATATTATATGCTTTTTGGGTGATAAAGTTTTGAACTTTTGATTTTTATGCTTCTTGGATTATAAACTACTTTTGATCATAATTGTTTTCTTGGATGATAAAGTTTTGATCTTTTTGATTTGGCTTTGCAACTATTCTGGGTTGTCTTTGGTCTTCCCTGTAATGTTGAGCCTTCACTACCAGAAGCGTGTGATAGGTTTGAGCCTTTTTCTCTTATCTGCTTACCTCATTATAAGTTAAGTGTTCTACATTGGTAAGTTTTGAGTTGCTACTTGTTGGTACATAATTGGCATGCTTTGTCACTTTAGAAAGAGTAATTACCAGTGAATGTCAACATGTAAACCGATGATCCTGAAATTTCTTTTGCTAAAGTAAAGGTCTTTATATTGGCTTCTAATCCATGGATGATGATGTTTAGGAATCTAGGGCATCCCTCCCTTTCTACACATACCCCTCCACCACCACCACCACCACCACCAGTCCACCACGGTAAAATAAGTCTTGATAATGTAACCATTTGAAGTGACTTTTCAAATATTGGTACAACTCGATCTATTGGCATACACTAGAAATCAAAGTTTCTCTGATCAAAATGAAAAGTTAGTAATGCCTGATCTTTTTCCATGCTTACTATCTCTTTTTTTGTTTACAACAGGCTTTGTCTTGCTTTCATGGGTAGAACATGGAGGCTGGTTCATTCATTGGGAACTCTTATCTTTAATGTCAGTCTGCATTATTTCATCTCATCAGTCATCATATTGTAGATGCTGATAGTTGGCAAAAAGCTTATGAGTGTATCTCTTGCAGTTATTAAGATACTATATTATGACTGTTGTTATGCTCTTAAACTAAGCTAAAATTTTGTAGAGTTGGTGGATTTGCACTTGCAAGTTAATGCCAAGTACATTAAGATTAAGACTTTGTTGTTGACCTTTGAACTATGCGTCTATATGTTTTCCATTTCTATACAACTATACAAGTATATATGAAATATATATTTGTAATCTTTGCCTTTATTTTTATCCGGGACAAAGGTCCTGACAATGGAACATGAATATGATTTTCAGTACCTGGTGGACTGCTGGTAGATGTATAAACACTATGAAGTGCTAAACTTCTTTATTGTGTACTTTGTCTCTGAAGAGCTTAGTAATTTTTTATTGAACAATCGAGGACAAAATTTATACTTTTTTTGTTGCTGCTGGTTCAGGTTTTGTACTTCATTATCAGTCATTTTTTACTTGATCTCGGGTTTTGCATATTTTATTGTTGTCCTGTTTTAATCATTTCAGGACGAGCTTAGGCAACTATGCTTTTATGCTATTTTGTTTCTTCCATTAAAGAGCATGGTGTACAGAGATAACAAGAAGAAAGTAGCCTTCAGATTTCTGACCCATCCCCCCCCCCCCTCCACCCAAAAAAAGAGAAGTATAAAAACACACACTTTTGCACACCCCAGTCATAGCATCTAATTTTTTATATTTTATGTATTTATATTTATTTATTTACTACCTCTGTTTCTTATTACTCGCAACAAATGAGTATTATTTGTGAGATATAAAATATTCATTTGTTGCAAGTAATAAGAAACGGATCGGAGGTAGTATTTTTATTTGGAGGTCCTAGATTATCCACCAATTGAAAGGTCCTCTGGTACTCAAAGAAAAGTTATACATGAGGGGTATCAAGAACAAGTTTTTTTGCAAGAAACAGAGTTCACTAAACAGCCCTTTAAATGTACTGTATCAGTTACAAACTCTAACAATTATAATTTTCAATAGAAGAACCACTCGAAAATTTTCAACTTTAAATAGTCTAACAAACATGTATACAATTCTTTTATATATTTTACATTTAATCCATTTTACATAACTTTAACCTCTAATATTGCATTTCCTTATTACTAATCCTTATTATCACAATTATTTTAAAATAAAGCTCTTCGATATTATTTAGGTACTCAATAAACCATATTATGTTCTGAAATAATATCTAAAGCAATAGTATACTTTTTTAAAAATCATTAAATTCTAACAAATTCCTTGTTAGTGCTTACAAATTCTTGTATCCTTGCTATTACAAAACCCGAATACAACCACGAATATTACAATAACCGAACACAACTACGAATTTTACTTATCTTACAAGCTTTATCACTACCCCTTCTAACAACTTATAAATTAAAACGCCTCTATAATTATTTAACCTAAACAAAATCACGAAGACCTCAAAAAAGGAACAATTTCACGAATCATACTTATCTTGCCGTCGAGGGAGCACGCGCAACGCGCGTGCTCCAACGACTAGTAATTAATAAACATTAAGAAACCCTCCTTGCGAGAGGAATTCCGTGTCCTAAAATAGAATATATGATTAGTATTAATCTCAGCAAAATAAAAGATGGATAAAGATCAAGAGAGAAATACAAACCAGCAAGTCATTGTTAGGATTTAGGAATGCCATCAAAAAGCGAAGGTATGATCCATCCTTCAGTAACAAGCCATCCTCCAAGATTAACACTTTTAACAGCCTTCATTTTAGCGAATTCCTATTGTCAAACTTTGTATACAACAAATTCCTACTAACAATGAACATAAGAAAGTGAATTTAGCAATCTTCATTATATACATAAATCCCATGTATTTTTTTTTAATGAAATTTCAGTTGAAATGTTCTGGTTATTTAATTATATTTTAAAGGGTATTTGTATATTTATATTGTGTATGAAATATGATTACTTGGTGGACATGAATGTCAACGTGCTAGTAGTCCAGAAATAACGTGCGCTGTCGGCTAGAATAGAAATAATATGTATCGGAGCTTATCCGATGTCGTTTAAGACTTTGACTTTTTACCTAGTTGAATATTGCAAGGTATGAGACTTTAATACGTAGTACTTTATTAAGTCTTTCTCTTGAAAGTGTTACTCGTATTATATTAATCGTTTTTACATAGAGGAACATGGATAGACTAAATTTGTTTTAGTACTTGTAATAATACTAGTTTAAAACCTGTGATGTGCATTTATTGCATTTACAGTAGTAATGTTAAATTAACACAATAAGATCCAATTAATATACGTAGTAGATAAATTTATGAGTGATAATTTTCCTGAATAACAAAAAAAAGATACTCATTTCGATCAACAATGATAAAATTAGCGCACGATGGGATATTGGTTGTCCGGTTGTAATTCTTAAATGGTTCGTTTGGATACCTTCCCCCAAAGTATAACAACTTTGGCGAAAATGAACCTCAAATAATAATATCTAGCTATTATTTCTTAAAAAAAAAAATAAAAAAAAAAAAAAAAAAAAAATAGCTAATGTCCCTGCATTAGTCATTATTTTACTCACTTATCTATCTTAGCTTGATAGTGGTTGGTTAAGTTTTCAAGTTAATATATACCACTAGTAGTTTAATGGCCATGTTGCCCATGTACTAATTTAATCTAATCAAGGGGCTACCTTCATTGTCCCTACAGACAGGGGCGGGGCAAGGAAATTCGGAGCCCTGTGCAATATCTTAAAATGGATATTATTGTTACTCATCATACTCAGAATAAACCTATATACTAACTCCGTTTCATATAAAGTAGAGAGGAAAAATGTCTAATCGTTGTAAATAATATGAAACGAAGATAGTATAATTTTGGGCCCCCTTAATTACAACCTAGCTAGTATAAGGCTATCTATAAGCTGGCTTTCCTTTGACTATTTACCAACAATTACCAACAAACGTAAGGGGTCGTTGGCCAATTGACCAAATTGGTAAATAAAAAAGACTCTAGGAGGGAAATAGGAGGAAGGGTAGGGAAAAGAATGGGAAGGGGGAGGTGAATCCCAATTTCCCTCCAAATCTCTCCAATTTTGGAGGGATTATGTTTATTTAAGGAAGAGGGAAAATGGATCCCTCTCTCTCCTTTCCCTTCCTTCCCCCAATCCTTTACCCAAACAAGAGAGTTCAGCCCCCTTCCTTTCTCTTCCCTTCTTTTCCTTCCATTTTCTTCTATCCAAACAAAGTGTTAGTGACAATTTGGTAAAAAAAAAAATAATAATAATAGCTCCGATGAAAATTTGGTAAAAAAAAAAAAAAAAAAAAAAGCTAACCTCAAACAACAATGTTAAAAAAAAAAAAAAAAAATTATTTCAGATGACAATTAACCCAAAATATACAAATTTTTCCGATGAACTAGTCGCAAATGCTTAATTTCGTTGTGTTTTTTTTTTTTTTTTTTTTTTTTGTGTGTGTGAGATTTCTAATCTAAACTAACAATTAGAAGAAAAAATTTTGTTTTTTTCTTTTTGTTAGAGGGAGATGCTGAATAGATTAAGTAAATTGTCTAACATTGTTAGACAATATTTATGTAATTAATAGTGTCTATATAGCATAATGTAATTATGTAAAGTAGGTTAACTACGTACCCTATATATATTGTGAATATGCATACAAGCCTCCTGAGGGAGAATTCCATAATTCTAGTCGCATTCGTGTGCTTCATGTATCGTCTTCTTTTCAATATGCCGATATCTTCACCAAAGGACTACCAACACCGCTATTTGTGGAATTTCGTTACAGTTTGAGCATTCGTCCTCCTCCCGCTCAAACTGAAGGGGTGTGTTAGACAATATTTATGTAATTAATAGTGTCTATATATAACATAATGTAATTATGTAAAGTACGTTAACTATGCACCCTATATATATTGTGAATATGCATACAAGCCTCCTGAGGAAGAATTCCATAATTCTACAAACATGACAGCCAAAGTACATACAAAGTTTAGCACCATCAATGGGGGTCAAAATAATATAAGGTGGTACAACACCCCCATAGATGTTGATAGATCCCCATTGGGACTAATATTAGCAAAGTTATTCACTTAATTTTCCCTTTGTATGTTATTTTCGTTGGTTAATTGGAAAATGGTCATAGGTTCCATTATTTTATTTATTTTATTTATTTATTGTTACAACATCACCAAATTAAAGTCTTAATTCCACGGATGCGTACATACAACACCACCAAAGCATTGAGCTTAAAAGAACGGCCGGGTCAATCGATACTAACTACCAGTAATTGTGATGTAACCATTTTGAATCATCCTCTTGAGACTCCAATGAAGGTTCACATTCTTGTAAGTCCAGTAAGCCCATCCAAAGGTTGCACGACCATACACTTGAAGTTGTGCGTTTGCAAATCTTTGATAATCCTCCTTTGTTGCTCCATTCACTTTCCACTCGGCAGCCCATTCTCCTGCATCAACATGAACAAAAAGGAACATAATAGATGATTAGTTGATTATCTAGTATGGTTACACAAGATCCAACACATATATTGCCCATATGTAAATATTTAAAATAAAATGTTACGCAAATAGGCATAGGACATTTGATAAGTTGAACACACTCTTTCCAAAGGACTCGTCACATTGTGCGCATTAGAAACGTCGGAATCCCAAGTAGTATCAAATTTACGAAAATTAATTAGGTATTACTAAACTACTTACCATGCCAATGAATTGGCATGAGTGATTTCAATATATATTAGCGTGCAATTAACTTGTTATATACGTCTTTTTTTGTTTTGGAGAGGAAACTTATTAAATACGTAGTATTATTAAAAAAAAAAAAAAAAAAAGGAAATTTTACGTCAAGAATAAGCCAATTTTTACGTGATTAGTTCAAAGTAAGACAATGTTCTAATTAAATAAAAATAAGTTGTCTTTTAAAGAGTATTTTCTTAAAGATAGTTCAAATGACCTATACGCTTAAAATAATTTTTAATAAAAAGGAAAATATGACAACATATTGTTTAAAGAATAATTCGAAAAAAAAAGTATATATATATATATATATATATATATATATATATATATATATATATATATATATATATATATATATATATATATATATATATATATATATATATATATTCTTCTTGCATGTTTAATTTCATATTTTTTTATTAAAATTATTTGGTAAATTATCTTTATATATGTTAAACATTTAGTAGATGGTCAACAAGTGGAATAGAGCACTATCCAAATAAAATTCGATCCATCAACCACTTTTCATCATTTAATTTGGGTCTTTGTCCATTTAGCTTAAAATAAGTGAATGAATTAAGTGGATATTCATTTAATATTGTCATACCTATCCCACCCGGCCACCCTCCTACCAGCAATTGCACAGAACATTTCCCACCCCTAGCCCCTTTCTTTTCCCCCTCCTAAACGCCAACCAACCCCCCACTCTTCCCCGCCTGAGCCCTGGTCTTTCACTAACCCCCCATCCCTAAGCATCGGCCGAGACCAATCCAAACCCATGGACCCAAACCAAAACCCATCTAAAAACCAGCATACCCTCTTCGAATCATTACCACCCTAACCACCAAAATATCACCATATTTATCCCAAAACCCAGCCCTAACCGTCTAAGCCCACCCCATCCACCCAACACTCACCAAAACGAAAAAACCCCCCTACCCTAAAATAACTCATAAAAAGAGTAATAAAAAAGGGGAAGAGTGTAGACGACAGTGGGAGGAGAAAAGGACGGTGGGTGGGGGTGATTGCTGATGACCAGTGGGCCGGGGGAGGGACATGGTTTGCAATGGCCCGCTGGTGTAGTGTTGTGGGGGGTGGTGGGGATGTTCTATGGTAGTGTGATAGGAATTTTTTTAAAAATAAAAATATTTTTACTTAAAATTTTAAAATGAACCAATCATATTATGACACGTCGTGACATACTTAACCTAAACAACCGGTTAATTCGGATCCAAAACCAACAGCTTAATTCTAACTCATTTTGAGAAACTATCTTATGAAGGTCGATTTATTTTTGACAGTGAATAAGATCATATTGGTCCCGGCTAACAATAAGTTGGCTATTATACTGGTTAAGTTACCAACAAAAGTTAGGGGGCCATCAGAGGTTGTAACATAACCAAATCTGAAGCCCTTTTGTTGTAGATGTAGTCGATGTTTTGTTGGACACTCATGTTATCAAACATGCTGGAGTAGAGGTTGTAATAATGGACATCAATTACAGTTAACTGCAATCCTCTAGTAAGTGGAAACAACTCCCTTGGATCTATAGGTCCTAACCGATTGGACATTATAACATACGCGTTTGAAGAGTACTTTCGGACTGTATCATATCCTTGCTTATAGTAGTTCTTCAAGGTCTCCAAAGTCACAGCAGGCGCTATAGGCTCGTTGATTAGCTCTATTGCTAATAGGTTAGACCGTTTCGCATATCTGCACTCAAAATAACATCAGTATATATAAACAGGTAAGAGAAATGTTTATTGACAACTGAGAGGATTTCTAAAATAAATAAATGATTGTAATTGTGCAAAATTACATCAACATATACAATGGCGGTGTTTTATATTAGATGCATGTTTGATGTTTCCCTCTACTTACAGGAACAAAGACTACAATAGTTATATAAAAAGGATTTAAGAGCATTGACAATAATGAGCAAAACAAAAAAAAAAAAAAAAAAAAAAAAAAAAAAGTGTAGACGTATAACTCCATTAAACAAAAGATAATTAAATATAATACAATAGTTTTTTACTAAATGGTTGATTGATCGGTTAATTTTCGTTGCATAACTTTGCTAAATATTATTTACATAACTGTTTCAATATAATTACATTTTAACTGTTTCAAAAATGTAAGTTATAGTAGTATAACTCCATTAAACAAAAGACAATTAAATATGAATATGGTGATACACGTATAGAGAGAGAAATGTTAGTGAGGCATTGAAAAAAGTAGGAGAGAGAATGGTGAGGAGATTTAATTTGTTTGATCATTGCTAGGATAAAAATATGATCACTAAAAATGTTCATGAGCAAGCCAAGAGGAGTGAGAAACTGGGTATATAGAGAATGAGGAAGTGTTATTTTGCTCATAGTTGTGCTTGTTCTAAATGACTCAATTTCAGAAAGATAAAGAGTTGTCATTATTAATTCTTACCAAGCACCTGGAAGCTAAGAAGTCAATGACAGCAACACTCTGTTGCATCAGTTTTTCCCCATTCAAGAGATCCATCTCTAGTTCCGCTGTGGTCATTCCCATTTTGTGACCCGGGTGCTGCGTGTAGGTTAACTATAACTTGAATACCATATTTTCTGCAGATTCAACATACACACAAAACAATAACAAGTCCCTTAATTCAAAAACATACAAAAGTCCTTGTAATTAGCACTATTTAAAATAATAATAATAATAATAATAATAATAATAATAATAATAATAATAATAATAATAATAATAATAATACTGTGCCCAAGTGAAGGCATTGTCCAAGGCTTGCAACGATCCTCCCACGAAAGGCTTAGGGGGTGTCGGTCACTGGCTATCCACCATCCCACAGGAATTCTGACGGCGTTGAGTCCATTCTGAGATATGAACCTGAAATCATCCTCAACAATGTACGTGTTCCAGTGATTCTGTTACAATGAACATTTTCATATTTCTGTCAAAAAGTTATTGTTAAAATCAATTATAAACCCACTTATGAGTATCCCAAATTAGAAAAAGAGGAAGTAGGAATCCACTTTATAAGATAGAGGAATTACTCCTGTAATTCTATTATTATCAATTAATTTTAGTATCGAACCTCCTTTGACTTTATTTGTGAACTGAAATCTACTCCTTATTTGGGTTGTACAGACCACATTTTATATACTCTCTCCATTACATATTACTCGCAACAAAAAAATATTTTATGTCTCAAAAATAATACCCCTTTGTTGCGAGTAATTCGTAACGGAGGAAATACTATCAAAATTTATCAGTTACAAATTTAATTCTCTGTTTTCGTGAGCATATATGTTGCTTTACCCTCATAACCTCCGGGGCTTTTTCAGGGCCATAACCATTAGTGATTGGAATTCGCCTCCTAAGGTTCCAATTATAGTCATCAAAAAAACAGATGGGTTATCATCTCCCCATCCACCATCCCCTGCATAATCTGCAGTGACCTGATCCTGTGTCTTTGCCTGCAAAAAGTTATTTCCGAAAATGTTTTAAAACCAATAAAATAATCATGTGTTCTAGCCAGAAAATGTACATAGTATAAGAAAAGTAAGAGTCAAACCTGCAGAAATCGACCGTTAGGAGCTTGAATTCGAATACGGTTTTTGTCATTAGAATTTCTAACAATCTTAAATGTTTCAGAGTCTCCGGGGGTGCTAGCTTTTGTAACTACTGCAGATCCTCTTCTTCCACTAGCCTGCAGTCCTGCGAACTGATTGCTGAACACCCGGAAATTGAACGTGTTTTCGTCAATTCTCCATATCTACAAACAAAAAAATTGTTACACCTTACAATAGTATTATATTAAGATTTTGCAAGAAATCAAACTTAGCTAATGTTTGGATGGTTTAGCTTACCTTAAAGGTTTCCCAACCTGATGCAGAGGTTCTGTTAGCAACTAAGATGCTCCCTCCACCATTCTCAGCGCATACATACTTGCCAATTGTCACTGATTTTAGCTGAATTTGTGAACCATCCTGTATAATTTTAACTACTTAACAAATTAATTGTCTTTAATTAATAAATAATATACTTCTACTTATTATCCAATAGCTTGGCATAAAAACGAACTAGTAACAACTTTTTTTGAGTATCCTACTGAGGGCCTGTGGCTCTTCAGATTATTTTCAGTTCAGTTCATTTCTTAATCTCCTTCTCTCATAAAATATTCAGTTCACTTAAGCTCCAATAAATTTAGTTTAGTTCAGTTCAACTCAATTCAGTCAATCAAAATAGACCCTGAATATCTTTCTCACTTGATGCCTTATTTTCCCACAAGAATTGCCCAACCAAGACTTAATAAGCAAGCCAAAAAAAAAAAAGCCCCAAAGTTGAATTTAAACCAAAGACGTAAAGTGCAAATATAATGGGTTAATTTATCTTATTCATAAGGACCAAATGTAACACATTTTACATGTTCTGAATTTTCCAATGGAGAGAAACTAAATAATAAATTATGAAAATCCAATACAAATATAGCTAGGGCCGGCTATTAAGCTGTGCAAACAGCCCAATAGCATAAGCCTCACAAATGGAATCCAATTTTAAAATATGGCAATATAGAATGAGTATAAAATGTTTAAATTTAAATGCCTAATAAATTTATTTGTCGAGCAATTCTGGCATAGTTGGCAAAGTATTTTTTATAAAGGCCTTGTTTGGTAAATGGCTATTGGTGGTTAACTGGTTTACTTGATTTGTTTGATCAGTCAGGATGTTTGGCTGTTATTATGGCTGTTTATAAAAGTGTTTGGTAAATTAATTGTTAGTTGTTGGTTGTTAGTCTTTGTTAGGAATGCCATCAAAAAGAGAAGGTTTAATCCATCCTTCAGTAACAAGCCATCCTCCAAGATTAACTGCCTTTACTTTAAAACCCGGGTTTACGGCAAGACTTCTGTTATCCCTCCCAGCTTGACACCCTATTATCAAGCTTTGTATGCAACATATTCCTACTAACAATGAACATAAAAAGGCAGATTTAGCACCAATAATCTTCATTATATTAAATCTTTAGCCTGTATTTATTTTTACTGATTTAACGATCAGCTTTTTACAAATGAAATATTCTATTTGTATTTGATTATGATTTAAAAGGGTATGCCGTATGCACATTTATACTGTAAGAGTATACGGAGTACTCCGTATGAAGTAAGACAATTGGAAGGAATTAATTGTCATAATTGACAACACGCAATTAGTCAAGAAATAATATGATATTGCGAAGTTGAACTTTTTCTAATCATCATTTGTTTGCCCGCATTGAGGTTTGATATAAAGATTTTCAATGAAATATTAGTAAGGAAATTTTGTATTTTACCACCCACAAATAACTCACTTTTTAAAATTACCACTCAAAAAAGTATTTTTAAATACCATTAAAAAAGACAAAATGTTATATTTCACCACCATTTAACAATTTCTATTAAAAATACGTAAATCTAACGTTTTAAAAAAATTTCTTCGATTTTCGTATCAAAAACATATTTTAGAGGTTTTAGGCATCATTTTACCCTTTGAATTCAATTTGAGGTCAAAATTTACAAAAAAAAATATAAAAAATGTCTCACTTTGCTTAAGCAACGCTAAACGAGGTATTTTTGAGTATGAGTACACAAAACAAAAAAAAGTATATAGTTCCTTTTTTGTGGCTGTATTTTATTTCTTGCTCCATATTTTATTTCTTGATCCACTTTTATTTTGTGGCCGTATTTATTGCTTGCTCTATAATCCTTTTTTGGAAACGTTTAATATTATTTTACTCTTTCCTCTTCACTAGTAATCCCCTCGTATCATATTTTAATTTTTTTTTTTTTTATATTCTCTCCTCCCTACTCTACTCACTTTTGCTTTTTTAGATTTTTTTTTTTATTCTTCAGCCAACTACACTTCCATCACATTTAAGGAGTACTTTTTAATTTTTTTTATTATTCTTCCTAAAACTAGACACATTGAAAAATTGAGCAAATAATAAAACACGGAGGGAGTATTACGAGTAATTAATTACATCTTCATACTGAGTACGTTATGTTTATTAATTAATTGGAAAATGGTACTAGGTTTGTACCATATACTCATCAGTCTTACAACAATTACTATTTTGCACTATTCATCACTCATTTTCAACTACAAATTATGATTTATGCGTTAAGAAAAGTATAATTATATATAGTCTTATTAGATTCGTCTTGTAATATAATTTCATAATATCAAATTCTTATAATTTTTACGTTTATATAATTATAGATATTTAGCATATAAAACATGTTTTAGAATGCGTAATTTTATATTTTTTACGTTTATATAATTATATATATTTAGCATATAAAACATGTTTTAGAATGCATAATTTTATCCTTTTTACAATGTTAGTAAAACAAAGAAAATACTCCGTATATGCGTAATATTCACATCAGGTAATCATCACGTGCATCATATCGTACGATATTTTGTCAATTAATCACACGATAGATACGTTATTTATATTGATCCATTTAAAAAAAAAAAAAAAAAGGTCCAGTTTGCGTACAAACAACATCGAAGCCTTAAAATTAAAAGGACGGGTCGGGGTCGATTGATACTAATTACTAGTTGGTTAGTTGTTCGCATTCTTGTAAGTCCATCCAAAGGTTGCATGACCATACACTTGAAGTCGTGCATTTGGGGAGTTTATATAATCCTCCTTTGTTGCTCCATTCACCTCCCACTCAGCAACCCATTCTCCAGCATTTAAATGAACATGACAAGATGATTAGTGTCAAATTTACCAAAATTTATTAGGTGTTACTGAACTACATACGTTATTTCTACACCATGCATGCTATTTATAATTAATTAGCATGTGTGATATGTACCACAATACACGGATCTCTGCATTATATATTAGCGTGCAAGCAACTTCTTATATAAGTACTTGCGCATTGTATCATATCCTTGCTGATAGTAGTTCTTCAAGGAGTCCAAAGTCATAGCAAGCGCTAATGGCTCATTGATCAGCTCAATTGCCAATATAGCAATAAAATTATTTGGTAGTTGATATTGTATTGAATAAAGCATATAAACCAATTATAGGTTTTAACCATCATCAGCTTAAGTTTTTGGTTAACATAGTCCTCTTACATGTCATCAAGAGTCACCATTCTAAACCCATCCACCCCGGTACATTGGCAAAGCCAGCAAGGGACAAGGGGGGAGGACAATCCCCCCCACTTTTTCTAAAAAAAATTGTTTAAATACATACATCTTGCCTAATGTTTTAAACCAAATGAAGATAGAGCAGCGGTCAGTGTCCCACTAATAGAGACTTGGGGACTTATGGACATGGGATCAATCCCTATTTTATGCCATATATTTATTTGGATAATTCTAATTGTAGCTTTGCATGAACAATACCGCAAATTACGGCTATAATAGGGTCTTAAAAAAAATGACGGCTACAATAGGGAATTATGAACCATGCATTAAATTGGCTACATTATTTATTGTCTGAATTCTTCAAAAATTCTAAATACATAAGCATGTATTAATGGAGGAAGAATTATTGGTACATGATGTTCAACTTTTTTGACTAAGTACTCCATATTTTGGAAATTTAGAGTTGTAATACTTTAACTATTTAAGTCTATTTGTGTTCCAACATTTTTCTCAAACTTAACGATGCCTATTTGTCTCCCTGGTATGCAATTCCTAGCTCCGCCACTACTATTCTGGTAGCCCAGGGCCGACTATAAGGGGGAGCAGCTTGAGCGACAGCTCAGGGCCCCTGTCACGGGATATTTTGTGAACTAGTTTTTTTTTTTTTTCTAAGTTAGGAACTTAGGAGGTTTCCGTGATGACGCCTAGACCAGCCTAACACTCAAGCAACAAAGAATATACGCACACAAACAAGAGACAAGGCAACAACAATGTAAACACTTTATTATTTTCATGGCTTACAAATTACAAGGAGTTTCTCTCTCTAGAATCTCTCTCTAGAGCTCCCAAATTCGTGCCCAGCAAATGAATGCCTTGGCCTATTTATAGGCACTGATTACAACCCAATCAGATAAGTAACTGCCCACTATGCCCAGTACACCCATGATCTAGTAACTGCCCACTATGCCCACTACACCCATGATCTAGTAACTGCCCACTACGCCCACTACACCCATGATCTAGTAACTGCCCACTAGTTGGATGCTTATTTGGATGTATCTGGCCTTGTCCACGTACATGGGGAGTTTATCCACGTTCAACATGCTCCCATAACTGCTTGGTAACCGCCACACCCCACTATGCCATGTTCTTACATTTTAGGAGACATGCATTAGTGTGCATATGTGGCGCTCAACCGCCTGATCAGTGTAACCGCTCACTCCCTTAGTGTTCCTATTTTCTAGGGCCACTAAGTGAGTGGTGTAACTTCCACATAACGTGGCATTATCCTCTCAGAGTAACTACCCACGTTCATGGTTACACCCCATTCTCTGGTGTTCCTATTTTATATAAACCGCCCCCGTAGTGACTTAATCGCGTTCCCGTTTGACCATAGTCAAAGGCACAGTCAAGATAACCGTTAGTCAACCCACTAACATCATGGTCCTATATTTTAGCAACCATACTTACCCACGTGCCACCTCAGCATAACCGTCCCGACAATTTAGGGAGAGTGGTGCAACGTAGGAGGTTACCTCAACCTCCCTTTAGCCCCACTATTTAGCCAATCACTAGATTCAAGGCAACCGCATGTAACCACGATAACTAAGTATAACCGTCAAGTAATCCCTACTATAAGTAGTAGTCCACTAAGGGAAGGTTTGGTTAGACCAATCATCAAGTCAACACTTTTCCTCAACATCCAGCACATAGCCACGCAAGCCTATGGTTCCCCCGAAGGAACCAAGGTCATCGTTGGCCAGGTCCACACTTGTTCCTCCATGCCGGAGCCACTACGGTCTCCACTATAGTAGTGGACCATAGAGACACCTTCACATGATCCCAAGAGCATCCCTTGGCAAAACCACATACCACTTAGCTAGCATCCCGAACTAAGCCCCAAGCCCTTGTTAGTCGCCTCGTACCTACCCTAGTCGGGACTACCGAGTCGGTTTGTCCTATCGAGTGTCCACCATAGCCATCCAAGTGTGGTATAGTCCCCATAAGCCATCCTATATCCAAGACTATGCCCAAGGCCTCTAGCCCTAAGGCCACCCTTAAGTCAGCCCCTGACCCTCGAGTGAGCACTCGCCCCCTAAAAAGCTTTATTTTGATTTGACCATGAAATACTAGTGAACACCCAACTGACATTAACACAATAATGGGCTCTCAAGCCCAATTATTGAACCCCACCTTGGCCCTATGGCCTTGTATGATCTATTAGGGTCCTAATAAATCCCCTCAATAAGTATCAAAGGTTGTTATGGAGTTTTGATCAACCAAACATTCCGAGGTTCTTTTGGTGCGCACGCGCACTTACTAGCCATAGGCTCAAGGCCTAGTCGACCAAGGCTTTGCTAGCACCATGGCCTAGGCTCTTGGGGGTTATCCAAACCTTAGACATGGTAGTGAGCAACTCTAGCCTCACTTGGCTCGTTCTTCCGAATCGAGCACGCACTTGCTCGCGTGGGCAAGTGGGATTCCGAATGCCTCGCGCGCCTATGCAAGGTGGTCGACGGCCTTGCCTAGGTCGACCCAAACGTGACCGTGATAGCCCCACCTTTTAATGGGCCCCGCGTTGATAATTGAGGCTAAAGGTTAGAACTCCATTGAAGCTATATACACCGGGCTTCATCTTAGAAGGAAAGTACTCAGATTGAGAGAGAAAGGAAAAAGAAAAGTCCAGTAAAAAAAGATAGGGAAATTAAATCTTGGGCCCACCATTTCACTAAATTACTGATTTCTTGAATTTAATGTGGGCTCATAGAAAAATGTGAGAAATTTTTACTCTATTATATTATATCATCATTCCGTCAATATATATATATATATATATATATATATATATATATATATATATATATATATATATATATATATATATCATCAGTCATCAGATCATATTTATCATTTGACTGATAGGCATGTCGCGTACCTAACAAAAATAATCGAACTAACTCTATTATGTACTTGAGCAAGTAGGGGTCAAATCCCAAGAGACTAAGAACTAACTAATTAAATAGACTCAAATCAATACTAAGCAAGTAACCAATCAATATCGAGAAATCTATACTAGAACAATTACGAACTATCAAGCAACGAAAATTATAATAATGAATTAATCAAGAACTAAAGACATCTAAGATTAAGTATCCCCACTAATATGAATCAATGCAATAGAACAATTCTTTTCCCTCAATTAAATCAGTAAATATTCCACAGGATAGATGCTCCATGTAACAATACTAAGAATTTCTTTCAATCAACTAATAGCTTCCCTAACATGCAATCATACCTATTTTCATGGAACCATATACATTAAATACATTGAAAACGGCATCCTATAAGTCCTAGCAAAAACAATTAGCTATTCTCATGCATAAAAGTTGTTACTTTTAATTAGGGTTCTAAAATCAATTAAGAATCAACTTTTGTTGTAAACCTAATTACATTCAATAATATTATTTCTAGTTAATCATTGATAATAAAAACAACCCTAACAAAGAGGAATTATAAATTAATTAAATTGGACATTGGGAATTAAATAACACATTAATCCATATTAGGGTTCAACCTAACCCTAGATTATGAAACTACTCACGCATAATAATAGAAATAACAAGACAAATAATTAAAGAAAACATAATAATTAGGGGTGAGCGTAACAGGGTACCCTGTAAAAATCTCAGGACCCGGAACTGGAACCTGTTGCAACAGTTTCCAAAAAATAGGACCGGGAACCGGAACCTGTTCAACAGGTTCCTAAAAATTGGGAACCGTAAGTTTCGGTTCCGGAACAGGGTACCCTATCTTTCAAAGTAAGCTTAATAGTTACATGATTGTCTAGAATATTTAATACAAAATTACAAATACTTATATTAATACTATTAATCAAACCTTTAAGAGTAAGATTTAAAATGAATAAGAGGAGGGAGAGAGGTTGACGGCTTATATAATTTTTAATATAAGGCTTTTATACTTGGGCTTAAATGATAGGCTCTGGTTTCATGTACCCTATAGGGAACCTATACTAACAGAGTACCCTACAGGTTCCGAGTCCAAAATTTTACTACCCGGAACCGAAACCTGTTGCAACAGGTTTCCAATTTTAGTACCCGGAACCGGAACCTAATCTACAGGTTCCGGTTCTGAAACCTACGGTTCCGAACAGATTCTGATTCTAGGTCAGGGTACCCTAAATTTTTGCTCACCCCTAATAATAACAATAGAAATTAAAGAGAATAAGGAAGAGAAATTAATACTTGAATTAAATTGATGAAATTGCAATAATGAATGTTGAGAACAATGGAACTCCAAAACCCGCGTTCAGGAGCAGCCAAAGAGATGAAAAATAATATTTTTTTCCAACCCCTCATTAAAGTCTTTCTCAAACTATGTATATGCTAGGAATATTATAAGAGTTTGACTAGGATTTAGACTCCTAAATCACTAGTTTAAACATTCACTTAGTTTAATTTGTTTCGAACTGTAGTCCCAATGTCATCATATTATTTAATAAAAGGACTTAAGTTTACATCATATGATTTTGTTACAATAGATGATCTTCGTATCCACGGATGTATTGCTAAATTAGAGAGGAAATAGATTAGCTTGTATTGCTTGATTATTATTCATCAATAGGTAGAGTATTTAATTATACAAAATCTAAGCTCATAAGATAGGAAACAATCTTCCCTAAAAGATATACTAGTATAACCATAAACCCTAAAGATATATTCTCAAAATAATATCTTAACATTAATATCCTAAATATATTATTCTCTTAATGATATCTACGGAAAATATATCACACATATATTTTCCGATATCACATATCTTTAACACCCTCCCGCAATCGTAGCGACAGTAACACGAATGTTGCGATTGGAAATTCTTCAATTTGTTGAAGCCGAGATGCACACTCTTGTGATGTCGCCTTCAATTTTTTTTCTCCTTTTTCAATGATGAGAACGTTCATCTTTTCGAACTCATCAGTCATCAATCAAGCAGCAGGAACGTCATTCTTTTCGAACCTGCAAATATAACAATTTTGGTTTTTCCAGAGCAAAACCAAGCTCCAATCAAATATTGGTTTTTTCAGAGTAAACCACACTCAAATCTTTTATTGGTGTTTCAGAGTAAACTACACTCAAATCTCTTAATGGTCTTTTAGAGTAAACCACACTCAAATCTCTTATTGGTCGGAGTAAACCACACTCATATCTAAAGGAGCAAAATCATGCTCGAATCAACTCACAAACCTTGTCTCACGGCACAAGGAGAACCAAATATCTTGTCTCACGACACAAGAGAGCCGATTTTTTTTCATGGGTCCAAGCTTAGACCCTCAATCACCTCGTCAACTCCACAAACTCACAAAAAATCTCATGATCAATTTGAGCAAGCAGCACAAACCACAAGCTAGTCTCAATAGAACAAAAGTCACGCATGATCAATTGATCAACATTCATGCACTTAACAAGATCCTTTAATATTTTGGGCAAAAAAAAAATAAAAAATTATAGTTGGATAATGGTTCAGCCCATTCTAACCCACCAGCAGGGGGAATTTTGTGAACACTTTCAAGATTTAACCTGCTCTTGATACCATGCTAAATTAGAGAGGAAATAGATTAGCTTGTATTGCTTGATTATTATTCATCAATAGGTAGAGTATTTATACAAAATCTAAGCTCATAAGATAGGAAACAATCTTCCCTAAAAGATATACTAGTATAACCATAAACCCTAAAGATATATTCTCAAAATAATATCTTAACATTAATATCCTAAATATATTATTCTCTTAATGATATCTACGGAAAATATATCACACATATATTTTCCGATATCACATATCTTTAACATGTATACAACACAACCAAAGCCTTAAAAGGATAGCGGGGTTCCGCTGATACTACTAATTGGTTAGTGTGATGTAACCATTTTGAATCATCCACTGAAGACTCCAATGGTTGTTCACATTCTTGTAAGTCCAGTAAGCCCATCCAAAGGTTGCACGCCCGTACACTTGAAGTTGTGCTTTTGCAAAGTTTTGTAAATCCTCCTTTGTTGCTCCATTCACTTGCCACTCAGCAACCCATTCTCCTGTTGTATTTATTAGTGTCAAAAATAAAATATGATCAAAAAAACATATTATTAGTGTCAAATTTTGGAAAATGTATTAGGTGCTACATATGTACTTACCAACAAAAGTAAGGGGGCCATCGGAGGTTGTAATGTAACTCAAATCTGAAGACCTGTTGTTGTTGATGAAGTCTATGTTCTGTTGGACACTCATGTTATCGAATATGCTGGAGAAGAGGTTGTAATAATGGACATCGACTACAGTTAATTGCTTTCCACTAGCAACGGGAAACAACTCCCTTGCATCTATAGGTCCTAAGCGATTGGACATTATAACATATGCGCTTGAAGAGTACTTGCGCACTGTATCATATCCTTGCTGATAGTAGCTCTTCAAGGTGTCCAAAGTCACAGCAGGCGCTACAGGCTCATTGATCAGCTCAATTGCCAACAGGTTAGACTTTTTTGCGTATCTGTGTGTGTTCAAATGAAGTGTGGTTAATGCATTCAGTATATATAATCAGATCACAACTTCTGAGAAAAGTTTACTGATAGTTATTGAGGGGACTTTATCAGTAAACTTTTCTGAAAGTAACAAATGGTCGTGAAAGTACAAGATTACAATTACTTATACAAAGGCGGTGTTTAAAAGCATGTTTCCCTCTTATCAAACGAACAAAGTCTACAAAGGCTGTATGAAAACAGGATTTAAATGACTGCATTTGAAAAGAAAACTCCTGCACAATTCTAGTGGAAATCAAAATTAAAGGATCCGAAGCTTCTAGTTCTGATCAAGTACCTGGAAGCTAAGAAGTCGATAACAGCAACACTCTGCTGTACAGTAGCATCAGTTTTTCCCCATTCAAGAGATCCATCTCTAGTACCACTGTGTTCATTCCCATTTTGTGAACCGGGTGCTGCATGCAGGTCAACTATAACCTGGATACCATATTTTCTGCAGGTTCGACACACGCAAATAACACCATAAGTCCCTAATTCACAAATTAGTAAGTCATTGTGAACAGAACATAGAAGGGAAAAATAGAAAAAGACATACTGTGCCCAAGTGAAGGCGTTGTCCAAGGCCTGCAACGACCCTCCCACAAAAGGCTTAGGGGGTGTCGGGTCACTGGCTATCCACCATCCTACAGGAATTCTGACAGCATTGAGTCCATTCTGAGAAATGAACCTGAAATCGTCCTCAACAATGAATGTGTTCCAGTGGTCCTGATATAATGAACATGTTCTTATTTCTGTCAGAATGTTTAAATTTTCAGCTAGAGAAACTGGTTTATATATAAAGCAAGATATTACAAGTGGTTAAGTTTATGTTTCTTACCCTCATAACCTGTGGGGCTTTTTCGGGGCCATAACCATTAGTAACTTGGAATTCGCCTTGTAAGGTTGTGACTATATTCATCACAAAAACAGATGGGTTATCATCTCCCCATCCACCATCCCCTGCATAATCTGCAGTGACCTGATCCTGTGTCTTTGCCTGCAAGAGTTCATTCAAATTAAAAACGGTTCAATCTCAGCAAACTACCAAATTCAGTGAATTTACTCGTAGTGAAACTTGCACATGTTGTTCTAGCCGGAAAAGTAAGAGTTAAACCTGCAAAAATAGGCCATTAGGGGCTTGAATTCGAACACGGTTTTTGTCATTAGAATTCCTGACAATCTTAAATGTTTCAGAAGCTCCAGGGGTGGTAGCTACTGTAACTACTGTAGGACTGCCTCCACCAGCCTGCACTCCTGCAAACTGATTGCTGAACACCCGAAAATTGAACGTGTTTTCATCGATTCTCCATAACTACAAACAAAAAAATTAAAACTGTTACAGCTTACAATAGTAGGTAGGCAAGCTTCTGATTAGCCACATTCAGTGTTCAAAACAAATTAAACTGAGTGAATGTTTAGACAGTGTAGCTTACCTTAAAGGTTTCCCAACCT
Source organism: Chenopodium album (assembly GCF_948465745.1). Classification (NCBI taxonomy): domain Eukaryota; kingdom Viridiplantae; phylum Streptophyta; class Magnoliopsida; order Caryophyllales; family Amaranthaceae; genus Chenopodium; species Chenopodium album. Next base: position 39,841,311 of record NC_137849.1, read on the forward strand.
GATGCAGAAACTCTGTTAGCAACTAAGATGTTCCCTCCACCATTCTCAGCGCATACATACTTTCCAATTGTCACTGATTTTAACTGAATTTGTGTTCCATCCTGTATATTTACAAAGTACTAAATAAATTAAATGTAGTCTTACAAAAAATATGAAAAATTGGCTAAAAATCCAATACAAAAATTGCATTGTTTATTTCCTAGACATTCTAAAATAGAATATGTGACTAGTAATCTCGGACAAAATATAAGTTATACAAAGAGCAAAAGAGAAACAAACCAGCAAGTCTTTGTTAGGAATGCCATCAAAAAGAGAAGGTTTAATCCATCCTTCTGTAAGAAGCCATCCTCCAAGATTAACTGCCTTAGCTTTAAAAACCGGGTTTATGGAAAGCTTTAAATCAACCCTCCCAGCTTGGCACCCTATTATCAAGCTTTGTATATAGCAAATTCCTACTAACAATGAACATAAGAAAGCGAATTTAGCACCAGTCTTCATTATATATTTCCCCTGTATTTTTATAAATGAAATATTCTGGTTATTTGATTATGATTGTAAGGAGTATGTCTATTTATATTGTATATGAAGGAATCATAATGATGCGATCATCTGGTGGACATGAATTGCCAACGCGCGCAGTCGTGTAGAAATAATTTGGTATATCATAGTTGACTTTTTCTAATTTTATAGACATTTGACTGCCTGCGTTAAGTATTTATGTATAAACTCCATTCCTATCGATCCCGACGTTTAAGGTTTGACTTTTGTGCTAGTATGAATATTGCAAGGTATGAGACTTTACTGTAGTCTGTCTCTGAAAAGTCGATCTTTTTGTTTTGATGGTTTTGTAGGACAATCACCTTTCAATTACGGAGGAACTCTTAAAACGGATCGAATAGAGTAATTTTGTTTTAGTGATGATTTAAGTGAACTAAATGGTAAAGAAAGACAATGTGCAATTTAAATGCACTAGGGCTATGTATAAAGGATAAAAAAAAAATAAAAATAACATACGAGTATATATTAAGACATTAATCTGTTAGAAATAGAGTATATAAAACAATTAAAAGAGTAAAAATTACACACTGCACAAATAATTAAGTAATACAGTAAGATAGGACGTGATACTAATCACTGTCCTTAGGATAATATTAGTCCCCACTATAAGTGTTGTTACAGATATCCGCTAATTTACCCCCAGGATTATCCTATTTCTAGAACAAAAAACACAACAAATTTTTTTTGATCTCCATGAACGTTTTAATATGTGAAGCAGAGAGAAAAATAATGAAAAGGGAAAAATATCAAGAGTAATAAATTGCACTAAATGAAACCATGTCATCTTAATTTATAGATAACAATGACAGTTATTATTTTGATTCATAAAAACTGTCTGACATTATCTTATTCCAACAGATTTTCCAAAAACAAATAAACGTAATTTATCTGTTTTTAATGATAATGCCAATGTGCCAAGTGCTAAATGCTATGCTATGACTTTAGATATATAAGTAACTATATATATTAAACTCACGTAGTATAGCCCAAGACAAAGTGTCTAATTCAATTAGCCACTTAATCATGCACTTGAATACATTAGTACAATCTTCCCTTTTCTTACCATGTGGGACAATGTTCCCTCTACTCATACAATTTAAGACTATTTCAACAATCCCCACTTAGTCTTAAATGTAACATATTGTGCATAATGAAAGTATCTTTCGATTTGAACTTTCAATTAGTGTAAGTTTTTCAAAACTCTAACAAAATTAATGGCACCTTAGTGCTTTTGAGCCAAAATTCCTTAGGTTAGAATCGGAAGAACCACACACACAATAAAAACTTCATTAAAAGTTCATAAACTTTGTAGCACTATTATGGCCATGTGCTCTCCTGGATTCATAGATATTTCCAAAAGATTAAACACATACTTTTGGTAGAAGCGGCACCACTTCTTATATCTATATAGGTGAATTCTATTACCATAAAATCCATTAAGAGTATATTACTCACCCTAAATCATGCACTAAATAAACAAATATCTTAGTGCGAACCAATCAGTTATCAACAATTTGTTATTACCACATTGAACCTTTTAATCACGGGTACTCGCAAAAATAAGGTTGGGTTTCCATTGTTGCTGATTTAATCATATGGTCTCAAGCCCATTTCTCGGCTTGTTCCATAAACCATATCCCTTGGAAGACCCTTTGTGAAAGGATCTGCCAAATTGTTACAAGATCTCACATAAACTACAGTTATAATCCCATCGGATATTAACTGTCTTATGTAAGAATGTCTCAAACTGATATGTCTAGATTTTCCATTATAGATCTTATTATATGCTCTAGACAATGTTGCCTCACTATCACAGTGCAAAGAAATGGATGGCATAGGTTGTGGCCACAACTTTATATCCAATAGCATATTTCTCAACCATTCTGCTTCTTTGCATGCTGCTGCTAAGGCAAAAAATTCAGCCTCCATGGTGGAATGAGTTATACATGTTTGTTTCTTTGAGGCCCAAGAAACAGCACCACCACCAAGCATAAAAATCCAACCACTTGTGGATTTGTTATCTCCATCTCTTGATATCCAACTAGCATCAGAGTATCCCTCAAGTACAACTGGAAAGTTTCCATAATGCAAAGCAAACTTTTTGGTTCTTTTCAAATAACCAAATATTCTACCAATTGCTTGCCAATGTTCTGTACTAGGATTGCTAGTAAACCTTGAGAGTTTGCAAACAGCAAATTCAATATCTGGTCTAGTACAATGAGTAGCATACATCAAGCTACCTATTACACTAGCATACTCCAATTGTGCAACAGCTCTTCCATCATTCTTACTAAGTTTACATGATGTATCATATGGAGTATTAAATACTCTAAAACTCAAATGCTCAAACTTCTTAAGCATTTTCTCAATATAATGAGACTGACTAAGAGAATAACCCCCACTATTTCTTTTAACTTTGATACCCAAAATTGTATCAACTTCATTCAAGTCTTTCATCTTAAAGCATGAACTCAAATAATCCTTGGTTTCATTTATGCCTTTCATGTTAGTTCCAAAAATCAGCATATCATCAACATAAAGACATAAAATGACACCATAATCCTTTGTAAACTTAGAATATATACATCTATCTGCAGAATTATGCACAAAACCATGAGATAAAACTACAGAATCAAATTTTTCATGCCATTGCTTAGGAGCCTGTTTTAAACCATACAATGATTTAAGCAACTTGCAAACTTTGTTCTCATTTCCAGGAAGTACAAACCCTTCAGGTTGTTTCATGTACACTTCCTCATCCAAATCTCCATTTAAAAATGTTGTTTTAACATCCATTTGGTGAACATACAAACCAAATAAGGAAGCTAACGCTAATAGCACCCTAATCGATGAAATTCTAGCCACGGGTGCATATGTATCAAAATAGTCTATCCCTTCTCTTTGTGAAAATCCTTGTCCAACAAGTCTAGCTTTGAAAATCTGTATTGACTCACCATCAACATTCTTCTTTACCTTAAAAATCCATTTGCAACCAATAGCTTTGGATCCAGGTGGCAAATCTGATAAGACCCATGTTTTATTAGCCATTAAGGATTCCATATCATCATCAATTGCCTCCTTTCAAAATGCTGCATTTCTAGAACTCACTGCTTCTTGAAATGTTTTTGGTTCATTATTCTCATTTTCCACATTAAAAATCAAAGGGATTTTATTGGTAACAACATTTCTATCTCCTTCCACAAGAAAGGAAAGTGCTTGAGAGTCAATAAAATCTGGTCCCAAATTCTTCTCTTTTCTAGCTCTTACACTTCTTCTTGGTTCAACTGGTTCACTAGGTGTTACCCTAGTTTTCTCACTAGAAGGAGTAGAATTTGATTGTGGTGATTGCAATGACTCATCAACACTTCTGGAATCACTTTTGAACTTATTTTCAAAAAATTCAACATCTCTTGATTCCACTATAACATTTGAGTCTAAATCCAAAAGTCTATATGCTTTTGAATTTTCAGCATATCCCACAAAAACACTTTTCAAAGCTCTTGGACCTAATTTAGTTTTCTTAGGGTCCGGGACTTTGTAATAAGCCAAACATCCCCAAACTCTAAACTAACTAATGTTAGGTTTTCTTCCTCTCCAAATTTCGTATGGAGACATTTTCATTTTCTTTGAAGGAATTCTATTAAGTACATGACAAGCTGTTAGCAAAGCCTCACCCCATAGATTCATAGGTAAATTGGAGTTAATAATCATGGCATTCACCATATCACCTAAAACTCCATTTTTCCTTTCAGCCACCCCATTTTGTTGAGGTCTATAAGGTGCACTAACTTGATGTACAATTCCATTATCCTCACAAAAAGAAGTAAATTCAATAGGAAAATATTCCCCACCTCTATCACTTCGCAAGATCTTCAATTTCTTGCCCTTTTGTGTTTCAGCCACGGCTTTGTAAATCAAGAACTTGTCATAAGCTTGATCTTTTGATTTCAGCAAATACACATAGGTAAATTTAGAACAATCATCAATAAAAGTAATAAAATACCTATTTCCACCTCTAGTTAAAACACCATTTAACTCACAAATGTCAGAATGTACAAGTTCAAAATTTCAGAATTTCTGTCCACCTTTGGAAAAGGTTTTTTCTTCATTTTCGATTGGACACAAACTTCACATTTATTTTTATGCTCATCATTATATGAAATTAGTCCATTTTTATTCATAAATTTCATTGTTTGATAATTAACATGTCCCAATCGATTATGCCAAAGATTAAAACTCGAACATTCAACAACATTAAAACCGAAATCAAAAAATTGCACACAAGAGTAATTAGAACTTTCAGCTTTATTGATACTTAGTTTAAACATACCATCACATACATATCCTTTTCCTACGAAACTACCAGCCTTCGACAGTATTATTTTATCAGATTCAATGACTGTCTTAAGGCCTTTTTTACATAACATATAACCAGACACCAAGTTCTTTCTAATCTCAGGAACATACAACACATTTGTCAGAATTACTTTCTTTCCAGAAGTGAATTGTAATTCTACACTTCCCGTACCCTGAACCTTGTTAGTATGATTATCTCCTAACAAGATTTCATGACCTTCTTCTGACTCAATGTAATCCTTGAAGAGAGCACGATTATTGCAAATGTGAGCGGTTGCACCGGAATCATACCACCAATCATCACTCTTAGTGACAGCAGCCATATGCATCTCTTGGATCATTCCAATGTGCAAATCGGAAACCATTGCAATGATATCATTTTCCTTTTCTTCAACAACATTTGCACCTTGATTCTCTTCCACATTCTTCTGATTTTTCTTCTTGGGATTCTTGCAGTTTCGTCTAATGTGTCCCTTGTTACCACACTTGTAACAAGTAATTTCAGATATGTCCTTCCTTTTCTTCTTATTGGAATTCTGATTATCAGACTTATTTTCATTATTTGCCTTTCTTTTCTTACCCTTCTGCTTATTCTGAGTAACATAATTCACTTTAGAACTTGATACATCATTTACACTTTTCTCACGACTTCGAGTTTCCTCTTCAATTCGTAAGTGTTTTTGTATTTGTTCCAAAGTGAATTCCTCAGTAGTATGCAGCAATTTCTTCCTGTAATCATTCCAGGATTGTGGTAATTTGGCAATAATTCCTCCAACAATCAATTTCTCAGGAATAGTAATGTTTAAATCCTTAAACTTTGAAATCAATATCAGAAATTCGTGCACTTGATCAAGAATAGACAAGTTATCAACCATGTTAAATTCAAAGAATTTAAAAGAGACAAACTATCTGCTCCTTGTCTTTCTGCATCATATTTGTGCTCCAATGAATTCCATATCTCTTTTGCAGACTGAACTGAAGTGTACAGATCATATAGACGATCTGACAACGAATTTAGAATGTATCCACGACATAGCATTTCATCTTCAGTGCGTTTTTTGCGCTCTGCAATTATCCCTTCAGTGTCTTTCTCAGATGGGTCTGGTAACGGTGCCAAATTAGGATCCAGTATGTAGAAAATCTTCAGAGTAGTAAGTAGAAACTTCATCTTCTCTTTCCAACGTAGGAAGTTTGTTCCATCAAAACGATCCAGTTTGATTGCATCATGACCAATTATTTTCATGGTATTCTCCATACTAAATATTATCCTAAGATTGTTAGAAATAGAGTATATAAAACAATTAAAAGAGTAAAAATTACACACTGCACAAATAATTAAGTAATATAGTAAGATAGGACGTGATACTAATCACTGTCCTTAGGATAATATTAGCCCCCACTATAAGTGTTGTTGGAGATATCCGCTAATTTACCCCCAGGATTATCCTATTTCTAGAACAAAAAACACAACAAATTTTTTTTGATCTCCATGAACGTTTTAATATGTGAAGCAGAGAGAAAAATAATGAAAAGGGAAAAATATCAAGAGTAATAAATTGCACTAAATGAAACCATGCCATCTTAACTTATAGATAACAATGACGGTTATTATTTTGATTCATAAAAACTGTCTGACATTATCTTATTCCAACAGATTTTCCAAAAACAAATAAACGTAATTTATCTGTTTTTAATGATAATGCCAATGTGCCAAGTGCTAAATGCTATGCTATGACTTTAGATATATAAGTAACTATATATATTAAACTCACGTTGTATAGCCCAAGACAAAGTGTCTAATTCAATTAGCCACTTAATCATGCACTTGAATACATTAGTACAATCTTCCCTTTTCTTACCATGTGGGACAATGTTCCCTCTGCTCATACAATTTAAGACTATTTCAACATAATCAAGTTATTAATTAACCCATGCAAGCAGTAATACTTGATTTAGTAGTACATTAGTGAAAATAATAATCAAGCTATAACCTTCATTTGTGAAAAATGAAAAATATAAACTTTTATAATTGTAAGGAAACGGAAGACAACAGATGTACTTATACTGTATATAAAATGCTAGTTTAGAATTTAGATTATTGCTTGATGTCTAGAATTGCATATGCTAGACGTGCTTGATGTCTAAATGAATAGAAGATCATTATGAAATTGTATATAATATGCTAGTTTATATTAGGTTATTGCCTGATGTCTAGATGATTAGAAGATAATTATGAAATACTGATATAATAATTAGGACGTATTATTTGACCAGCCTAATTCATGAATAAGACCATCCAGAAATACAAATTTCTAAGGAAATTCCGCGTTACGAATATATATACATGCAAGTTGGTACTCTTGTTGTTGCTTAGAGTTGACGCATGCATAACCAAATGGATGGGGACAAGTAAGTGCATCACCACTTTGCCTCTATCACAATTACATACATGCAAAGTTGCAATTGCTAATATCATGGATAGACTATAGAGGCAGTTTAATTTGAGGTGATAATTTATGATATACGTATTATATAGTATTATAGTACTTCCTAACAAACATTATTTTATTTTGAAACCGAACATAATCGTGTGATCGTGAGCATTTTCCTTACTTAAATAATTTTATTGTATTTTCGGATACTAGAATTTCAATTTGTAGAACCATAAATTCTATTATGACGATTGAAATAAATATAAGAAAAATTATTTTTCATTATAGACATTACTCCCTTCGTTTTTAAATACTTACTCCACTTTTCATTTCTGACCGTTTTTAAATACTTGCTCCATTTTCTTATTTGGAAAGCTTTTACAATATTTAATTAATTTCTCTCACCTAAATGATCCACCATGAATCATATTTTATTAATTTCATATTCTCTCTCCTCCGATTATCTGCACTACTTTTGCTTTTTGAAATTTTTTATTCTTCCACTAATCCCACTACCTTTATATTTTGTTATTTTCTCCAATTTCTCCTACAACTCCGTACATTGAGAAATGGAGCAAGTATTTAAAAACGGAGGGAGTATTAGATATTTAGATCGATGGCAAATAGTGCCAAGAGGTAAATATCTGAGTTGTTTCGTCTGGGCCGGGCCACATGCTATATGAGGCTATCCAAGGGGGCCCAAGGTCCATTGCCTTTATTTGATGTAGAAAATGCAGTCATGCAGACACATGCCATGTTAAGGTAATTGACCAACCCAAATAACACTTTTAAGTTCTGACCTTCTAAGAGTCTTTTACACGACAAATTGTTTGCGTATCATTTGGATCCGTCGACACTGTACTGGCACACTAAGAAAGTACTTCCTCCTTTAATTTCATTCACGGTGTTTGAAAATGTAAATTATATGTTAACAATTGTTTAATCGCCTTTTCTAATTTATATGTTACGGAGTAATAAATATACATTTATGTTAAAATTAGATGAACCCCGTGCGATGCACGGTTTGTTTGAATTTTTTTAAATAATTTTTTTTATAAATATATTTATGTGCTAAAAATTGTTATAAATTTAGATAAAGTTTCTGATATCAAAAGATAATATTTTATATTTAGTATTCGCCAATTTTGGTTACGTGTCATTTAAATTATTTAATTTTAAAAGAAATTACTCTCGTATTTAATTGGCTACCACTAAAATTATTATCCTGCGTGCTGAAAAAATTAAATCTTACATGTCTCTCTAAAAACTCCCCTTATATATATATATATATATATATATATATATATATATATATATATATATTAGATTAGTATGATCAGACGTACGTAAATTAACGCTAGCTCAACAAGGTCGATCATTATGAATCTATGGGCTTGGCCCAAATCGTATCAAGCTAAGCAATGGGCACACAGCCCAACTGCTGCCTGGTGAATGTTTGGCCTAGTTAGTCATTATGCTGAATCATGCTACATGTGAGACAGTTGCATTTCGCCCAAATCATACCAAACTGCTGTGCTTAAGTCTTAACCCGTAAGCCCATGCTGCATTCGATGACATGGATAATTCCACTGTCGTTATATTGGGTTAATATATAAATTGGTGGAGTGTGAGTTATGTTTGATTTTTTTTTTTTTCGAGATCTGTGGTGTACAGATCTTTATTATTATTATTATTGTAGATGTCGTGTGGATATTTATTAATGATAGTATTCTTTTTTACTGTAAAAAGAAAAAAATAATTATGACTCAATTTTCTAGTAATTTAATTTTTTATTTATATTTTCATTTTAATATATATAAACATAAAATATAAAATACAAGTATATGGTCAGGGCTGTGCACCGGTCCAAAACCGGGACCGAAATGGATCGGAACCCGAAATCACCTATTTTGAGGACTAGGGATCGGACCGTAATCAACCGGTTCGGGTTTCGGTTCGGTCCAAACCTTTTTTTTTTCTTTGCATTTTAATATCTTCATATATACATCATTTTTTATAGCAATTCTTATATGTGGCTGGCCACATGGTGTGGCCAGTCCGTTTCATATAACAGACTCCGTTATACCAAACGGGTCCGTTATTTTAAATTTAAAAAAAAAACCGTGCTTTTCTTTTTTTTTTTCATTTTATTACATCAAAAGGTTTTTCTTTCCCAAAGTTTTCTCATTTTCTCTGTTTCCATTTTCTCTCTCCTCAAACTGTTCTTCTTCCATTTTCTTTCTCCTCAAATTCTTCTCCTCAAATTCTCTCTCCTCTAAATTGTTGTTTTCGTTGATAATGACTAAAATCAAGATAATCTTCCCCAAGGGAAAGAAAGGATCGACATATACACTGAACTCTCCTATTTCTGATATAAATCAAACCCTAATTTTAGTAATTTTTCGAATTTCCTGTCATCTATGCTCTGCAATTTGAACAATTATCGTGAGATTGTTTTGGATGGTGTGAAAGAATTCGTGAGTAGAAATCAAGCAATTTATGAAGAATTACTAGAGAATGAAAAGAAACAAAAGGCAGATGAAATGGAGGCTGCTAAGAAGATGCTGGAGGAGCTTGCTAATGTAGAAGATACAACAATAGTTACTTTTTTCATTATGTAGGGATTACTTTTAAAAATTACAGTGTACTTGTTTTAGGGGTTACTCGTTGGTTTTATATGGTTACTTTTTAGTATTATAGGGGTTACTTGTTGGTTTTACAAGGGTTATTTGTAAAGTTTTAGGGGGTTACTTGTTACTCGTAGTTTATTAGGAGTTACTTGTTAGTTTTACAGAATTTGCTTGTTAAGTTAGAGGCTTTACTTGTTAATTTTTGTTAAGTTTCAGGTGTTACTTGTTAGCTTTATAGGGGTTACTTGTTATTTTTAGGGGTTACTTGTTAATTTTTGTTAGGGTTACTTGTTTACTTTAGTGGTTAGTTGTTAGTTTAACAGGGGTTACTTGTTAATTTTTGTTAGGGTTACTTGTTTATTTTAGGGGTTACTTGTTAATTTTTGTTAGGGTTACTTGTTAGTTATACAGGGGTTACATGTTAATTTTATAGGGGTTACTTGTTTATTTTAGGGGTTACTAGTTAATTATTGTTAGGGTTACTTGTTAGTTTAACAGGGGTTACTTGTTAATTTTATAGGGGTTACTTGTTAATTTTTGTTAAGGTTACTTGTTTATTACAGGGGTTACTTGTTAGTTTAACAGGGGTTACTTGTTAATTTTATAGGGGTTACTTGTTAATTTTTGTTAAGGTTACTTGTTTATTACAGGGGTTACTTGTTAGTTTAACAGGGGTTACTTGTTAATTTTTGTTAGGGTTACTTGTTTATTTTAAGGGTTACTTGTTTACTTAAGGGGTAACTTGTTAATTTTATATGAGTTATTTGTTAATTTTTGTTAGGGTTACTTGTTTATTTTAGGGGTTACTTGTTTGTTTAACAGGGGTTACTTGTTAATTTTACAGGGGTTAGTTATTAGTTTTACAGGGGTTACTTGTTAATTTCTTCAATTTCATTGTATCTGTTTTCATCTTCCAGATCCAATATCTGATTACTGGTTTGGATTTCGAGATTCATCAAAGAATCTTCAATTTGTTCGATCTCTAATGATTCTTGTGAATCAGGTATTGAATTCTTCTGCCATTGTTATTCTTGAATTTCTGGAAGAAAAATTGTGTGAGGTTTCGCTCAATTTTCGCATTCGTTCCTCGTTTTGTTCGCCACAATAAATGAGTTGTTATGGGTTTTAAGGTTTAGAAATTTGCGTGTGTTTTATAGAGCCATTTTGTTCAGCGCTTGTTTCCTAATCCCGTTATACGCGCGTCATTCTCCGTTATTTTGCTGACTTGGAAGCAGGCCACACCGTGTGGCCTGCTGCACCAAAAAGGCGCCGCATTTTTTAACATCTTGTTTTAGTTTGTGTGCTTTCCTATTTTGCACCTAGAGTTTATAAATTACAAATTTTGTACATAAATTTTTTAGAAATTCAAACATAAAATTTAAAATTTTAATCCAAAAAAAAAAAAAAAAGAAAAAACATTTTTCGATCCATTCCAAACCGAATCGGAAACACGAAATCACCAATTTGGGAGGACGGAAGACCGACCTTGAATCCAATGATTCGGTCCTAATCCGGTTTTCGGTCTCGGTCCTTTTTTGCACACCCATATATTTTTGGTAATGTTGGTGATAAGACGATTTTATGTCCAAATCTTGGAAAACTGTATAAATAATGTTATGGTTCGTGTGAACTTTAATCCCCCATTAATCACGGTTAACAAAGCGGCCAAAGTAATCTAGAAATTAAATTTGAAAAATTAGTTGATAATCACGATAACAAAAATTATTTATTTGGATTATTGGAAAAACAAAAATGAAACTTAAATAGAAAGCACAATAATTAAAGTGATTGGCATCACAGTAGATTACAGCGGCCCATGTGATCCACCGCCACCGACAAAGCCCCACTTGCCAGACCATCTCTCCGTGACACACTCCTTTAAACCTTCTCTCATCTGAACCGTCCATCAACGAATCCCATAAATCAACGGCTCAACTCCTACCATACACATACACCCTACCACACCATATCCCTCCACTTGACTCGTCTTGTTCACTTTACAGTGTGACTGTGAGACTTCCTTTCCCAACCAACACCACATTAATTCTCTCTCCTCCATAAAACCAAACCCAAAAGAAATTCATTCAAGCAAAAACAACAATGGCTAAGATTATTTCTGTAATTGCTCTACTTTGTGTTCTTCCTGCCATTGCTTTTGCTGCTAGGCCTGAGAAATCGCCTTTCTGTGTTCGTGGTCGCGTCTACTGTGACCCTTGTAAGGCTGGGTTTGAAACCCCCGCTTCTACTTATCTTCAAGGTTCGTCTCTCTCTTTTTCCAGATCTACTACTTTTTCTTCATTTTTTTTGTGTTAGATCTACTTTATATTATTGTTGTTTGCTTGGATTTGTTGTGTTTTGATGTGATTTTTGTATTTGTTTATCTTTAAAATGTATTGTATAAGTAATTAAAGCAAGTGTAGTACTGTCACGATCTTGAGTATGTTTAAACAAGTTGTATTTATTTTACTGGAATTGACTTGTGTTTGACTAATTACTGATTAAATTAAATACTTTTGGTAATGGAGTAAATTGATTGAGATTGAGATTGAGATTGAGATTATTGTGGATTTATTTATTTATACGGTTCCTTCACTTTTCATTTGATGTAATTGAATTACTACGAGTAACAATTGTTTGTTAATGATGCACTCTCTGTATTGCAACGAATGCTTTTGTTGTCCCGATCCGGTCGTAGATAGAGATATGGCATTTTGTTATGTCGATAATTAACGATATGACATGATTTTACTATCCCGATTCGCTCATTATCAAAGATGTGACATGATCTTACTATCCCGATTCATTCGTTATCAAGGACTTGACATGGTTTTACTAAAATCAATGTAGTTAGAGGTGATTCAACATCCTGTTATCCAATTGAACCAATATAGGGATTAGAGAGTTCGGCGTATTAATTAAAGGTGTGACAATTTAGTTCACAAGTCCTGGAATCATTCCATCTTGAACTAATTGTCAGGTTGATCATTCATGTGGTCGAGGCATAGTACAAGTGATTATACGAATTGATAATGTATGAATGATTAATTGATTTTACTATTGGCTTTTATTTGGAGTTTAATGAATTAACATCATCATAAAACTAGTCTAAACTCCATTTGTTGCCTACTTTAAGACAAGGTCAGTTACCAGGGATCAGGGATCAGGGATCAAGAGCAATGCATGATTTCTAATATGGAATGTTGATTTTCGATTTCAGATGTGAAGGTGCAGTTGGAATGCCGCCACAGACACACACAGAAGGTCCTCTACCATGCTGAAGCAACCACCGATGCCACAGGTTCATACAAGATCTTCGTGGCTAATGACCAGAAGGACAATGTTTGTGACACCATGCTAGTGAGCAGCCCCCACGCCAACTGCAAATTGGCTGACCCAGGACGTGATCGTTCCCGTGTTTCCCTCACCAGCAACAGTGGTGAGGTTTCTAACGACCGATTTGCCAACAACTTGGGATTCACCGTGGAGGAACCCATGAGTTTCTGTTCCCAGCTGATGCAGCAATATGAGCTCACCGAAGATGAAGTATAGATTTTAGATTCGTCTTGTGAGAGCATGTTGGCTCGGTAGTATCTAAGTATGTAATGCCTTATTATGCTCATCGCTTAGTTAATTATCTACCATTCTACCTAACTACCTAAGATGAGCCACATTTGTATTCTTTGTGATTGGTTTTAGTGGTATGAATGTTCCCTATTTCAATTATCTGGAACTATATTGTATCAGTAAGTAGAATCATCAACAGTATTTATTAAATCTTTGTTCTTTTAGATGGTAAAGAAGGCACAAACACTATAAATAAGAAGAATTGAACCATCAACATCTCAGTTGACGGGCATTCCTAACCAGTGTGGTGAACTGGTAGTATCTTCATTTGGCTTCCAAATATGAAGGATGTTTTCAGGTTATACCAATCAATTCTTGCTTTGTTCAAATTTTGAAGTTGCACTTAGTAAAATTATGGTTATAAGCTTATAACTATCTTTTTTTTTTTTTTTTTAATTTATGCCAAAATGTCAATAATAATCCTCACCAAATGTTTTTAAAAATGGCGCTGAACTTAGTAATCATTCAACCTCAAATTTATCTAAAATTTCGAAGTTGCAATTAGTAATATTATGGAGTTTGTTAAAGAAAATAATTTGAAGAACAAATCAGGATCCAAAAAAAAATCTCTAGAAATTATACCATATTACCATGTTAAACTGTTAAAGTCAATCGGAAAAAACGGCTTAAGCCTTCACGACAATATAGTACAATACAAAGGAAATCCAACTTACCTAAAACTCTTAAAATATACATGCCAAATATACATATTAACATAAAACCAACCGACTCATAATATTAGGCTTAGTAAGGCAGCATATACAAAGTTTTTGATAATAAAGGGCTATCATTAATGATCAAAATAAAAATAAGCTATATTAAAAATAAGCAATTACAGAAAGCTACCATATACACGATTTTTCATGTTATTTTGTGCAAGAATCTTTAAATTGAGCTAGTAGGAGCCTAACACCCTTACTAATTTAATAAAGTGCAAGATAATAAGCTTCATCATGGTTAATTTGGTTATGGTTGCATTTCTTAAGAGAATTATTTACATTTAGTTTTTCAAAGGAAAGGTTAACAAGAAGTTGGATAGTCGTCTCTCAATACTATTGATAAAAAGAAAATTAATAAAAAGAAAATTTACTATTGATAAACAAATTGATATATTGATGAGCTTGTAAAAATTGACCCAGAGAAATAAGATAGTGGTTGTTCTATTACGTGCTCAGTAAATGTGACAGGAATCAATAGAGGTGAAATATTGAAGTAGCTTCTTGAACTCTTTCATCAACATCTAAATTTTCCACGAGCGATGAGCCTTCCCCTACATAATACGGAAGAAAAATGTAACTATCCAAACATAAACGAAAATAAATATGAAACCCCTTATTAGATCAAATAATCCTAAGAATTTTGGGTTTAAACACTTTTTGACACTTTCTTTTTCTAATTTTCTTATTTATTACAACAAAAAAATTGAAAAATAAATAAATTGAGGAGTAGAAAGTAAGCCCGTTTTGAACAATTTGATAGGTTAAAGAAAATTGCTTCAACCACAAAATCATAAATGTTCATGATACTCACATAATCATTGATCCACCAACTAATCTCATTTTCGTCGATGAAATTAAAGAGAGATTGCCAGCTAAAATTGGAGAACAAAAAAACATGTCCGCAAGTAGTGATATTCATATAATCCTATTTACCAGGAAGATCACGATTCACTCGAAACAATAGAGCAATATTCATTAGCACATCCAGTATTCCACTGAACATTGTGTGATGCAGTGATGTAAACCAAATTATCACGTGTTGCATTTTTAAATTACAATACTACAATTGATCAGGTTTTGGCTTATTGATTACCACGTAAGATTGATGAACTGTGTACAATAGGTCCTAAATTTGAATCTTCTCACCTCCATTTGTAATTTGTATTGTCAATTTTGTGTTAAAAAAAAGTGTTATTTTTAATTTGCATGAGTTGTGTGCTACATCATTGTTAATGCTTAAATTGTTAATATTTTAAAGAAATGATAGAAGTTTTTATTTATTTATTTATTTTTAATTTGGCTATTTAAAATATTTTTATATGGAAAATATTACGTAGTATTTGTTCTACTTATAAAATTTTAGAAGAAAAAATACACGTAAAATTTGAGCTATATTCTATCAAGATAATCTATGATGCATGTGTTAAAGGGTTAGGTAGGTAGGTAGTATAACATAGACGACTAGATTTTGTTTGGTAAATATGAAGGGTTGCTAAGTTTGGTAAGCACTACTTAATTGATTAGTCCCTCTGAAAATGCACAAGCACAACTTTTGGTCTTTTTTCGTTTGTGAAAGGCTAAGTTCAATCAACCAAATTTTAAAGATGCGCACTAAATTCTAGTTTCTCAAGTTTGCTACCAAGTGCCACCTAACAAGTATTGTAAGTTTGTAACTCTTCCCTCCTTCATTGCCAGCCCGAGGTAGGTTGGCCAACATGTGGTATTGCTTCCATTGAATGATTATAATTTGAAGTACTTGGTAAAAGGGAATGATAACAAGTTGAATTTTGATATTTAAATGAGTAAAACTAAGCTATGTTTATATTCACCTTATTTATGCATTAATATTATTTTCTGAAAATTCGACTCACTTACTATTTTTATAGTCAATTTTAAAAAAAAATTTGACTATATTTTATGATCTAATTTGTACAAAAGAAGTAAAATTAGCATGTGAGATTTTAATTTATTAGACTTGTGGTAGTGTAAAATTTTCAAATATCCACATTTTAGAATTTATAATTATTTATATACATTATCAAAGATATTAGTGATCAAAGATGCACATTAAACACCACACAAATGTAAAGTAGGTCGAATTTTCAAAAAGGAAAATTGAAAAGAATAATCTCATGTTTGTCACATTTTCTCAAAACAATCCCACCATTTGATTAATTTGGATATAATTTCACCTTTATGCCATATGTTCGAAATAGTAACTGGTTTATTTCCAGATGGGGGGTAAAGTTGAAATTATTTCCAGATTAATTAAAGGTGATATTGTTTTAAACATGTTACAAATGTGAGATTATTCTTTTCAATTTTTTCCAATTTTTATTATGCATAATATATTTTCTTGTGTATATAATATCGATCTTTATTAACATGAATACAATATAAAAGTCTAATATAACAATACATATGAGTATAATTTAAAAGAAATACTTCCTTGTTTCTTTATAGTTGCAAGTTGCAACACTTCTCTTTTCATGTTTGCCTATGCATGATTTCAATCGTTAATATCTTTAATTACCAATATGTGAGCACGGGGTGTTTAGGTGTATTTATTGAATGACAAAACCGAAGTTTTCTCTTCTTTTTGTTCCTTCTTTGCTATGACTAAGACTCAATTTGATGTGACTGTGAAATGTGTCCGGAGTGACAATGGTACAGAATTCAAATGCCTACTTCTGTATTTTAGTGAACATGGCATTCTATTTCAAACTTCTTGTGTTGGGACACCCCAACAAAATGGACGAGTTGAGCGGAAACATCAACATATCTTGAATCTGGCTCGTGCTTTGATGTTTCAAGGGAATTTGCCTATTGGTTTTTGGGGTGACTGTGTGCTTGGGGCAATTTATCTTATTAATCGTACCCCATCTAGATTGCTTCACAACAAAACACCCTATGAAGTGTTATTTGGTAGAGAACCGAATTTTGATGAACTAAAGGTGTTTAGCTGCCTTTGTTATGCTCATGATCAGAAATCCAAATCTGACAAATTTGCTCCTAGAAGTAAAAAGTGTGTCTTTATTGGCTACCTTCATGGCAAAAAGGGATGGAAATTATATGATCTTGAGACGGGTAATATTTTTGTGTTGTGTGATGTGCAATTTCATGAAACGGAGTTCCCATTTGATACACAAAAACAGTTCGAAAATTTCGAACAAAATAATGAGGAGATTGATTCGGATTTCTTGGATGACTTGGAACATGTATTAGAGGTGGGTGAGACCTCCCTTGATCCCGACATTCCTCCAGCAGAACCCCCCACCCCTACTGCTGAACTTGATGCTGCTACTGCTGTCTCTAACAGGCTGGACCGCAGCCAGCTTGTGGTATCCACCACTAACCGCAGCCAGGCTGCGGCTGCCACTGCTTCCCCTGCGTCTGCCGGCAGCACAGCAGCTACTGCTGCCTCCACTGCCTTTGCCAGCAACACAGCGGCTGCTACTGGCGCTGCCTCGAACAGCAACCTCATGGCTGGTCTGAGCTCATCTTCTTTTACTGTCGATTTGGGTCGCGGTCAACGTGATCAACATCCTCCGGGTTGGAATCGTGACTATGTTGCACATACTATATCTCTTATGATTCCATCTATCGCACCAAGTTCACCTCTACATCCAAGCTCCTCAGGTACTCCCTATCCTTTAGCACACTTTGTGAATTGTGAAAAATTTTCTATGCAACACCGTGTATTTATTGCAGCTGTAGACACGACCGTTGAGCCTCGAAATTTCAAAGAGGCAATGCAACACGAGGGGTGGAAAAAAGCTATGCAAAAAGAAATTTGTGCCTTAGAGGATAATGAGACTTAGGAAATGGAAGAATTACCTCCAGGGAAGAAAGCTCTCGGGTGCAGATGGGTTTACAAGGTGAAGCATAATTCAGATGGAACAATTAAACGATCAAAGGCTCGCCTTGTTATATTTACCAATCATTAAGTTGAGGGTTTTGACTATAATGAAACATTTGCTCCCTTTGCTAAAATGGTCACAGTTCGGGCATTCTTAGCGGTTGTTGTTGCGAAAAATTGGGAATTGCATCAAATGGATGTCCACAATGCTTTTCTTCACGGTGACCTTGATGAGGAGGTGTACAAGAAGCCTCCACCTGGATTCCATGGCTCACGGCCTGGCTTGGTATGTCGTTTACAGAAATCCTTGTATGGTCTTCGACAAGCACCAAGGTGTTAGTTTGCCAAATTGGCCGGCTCTCTCAAAAGGTATGGTTTTACACAATCGTATTCTGACTAATCTCTTTTTACTCTGAATCAAGGGTCGGTCCACCTCAGTGTTCTTGTATATGTTGATGATTTGATTGTTTCTAGAAATACTTCTTCTGCAATTTCACAATTCAAATCATATTTGAGTGACTATTTTCATATGAAAGATTTGGGTGTGTTGAAGTACTTTCTTGGTATTGAGGTTGCACGTAGTCCGGAGGGCATATTTTTGTGCCAACGGAAGTATACTCTTGATATTATTGCAAAGTCTGGTTTACTTGGGGCACGCCCGGCAGGTACTCCAATTGAGCAAAACCATACTCTGGCAAAATCAGAGACACCTCCTATTGCAGACCCCGAAATGTATCAGCGTCTTGTGGGTCGTTTGATCTATTTGTCTTTCACTAGACCCGATCTGGCATACACAGTTCATATTCTATCCCAATTCATACAACAACCTCGTCAAGATCATTGGGAGGCAGTCCTTCGTACAATTCGCTACTTGAAGGGTTGTCTGGGTCAAGGGATTCTATTGAGTTCAGATTACGATCTACATTTGACAGGTTGGTGTGACTCGAATTCGGCTAGTTGTCCTTTAACGAAACGTTCGATTATTGGTTGGTTGGTGTTTCTTGGTGGTTCTCCTATTTCTTGGAAGACTAAGAAGCAGGATACTATTTCTAAATCTTCTGTTGAGGCAGAGTATCGTTCGATGTCTAAGGCCACTGATGAGTTAAAATGGTTGAAGGCACTACTCGGCAGCTTGGGAGTTTCGCATCCGCGTGCGATGAACTTGTTATGTGATAGTCAATCTACGTTGTATATTGCGCAGAATCCGGTCTTCCATGAGCGCACTAAGCATATTGAGATTGACTGTCATTATGTTTGGGATGCAATTCAGGAAGGGATTGTTCGTCCGTTGTATGTGAAGACAACGGATCAACTAACGGATATTTTCACTAAGGCGTTAAGCAAACATCAATTTTTGTATTTACTCGACAAGTTGGGCATTTGTGACTTGCATGCTCCAACTTGAGGGGGGTGTTAAGCCTTAATATTGTAATTAGCTTTTGGGCCTAGTTTATGCCCTAATATGTTTTTAGGTTGTATATAAACCTTGTCATACAGAAATACAAACTAAGGAAAATCAATTCTTGACAAAAATTATAAACATTTGATATTAAAATAGTATAAATCGAGAGAATGTAATAAGATCCCACGTGATTATATTTTTATATAGTTATAAATTATCAAAGCTAATCAAAATGAAACACATACAGTAAATAATATAAAAGTGTAAAAAGTCAAACTATTACAATTATAAAGTAAAAAAAAAAATATATAAAAAAAATGAAGGAAGTATAATCGTGGGAGCTTTGTAAAGTCGGGAGGACTCGTGGGCATATTACCAAAGGGTAAATAGCATATACTCTTGCGAAATAGCCCACTTTCACCTTCTTCCGCCCACTTCAAAGTCTCAGAGACAGACAAATAAACCCAAAAAACTCGTCAAAATCTACAACAACCTTGTAAATTTCAGGTGACTATATATATAAACTCCCAGTTGCTATCATTTTATTTCCCATAATAATCAGAAGTAACACTTTTTTTATCTTTCAGTCTGCCAAATTCGAAACCCCGCGATTTCACTTCTCTTCGTCAACGTTCTCTCTCCTACCAACCTTCACAACTCAACAAATTTTAATCCCTCATTTTTTTCTCTCGGTTTCATCGAATATTCGAGCTACTTCCCTTCATTTTCGTAAGATCTCTCTCTTTTTCACTCTTTTTTTCTTGATTTTTTTCATCATTTTTGCTTTATTTTATTTTATTCTTCATTTAAATTTCTGGGATACTACCCATTTCTATCTTGTTTACATGAAATCGATCTTTGAACTTTAATTTGCAAGTTTGATTAATTGGGTTGTTGGGTTTATCAGTTTTAATTTCTGGGTTGCAAATGTTGAAGTAGATGTACTGCCATCTGTTTTGATTTAGTTGTCCCATCACTAGTTCAAATTTCGATATCAGCGTGACGATTAATTCCAGACAGAGGGTATAGTTCTTGGTATTTGTGTTTTATCTGAAATGTAAGTTATGACATGTTTTTGGTTGGTGACGTATTATGCCCATAAATTTTATATGAGTGTTTGTTTTGAAATGGGACTAATCTTGTTCATTCTTGTAATAATTGTTGCTTGCAATTTGATTTTATTTGAAGTATAAGTATGACTGTTGTAAACATTATTTTTTGCGTTGAAATCTTGTTATGTGGAAATCTTTCGTAAATTTGCTGTATTAATGTGTTGTAATTTACTGAATATGTTAATCTTGGAGTAGAATGAACGGATGTGATATGCATAATCTTGTTATATTGAATTCTTGAGTAATAATGCTGAAAATAGATGTAATTTCATTGTGGGGACCGACTGAATTTGAAATTCTTGGAGTGTAATGAACTAATGCGATGTGCAAGTATGCAGATGTTTTATCCTGTTATGCTGCTCTGCTTTTGATTTTTGTTATTAACTTTATGTGCGCTTGTTGCTATGTTAGATTAATTGTTTATGTCTTAAGCATATGTGCGTAACTGCGTAATCAAATGTTCGCATTATTGTATGGCTGAATGTTATTAACTGTGCAATGTGCTACTCTTGAGTATCTTAATTCCTGCAATTTGCATTCAAAATGGGCAATAATATAAAGTGTTTTATGTAAAATATTCAGAATGGCTTCTATGGTGTTAAGACAAACTATTGGCATCATCCAATCTGCTGGTCCTAGCTGTAGTTATGGGCCTTCTAGCTGCCATCATGATTCCCACTATGCATCAGTGAAGTTTCTACCAAAGGTTAACAAATTTAGTCTTGGACATTCAACAATCGACAGCTTCAGCTCCATTCAGAAGCGTTCAGGTGTAATTCAGGCCTCAACATCTCAAGTCTCAGCTATGGATACCATTTCATCGCCATCAGATGACCTCACCAATGACAAACCCAAGAAACCAAGTAAGCTGTTTAGTTTTTTGTCGGTTTTGCCTTAGGAAGTTATGGTTGGTAGCATTCTGAAAAATTCGTTAGTTCTGCAGCATACATGATCAGATGGCTGAATACATTGAGTTTCATTGTTGTGTGATACTTTCCTTTTCGTTTGTTTTTGGAGAATGATTTGTATCTGTAGTAGCTTCTAAATTGTTTTTGAATTT
Organism: Chenopodium album; assembly: GCF_948465745.1. Classification (NCBI taxonomy): domain Eukaryota; kingdom Viridiplantae; phylum Streptophyta; class Magnoliopsida; order Caryophyllales; family Amaranthaceae; genus Chenopodium; species Chenopodium album. Next base: position 39,863,063 of record NC_137849.1, read on the forward strand.
CACTGACAGGTGAGGCATCTCTTATACTGATAAGACACGGTGAATCTATGTGGAATGAGAAAAATCTTTTCACTGGCTGTGTTGATGTGCCATTAACGACGAAAGGCGTTGAGGAAGCAATTGAGGCTGGCAAGAGGATCAGCAATATACCTGTCGATATGATTTTTACATCTGCTCTGATTCGTGCTCAGATGACCGCCATGCTTGCCATGACACAGCATCGACGCAGGAAGGTAATGTCCTGTGTGATTTGATTTTATATGGTTGTTGTGTTGTGGATACATTAGGATTTTTTACTTTTTATTGTTAGATCTCATGATCATTTAAATGATTGAGGTGAGCCCCAAATTTTTCATGAACCTCTTAGAGTGCTGGAAGCTTAACTTACTTGGGGTAATTGAGATTCTTGAATTCTAGACAATCCATTGCTAGGTTTAGAACCTTGAGTGGAAGAGCTGAGAAATAAGTAGTTAATACAGCTTCAAATTTTTGTAAATTTGACCAAACATTTTCAAGACCAAATGAAAAGGCTCAAAACTTCCTTTGTTTCAATAAACAGAATATGATTATGAACTGTTATGGCCAAAGGCCTTTGAGTCTTGCTAGAGCTTCTGGGGACTGCCTCCATATCTACTCTCTGGATTTTATTTTATGCCTGTGTAGCTTTCATGTACCTTCACCTTATGCATAACTACTCTCTCCTTCAGGTGCCCATCATCATGCATAATGAGAGTGAACAAGCTAAGCAGTGGAGTGAGGTTTATAGCGAGGAGACAATAAGCCAGTCAATTTCAGTTGTCACAGCATGGCAATTGAATGAAAGAATGTAAAGCCTCTGGTTCTTTTTGGCTCTTGTCTTCATGTTTTAATTGTTTCAATGTGTTACATGTAAAATGTATGTGCTTTTCCAGGTATGGAGAGCTTCAAGGACTCAATAAACAAGAGACTGCCGATAGATATGGGAAAGAGAAAGTTCATGAGTGGCGTCGTAGTTATGACATACCTCCACCAAATGGAGAGAGTCTGGAAATGTGTGCTGAAAGAGCAGTCGCTTATTTCAAAGAAAATGTATTAATTTCTCCCTTGATACTATTTTGCTGGAAATGATTTTAGCAATCAACTGATCTTGAAATGCAACTTGCAGATAGAACCCCAACTCCAAGCTGGAAAAAATATAATGATTGCTGCTCATGGAAATTCACTAAGATCTATTATCATGTACCTTGACGCACTAACATCTCAAGAGGTGCGTGTGTTTTTTACTCAAAAGGTTTTTAATGGTTTCATGTGTTTCTCTTTTAATCACTTAGCCATTTGGTCCAGGTTATCAGCCTTGAACTTTCTACTGGAATTCCCCTGCTTTACATTTTCAAAGAAGGAAAGTTTATGAGAAGAGGAAGCCCTGTAGGACCCACTGAGGCAGGAGTCTATGCATACACAAAAGTATGCTATTCTTCTTTGTTTGGCATTTTGGTTCTCTTGGCTGGTTTCAGCTACATTCTTCTTGACATGAAGCTGTGTTAATTCAATTAAATGCAACTGCACTTTGATTACAACTTGCAAGCACTAGAAATGTGATTTTTGAATCTTTCATACCATATGCCTTGTTCCATGACTGAAGTATATGATTTTCTGCTGCAGAGATTAGCTGTTTACAGGCAGAAGTTGGATGAAATGCTCTGATTATCGATTTCATTTTTAGGCAAGTCTTCAACCCCTAGCTATCTGCTGAAAAATTATCCATGTCACATCTAGTTCTGTTTTGCGGTCTCAGTCCTGATTAGCTCTGGTGTATATGTTTCTTGTAGGCCTTTGCATCCGGTAATCCTTAATCACACAACTGGCTGGACGTGAAGATAAATTGAAAGTGCAGAAACAAAAAAGTGGATATATCGACATGAACTTAGATTGAAAGATCTTATAGCTGGTTTTTTCAGCTACTTTTTTTTAGTTTGTTAGGCTTCAGTTTTAGGGTTATATGCCAGTATGGCACTTGTGATGGTTTGCAAGGAACTATAACATACATAGTATACTTTTATTGTTTTGTAATTGTAAAATTTGTTAGTGATGCTTTGACAACCATGTTATAGCTACATTCTCAAGCTTACAGCTTGTTTCCAGTATATGCTGACTACGTTACACGGTGAAGTTTTTGAAGGTTGTAAACTTGTAATTGGCATAGAATATATCCTATGATACCTTTGTTTATTCTATGTGGAGCAACTACCTACCTATTAACCAATCAAACAATTTTAAAAGCTATTTTTATTTAATTGACTTCTCAATAATACACCCCTGTTTTTCCAGGGTTGTGAGAGGGTTGCATAGTCACGTGACGCAACCATTGTATGAGAAAATATGTAGTGGTAAGATTGTTAACTAGTTTGAAGTTTATATTAGTGGAAAGTTTTCGTTCTTAACACCTCTTTGTCAACCTAATCAGTGAAAGTTACTCCATCCGTTTCAATATGATAGTCCCATATAAAATCAATTACATAAAATAATAAAAGGAGAATATTTGGAATCTAACATTAAAGTAAAAACAATTCATAAATAGTTTTGCCTTATTTAAATTTTTTGATTTTTTTTAGGAAATCATTAGCCTTAATTGCATAAATCAAGGGAGTAATTTCTTTACTTAGAATCATGTTATCAATTCACAATCAATTAATTTAACAAATCAGAATTTAATATGTATAAAATAGGAAATAAAAACTAAGTCAAAAGTGGAATACATTCAATATGGGTAGATCTTTTTGAAATGCCTAAAATAGTATATGGGACTAACAAATTGAAATGGAGGGAGTATGTCCTAATGAATCAAATTTCACCAGGAAAAATTGATCATTGTTCACATAATGTAGTAACTGTCATTGTCTTCTTTGACATTATGAATTGGCCAACCTATTTAATCAAAGTATCTAAGACTTGTCAATATGACAATATCTAACTTCTACTTTTTCATAGAGTTTTTAGAAGAGAGACCACTTGACTATTCGAGAGGTGTCCAGGTAATTACGAAGTCCTAATTAGAGTTAAGGTAGAAAGGAAAAACTTACTATTAATTAAATGTTTAAACCTCTTTGTGAGAACTAAAATGAACAATGCTGAGGAAAAATCACTGTTGTTTGAATACAGTTTCAAAGGATTATTTTACATGAAAAATCCACAAGTAAAGTTTGGCATATAGAGTAAATCAGAATAGTTGCATTCTTCATTTGTGGTATGGCAAGTTGGTTGTGGCAACACCCGGTTCTGAAATCGATGGTCTTTTCCTCCCTTCCCCAGTTGTATTCTTCTGAGATTGAGGTGCACACTGCTTCGCTTTGTAAACAATTAACATGTCAAGGATCAACATAAATTCCATTAGAGTCCCTTTTCTGTTGATGAGGCAGCAAAACTTGAATTGCATATTTGCATACATGATTCTAAAGAAAGGATTATTCGCAAGAATTTGGTCTACATTGTTAGTACATCATACCAAGAGATTCATCGGACTCATGTTAGCCTCTTAGCTATCATATCAAGCTTTAATATGTCCAGGATCTTCAAGGCTTATGTTAGCCACTGACAAATCAGCATCTGGAGTAGAGGATTGGGAATCCTCAGCGGTTGATGAAGATGGAGTACACCTGCCATCGTTTTCTGAGTCTTCCTCCTCAGATGGATCATCGTTATGTGAGTGTGAGCTCTCATGAATAAGACCACCGCGACTGGAGGCAACAGATGCATCATTTCCTTCCTCCCAGTAAGAGCGCTTTTTTTCATCATCCTCTTTCATTCTTTGAGCGTACTTTTGAATATCAAAACCTTCTGAACTATTCCCCCCAAATGCAGATTCAAGATGGTCCATGTCAAAAAGTTCCTCCATGATCTTCTTGGAATTTTCGTCATCAGCATAAACAAACTTCACCTTCTTCCGAGTCTTAGGCTCCAAAAAAGGTTTGACTAACTGGAATGAAATAGAGGCACGGTTGCATTATTCAAAATATCTCCATCTAAGCTGGACTTTAAGTTTGAAAAGTATACATGTATATTCTTGCACAAAATGTCGGCTTCATCAAAGTAAGAAAGGAAAAGCAATTACAGGGTTTGAGCCCTTTGAAGTACTCCAGAAAACATGACATGCAGAAATAAGCAACAAGATGTCCAGGAAGGATTAGTGCTATCAGATAAGGAAGGAATACCTTGTAAAATTGTTCGAAAAACTTAGGAGGATTATACAAAACAGCAACACCCAATCTTTCTGGATAATGGTTTTGTAGTACATGAGCAGTTTCTTTTGCTGATTTGACTGAAATATTTGTTAGATTGAAATTCCAAAAATCAACCAGCCAGACCATCTGCTCTTGATTAGGTGGTAAGTGTAGGATGGCATTTTCCATGCAATATACCAAGTATTTTATTTGTCCTGATACAGACTTTGTGTTCTGCAACAAAAACACCCAAATCAACCAGTCATTAACAAGTATGCGAGTATATAAAACACAATGATAACCTCTCAAACAGTAGAGTGAAAGAACATGAATTCCATGCCAGATGCCACAAAGAACAACGCCACTAAAATCATAGTCTTAACAAGGCTCAGCGAATGCCCATAGATGTTCTTCTTTGATAATTTTCATTACCACTTATTACAACCATTCATCATCTTTTTCATTACCACTAGGATATTAGCATGCATATCCACAAACTCACAAAGGATATTCCATCTGCAAGCTTAATATGATATCAGAGGAGCCTGTAGGAAATAAACAAGCAGAAAAAACAAGCCCATTTATGACCTTACACGGACCACCAAACACATAATGCACACATCCACGGATCCACCATACCCTACATGATCTACATTCATATGAAAAATATCATCTCATCTTTCTCATCAACAAGAAAACGATACCTGACAACTAGGACGCATGACCAGGACAGGTCTCCCTTCCTTATCAACAGAAGTTGATCTGTAAACTTTGCCCGAATCAGCTTCACAAGCAACATCTTCCTAAATCAATGAAAACAACATATAAAGCTTCAAGTTACAATCAATTTTCAACATTTATAAACATTAAAAGTACAGAGCATAGAACACAAATACCCAGCAAATTTGTTTAGTCTCAAGTTACAACCAGTTGTTAATATTTTTGGACAAAACAAGTACAGACCAGAAGAGCACCCACATACCCAGCAAATATGTTCAGGCTTGTATTCTAATCTCCATTTCAAAGAATCTTTCAACATCTTTGTGGCCTTTTTAACATTCCAATTCCGTGCTCGCAAGTATCTTGAAACTAATTCATCAGAGCAAAACTTAGACAGCTTCTCAGGGATCAGATTTAATGCCGCCCTTACCTCACCAATCTGCAAATACTCAACGCCATTAAAACCCATATATAACAATGTCAGAAGGGTTGTGTTAGCTCCCCTGGCAAAATTAATTGAATTAACACGAGTCTACGAGCTTATGATGCTGGAAAATACCTTCTTTAGCTGTTCTTCATGTGGCAAAGATTGTTCATGGGCATTAGAAGCAGTCTTCTTCAAATTTGTACTCATCACTATTGAATGGACAAAAACAATCAAAAAATTAGGAATACATATGTTATAAATATCATCATTCCACTTAAGAAAACTATAAAAATACAACATCTGTGACATACTAGAGTAAATTCAAAGCGTATTAGAGGTATTGGGATAATGTTAATGTCGTAGAAATTCAACCATTTAATAGTTGTCTTGGTCATTTCATGAAATATAAGGTACTATATGTTTATGGATAGTGATCAAGGCATAGCTGAGAGCTGATTACCCTAATAAAACAAGAAATAAAAACCATTCAAAATCTTTGGTACGTATCTTGCAGATTTTATTCGATTATATTTCATATAAGCCAAAATTACAGTCTAATACATCCATATTGATCAAACTTGATATGATCAAATTATAATATTATTATTTTCTTTCATTTTTGAAGGGTTGACTGAATTTAAGTTAAAATGGCAACCAATAACCCAAAAATCAAAAAATAAATTATAATAAAATAAACCCAGATTAATCTAATAACCCTTTGGTCAAATTCAAATTCAAATTCAAACTCAATTTCAAAATCCAAAATCAGCAATGAAACAGGAAATCATACAAACAGTCAACAACCCCTCAATCAAAGGTTTGACCAACAAGAAAATCTGATTAACATAATCATCATAATTCAATTATTCAAAGTGGGTGTAATAACATGTATAATAAACATAATCAAGCCAAACAAAGAAAAACAGAAAATAACATAAAATGTGCATTAATTAAAAACGAAGAAAAAGAAGTAAACCTTATGAAAATTGTTTGTTGTTGCAGAGACTGAGTGTAAAAGCTAGAAAGAGAGAAAAATGATGTGAAGGAGAAGATGAAGGGCTGGGTTTCATGTGATATGTTGAGAAGTTGTAGTAATATTGAGAATTAAGGACGCATGAATATTGAATTTGAGTTATTGGTGATTTTGTTGTTGGACTTGTCTCTCTTAACTTTTTTCTATTTGTCCATTTTTGTTTTGGTTTTGGGTTGTGGCCCTTTTTCTTAGTCAACCGTACACGTTCGTATCTTGGATGCCTTCATTTATTTTTACTAAAAAAAAAAAAATCGAGATGGTCGAATTAGCTAGTTTAGGTGGTAAAGTTTGAGATAATTAGAGCAGGTTTTGATGGTTTAGTTAATTACACTTTATACGACTTAAACTTTGTATTACATGGATTTCGGTTGTATTGATAGGGAATTATGATAATATGTTATATGGTAGCTGAAGTATGTGTCATTATACCGTAATTAGTGTTTATTATTAGGATTTTTTATCGAAAAGTATCAATTAAATATACATTTTACAAAACCAAACAATTACAATTTTTGTTTTTATTTCCAAAATCTAACTTAAAATAAAAAAATTAAAAAAAAAATTGATACCCACATGGATTATGTCAAAACTTCCGTTTATGAACTCACTTCTTTAGTTCTTTTGGACATGTTTAGGGCCTGTTCTCATTTACTGAAATGAGTTGAACTGAACCGAATTGAATAGAGCTGAAATGAATATTTTATGAGAAGGAAATTAGGAGTTGAACTGAACTGATTGGAGCTGAACTGAAATTAAGCAGAAGTGAACAGACCCTTAGTCATTAGCTTAGTAGCTGATTGATATACGAGTAGTTGGTTTGACTAAAATGTTATAAATAGTGGATTGCATAAAAATGTTTGGTAAATATTAAATGCTATCGTCGTTCTATTTTAGATAATAACTAGTGTGTGGCTCACGCGATGCTTGGTTTTTTTTTTTTGAATACTTGTAAATGAATAAACAGGTTCACTTTTGTCAAAAAAAAAAAAAAAAAAAGAAACAGGTTCACTCTTTATTATTTATTTGTTCATTATTGTTTATAATTATAATAGTTTTTCATTAAACCTTTGAATAAATTAATTATGGAACAAGTATTGATTAAATATACAAATGTGATCCTGTCAAAAAAAATTATATAAACATGTCCTTTGTTTAAAATTTATAATATAATGAAAATAAAAACATAATTATTATCAAAATAATTAAATAACTAAAATTAATTTATAACAATAGTTAAATTTTCTTGCTTGTATGTATTACCTCGATTAGCATAATTAGCAAATAATAGGGTCAATTTTTTATTTTTATTTTTTTTAAAAGAATTGCATTTATTAACTGTTCAGATCTCCATCCAATCCATATAGTTATATATTTATGAGTCAAGTATAAAAGCATGATTAATATATGGATGAGATGGTAAGACACTTAATGCATATTTTTGTGGTTATGAGTTCGAATCTCATGATATACTATACTTATATATTAAAAAGCGTTCCTAAAACAGAATATCTTCCACGTGTCAGCAATATGTTGTGTGATCCCTTTATGGCCACTTAATGCATATTTTTGTGGTTATGAGTTCGACATGTCAGCAATATGCGCCACATGTGTCATTATAAACATGACATGTAACAAGACTTGAACTCAAGACCAACAAGTCTTAAGTTAAAAGTCTTACTATCTTAGCCATTTATCAATTATGTTTTTTTATCCAACAAAATTATAGTTAACTTTAAAAAGTTAATTTGTGTCTTATTATACTATTTGTTTCCATTATGTAATGATTGAGTTTGACAACTAAACGATGTTTATAGCAAGACTTAAACTCAAAACCAACAAGTCTTACTATCTAAACAGTCGAATTTGATTAGCAAATTAAACAAGCACAAACTAACAACCTGGGGCATCACCCGGGCCACACGCTAGTTTTTATTAGAATATGCTCATAGTTGAAAGATGACATGGCGAGGGTGCCACGTGGCACATAAACGTTAACGCTTTTTAATAAATAAGTATAGATAGATATAGATTTGGATCTTGTTAACAACTTAAAAGCATCTTAATGTATATTTTCATAATATCAAACTTCTTATAATTTTCTCACTGGAGATTAGAGATATTTTGTGCATTGACAAATATATAAAAAAGAAACATGTCAACTAAAAAAGAACAAAAGTAGTTTTATCCCCTCTATTCTTGAATATCTAACACGTTATGCTAAAGACTTTTAGTATACAGAGTAATTTTCTAAGTCATAACTGTAACTATATATCTACAATTCTACATTGTCCTTCGTTCAAGGTCATAGCTAAATTTTCTAAACCCATAACTAAAAACAATCCGACCTGAAAATAACCCGAACTCAAACCTACCTGTCACCGTTGGTCTTTCTATAAAGATGGCATTGGTCGGGCCGGCTCGAGGCCCGGCACGACCTAGCATAAAAAAAGCACAGCACAGCACGGTACTATGCGTGTGGGCCGTGGGTCAAACCTGGGTCGCTTTTATTGGGGGATGCACGAAAAGACATGGCATGACAAAACATGCTAAATTCAATGTAATTTTGCTTAAACACGCAAACCCGACATGATGACACATAGGCTTGGCCCGTGCACGGACCAACTTTTAGAAAACTTTGGTCAAGCACGAAACTCGTGGCCGAGCGATGGGCCAGGCCTAACTAACCTCAAAGTACGTGGACCTGACACGGTCAGAGCTATCTTTTATCTTATTGTGTTGGTGTGGGGTGCGGCCGCGTGGCCTACCTTGGGGAACTAGCATTGAGATTGTGCTCAGTTCATCAGTTGTCAACGACCAGAAAAGAAAATTCAGGCTGAACTATATCTCAGCCATCACCCTGTAATCACTCACTTTCTCTCTCCTCTTCTACTAATGATTCATTGATCACTGAACTCCCCAAAAATGTCAAATAGTTGGAAAATCATATTATCAGTGACATTATTTGCTACATTATTTGACATTTACCAACATCAAATTACCATTCCCTCTTGCAAAATTGCAAATGCTAATTCCAATCAAACACTTTTCGATGATTTTGACCATAATCATGAAGATTTAACAGCCATTCTTGTCTCCAATTTACTCTTACGCGGTTCTGATTCTTCATTCTTCGATTTGTTCTTCAAAGACTACTTTTTGTCCCAATTCTTCTCGGTATTTTCCTTCTCCTAATCTTTTGAATTTGCCCTTTTTTCAGTTGTTTAGTTTTTGCAAAATTCAATGTTAGTTGTTCCTTGAAGTTTGCTATTTATGGATTTTCGTGTAAAGTGCTTAGATTATGTATGTTATGATAGGTAACTTCAACCTTATTTGCTGAAAGATGAACTGGGTTTATCCCTTTTTATATTGTAAGTTATACTATTGCAATGTAAATATTGATACTCTATGTGCTCATTTTTTTACTTCAAGTACCCGTGTTGGATACCCGACACTCTTATGTGTTCGGAAACCTCGTTTAAAACCCGAATGTTTGGGAAAATTGGTAGCTTTGACTTTGGCAGACATACCACATACTGATATGAGATACTTATAAGTCATAGCTTGCCAAGTCCATTAGATTGGTGCTTAATTTAGGAGTAAAATATTATAATCATAATGCTTAATTCTATAAAAATAATCAACAAATTGCTGCTTGATCATGAAAAGTTCCCAAATTCTAGTTTATGAGTTGTCTGACCTTATGTCAACTTAGTTTATCTTTATGCAAAGGATTGGTTTTGATCATTTGATAAAAAACGGGACGTAGAAGATTGTTCTATTGAATGACTTGCATTGTGAATTTGAATGTACCTAAGTTAAATGACTATCCTGTGTCTATTGTATGTCGAAAATCATCATAGCTCGGTTATGATAGGAGGACTTATTTTACCTTTGTTAGTTTATGGTAGACAAATTTGTACTTCAAGCTACTTGAGGATCCGTGTCCTGACTTTTTATGTGACAGAATTTTCTTCAGAGCTTTGAAGGATCTTCATTCTATTCAATTATGTTATAGAAGATAAACATATGCATATAAGTTGTCTATACATTAGGGATAAGTGGGGGTTTCTTTCGAAAGCTACCTTTAACTAGACATGATGTATAGTTTTGAGTTGTCTGTATAAGTTGTGTGATCCCTTTATGTTAGTTTCAGCTCTAACTAGTTCATCTTTAATAACATCAGCTACTATGATTGAAGCAGAAATCTTTTGATATTTTGAAGCCTGATATACTTTTAGTCCTTGGAGATCTTTCCGCTAAAGGATTTGAGTTGACGAGTAAAAAATGGTCATCTGTGGTAGAGCAATTTGAAAGGATTCTAGGTCCCTATCTTCACCTGCCTTTTCATGTGACTCTGGGTGACAGGGATATTGGAGAATGTAGTAAGTTGAAGGCCAGCTTAGTGCGCCGGGTTGCTAGCAGTTTCCCAGAGCTGAATCGTGGAGGCTGTGGTAGCTTTGGGATAAGCAATGTTAGTTTCATCTCAATCAATGCCATGGCATTGCTTTGTGGCAACAATGAACTTCTGTCAGATGTTGAGACAGTTATTGAAACAGAAAGTGCATACTTACAAACACAATCTGAAGATGGAGAACAATCAGTCAAATTGAATGCTGCTGACGAAGCTTCCTATCAGCAAAGATGGAGAGATAATCCCGCTTCACCGCAATCTGGCCCTGTCCTTTTGCTTCATATCCCCTTGCAACAAATATCAAATAGCTACTGCAATCAAGAGAGCAGCTCCAGTGCCATTTGGAACTCTCTTCCAGACAGTCTGAAATTACTATGGAGGTGAGTTTTCTTGCAGATGTTTATATAAGTTGAAGGGATCACCTGTCTTTCCTTTCAGTTTTTGGAAATAATATAGCTCTTGTATTCTCGGCATTTGCCATCAGTTTGATTCATTATTCATGTTCATGTGTATCTTGGTCTATGTTTGGTGTCTAAAATCACCATTTTCATTTACTATATTCCTGTTCTTCCATGTCACATGTGATGAGATACTGGAATGCTGCTTATAAACCAATTTGCTGAAAAGTTACAATGAAACCTTACCTGTAACTTGTATTATGATTGTTTTGTTTTGCTCGATGCTTTGTTGGGGACGGCATATAGGCTTATATTAAAAATTTAAAGCTAAATAGTAATAAATACGGATATCCATACTCACAGAGTTTATGCTGCTTTGTCAGCAGTTTGCTGTATGTATTTTGTATCGTAATGTTGCACTTATCAGGAGGATCTATGTTGTATCTTCTTGTTGCCAGCTGCCTGTGTTGACACTGAAATTTTGTTAATTATTAGGTGTCAGATATATGTAAATAAGGAGATAATATAAAAAAAATATAAGATATTATCTTCACAATCTCTTAGAATATTTGATAGATATCTTGTTTACTACTCTATGACACTCTATATAAAGAGGGTCGTTTTTAGGGTTTAATTAGGTTTAGATGGAATAAGTCACAAAGACCCATCTCCTCCCTACTACCAAACATTGTAGGTACATAGTAGGGATTAACCCGACAAGGCCCCGTACTATAAACAAATATCAAAATCCTAGCCCTTTGGAGAGAGGAATCAAGAGATCTACGAGAGTTGTAACCCACAAATTATCAATAAAATAATTGTTCCCGTATATTTTTCTACCTCTTTAATTATATATCGCAGGTTTGAATTTTTATGGTTTACAGCCTGTCACTACTTTTTTTTTTTAATCTTGATTTATAGTTCTGCAAACAATTGAATTTCGTTGTTTTTGAGTTAATATGACATTAAACTGCTTTCAGGGCTGATACCGATTCTGGACCATATGACTTGCTGCACACTATTCCACCAAATGCATCTGAATACATCTTTCAGGCACTTAAACCTTGGTATTGCTATGGTTTTGCACCTTCAAAGTATCTTACTTGCTTCCCTTTTTTTTAATTGTTTGTTTGCTTCCTTCTTTTAATAATCCATAATAGTCTAGAACCCTAGATTTAATTGGTGCAATTACATTGCTCCTAGTTATTGGTATGACTAATGAATGGATACAGAAACACTGCTGAGTACCCTTATTATTAGTCTTATTACCCTTCCCCATCAGTTTTCCTCTCTTTTGATGATATATTGCAGGTTTGAATTTTTATGGTTTACAGCCTGTCACTACTTTTTTTTTTTTAATCTTGATTTATAGTTCTGCAAACAATTGAATTTCGTTGTTTTTGAGTTAATATGACATTAAACTGCTTTCAGGGCTGATACCGATTCTGGACCATATGACTTGCTGCACACTATTCCACCAAATGCATCTGAATACATCTTTCAGGCACTTAAACCTTGGTATTGCTATGGTTTTGCACCTTCAAAGCATCTTACTTGCTTCCCTTTTTTTTAATTGTTTGTTTGCTTCCTTCTTTCAATAATCCATAATAGTCTAGAACCCTAGATTTAATTGGTGCAATTACATTGCTCCTAGTTATTGGTATGACTAATGAATGGATACAGAAACACTGCTGAGTACCCTTATTATTAGTCTTATTACCCTTCCCCATCAGTTTTCCTCTCTTTTGATGATATATATTGGGTTTTTTATGTCTTTGAGTTTCTTATGCGTTCATATACTCATCTTCAAGAACTTAATATTGGTACATCATCATAGAACAAAAGTCTCTCATATTCATTTTTTTCCATAAATTGAAGTGTAAAGTGCTCAAAAGAGACACCTGACATGGAAGAAGTATCCATGTAAGATATTTTTAAACTGCTTTCAAGTGAGTGACAAAGAGTTTTCTTTTCTATGCTTTGCAGGATAATTTTCAGTGCTCACAGCCATAAATTTTGCGATATTATACACCCTGATGGGACACGTGAGGTAACAGTTCCAGCTTTGGCCTGGACAGCAAAGGATGATCCCGGTTTTATTGTTGCTACTTTCAGAAGGAATGAAGCAGTAGTTGTCAGGCATTTATCCCTCCCTAGAGAATCTCATGTCGTGGTTTCATTTATCGCCATTTTTGTTCTATCAATATCGCCTGCTGTCATAACAATTTTACTGCATCGACTGAATGTAAGATATGTTGGATGATATGTCCTCCACGTTTTTGCTTTATTTCCTGGAAAAAGAAAAAAAAAAAATCTTCTTCACTTCTGAATTTTGTTCATATGCTTTATGCTTTACAGTTTTTTAATCTTCCCTCCATGTGATCTGTTCTATCAGAAATCAGTTAACATCAACACTAGTCTCTAGGAAATGCTCAAAACTAATTTAGGAGCTTGTTATTGGCACATCACTTCAACTACATAAACTCTGTATGAATTGTAATTCATATAAGCTCACAGCTGACTATTGGTGCTCCCAACTCTCAAATGGTAAATTTTCTTCTCCCAGCACCAGAAAATAGCCGCTGCCTTTGATTGTTACCAATCCATCATCATTAGCTTTTTTTTAGTGCTCCCAGAGGCTGACATCAACTTCAATATCTGTTGACTCTCTTGCATCTAGACGTTTGTTTTGTAATCCTATATTCCTATCACTTATTTCGAAGGACCTGTGCATTTGAGCCCTCAGGTCTTGCTTATAGCATTACAGGATGCTAATTCAGCATCTACCAGCATCAACCCCCTGCTTTATTACTTTGATGATAATGACAATCCACAATCTTGGTCTGCTCAATTATATCAGTCCTGAACTCTGAGACCAATGCGTAGCATGTGGAGCCCATGTGAGCGCTCTGGGAACTTGATGATTGATTCTGGTAGAGATTGCTTTGGGATGAGTGAATTTAATATGTCTTTCTGAGTGGTTGAGAACTTGAGACCATATTCAACTGTATAAACCTTTCGGCCTTTTATAAATTTGGTAAGTTTGTTCAGGACTCTTGGATAACCTGATACCTGAATTTGGGCCTCGTTCTCATGTTCATGATTGGCACCTTAGGATCCCATGTAATTTGTAAATGGTAATTTCCTACCTATAACAAATGATGGACTTCTTAGCACATTAGAACATTAGTGGTGATTCTTGTGCGTTTGTTATGCTGAGAATTGAAGATCACTTTTCTTTTATTTGTGAACTCATGTATTACCTGAATACCTGGGTTATATGATTGCTGATAATGTTTTCAGCAAGGGCAGTCCCTGTAGTTTTCTCCTGGATAACCCATAAGATTATTCGAATATTTCCATCCTGTTTGTCAAAAGCTATATCCACTGGATCACTACAGAGAAGCATGAGGGCAACTCAGAACCTGTGCAACCCTGTAACCAGACATTGTTGCTACCTTGTAGACCCAAGTTTGACCTCTATTGGGTTTTTTTCCCCCTTAGTATTGATCTAATCCCATTACCTAAATCACAAAGCCAACTTCTTTAGCCATCTTCTCTACTGTGACGATTCCCAGCCCACCACCTATGTTACTCATATACAGTAGGCTGTAGGCGCCAACCAAGCAGCAGCCCAAACAACAACCTGAGCAGGTTGAGCAGACAGCAGGAAATCATGCCAACACCAAGTAGTGGATGGGTAAAGCAACTGTTTTGTCAGTGTGGTGTGGACAAGCATCAGCAATAAACCAATTGTTCTAGGTAGAAACTTAGGGAATTGGGTAGAGGATATAAATATCAGAGAAGGGAGAGTAGAAGAGCTATTCAGAAATTTGTAAGCTTGGGCATTTGGAGAATGGTGGCCAACTGTTAAAGACAGTTTCTGTGTCTTTTGAATCATTCACAAACATTCTGAATTTTTTACGACAACTCATATCAATTGAGAGTTGAGAGCTGACATGCATTCTCCAGTGCTGCACCCAGAATGATACTTTATGCTGCTAAAGGTGTCGCTTTTGGCTGTTGACAGAAGGAGATGCTTGTTGGTATTGCAGAAGAACGAGCTACTTTCAAGTGCCAGATTTTCTAGTTTGGACAATCATCAAGATGGCCTAGTCTCATCCTCACTGAGAACAGATTGTGGAGTGTCCTGTCGACCTCATCCTCTCAGAGTTTGTTCTGTTGCATTGCTGCTTTGTCTGCTTCCACAGGTAAGAATCCCAGTTGATATCCCTGCCTATAATTCAACTAGTTATAATATCTATGAATAGGGTTTGATAAAATGGAAACTGTTGTTTTAATTTCTTAAAGTTAATCATTTTTTTTAAGTGTTTAAGATACAGTTTTTAACATGAGACTAGTTAAAGCCTTACCACCCTCCCTCCTCTCCCCTTTCAGGGTTATTTATTTTAGATTGCTGTTCTCGGGAATTAGTCAATAGATTGGCTTGTGGAGATGTATTGGATTTAGGATTCATTGGTTTTTAAATGAAAGCAACAAGTAAAAATGAGTCAAATGACTTGTCTAGATTTCTCATTACCAACCTTAAAAATATTGGTGTCTCATCATGGATGATTGAAACAGCATCGCAATCTGACATGATATAACTTATCTACTTGCAAACAAAAAGTTTCTGCATCAAATTACACTTAAATGCAAAATCTAGGTCCCTAATTTGTTCAACTTAAAATGTCATTATTTCTTAAGATGAGATCTACGCTTAACTGATTGAGAACCCCCACTCTTTACTTGCAGTTTTAAGACTTTTAACTCTTTTAAGTAAGAGATCTCAGTCAGCATAACTGAAGGGTCTTTTGAGTGATTTGAGTCATTGACATGGTTGTGGCACATATTAAACCTCTTGCTCTTTGTTTCTTTATGCATTTTTCAAATAACCATTGGTACGTATTTAACTATTTACCATATCAGCTGACACCTGAGAGGAAAAAAAATTGTGAAACAACTGTTACTCTATACTCTATAGACCATTGTAGACTTGCTTCCTTGCTGGCAAGCAGTGGGTCTTCTCTTGGCCTCTACATCTTGGGTCCCTAACCATTATATATATATATATATATATATATATATATATATATATATATATATATATTCATGCCTATTGCTTCTCCCTCATTATACATTGCCCTTGCTTTTATTCCTATGGGCTTCACATTATTCATACCCTCTGGTAAGTTTGTATAGACGTTCTCATGTTTTAGTTCATATTGATTTTTTGCCATCAAAAGATTTTTTTAATGGAACATGTTTAGATTTTTCTTCTTTTGTTTTTCAAAGAAATAGAGTAAACATATTTGATACAGCTCTATATTGCCTTGACTTCCTTTTACCCATTGACTGTAGAGTGCGAATTTCTAGTCCCATGGGTTGCACGAGTTCCTAATGTAGGACTTTGTAAAATAGGTTTCCATTCAACTGATTATAAGTAGTTGGGATTCACAGACACCATTGCAGGTTATGATGGCTGTGGTTTTATAAGTAGTTGGGATTCGCAGACACCATTGCAGGTTATGATGGCTGTGGTTTTATATAAAGGGGAATGTGGGTGTGGCTTCCTGTCTGAGGCATGTGTGTATACAACTAATTGTGTGGGGGGGGGGGGGGGGGGGGGGGGGGGGGGGGGTGTGGTGTGGGGAGTCACGTTTCATCTTTCTTTTATTGCTCACCTCGTGGACATTGACTTGACTTGAAGAATGTAATAGACTAACCTAAGGAGGGGCAATATTAGTAGTCTAGTATTATTAGAGGTTAGAGTCTTTAGCGTTAGTATAAATAGAGAGAGGGAAAAGGAAAAGATAGGCAGAAATTTGTATTGGAAACACCTAGAGAGTTATGAACTAAAGCCATTGTTAGAGAGTGATAGCCTAAGGCTATTAAGCCTATCTTTTTGTAATTATTTTGCCATTTTCAATCAACTTCAAGCTTTCATCATTTTTTCGTTTGCCTTATTTAATAAGAAATACAAAGTGAGATAAGCAATCTATTACAAAGAAAGACACTTGTAGATACTTTTCTGTGTAAACATAAACACTGTTTAAAGCATACTTCATCTGATGCATAATTTGTGTTTTAGGTTACAGAAATTAATGAACAGTTTGCTTTCTCAATGGCTTCTGATTTCCATGTTGTAGTAGAAGAATGAAAAGCATATTTCATCTGACTCACGGGTCCCACTATAAGTTAGTAACCCAACCTATTATTTTATAGATCATCACTGATCCTTCACAGTAGCTGAGTAGCTTAATCCTTTGGTGTGAGAAGTTTTGTATGAACAACTTCCGGTGGGTTGGTGTTGATGTTCATGGAGTTTTCAAAAATAAATCATCAGTCAAGCAATTTGAACAGCGATTGGAAACTCTTGATCACCCACGACTAAAAAGTGAGTGCCTTCCTCTACCACCATAAGCCCATCTTCGTCAGCTCTGCTCAGGTGCTCACAAGGGCTGAAATTAAACAGGACCTCTGTTTTTTCCCCTGCTTTCAAGTTAACACTCTCAAAACCAACTAACTTTTTCATTGGACTTCCATTGGTTGTGTTTTCTTGCCTAGTGTACAACAACACTGGGTGTTTTCCTTCCATATCCCCTTCATTTTTCACTCCAACAGTTGCTAAAAATTTCATTGTCTTACAAGATTCTGATTCCATATCAGCAACAACAACATTCCTCATAGAATCAAAATTCTTAGCCACCTTGGCACTTCCCACTGAATTCAAATTCAAACTTTTTTGAGGAACTGAAGTGAACTTGTATTTGTAGGTTGTATAGCTGAGACCATGTCCAAATTCAAAGACTTTCCTGCCTCGGTAGAACCTATAAGTGCGCCCAGGGTAGCCTTTGGAAGGATCTGCTCTCATCCTCATGTCTGTCATTGGCACTTTGACAAACTGCTGCGGATACCAAGTCATTGGTAATTTCCCGCCTGCAATGATCACTAGTGTTAATTAGTTCTTAATCCACAAACTTATTATTACTGTCACCCCAAAATTGAGAATTAAAGTACAAACACCATTAACAATAATGATCCTATGTCAACATTGGCTGTTGGTAGGGTCTGAGGAAATCCTCATGTATATAGGTAGAGTAGATCATGGTACATGCTCAGTCATAGAAAATAATACAACCCATTTTTGGCCTAGGGCTTTGGCCGGAAATTTTCTGCCCTAATTTGAAAAATCAGGTCAGGCTGGTTTAGGCCAAGAAAATAGTCTATATGCAAGTTGAGCCATACTCAGCTCTATATGAAGTCTTGTCCATGAACAATCTGAGACAAGTAGCGTTTAAATCAACCCAACTCTTTTTTTCAGAATCTAATAGTAGATAAGCACAATCAATTTTAAAGAGAAACTCTAGTCAAAATCAATTAACCCAATTCCTTTTTTCTGAATCTGAGACAAGTAGTGTTTAAATTAACTCACCTGGGTTGTGATCTCCAAAAATGACTTGTGCGAGTGCAACACCACCAGCTTCACCAGGGTACCCTGCCCAGATGATACTGCCAATGTGTGGATCTACTTTGGCAAAACTTATATCAACTGGACCACCCGAGAGGATCACCAATACCACTGGCCTCTTTGCAGCTCTAGCCACCTGAGTGATGAGGTTGTATTGTTTACCTGGGAGCACCAAGCTTGTGCGATCATAGTCTTCTCTTTCTTGCGTTTGATCCAGTCCCATTACCAGCACAACATAGTCTGCTCCCTTTGCAATTGCCACAGCTTCTTGGATGGAAGTGGCGGAACAAGCTACATTGTTGCATCCTGGGTGATATCTGCACAAATAACAAATGAAATGAAGTTTGTTGTTCTTAATTGAGCATCTTTTGATAACATCAGACGAGCAGATTTGAAGTTTAGATAGTACCTTGTGTTCTTGATATAGCTCTGCAATGCTTGAAGTGGGGTAATAGAAGTGCATGGATGGCCATGATAATTGCCAAGAAGCGTCTCAGCTTTGTTGGCATTGGGACCTATGACAGCGAGGGAGGAGGGTTTTCCCTTGGGTAATGGGAGTAGCTTGTTATTGTTCTTTAACAGGACGATGCCAGATTGAGCAGCCTTGAGTGCTAAGGCTCGACTCTCCCGGGTGCACACTTGAGCGGGGCCAATACCCCCAAATATCAATTTTTTTGGGTTGCCATCAAACAAACCCAGCCTCATTCTCACTGCAAACAAGTTTTCAAGTGCCCTGTTTACCTGTGCTTCTGCCACTTTTCTTTGTTGTACTGCTGATTTTGTGTAGTTTTTCAGGTAGGAACCACAGTTTACATCCATTCCTGCATATTAGGAATTAGTAGTTACACTAGTTAGTTCTTGATTTTAATAAGACTTGAAAGTGGAGAATGGCGCTATTTGTGTAAGGAAAGTCATAATTACCAGCTTTTAGGACATCTGCTACTGCATCTTCAGGTGTTTTAGCATATCCTTGAGCATCATGTATTATCGATACTGCATCACAGTCTGACGTAATATACCTGATGCATTACTGTAGATATTAGTGTCTTGTAGATTATAGTTATGAGGTTACTAAATGTCAAACATTATGTTAAAAGTACTATCTACATCTTATCTTGGTCTCAAATAGGTGTAATTGTCTGTCATTTGATTATAAGCATATACTTGATGGACATTACCCGTCAAAAGCCCATTTTCCTCGAGCGATTTTAGTTAAGAGATTGTAATCAGCACAATTAGGAACTCCATTGACGCGATTGTAGGCACACATTATGCCACTGGCTCTTCCTTGGTGTATGCAGCTCTCAAATGGAGGCTGGTATGTATCTGCCATATCTTGTGCAGTCACCTGCACATACATATTTCCATGAAATAGAATAAGTTATCTATTTGCATAAAAATGATACCGGTATGTGCTATTATTTGAGTGCGCATATTGTTTCCTTGTGCTGTCTAGTTAAGGGATTATTTTGAAAATTTTAGAAATATGCTATAATAAAATCAAGGAAAATTTGTTATAATTGATCTTTTAAAGTGTAGGGGATAAATCTGTATGATACGAGGATCTCCACTTTTAATGATTCTCATTTGGTAAGATTCGAACTTGGTTAAATTCTTGATTTCATTTATTATTACTGACGACTTACAAGTTGGAGCCGTATAATCCTGAACTTTTTGTCCCTGGATATGCTGGTATAAGACAGAGTAACACATAAGGCGGTGTTTTGGGTTAAGACTTCAGAGAAGAATCTTTGAACAATGTTCCAAATCAAATCTCATGCTCCCTTTTCCCGATGATTATGGGGGGTGTACCACTAGTCACAACCATACAAAACTTAATAAAGGATGTGGGGTGACGCGGAAATTAGTAACATGGTGCTACACCTCGTCATCATTTTCGGCCAATGAAAAAATAACACGTTTCAACAACTTTTAATTACAGTAGGGAATAATGTTTTTTAGGTACAAGTACAATGTAACCTAAGGGCCTGTTCTGATTGACTGAATTGAGCCGAGTTGAATTGAACTGAATTGAATTTATTGGAGCTGAATTGAACTGAATATTTTATGAGAGAAGGAAATCAAAAACTAAACTGAACTGATTGGAACGGAACTGAACTGAACTAAAAATAATCTGAAGAGAACAGACCCTAAGTACTTCTAAGTTGATTTTTTATGTAAATTAGTTAGTGTTTGTACAAAAAAAGTCTTAAAGAAGTAAAATTTGCATAGCATGGTTGGTAAGGAGACTTACATGAGCATCAAAGACATATCGAGTGTTACCATTCCAACGGTCCAAATCATACGCTGTAAAGTGTTTGCAGCACGCAGACGCCTGAAGGCGACCGAGAGGCCGGCCGCCTCGAAAAGAGTCACCTTGCAAGCCTCTGACAAAGTACATTGCATATTTGCCCGTCATCAAAGGGTCTTCCCCGGGAGTCTCTTGACCTCGACCCCATCTTGGATCTCTAAAGATGTTAATATTAGGTGCCCAAAATGTCATTCCTCGTGCTTGTCCTTGGTTGTATACCCCTCTTGCTTCTTTTCCTATTGCCTTCATTTTCACATTTTTTGAATAACTTGTTGTCAATAATTAATTGTTGGGCCTTCTTTTGTTGGGAAATTATTGGCATTTTTTAATTTTCTCCATCTATGACTAACTTTATGTAATCGTGATGTATCATATCTTGAAGACAATTCTATTGTGAAGTACTCGTTATTACTATTAGTGGTACCATTTTACATTATTGAGGTGACTAAGGATTAAATGACATGACACAAAACATACTTTGTATGAGTAATGACACATAATGTATAAACTCGCTCTTAATCATTATGATGTCTTTAGGTTCTTAGGTACATCATTTTCAAATTTCATTTATTTGAAATTTATTAGACTTATTAGAACTTATATTAGTTGTAAACTTAAGTAACTCTAATTAGCCATAACAAAACTTATCTAAACTCTAATTAACTTTTATCTAAGCATGTTTTTTTCTGAAATATATTGAATCATAAGCCGTCTTTAATCTATGTGCATTTTTATTTACTCCTAACAATTAAAGTATACAAAATTTGACTATTGATTTCAGCTTAGAAAGAACAACTTCCAATAAAGAGTGTAATTAGACAGGATAATCAATACAACTATACAAGTAGGACATACTGAAGCAGAAAGTAACACAACCATTATTATGGACCATAGATTAATACTCCATTTTCTATTCTTAATCTACTTAAATCACTCTTTATTCCACGTATTGTGCTACTTTAATCATATTAAATATCAATATATTATTACTGTGTTTACAATTTTACATACTTTGTATGTGTTAGTCCGCACTTGACAGTATAACATGACAATGATACAATATGTTCACCCAAATATAATAGTCACATTAAACTTCGGCTGGAAATAATAGTAACATTGATAATGTGACAGATGTTACTATCTCTCTTATACCACCTTATCCTAATTTGGATAGAGAACAAAAAAAGGCTATCATCAAAGTAAATATGCAACTCTAGGAAAGGTAAAATTACCTGACCAATGCGGTACCAAAGTTGAACATCAAATGAAGCAGCAGTAAGAATAACTTGAGGAAAACTAGTAGCACCACGAATGCTACCATTAAGAGAAACACCGGGACCGGCATCGGCGACCCCGTGCAATGCCTCGGACCACCATTCGTAAGCCGGGATGCCGAGGCGAGGTATAGCAGGGGCAGTATTTACCAACTGAGAGGCTTTCTCGTCTAACGTTAAATGCGCTACTAAATTTTTGGCGCGTTGCCTAATAGGCAAGTTTGCTCTACAAAATGCGTATTTTTTAGTGCTTGGATTCGATGCATCGCAAGCGAATGGCGGCAACGCCGCTGTCGCTGCCTCGATGTTGGCTAGAATGAGTAGTAGCACCGTCGTAAGGACGGTTGCCGAAGAGGCTGAGTTTTGAAGGCTAAGCTTCATTTGGGTAGTTTTGGTTGGGAGTGGGAAGGAGCGTTAAGTGGAGTCTTATAAAGGAGTTCTATGTACTGTATTGGATTGGTTCATTCGGTGTGTAAAGGTTAAAAGACAGTGATACCCTTCTGCTTCCTACCTAAATGACATTTTATTACTCATATTAACTTCTTTGATTAACTTTGTCTCTGAGATAATTACTACCTCTGTTTCATATTATTTGTAACAATTAGATATTTTCTCTCTCTACTTTAAATCAAATCGTTGCAAATAATAGGAAACGGAGGTAGTACTATCTTCTTGATTAAATTGTCGTACTATTTATAAAGTCTTTTGTTGTATATAAAGCAATAAGAACGAATAATGAGAATCGATCTAAAATTCTTTAAATGTGAAAAGAGGTTTAAATCAACTGAGCTATCCCTCCTCGACATGATTTTCATGTGGATGACTTGCTAAAATTAGGGATTCAATGGTTCAAAGTGGAGCTTGCACCTAGAATTACGAGATATGGTCACGTTTTATTACAATTTGCTTGAGGAGAAGTCTGATTTATCACAAGTCACTGATGAAAAAGTATTTCTCGGTTGTTTTAAAGTCTGTTACTTCGCATTAAAGTGGCTTTTTACTGTTATTAATGACAAAAATGGGAGGACACGCACATCAAACTTGCTACTCCGTAAGTTGCTATCAAAAATAAAGCCCGGTAAACGAATATGTATTCACGAATCATAGCCCAATTATATGAGACCAAGCTAAAGTTACTTAGCCCATGTCATCTTCTTCGTTATTTCTGGCCCAACTTCTGCCAGAATAAGAAAGTTTTGGATATATAGTAAATTATTTTAAATTATAAATTAAAAAAACAAAGGTGAGAAAAACGCGTAAAGTAATTAGAGAATTAGTTTATTATACATCAGGTATCTAATCTCTTTACTTATCTATTTATTTATTTATTTGTTTATTTTTTAAGATAGGTGTGTTCTATTTACTTAATTTTCACTGATCTGAACTTATCTTAACTTATTTGAACTTACCTGAACTTATTAGACCTTATTAAAATTTATTTTAATTGTAATTTGTACTTGAGTAACCCTTATCAAAACTTATTAAACATGAACCGAATATATCTGAATTTATTACACCTGAAATAAGTGGAAAATAAGCTAAACAGAACAGACCCTAAGATTAAAAAACAATGGATAATGAACTAACGAAAGGAACAAATAATTAAAAAAATACTACAATTTGAAACCTTCATCTTACTAGAAATTTATATCAAATTGTGTTGGTGAAGATATGGCTTATGCCACGTCAGATGATGACTAGACAACAGTTTGTTAGAGATATTTTGTCATAACAGAATTCTAGCTGATGTAATAATTAGTTAGTGCAGGTTGTTATAACTGCCTAGACTATATATAGCTGAATCCTCTCTTCTGATCATTTACTTGATCAATCAATGATAATTCTCTCTTTCTCTCCTCTACATTTTTCTCTCTATCAAACTATGATCAAACAATGATTCTTCATCACTGTAACTTCAATATGGTATCAGAGCAGGAATTTATTGAAGATTTGTGAAGATTCTGCGATCTTTTACAGTGATTTCAGTAAGTTTTTGGCTTGAATTCTTCCGCATTATTCCTAAATTTGTGATAATCAACGTATTTTCATCGATAATTCATCGATTTTCATCGCTATTCTTGATTCAAATTTCTGCGGATTTAATCAAAATCTTGAGAGTTTGAACAAATTCTTTGATAATATCATTGTCTCGATCATTCGATTTTGTCTGCATTTCAATTTTCAGTTCAATTTTGATTGAAAATGGTAGCAAATTCATCAATTCCAGTAACATCTGATCCTACTTCACCTTATTACATCAATCCTTCTGAAAATACTGCATTACCTATTGTTTCTGAGAAGTTTTCTGGTGAAGGATATGGAGAATGGAAAAGAAGTATGATGATAGCCTTAGCTACTAAGAATAAGCTAGGGTTTGTGGATGGTACTTTTCCAAAACCTTCTGAATCTGATTCTAACTGTGCTGCTTGGAAACGTTGTGATGCTATCATCATTTCGTATATTTTAAGGTCTCTTGAGAATTCTATTGCTAGGAGTGTTCTGTTTTTGACTACTGCTCAAGAAATTTGGAAAGATCTTGAAGAAAGATTTTCTCAAACTTCTGGACCTCAGTTGTATTCATTACAACAGTCTTTAACAGATCTGAAACAAGGTTCAGATACTTCTATTACAGTGTTTTTTACTCAGATCAAGGCAATATGGGATCAGATTAATCAAATGAATCCTCTGCCTTCTTGTACAAGTTCTGGTTGTACTTGTACTCAGATTTTTCTAAAACAACAGCAAGAAGAAAGACTTGTGCTACTGTTGATGAAGCTTGACAATAAGTTCACAGCTGTAAGAACAAATATCTTGATGATGCAGCCCTTGCCAACGATTTCTATGGCTTACAAGTTGCTGGTTCAAGAAGAAAAGCAAAGACAGGCTAGTTTGGTTGATGAAGAGCCAAATAATAGATCTATGGTTTTTGCTGCAGATTATAAGAAGAATTACAGGAACTATTCTCAAGGTTCTAGAATGACTTTTCAGTCAAATGGTAATAAGATTGTGGTAGCAGGAAAACGACCCTTCTGTGATCATTGCAGATTTCCTGGTCATACTATAGACAAGTGCTTCAAGTTGAATGGTTACCCACCCAATGTTGCAAAGGGAAAGGGGAAGAAAGTAGCAGCTGTGGCACATATGGATGAAGATGGTGAATCTGAAGAACATGTTACCCATATTTCTTCTGATCAGTTCAATAATATTCTCAAGGCTTTGCAATCTCAAGAATCAGATCAGTCTGCAAAATTCCAAGCTCATGTTGCAGGTACTTGCCTTTTAACTTGTTCAAATGAGAAATGGATTGTTGATTCTGGTGCAATAGATCATATTTGTTCAAGTTTAGATTTGTTTGACAATTATAAGGTGTTTGATAAGAGTTCTAACACTATTACTGTAGCTGATGGTAAACATGTGCTGGTTGAACATATAGGGACAGTTGTTTTTGACAATGGTATAATATTGCAGAATGTGTTGCATGTTCCAGGACTGAAGTTTAATCTGATTTCTACTCATAGATTGTGTAGAGATTTGGACTGTGAGATTGTTTTTACTCATGATAAGTGCTTAATTCAGGGGCCAACTTTGAGGCAGTCAGTGGTTCTTGGTAAATTGGTTTCTGGATTGTATGCTGTTGATGATAAGAGTGTAGCAAATCAAGTTCAGGAATCATCTCAGGATGTAGCAGTTGCTGAAGCAGCAGTATATGGAAAGCTTGAAGAGGTTAAACTTTGGCATCTTAGGATGGGACATATGCCCTTCAATAAGTTGCATTTGGTTTTATCTGATTTTGATAATAAAATAGGGAAGGATATAGTTTGTCAAGTATGTCATAAGGCTAGACATACCAGAAAACCTTTTCCTGATAGTATTACAAGGTCTAATAAGTGTTTTGAGTTGCTTCATATAGATACATGGGGGCCATATAAAACTAAAACTCATGATGGGTTTAGTTATTTCCTCACTATTGTAGATGATTGTTAAAGGAATACTTGGATTTTTCTCATGAAGAATAAAAGTGATGCTGTGAAAATTTTTACAGATTTACTTGCTTTTGTTAAAACTCAATACAATAGCAATGTTTTGTCTGTGAGAATTGATAATGCAAAAGAGTTGTATGAGGGAGACATTCTACAAGTTTACAGGAAGCATGGTATTAGACATCAGAAATCTTGTGCAGATACACCACAACAAAATGGAGTTGTGGAAAGAATGCATAGACACTTGTTAGAGACTGCAAGAGCACTGTTTTTTCAGTCAAGAGTTCCAGAAAGGTTTTGGGGAGAGTGTTTGTTGACTGCTACACATGTGATAAATAGAATGCCTTTGAGTTCTGTACAGTTTGTTTCTCCATATGAGTTGCTGAATGGAAAGAAGCCAGATTTAGGGCATTTAAAGGTTTTTGGTTGCTTGTGTTATGTATCTACTTTGAAAATGGGTAGAACAAAGTTTGATTCAAGGTCTTCACCATGTGTTCTATTAGGTTATCCACCAGATCAAAAAGCTTATAAAGTCTTTGATCTGGAATCCAAAAGAGTGCTTATTTCCAGGGATATCACTTTCTATGAGAAACATTTACCCTACCATTTTGAAACACAAGATAAACCCACAAAATATCCAATTTTCTTACCAGTTCATACTCCTTTTGACCTAGACACAGCATATACAATTCCTTAACCTTTCCAGTTTGATTCTGAAACTGTACAACCTAAACCATTTCATGAAAATGATATTCAACCATTTACTCCATCTATACCTACATCTAAAACTTCCTCTATTTCCTTACCTCAAATCCAACAAGAAGTTGTTGTTCCAAACACATCTCAATCTGCAGAATTGAGACAGTCAAGCAGACCTAGAAAAAGACCTAGTTACCTGGATAAATATGTTTGTGTAACAGACACAATAAGCACTCACTGGTGTAATATTGTTGAATTTGATGTGCTGCCCTCTCCTGTGAAAGTTCTTATCAACAAGACTGTTGTAATCTCAGAACCAGCAAGCTATTTAGAAGCTTCTCAGGATGCAAGTTGGGTTGAAGCTATGAAAAAGGAGCTGGATGCTCTGGCTCAGAATGGAACTTGGGATCTAGTGCCTTTACCCAAGGGTAAGAAGCCCATTGGTTGCAAATGGGTGTATAAAGTGAAGTTAAAAGCTGATGGGAGTATAGAGAGATGAAAGCAAGGTTGGTTGCTCAAGGATATAATCAGAAATATGGGGTGGATTATCTAGAAACTTTCTCACCTGTTGTAAAAATGGCAACTGTGAGGTGTCTACTTGTTGTAGCTGCTAGCAGGAAGTGGAATTTGTATCAGCTGGACATTAACAATGCATTTTTGCATGGGGATCTCACTGAAGAAGTGTATATGAGAGTTCCTCAAGGTGTTGCAAATGCTGAGAATAAGGTTTGCAAACTCAATAAATCACTGTATGGCTTGAAGCAAGCTTCAAGACAGTGGTTTGCCAAGCTGACTTCAGAGTTACTGAAGATGAGTTATGAACAATCAAAGAATGATTATTCATTGTTCATTAAAAGGCTTAATGGTATGATCACTATTGCTGTAGTGTATGTGGATCATATAATAGTAACTGGTTCTGATGAGGCTGAAATAAAATGGTTCAAGGAACATTTGCATGATGTGTTCAGTATAAAGGATCTGGGATTTTTGAATTATTTTTTGGGTATTGAAATCAGCCATTTACAAGCTGGAATAGTGATGACACAAAAGAAGTTTACAAAGGAGCTGTTGTTAGAATGCAGTATGGATATTTCAAAGTCTGCAAAGACTCCTTTACCAGCAAATCTGAAGTTACTTGCAGAAGAGGGAGAGCTGTACTCAGATCCTGAACATTACAGAAAAATTGTTGGGAAGTTAAATTTTCTTTCACATACAAGACCTGATTTGGCTTTTTCAGTTCAGACTTTAAGTCAGTTTATGCAGCAGCCAAGACTACAACATGTGAAAGCTCTACAGCATGTATTGAGATACATTGCTCACACTTTGGGTCAGGGTATTATTCTATATGCTACTGATCAACTCAGCTTGACAGCATATTCTGACTCGGATTGGGCTGCTTGTCCCAACACAAGGAGATCTATAACAGGTTATGTTCTATTGTTGGGGAAATCTCCAGTTTCTTGGAAGTCAAAGAAACAGCCCACTATTTCAAAGAGTTCAAGTGAGGCTGAATATAGAGCAATGGCAGCAGCATCTTCTGAAACTACTTGGTTAGTAAGACTGCTTACAGAGATGAGTGTCCTGCATCTGAAGCCTGTAGCTCTGCACTGTGACAATCAGAGTGCTATACACATTGGGAAGAATCCTGTCTTCCATGAACGCACTAAGCACATAGAGCTTGACTGTCATTTCACCAGAGAAAAGGTGTTAGAAGGCTTGATTGTGTTGACTTATACTCCTACAACAGAACAGCTAGCTGATATTATGACTAAGGCCTTGAGCTCTTTCCAGCACAACAAGCTTATGTCCAAGCTAGGAATGTATTCTGATACAGTTCCTAGCTTGAGGGGGGATGTTGGTGAAGATATGGCTTATGCCACGTCAGATGATGACTAGACAACAGTTTGTTAGAGATATTCTGTCATAACAGAATTCTAGCTGATGTAATAATTAGTTAGTGCAGGTTGTTATAACTGCCTAGACTATATATAGCTGAATCCTCTCTTCTGATCATTTACTTGATCAATCAATGATAATTATCTCTTTCTCTCCTCTACATTTTTCTCTCTATCAAACTATGATCAAACAATGATTCTTCATCATTGTAACTTCAATAAATTGTGTATGCATGCATCATAAAATGGCGTTTAAAATCATAAACGTAATAAGTTGATTAGACCATTTTGTCCAAGGATAGGATTAGGATGAGACTAATTTCTTATCTTTAAACCATCATCAAATCACGTCATTTATTAATTTAATTAGATGAAGCCCGTGCGATGCACGATTTGTTTGAATTTTTTAAAATATTTTTTTTATATATATATTTATGTGCTAAAATTTGTTATATATATTTAGATAAAATTCTTGATATCAAAAGATAATATTTTATATTTAATTAATTTAAACTGAGAAATCTCATTCGTCAATTTTGCTTATGTGTCATTTAAATTATTTAATTCTAAAAGTAATTAATAATCTCGTATTTAATTGGCTATCACTAAATTTATTATCCTACATGGCGCGCTGAAAAAATTAAATCCTACATGGCTTTTTAAAAACTCAGGAAAAAACTCTCCTTTTTATATATATATTAGATTGTTCACCTAATTGTAGTTGTTGTAACTAACTATGGTTAAACTAACGGCGTTAGGGTCCCACAACGTTAAGTGTGTGAGTGTGTCCCAGTAAGTACCACATTGATATGCGTATGGTCCAGCGAAGCCAGTAAATGGAGAAAAAGATCACTGTGTGCACGTGGCGTGACATGGGTGCGCCTGCATCTTTTAACTTGGTTTTTTAGTTAACCACGTGGACCCCCGAGACCTGTCCAGCTGTCCTACTACAGTTGCCGACTTCGAATACAGGTAGGCTTTATGGGAAATACTAGCCTCCGTACCTAGTATTCGAGCTCAGGCAAAATATGATATTACTCCCTCAATTCCCTTCCGTTTATACTATCTCCATTTTATTTTATTTACAACGATTTGCGATAAAATAGAGAAAAAAAATATTTAATCGTTACAAATAATATAAAATTGAGGTAGTATATAAGCTCACATAATGTAAGAGTTTTTGCCTTTTGGATCAAATGATAAAATAATAAAAGATAGAAGGAGTAATAATAGACTTTAACCATCGATTTAACTTTTTGATTAATTTTGATCCTCTGACATGATATTAGCATTTAACTTGACACTGTGGTTATGTATCTAGCGCTATAATTCATTTTTGATTTAATAAATTTTTATAATACTAAGAATAAAATTTTATAATCTATGCCAAAATCAATTTCCGCTTTTAGAAACACACTTTTTCCATTTCATATTAGATGACACATTTTATTAGATACGTTTGTCAATGCATATTTTCTAATGCAAATATTCTTGATTATATACTAACAATTTTTAAAGAATTTTTATTGAGACAAATCTAATAAAATCCTATGTAACTATATTTTTTCTCAACACGAAATAAAAAACGAAGTCAAAGCAAGTTATTTAAATAGTGCACAAAATCAAACTGTGTTATCTAATTTAAAACGGAAAAAGTATAAGTGATGTAACCACCCTAAATATCTTCGTAAAACAACCCAAAAAAAAAATGGTGCTTGTAATATTAAAAAGTGTATTATTTATATCAAGACAATACTCTTTTTCGGGAGCATGTACCTTTTGTTTCTAAACTATATGACATATTTTTCTTTTTTTTTTAAAAAAAAAAATAATAAAGGAAAAAGCTAGTTTAAATTAAGGGAGAATGATGTTAACGTTTTTGTTTTATTGATCATATAGAGTAATACAATATACATATGAATAAATTTTTTTTATTGGTAATTCGCAATTTTGCATAGTGCATACTAATTCATGAAAATCGTACTTAAACGAAGAGAGAATTTGTGATACAAAATCATTTGCTTAAATATAGCTCTTTATTGCACCCCAAATCATACTCAATGTCATAGTGGCCTATTTTGTATCTATCAAATAGGCCAATAATATTATATTTGTGATTTTATAATAAAAACCTCCCACCCTCGATTTATATCTTACAGGCTTACAGCCCCCCCCCCCCCCCCCCCACCCTCACCCCCCTCCTTCCAACCTATCCACTCCATTCCCCATAAGCCCTTCAATAGGGAAGATAAAGTTGTAATATAAGCTGGCTCATGTTGATTTTTCATTGACGCGACCCTTGCAATGATCATACTAGTAGATTTCCTTAATAATTTTTTTTTTTTTGGTGAAGGTTAATAAATTTTAAATTTGCTAGATTGGTTAACGAGTGGATACATTAACAAATTAGTCATGTTCATGTTCATGTTCAACTCATGTCAATTTTTTAAAATGATGTCCATATACAATTCACTAATAGTCAGTATCCACACCACCATGCTCTCACAATCTCACGACTCGCGAATCTCACCCTTGCCAGGTGTAGGCGAGCGTGTGCCAAATCAGGCCATTTTCATCTCATGTCGCCCAAACCCACACCCAAGACCCAACTTTAGGGAGAAGTTTCCATTTTGTCATTTACAGTGAAAATAAACAAATAACACAATAACAACAGTTAACCATGCTTAACGGCAGGTGACAGGTCGTCTTCCTTCTCATGGGACCCAAACCTCACAAAATTCCATTTTTAATTAAAAATGACCAACACTTGCCATTTACCAATTCGACCTCCTCCCCTTCTTCACTCCCTCTCACCATCACAAAAACTTGTCCACCATTCTTTTATAAATAATACTTCTTCTTTCTTTCCCACCATTTTCCCTCAATTTCTCTATCTTCTCCTTTTTCACATACACTATTCTCGCTTCTCTTCATCTCCAGGTAAATCACGCGTCGATCAGTGTAATTATCGTTCAATTCTTTTACTTGAGTGTATAGTAATAGGTTTGAATTTTGCAGGATTCAAATGGCGGAGTTTCAATTCCAAAACGACGAGCTCGAGTTTGTTGATGATATCAACGATTTCACTAATTTTGACGGCGAGCTTTTAGCCTTTTCCGAGAGTTCTTCGCCGACAAGTAGCCTTTGCAACACCGACGATCCTTTCAATTCCGACGTCGAGGATTGCTTTGACGTCGTACGTTTTCTCTATTAATTATTTTTTATTTTTTTTTGTTTTCTTTATTACTCCTTTTGTTTCATTTTGATGTTCGGAATTGAACAACGTGCACAGTCAAAACGGTTTTTGTTTATGTAAGAATAATTGATTGAAAAATTGGTTGTTGGTGAAAAAATAGTGTGAAGGAAAGTCGAAAAGCGAAACGACGGCGTTAGAAGCGAAGAACGGGAAAGATATACAAGGAATACCGTGGGATAGGCTTAATTTTACGAGAGATAGATATCGTGAGACTCGGTTGAAGCAGTATAAGAATTTTGAAAGTCTTCCTTCTTCTCGAGAACATTTGGAAAAGGTCAGTTTTCTTATTTTGTTTAATTTCTGAGAATACTAATTTTTTTTTTTTTTTTTTTTTAGAAAATTTTAAGTTATTTGATTTTGCGGATTGAAACTGATTTGTTTTACTGATTTGACAGTTTAATTTGATTTACGACGTTTTAATTGATGCTGATTTTTAACAGAGTCACTGATATTTTGTAAATTGTAATTGATGCTGATTTATTCATTCAAAATTACTATTTTGAGTTTTTAGTTCTTGTTATTAATAGCCAAAAAAAAAATTAAAATCTGGAAATTACTAAAAAAAATTATACAGATTTTAGTTGTCATAGTTCAGAATTAATTTGATTTTTATAAGTATGACTAATTTAAATTCTTTTTAATATCGTGTAGAATTGTACTTTGAATAATTCAAAAGTAAGATCGAAAATGACAAGATACTGAATAGGCCCTGTTCTGAATTTTATGATTCATGTTTGTTGTTGTGCAATATGTAACAGGAATGCAAGCAAGTGAAGAGAAACCAATCCTTCTATGATTTTCAGTTTAATACAACACTTATCAAGTCCACAATTGTGCATTTTCAGGTAAAATTTATGCTTGTTTTCAGGTTGTTGCAAAATCCTAAGTAGTTTTGATGGAGAGATCACTTAAAGGGACCTTTGAGATTCAAGTGTAAGGTCGTCATATCTTTATATATTGGCCACAAGGAACAAATGTGAATTTCGGGATCATTTCTATAGTTGATGGAGTCTAGACTTCGAATTTGTTTATTTTAGCACTTGAGGACTCTATAAAAATTTGCAAATTAAAAAATTAAACATAATTTATACTCCGTAGTGAAGAGAAGAATTTAATTGAAAATTCATTTGACTTAAAAATTACCCTTTTTAATTTTCTTTTTATCAAGGGAGATTGTAAAGCCAATTATAGAACAAACAGATCTAAGAATTGAGAATGTCAATCTGATTTTTTTAAAAATATTTATATTATGTTGTTCTTTAATTGACATACAATCTTTCTCGAAAGAAGCAAGCAATTCTTAAAGGTATCTTTTGTCAAATGAATATCTAAACTAAATTCTATCCTTCCTAAAATCATTTCTTAAATTACTTTATATGCTACTCTAGAGTACTCAGTGTTGAAACTTGAAAGTATACATGACAAGTTGGAATATATTCTCCATCAAATATGGTAATGATTGTGAAAATTACTCTTTTTCTTTGCTGCTAATATATCAAAATTGACCAGTTTACATTTTGATTTGCAAGGTCCTTGATGTGGCTTTTCAGTTAAGGGTCCCAAGGAAACTCACTTAGCAAAGAGTGTCTAACACGAGTTTGTAGCCATGTGTCAGACACAACCATTTCATGAAAATTTTGCATGATTTTGGTCCAAAATAAAGTGTCTAATTGTCGTACCCATATCTGAGTGTCGAGTCTCTAAATAGGTATTTGGGGAAAAGAGTAACATTAGATGTTAAGATAGGGGGTTTGCTGCGTGTTTGAGGTCTCCTAGATCCAACTATCATGTGTTTCTTATAGAAGGATACACTAAAGAATTTCAGCTTTAGGCTTAAGATGGTATAATTGGCCTCTAGTTTGCTTGTTAAGACATTTGGTTATGACATTAAGCAAACAAACCTAACTATGGCCTAGATGAATTGTTATGTGGCTCAAATTTGACCAACCTCATTTTTCATCACATGTTAAATTTCTTGGCTTAAACAAATTGTTATGTGGCACTAATGACCAGCTTCATTTTGCTTCCCATGTCTATGTATTTTTCATGTTGTATCTGGTGGCAAAAACCATGTGGGTTGTATTTACTTCATCTTTTTGTGCAGATTATTGAAGATTTAATCATTACTATTGATTTGATGCTAAATACTCACAAAATATTCTAAATATAAAAGTTCGGTCATGTAAGGTACTATCTTGAGTGGATTTTGCTTTGTGGTGCTGTAATTTGTTATACTTGTAGTAATAAGGTATTATGTTGAGCATTATGTTATTTTCTGTAGTAGTGCTTATAAAGTTATGTTGTCTACTTAGTATAATACTCTGGTTAGTCTGGTAAAAAGCATCATATTGTTGCATGCAATACATTACAGGGGCGGATCTAGGGGGGGTTCAAGGGGGTTCATTGAACCCACAGATTTTTCGGAAAAAAATTATAAGTTTTAATTTTTTTTTTTTTTTAAAAAAAAAAGAAAAAAAGGGTTAAAACTAATTTATGTGAGATAAATAATCAAATGTTAAAGCCTGGCACATTGGTAAGGGAGTAATTGTTAGAGCATTGAATCTCCTCCTTAGGTCTTGGGTTCGATTCCTGTTGCCCTCATTTTATGTTTTTATTTTTTTCCGAGTTCTTCTGTTCTTTATGAGTTTGTGAGACCTCTTATTCCTCTACTCCTCTTAATTCTTAAATCTTTATTTAATGGTTAATCTCATTTTATGTTTTTATCTTTCTTTTTTGTAATTTTTTTCCGAGTTCTTCCGTTCTTCGTGAGCTTGTGAGACCTCTTATTCCTCTACTCCTCTTAATTCTTAAATCTTTATTTAATGGTTGATTTTATTAAAATTAGTGATAATTAGTTAATTACATACTAATTTTTTTAATTGGTTTTAATATATTGTTGAATACTTGAATTGTTGACAAATTGAATTGTAGAAACTTAGAATTTAAAATTTTTACTTGGTCTTTTAATTGATAATTAGAAGAAGTTTACATTGTTAAATTTGTGTTTATTGGGGGCTTGAGATTTTTTATTTTTATTTTTATGTGTAATATTGATTTTTTGCAATAGAAATATAGATTTATAGAAGTAGTAATGTATTAGCACGCTTTAATTTCAAACTATGAAAACTCGAAAAATGCTTTTGTAGGTTTTTTTTTTTTTTTTTTTTTTTTTTTTTTTTTTTTTTTTTTTTTTTTGTAAAATCCATCCATTTGTAATTTAAAAAAAAAATGAACTTATGTATTGAATATTTAGTTAATATATGATCATCATTTTTTTAAAAATTCCGAACCCACAGTTCGGAATTCCTGGATACGCCACTGATACATTAAGTGTCTGTTGTGGCATCTTGAAAGTTCATGTTTGGAGGTTGTAAAATATGTCACCCTTGTAGATAGAACAAAGAAAAAAAAAAGGCAGAAAGAGGAGGTTTGTAAGTCAGGAGGCTATGTTTGGTGTCTTTTACATTAGACATCAGAATAAAGCCCCTTTAGTTGTAGAACATGTTCATTTGTATAATTGTATTGTATATCTGCATATGAGTTATTTAAGCAAAACCTCAGATCATACTATCCTTGTGATATTAAAGAAATTAATAGAGTCTGAACATCTGAAGTCTGTCTATATATTACTGCTTCGAACTGGATTTACTATTAGTTGACCTTGGCCACTTTGCTTTTGGGTGTCATTTGATGTTTAAATTCTAATAATGTAAACAATTTAAAGTGGTGTTTACAACTCTATTGTTTTAATTAGCGTTATAATATTGCTTTAACCGCCTTGTGGCATTAGAATTTTAACTGTCTGTAACAGGATGGAGTTATATCTGAGCAGCTGGCGCTTAAAGGGTACGTTTCAATATGGTATGAGAGGATAAATATAATTCTG
Organism: Chenopodium album; assembly: GCF_948465745.1. NCBI lineage: Eukaryota > Viridiplantae > Streptophyta > Magnoliopsida > Caryophyllales > Amaranthaceae > Chenopodium > Chenopodium album. Next base: position 39,899,020 of record NC_137849.1, read on the forward strand.
AACATGTTAGAAAATTAATGAAGCTTGCAATAATTGTTGACAACACGATAATTTTTTTATTTCTGTAATTTCTTTAATGCTATTACTTCCTGTTCAATATCTTGGGTGATTTTTTCTTATTTTTTATTTTTATAATAATCTTATTGCTTATATACTTTGTGGTGGATTGTAGTTTCTCATTATGTTCACCCTTCTGTCTGACTGTCTTTGCATATGTTAGTAGTTTTTTTTTCGTATTTTTTCACTCCTCTCTGCACAGTCCATATTTAAGCTGCCGATGGTTGGATGCTGACTGTTCATCATGATTCTGTCACCTTGTTTAAGTAAAAACTTCAATAGTTCTAACACACTTCCTGTGCCATGTCAATTGGCAAGATGGAGAATTAGCTAGTCCAATGTCTACTCCATTCTGGATTTTATTTTATGTCATTCTTAGTTGGCTTCCCATATCATCATGTAGCTGGTTGGTGTTGATAGGCTTACCTATTCCACTTGATCTGAGATTGTAGAGGTGCTTACATAACAGAATTTACTAGGTTAGAAATGCCAGAGAGAGTGATGAGTGCATCAATCGGAGTTTTTGAGTGTAGTGATCTCATTCCTGGTACTTGTAAAAAGCTTATGATTCATTTATTAAGTTGGTGTGAGAATTTGGTGGTGGTTACTAACTCTTCGAAATCTGTTTTGTGGCTGCAGTTGAGGAATTTGTTGTGGGCGACATCAAAGCATGACGTTTATCTGATGCAGAACTCCTCTGTTATGCACTGGTCTGCTCTACGTAAGAAAAGTGAAGAAGTGATTAATGTGGCTAAACCAATTGTGCCAACAACGGTGAGTCATAAGTGTCCTCATCTGTTGCAAGTATGAAAGCTTTGCATGGCAGCATCTTTTTTTATAGTTATGTCACTTATCTGACAGTATTAGTTTCACGATACATCACAGAAATGCACTCGATCTCTTCCTCAGCCCTTGTCAAGAGTGCAGATTAGCACTATGTGCGTGAAGGATAATCTCTTGGTGGCTGGTGGTTTCCATGGGGAGCTCATTTGCAAGGTATGTGTTGGGATTTGCTAAGATAATATTTTATATGCTTGTGATATACTTGATATTCATATCCTATATTCACACCACCACGCAGTTGGCGGATGTTTTCACCAAGGCATTAGGCAAGTCACAATTCGATCATTTGATTCGCAAGTTGGGCATCTTCTCACCAAGTGCTCCAACTTGAGGGGGGGTGTTGGGATTTGCTAAGATAATATTTTATATGCTTGTGATATACTTGATATTCATATCCTCTATATATTTGGTTAGTTACCTTTATTATAGGATATTGATGATATTATTTGATTGATGTGCATCTTAAGATCATGGTGAGATCTTAGGAGCAGTAGCTTGTACGATATAAATATATCAATGAAAGAATGTATGGGCAAGCTTTTAAGCCCTTCTCCAAAACTTTACAGTATGTGACTTTAATTTTTTGTTCTGTTCACTCCAGTGTTGATAACTTGTTTGGCTTACATGTTATTGTCACTCTCTGGTTGCAGTACTTAAATCAGCCGGAGGTGGAATTCAGTACAAAAGTAACGACAGAGGAGAATGCTATTACTAATGCAGTTGATATATGCCAAAGCCCTAGTGGTTCAGAATGGATTATAGCTGGCAACAATGATGCTCAAGTTAGAGTTTTTGATGCTGCGAATTTCATTTGCATTAATCATTTCTGCTTTCCTTGGTCTGTGAATGTGAGTACGAACTGCCTCATGGTCATGGCTTCTATGTTGGAAAGCAGCCCAACTTTTCAATATTGCTGATGATTTGTGAGATATGTGCTGATTTCTTATCTTTGCTTTGTTTGTAGAACACCTCAATGAGTCCTGATGGCAAGGTAATGGCTGTCCTTGGTGACAGTGCAGAGTGTTTGGTATCCGAATCTCATACGGGGAAAGTCGTCGGTACACTCAAAGGGCACGTGGATTATTCATTTGCTTCTGCTTGGCACCCTGATGGACGAATCTTGGCCACCGGAAACCAAGACACAACTTGCAGACTCTGGGATATCAGGAACATGTCACAATCCCTTGAGGTACTTAAGGGAAGAATGGGCGCCATAAGAGCACTGAAATTCACTTCAGACGGCCGGTTTATGGCCATGGCTGAGCCAGCTGACTTCGTCCATATCTTCGATACACAATCTGGATATGAGGAGGCACAAGAAATCGACCTGTTTGGAGAGATTGCAGGGATTTCTTTCAGCCCTGACACTGAAGCACTGTTTGTCGGAGTTGCTGATCGCACTTACGGTAGTGTGCTAGAGTTTAACAGGAGACGTCATAATAAATACTTGGAGGCCATATTTTAGGAAATGAGCTTCTTGCAAACTGCAAACGACCTGTTGTTTTTTCCACGAGTGAGATGCAAATATTTGGACATAATAGTTGAAAGCTCTTTCTTTTTTGGTGTATTTTGAACTGTGGAGGCATTATTTTTAGAGGTTGATGCCGATGCCTCGGAAGTCATCTAGCAATTTTGCTAATTAGGGAGCCTTTTTTCTCCCAATTAGCGTCAATGTAAAGAACACTCTATATTAGGGATGTTTTTTAAATTTTGTTCGTCTTGTGTATTAGTAAGTACTTTATATGCTTTCATGTAAATTTTATATACTGTATTTATTTATTATTACTCGTAACTATAATTTTGGTCCGCATTTGAGCATTTTCTAGTCAATAATATGGATACTGACTTGTAGTGCAACAGCCCAATGACTCAATGAGGGGAATTACGACACTTTCAGATTAAAGTAAAATGTGTCACTCTTAATCTTAATTGGAGAGAATGAGATAAGTTTGGTGTATATGGTAAGCTTTATTGAATAAAATGGCTTACTTTTGGGCTAAATATAGGATTATGAAGCTTCTAGTTGAATAAAGAAATCTAACACTGTAACTATTTTATCTGGATAAGGTCTAAGGAGGCCTCTTTGAGTATTATGACACTTATTTTCTTGTACGTTCTCCATTTATAGTAATGAAATAATCATAAAATGACCCCATAAGGCCATAAATCAAAATATGATATGGAGTACTACACATTTTAGGCATTAATTAGGAATGTTATTTTATGTTATCTAGATTTTATTTAAGGGATTTTAGTAATTTTCAAGTGTTTGAAGATTTTAATGATGAAAGCCAAAATTCAATTATTATTTTTTTTTTACCTTGGAATAGATTTTGTAGATTTTGGTTTTTACAAAAAATAATTTGGATATTATTAAAGAGATTGAAAAATTATAGGTGTTTAATGTATCAATCAATATATTAAAAACATATGTTAATAAATTAATTGATCAGTTTCATTGTATATATAATCATCAGTGTATTAATTGTTAAAGTTGTATAAAGTCAAAAATGTTACAATTACTTATATATTGGAAACAAAGAAAGTGTATGTCCAAGGATAAATAACCATAGCACACTGAAAATAGAGGAAGATTGATCAATATATAGGCGGGCTATTGCACAAATCACCAATTAATTTTCATGTGAAATCCTATTAAAATTGTACTTTATCCGTCTCTATTTATATGCTTATTTTTTTATTATTATGTGAGTAATAAATGTTAGAAATAAACATGTATATAAGAGACGGAGAGAGTATATGGTTAACAATTTATTCCTTCATGTAATATTATCTTTATGAATTTATTGCATGATTGACTATTGTCAAATTTGTTCCTTGAGTTATTGAGTGTCTTAATTATTTTTTGAATAGTCTTGAGTGTCTTAGTCAAGTAAGTGAATTCATGAGATATATATCTAGTGAGTATATATGTTACATCATAATCTTTAACCTTTATCATGTTAACGTGTTACATTCAAATGTATAAGATCTTTTCATTTGGGAAATGACATTGAAATTTTTACATTTGTCTTTGTCTTATATAGAAATGTAGCTAACAATGTTCAAGAAAGCTTACTATAATCAAATGTTTCAATTTAAGCAACAGGCGAGTTGATGCGGTAATCATAATTTTAATTTTGTTTGTCAAACCGACCAAATTTATTCCATATTTAATTTGGATTTGAAATTTTATATATTTTGACAGCATTTAAAAACATAACCTTAATTACTAAGATTAATTTTAACAAGTGTCATCAACACTAAAGGTCTAGACAAAGGCTAATTCAAAATGTAGTTAGTCGATTTTAGTTGGGTTGCACTATTGTTCAATCAATCAATCAATCGTGTACATGACATTAAAATTAATTATGATTACTTACGCGTCCGAAATTAATAATCGTAAATCGTAATAATAGCTTGTGATTGATATTTTAAACTACTCTTAAAAAATTGTTTAGACGGAACTGTACCAACTATCTGAAAAATTTAAAATGTTAATAAACTAAGTGATTCATACCCTGCACATCGTATTTGAGTTAAACTATTTTGAATTTCCTACATTCTTATCTAGAATGTCCATAAAAACGTTTTTACAGTGGACATAAAACACACTTGGTCCATGACTCCACAAGTCCACATTATATATACTTCCTCTGTTTTTTATACTTGCAACATACCTTTTATCACGCTTATCGATAAGGTGATTAAACTAGGTAAACGAATGAATTAAGCTATGAAATTTAAACCGTAGCAACTTATCCCTTTCTTCTTATAGGTGTTAAAATTTTGTAAATTAATTTATCCGTTTACCTAATCTAATATCTTCCTTAACATGCGTGCTAAAGAGATGTGTTATAACTAAATAAAAACGGAGGAAGTATATAAAGCTCGAAAGACAGTTGCTCATATACTTCATATAAAATCAATAATAATAAATTTAGAGAATTTTATAACGTGTGCTCATAGGCATATAATTCAAAAATCAAATGAAAATATTCCACAATTTACTTTAAAAAATAAGGAACTTAATTTCTCTTTACATTTCACCATTTACATCATTTACTCAATATAGTCTAAAACAAACATACATGTTAGTTATCATCTCGAAATAGTTAGCCAAACCTACATGTTAGACTCTAGTTATCATCTACTCAAATCACTAGATTCACTACCATGTTGAATATATCAAATATATACAAGTTCAGCATCCTCCTCCTTGTTCTTCTTTAAAATGAGAATACCCATCCAGACGATTCGATCTTTTTGATCTAGCAGTTGTGGGCTAGGCATTTAGAGATGTTAAAAAATCTATATTTTCAGATACCTTCATCGGACTCAATTTGAATTCCAAACCTCAAGAATTTAAGGTAAGAACCTTATCAAGTACGGAGTATTGGCTATCATTAGACATACAATTGATTACGACAAGTTGACAAGTGAGCCAAGAGGCCCAATACATTTCCAAGTTGCCAAAATGCCAACATATGAACATACAGTCATATATACAAAAACAAGATTAGCTATAATTGTGGGATACATAATGCGTACTGTGTAATTTCAAATTTGTTGGACTTGCTCTAGGCCCATGGATGTCAATTACCCCAAACAAGTCCTTAGGATTTTTACGAATTTTTTTTTTTTTTTTTTAAAGAAGTCCTTAGGATTTAGGAAGCTTTAAACACTAAGGATCTATTCACTTCAGCTTAATTTCAGTTCAGTTCAGCTTCAATCAGTTTCAGTTCAGTTCCTAATTTCCTTCTCTCATAAAATATTCATTTCAGCTTTATTCAGTTCATCTCATTTTAATTCAGTTCAATTAATGTGAATAGCCCCTAAATACAAAGTATAAATAAGGACCAGATTAGGACTCTAGGAGTCCATCCGCCTTCAAGCTCTAGCTCTCCACCAATCAAACTACTATTTTATACTTTGTATATGACTAAAAGGTTTGTTTTCTTTATTTTAACTTACTTGAACGAACTTAAAAATTATAAGAAATTATTTAGAATATTACAGAGTAAACATTTTATCTTTTGATTGCTCATTGGCTCATTGCACAAAATAAACCTCCTTTAATATTTTGAAAGATTTTGTTTACGCTCTTTTTCTGAACGTAAAAATCTTGGCAGGCTTTTGTTTCCACAAAAACAATTCCAATGTCGGCCCAAAATAATGCATGTATGAGAAAGCCCAAACTAAGATAAGAATTATTGACCAGATTGACAACTAACACTTAATAAAATGGCAAATGGCAATTGCTCGTGATGGATCTCAGTTTAGACACTAGAGAAGTCTCTAAGCTGGGACCCTTTTTTCTTTAAATTCATTATCTACAATTAGACTTGTAAAATATCGATCAGATTAAAAACCTAATTTGCAATCGACGTAAAAGTAGAGGTGTCAAAAGTACACCCAATCCGACCCGGTCCGAAAATTATTCGATTCGGATTTGGACTCGCGTGGACATAACAATTTAGTATGACTTAACTTTAGAAATTTACCCGATCCAACCTGATCATATCAGATCCGATCCGATCATTAGAATTGACACCCCTAGTAAAAGTATTAGATTTTGATAATATAAAATAAAAAATGGTGACCCGAAACCTTATATGAATCTCAAATTTATCTTAACCTCATGGGGAAAAGAAGAACATGTTCTTACTTCACCCCAACAATTTGTAACATTATAGTTGCACCCGTAGCTAAAAAAATACAGATAGAATGACGATTGTAGGCTTTGTAGCTAAAGTTGGGCACGAACCTTGAATAGTAGGCCCATGTGCCATGACAATGTGCCTCGTGCTTAAGAGGGTCGTACCTATAATGGGCCAAAAAATAGTTGTGTTGTGTCGGGCTTATACTAGTCTTTCATAAACGGAGTCCATGCATAGTTTCACATATTGTGCCATGTCTAATTATTGATGGCTACACCCCCCTTTAGCCAAAACTGCCTACACTCCCCACCACCCTCCGCGCGAAATTACCATATAGCCCCTACTTTCCCCACTAACCACATTTACTGCAATTACCCTACAAAAAAAAAATGTATATCATTACTTGCAATTTTCATTTTCTCTCTCCATTTTCTCTTTCATCAAAACTTCAATAATTTGCAAAATTTCTGGAAGAAATCTCAAAATTAAGTACAACAATCAAGAAAAATGTCTGATATAAGGACGAAATTGTGCTAGATTATGCAAAACAACAACGAAAGTGACGCACAATCGTAAATTCGTTTGTTCATTTTTTGAAAATAAAATACACACCCTAAGTTTTCTTAATCTTTTTGCGATTTTAATTTCCAGGAAAAAAGAAGATACATTAAATGTGCAAAATGAATCGTTGTAAGTAATACAGTGTAATTTTACTAAACATTGGTAAAAAAAAACAAGTAGAATGACGTATTAATGTGTTTAATTTTTTTTTTTTTTTTTTTTTGAGTGAATTATGATCTTCAAGAGAGTAAAGAAGACAATATAATTCTAGAGAAATGTAACTGTTATTTACTTGATTTGAAAGTGTTTATTTGATTAATCACTTACATTATGGAGTTATGTAATCCTTAATTGATTTTTTTTAAAATATGTGTATAAACGGAGATGGCGATAATATTTCTATTTAATCAAGAGTAAATAAAATACAAAATGAGCGCTAATGTCGAGTGGTCCTGCTGAAAATGAAATGTTTCCAATACTAATGTATAATGATCATTTATAACTTACTAAATGTTCATATGCACTTCTCTACTCTTGGTTTCTATTTTCATAAATATACATGTTTGTAGTTGTACATTTATATGTATAACAATGTTCATTTTATCGTAACCTTATGAACATATATAAATTGGTTCATGTGCAAATAATGAGCCTGTGCAAATATATTAATGTGATTCTTTTTCCATTTATGTGCAAGTCATTATAACTAAGGATAATGAACATTTAGATTTTATAAAATAAATGATCAATCATCACAATTAGTTTATATTGAAAATTACTTTTCGATAAATGTTCATTTTCATTTAGATAGATGTTCATTATGATATTAGTATATGATCATTTACATTATTACCTTAGATCTACTAGGGTTCAGGCTTAAGAGATGATTATTCTAGTTTTGTTTATGATCATTCACATATTAATGAATGTTTACTGGTATCTAAACATATGCTCATTTGAATTTAAATACGTACATGTTCATTCTCATATTAAAGATATCCACATAGACTACAATAAAATATGTTTTAACCATATTAAATTAATATATGCTCATGAGCGTCATTTAAATATCATACTACATACATTTTAACTCTAATATTGATAGATTTTTTATTCGAATTTGATACATAAATTGGAAATGTGTATATTCATACATATATTATGTATGTTCAATCACATGTTAAAAAATGTTCAAAAATAAATAACCTGTAGTTCATTCGTCATAAACCTTTGATGATTCTATTTTAAAATATAAGATAATCTTATGGTATTTCATCCACATATAATATCAATTCATATTAAGCTGTATTTTGACATACATAATTATTATTAATGGTCATTTACATATTAATAGATATTCATTTGGAATTTTGGATTTTGATATATGTTCTTTTTCATATTAATAAATGATCATTTAGAATTTAATACATGTTCATTTAGATTTTATACGTTTTCATTCTCATATTGAAAGATTTTCGTATCTTTATAGTGTGTTCATATCTGAATTCGTAATTGTTATTCATGCATAAATAATGTTCAATTTTGAATCTTAGATTAAATCACGTACGTTTGTTTGGAATGTGTTGTTATTATTATTTTTCAAAAAAAAAAACTTGATCGATCTCTTATTGCACAGGATAATCAAGTATGGAACCGAAGTTGAAGGCAACATACATATTGTGACCAGATTATAGCACTAGGCGAAAATATCAATTGGCCACCGGTTCAAAACCCCCCTATGCCACCGGCTTTGAACCGGTGGTCAGTTGGGGGGTGGCAATACTCGGTTGAAAAGGCCACCGGTTCAAAACCGGTGGCAAAATTAAGTATTGCCACCGGTTAACCGGTGGCAATAGTCGTTCCCGCAATATTTTTTTTTTTGTTTTAACAACTATTGCCACCGGTTAACCGGTGGCAATGAACATATATATATATATATATATATATATATATATATATATATATATATATATATATATATATATATATATATATATATATATATTTGTTTTTTTATTACTTGAAATATAACTGAACATAAATCAAAAAAAAAATGACAGCATCTAAATATAAATCGAACAATATCATTCAATTTAATCGAAAAATTACAACATTTAATTAAAAAAAATAATTTCCAATATAATCCAACAATTATTACATCAAATAAATCAGTAAAAAATTACAATATAAATCATAAAAAATTACAACATCAAAATCACAAAAACCCCATACAACATCTAAATCAAAATCTTGATTCTTCACTTTCACATCCAAATCAATATACCTGCATCAATTAAAACAAAAATATAAATTGAATAATAAAAAAAAAAAGAACACTAATCTCGGAATTAAAAAAAAAACAGAAGACTAATCAGTTTAAATTAAGCTGATGAAAAAAAAAAACAAACACTAATCTCGGAATTAAAAAAAAAAAAAAAAAAGAACACTAATCAGTTTTTTAAAACCCAGAAAAAAAATCCAAAAAAAAAAAAAAACGATAAATATCCTAAAAAAAACACAGAAATCATAAATTATTAAAACTAAAAAAAAAAATTGCGAAAAAAAAAACCCAAAAATCATGCATGTACCTATAAACTGTCGAAAATCAATCACAATTAAACCCAAATCAATCAAACCCGGCAAATCAATTAACCCCAAAACTTTCGAAAATCAATTAAACCCAGAAATTTCGAAAATCAATTAAACCCAGAAATTTCGAAAATCAATTAAACCCAGAAATTTCGAAAATCAATTTCGAACAATATTACAACAATCAAATCCATAAAAATCAAGGCATTTACCTGTAGACCCATAAACATGCACAAATCAAGGCGAAAAGTGGTGTTGATGATGTAGATCTGTCGGTGTTGTTGATGTTGGTGTTGCTGGTGTGGTGGTGGCGTGGTGGTGATTTCGTGGGTTGATGGTGGCGAAGGAGGAGAACGGAGGAGAGAGGACGAGAGGGAACAGAGAGGGAGAGAAGGAGAGAGAGAGATCGAGAGAAGGAGAAAGAGAAGGAGGAGAGGGAAGAGATGAGAGAGAAAGAGAAGGAGGAGAGGATGAAGGAGAAGAGGGGAGAGGGGAGAGGGGATCGGAGTTGAGGCCGAAAGAGAAGGAGGAGATCAGAGGTGGATGTTTGGTTGAGGAGAGAGGATGGAGAGAGGAGAGAGGATGGAGGAAACGGCTGGGAGAAGAAATGGTAGGGTTTGGGTATATAAAGGGCCGGTTTTTTTTTTTTTTTTTAATATACTAAGTTATTGCCACCGGTTCAAAACCGGTGGCCAATGAGCGTTGTATTTTTCAATTTTTCTACTAGTGTAGTTTTCATGGAAAACACACAAATATATATATATATATATATATATATATATATATATATTTGTCTTATAACTATAGAAATTAAATTTATTTTATATTGGAAATTATTTTTTAACAACATTTGATTTACATAAATAGAATTCTAAGACGTATGTATTTGCATACATCTTATTATTATAAAACTTACACATAACTCTTGAAATGAACATTTGATGATACAAAAATGAACATCTGTTGAAACACGAATAAACAAAAATGAACGTCGGATGATGCAATACTTCTTATAATAAAAATGATTTGAACACAGTAATCCTTATAAATAAGTTTGCTCTCATCTTTATTTTTATAGAAAATTCTTAAAATTCAATTTAGAAAATATATTAATTTGAACAAAAACTCCCTGTTATAAAAATGAAATCTAATGATATATAAATGAACATTTACCAATACAGAAATGAACATATTATGAAAATTTACAGGAAATTCATAAATAAAAACGGGCGGGGGCGGGACACGCGCTGAAGCTTGGGGGGTGCAGGCAGTGTTCCCTGCCGTGGGTTGTAGGTAAAAATTTGTATGCCATGTCTGGTCATGTTGTGCCAACGGGCCCTTTATAATTTTAAATTTTTTCTCTAAATTGGTCACTAATAAGTAGGTCAACATCCGGATGTTGGCCTGATGTCATGCTGGTATTAGGTTCACAACAATTTTATAAATGAAGTCTATGCACATCACATAGCTCATTACCCATGCACTGCACATGGCTCATTAGCGTGCACTTGTGTCATATTGGGCTTGTGACAAACTCGTGCCTAGTTGGGCATGTTGTGCCTAATTGGTTGTCATGTCGACCTAGCTCCTATTCATCTCTAATTGTAGAAAAATAAGGGGTGTTTCATCATAGGGTAGAATTTTTATCGGTATATATAATTATAAAAAGTTTTTTCTTTATTTATCCTACCTATATCATAAATAAAACTTCATACACAAAACAATTGTATATACAACCAATAATATCATCCTCAAGGTGAACTGCTATTTGACGCCCGCTAATTACTCAAAACGCCCGCAAAATTACAACGAAATTACCACTCTACCCTTGAACCACTCTACCCTAATCCATTCTCTTCAACTCCCTTCAAACCAAAAAAACAAAAAACCACCACCACTTTCACCAACACCCAACCCCCTTACCACCACCACCACAAGCACCCAAAAACACCACCGGAGAACCTCCAAGATGCCGAGGACGAAGAACGTCGGACGGTCGAGGGAGGAAGACGGCGTGCCGGAGGAGCAGGTTCGGTTTTTTTTTTAACGCTTGACCGAATCGCCCAAAATAGGCGGTTTACCCATGGTCAAATGGCTCAAGATATCCGGTTTGACCATGGTCAAACCGCCCAGTGAAAACGGTTGACCGTGGTCAAACCGGATTCCCTGGGCGGTTTGACCGTGGTCGAAACGGATTTCATGGGCGTTTTAACCATGGTCAAACCGCCCAGGAAATCCGGTTTGGCCACGGTCAACCGTTTTCACTGGGCGGTTTGACCATGGTCAAACCGGATATCTTGAGCGGTTTGAGCACTGGAATTTAAATTATTATTTTTTTTTAATTTAAATTTATACTAATAATATATTTGTTTATTAATTGTTTAGATTAATTTTAATATTTGTTTAGTAAAAAAAAAATATTTATTTGAAGTTCACGTTTTATGTATAATTTAAAAAAATATTAATTATATATATTTGTTTAATTTAAGTTCACGTTTTATGTATAAGAAATTAAATAATATGTTCGTATATGTTTAGCTTTATTAATTATATGTTTAGGAAAAAAATGATATTGTATATGTTTGTTTTTTTATATGTGTAGCTTTATTAAATTTATGTTTAGAAATAAAATAATGTATTTGTGTATTTGAATTTTAAAATAATTAGGTGTATGTTTAGATAATAAACTAATATAGTTTTATATTTTACGTTGAGTTTAATTAATATATTTGGTAAATTTTAGTTTATATATTAATAGCATTATATTTAGGAAATTAGATAAAAAAAAGTAATTGCATTTATATTTCTATATATATTAAATTTATTGAATCGTATACCAATTACATTTATTAATTAAATGACAGCCACGAAACATGAGGAGGTAAAACATCGAGTTCACACATGTCGAAGGATCAGGTCCTCGACATACACGATCTCGAGGTGTTGATGCTTCTGTTAGGAGGGAGAGGGCAGCTTCTCGAGCGGCGGATGATGACATGTACGATTATGATCCTGATCATGACTACATGGAGGATGCCTCGACTTCCGCAGGAGGCGAGCACGAGGAGGCGCCATCAGGGGTTTTCGTCATGCAAGGTAGAGGAGGGAGGTTTGTGGCTTCTAGTAGTGCGAGTACGAGCACTGGCCGTACTCGTAGGTCTCGTGCTGCTCGAGACGCGGATACTACTTGGCTTGTTCAGGAGGCGATGCCGGGGGGTCCAGTTGATGGGAGTCTTATTCCCAGCTACGCGGCTCATATTGCGTCACGTATTTGGGTCGGACAGGATCGTGAGCCGTTGAGGTGCCACAGTAGGATTCAGTGGTGCAAGTCGCTGCAGGAGTGGGAGACAGAGTTGAGTGCTGATTTACGTGAGCGCGTTAGTGTCACTGGACTACGACACTTGCCGTCTATCATGCATTCCCACATTGATTGGCCTCTGATCTCTGCGTTCGTTGAACGGTGGCAGCCGGATACGAACACTTTTCACCTCCCTTTTGGTGAGATGACCATCATGCTACACGACGTCGCTTACATTCTTGGGATCCCCGTTGACGGGGACTTGGTGGACATGGTCAGCGACAGTGCGTCTCTCCAGGCTGATTTTCAGGAGTTGCTGGGGTTGAGTAGGGATGAGCTGTTGGTGAAACCAAGAGCAGTTTGGGAAAACGGTGCTGTTGCGGTGACTACCATTTATGAGCGGTGCAAGTTGTTGGATCGGGTTCCCGACGTTCAGTTCATGGCTTTCTTTGTTACACTCTTCGGTAGCACCTTGGTCACGTGCAGGGTCTTACGGCAACTTGGTCACGTGCAGGGGATACCGCTCCCTGGTTTTGTCCCTGACGAGGCGTATAGACCTGCTAATGTCCGGTCGTACAGCGTCACTTTTCGGGGTCAGGTCTTATGGAAGAAGTTCGGTCCTGGGAGCTGCTGTCTCGGCTTGCATGTCCATCCACCTCTACTAGATGAGATTCCCACATGCTCACCTGACTATTTGCCATGGTTTTTTACGTACTCCCATCCTCGGCTTATCTGCGATACTGCGGAACTAGCCCCTCCGGCAGTTCCAGAGAGGACGAACACTGATTACGTAAGTATTTTATGAAGTGCATCATTGTATTATTTTATTATTGTACAAAATATTATACGTTATGATTATTTGCTTTGTATTTTGCAGTGGATGGGTCGTTCCATGCATGTGATTCGGCGATTCATTGTAGACACGGGCGGTGAGGTCACCCCAACAGTGGTTGAGGCCCAGGAGCTTATTGCGGCGTGGGATGCAATGATGAGAATGTAATAGAATTTAATGTAATTTTTAATTATAACTAAAATTGTAATTAAAAACTAATTAAAACTGGAATTTAAATTGCGTTTTTAATTACAAGTAGAATTTCTATTAATATTATGCCATGTTGCTATCCTACTTGCATATCGTTGGTCCCAATCTTGGACGCTAAATTCACGAACGTCATACCAAAATCCGGCTATTGGGGGAACAGGGAAATTAGGAGACATTTGCAACCGCACGTAGTGATAGTTCCCCACCGTTAGTAGTGCAAGCTCCCTACTCGGGCCCGTGGAAGTGGACGGGGCACTCCACGGTAACACAGTGATGCATGGATACACACCTACACCATCAATGCATGTACCGAATAACATAATGACAGCGTTGAACAGATTTGCGATCGGGAACAAGTCTTGAAACACTGCCATCCAATGGTCGCCTGTGCACCTACCACCAGTCCACGTGATACGACGAACCTCATTTTCCAATTGATCACCGTAAATGTGAGAGTAGACGTTAGGATGCCTGGTTATCTCATTCGCAATCACAGTCCTGGCCAATATCCATTCCTCCTGGTTACCCCAAAAGAATTCTGCAACACAACGAAATCCGCAGTTGCCATCACCGATAGGGTCTACCCATCCTTCCAAATACGGCAACATGACATTTGGAAACCAATCGACGTACAAAAACTCGTCGATGTTCATCTGATTACCTGTAAATACATCATCAACGCATTAATTACAATTCGCCATTCATTACGTAATGTACAAAAATATTAATAATAATAACAATTTATACCAGGTGGCGTCCTCATGTTTACAGATTCATTTGATATTCCACGACCGGAGCTGGATGTAGAACGACCCCTGCTTCTACCACGACTTCGCCCACGAGCACGACCACGACTACGACTGCTCGGAATGTGCTCGAACCCACTTGCATCCCGTCTAGTAGACGAAGACCACTGCTGGCCTTGTGGTCGACCCCTGGTTGTCTCGTTTATCTCAGGTTCTTCGTAATCTCCTTCTTCAGGGTGAAGCTCCGCAAACAACACTCGGTTCACACTCCGCACAAAACCGGGGTCGCGTTGTAGAACCTCATCAACTAGGGATCTAAATTGTGCAGTGTCCTGTTCCGACTCATCAGCAAAAGTATGAATGCCTACACCATCCCCAATGACGAGAGTTTTCCAAAAAGGATGGACCTGATCCAAATATAAACCCGTGCCACCCTGAATCGAGGTATATATGGTACAAGCACATGGTAGGCCGTGTGTCATCAACAACGCACAACCACATCGCTCGTACACATCATCAGATAACTCTCTCATCCTGGTCACCTCATGCTTCAGAATTTTGAGACCGTGGAAGGACATATGGCCACTGAGATTGTGCAACGGCATGCCCCTATACTCCACTCCAATTCGTCGTCTGGAGTCCTCCAAATGATGACGAATTCCAATAAGCAGACCCTCTGTGGCGCGGTGCACACGACTGAATATTGAATCCAACGACCCTCTGGAACTACCGAGCCATTGTTTAAGCACAGAATGTTGGCTCTCCACCCTACACGTGTTCACGTTGCCAAAGTGCAACACCTGATTCGTCCATGCCAAGATAAACTTCTCCTTGTGTACAAGCCAAGTTTTTTCCACATAATCCACAACGGTACGCCATGATCTTCCCCAAGTATCCCTCATTTGACGCAACTCAAATTCATACTCAGCCTCAGTTGTTGCATTCATGAGTTTTGACCACCTCCCATTTCTAAATTTCTCAGCTAACACCATATCTTTCTTACACAAATGATATACCTTGGCCAACACATCTTTGTTGATATGCCATCTACATAACAAGTGAGCTGTGTCTGGGAATACCTCTTTCACCGCCTTCAACAGTCCCAACTCTCGATCAGTTAGAATCGCAGTAGGAGTCACTTCAAAACCCATATACAGCTTCAATTTCTCCAACACCCACTTGTAACTCTCATAAGACTCTATCTTCATTAAAGCATACCCGATCAAAAAGTTTTGGTTTGTCGGTGTGACCCCAACAATCTCGAAGAACGCCATGTTGTACCTGTTTGTCTTGTATGTGGAATCCATCCCTATGACATGTGGATAAGTCCGCAACATATTCGCCATCTCTGGATGTGCCATAAAGGCATGGGTGACAACACGTGTGTCGGGGTCAGCAGCTACCCAACTAACGTACTTGTGCTCGTTGGCCAAGTGAAGAAACTGGTTTACGACATCTCTCCCTTCACTATCATCAACCCTTAAACGACTTCTGAAATTATAGATGTGCCTCATGTTAGGGTTCTCATTGGGATACGCATCTTTCACAGCTGCCATTATGTTACTAGGTTTTGCACATGCTGAACTCATTTGTCGAACCAATTGCTTCGCAGCCGGACTTAAACCACTCACTTGTCTATGACCCTCTCGATAAACCATCATAGGGTGGTTGTGCATGCCATGCAAACCAGATACAGGAATTATTTGCCACCCAAGATCATCTACCACACATGTGATCTTGATCCGAAAAGGACATTTGATACCCTTTCTTTTTGTGTTTTTTCGTACAGCATTCTCCATATCCCTGTCTTCGGCTGTATTTCTATGGGCACGATCGCACTTCAGATACTTGACCGGCCGACCATCTCGTTGTGTCTTATACGAAGACTTTGTAAGGAAAAAGCCGCAACCAATAGAGATGTTTTGAGCCCATTCAAAGGCCTCTTCAAAAGTTGGGAACATCGTTGACGTTATAAAGACTGCACTGTAGTCAACTCCATCACCCCCATAATCCGGCAATGACGCCTAAACAAAGAAATAACATGAAATTTAGCATAATAACCATGATAATAATGGAAATAAAAAACATAATAATCACAACAATGATCACAACTTAATTCTACTTATCATAAAAATAACAATAATAGTAGTAGAAATAATAACAATAATAATAGAAATAATAATAATAAAAATATTAGAAATAATAATAATAATAATAGTAATAATAATAATAGTAATAATAATAATAATAGAAATAATAATAATAGAAATAATAATAATAATAATAATAGTAATTAAAGCAAAGATTTTTTTTTAAAAAAAAAATACAAAACCGCCCTAGAAAACCGGTTTGACCATGGTCAAAACGCCCAGGAAAAGCGGTTTGACCATGGTCAAAACGCCCAGAAAAAGCGGTTTGACCATGGTCAAACCGCCTAGAAAACCCGTTTTGACCACGGTAAACCGGTTGTCCTAGGCGGTTTGACCATGGTCAAATCGCTTTTCCTGGGCGTTTTGACCATGGTCAAACGGTTTTTTCGGGCGGTTTTGTACATTTTCGGCGAGAAAAATTAAAAATTTACCTCACCAAGTGGGTCCGGCGGGGTGGACACCCTGCTTTCCGCCTCCGACATGT
Source organism: Chenopodium album (assembly GCF_948465745.1). Taxonomy (NCBI): domain Eukaryota; kingdom Viridiplantae; phylum Streptophyta; class Magnoliopsida; order Caryophyllales; family Amaranthaceae; genus Chenopodium; species Chenopodium album. The sequence continues at coordinate 39,916,450 of NC_137849.1, forward strand.
AACCGGGTGGCGATAGTGGTGGTGCTGGTGGTGGTGGCGGCGGTGGTGGTGGTGGTGGTGGTGGTGATAGTGGTGGTAGTGGTGTTGGGTGTTGGTGGTGCTGGCGGTGGTGTTGATGCTGGTAACCGTGGCGGTGTTCGGTGGTGGTAGAGTTTACTTTAGCTCGGTTTTGAGAGTTAGAGTTATGAAAGGGATGGAAGATAACAAATAGAGTTGAAGAGGGTAAGAAATAGAGTCAAGGGTAATATCGTAATTATTTTGTAATTTTGCGGGCGTTTTGAGTAATTTGTGGGCGTTAAATAACAACCCCCTTCTCAAGTGACTTCTTTTCAAAGATTAGGAGTATCATTTTAAGTTGCATTCATATACATTAACTAGTCACACCTCAATTCAAGTATGAGTTCTCCTTTACACATAAGCCAATTCGTATTGGTATGTTATGAAAAGCATGCTCATGGCTTGAAATATAAAGATTTGCCTTATTAGAGAGACATGGCCTACCAAATCAAGCAAACAAATCTTGAGGTGTAGTGATAAGGAAACGACCAACACTTTTCGTCAAAACTCTAGGCCCCTCTACTCGATTTCATTTTGAACAATAATTTGTCAGGCTTCAATTCCTTCTATACTTTTCTAGCTTAGCTAGCCTTCTAAATACTTCATTAAATAATGTATCTTACACTATCCGAGTCAAAGGGGAACATTGTTGTTTAACCTTCCAAGTCCACCTTAATTTGAAATTCATGTAATGTATGTAACTATGCTATGATTTTTTTCTTAAGACCTTTCCACCGACAATTTATAAATAAGAGTTCATGTTGATGTATTTACGAATCACTTGTAAACAAATTTGTTATGGTATAATATGACTTATATAATAAATCCATTGATCGATGCCTTAAAAATAAGAGTTTAACAAAATCAGGCCAATTACTATAGGTCAAGTTCAGTTCAATTGAAACCTTATACGTCTTATCTGCGAAGGAAATTGCACACTTACCACTCTAAGCTAAGCTATTAGCTATGTCATAGTTTGGTTAACAAAAAAAAAAAAAAATGCATATGATCAAGTAGAAAAGGCAACATAAAAAAATTATCAAAGTTGTTGATTGTCAAATTTAATTGCACCTTAACTCATCATCTCTCGTTCAGTCTGTCTTCATTCCTAAAGTAAGTGTACCATTTCTCGTTGTTTAACAGGTAAACAATCTGTATTACTGTATTAGATCTAGGGGTAGCAATTCGGGTCAATAGGTCGGGTTCGGATCAGATTTCGGGTCGATTTTGGATTATGCTTAGAAACAATCAAAAATAGTGTAAAAACTTAATATTATTACGAAATATGATATTTTGGTCAAATTCGGGTTATTCGGGTTCGGATCGGGTCGGGTTCGGGTTTCTCTCAGTGACTTCAGGTCGGGTTCGTTCGGGCTATTGGGTCGGGTCAGGGATTGCCAGATCTAATAAACCTTATTTTTATACAAAAAAGGTACGGACTATGGAGTACTCGTAATACAATATACTCGTAAAATATATTTGTATATAACAGGAAAGAGTACTAAAACGCCTACAAGAAAACAAATAAAAGTAACCTGAATAAAGATAGTACAACAAACGAACAAAACAAAGGGAGAGAGAAAAGTGGCAGGAGTTTATGACACAAATTAAATAGTTTACATTAGATTAGATATTAAGATGCTAAGTACTGCATTAAGCAGAAATTTGTCCTGTATTAATGTTTGATTTAATTAATTAAACTTTGCTAGATACGAGGATTTGATGGGTGCAGGGTGCATTTTGGTGGCTTTAATGCCAGGTTCAAAGCACCTATTCGAGTTAAGATTCGCATGTATGTTTAAGCCGCAAAATCTACAAGTACTCCGTAATGGAATCCCTGTTATATAAGGCACGATATTCCTCCGCTCTCAAATAGTCGTATTGTAATCTTTTCAAACAACACATGTACGTTAAATTATACATGTTTATATTGATATAAGTCATGAGATCAGAGTTTAATTTATCGTCAATGTCGAGTTGACAACCATAGCTAGAAACAATAGTGTTTCATTGAGGGAACAAAAGACCAATTTTTTAAAAATGAGGTGGTTGTTTAAGTGTTCAAAATGTTTACTCAAAAAGTCATAATGAGAAACTGGTTGTGCTCTCATCGTGAATATCATGTATGTATTTGGTTCAATTACCCCCCCCCCCCCCCCAATAATACTATGTATAAGTGTTTGTTTGGTTAAGTATTACGGAGTAGAAATTACTGTAAAATGTAAATAATACTATGTATAAGTTCCACTTATTTCAGGTTTAATAAGTTTAGTTAAGTTCTATAAATTTAGATTAGATAAGTTTAGGATAAATAAGTTCTCATTAAGGTTACCCAAGTACAAATTAAACTAAAATAAGTTTTAGTAAGGTCTAATTAATTCAATTAAGTTCAGTAAGTGAAAATTAGGTGAATGATTATACCCTAAACTCGTATTGTAAAAAATTGAGATTCTTAGAGCTTTTGCCACCCAAACATCCTCCAACTTTTATCACAATTTTTTGAAAATTAAGTTTCAATGTATTTGATGTAAGGCAAGCAAAAACTAAGAAAATTCAGTTGAAAAGTTTGTAGAGGGTTGGACATAGGCATGGTTCATCGTGAACTTGACATGACCTGATTATCGGCTCAACAAGGCATTAGAAGCCACTAGTTTGGCATGTTGAATAAACCCATTTTGCCCTCAAAACACATAATAATGAAACCATCTTTCACTAAAAGTTGAAGTATATCCTACCAATAATACATATAGTGTCCCACAATAATATAAGTTGAGAGAATTAAACATTTTATAGGAAGCCAAACCTCCTATTGTTATATGATTTTGAGATGAAATCTCGTTTGATCATGTGAAGTGGGCTCTCCCTTGATTGCGGGACGATCACTTACTAGTTATAGATGTTAGTTTAAATTAAACCCCTCAATTCAAACCCTTAAGTACATAAAAATAGAAGGAAAATTGTACACGAAATAAGGAGTATTTTTTCAAAAAGAAAATCGCATCAGCTAGCTCTCCAAAATCCAAATTACAAAAAACTCACTTTCAATCTGTCCCACCATTCCCTAGCAAATCTACAATCCAAATTATGAAATCACATTCACATATTACAACAAATCTGCAATTAGCGTGTTTAAAATACAAGTATATAATTATCCCAAATTTTATTCAAAACTACTCTTTCTTTAAAAAAAAAAAAAAAAAAAAAAAAAAAGAGGGTGAACATAAAAAATACTACTTTTTGTGAAATTGAAGATTACCTTTTGTCGAATTTGAAATTTCAAATCAAACAACCAAATTAGAAAGAAAGAAAAAACTAATTGAAACCCTAAAAGCAATAATTTTGTAGCACTGAAGATTGGACAAATAACTACTGGTCTGATTTTGGTCCATTCGGTATAATTAAATTCCTAATTCTAATTCTAATTCTAATTGGTTGTGCACTTGTGCATACGTACCCCTACTTATATACGAAGTAAAGTGTATAATTAATTACATGATTATTGAAATTGCATCTTAAATATGAGAAACAATCAATGTTAGCATTGATAAATGCTAGGAAGAGAAGGCACACACATGATGTGCAATAAATCAGATTGATCATTATTGTGTACATCTTATTAAGAAGCTAACTCCTATTCTCAATCAATTTTAAGATGAAGGTTGAACTGTTGAAGCAATTCGTGGTTCCTGGAGGCGTATGTATGATGGTGCATACGTTTCATTAAAAAAAAAAGGGCGGAATGAACCTACTATAAAAATGTAATGAACATATAGTTACAGTGAAAAGAACACACACTATTAAAATGTAATGAGTATATATTTAGACCGAAAAGAACATGCTATTAAAATGTAATGAACATATACTTGGAGTGAAAGAATATACTGCTAAATAATGTTTTTTATCTCCATGTTCTTTGATTGTGATTATAACATACTTTTATTTGTGACATAATGTTCATTATTTATTTTGAAATGTTCTTTGAATTTTGTCTTTATATTATGATGGTTAAATAAAAATAATGTTTATTCCATTATATTATTATGTTCTTTATTAATATTACGGATGTTCTTTAAATATATATCTTCTTTACAAAATAACTAATTGTTCATTTCACCTTTAAAATAAATAAATAAATAAATAAAAATTAAAAAAATAATAATAATAAACCGTACGGCTCCAGGGAAAAAATTTCAAGGTTGAAGCTTAGCTCACTTAAACTTACAAGTGTTCAAACTCTTAAGGTAAATAAAGGTCGTTTCTATTGGCAATTAGGCCCGAATATTATTATGTACTCAGTAATTTATTTCCTTCATTTAAGTCCATTTATTGTTGTAAGAAAAATAAATTCCCCAGCTAAATTATTAGTCCCGGTACTACAACAAATTAAAGCAAAGGCCAAATTCCAATCATCTTACCCACTTTTCATAAATTTTTCTTCCCTAATTGTATTGAAAAGAAACTTCTTGTCTATAATTATAAGGTTCCGTGTAAAATGTTTTTTATGATCTAAATAATTGCAATGTTTATATTTTCAATCTCAACAATCCTCCATTTGATTCTGAACATGTTCTCTTTAGCTTATTTTCAATTCATTTCAGTTCAGTTCACTTCATTTCAATTTTTAATTTCCTTCTCTCATAAAATATTCAGTTCTGTTCAGTTCAGTTCAACTCTAATCAGTTTAATTCAATTCAGCTCAACTCAACTCAGTTCGGTAAATCAGAACAGACCCTCAGTGTATTATGTTTACTTTATTTATCGGCTTGTTACATTAAACACTTTAAATTCCTAAAAGCTCCTATATATCTTACTCTTACTGTACATAGATAATATAAGTCATCTTAATTTTAAACTCAATATTAATAATCATCACATGATGCTTCCGGCCTTTAAAATATTTTGGACCACGCACCCTAAACCCCGTATAGAACATTATCCCCAACAATCAACACAATGATCATACATCGATCATAAATCATAATCCACAACTACCACCAAGTCCATATCCTTTATCACAAAAGGCTTTAAGCAACCGTTTCTTATAATAGTTTAAGCGGAAGTAAAAATAGAAACGGTTACAAACAAAGGATATTGAGAAATAGGCCTTGTTTGGCAATTGACTGCTGGTTGTTGGCTGTTGGCTGTCGGTTGGTTTGACTGGCTGTTTGTATTTGCTTTTTTGTTGGCTGTTTGACTTTTTATTAGTCTAAAAACATGTTTGGTAAAATTGACTGTTGGATGTTATTAATAACTTAGGTAGCCAAAAGCTACTCCAAGTAGCTTTTTCATTTTGGCTTAAAAGCCAGCTGAAGAAAAAGTCATTTACCAAACACAAATTTTAGATATTTGACCAAATAAAAAAGCCAAAACCAATCAAAAAGACAATGAAAAACCATTTACCAAATAAGTCCATAATGGAGTAAGAAAAGTGTCGGAGCAAAGGGAGTTATGATGACAAAGGAAGAGCATGAGAAATGTTGAGTATGGGGCCATTGCAAAAACGCGTTTTTGACTACTCGCACATGAAACTCCTTTTAGTTTTTTGGTCCCTTAATTTTTATTTATCTATTTTTTTGGTCCCTTAATTTAATACTCGTAATTTGTAATTTGTAATTTGTAATTTGTAATTTGTAGGCCATGTTGTTGTGACTTTGCGCCCCACCATAGCCTAAATTTAGGTTAGGTTAGCCCGCCATTTAAGTTCTAACCTTCCTTTCTAAAAGGCATTACAACTGCCTGGCTATTTGTTTTAAATTCAATTTTTGTACCTGATCAAAAAATTTATTACCAATCCAAAAAGATCATCCACAAGTGTATTTTGTACCTATACAATAGTTTAACCATCCAAAAGATCATCCACAAGCGTATGTTGTACCTAAATCAAAGTTTAACTATCTATAAGATTATCCACAAGTGTATACTTTTTTTTTTTTTTTTGAGGTCGGTCTATAAAACAGAGTTTATGCTAGTGTAATTTGATCTAATGGTTTTTACACTACTTTCGCTTTATAAGTTTAACCAATTAAACTAGCTATTTAATACTCATTTATTATAGGGACCATGACTCGATGGGGACTTTGCCTTGCAATTTGTTACTTGTATGTTGGTTGAGAGCCAAATGTTAAAAACTGCCCAAAGTTGAAGTAGTGAATATATTCATAGACTTTGATTTTTATATAATAGCATTGTTTTACCAATTTGGTGTAAAATCCTGTTTTTTTGTTCTTATTTTTAGCTTAATTAAATTCTTTTTTTTTTTCGATTAACTTAGTTAAGTTCATTATTCTACTGTAATTTAGTTCTGTAAAACTCAAAATAAAAGGGGCTAAGTAGTAAGTATGACATTAGAGGAAAAGTTATGTTGAGTATTTAGGCCCTATAAGGGTTGTAACTATTTCTTTTTCTGGATTGTAGATAATTCATCCATTTCGTAATAATTGCCGATATATTTTTCTAGTCTCTTTTGTCCATTTCAAAATAATGAACATTTTATTTAGAGGTGATCATCAGGTGGGCCGGGCCGAAGCCAAAAAAATAGCTACTTCTCGGGTCAGGCAGGGCCAAGGTTCGGGTCGGATTTTTTGTTCTCAAACCCTCCAAAATGGTCGGACTGTGCATTTTTTTCGGGCCATTTTCGTGATGGGCCTAAAAAAATTAACTAAAAATGCATTCCCTAACCCGCCAAAAAAATAATATTTCGGGCCCGACCCGATTTTGAGCCGAAAAATTCAGCTCAAAACCTACCAAAAATCGAGTTGGGCTAACTTTGATCACCTCTAATTCTATTACAATTGGAAAGATACAGTGATGTTATTAAAATGTATCTACCTCACCTACCATGGCCCAGTGGCCCACTAACTTCTCCTACCCTTTTTTTTCTTCCTATTTAGAATCTCGGGACTATTAATAAGTTGATAGAATTTTCTAAATTTCTCTCAATATATAAACATTATATAGTCATGAATGACTTGTTTCAAAAAAATATAGTCATGAATGACTACTTAATTAATTAATACATTATAGTTAACTATTATATTTTTTATTTTACTGATGTGAAACTATAGATATTTATGATTTCATTGATGCATTAGTATTTAGTAAATGTATATAGTCATAGTAGTAATTGAAATTGAGGGGAGTATAGAAAAACTCAACAACGAACTTATATTATGATCTTCAACCATATATCTAATTATTCTGAAATGAAGCTAGTATAAAGATATGTTATCATAAATATACAAATGAATGGTTGTGGATCAATGTTGAAGTAGGTTGACCCTTAATCTTTGGTCCGGTTTGCTTCCCACTAAATGTCATAACATAAGATTAATTGTGTGACCCTTTTCAACCCTACATAGGAGGCTAGAATGTATGTGTCATCTCCACTATGATATGGTGCTATAGATCGATGTGTTGCTTGAGCTAGCAAGACATGTTCAAATGATTTTGAGCATAGTTTTTAGCTAGGTAGCTAAGATGAATAATCAATTCAATCTAACTCAAAATAGGTACAACATTCTAATTCGTCTTGAAGTGGGACAAACCAGTTGGGAGTAGGAGAAGGTAAGGAAGAAATCCCTACCCTAAAACTTTACCACAAAACCATTTTTTTTTTTTTTTGTTTTTGGGTGTACATTTATTTTATTTTACAATACATTTAATAATTTGCCTTTAATAATGCTTGTTAGTATTAAACTTTGGTCATCAATATCTCTAAGTATATTAGAGTATTGAACAAAAAAATGGATATTTTGGTCTTTGGATATATGTTGAGAGTCCTTGAGACTAATATGACAACATTCTACATAATAACATTTTTCTTATTAGTTATTAATATCTCTAAGTATATTAAACTTAGGCCTTGTTCTCGTGGACTTTTCTGTAGGTTATTTTCTGTTTGATTTAGTTTAGTATAGTTCATATTATTATTATTTTCTGTTTGTATTATTATTATTATTATTATATTACGATTTAATATTAATTAATATATTAATATTATTAAAGTATTATATTAATTAATATTACTCCCAGCAATTATTATTATTATTACTATTACTATTATTATATAACAATTTAATATTAATTAATATTATTCCTAGTAGTAATTATTGGAGTATTATTATTATTGTTGTTGTTGTACCACTACTTAATTAATTAATGATTCAGTTTAGCTTAAGTCATTCCAGTTCAATTCAATAGAATTCAGTTCAAAAGAATGAGGCTTAACCAACGGATAATACATAAAATCAAGTCATGGCCTGTATTTAAAATAAGTGATAGTAGTGAATTTTATAAATAAATACTCTGTAGGTAAAAAGCATAATTATTTCGATAGATCAAAATCATCTCAAGTGCATCTTCCCAAGGCTCCGTACATCTTCATATGCAAGCTAGCAAAAAAGATCTCAAAAAATCGAGTGATTTTATTTTCCTATCATGCACATTCGACCATTATATTGAGAATAAAAATTTTCAATTCATATGGAAATTGGGAAATTGGAGGATTGGCTCAAAAAAGGGGAGAACAACCTAGCTAACACGAATACCATTCTTGAAGGAAACACTATGCTCATTCCTTAACCTTGTTAATTGGACATTTAGACTGCGTAATCCAAACTCAATGCAAGGGACAATTTGTCAATGGTAAAGTGAGATGCCAACTGTAAATTGAATATCAAATAATTTATGTTTGTTCAAGCAATAATCAAGCACTAATATCACTTGAATTTTATTAATTTTACATATTTCTTATTGCCAATTGGGAAGAAATAGTTATGGAAATCAATGTACTCCCACCAAACATGCTCCAAAGATCATTCAACAAATCTCTTCTAAGCAATTATCTCGAAATAGTCAACCAACATAATTAAGCACAAAAATTATGTGGATTAATTACATTCCCACTTAGCTACGGAGTATATAAGTTTGTACAACTCATCATGCACGCACTTAGTGAAGAATTAATAACCAATCAATGAAATGAAAATCATCATTTCAATCATAATTACATAATTAATTGTTAGTTGAGACGAACACTACAAGAGGGGGGTGAATTGTATGTAAGTTCCTAATGGCTACTTTTGCGGAATATAAAACAAACTGTAAAGGAACTTGCAATGCACATAATATTTTAAAAGGAAACCTTTCAGGGCCCAACTGGAAGTAAAACCTCGACCCTCTAAAGGATTTCCAAAACCAAATCAATCCACTATAATAGGGCAAACACAAGTTACAACCTATTATGCTTAGACCTTTACTCACAAGTTCCAAACTGAACTTGTTACACAGTAGGACCCTATCCTATCCAACCTAAGTCCTTGACTTAGATTCACTCGTACTCCCTGAGCACTCTAACACTCAACTTCAATCTTGAAGCCTACAACACGGTATGCAAAGAAGTAATTCACACACACACACACCCAGTAACCCAACCAATACAATAATTTGACTCTAGTATATGAAAGGTCAGATACACATGAAATCCGAAACTAATATGACAAAGTATGAACTTGGCAAACTTACACTTTTAAGCACTCTTCGAATTCCTCACGCATAAACTCACAAAAAATTATGAAATGAGATTTCTACAATTTATACAAGACTTGCTCATATAGAAAGTAGGGTTTTTAAAGGATAAATACGTTATTTTACTAAACTCAAAACACGGTTTTATGTAAATCTTTCAGAAGAAAATCTTTTTAGAAAAACTTATCAACGATAAATCATCAAAAGAATAATATCTTTTGATAATCGGTTTTTAAGAAATAAATCGTTTAAGAAAATATTTTCTTAAAAACTCATCTTTTTAAACTTTCCTATTTTAAGCTTGCCAATCTCTTTTTGTCACGTTTCTAATAGATATTCACACGTAAACTTATCAATCATATTTACACCAAATCTAAAAGATAAAAACTTAACAAAACTAAATTGCCTTCGCCAATTTATTGTATTCTAGGATGCTTGGGCTTCACGCAGTCCAGGACTAAGTTCCTGCAGGCCAAATTGAACTTCTCAACTTGCTGTCTTCAAGTTTCTGTTAGGGAACTCAGTTAGTTCCTGGTTGGAACTTTTCTCCTATCTTCTTTAACTTTCCTTGAGATCTCTTTGAGTCTTCTTAGATAGGTTACTCTTCCACTTCCAAAATCTACTTCACCTGTTCTAATCACAACACTTAGAGAATTCTTATTAGTTAAAGTTTGCTAATTTGTATTCATTATCTTCAAAACTTTTAAGCTTCAAAAATAATTCTAATTCATAATTCTAATTTATTGCAACACAATAATGAAGCAATAATATATACATAATCCCATGTATGATACGGAGTAGTATGATAAATAAAGTATTAATTCAGCATAACTGGTATGTCTTCATCCCAAAATAATAAGCCAATGTTGACTAAAATAAATTAATGAAACAAGTTCTTTTAGTTCAAATTAGGACAAGAAAAATAAAGTAAATAATACTCCGTAATAAGTACGGAGTACAGTTTGAAAAAATATTAAAGGGTTTATTCAAGTTCAATTTACTCACTACAATTAATAAATTTCAAATAAGTATATTAAATTCTTCAAAAGAAAATAAATAGAAAAATCAATTTATTAATAAAAAGTCATATGACATCTACAAAAACTACGTATTGAAATAAATAAAGAATTTACTTTCATATAATGTACAGTCGTTAACATTGAGTATATCTTGCACTTAAAAAACACCTCCCGCTCACATCAGTGGAATGTACAACTTCTTGTGTGGGACAATCTAGCTAATGATTAGTTGTGAACGAGAAGATGATCTAATTTTCATCTGATTCATCAAATCTTGTCTTTCAAAGGAGAAAATATCCTTCTAGAGAAGAAAAGTAATAAGACTCCGTCTTTTGAGGATGAGTAAGGGTTATTATATCTAAAAATTAAAAAACAAAAGCATATGAAGAATCACAGGAGAAACAAAGATTATTAAGACTTTCACAGGCAAAAAAATTGATGATGAAAGCCCCTCCAAAATTTAACGGTAAAGGCTAAGGTTTTATAGGGAGGAGAAAGATAAGGAGATAGATTAAATAACTTTAGTATCAACATTTATAGGGTTAAAATAAAGCGGAAAATGTTATACATAACCCTAAGGGTTATGTGTAAAAAGTTAAAAGAGAAAAGTATTATGAAATATCTTTCATTAATTACACTGATTACGGGATTTTGTCATGCATTCCTAAACCGATATCAAATAAGGAAAGATATTTAATAATTTTTGTAACCCTAATAAGAGCTATATATAACATTACCCAAAAAAAATTAGTTAATATCATGTGCTAATAAGTTTTTATTTGGTAAGTGCTAATATCTAAAAATGTATTATTCTTGCCTTATTAACCTATAAACTTCAAACTCCAAATCATAATAAGCTAATTTTACGATGCAAATAACAAACAAACACCAAATTGCTCACATCATCAACAAAATTGAAGTTATCTATTATCAATGACCCACTTAAAATAAGTGGATAGTGCTAGCAATGGTCTCAAAGTGACCTTTAATTAAACTCAACAACCAAATGTTCTCAAAGTGTAATATCATCTTAATTAAACCCTCAACATGCATTTTAAAAAAATAATAATGAAACAAAATCTTAGCTTTAAAAAAGAATAATGATTCAAAATCTTAGCTAAGCAATAATTTTGTGATAGTCAACTAATAGAATTGAAGCACTAATAATGTGAAACCTCAAAAATATTTCTCATACTTAACTTCACATCATTTATAGCCGTTAATTTGGATCTTAAGCAATTGAAATTATACATGACGTGAGCATTAGAAGCGTGGATATCACGTGCTTTAATATGATGCCACGTGGATAGATGAAGTCATGTGCGATGTCACGCGCGGGTCTTAAGCCCATGAAGTTGGGAAGAGTAAGCAAGGTGGCGCCGCAAATATGGAGGAGAATCACGTGGTTGACCACGTGATATGTTGTTCTGTTGAGTGTGCTATTTCTCGTTTTGTGCCGTAACTTCTGCGTTTTGTCAAGTTTTTTTACAATTACTCTTAACAAACATTGAGTGCATACTGATACAGTAATATTTACTACATACAGAATTACAGAGTAATATTATGCGGGTTTTTTCTTTGTAAGGTAAGCAAATCCCAATCTCCAAATACGTAGTACCAAAACTTAATAAAGTGAATATTTATATGGGATAAATAATTACAGATGGATAGAATATGATTGGAAGCTTAGAGCTCAGAATTTAAGGTATGGTAAGTTTTTACCATGTGAACAACTCTTAATTGGTCTACTTTTATATATAAAAAATTATTTTATTAACTTAAATCTTTGTAAATATCGTTACATTGTATAATTAGAAATTCTATAAGAAAATATATAGTCCCATGAAATATTGTTTGATAAGTTCAATATACAAACTACAAAGTACTTGTATAGTTTTCAAATATAAAATATTACTCTGTATTAAGATTGTACATTAAGAAGTATGCAATTAATGAGATGAAAGAAAAAAAGGAACAAAGAGAATATTCAAAAGTATAAACTATTGATATTTTAAAAATATTCATACATGTTAGTATTTATTTTTTAACACAAACATTAGAACGAATCTAATAATTTATTAGTTAACCATATTAGTATATGTATTACTCTGTAATATAAATTCACGGTCAAATATTGACTATGATTTTTAAAAAATAATCTTATACAAAAGAAACAATACACAATGAGGGAGTAATTTTTTTTTTCTTCTAAAATTAAATTATTTATTTTTAAGTTTAACAAGTCTACAGTTGGAATACCTAAGAACCTAACCATGATCAACGACTTTTTTTTTCGACGAGGATATTGTGATTTATTTTAATGTTTAGATCGAAAGGGTTTTTGTGACTTTTGATCACTTCAAGAGTTGCTCATAATATATATTTTTTTTTCAATTAAAAAAATAAATGAGTTGCTCAAATTTTACGAAAAAAGAAAATAATACGAAAATAGCAGCCTTAAAGTTGACTAGAAGAATAGCCTGGGCTATAAAAACGGGAGAGAATAAAAGGTTGACTATTAGTACTTGCTACATAAATACGAGTAATTTTTTTAGAGTGCTTACATTAGTTTTATACTCCGTACTAATTATATCACGTAGGATTATTTGATTGATCATTAATTACTCAATGCTATAGGACCAAACTGTGACACTCCATTATAGTTTTATTATTATAATTAAGATATGAAATATTTAATAATTATGACAAATTGAGATCGATATTTTGCTAATTTATGTACTCTTTTTGTTCTTAAATGTTTTTCATGATTTGACATTTTTTTCATATCTTGCAAGAATTCGAAACCACATATACAATGAATGGAGTATTTTAGATGTGAAATTATGTTAAATTTAATATTTGTTTATTTATAGATAGCTTATAATTATGAATATTTGTCAAATTGCAAATTATAAAAGCACAAGTTACCTTTCAAAATTGAAAATCCTACGAGTAAAGAGAGCAATTTCAACGAAATCAATTTGACATTTGCAATTAAGTAAGAATTCGCCAAGCTAATTTTTATTCAAGTAAGAACAATCTTAATAAAATCATTAATACATACTAAAATAATAAGATAAACCATAATGCTTTTTAAAACTTATTACCCACACATAATTAAGTAAGAACTCGCTAAGCAAAAAGGATAAGTCGAGAAGCTATGGTTACCAAAAAAATCCCAAATACTTCTAGTAGTTAAAATTCGTCATAAAAATTGATTTGACATATTACATTCAATTTTAGCCATGTACAAGTATGATATTGCACGCATAACATACATAAAAACAATCATATATATAAATATATCAAATTGATAAGCTGTACTCTGTATATATCAACATTATTCTCGTTGCTATTTAGAGTATGAATTATCTTGTTTAAAGTAGTAAACTAAATAACCAATATAGTTTTTGCGGTACCAAGCAAAGCTTGGTGGATTTGGTGGGAACTCACCTTGTGACTTTGAGGTCACGAGTTCGAGCCCCACCAACTATAAAAGGTTTGGGAGTAGGGGGATTTCCTTACCTCCCCCTCTACTCTCAAGCGATGACCTACGAAATTGGGCTGGTTAAACCTGTGAGAGGTACCGGCTCAGTATGGTCCTTCTTCTTACCTTAATATATATATATATATATATACACTACCTCCGTTTCTTACTATGTGCAACAAAGGGGTATTATTTGTGTATATATATAGTTTTTGCGGTAATTAAGCTAAGTAAAAGCTATTAAAGTAAATAATTACACCGCATTGAAATTGGAGTAAATTACAAGGTTAAAACTTAAAACCAAACTTTATATTGGGTAAAAAAATGATGGAAGCTGCAATAATATGATCAACATTAGTTAGAAATTCACCTAATACTCATAAATGACGTTGTTATACTACCAAAATCCAACGGTGATTTGTACGTTGTCATACCCTTACGTAGTGGTGGGCATGGGCCGTGCCGGGCCTGCCGTGGGCCGTGCCTAGGCGGGCCATGAACAGTGTCGTGCCGGGCCGTGCCGGCCCACGGTGGAGGCGGGCCGTGCCGTGCCGTGCCGGCCTTCAAGGTTTCCCTGTCCACGGCACGGCACGGCCCACCGTGCCGGTCGTGCCGTGCCGGGCCGCCCGTCGTGCCGGCCACCGTGCCGGCCCACGGTGGAGGCGGGCCGTGCCGGCCACCGTGCCGGCCCACGGCTTAGACACTCCTTTTTTCTTTTTTTTTTAAAAAAAAAAAATTAAAAAAAACTTTAAAAAAACTTGAATTTTTTTTATGAAAGAAAAAATTGAATTGAATAATTATACAATTTAATATTTGAATTTAATAATTATTAAATTTTTTATGGAGTTAAGTTATATTAAATATTGTTTAAATTATATTAATATTTATTGTTCATTCATAATTTACTATATATCATATTATTCATATAACTATATAAGTATTAGACAAAAATTAAATAACAATATAACATATTCCATAAAATTAAAAGTTGAAAAAATTCATTCATAAAAATTTATTAAGTAAAAGATAATATGAAGTACAAGTGTACAACTAACAATAATTGATGAATAACTTATTTTGTTATTTTATTATACGACTAATGTTAATAGAGTACATAGCCAACATAGGAAATACTAACATTTTCACTAATTAATAGAGTACATAGGAAATACTAGAATTTTCGCTAATTAATATTAATTCTCGAGTTGTTGGTAATCTTCAATCAAGGTCTTCATTATCTTCTTCGTCTTCATCTTCGGCTTCATGTTCACTAGCTAATGCGGAGGAGCTAGTTGAACCAGAACGATCGGAACCATCGATGTTGTCGTTGGCCGTAAAAGTACGATCTTGGATGCGTTCTTGGGCATCCATCCAATCCTTCAAGCAAACACACATTTCTAGTGTTTCGGGCTTCAAACTTGTTCTTCTATCGTCTAGAACCCTTCCCGAAGCACTAAAAGCTCGTTCCGAGGCAACGGAGGAGGCTTGGATGCTGAAAATATCACGTGCCATTGCCGCCAAAATTGGATGCTTTGTGCTTTGGGATTTCCACCAATCTAGGATGTCCATCCCCAACCTCGAATCTTCGTCCAAGCCTTTCATGAAGTCGTAGTTTAAGTACATTTGCAACTCCGAAACATCGCTTTGTGTTCGCCTTGATGATGATCCACTACCTGAAAACTTAGATAACATGTTAGCAGCTTGGGCCGCCAAACTTTTGCCCGTTTTACTTACGCTTTTGGATGTTTGAGAAGGGGCAAAATGAGTGACGGTTCCATATTTAGATTCATAAACTCTATATAACTCAAAAAATTTATCTTTCACATGATTTTTATATTGTTCGACACCATCACCGAGTTGCATGCATTCATAGTAAATATCAATTAGCATAAATGTGCCATCATACTTTGATCTAGGATCTAAAATAGAAGCAAACATATAAACCATAGGAAGCTTAGTGTAATATTTACGCCATTTAGCCTCCATTTGTGGAACATAATCATTGTAATCTTGTTGTGATCGATGTTCATAAAGAAGTTGAGCAAATAAACATGCATTTTGAAGGAAAGAATGAATGCAAGGAACATAAACAGAAGAAAAACAGTGAGTCATACTATATAATAATTGTATTTATAGGTGAAAATAGAGCCGTTTATAGCCGTTTATGGCCGTTGGAGGGAAAAAACAAGAGCAGCGCCAGTTTATAGCCGTTAGCCCGCGGGCCGTGCCTGCGGGCCATGCACGCGGGCCGTGCCACGGGCTATTGGCCGGGCTCGTGCCGTGCCGGGCCACTTTTGGGTTTTTTTCCACCGCAGCCCGCACGAGGCACGAGGGGCGTGCCATCGTGCCGGGCCGGGCCTGCCGTCGGGCCGTGCCGTGCCGGGCCATCCTCGTGCCGTGCCCGGGCCGCCCGCGTGCTGACCCGGCCCATGCCCAGCTCTACCCTTACGTCTTAATCTAATCATCAATTAATATCATGCTGTCCAGTTAAAACACTCCTTTTTCTAATTGTTGCAGCAAATTCTGAAAGTCCAAGTGAGAGAAATTTTTAATTAAATTTTCATTCAAGTTTTATCAAATAATTCCACTTAAAACAACTTCAACACGTTTTTATACATTATCTTTTTTTACTTTCTAGAGTGTTCTTTTCGTGGGTGTCTTTTTCGCATGATTACAAATACTTAAATTTTCATTTTTATTAATTTAATTTTTGCGATGTTTATTTTGATCATATCTCATCCTAAAGTATAAAATTAATTTTTGTTTTTAGTGGTCTATAATGTGCCACAAGAGAAGATTATATTATCATGACCTAATTATTTAAGATGTTAATGCATGTCATAGGCCTTAACTAAGTTGAAATTTATTAAATAAAATGCAGTCATAGTTTGTTTATGTGATAAACCTTATCAATCTACTCCAAAACACTTTAATTTCAACCATAATTAGAGTATTATTATTATGTAATCTTGTTATTATAGTATGTCTTCATTCTGTTGGTTGATGCTCTACCACTACATACCTTGCAGCCAATGAAATAACATCATCTCTTTTTTTCAATGTCAAATTCAAGTTAAGGATAGTTTGACAAATACTTTAGTACGGAGTATTAAATTAGTTAAATTAAAATTAATTTAAATTATAAATATATATAAAAAGTTTTTTTTTTTTTTTTTTTTTTTTTGACGGGAAATATATATAAAAAGTTAATTATACATAATTAATACAAACTATAAGTTTAATATAGGGATCAAAATATAGTAAATAAACCACACCAAAATTCGTCTAACAAAAGAAAACCTCTTTAGATTTATTGACTTCAAATTACAAGCAAATTTGTGTTTTTTTTTTTTAAAAAAAAAAAATAAAATTACAATGCGATCATAATTACGGAAAAGTCAATATTATAGTTATGACATACGGAGTATTAAGAAATTACTCACCTCCCTCACCCTAATAAGCTATTCCTTCAAAATTGAGTGGAATGAATAATTATTGGACTTTAGAGAAACCAAATTGGTTTGACTATAAAGGATAAATCATGATTATTTTTACCGGCACGGCATAGTACTAGTAGTAAACTGCATGATGCATGACTCAATTCCATATCATTCATCTTAGCTTGTTTCATTTTATTTGTCCTTAGTTAAATCTTCGCTTCAAATAGATCATTTTTTTTTAGTGAAATCAAGTAGATCATAATGACTATATATAACAAAATTTTCCATAAAATTAAGGGTTAAAAAACATATTCAAATGGATTCAATTCTTATCGTAGTTTTAATATACAAATTTTTCTATATAATTTTATATTTGTATTGCATTGTTCAACTCAATTTTTTTTTTTGAAAAGCCAAATTAAAGGAGTAATTTTTGGAGTACTTTATTTTTTTTAATGAAATATTTTCCATTTTAACTCCGCGGTTGTCAATGAATATATTTAACTACTAGTATATGTATGTCAAAAAAAAAAAAAAAAAAAAACTAGTATATGTAGCTCATTTTATGCAGTAATTAGAAAAATATGGAGTGATATATTTGATAATATATAAAATTACACCAAAACAGTCTATTAAGATTCCACAAATACGGTGTTTTTTCATCCTAACATAAAATTATTCAAGACAATCAAGTTAAACAATCGATCACATAATTAGTAAATAAAAAGCATTTCTAAACTCTATGAAATGGAGTGAACTTTTTCCCAAACTAAAGCTAATTTAATACTGTCATCTAAGCTAGGGTCCTTATATTTAACAAGATTATGTATAAACATAAGTAAACAAAATTATATTGCACAAAATTATATTGGAACTATGTTGTGCTAAAAAAAAATTGAGCTCCTATGATTCGCATTGATCTATTATTTATTGGCATTATCGCTAAGTAATTGGATCATCGTCAAAAAGACAAGTTAGATTTTTTTCCCCAATTATTTTAAATTTTTACTATAGACAAAAGAAAATAAATAATGTATACGAAATTCGATTCTAATATACCACTTGCAAGATAGTAGCTAAATAAGCAAGCTAACATCCACACGGAAAACTAATTGCGATTCTTAAGAATCTTTTCATTCATATTTCAGACTAATAAAGAAGTAACCTCCATGAACAAAAGAAGCAAAGCACTAGGGGAGTAAAAAACCTGCGTGAATAAAAAGGAAAAATCATGGAATAATTTTTGGCCTTTTTTCCAATCCACAACTTTTCTTGGTGTAATGGGGTTCATATTCCGTGAATTGATTAGGATCAAATTACTAAAGTTTTGGCAACAATCAATGTCTTAATTCGTCTTATTAGCTCAAATTGTCTTTTATCTTTTTGTTCTTTTTTCGAATCTTATTTCTGACATTTCAAGAAAGAAAATATTTTAATTTTTTAAATAAAAAAAAAACATTAAAATACGTCGAAATGACATATAAATTAAATAATAAATAATTATTTTAAGAAAGCTTTATTACAACTGTGGGCTGTGGGCGTGTGAACGCTGCAACCCGGTCAACACCGAAAAACAAGCTAGACCCAAACTTTCACAACTGACACGTGGCAAAACAACTGACACCTGGCGATAACATACCTACGTGTCAACTCCCAATTGGACTAAAAACCCCTGATTAGATACACTTACGTCATTAAAAAACCGTTTACCGGGAGTTGGGAAGGATGAAGGAAAAAAGCAGTATTACACTAAAAAGACTAAAATATCCTCAAAATAAACCCACTTATAAAAAATACTAAAATAAAAAATCAAATATGAGGGTAATTTGGCTGCTTATATAATTGGCCTCTCACCATTGCAGTGAGGCAACCCAAAAACACAACAATTTGCTCAAAAAAAGTAAGGCTGAGAGTTTTTCTTTCCCCTTTTTTTTCTTCAACCCATTTTCACAAAAATTGAGTGAGCCTTCAGAGTTCTTCAGATCTGATTTTTCTCTTAATTTTCCCCCTAATTTCTGTAATTCCCCGCTTCTTGGATTCCCTTTCTGTTGATAATTCATCTGTCTTTTTTGAAAAAATTTAATGGTTTGATGTTTTGGAAGGTTAATTATATATCTTATAAAAGTGAGTTTTTATAGAATTTATTTCGAAACCAAGATATCAAGCTTTTGATTTTAAGGAAAGGATAGGTGTTTATTTTTACAGAATCGTGATTCCGATTTTTTAATTTTTGTTTAAAATCGAATCGAATCGAAATCTTTTGGGTTTTCAGCTACGAGGGTAAATTTTTACTCCCTCGAAAGTTGGTTTTTTTTTTATTAAGTTAGAAAAAAGAGAAGAGAATTCTATTTGTTTCTACTTCTCAAATTTTTATTTTTATTTTGATTTAGTGTTAATATTTTTGGACTAACCTGTTCTTGAATTTTACTAAGTAACAGGTTGATTATTTTTATTTTATCTTATTTCATCTTGTTTAAAAAAAAAAAAAAAAAAAAAAAAAAAAATTCTCAATTTGCAGGTTAAAAATGGCAGCAACAGCAATGGATATGATGTTTAGTAATAGTAGTGCACAAATTAGTTCAGACCCATTTGGGAATGAACTAATGGAAGCACTCTCACCTTTTATGAAATCAACTACTCTTCCACCTTCTTCCGCCTCAACCACCTCATGTTATTCTTTTCCGCCGCCGGCTTCGGCGTCATTTTGTCTAGTCTCACCTTCTTCTTACAGTCTAGATCCCACCACCACCACCACCTCCGCTTCCGCCACCAGCTCTTTGTTTCAGGATGGTTGCTATTCAGAGCAGGCCCCCTTTTATGGGCTAACCCATCCAGATCCATCAACTACTTATGGGCTTACCCATTTCTCCCAGGCCCAATTTAGTTACCCACAAGCCCAACCCCAACAAATGAGCTATTCATTTCCACCACCACTTCCTTCTTACCAATCCAGTAATATCAATAACTTTCTGTCTCCAAAACCTGTTACCATGAAATCTAACGGTGTTGCCCCGAAGCCGACTAAGCTTTACCGGGGCGTGAGGCAGCGTCACTGGGGTAAATGGGTCGCTGAGATCCGTTTGCCTAAGAACCGGACCCGGCTTTGGTTAGGTACCTTTGATACGGCTGAAGAAGCCGCCTTGGCTTACGACAAGGCTGCTTATAAGCTAAGAGGGGACTTTGCTAGGCTCAATTTTCCTAACCTCCGCCATGAAGGGTCCCACATCGGTGGCGAATTCGGCGAGTACAAACCCCTTCACTCCTCTGTTAACGCTAAACTTGAGGCTATTTGTGAGAGCTTAGCTAAACAGGGGAATGAGAAACAGGGGAAATCTGGAAAGTCGAAAAAGAAAGATAAAGATGTTGCTGTTACTTCATGCTCTTCATCATCGTCTAGCTGCTGTACCACAGTCGCGACTGCTGCTTCCAACGAACCAGCATCGCAACAGCATCAGCAGCAAATTTCACAACAATCGATGTTGCAACATGGTGATGTTAAAGCCGAGAGCACCTCCGATAGCGAGGTTGGTTCCGGTGGATCATCACCGTTGTCGGATTTGACATTTGGAGACAATGAAGACATGGGATCGGAAAACTTCTTGTTGGCGTCGTACCCATCTCGTGAGATCGATTGGGATGCTATATTATCATCATCATCTTAAGAATGAATTAAATTTGTCTAAGTATGGGTTATTATTAAGTTAGGAGTTAAAATGTGTCATCATAAAAAGTCATAAAAAGTCATGTAATGTTTTGTGTAAATTTTTTTTTTCTTTTTTATTTTAAATTAAATTAGTAGGTTGTTAGTGGGTAGTTTCAGGGGAGGAGTGATCTCTACAATGAAGTTTTTGGAAATTGTAGGGACTCCAATCTTCTTTGGTGAGGCAAGTGTTTTTTTGATCTTGCCTTTGATCAAATGAAGGGTAGTTTTTTCTTATTGTTTTTTTATGTTTATCCTAGAAAGTTAGGATTGTAATTTGATGATCATTTTTAGTGAAGTATTATTATTATAATTTTGTGTGATTGTATTTATCATTCAAGTTTTGTATTATTATTTGCCTAAAAATTGTGAGATTTTGATTAAAATAATATGATAAAAGTGAGATATTTTGATAAAAATAATTCAAGAAATAGTTGATGTATTGAAATGAGAAGTCAATGTCAAATGGTGCTGGCATGCAATGGACTGATAAGGTTATAGTCAAGTAAATAATGGAGTGGGGTTGAAAGGAATTAAATTGGATTGATGTCCGTCTGAAATCTGAATTGAATTTTACCACAAAGTTTGTTGAACTGTTTATGCTTACAAAATACTCAGATTATAAATTCATAACGTACTTACAAGTAATGTTCAAGATTTAAGGCACAGTTTTTAAGTCATGTTCTTCACCTTATTGTTAAGATTTAAGAATATTAACATTAAATTCGTACATTTACATATTCATGTGAATTTAACAGACAATCACATGTTAGTATAATAGTATGTTAGTTTGTTTTTAATTACGATTTGTATCAAACTACTAATTGTATTAAGTTGTATAGTCGTATGTTCAATGTTTAGTCAATAGTCAACAAACAGTACTTAGACTCTACCTTATAAAATCTAGTCCAAGTCATTGTATTGTAGGTGAATGTTGATTAGGACATAGTCTCTCATAATCTCATATTTTGGCAATTAATACTGGAAAATCTAATTTGGATTAATCATGTATAATTCATATCATATGTACGGCAAACCAAGGTTTATTTATTTTTATTTTTTATTTTTATTAAGCATTTGTTAGCCCTATAGGCGTAGCAATTTAATTCATGTGTATGATTGAAGATGTCTTAAGAAAAAAAAAAAAGGTATGATTGAACACATCTCTTTTATTTTGGTGAAGAGGACGTATGCCTACTTGTTCAGGAAAAAAGTCCAACTTTGTTAATAGCGTAATTAATTTTTAAATTTAGGTGAAGATATAAGAGTATTCTAGAGATTGTTTCATATTCACGGTAATAATAATAATTGTTCTAATCATTAATTAAGATATAATTATACGTTCAACTTGCTATTCTTAATTTGTTACCTTCTCATTCTTGAGTGTATAAGGTTAACTACAAAATCTCAATGTCCGAATTTGGGTAGCTAATAAACTATTTAAATAAATGTCTTTCTTAAACTTATGCAACTATTTAGTACAGTAATAGTGTAAAATACATTGGTAAAATTTTAAACTTGTGCAAGGAAATCAACTTGATTATGAGGAAATTGAATTATCTATGCTCAAAAATGGTTCTATTCAAATGTTTTTTTTTTCTTTATGTTTGAATTATAGATTTTTATACATCAAAATTTCAATTTTGTTATCATCTTTACCACTAATTCATATTCTTATGGAAGGTATGCAACCACACATTATACAAATACTTTATTAAGTCTAGTCGATGAGTCCATAACAAAAATGAACGTATGATAAGGAAAGCATGGAGATTGTATTAGTCAATAAATCTAAGCTAGGTTATAAAATGGGTTCTTATTGATTGAACTGAGCTGAATTTATTAGAGCTGAAATGAACTGAACCGAATATTTTATAAGAGAAGGAAATTAAGATAAAAACTAAACTGAACTGAACTGAACTTATTGGAGCTGAACTGAACTGAATTGAAAATAAGCTGAAGAGAACAGACCCAAATTCATATTCTTGTGAAAGGTATGCAACCACACATTATACAAGTACTTTATTAAGTCTAGTCGATGAGTCCATAACAAAAATGAACGTATGATAAGTAAAGCATGGAGATTGTATTAGTAATAAATCTAAGGTAGGTTATACATGGGTTCAAACAATTGTTAATTTTACACTTGTTTGTTGATACAATTTTTTTAGTGAAAATCCAATTTTTTTTCTTCGACCAAATTTATGTCTTTACGCTAAAAAGTTTTATAGTTAACAAGGTTATTAGAAGATCTAGCATGACATGATTGCCATCTTACTATTGATCGAGACTACTGATAACATAACATTTTGGACCACAAAATAATCGCTTCATTAATATGGATTGCAAAAAGTGGAAGAGATGAAGATCACTAAACATACACAAGAATTTCAAACTAGTAACAACCAATTCAACTCAAAAGGCCAATGAAGGGCAGCCGTTATTGCGGTCAATAATCATGAATTGTGTGAAGTGTGAAATAAAAAGAAGTAGGAAAGAATATTGAATTTTTGGGTGGTTGGAAATGTGGATTATTGGATATCCTTTGAGTAAAAGAAAAGCCATAGAGGAAAAAAGGGGCAAGAGAGTGTACATTTTCACGCTTAGTTTGGAATGAAACGGCATATATTAGCTGTGAAACGTTAATGCATACAAATTTCTAACGTCACTCTTAAAGCGATGTAATACTGTCTTTATGTAATTATACTATAAAATCTAGCTTAAATACAAATTTTGTTACTATATACGAGTACTACTCTTGGAGTCTTGGTTGGGATGAAATAAAGAAAAATGAATGGTATCCATACAATTTATAATTATGTGAATCATATTATTCATAATTTCTGATAATTACAAGTATGTAAGTTTTGTTTGTAGATAATATACTTTGTCTAAGCTTTTAATTTTATGTTAATTAGGAAAACCTTTATCATTCGATGAATTGATGATCTCATAGCACATGTGATGGAGTTCATCGCCTTTCTTAAAATAATTATAGCTTATGCGATATAAGGGATTCATGTCTTACTAAACATCCGTTTTGTGAATCATCTCAGCATGTGATATCGTGTCACCCTCAATCACGCAATAACCAGATTTTCGCTTAAGTCACATGCATAAGTACGTGCAAGTATTCACAACAAAAATCAATATTAGTTTTCTTTTATTCGAAAACTAATATAGATCTAACTATAATAAGAAGATAATACGGGAAACTCTAAGCCAACTCATACAAACAACTACTTCGTAATAAGTAATAACTTTTTTTTTGTTGCCAAATAAGATTTATATATACCAGTTTTATAGTGTGTTTTATTCACTGATTTTTCCATTTTAATTTAAACGAAAATCAAAACTAAGATAAAGAAGTTAGAGTTATAAATTTTGCTCAATTACACATATAAGAGGGTATTGACTTGGGAGTAGAGTTAGTTGGATACACTGTATCTGGCTATCATCTAACCTGAGAACAAGTGATATCAATTAATGAAAAAAACCGTACATCATAAATGGCCTCTTTCCAAGAAGCTTCATCATGTTCACTTCAATAATTTGTCTCCGTGACTTCCTCGATCGAAAGCAAAATTCAGGAAAAAAGTTTCTTGAATTGGAAAATTATTGTTGCCTCCACGAAAGCCAAAACAAAATGTCATCGAACATTGCGTTTTTTTTGGGGTTAAATTAATGAAAGAGATTAGTGTGATTCGGAGTTGTCGGAGAGACAATTCACGCGATGGTAATTTTTTACTCCGCGTTTGTTTGTAAGGATATGAATATTTTTTTTAGTCTAAATGAGTAATACTTAGGTATCACAGATAGAGATTTGAACCGGTGACCTATCATACACATCTAACATATGCCTTTACAAATTATATTCTATGTAATTAAAAGCATAATGTGCACCTTAATTTCAAATGTAGCATATAATAGTTGGTCAAAATCTGCCCTTAAATTCCTTAATCTCACAGTAACACAATCTTTAAGGGATTGAATTAAATCATATGGTCCCCATTTTTACCTGCAATTTCAAACTTGTAGCCTCTAATATTCAGCATAACAGAACAATCTTGACTTCAACAAGATCGTTGCTTGGGACAACCTTGTAAGCTTGAATCGCCTTTTTCTCTAATAAATTACGAGTATTAATTATAAATTACTTACTTCTCAGTCTATGGTTAATCAATAATCAAAATTATCAGTCTCAGGACACACCTAATACAACCAAGTTGAAGACCTTTGTCAATGGGAAAAAAAAAAAGAAAAAAAATCAATATACGGAGTAACACAATATACATTTTGAGACGAATAGAGTATACAAATGAAGTACGGAGTACGGGAATAGTTGTTACTCTTCCTATCCTTTAAGTTTTGCCCATCGTGAGTTTTCACTTTATTAAGAGTTGTATTGAGTGAGTAGGTAGTTTTATTGTTTAGTATATAAAACAGTAATAAATTAGAGAGAAATTGTAAAAACTACATTAATTAGTGTCTTTTAAAGATGAATCAAATAAAAAAATCGGACAATCTTTAAAAGACAAAAAGAGCATTAGATAACGCTATCGCATAAATATTGTTGCAAAACAAAATGCGCCAAGACAAATGGACTAGAATCCTTGCAAGCTTAGCCATTGGTACAACGTCCACACTTAAACATAAAAATCGATAAGAGTAAGTGGATTGGACAATACTAGAATATAGACATTATATTCCGATAAACTCGTACCATGCTTTTAACGAAGTCATTTTCTCCACTAAATTCAGCACCACTAACATTAGATTACAATCATCTCTTTTCACATACAAACACACATAGTCTATCTAGTGTAGTGGTGGGCAGGCCACCTTATCACTATTCTTGATTCTTATTCTCCCTTCTTTTTGGAGAGTGAGTGAGTTTTGACTTCTAACGTTCATACATAAAAAGTTACCAAGTGGAAACTGCAGAAAATTTTATCGGTAGGCAGGCAGGCTATCAAGATTATTCTTGATTCTGGTTCTTTGATAA
This sequence comes from Chenopodium album, assembly GCF_948465745.1. Lineage (NCBI taxonomy): Eukaryota > Viridiplantae > Streptophyta > Magnoliopsida > Caryophyllales > Amaranthaceae > Chenopodium > Chenopodium album. The sequence continues at coordinate 39,942,683 of NC_137849.1, forward strand.
CTTCGGAAAATATTCTACAACTACTAATATTGGAACGTATCGTATCGTTTTGTTTACTCCAATTATTTTTGGTGGTGATATGTGATTTATATCAGTCTTAAAGAAGGTAGGTGTTAAGTACTGATACTTGTTTAATGTTTGTTCGAAGGTAGGTATCGCGAAAAGATAAAGTACGACAAAAAAACGTGCTATATCGAGGAATATGAACCTTCAATTTAAAGCTCAAGGTAACGATGGATTACTGCTAGATGTTGATGTTCCCACTTCATTTTGAAATGAGTCACTTCAGATTTGGTACTCAAACGAAACAATAGCTTTTATAACGCAATAATAATTGCCCCAACAGACGCCCAGGTGGCTCGTGCATGATACAGCTGCGAGTGCCAACTTGTGCCGCTTAGCAGCTTGGACATAAATTCCTTCAGTACAACCCTGCAGAATTGCACAACCTAGTGACAGTGATAGATTAACCTTGAAATTACGCTATGACCACTTAGATTAAGCAGACAACTTTCTAATTGTTAGCTGATTTCCAAAGAGGAATAGATTTGCAAGACTGATAGCTCGGAGGGAGTGTTAGAATGTTATTTTGGTCTCGAATTATCTGTGTACCAGAGGTCTAGGACAACTACGAATTGGCATCCACAGTGAGAAAATGATGTGCTCTCATTTGTGAATGAAATTTACAATTGTGGTGCAGCAAGAAAGCATTAGAGATACATAAAAAAGAAAAGATCTAGAGTTCCTGAATGATTTAATAAATATTGAAAGAAAATCTATCCTTAAGTTATGACAAAATTGTTCTTGTATGATCAGACTATCTGGGACTGCATTGCAGCTGAATATTGTTTCCCTTCTGCGTACAGACATGAATCAGGAAGCTTGTGAAACTTCGACAATTACCCCTAGTGCTGCTAGCAAAATTTCCCTTAACTAAATTTGCCAATTTCCATCTTCTTCTTGATTGCCTTTTGCCCATGATAAACAAAGGAGTCTAGAATCCCCGAGACAGTGAAAACACCTGAATCAACAAGCCAAAATCACATACACTACATAAGACAGTCAAAATGCCAAAGGAAACGGCTAATGAGGAAAGATAGTCAAGCGATTAAGGTAGAAATGGGATGAGAGCTTTGAACTGCAAATGCAACTGTGAGAAAGGATGTTACCTCCAACTATTGCACAAACATTTGTCAAGAAGTGTAAAAAGGAAATGTGTTCCTCTTTAAAAGTCACCTAAGCATAAAATACAGAATTATTAGAATATTTATGGTAGTTTTCTTTGATAATTTTCTGAAATCAAACAACAAATTAAGATGATAATGCACAGAATCAGGTTTAGTTACCAAAAAATCTCTTCGAAATTGAAAACGTAGGATATACATTTGCCACAAAAGTTCCAAATGTTTACTAGTAAAACAGGACATATCTTTCAGCTAAATATGAGCTCACCTTAATTGGAGATAGATCATAAAAAAAGAAGACTCCAGGCAGAGTTGAAAAGTGGCCAGCACTAGCACTCTTAAAGTGCTCAGTGACAGAAAACTGCAAGGAACAAGGCAAGTTACTGTCACCATATTGCTACACTGTACAGCTCTAATGCTCTATGTTAACAAATTGAAACCAAATTATACCTGATTTGAATTAATAGCATGCCCATTTACGTCTGTGTATACGGTAGGTACCACCTGTAAAACAAATGAAGTTCGATTAAGCATCTAACAACAGGCCCACTCCTGAAATGGAAAAGCTAAATTTGTAGATGAAAATAACAGAGTAACAATACCCATTGTCTGTTGGCTATACAATTGTAGTATTAAAATTAGAAACTGGATTTCAGAAGCCCTATAGACAAGTGTAAACATATCTACATATACCCCCCCAAAAAAAAAAAAAAAAAAAAAAAATCTAAATGCTGTTCACAATACAAATGAATGAGCTGAACTGTAAAAAAAAAGAGAAAGAACAGTACACAAGACAGCAGACTAACCTTGAGAAAGTATTGGTACATCCCATTTGGTGTATTGTGTGTCCAGGTCACACTAAATTAAAATCAAAGAAATTAATTGATTGTGGACAAATAAAAATGCTTTAATTTCACTCAAATACTCAAATACACTGAGTATAGAAAGACAGGGAAGTGGAGGCATACCCATCAAGGGGGTTTACAACACCAGGAAAATAGTCACCAAAAGTCAATCTATTGATTTTGTGACTTATCTGCAAAAGAAAACATCTGCCGCCCATTAAAAATTCTCAAAATGATAACAGCAAAAAGAATGAAAGTACAGCAATATGCTTTCAGAAAAGCAATACGGAACGAGAGAATGTTTCAAAGAAACAAGATAGCAGCACCAATATGACTTACATTGAAACTATCCTTTTGGAATGCCAATAAATCATGGACATGAACCCCTGACTGTTGAAAGCTTTTTCCAGGTGCAAAATGAAAATTTCCGGCAACCTTGTTGACTTCCAAAAATCCATAAATATTACATCCTTCACCTTCTTCATCCTTAACTTTTTGTAGAAAACCTTCCCTTTTACACTGGATGTCACAGGAAAAGAAGATAATGTTAACAGGACATACATTGAGGATTGGCAGGCACCGTATCAAAAATCACAGATATTTTACAGAATAATGCATTCTAAGAAATATAATATTGGTTTAAATTGTTGACATTTACAAAAAGTTAAAAAGCGAAATATGATACAAAAATTTCCAGTATACACAACATTGTTCCATAGGAATATATTGCAAATAACTAACGTAATTCAATTGACAGCATGTTATAAATATAATTTAACAAGGATAATTTCATACAAGTCCTCAAAAAACCAAGACAAATGCTGCTCCTTCACTGAAAAACACATTGGCATCAGTCCTTTCTATTAAAACTTTCAACTGCATCCACTAATGGATGTATACTCAGCAGTATAACATCAGTGGATACCAATGTGGTTAAAGCGCTCCTTACCTTCCATAATAAGTTCTAGTTATATTGCAGAATGGCCTCCAACAATATTTTACCTACAAACATACAACGCTAAAAATGACAATACATTTAACTAACAAACCTGGTCAATTAAATCAGGGTTTGAAACTGCCCAGCCCTTCTTCCTATATGCTTCACGAACTTCTTCACAATTATTGCAACAATCATCATCTGCCTGCAAAATTACAAAATATTTGCTCACATTCAGGAAAAGAAAGATGTTATCATAAACAGTGAACAAAGTAAACATATCATCCCAAGAAATATATATTCTCACAAACTTTTATAGTTAGTGATGGGCTAAAAACCCTAAACTGGAAAGCAGAGCAATAATGCAATACTTCCAAGTTTACATCAATAATCTTACGTAATATAAGAGGCCAACATCACAAACTAGGAAATGGACAAGAATTAATTTTTAAAAAGAAAAAGAATAGAGTATACATTGTTGCAGACATTGATTCTGAAACTAGCATTTGCTAAGTGAAGAGACAATAAGGATAATAGAAGTGCCCTATAGTTTCACTACCTCAGGCTTGTAGTCAACTCTACTCAAATGCTTCTAGCTAGCATTTCCGACATTTATTGGGACATCATTAGCAGCGCACACTACCTCTTAGAATTCAAGTATAAAAGGTGTACCCTGCAATCTTTAAGATTGTCCTTTCTTTATAGAGTATAATTATAGGGCATGCTCCTGGCCAATGGCCTTTAGCAGATGTCCCTAGTTAATTGCAACATACCTTTTTCGGCAGGATTAATTCTGCAATTGCCGCCCACATTCATCCACCAACATACTTTTCTCAACCGCAAGTTCAAAATCCAATAAAGAATGGCCTCTATGTAATGACATGACCTACTTTTAATTCCATACTTCTCTAACCTCAAAAGTTTAAGGCATTACATACTGATATGTCCACAATGGTTCCCCCTCTCTTACCCTTACTACAGAAAAGACTTCCATTAAACAAGCTAATTAAACAAGCTACACTAGTACATAGCGCACCAGAAGGGTTTGTTTGCTACAATTGTTGCCAAAATTTAACTAAATTTCAACTTATGGTTCAAAATTCCACTTTTGCGTAGTAGGTCATAAAGACAAGTCCAAGTCCAACCACCTTGATTCATATCTAAAAAAGACCTAAACCAATCTATTCATCTACCCCCTTATAGCCAAAAGTCGCACAACCATTTAGTTAAGAGATCTGAGTGGCTGGCAACACCACATTCTCAACCCCTCCCTCCACCCCAAATAAACACACACACAGATAAAAGACAATTATATCATAAAGAAATACTACAAGGATATAATCAGGGGACAAAAGTCCTCAAAAACTTAAACCTTCAACTAAGAAAGAGATAAACCCTTACAGATAAATCTTTCATAAGTACCGAATCTTCAAAAATAATATTGAATGTCAGAGTATCACGTACACTAATCCAATGCTACTTTACTCAATGGATAGATTGATCTATTTTACTTTATCAACCAGGTTGAGAATGGAATCCTCGCCTCTTTACAGAAAAATGACCTAGCACCAGCACACCTTTGACTATTGATATCTATACTTAAGTATTTATATAATTTATTGAAAGCTTATAATTCAAAGAACACATTGAAACCAAACTATCAAGATCCCACATGACTGCTTTTCTTACATTTTACGGAGTAACAAATAAAAACGGACTGTTAATAAAGTTTGGCCAAGATCATTTTCTCTATGCTATTCATTTTTTTTTGAATAGATGGATTCTGCGGAGAACACGTATGAAGCTCATTACTCCAAATATAGTCTGATTTGAGTTGTGCTCGGCTATAGCTTGAACAACCCAATGTTATACAAATCCAAAGTTGACCAAGCAAACTAAAAGCTTGGTTAAGCTTGAGGAAGCTCGAGCTTTATTAATTTTAAAGCTTAGCTTGTTCTGATTATAATTTAAGACACTCAACTCCATTACAAATCTACTTTAACCAAAACCGCCTTATAAATGGTTTGCACGCAATATGACTAGAGGCATAAGATTGCATAAAAACATGGAAATGGAGAAACTACATGTTTATGAAAAAAAGGATACATAGGAAATGCAAAAAAGGAATAACACTGATGGACAACATGCAATGTCAAAACAATTAAGCAAATTGATGTCCTCAAACAGCCAATTGTTATAACCTTTATAAATCATTATCTCAATCTGTGTTCTTCATTCCTTCTCTCCTAGCTTTCACGTGTCAAACCCAACAAATAATAAATCTGTGAACTTTGTCTCTCCTCACTTAACTTCTTTATTCCACTAATCCCCAATCTGAGATACTAGACTCTGTTCATCCTTTTTTTGCTATACTATATACAACACAAAACAACAGAATCAAGTTTCAGAATCAAACATTTCGTAAGTTGTGCCAAATTTCAATTGCCTTCCACCGTCTTTTTTAATTCAGCATATGTTACTTCCAAAGACACAGCCATGAGAAATCTATGGGAAATTGATTAGCAGTATCATAGATCTGGGAGCTTTCAGCCTATCATTAACGTGTATGTAATTATTAATTTCTTTTTGTGCAGGGAAAAAGAAACATGTGCATACCTAAGATTTCCATTTCTCTAGCATTTTTGAAGCATTAATTATCATGAAATATTTTTCTCTCTAGAAACATTTAACAGCATTTTGGAACAACATTTAAGCCATTTGTTTTGGAAGTGTTTGTTTCAGAATCGGATAATTGGCCTCTGGAGTTAGTTTCCATGCAGCAAAATGGATAGTAGATCACAATGTAAAGCTACAAAACTTAGGCTACTTCCAAGAGGCTTTCAAATGATATCATGAGTCAAACCAATACCCTGGCATAAACAGAGAACTCAATAATGCCACCTTTCAAATGATCCTTTGAAGCTAATATAACTCAGTTTGATAAACCTAGCTTCTAACAAAGTCTCCCAAAGTAAAGCTAAGTTGCACGAAATGACTCGAGTTCTAGAAATGGGAAAACCTCAAGCCTGAGCTGTTTTCATTAGCATGGAAATGGTGGGGTTCCCACAACCCAGAAGTTTCAATGCTTTTAGAAAAGAAGAAACAAGTGGTTCATTTATAAGATATGCACTTCAGTGTATCCAAACAAAGTCTATCACTAACTGATGCTTCCTTCCCCCACCCCCCCCCCCCCCCCCCACCCCTAACTGCTCCATTTTTACATTTTAGGAAGTTGCATATTAATTGCACCATTTCTATTTTGGGTATGCTTTCATATACTTTTCATTTGTGTTCACACACCAGATACCCAATCACCCTCAATCAAACATGATATTTACCTTTATTCCCTCACTTTTACTCTCTTTCCTTTGTTTGTTGTAGCCACATGGGCATTTTTGTTATTTAATTCCTTTCCTAATTTTTGTGCCCAACCCAAATTGTGCAATAATGGCAGAAGTATTATCAATAACAAAATATGAATATATAGTGTCATGTGACTACTATGAGTGAGAAAATTGTCTGCACTCACTACTCATAAGTCACAATGGCTGCTAAGGGCCTAAAATACATGTGCTGAGAAAACACCTGAAAAGATTCCAACTATAAGACTACAATAAATTAATAACTCACACAAGCTGATGATACCATCAAACTACAGTTACATGGTATTCTACCCAACCCCAGCCTTTAATCCCAAATCCAAACTTCTAAAGTCTAATGGCTTAGGAGAAATGAAGCCTGTCATCAAACTAATCATACATTCTTGTAACTTAGGTAACATGTTCCAACATAAATGACAGAGAATAAACCTAAATAGCGCGTGTGTGTGTGAGGCTATGTTATAGCCTAAAAGTTGACACAAAAAGCCATACCGCTTCAGCACCATAACACGAGCCACAGTAAGTCTCATTATGTTCCAGCCTGCCACCATGTCTCTGTAACGGCTTCTCAATCTACAACAATTTTAAAAAATTGTCAGTATATATGGCAGAATAAGAAAAGGAATATTGCAGCCGAGTCCCTATTATTCTAGTTTTAATTTAATTTGTACAGGTAGTAAATATTAAATGGAAACAATGGAAATCTGGTTCGCATAAGAAGACTGTCCAAAAACGTGTACGAGTTATTCAAGCTATCTGGATTCAATCAAGTTTTTAATATCCATTATTTTGAGGTTACACTTCGAGGCAAAAGATTAGAAAGCAAAAGTTGTAATTTCTTGTTTTTTAAGTCCTTCAAAATTCAAACTTAATTAGGAAGTGATAGGACAGAGCGTCAACATATCATGTTAGGATTAATTATTGAGGATGCAAATATAAAAGTTTTTCTATCTTGAAATATTTTCAGCAAAGTAATTTAACAAACACAAGCAAGTAATTTGTCAATCACTCCTAATTTTAACATAATAATTGTCATAGTGATAAGGAAAATTTTCCCATTTACAATCTTTAATATAAGTGACTTTGAAAATAAAAGTTATTGAAATTGATACTTTTTAAGCATCCTCAGTGGTTGGTATAAATTAAGTCACTGTTAGTATTTCTATCATTTCACTCATTAACATAATAACATCAACTAAAACTAACTGTGTTATTTGATTTTGACTAACTGATTGTATTAACTGATTTGATTCTATTAGCTGATTGTATAAAAGCGTTTGGTAAATAGCTTATTTCTTAAAGTTGTCCGACAGTCCAAGTATGCAAAATGACCAACAAACATATTGTATTGTGGTAGGGACATAGGGTTATATGTTCAATGAGGGTATAATTGTCATTTCACCTTAAAATACTTCAATAAGCTAATGAAAAAGCTCCTCCAAACACCTCCTCAGTACATTAGATTTCAGAAAATGTTCAGTTTAAATAAGATAAAGCCAATCTTAATTGAGTCGATAACAGTCTATGTAGGATACAATCCAAGTGTAATTACCTATGCAATGAAGCAGGTTGTAGAGAATTTTCTAGAAAACATGGGCTCCATTCACGTATATTTAAATATGATATAGAGTCATGGAAAAGAATCAAGTTTAATTAGCAGCATGCATGGTACGTCTAAGAATTTTAGATGGAAACAATACAAAAGCAAGGCAAACAATTACCACTCAAAACAGCTATATATCACTTCATAATTTTCTCATTATGTTATCCCATCTAATGCAGTACAGCTAACACTAAAAAACTAATGAATTGCCAATATTGTTAAAATAAAGTATCAAAGAAAGCCAAGCTTAATTTTATCTACAAGCATCGTTTCAGAAGTGGAGGATATACTTGCTGTTGCTTTCAAGAGCTGAACACAGCATGACAATTTCATACTAACCTTGGGAGCACCAATACCCTCTTGTCGTGTCTCTATCACATTACCATGGGAGTCCAATCTTTTTTTGATTATGTCATGTTTCTGCATGTCAAAAAGAACCAACACAAACCAATTAAGAAAGTGGTAAGGCCATACATCGTAAATTGCATCTCCGCCAGTTAAAGGCCCAGAAGGTTTTGCAATTAATGGATCTTTATACAGGCTAAAAGTTCATCATGTAACAAAAGTATGAAACAAAGTGTCCAGTGGGAACATTTTTTCTGCATTGCAAGTATTCATAAGCCCACTTTATAGATACAGTTTCTCACCAGGGGAAGGGGGGTTGAGAACCATCTGTCATATTTCATCAGCAGCACAATACATATTTTCACAAACTAACCACCTGATCCTATAATATTAAACTAAAGCTCACCCAAGGCCAAAAGGCTGAGCACATATCGGAATGCAACAGAATAACATAGTATAATTATTGTTCATTTACAACAGAAACAATAATTCAAGCAAATAAACATTAAATTAGAGAAATATATATATGTGAAGACAATTCAATGCACGGATTACATACTACATCAAGGTGCTGCTCTCCACTAATATCCATAGCATCAAGGCTGAGAATTGAACATGGTAAAGCGGGGAAAGTAACATCAAACTGCATGTTATCACAGAATTGCACATGAGAAACTTTGTTAGCAAAAAGAAAATCAAATCAGTGGTGTAGAATTTTACAAAAACTTTAAGCGAAAAAAAGGAAATTACATTACATTGATGCGTAGGGTTTCTCCTCTTGAAGTATCAACTACAAGCTGTGTTTCAGTTGCAGCATTTAAATATAGGCCTGCAATACCATAAGAAACACATAATTACAATAATATAAAGAAAAAGACTTTTCAGGACAAGTGTTGAGCTTTAAAACAACAACTTGAACCCTCTGGCAAGATTTATCTTCACCACACAAAGACAGGAGTTCACAACCATAGTTGATAAATAGAACAGATTTATTCCTAATATAGTTGAATAAAGACATATGCAAATTAACCTTCCTATCTAGGAAGGCTAGCATACAATATCTCACCAAACAAAGTTAATTGTACTGCACATTTACATATGGATGTTCCCTTATTTTAAAGTATAATCTAGTAGAAGTCATCCCACTTCGCAAACAGATGATTATATACCGGAAAACGCCCAAGTTAAAAGTGCCAAAAACACAAGAATAATGCAATATATTTCAAGCATTGGAAATGTCTAACAACAAGGACCTAGAAGCATTTCTAAACACCAGGAATCTTGTCCCACATTTTCTTGCTCATAAGTTTTTTAAAAACCAATGACATCACCCGAATAAACTATAAGACCAACCTCCCTCCTCCCTAAAAACCACATATTTCACATTAAACCACTTTTAGGTACACTTCCTATTACTTTTCTTAATATGTGTCCCAAAGCATGACAAATATTTCTCACCTAGTTAGCAACATAGGAAGCTGACATAAATTCATTCAATCAGGGATTTACAGCACCCCAAATGCACATGAAGTCTAACTTCTTAAATAATTTAAGCACAATAAGATATCAACCAGTAATTTCTCGAGGACTAGAATAGGCAAATAGCTAAATGGAAGTTACTTCAACCTAAGAAAAACTTAACTTTTGGATTGGCAGACAACAGCTCATCATAAATTTTAAGGCTGCTTGAATACCAATGGACCAGCCCAAATAAGTTACTTCAGCCTAAGAAAAACTGAACTTTTGGATAGGCAGACAATAGCTGATCTTACACATTAAGGCTGCTCGAATACCAATGGACCAGCCCAAATAAGGCACTATGCTAGAAGACTTAACATACCTGGTTTACTGCGCATCAGTTCATGATATATGTTAACACAAGGATACAAGCTTGCAATGTTTGTGTAAGATACCAAACTTTAATTCCCAGGTTGATTTATAATGACAAGTCACATAAAAGCAAACATTAAACAAATTTTTTTTTTTTTTTAGGATAATATTAATGCTACAAGCACATACTAGTATTTAAATTATATGGAGAAGGTTCTCCTGAGGTTACCTCCCTACTCCAGGAATTTATACAAACTGTAATGCATGATAATTATTATAAAAAAAAAAATCTTTCGCTCTGAGATGCAATAACAGCTATTCACACTTTATATTCCTTAAGCCATTGGGCTTCCCTATGCAACGGGACATAAAGAAACAAAGACAAGCAACAGGAACTATCTAGATTCTGGATCAGCATCAGGAGCACATGTTTTATTTGGGGAAATTCCAACTGTTTTGGAATGCCCAGAATATTTATCACTTCTGCAGCTAATACAGTGGGATACAATATTTATTTATTTATTTATACCTATCCCTCATAAGATGTGATTAAATTTCACTCAGGAGCAGAGAATTCTGAGTAAATTGTTCCATAGATCCAATCTCTAGCAGAAAGCTGCCAATGGTACATCAAAAACTGATCATTCAAGTAATCGATAAAGCTTCTGATATTTGCAAGAGATGAGAAAAGTCTTGTTAAGGCCTTAGAGGTTTCGAGGGGAGAGAAAATGTGCTAGAAGGGGAATCCAGAAACCCGGGCTCATTGAGAAGGAACAAGTTAGTCATTTAAATCAATAATTTCATTGCTTCATGTCTGATGGAAATTCTTCTGCTTAATTTTTATTGTCACTAGATATTTATAAGTTAATACTTCATAGTGGGAATTTTTTGCCAGCAAATCAGGGAATCAAAAATTTGAACAATAATTGAATTAAACTTTAAAGTTTAAACCATCAAGAAGCCAGCGTGTCACAATTAAATGAAGATTCTTTAATTAAATAACACAACACAATTTGCCTATTATTTAAACAGTTTCTAAGTACAAAATCTAGATCGGCAAGGCAAACCATTTCTCCAAAAAGCAGAAATATCAAAAGCACTAAATCAATGATCTTGCATCAGCTAGTGTTCAAGATTTAAGTCCTTTCAAATGTGCACTTTGAGCAGGATACTACAAGCAAAAAACTTCACACGACTTCACATATATTACAATTCCAACGTGACAGCGCCAAATCAGGTATTTTGTCTCAATTCCTTAAGTTTCCTACACATTTTTGCTCGGATGAACGGAACATCAAACCTGAAAGAGAAAATCCTAAAACTCAAATATTTAATGGTTTCCTACATTATCCATCATTAATCCATTACTCCCAATCACTTCAGTCAATACCAAATTCTTCAATAAGAACTAATAATAAAACCATTGTATAGCACATCCACCTAATAATAAACAAAAATCCACCTAACTCATACCAATCGTCTACATTCATACACCATCTGTCCATTAACATGTCCTTATTCAAAATAATGAATAATCAAGATCAAGCAGGAAAAAAATCTTGAAAATTAAGACAAGAAATTGCAGGAAATATGTAAAACAATAACAATCAAAGATGCAAATCTTATTTTAATTTATCAAGAGCTGAGTCGATTAACTATAATTTTGAGGTAGAGGGTAAGTTTTTAAGTACTCGTAAAATAAAACTAGATAACCAAGGTAAGCAACTTCTCTAGAGAACAGGAAAACTCAAAAGTAACCAATCATAATAGGTCATGCATCATATCATGTTTGCAATTCCGATCCCACAAATTGCAGACTACGAGTAGAATTCTAGTAACAAACATTCAACAATGTCTATAACTTTTTGCTGATTCAAGACCACGCAAAATGATCTCTCATTTCATCCTATTAACAATAAAATACTCATTTGTTCAGATCCTAAAACTCGATTAACTAAAACTATCCTAAACTATTCATCATTGCTCCCATTCATTTCAATCCAACACATATTCCTTCCTTTAACTAGTATAGCACATCTACCTAATCATCACCAAAAATCAACCTAATTTATACCAATCATATTGCTTACAAACACAACAACCACATCCTTAGCTCAAATTTCGATACGAATTACGAAACAAATCACAATTCCTCGCTAAATTCAAACACAAGAACCACATCATTATCATTAACTCAGATTCCGATACGAATTACCAAACAAATCACTATTCAAGCAAAAAACAAGTACAATAATAACATAATTAGCTCAAAACAATAAATAATCAAAGATCAAACAAACAAAAAACCTCAAAATCATAAAAACAACAATAATCATAAAGAAGAGAGAGAAAATTCGTACTAAGTTCGGAGAAAAAGAGGAGAAGCATAACACAAGATGATACAAGAGTGATGACACCACCAGATAACGTCCTACTGTAGAAATCTTCATTGATTTTAGGATAAGCATCCAAATTCCGTATCTTATTGAAAATTCCTTCCATTTTTCCGCAATTTATTTCCTAAAATTCTTCCAAAATTACACCAAAAAAACTGGAAAAAAATGTGGCGCAAAATCGTTGAAGTCTGATAGAATTTGACTGAATTCAAATCAGTTCAACGAGGAATGGATCTGAAGCATGGAAGAAAGTTCTGGAAAATTCTGGGTTGGTTGAAGGGGAGAGAGAAAATGGACAAAGTAGAGAGAGAAAGAGGAGGGAGGAGGGGAAGGAGGAGATGGTAATTGAGGTATTTTCGCCGGAGAAATCTTTGAGAGTGTTGCTGATTTGTCTGCTTCGCTGGATCTGCGGTCCAATTCTGCGCCGTCAACTTTTGGGTTTTGGGCCTTTATTTGGGTTTTTAAATTTCGTAATGGACTATAATTTATTGGGCTTTGGATTTATTGTGGCCCATATCAGATATAGTTGGGCTTACGATCTGATTAACCATTGCAGATTTATTGTAGCCCATATATTGCTTATATACTAGCAGTAATAAGGCCATGTTCTTTAAAGCTGCATTGCTCAACTGTGCTGAAATTTGCTCTGTATTTTGCTCTACTTTGTTCAGAAACTCAAAAAAACAAAGTCTAACTATAATATAGTTGTACATACCTCAAATTATCAAAAAGTAAAAAATATAAAATATCGGTATTTCGAAGATAAATATTGGGAGGAATATAATAATAACTCACTTGTAACTTTCAAAGCTAGTTGAAATAGAGCTTGTAGAAATAGAGTGAAAAGTTAAAACGTGTCAACTAATTTAAAATTGATAAAGTGTTAGTTGAAGTATAATTTCGTTTGAATTTTGTCCGTTTTCAATTCCTTCAGAAATACGATTAGTTTGGAACTTGTTAACTGAACCGAGCCTGAATATAAATATACTTGTTAACTGTATTGAGTTTTTTGGCCCTGTGGTTCACCGTTCATGGACCTCATGCTTTTAAGCAATAGTAAAGCCAATCCTTCCAAGCCCTATATTTGGCCCACAAACCTTTATCTTTGAAATTAGCAGAACCATATTACTACCTCCGTTTCATGTTTTTTGCAACTTTGGGCATTATTTGTGAGATATAAAATATTGCAAGGTTGCAAAAAACATGAAACGGAGGTAGTACTTTATATCATAAACTATTCTATAAAAACTATATTAACAATCCAATTTTATTTTATTTTAATTTTTTTTTTGAGCCCTAACAAATTACAATCCTACGGAGCAAGTGTATCACTTTTGTTTTTTAAGAAATAACAAATCAAAATTTATAGATAGGATTGAATTAGAATTTGGATAGAATTATTCTCCGTAATAACTTTTACTGTTACGAAGTACCATGAAAGAGACTATACGTCATGAAACTTTGAATTTTAATTTTGTACTCTAGTCGTAATTGATTGACTTTTACTGTTACGAAGTACCATGAAAGAGACTATACGTCATGAAACTTTGAATTTTAATTTTGTACTCTAGTCGTAATTGATTGGTCTAATTTCCGACTAAGTTATCCAACATGCATAGCTTGTTCGAAGCAAGTGGTGGTACGGCTGTAGTACTACTATCTTCCACAATAACCACAAGTTGGATATTATACTAAGTACGCCTTCCTCTTAAGGCATGATATATATATATATATATATATATATATATATATATATATATATATATATATATATATATATATATATATATATATATATAGGTCGTCTTGCAAAAGAAACCTATGATACATGTATACCCACCGAAATAATATCTCAATTAAGCATTGATTGTCTTTCAAATTTCTTTGTCACATTATGATCAATAGAAACTAGTCCCACCAAGAATATCAAATTCACACAATCCGACAACAGTACGTGTTCAACCTCGACGTGACTAGTGACAATATTTAACAAACTGCACGTGTGCACAAGCAGTTCATGAACAAACAATCAAAGCCAAGTGGCAAATCAATACTATAATTATCATTAAAATAACGAAAAGTTATGATAATTAATCAACAACACATACAATTTAGTACCTTTGTGACTGTAAATTCAAGCTTCTAAAAGGCACGCGAAAATCTTCTCATAAAATCTTAAGAGAAGTCACTATACTTATCACTATGTCAAATCATGGTTAAGTTAGTTCAAAATCATGCCAAATCATAATTTTTTTCCCTCGTTTTGGTTTACTATTGGTTGAATATCCAACTATTCGACAATGAAAAGATCTTCTCCAACATAGTACAATATTTTAATAATATTTTATATTTCTTTTTAGAAAAATAAATAAATAAATGCAACTTATATTTTGGACAATGACTCAATGCCAACAAATATGCCAAAAAATTGATCAAACATTTTATTCGGCGCCAATATATTTGCAATGATTATTTATTCAGTTGCCAAACAGTTAAAAAGTTGTATTAGATAAGTATTAATCTATAGAAAAAAAAAATTGAAAAAAAAAGTGGGAGCCATTTTAAGCATATTGGGTGTACTTTGTACCTTCCTTGAAATTATGGTTGGGTTATATATCTTAATTAGCTTTTTTACCTTTTTTGAGCATTTTAAATGAGTTTTTATGCCCTTTTATTGGTACTTTGATGTAATTATATATCTTGTATTTAGTCATTGAAAGATAGAATATAATAATGAATTTTGTACCATGCCAATAAACATTTCCAAATTGCAATCTAGTGATTTTTTTTTTTTTTTATAGTCATTAGTCACATTGTGCAATTTGAAGTTTTGAACTCCAATCCTTGCTAGGGAGGATATTCATTTTGATCTCCAATTCATATACGCATGCATAAAATAATGTAAAGACGATTAGATCGAGTACTAATTACATGATATATAATGGTATGGATTTTTGTTTAAAACCAAGTGCATACTATGAACACAAAGGTGTTACGTACATAATTCTCTTAAACATTTTCGCTAGGCCAAATCTTGATGACATAAATTGATAAGGTGACCAACTTATATATTTTGGTCACCAATTAATAAGGGTGAAAGATTTTTACTAAAATCACCATCTTACACCATCTTACTTTTAGTTTCCCTACTAACCAAAAACCAAAAAAGAGGGAATCTAGCTTAATTAGCTTGATGGAAATTGCAACTATCTAATCTGAAGTGTATTTGCACTACAATAGCACAATGTGATGATGGGATTTCTTCTAACTGACCCATAAAATTAAGGATTACTTAGATATGAAAGGGAAATCTCTTGTTGTTTTAGCGTAAGTGCTAAGCTAGCCATTTCCTTACAAATCAACTATACCTCATTTCTCATTATCATTGGGGTCATCTGTTCATGATGCAACAAAGCCTCTTTCTCCTTAGAAAGTGGCTCTTTCGTAATCATGTTATTATCGGACTCGTCTTTCAAATTTCGTTGTCGCATTATTTACTAGATCATTTAATTTAACCATCAATGTCAAGACAATATCTAACATCCACTACTCAATACATCAAATATACGCCCATGGTTATAGATAGAAACCGAATGCCCTTATACTAATTTTTCAACGTGATTTCATCATAATGCAAAGCAGAATAATATAAATCTAGCTCAAGTACCAAAGAATAACTAAACAAAGATGTGCACCTAGCTAACTTTAATGATTTATTTTTTGTTTTCAAATTTCTTTAAGCAGCTGTTTTTTCTCCAATTTAACTAATTTATTTCCTTAAAACAAAATGTTTCTGTAAAGGGAAATTAATCAGAACATTCTAATTAAAGGTCATAATCCGTGTGCTAATTAATTAATTCTTATAATGATTTCCTAAAGCATGCATAAATGCAACGGTTTTCCAACAAAGTTTGCTTTTATAATTCTATGTCAAAATTAAGGTCAATTTAAAGAAGGACATTGGACCTTCCATGCTCCAAAGGGTTAATATAAACTTAATAATTTATTAATTAAATAAATCTTATGCCAAGATCACGTATCATATAGTAGCATATTACTTATTGTTAGTTGTCCCTATACGTAAATTACTTAAATCCAAAATAACTATATTGATAATATTAAAATACCCTACTTTATTGTTTAAAAAAATTATTTTAACGACCTACTTTTAAAAGATTTCAAAAAGAGCTAATGATTTTGCTTTTTAATTTTTTTTTACATGTATGTCTCTTCTCAGTTTTGGAATATTCTACATTCCTAATCTTAATTGTATATAATTAAGCTAACTGATCGATCTTAATCAAAGTAATAATATGTTAAAGTAACAATTTACCAATAATGCAAGTTATGTTTTAAGGTTATACTTGCATTGAACACTTGTGACCATTACATTTAATGTTACATATGTTAATAGGTAGGCATATCAATAGTTATATACTTTGATACTCCTAATGTCTTAGGTTACATTAGTTTATGTACGTACAATAATGCATGGGACATTGCTCCTTTTTTTTATATTTTTTTTTTATTTTTGGAGAATTGAAGATAGAGGTAATACAAACTTAGTAGCTTGTTTAAATTCATCACATATGTATTTAAACTAAATGAACTTGAGCCAAATTTCAAGTTGTTTCCATTCATGTTAACTAATTGAATTTAGGTAAAAGTTGTTTTTAGAGTGACAACAAATAAAAATAGGTATTCGTTTAGGCTATATTAAGCTAGCATTCCTACATTTATGATGATTATTAATTTTTTTTTTTAATTAGATTCTCGTATGTATTAACTTTAGACTGTTAACTTATACTTAAATGATATAACATACAACATACATATATAACACATGTTTAAAGATACTAAATTTAAGTTAGCTGACAAACTTTTCAAATCGACCTTAATAATGTTATTAGTTCACATTACTAAATCTTCTTGTCAAGTTCGATGGAGGAGCCCACAAGCCGGCTAAAATCACTATCAACCTTTGAAATGATTCACATTTCTCACGTACAATTGCAAATTTGTATGAAGTTTGAGCAAAAATATGTCAATATCAAATAATGTAAATCTAGGGTGTGTTAGCTTTATGGTTTTTTCTAGGGGTTGTTATTATGGGAACAAT
The DNA here is from genome assembly GCF_948465745.1 of Chenopodium album. Lineage (NCBI taxonomy): Eukaryota > Viridiplantae > Streptophyta > Magnoliopsida > Caryophyllales > Amaranthaceae > Chenopodium > Chenopodium album. The sequence continues at coordinate 39,960,322 of NC_137849.1, forward strand.
AATTAGTAGTAACATCCCACTCACCTGCAAGAGAATGCAGAGTTTTATTAAAAAAGATAACATTATTTAAAACGACGAGCTTTAATTGAGGGCCCTATACCATGTCGATTCATACAGGACATGTAAGTGGATCAAAATAGTTGCTAAATAACTTTAAATCTATTTTACTTCCTAACCATTTTTCTATTATTTTTTTTTTTTTTTTTTTTTTAAAAAAAAAGAAATTTAGATAGTTCAATTTTGTTTTCGATTAGTCAGTTAGGCAGTTTCCATGCATTATACTTGTTTATTAAGTTTTATCTTCAAAAATCTGTTACAAAAGCTGAAATGGGGTATATTTATCTTTCTATGCTGCAATGTTTTTTCTAGTTCTCCATTTTCATACAAGTATCCATTTTAATATTATGCACATAAATTATTGAGGAATTGTTAGTAACAACATTGTTGTATGTTGTTGTTCTTTCTTTAAATTATTGAGTACTCCATAACTAGTGCATTGATATACAATATGATTGGAAAATAGATTTTTTTTTTTTTTTAAAAAAAACTATGTCAGTAATAATAAGATAATATAAAATTAAGGATGTAATTATTATAAACCAGCCCATCATCTATTGTAACGTGCACACTAAAATTAGCACAATAATGTTTCTTTTATTAGCTATTGTTTTTACAACGGAGTATGTACACCACACCTATTTGTTCATTGTTATTATTCTTGATATTTTTTTTTACCAATAATTCATTCTACTAGCTTAGGATCGGAGTTTGTTGTTTAGAAACATGATGTAAGTCTTTGGAAGCGAGCTAAGAGATTAGATAGAGTAGCTGCCCCATCTACCGCAATGCAAACTACCAAAGTACTAGCTAACTTAAATTTTCTCAACTTTGACCTTTGTGATGTGATAGACAAATAGAGATAAAAAGTAACGCAAATGATAAGATAATATAAAATGAAGGACGTAATTATTATCGACCAGCACATCACCTATCATAACGTGCACACTATAACTAGCGTACTTATTTTTTCATAATAGAGTATATACACCACCGATTTGTCAGTTGTTCCTCAATAATTTTTGCCCAAACCTCACTTGTTCAACCAACATAGGTATTCTCTGTTGTTTAGAAACATGTAGGTCTAAATTTAGAAGAGATAGAGTAGCTACCCCTCTACCAAACTACGACCTTTGTGATCCTTCCATAATTTCATAAGAAAAAAACAATTTAGTACTCACTTGGCTGCTACCAATAATATTATTTCATGTTAATAAAAGAAAAAAGTGTGAAAGTCCTCCCAAAAGACAATGCAATAACATTCTTTATATACAAGTTAGACATCTGGATCTTACTAGCTAAATAATGGAACCAATAGATATGTATATTATAAGTTCATAACTAGACAAAATAGTTATAAAATTAAATGAATAGATATGATAATATACTAGTTATTGGGGTATAGATTGTTTGGATATTGTGATATAGTTATTATAATTATTATATTACGTGTTGTTTATTGTACATTGATCGTCTGCATGCATGCATTATAAGTAAGTAATTTAAATTAGGGTTTTAAATCAAGCAAGTCAATTCAAGGTGCTCGATGGATCGATCGTGCAAAGTTAGGTAATTGGCATGTAGCAGACTGTCTAGCAGTTGACTGATGCAACCTAATTCTCCTGAATTGATAAAGTAGCAACTCAAAGGACAGTATATAATTAGCTTAGAAGGGACTATTTTAAGTAAGAGTTAGAGTGTTTTAATCAAATTAAAACTCTACTATATATATTTTGTAATTGGGGTGTGTTCTATTTACCTTTTAAAAAAAAAAAAAAAAATTCAAGTCTAATAAGGGAATTCAAGTCTAATAAGGGCTAATTTGCTTTGATTAAGTATATAGGGTGAAAATCAGAGCTAAATAGGTTTAATTTAATCATGTAAGTTTAGAAAAAAGTGAATTAAATGTGTCCTAAAACACCAATTTAGAGTAGTTAAGAGATAAAAGGACCAAGTAAAATTGGTTATATGTAAATTAGGTTAGATTAGTTCAGGTGAAGACAACGTATCCTAAAACACTAATTTACGATAGTTAAGAGATGAAAGGAGCAAGCTAGCTAAAAAACAAGCCATCAACAAATTAAAATGATTATAACATACATTTATATTAAATGGTCTAATCAGTCTCGTTCAATCTTAATTAAATAATATAACATTATGTTTTTTAGGGGTGAGCATGGATGGGATATCCGATCCAAAACTGGATTTTGATTTGGATATTCGTATCCGAAATTATTCTTATATTTGATTTCCTTATCCGAAAATTTCAGATCGGATAGCTTGAGTATCCAATATCAAACAGTTTTAATAATGTGGTTTAAATACTAATGTTTCCATATCTAGCTACTCCTTTTATTTGAAAATAGCTATAATACATATGAAAATTAATTAATATTGTCCAAACTCTCAACCTTGGCATAACTTATTTGACACACTCTCTTTAATAATCAAGCACCAAAATAAAGATTGGGCTGAATAAATAAAGCAAGAACATATAGTTATATGTTCTTTGTTAGTGTCCACAAGTATACAAGTGGTTTTTCATACAAGTACTCGATCGTATGTATGTATATGCTGCGAGTGTCTGCGCGACAAGTGTGGCCTAACTGTAAAATGTTGCCTGCCGAACAAGAGAAAATCCTCACGCCTCTGGCCACCCTCCACACCTACTCTCACTTTCCCTTAGCTAGCTTTCCTCAAATAATACTAGCCAATTATATACGTATATCATGCTTGCTTTTACTAAGCTAATAATTTAACAAGCTAATAATTATATAAAGTACGAATGAAATTATTAAAAGTATAGTATTCCGTAGTTAACTAACGTTGAACTTCTTAGATTGGTCCCTTGAGGTTTGAGGAGTTTCATTTTGTTGCCATGCATCTTGGATTAGTCCATTTTGACCATCTAAAGTTGTCAAATATATAGTTTCCATTACATACACGTACTCTAGACAAAAATCGATATACAATTATAGTTATTTTTATTTTAACTTTGTTGACCACATGATTGAATGGGAAATGTATGTGAAAATTGGTACCAAAGAGAGGAAGTAGAATTATATAATCAACATTAATGCTTGTTGTGTAGATGATATAAACAAATAACGGATTTAAATAGCATAATTAGGTTTGTAAGATTTTTTAAAAATCTTCTTCAATATGAGTTTTAGTCACATAGATTTGTGCATTGACTATTGATGAGTCCAGTCAATTTTATATATGAATAATATTCAAATTATTTTGACATGTGCCACAATATTTTATTTTATTTTATTTTATTTTGGTTTGAAAAAGCATAGATGGAAGATATCTTTTGACAATTAAACAAATTTGAAATCTAGGTGAGTATAATTGGACACTCACCTAAGTTGCTAAGTACTAGCTAGAGAGTTAGCTTATAAAATTGAAATTTGTATGTGTAGTGTAAAGAGAAATATTCAATTTTAGATATTTTAGGTTAAAATTGGTCATCATTACTTCTTCACCAATTTCTTTTCTTTTTTTTACGAATATAATTTTCAACAACTTATATGATTTATAAAATTATGTCGTTGGTATATATGAATAGTATTTTCATTAACTTATATGGTTTATAAAATTATGTATGTAGCACACGTACTTCATTTGATACTTGATAGATAAGTAAGTCATCCCTTGTTCTCGATAGATTCCCATATCGAAGATGATTTAGAGAAATAACTTAATTACTTGTTGTACCCATATTATTTTACAGTATAATTTTGTTTTCAATATGTAATTTTTTGTTTTCTAATCTTGTACTTTTAACTTGCCTCCAACTCAGTGCAACCTAAGATCCCAAATGACCACTTATCAACAATCATTTCTCATTATAAAAAAATCACTCATGGTTGCTAAATCGTCAAAAAGTCTAATAAAAGTGTCTAATATATTGTAAAAATTTTTGCACCATAAACCTAAATATAATAGAAGTGTCTCCCATATAATTATTTAAAACTATTCACAAACCCCATAAGCCATGAACACCAAACAAGAAAGAAAATAAGGTTGATTTAAATCAAAAAGGTTGTAAACAACTCCATATTACCCACTAAAATTAAATTTTCATAATATAATACAACATGCTCTAAAAAGCATTCCAATAGACAATAAGATCCCCTTTACATTATTTAATATGTTTATGAAAAATCCTTTGGAAACAAAGTGGTAGGATATTCGAATTTATTAACATTATACAATTTTTCATGAATTATTATTATTATTATTATTATTATTATTATTATTATTTTGAAATGGTGGTGGGAGGAAAGAGAGTGAAGTGTTGTTGTAACTTGTAAGTGCGAGAGTCACTAAACGGCAAGAAAAGTGGGCCCATAATGAATCACAGCCCAAGCATCATGACATGTCCATAACTTCAAGTGGGCCCACTTGTGTTCTTGAAAAAAGAAGCCGCAGTGTTTGGGTCGTTTTCCAACTTCTCTTTCTCTCTCCTCTCCATTCGTGGGGCAGTCAATGGGGCCCATTAAGGGCCCATTTTCGCCCAACCGAAAGTGACCCACTTTTTTTTCATCTTAATTTAGGATTCGTGGCAGTTAATTCAGTTAGTAGCCCCAAAAAAACAACATTTTTTTTTTAGTTTTGCTATAAAATTAAATGTACCTAACCCTTTTTCCTCAAAAATAAAAAAATAAAAATGTACGGAACTAACCTTTTCTTATCTTCTTGTTTTACCCAAATCTTAGATGATTCTTCGAATCTTTAGGAGGTTAAGATATGATAAGAATGATTCATATAGATTATATAAGTATTTCACACGGTTGATTTGGAATCTAAATTGTTTTTAACTAGAGTGTAGTAAAGTGAGCAAATAGTAGTACTAAGCTAAGAGAATCATGCTAAAAGAATTGCACCACCCATCTATAAATTTGATGGCATAATATCTAAGAAGGTGTGATGCTTCCATATCAAATCATTTTTAGAATAGAATTAGAGATTTATCATACGTGCAAATTGCTTAAAACATGTATAATGTTTGGCGGCTAGCTAATCTCTTGTGTGACTGATTTCAATTACTTAGTTGTCAACTGTTCTATGATAAAAAGAACTTTTGGATTAATGACTAAGAATTTATATATTTTTTAGGACTTATATTTTACTTTTCAGTTTGATTTAGTTCAAGTTCAATCTGTTTAATTAAGATCAATTTACATTTGTGTGTTAAAAATAAATAGTGCAACTATTTGCACGTACAAATCATTAATCCAAAATTGATAGTCACGTAAATATATAGTGTAATTTGACTGATATTATGATAATGAAATCTAGACGGGGGAGTGTATCAAATGCATGCGCGAAAAGTCACCTTAGATTTGTAAGTACATGTAATGCATGAATATTTTTTGTTCAATAATAAGACCTAACAAGGATTTGCTTTCCGTTAAGAGAATATGTACATAACACTACCTTTAATAATGGGATTCTTTCTACTCATAATGATGTGTTATTAGCTGAATGTGACTTAAGATATGTTCTGATTGCTATGTAAATTCGACACTTAGCTCTCCTAGCTTCTCCCACCCGGCCCCCACCTAAAAAATTGTAATCAATGTTACTCTAATTAGGGGTTTTGGCTCTTTTTGTGAATAATAATTTCTTAATTATATGAAATTATTACTATAGTATAGTAAGTATACTCTTATACATGTATAAATTTAGTTCAGCCACAGATTAGTTTATGTTATTCCATCAATTTGCATAGTAATTAACTAAGAGTATTGAAATATTTTCAATCTAATACTTTTAAACTTTTTTCTACGTCGAAAGGAGGTAACATGTCATATGGCCGGTGTAACCGTCAGCTAACTATACTAATCTAATCTTGGAATTATTAGCTTCCATGTATCACATGTGACACTTAAATGAAAGTTCTAAAACCTTAACAATAAAAACACAAGCTTGAGTTTTGGAAGTGACAGAAATTTTGGACAATGCAAAAAGCCCAAATTATAACAAAATCAGGAGATCTCATCTCATCATCATACAACTCTGGAAATGTAAGATCAAACTAGCTTATGGCGGTGGATGGCAGATCATACACAATTAATTAAAAACTAATGATGATTTGGCACCCTAAAAATGTGTTAGCGTGGCTTAATTATGTCGCTATGTTTTTTACAGTCTTTGAAAAAAATAATAATCATTCCCTTAAACCATAGGGTATGTACGTACATGAATGATGAATGATGAATCATATGAAAATGGTGACAAAACATAGGTTTGTTAATATGTTGTCATTGCTGACAACTTCTTGACTCATAATTTAATAAAAACTATAGTATAAAATTATAACATATAGTTTTAATTATATGATTCCTCGAAAAGATTAATGAGATTTTCTTCCATCTTCCAAACAAAAACAGTGACTTTCTTTTTTGACTCTGATTGCCACCCCCCTTGTCGTGTTGAAATTCAACAGGTCCACTGATGCCAGTCCAAGGCACTGCCTTACAAGAGAAGAATTCTAAATTCCTGGTCCAAATTTATTTTTCTTACTTTATATTATATGATTATATGATAGATAAATTAAATATGTATTTATGTAACGAGAATCAGGTACTATATATAAATTTTAATTTTTTACATGTTTCTATTTATGCCTCCTCGTATAATGACTGGTAAACTTAGCATCTTTGAATGTCAACGCTTGATTTTGACATCTACGAGAAGCAACCAGCAGATACGGGTCATAACTACTATTTCAAAAGTTGGTTATTATTATACTCCCGTAACAGTCGCGAGGAGCTGTGATTTTGTTATTGGTGCGCTGATAGTGTTATTTGAACTAATTATTCGTGTACGTATTGACTACGTACAGATAAAAAAAAAAAAATACTTTTAATGTGCATGAATTATGTATGTGTACTTAAATAAAGGTAGTCAATAATGGTCTGACTAAAAAAAAAGCATAATTTTAGTTCAAAACATTAATCAGATTTGTAAAAAGTTACTGCTTTTCTTGAATTTGCGACACTTTTTTTTGCGAATTTGGACACGAAATTGGTCATGCTCGGTCCGAAAGCTATACTTAAGTAATAGAGTGAGTATCATTTTTATTCTTACTTGTTAAAGGTAACAGGCTTCACATTGAGGTGAAAACACTAGAAAAGACTAGTTGTTTTACTCAAAATTTGGTCAACCTAGAAAATTAACAATAATGTGCATCATTATGCATCCTTAAAAAGGGGGGTCATGGTCAAGCTAAGATTTTAGTTGGTTAAATAATTTGACTGAATTGAACCTAAACTTGAGCTACACACCATACATGCATGACATTTTATAGATTTAAATTTGCATGAAATTAAAAGCATGAACCTCAAATGAATTTATGTAAGTGGTTCAAAATCCCTCCTTTGTAAATGTGGTTTAGATTCATTTGTATTTATATATAAGTTATTCAAGATTAGTTAATTTAAAACTTAGATTAATTAGCCTAATAAACATTCTTACTATAATTAATCATTCACGGCTGGGGTGGACGAAACTTTATTCAATTCAGTTCATTAAAAAGTATATACAATCCATATGCGAGAACGTGTTTAGGTCCCATATATGTGAGTACCATTATGAATTGTCTCACATCAAATAAAGATAGAGTGAAATTTTGCATCTTATTTATAAATTAAGGAAAAAAATTTCCATTGTCCAAATCCAATTATTTTGATATGACTTATATGAGTTTCAATAAGACTTATAACCTAAACTCTATTTTTCAATCATGAGAAACCTACCCCCACCTTACCAAATGATCCAAAGGGCCAAAATTAGTCGGATCAAAAACGTGGTTTAGTTAGTAAAGCCAAATCAGAAGTCAAGAATGTCAAAAAAAGTGAAAGTTAGGTAATTAAATAAAATGCCTAGCTTAACAATATTATGCACTTGTATAATTTTCTTTAATTATAATGCACGAAAAGTAGAAAAGGGATCTTTAATAAATTACTATTGGTATAACTTTGTGCCAAAGAAAGTATCTAACATCCTTAATTTTCTCTAGAATCGTTCAGACCGACATGAATTCTAGTTTGTATACGACTATATGAGTATAATTACTATACAATAATAGTTGATTAAGCAATTAATTGTTCTATATGAAGAAAGTAATCAAGCATTGCTCCGTAACTTCCGACTTTGACTGTTGGCTGCTTGCATGCATGAAATGTACTCGACCATTCGACCGCCCCTATGTATATTTTCTAGATGCTCTTAGTACGTTAGACATAAACAATTATATATATATATATATATATATATATATATATATATATATATATATATATATATATATATATACTAACATGTCTACATTGGTGTGTAATTTCGAAGTAGGATTTACACTTAGGGTAGTTTGGAATTTAGTAATAAGAGTCATAGTCGGTTTAGAATTTGTTACGGTCTTGCCCAATTATGTGTAATTTTGTAAAGCAGGTATTGCCTCGAGGTCAAAATTTCGAAAATTCCCCATGATAGATACTTCAATCAGACAAGCATATTTACATAAGAGAACCCGAATGTCAATAATATTTAGATCTTTATTCTTTCGATGTTGACCTCTTATTGCCTACGTTGATAATGCCTGATAAACGTATATATTTTTATATCGTTGAAGATAGATTAGTTAAATTAAGGGGGTGTGGTGAAATGTTTAATTTAGATCTTTATTCTTTTGATGTCGACGTATTATTCACTTTGACGACAATGCATGAAAAACGTATACATTAGTATCATTAGAGCCAAGTTCGATTAAGGGGTATGGTACGGTGGCTATGTAACGAACCAAACATTATGTGTAATGAAATATGATGCTCAATAGACTTATGAGAAGAGAAGAGAATAGTTAAAAGAAGGAAGGTTATTAGATGTCCTCATTACATGGTTTTGCCTAGAAAAAGAGCAACCGCGGTCAAGCAAATGCATGTGAGTTTGGTATTGAATGTATGGAAACATCTAAAAAAGAATCTTTTACTATGCTTTCTCAAACACGCATCTTATGGAACAAAATATTTGTCAAAGAAACATAAAAGAGTACAATTAAGTTAATACTATATACTATACAAATTATTAAAACAAAGGAGATTCACATCGAATCAAAAGTTTGGTAGTTTGCCTAAGTTCTTTGGACTCTCGACACCACCATTCACCCCCGGTTTTTGTGTTCATTTTCTGGTTGTCATGTTTTATAATTGTATTAATTAAGTAATTATGGATTAATCTCGGTTTAATTTGCTTGTAACATGTGGATTTGAAACTTATTACTTTTCTTAATTTATAATAATATAGCTACTAGTATATAGCTATGTAGACTAGCTTGTCAAAATTAATTGGATCCAAATTCAATTCAATTCATGGGATCTTGAACCTAGACATGAAAAAACATAATGTCTCTTAAAATACATAACTAAAATTTTTTAATTAGGCGCTTCACTTTAGAAGAAGAAGGAAAAAAAAAAAAAAAATAGCTAGAATTAAATTAAGCATTTACTTAACCTATAAGTATAGTCGGCTTAAGAATTTGCAAATTGTAATCAACATAACTTGAATTTAAATCTATCTCGATGCTAATCTAACATTTTGACATAATTTGCAGTAATTTACTAGTTAAGTGATATATTTTATGCAATAATAATTTGTTTTAATAAAAGAGTTAAGCATTTATAGCATAATTATAGGTTTTGATGTGAGACTTTATTTGAAATATATAGGAAAAGAAAAGGAAACATATATATATGTAGTTACGTATACAAAACTTAATACAACAACAATACCGCCCAACTGGTCTTCCTCTACAAAAAAGTATTTGGATTATTATTCTTAAGACTAGTACATTCTCTTAATTAATATCTCCAAATTATTGTGTTTTGAATAATTATATGGTAGTAATTCACAATTCAATCTCGTGAGACATAAATATCGAGATTGACTAGTTTTTGTAAATGAAGTGAGCAAATATTTGATATACAATGTATTGAGGAGCATGTACTTTTAGGTCTTGTGATATTATACAAAAGCGGTGCAAGGGTATATCTCTCATATAGTCATATTGTCTAAAATTGCTACAATATTAACAATGACATTATTTTCAAGTATAATTTTTGTAGATGCAGATTCTTATCGTTGGTCTATTATTATAAATATGATATGAAATTAATTTTAGTCTTACATACACCATTTTTTTATGAATTAATACCATATTAAATAAATTAAATAAAGTTTTAAAAAATCATTAATCAAGAGAACATCACCAAATTATAATTAGAAACCATATTTTAATTTACAAGGGTAAATAAAGAAAACTACAGCTACTTTAATTCTATTACTCCAATGTATTTGTCAAAAAAAAAAAAAAAAAAAAAAAAAAAAAAAAAATCTATTAATGTATATCATGCATGGGCATCCCATGCAATCTTTTTAGTGATCTGATAACACCCTTCACGCACTAAATTTATAATTCATATTTCACTTTCACACATTTTTCAAAAGAAGATGCTTCTCTGATTGGCTTACTTCAACTACAAGTGATAATGGAAATAATAGCAATGAATAGCTTCAACATCCATCCATGGCAAGTTAGTACAAGTACAACTGATAAACGGGTCTGGGCCACACCCGTCACACCTGTCCACTTTATACGACCAAGGAGGTTCTACTTCAAAACCATATGTCAATGAGGGGATCGGAGTAGCCCCTTAGCCTTATAAAGTGGACACAACTTTCTTATTTTTTCAATGTGGGATACACATTCCAATACAAACTCTCACTTATAAACTCAACCAATGTGGGACAACACACTATTCACATGTGGGTTTTCTCATGGGCTCAACATAAAGTACCACCGGTACGTCGAAATCCACCGTACACCATTCAATTAAGAATTCTCATATTCTTGTCCTTGGAAAGATTTTGTTCCTTCAGTGCATATCATCTACCTTTGTTTGAAAAAGCTAGCATAGTCTTCATCTATATTAACTCATCAGCAATGATTTATAATTAGAAAAAAATTAAAATTAATGGAAGTCTATGAAGATCATCTTGCTATACCATTAAGGACTAATTACTTTGAACCGATCAGGATAAGTGAATTTTTTTTTAACATAAAGTGAAAGTATTGCGTGAGATGGGCTCGCCATAATATATGTGTCTAACCAGATCAAATTATAAAACTCATTATTGTTCAAAATATGAGACACTAATGGCTATGCATAGAAAATAACACATTAATAATTAGGCATTTCTCACTCTACATACATATATTGATATATACATAAACAATTGGTAAAATTAGTGCTTAACTTTAATTTAGATGTTGGTTATACAAACACTATATAGAATTGGAGTATTTTTTTAGTGTGTAACTTCATTGAATAGTCATTATCAATGTAAACTAACATATGAGATTACAAACCTAAATTATTGAAAGTTGAGCAGCATGATACATTTGAAAGTACGTTAAGCATGATACAAGTAATTTTTTAAAACTAATTGAGATTATATTCTACATATATACGTACTAAAAAGTGAGAATATCTATTCAACTTTCCACACACATAAAAAAAAAAAACAAATAATAAATTTTAAATAAAAATTCTAAATTTTAATTTAGTAGCTTGTTCACATTCATTTATAGAGAGAAATGCATTATATTAATTATTTCTAATTATTGAAGGTTTAGGAAGTTAAAAGTAGCATTAACAATTTAAAAATTCCTTAATTATTTTTTGTGGGTACAGAATTCCTTAATTTAGAATTATTCACTTTTGTTTCTTTTTTACTAATTCTTGCATAAATTAGTATAGGAAAGAATCTTTGAACATAAAAGTCCAAACCTTTTAAATTTGGTTGGTAGCTTGGTTCATGCATCCATTTTCCTGTAGATTGTTTCCTAGATTTTCTACTGTACGTGTCATTTATCTCCATCTAATATGGTTGTACTTTGATGTTCCAGTAACCGAACACGAAAAAAAGCAACCTTAAAAATACGATTGGCTTTATGTTAGTGATTAATTTTTTTTAGAATGATAGTACTTTTAAGACGATGTATAGCCGCACAATTTCTTTTAATAGTTGATTCTAGCTTGGTTATTGGATAAAGTTACGAGGGTTGATTCGTACAAGATATTAGATTAGATCTTGGCTATATCATTACCCTTTGTAATATTGTTTGAATGTATATGTAATTATCGAGTTAAGGGAGAATGCATGCATTGGTGCCTTTTGACTATTATTAGAGTGTGTAACTATATTTAGGTATTTAGTCAAAACAAGCTAAATCTTGACGTACGTACTCCCAATCAAAGAAATTAAAGAAGTTGTGAGCTATGAGAAGCCATATAATTAAGGGATCCTACGGCTCCATACGAAGTAGAACCTACTATTGAGACTACTGATATAGTAAGTGCACGATTGTTGATTACTTAAAATTGAGGATGAAAATATATATTAGTTAATTATTCTATGCGATAACTATTTCATACTTTTAGAATGAGAAATAGCTCAAGTTGTTAGAACTTTTCTAAAACTCTTCTCCCGATTCTAGGTAATCCTGGAATTGATTCTCATCGCCCGCCCTTGTGGCTTTCTAAACACCAAAAAAAAAAAAAAAAAAAAAAAAAAATATGTTTCATACTTTCATGGATAAAAACTAGCGTTATACGAAATATTATTTTGAAGTTTGGCATGCATCCTCTTTCTAGTTCTCTATCTTTGTGCTTTTTTCTCATCATTTATACTGTATTTCATATGAAGGATGATTTTATTTTTTTTATCTTACCATTTAAAAAAAAAAATATGAAGGTTTTTGTTTTTGAGTGTGTATGTGTGTGATCTTAATGGTGAAACTAATTAAATGGATTTTCAATGTTGTTAACTTTGTTGGTTGTTACAAGGATTATTTAATTTGCATAATTACATTGTTCATTTTCTTTGTACAATTGAAGAGGACAAATTAGGTTTTAATTATCGTGAATTCGTGATACACGAGGAAATTTTTTAGACAGAAAAAGTATATACATATTCATATATTCTTTGATTTTTGTTTTTCCATTTTGGGTAATTATAATCCTTTTCACTAAATATAAATGTGAAATTTTTACATAGCATCAACCTTTCTTTTCACCTCATTGATTTGGCTAGCTCAAAAAGAGAAGTAAAGAGAAAATACAACATAAATGTCAAATAAATGGGTGGGAATTAGATCCATTTTAAAGTGACAAATAAAGCACGTGGTCCTTAAATATGATTCTATTCATGAACACGCATGGATAAATCATTAGGAGGAATCTAGAGTAGCCTGAAATTTCTGAATTTTTAGTTGCCACTCCAACAAACATAATTGATCAATTTAAATAAAATTGATTGAGAACCAATAATACACTACTCGTACGTAAATATTACATCCGTTTTATATTATTTGCAACGATTTGCCATAAAATAGAGAGGAAAAATGTCTAATCGTTGCAAATAATATGAAATGGAGGTAGTATTTTCTTTTAAAAAGGCAATTAAACTCAAAATTAAAATTATAAGAAATTTATTTGAAATATTTCATAACTAAAACTTTTGTGACATGTCCCTTTCTCATGAAATTATGATTATATAACTGAATTCAAATCCTTATTTTTTATTTGTTCAATAAGGATGTAATGTCTCACCAATTATTATAATCTTCAAATCTCTTCTTCGCCCTCCCTTATTTTAAAATTTAACATAATAAATTCCCTTTACTAATAAATCTAATAATTTGTTAAAAAAATAACCTATATTTTTTTTCTTCTTCTCATATTTCTCTACTTTATTTAATATTTTTCACTTAAATTTTTTTTACATATCAAAATAATACTCGTAACACTTCTTCCTTATTAACTCCGATCCATTTTTTTTCCGCATTTCATTATTATAATTATGTATGGAGTAAGAGTGTAAGACAATAAAAACATAAATTGATAAAGAAATTTAGCTAGGATTAATATTCAATATACAATCAAAGTTTGTGTAACATTATAAATAATTAAATTTTGTGTAATAAAAACTACTACTAGTAGTTACATATACAAGAGAAATTAATTAATTTCGTCCAATAATAAAATTCTACTCGTGACTGATGTGTTAGAAGCAGAAAAGTCATGAGCACATGATCAAATTTCATAAACAAACAAATATAAATATAAGTATATGCTAAAATGTACTTGTACTACTCAATTGAAACGTTAGTTCTCATTCATTCACCAACTAACCAAAATAAATAAAATAAATAAATAAAGAATGAACGAACGAACAAACGCTTACTGTTTTGATATTTGCTAATAGTATGAGCTGCTAGTTTCTGATTTACAAGGGGCGCCTTTTTCTTTTTCTATTTTGTCCCACATTTTTTCTTCTTTCTTTTTCAAAGTTTTGTATGTAATTTAATTCAAGTGATGCATAAATTTTATGTAATGTTCGAGTAGGTACGGTTTGCTAAAAAAAGATAGTGTTGTGGGGTGTATTTTCATGATTGTTTACCACGTATTACATACCACAAATATTTTGCCACCAGTTAAATTAATAAAACACTAGAACTTGCAAGTGCCATGCATTTAATTATATGGTAGAAGATTGCACCAAAAAAAAAAAAAAAATTGTGTGGTAGAAGAATATGATAATGACTTGACTTCAAGTTTAGGTTATATAGGTACGAGTTGTGTTTATTTCACGGGAAAATATGTTCATATAAGAGTTTTTGAGTTTAGATAAATTCAAGAACAATAATTAATACTGATTAAAGATGGAGTATCCGAGTTCAATCCGAGTATAATAAGACATTTTAAAAGTTTTAGTAAGATACTTAAGAGATGGAGTATTCGAATTCAATTCGAGTTATAATAAGACATTTTCAATCGGCTTAATTTGCCACCATAATTAGTAATAACTCGATGCTCATTTACACCAGTAACCTACAAATTAAAACATATTTCTCAATTAGTTGTCTTTCACTTCCTAGTGGGTTTACAAAAATGAACAAAATCAGCCACGTTGAATACTCATCTCGCAACCACGGTTTCACATAATTACATTTCTCAACGAATAACAATAACATCAACTAATTTAAAGGAGTATGTACTTATTAAGTACGTCCCATTTTTATTAGTTTAAGTACCTTTAATAATGCAATCCTACCACGGAAGTCATATTATTCAACAGTCAATGTTAAAAAGTCAACAAAAAATACTCAACAACAAAGTAATAATAAATGGGCACTAAGCCACTAACTAATACCTTGTCCAACAAGTGATTCTCCCCATAATATGCCACGGAGTAAAAATCAATTTATGCGAATTACAAAGTAATACTTATAAATGTTTACCAAAAAAATGGTCATTACGATCAAGTTTTAACATACAACTTCAATTTTGAATATTTAATTTGTAGTTTAAACATTGAGCTATCTATGAATCTTATATGCACTCTTTTGAAACAAAACATTATGATGTTAAGAATAATATATTAATTAATGGTCAATTAATCAATTTCACGTACGATCGAGAGAGAGGCATATTATGTAGTACATTGTTAATGGATTATTGACGTACATTGGTGTGATTTTTCCCATACTTGTTCATATTGATCAGTCATCATGTTCTTTTTTTTATTTTCACTTGCGTTGTTTCTCATACTAAAAATCACATTGTTCATACAAGTGATACTAGGGGTGAAAGTTCGATTTGTAGTGTGGTTTATAGCGCAAACTACAAACCATATATTTTTTTTTTATTTTTGGAAACCAAACGGCACCATATAAAAAAAAAAAAAAAAAGAAACCGAATCATATTGCTTTTTCGGTTTGGTTTTTGTGATTCGGTTTGATTTTAAACCAAATTACTTTCGCCCCTAATTGATACAACAATCCGATGCATTGTCACTCGAGGCTAAACACAAAATTTTAGAAATATTTAAAGGCATTGCTATTCATGTATGTAAAACATGCCATATGTTTCTTGTCTCATGTGAATTCGTGAACAGTCGGATGATTCAATATCCTAAATTCCCAATCACTCTAGTATGTACCTCGACTCATATACACCTATTCAACGTCAGAAGAATTAAAAGCAAGAGAATTTAAAGCACTCGAATTTAAAATTATATGAATTTTTTTATTTGTATTGCATGCCCACCTCATGTACACTCATCAAGGATACAACCTTTCATAAATAAGTAGAGGTACAATTTATAATCAATGACTTGGAAATTAGACATACATAGTATTTCTCGAACATACATAAACAAGCAAGCTTGATTTATGAAAGATATCTTGATCTAATAATAGGGCTTAGCTACCTATAACAAAATCTAATAGTAAAGAAATATGCGCATAATAATGGTTTGTTATTTTTTCGGATTTTGAGTGCTCGATAGTCATTCAGTAGAGAAATACATCATAGAGTTTTAATGCTACTTATAAGTACAAGTACGTTTTTCAATTAAAATTTTAAATTTGTAATAAATTTATTCAAAATTTATTACGGAGTATTATTTTTTTTTTTTTAAGAATTTAAAACAGTATTAAAAAGAGACTACTAATGTTTGTATAGTTGAAAGGGGCACTCCTCACTTCACTTAATAATATATAAGTATGGACTGCATCTTTAAGGTGGACCTCCCTAATATGAGAAGAGGTGTTATTTAGATTCCAGTCATATATACGTGTAGCCGTGTAGGTGCATATATATTAGCTTGAAGTAAGAATATAAAGCATTAGTGTATAATTTCAAGATTTTTTTTTTTCATTGGTACTAAAGGAATTTCTTGATTGTTAATATATTACAATTTCATGACTAAAGTCGAAAAAATGCAGTAGTTGTTAGGATTAACTTGTTGATTAAAGATCGTTTTCTTTTTTGTTGGTTATTTGTTTTATTAGTAGAGGAGAAATATTCTTCTGTTATGCTATGTACTAACTACTACATACATTGCTTAAGTATTATTGTATTAAGATGACCACATTTTCTCTTCATGTATGTGCAAAAAAAAATTATTTACTTTAATAAATTACATATCTACCCAATTTGTGTAAGTTTTCTTGCAATAATCAACATAATGTACAAGTATTATATAAATTTTTAATAGAGAAGAAAAGAAAAGGAAATTGGTATCAATGTATGAAACCATATATACATACTTAAACAATGGTCCAAATAATTAAAGATTATGAAAAAGGTTTTTCTTTCTCTCACATGGCCCTACAAGTATATTACTTTATTTTTTAAATGAGATGAGATTGACACTGTAACTACCTATGAGTTGTGGTAAAATCTGCTACCTTTTTTCGTCATTTCGTATTTTTTTTTCAAATAATATTACTGTTAATGTAAACATCAATTAGTTACCACGTTGGAGAAATATTCTAAAATAACTTTTTCATATAGGTTTAGCAAATTAAAGCATAATTTAATCCTAAGATTCCACAATATGCTTTGTATTATCCCTTAGTAACCTAATCTCAACTCTCAACAACGTCTATAAATACTCACTACTTACTCTTTGCTAACTCATTGTATAACATTCATAGTGAGCACCACTAATACTTTCAAACTCTATCTATCTCTTTCTAAAGTAGTACCCGCAACTTAGAGAGCAATTCTTGAGATTTTGGGCATTTGTTAGTTGAATTGAAGTTGCTAATTAACTTTGTCCTCAAAGTACACAAATCCATGAATATGGTATAACACCTCTTATCTTGTAATTTTCTTTCCTTCCTTTATATATGAGTAGTATCTTTTAAAATACATGCTTTATGAATTGGAATATGTAGTTTGATATTTTATTGTTGCACCATGAATACGTATGATAAATTACGAGAATCAATTCTAGTCTTTCTTAACCTAAATACAAAATTCATCACTTTTGTGGAAAAATATCATGAGAATGGAAGGTTCTTCTACTTTAGTATCGCTACATATCACTAATCAAACATGCATTAACACATAAAATCGAAGTTTCGAAGTATTTTTCATCATCATAATCTATCCTGATTGTTGTGACAGTTTTAAAACAATTGTTGAAATAATAATCCGTTTGATTGTGACTTTCAGTTCCTCAGGGTGTTCAAATACCGAACTCAAATCAATATGAATGTAAGCTATTCAAATTATGATGTCTCTATTACATAATTGTCACTCAATAGTATCCATTATTATTGATTGTATCACTCATATAAGTATTATATAGAAATAGTAGAAAATAGGAATCCTCCATCCATCCATCCATCCATACATTCATTCATTCATTCATTCATTCATTCAATTTTCATATAATATATATAAACATAAAAAAATGTTATAATATGGTGGGGGCAAGAAGAGAACATAGATTGTAGGGTCCATAAAAATGAAGCATTAAAAGAAATACTTATGCTTTTGAAAGTAACTCTAATACGAAGAGCTGGAAAGGAAGAGGTAGTTTCGTCTGTTTGTGCTTCGAACAAATTATAAATTGACTCCACTTCCCCCCTTTCTTTTTACTTGTGTCTTCCAACTCCTTCTCTTATTTCATTTCATTTCCCCTGTTTTTCTCTCCTCTGTTTCTCTCTCTACTTTTACTTAACTTACTTCTCTCTCTTAAATTCTTCTTTCCTTTTCTTGTTATTGTTTTTCACCAGAAGAAGCAACAACAACAACCAGAGAAAATGACTAACCAAAATGTAGTCGTTTCCGATGCAAAATCGAGCATGAAAGTGGCTGTTGCCATAGCTGCTATGTCTAATCAATCATTATTTCCCCCGGCTGTGCCGAAGCCCCCGGCTTCGTCTGCCAGGCGTTTTATACGCCGAAAGCCGGTTAAAAAGCTTGAGACTCAAGGCGGTCCAACTAAGATTAATGCTTGGGTTGATTCTATGAGAGCTTCTTCTCCTGCTAAATCTCCCCCTTCTTCTCCTGAGCATGATTCTTGGATGGTAATAACATAAATATATTATTATTATTATTATTATTATTATTATTATTACGAAATTTAAAATTCTAAAATCCTATTGATAATCAGGTGACACACCCATCAGCATTGGAAATGTTCGACGAGATCACAAAAGCGTCTAAAGGAAAGAAAATTGTCATGTTTCTTGATTACGATGGTACTCTTTCACCCATTGTTCAAGACCCTGATCGCGCATTCATGTCTGACGAGGTTTGTTTATACCATTACCGTCATTTATTACCACCTATCAAACGTGATGTTATTAAAAAAAATACTTCGCCGTAACATTCATTTTCTAATTAATTCGATTGTTTAATTCGATCAGATGAGAGCCGCGGTGAAGGCAATGGCAAGATACTTTCCTACTGCTATTGTAAGCGGGAGAGGCAAGGACAAGGTACATTACAAACTCGTAATTTTCTATTTTTAGAACATACACTATTAACTTTAACAAATCATATATATATACTAAAAATATATTTATATTTCTTCTCTTGGCCTAACTAACAAAAATATAATTATTTCTTGTACTTTTGTTTTCGTTAGGTTCACGACTTTGTGAAGCTTAAGGAGTTGTATTACGCGGGTAGCCACGGTATGGACATCGAAGGACCGGCACACGGTACCAACGATAAATCGGTCGTATGCCAGCCTGCAAGCGAGTTTTTACCAATGATCAATCAAGTGTACAAAAAGTTGGTCGTGAAAACTCAGTTTATCGAAGGTGCTAAAGTTGAAAGTAACAAGTTCTGTTTATCAGTCCATTTTCGCTGCGTTGAAGAGAAGGTATATTTTGTTGTAACGTATCAATAATATTTTATTTCGAGTCACTTCGGGGGTTTTTTGGTTACAGTATAGTAATCGTTACTTTCTTGTATAAATTTTCAGAAATGGGCTGAACTTGCTGAGCTAGTGAAAGAAGTTCTTAGTGACTATCCTAAGCTGAAAATGAATTATGGAAGAAAGGTATGTAGAATCTACATAATAATATATTAAATTTCAATATTTATTACATATAAAATTTTTATTATATGATAAAATAAAACTATTCTCATGATATTTATGTTGTTTGACTGAAATTATAGGTACTAGAAATCAAGCCCACCATTAAATGGGACAAAGGCAAGGCACTTGAATTTTTGTTGGAGGCACTTGGTAAGTTTTTGCTACCTTATATTATAAATATATCCTTAACTTTGTTATAATTTTTTTTATCTTATATTAACTTTATTTTATAAATTTAATTTTTAACAGGTTATGCAAACTCTAAAGATGTTTTACCAATTTACATTGGAGATGATAAAACTGACGAAGATGCATTTAAAGTTCTAAGGAAGAAAAAACAAGGATTTGGTATACTTGTTTCAAAGTTTCCTAAGGAAACTTCTGCTGCGTATACCCTACAAGACCCCTCTGAGGTAATTAATTTACTATATTATAATCTCGATTATTAATCATAAATTTAGTACTTGTCCCGTCTAATCGTACTTAATAGTTACTAATTATTGTTTTGAAAACTCGACTTTTTTTAGGTAATGTGCTTTCTACAACGGATGGTGGAATGGAAGCAAATATCTCAACGCGGTTACTATAGGACTTGATGAAGATAATTAAACAAAGAACAATCAACTTCAAACCCCGTAATATTTTTGTTAATGGGGTTGATTGTGTAATTAGTTTTTAATTTTTGTTTACGGCAATGGAATGAAATAGAAGCTAAGCAAGCAATAAGTAATATTAGTACGTAGGGAGGGAAAAAAAAGGGGGGGAATTTGAAAATCAAATACTCCCCTCGGATTTTGTTGTTAAGTAGCTTAATGTTATTGGATCGTAAGTTTCAGGATAACCTATGTAATTATTAATTTTCCATGGTGAATATATTAGTGGAAATTATATATTGCAAATTGGAATCTACATCTACTTTTTATAATTATGAGTTTATTGTATATATTCTTGGAGCATAAAGCAACCACAACATTGAACTAGCGAATCCTATACATTCTGTGTACGTTTATTATACATGTAAAAGAAAACCATTGAACTATTGAAGATTGTTGTCTGATAACAAATTCCAAGGAATATGCATGAGTATCCGAGAAGAAACCATTCTTCTTTGTATATGGAGCTTAATATATTCAAAAAATATAGAACACTTGCCTAAATTCATTACTAATTGATCATAATTAGGTCGTCTTCTCTTTATCTAGCTTAAAAATATAAGTTTTTATAAAACTAGATAGTTTGATCATTAATCAGTCACTTTTATTTATTCCGTTTTGCATATCGAACAGCAAGTCAACAACTTCTAATAAGTACGAAGTATGTAATTGGACTTTGACTTGATTGATCATTAATAGTGAAATATATTTAATCAAACTATATTTTTTTTGTAACAGTAAGATAGGAAGAGACCCTTCTTATCACAGGAAGGGGGATGAGGATCAAACCCTTGACAATTAAAGGAGGGGGAGACGAGATGGAAGAACTAACCATGCCCCTGGTCCTTATCCTCATTTATTAATCAAACTACATATGAAGTGACTAGTTACTACACGTTTTATACAGTATGGTAGAACTTTTTCTAATGGAAAATTCCAACATCTTATTTTAAACTCTTCCAATATCTTCATTAGCTCTAAAAACCCACCATAAAGATGGTCATTTAAAAATATTTCTTTTAAATGGTCCACTAGTGAATAAATCTTTCACATATCATTGATTCTTTTGTTTGTCTCTCGAGATTGCAATTGACTCGAAAAATTATAAGGAAGCTAATAGAATTAATTATGTTCTTTGTTGAAAATTTGATAAAAAGGTTACCACTTGCACTTAATTGGATATATAGTCCATACAACAAGCGTACCATGTGCAATTTTTACAACACTCTATCCGTCTTATAGAAAATTCACAAAATTCCGACCATCATATATATGGATTATGAAATTTATCTTTAGTTTTTGAATCATAATTTTATATCAATCTATATCTTTGCTTTTGTCATAGTCATTTTTTAAGTAAAAAAAGTATAAGTAGAACACTTAGATATTTGTCGTCTCTATAATGATTCTTTGTGTAGGTAATGTAAATTGCGAATATTAAGATCTTCAATTCACTATTTATTTCCAAACTTCTCATCTACTAATTAGAATATACAACTTTAGAAGCAATTTGTCATTAGTCAAATAAATATGCTAAAGTCCCTCCTCTCTACTTTTTCTCTCCGACGATTCCCTCCTACAACTTGGGTATGAGATCGGAGGCTAATATAAAAACTTTCATACGTGTATTGCAAATAATAATTTCAGTCACATCAAATCACATAAAAGTCAGCTTCGCAGCATGATAACTTTATATTATCTCTGTTTTATTAATAAACTCGATAAATACATACAAGACCTATACGGCAAAAACTAATCGAAATTCCAAGCCCTGAAATGTGAAAGCAAAGGTACCATATCTAAAAAGAGACTGTAAGAGTACCAATTACCAGAGACCATTGATCCATTACACACTTTAATATAAAAAAAACCAAGTAAAATCTGATACACTGGGATCAAATTCTGTTTGTTTAATTAAGATAAAATGCAAATAAACTGCAGAATAATCAGAAAAAGATAAAGAGTATCATCTTTATGTATAGTTTAGATATTATGCCATAATAGTAAACTAATACATAAAAGATTATACCACAAAGCATCATAATAATTGCATCCCACCTGAAACTGAAAGAAAGATCAAAAATTAATTTACAAGTGTCACTGTGTCAGTTAGCCACCATTACCTAAAAAAAACAATGTCAGTTTGGCTGCTATACTTAAACTCTATACAAAATTAATACTTTTTAATTATTTATTACTTTATTAATTACATTATTAATGCTTAAATTAAAGGTAAAGAACAGTATTATCAGAGGTAGTGTGTTGTAAGTCTGCTGTACTTGCACTAGAAGCATTTTATTGAGCAACATATGTGAGCCATATTGAGCAGTTGTAAAAGTTAATGGAAAAAGAGTCAGAGATATCCAACTTCAATCAAGCAATAATCGGACTCTTCATTTTACCTCGAGTACAACACCAATAAGTAGGATCGATCCTCGATATTGTGGGTGTAAACATGACTTGACACACTATAGAGAATTAAATTTTTATAAAGTAGTCGAGTTTGACACTTTAAAATATATGATATATCATACCTGATATGAGTTATAAAGAGTCCGAATAGCATAGCAAGTCATTGAGTGGCTCTAGAGAATGTAAGTCAGAGCCAAAGTAAATAACTAACATCATTGTCAAACTTTTCTAGTCATGTAAGGCACACTACCACTTCCCTCAAATGATTCTAATAGCTAGCATTTTCATCTTTTTTTCTAGAAGAAGTTTTCCATTATAAGGTAATGATTAAAGGTTATACATAACGGCTAAGATTTGAAGCTTCTTCAACTTGGGGGAAAAAAAAAACAATTAGCAAGTGTCCTGCTCGCGCCCTATCTTTTCAATGGAAATAGGGCGCGAGCAGTTGCCTCTTCTCTAATGTTGACACTCAAGTGGAAACCTAGTAAGAGAACTACGTTTTCACTTTATTTGATTGATCAAGGCATTAGAGAATTTTTGTTAGGATGAAGTAAAATGTAGGCACCTAGCTGATCAGTCAGGAAAAGATCTCATCCAAGAGGAAAGTATGGCGTTCCATAAATAGAATTTGCTGAGTACTAAATCCAAATTACATGGATAAGTGTTGAGATCATAATTCTATTTTTAGAATGCATAAATTTATAAATTTGTATAATAGGCTTGCCAAACAACATATCAACATCAACCTAACATACTAGTACTAGTTAAGGAAATATAAATTCAATGATACATCGGATGTACACATATGTATGTATTTTTTTTTCAAGAGTGACTTACCTAATCACGATTGATTTAAGGGCCTATTTGCTTTAGCTTAATTTTAGTGCAGTTAAGCTCTAATCAGTTTAGTTCAATTGAATTCAGTTCCTAATTTCCTTCTCTAATAAAATATTCATTTTAGTTCAGTTCAACTCCAACAGTTCATTTCAGTTCAATTCACTTCAATTTAGTAAACAGAACAAACCCTTTATTTTAGTACATCTTAATTATACAAGTACTCATCGATCATGTACAATGTACTGCGATTTGTAGGAGTGATATACATAAATTAAAAAAGCCGCTATCTAGAACGATAGATTATGACAAATAAAAGTTGATTATGCCTTCCAGGGAAATTTTGTCAAGTTCCAACTAACTCATTTCTCCATTTATCTTACAAATACAAATGTAATACCAATAATGGACAAAATACAAATGTATGAAAGCAAAAAAGATATCACATTATCCTTGTATATCTATTTTAACTGTCTTTTACACAAATCACCATATGATGGTACAATAACAGATAAAAACAAAAGAGCTGAGTGGTCCAAGGTTTTAAGTAGAGGTGTCAAAAGCACATCCAACTGACCCGATCCAAAACCGACCCGAAAAATATCAGATTTAGATTTAGACTAGTGTGGACATAATAATTTAGCATAATTCAACTTTAAAAATTTACCCGACCCGACCCGACTTTATCAGATCCGATCCGATCATCCGAACTGACACCCCTAGTTTTAAGGCAAAGGAGTAAGAAATAGGGATGGCAATGGATCGGATGTGGGTCGGGTGATGCTTCATCCGCCTCCATCCGCCAAAAATCAATCCATCACCCGACCCATCCATTACCTAATTTTCCTTCATCCACATCCGATCCATCCGTCATCCATGGATGAATCGGGTGGATCGGGTGATAATTCGGGTGAAATATATATATATATATATATATATATATAAATACAACTTTGCACATTAATAATTAAAATTGAGATTTGAAAAAAAATGATCAATTAATTAAAACTTTTATACATCCTTCTAATACTCGTTCTTTTTTACTAAATTAAAAACAAATGTCAATTCCTAATACTACAATAGACATTAATTTATTAAAAAAAAATATTTATTTTTATTCTTTTATATATAAATTTAACGGGTGGATGGATGGGTCGGGTGATGGATCGGATGTATCATCATCCGTATCCGACCCGATCCGTCACCCAACCCATCCATCATCCATCCGTCATCCGCTTAAGTTCGGGTTTTCATCCATATATTTGGATCGGGTGGATGGTTATCTATCGGGTTTGGATGATATTGCCACCCCTAGTAAGAAAAGATTTTGCTTCTTTTTTTGAACTTTCTTGCACCATTCTCCATAATTTCAAATACTGTATAATCAATAAAATAACTTTGTTACTTGGACTTGGGTTGTGCGACGTGTTCAATTATTAAATAAAACTATGTAAAATAATTTATGACATGTTGTCATATCTTTACTCCAAATTGAATGTTGAAATAGGTGTTATGAAAATGTCAATACATAAGTTTGATTGCATGTCGAGATATAGACATGAGTAACCGAAGTAAAATACATTGTTCGAGTAACGTGGATTAGCATTGTTAGTGAGAAAGAAATGGATTAACTGGATACATGAAAATTATTAATCACAAGGCCAATTATATGGAGCTAATGGTTAATACTTTGTAAAGAAGCAATTGATCCAAGGAATATATTAGGGAGGTAAAAAGGAGACAAGATTTTATAAGATTTGAGTTGTTAGAAACAAAATGAACATTACGAGGCAAATGCTCCCAATCAAAAATGTATACTTTGTGATTGGGTGCCTAGATTCAACCGATCCCACCTCAAAGGTTGTTAATTGTTGTTTCCAAGTCTAGACTCTAGCTAGATATATATTAGTAGATATTACACAAATTATATTAGTTTAATTAATTAAATAATAATTAACATAAAATATATTTATATATATAATAATTATTGAAAAAGGGTAGGTGGTGAAAGGGAAATCCACTAAAAAACATTGAGATGAACAGAAAAATTAAGAAGAAAAATTTTAAAAAATGGTTGAAAGAGGAGTTGGCTTCCACTAGAAAAGAGGAGAGAGAAAGAGAGTTTGATGTGAAGAAGACATAATAGTAGAGTAATGGGGACACCAAAAATAATGCTTCCAATGTCCAAGCCATGAAAATCTATGCCTCTTTTCATTCAGGCGTGTAAAGAAAGAGCTCCACTTAGGCCTTATATCTCCCATCATTGGTGCTCTTATTACTTATATATAATTAAACAATGCTACTCTTTACCCCCAATTATTGGAGGAAATAGTACACTTGTCCTAGCCTAAACCTTGTCATTAAGTCTTATTAAACCTAATATACTAATTCCCTTTTATTTCTCTTCTTACTTAATATACCCTTCTCAATAAGTATCTGTGTTGGATTTTAGACTAGGGTGTGTACGTGTACGTATGGACACATTATTCTACCTTATATTTTAGATCATTCAACTACCTAGGTTGGATACTCTACATTTAAACGAACATCTCATTTAATACCAAAACCTTTAATAATTTTTCCCTAGATTGTCGTTTGTGAAACTTAATTGGGCAACTACTTGTGCTAACAAATGCGAAAAAGTTATTTAAAACAACAAAACACATAGATTTAACTTGTTTCACTAGCAATGTGTCAGCTACACTGTACCCACAAATAGGTGAGAAAAGTTTTATCGGTCGTGATGAAATCATACATATACTATACAACATGATATTTCTGAACTTAAGGAGTTTAATTATATAGAACTCCATAAACAAAAACGAAATAAACTATTAAATTAGATACAATTACGTAAAATCATCATCATCATCATAGTCGTCCAATATATACAAGTATATAACATATTCAAAGCATATCCTAACAAGTTGTGTTAATTAATTAGGTACTTCTAGTAGAGTGCAAGAAACAAAGTATTATTAATTAGGACGCCCTAATATTTCAAGTTGAAAAAAATACAAATAACTAAATTGATATGACACTTGAACACATACCTATATCTAATACTATCAATCCCCGAACTCGAAACATAGCTCCCTACCACCTTCACAATCACTCTCCTAAAAAGTAGCAGGTATTTTTCAATGTACATACATCTCTTTTATCCCACCATATCATAACCAATTATTATTATACTCCGTGCTATATACTATAATCTCCATTACATAAGATATACAAGTACTAGTATTCTGTATACTCCAAAGAATAATAAGAACAGTTCAGAAGCACCTCTGCCGCCTAAGATTGCTACACACACTACTAAAACCACAGTACAAGAACACTCCATAATTTAAACCACTCCAAATAAAACATTACATTTAATTTAATTCTTCCAAGTAGTTATTTTGATTAATTATTGTTTGTAATAATAAAGCGAGTTTATACGTGTGTATTAATCCGTTCACGAAGGCTGGTCCCCAAAACTTAAAACTCCTTTCGTTACCTGGGGATCTGAATGCAGAATACTAATCTTTTCTTTTACAAAATTATATATGTCTCTAATTTTTATTTTTATTTTCCTTAAGCATCTCTCTTGTGGTCCAATCTCCCAAAGCTTAAGGAATAGTTGCTGTTCGATTCCATTGATTATTATCAAATAAGCTCGCTCTTAAGGTAATAAAAATAAATAATGGCTAGATCCACCGGCCGTAAGGGGTGCTCCACCATTCAAATTTTAGATTCGCACATGTTGCGCGTATAAATACATATAATTATATATATTGATAGATATATAAAGATCATCGTATAGTAATTATGACCTCGCTGTAGGAAACAAACGGATAAGATGTCTGCACAGCGAGGTTGTGCCCTATACCAGAAGAACTTTCGATGGCTAAGATTAACCAATCGCGGTTTGCGTGATAATCTTTGATTAGTTTAACTAACAATAATTATAAATAAGGCATAGTTGTCAAAACAGTAGTGTTGTTATGCTAGATCAATAATTATATTAATTTTCAGTACACCAAATCTTGGTTATTTTATTTGTAATAATGATTTAATAGGCTGGCATTTTCAGAATGAAGCTAAGCTAAGAAAAGTTAAAGAGATTTTTAAGGTCCATTATATAGAGTAATGATTCTTACTTTGAATCCGTATAAACAGGGAAATTTACTTTCATGATCAGCTCATAATTCTAGGTCTTCTTTAATTTTGATTAATCTGTAATTGATTAGGTTAATGGCGACTATTATAGTGCAAATCAGTGTTCCAAAAACAACGGTTTTTTTTTTATTTTTTATTTTTTTTATTTTTTTTTATCTTAATTTCATAATAAGATTCTCCATTATGTCACGTTTCGTGTATGAAACTTTTTGAGCCATCGATGTGTAATGATGGGTTCTAGAACAACCATGAAAATGTCACATATAATTATGTATGAACATACGGAGTTGTATAGAAAATTATTGGAGATACTCGGAATATAGTACGGTATATATATTGTAAGAAACTAAGAAAGTATATATGTTTGTTAGGGATTTTAATTGTAATGTTCTTATTCTCCAATAAACCTTAGCTTAAATTATACTCGTAAATGTATGTTCCCGCGCGTATTTAGTTGTTATATTAGGAATTTTTTTCCAAGACTTATATGCAATTTTTTCAATGATAATCATATATCATTGATAACAGCATAAGTAAAAAAATTTATAAAATTAAGTACTAATATTTTGAAGCTACCCATGCATTAAAATGAATACGACGTGATCTCATTTGATGATGATTTTTTTTTCAACTTTATGAACGCACAACTAAAGTTTGTGAAGTTTGACTATCAAAAGATGTATTGCCAAATAATGTGTAACGAAGGAAATATATTTAATTTGAAATTCCAAACAAATTCAGTCTTTAATTACCTTAAATTAGTTACAGTATGGGTTTTGTATTCCTTCCCCAAAAAAAAAAAAAAAAAAAAAAAAAAAAAAAAAAAAAAAAAAAAAGTTAAGGTTTTTGTAGAAGAGGATTGTTCAAAGACTAAAAAGGCATGTTATGAGTGCGGATATAGTGAGCAAATTGATGCCAATTGACACCCTTCTAATCACTGATAATTTGCTTAACAGTGATGAACGTGAACTTAGAAAATAACTTAGATAAGAAGGTAGTAATGGCCTGGACTAATGTATGGTCTCATCAAGATGATGCCATCTAGCTTGTCTCGGCGAGCAGCTTGCACAGGCATTCGAGCTCTTCTAAATCTGAATGTATTGAAAGCAAATGTTCTCTAATTTGTTCAATATGTAGTAATTAGCTTCTAGGTTATGTGATTTTGTTCTTTTGTTTGGTATGTAACAAAAGATTTGTTACAAAAAAAGTGGCATAGGACAACACCACCTCACATGTGGGTTATGTTCTTTTCTATAAATAAAAAAAAGAAACACTTTGTTTAGAGTAAATGTACCGCGATGCTTACACTAATTAAGACTCATAAACAAGCTAGGTACATCGTATATTCTCACACAAAGGTAGCCGCCTTTAAAAAAAAAATGAGTAGAACATAATAACCACTAATTCTCTCTGCAATACTAAATTTAAACTTGTACAATCCATCATATGTCGAAAAGTTGTTGAAGACTAGATCGATTCTATCATCGTGAGAGGCTGACACTTGAGCTAGTGTAGTAATCTAACCTTATGTACTATATAACATAATCTAACCCATGCCAGAGAAAAAGGAACAAGCTAAAGCAAGTGAAGGAGCAAATAATTTATAAGAATAGGCTTTAATTTGAGGGTTGCATATTCCCAAGTCATATACTATACACTAAAAACTAGTACTATAGTAGCTTCCAATTTTCTTGCATCATGTTCTAAACTTTCAATTGGCCCTGCTAAAAGTAGCACATAATTGGTACCAATGCAGCTGGCAATGTTACTAACCATTGGTTTGGAAATCATGTAGTTAAACGTGGTTGTAAGAACAACACGACGCGCAAGTAACAAACTTATCCAATTTTTTTTTAGTTGTAACTTTGAAATAACAAATAATACCCCAAAATTGCAACTAATATAAATCGGAGGTAGTACATAAGATCACCTATGTTGTATAGGCACCATTTGTCTTCATACATTAAATTTGTCAAAGCGGTTAAAAATTATCTCAAAGTTGTACACGAATGATCGATTGATCAGGTGGTTCGGTCACATGGGATGAACATCTATCACGTATTCACGTACAGAAAAGATAAGGATACGTGGTGCTAAAAGTCGTCTTATAAGAAATTACATGATAGATATATGATCGATCTAACCTACTTTGAATCTTAGCTTTGTAGAATGGCATATGATATAATACCACAAAAATGATTGGTGATCGAGAATTCACCCCATGTCATCGGAAGATGGCATGATATCTTATTGTGATTTGCTTATATGTTAGTTTATATATACATCTATCTTTTGGACATGATCTTGTTCTTTAGCTAAGCTAGCCAACTGTTTGTTATCAAAATTTTCCTTTTTCTTTTCTTTGCCTTTACTCATCATTCGATTATTCGAGTTTTTGAGTCTCTTCTGACTTATTGTGAGATCTTTATACTGTTTTTTCTTTGCTTTGGGTGGCTTTCGTTTTCGCTTATGAATCTTGATCAACATGTTTTGGGACAGATTGATGCTAGTTAGATAATGAAAGCTTTGGTAGTCAAATTTGGTTAGAGCTTTATGGCATTGTCACCTTATGACTTCTTGAACTGAACTTCGTTTGGTTTGCTTTTAAGTGAAAATTGAACCAGAGAATCACTTGTCTGGGCCACTAGCTAGCTTGAAGAATATGAAAACTGCAAGGCTAAACCATGAGGCCGATACGTCAACCCGTTGAAAATAATGCTCAAAATTTGTATTATATACGAAGTATTTAGTAATTTGATTATTGCACGTAATGTATGCTTTAAATTTAAAAGGTTAAAAGAAAATTATAAAAATTATCCGTATATAAAAAGTAAGGGTATTAGGTGGATATGAAATTGTTCAAGAATTAGCTGATAGAATAAAGTTTAATTTGTAAATTTTAGGAATAATAGCTTTTTTACAACATTATTTGTTTTAATAGGTAGTTTCTTACAATATTTTTATTTTAATAGGTAGTTTCTTATAACATTTTTTTTATTAGGTAGTTTCTCACAAAAAAATTGCTTTTTAAAGGTAGTTTCTGACAAAAAGTCCAACAGAAACTACCTATTAAAAGCCATTTTTTGTGAGAAACTACCTAATAAAAAAAATGTTGTAAGAAATTATCAATTAAAATGAAAATGTGGTAAAAGACTACCCTTTCACCGGATTTTCACTGTTAACTAATTTTTCCGGCGTTGGCCACTTAGATGCCAATCACGCGAACTTTTGAAACCTTTATTTTTCCATGCCCCACCACCAATGCCA
The DNA here is from genome assembly GCF_948465745.1 of Chenopodium album. NCBI lineage: Eukaryota > Viridiplantae > Streptophyta > Magnoliopsida > Caryophyllales > Amaranthaceae > Chenopodium > Chenopodium album. Next base: position 39,991,689 of record NC_137849.1, read on the forward strand.
CCTATCATGTGACTGGCCGAATATGCTCAACGCCGGAGAAATTATTCAAAGACGAAAATTCGAGGAATAATAGCTTTTTTACAACATTATTTGCTTTAATGGGTATTTTCTTACAACATTTTTATTTTAATAGGTAGTTTCTTATAACATTTTTTTATTAGGTAGTTTCTCACAAAAAATTGTTTTTAAAAGGTAGTTTCTGACAGAAAGTCCTTCTAGTTATGGTGCTAATTTGTAGCCTAGGGCTCACAATACTAGGATAAAATCAAATAGAATTCTAAAATAAATAAGCCCAAGGGGAAAATTTGAAATGTCAGCATGATAATGCAATGCTAGCCATAGTTACACTAGCCTTTGGTGCTTGTTGGCTAGTGGTGGCGTGGTGCTGCTTTGCCAAATTCTGCAGGCACGGTACAGTAAAACCCGTAAGCAATTTAGCCTCAATCCGAGTTGAGCTCACCTTTAAGAGTCTCAAGAAAGCTCAAAGTACTAAGGTCAGCAAATTTCATGCCAGAGCTCAAGGACTAATTAAAAACTTGAGCTGAGCCTATCTAGGCTTGGTCTTGACTCAGGTCATTAGCACTCTTGACTCAGGTCGTTAGCACCCCCTAACTCCCTAAGCCTAATCTCCACAAAATTACTTGTTAATTGAACTTGAAGGGCGATGGGAGCCTATATAGGCTTAGTCTTGGCTAGTTCTAAATGATACCAAGTCCGAAGTCTGTAGGAAATATGACTAGTTGAGTACCATCGTGAGCATCGTCTATGGCCAAAAATCTATTATTACCAAAGCGGTTATGGTTGGTTAGGCCTTGGGTGATTGGGTCTAGGCCCTTAAATGTACAGTAGCCCAACGATGTACATTGCCCTAAAAGTAATTGTTGCCCTTTACAAAAGTAATACTAGTATGATGATTCTTTCTACTACGTATCACGAAAGAAGTTGAAAATGATTGTAGTGGAATGCTCTTCTTAGGGCTTGTTCACATTTACTGAATTGAGCTGAACTGAACTGATTGGAACTGAACTGAGCTGAGCTAAACTAATTGGAGCTGAAATGAACTAAACTGAATAGAGCTGAAATGAATATTTTATGAGAGAAAAAAATTAGGAGCTGAACTAAACAGACTGAACTGATTAGAGCTGAACTGAATTGAACTAAACTGAAATTAAGCTGAACTAAACAGGCCCTTTATGTTCTTATCCTAGTAGATGGCTTATATAATCACAGTTAACAAAAAACTTTTTTATGAAAAAATACGTTAGGTGAGTCTCCCCTCAAAACTAAAAGTTTACATAATCAAATTTAGTTGCAAGGCAGAAACCATACTATCAACAATGCACAGAACATTATGGCCCTATAACAAGTTGCGAACAAAAGAGATTTCTTACAGCCTGCAGAGCCGGCATCTCAAAGCCTTATGAAGATGTACAAGGATGAGCTCCTTAATTAACATTCTACAAGAAAATGCTTGCTCAATGTTTACCACATCTTGTGCAAATGCGAAATTCAACTGATTAATCCTGATGAGTCTGCTAACTTGTTACGATGATGAGGTGAGATTAACTATGCTCAACTCCTTGAAACTACACTTTCTAGTTTCTACAAATATTTTGGTGATCAGTTTATTTAAAATAATATAAGAGAGTAAATCTACTGTCAGGTAAAACCCAATAATAATGTTATACAACAGCAGTCATGAAGCGCTTGAGTCGAATAGAGAAAACAGAACTTGGAAGTAAGTAACACAACCAAGGCCTCAAAGAGATTGTTACATACACCCGGGTGTATCGTATACCCAACTAATCTAAGGTTAGTTTTTGCTCTTCATTTGATGATTAAATGAAAAACAATCATCAAAATGAGAACAAATACTCATGGATATACGTACACCCGGGTGTATATAACAATTTCTAAAAGAAACTCAGACCAAGGATGACCCAGAGGAAAACCGAGGAAAAAGCAACTGGTGGTTGGAGTCTGATGGAGACATGCAATGCCAAACAAGGGGCAGGGTAAGATATAGAATGACATTGGAAGCAAACCAAAACCGCCTCTGAATCACCCAAGCAGCAAAACAAAACAAAGAGCTACGTGACAGAATTTTAGCAATAAAGGGATCCACCAACTAGATCCATGGCAGCAAGACCCACAATCAATGGCACCATCTTTAGTAGCAAGATGGACGGCAGCAACACCAACCATTAACACAGTTCCACAGCAATACCCATACTTCAATTAACTAGTAGCGACATCTTCTTTAGACAATTGCCAATCTCAGCATTGACCACTTTGATCTAGCATGCAAAGAAGAGCAATATATGTTCCTCCATAGAAACTTCATCTAAATGTGGCCCAATATTTGATGAAAAGCTTAGACCCAAAGGAAACCTCAAGTCTTCAACCTTGCAACAGCAGCATAGACACCAACAAAATTTACTGCTCTCAGAAGCTATTGTCTAGTGGAACAGGAAGCAGAATACACCAGTTTACTGCTTCAAGACAGCAAAACATGTGAATCCCAAACCGTAAAAACCAGATCGAGGAAACCACAGTCCCCAACCAATATATCCTCGAAAGGTGGGGATAACATAGCCTAGGTGGTCAAATTAACCATGATTCTGTTCCACATTTAGTAATAAATAAAAGTGCAAAGATAGGGCTGCTAACAACTTAATCAACATGATTGAAGGTCATTGATGAATCGTGAAACTGGCCCGATGATGAAATTCTCCATCAGTACTCAGGATAGGTCCGTCTGCTACTGAATAAGTGAAACCAAGACAAGAGAACACTAAAAAGCAGATGGGGTCCAAAATTGAAAAGAAATAAAAAATGATGTACAATGTCTAGCTTACAACAAAGGGAAAAGGAAGAGAAACGATCAGCTTCAAGATTAAAATTGGATACAATGCGGCTCAAATGGACATGAGAGGCAAGGCTGGGTACTAACTAGGATTGTTCTCTCTCCTCTCACTCTTGGAGAATAAATACCTATATAGAGAGAGTTCGTGTCTTCAAGCTGAGACTGAAGTTTGTCGAAACTATCTCCTTTGCTGAAGAAGTTATAATGTCCCTAAAAAAATGCCATTCACTTATACAAGGCCAATGCAAAAGAGATTACTATTCCCTGCTACATGATAAAACAATTGATTCAAGTGTGATTGTCATATGCTTTATCTTTATCCATGTCAGAAGACTGGGAACCAAGCAGTGCTTAGATTCATAATTAAAACATCAAAAAGCTCCAAAGATAACCAAGCCAACCAGAACATGCTTACCAAACAATCCACATAGCAAATTTCTCTAACCAAAATACGAGAATCAAGTGAGGCAGAAAACTATCAAACCCGTGTCATAGAATTTATACCATAAAGTTACAAGGATGCAATTCTCAAGTAACACAGAAGCAAGAAGAGCTCAATACATGAGTTTAAATAAAATCAATCTAATCCATGCAAACCCAGATCAGGATTGTCAGCTGTTTGAGCATTGATATAATTGGCCTTCACTTTTTACAGATGTGAAACCACATGATAAACGTGAAAGTCATGAATGAAAGTAGCCAGAATCATTGAACTACCAAAAAGTAATACTAGTGAAAGCCCGAGCAGGGGATTAATAACAGTGTATCTTTGCAAAATTCTGATACAAACAAGCATAAAATTACAGAATAGGTGGTACCTGATTTGAAATAATAGTGTGATGGAAGAACTTCAATTTGATCGCATTAAATCGAAGCCAAGAGATAGAAAATTTCTTCTCTAAAGTCTAAATACCAAAAGAAGTTCCAAACCCTGTGCTAACGAGAAATTTCTTACCGATATCACCAATTTCACTAGCATATGGAAGCACAAATGTCTGGATGAATTTCTTATCGCTAATCTTACATAGAGTAGTCGGCCTAGGCTCCTTCTGAAGTAAATTCTTTGACAAGAGTACATTGACGATATCCAAGCGAGGCTTAATCCTAAAAGCAGCACTATAAATTAACAATTCAGAATGCTGAACCAAATATGATACATCAACACTCCCTGAGCTAAGCAACAGCTTGGAGACCTCCAAAATCTTCCTTTCCGATACTGTAAGCACTTGAGGCGTTCTTCGAAACATGGACAGAATATCGTCTTTACTAAAACCCAAGGTTTCAAACAGCTTCACTTTGGACGCCCATTTTTCTAGAGTCATAGAACTCACAGCACGAACGCCATGAATGTACATTTTCGAACCCCTTCCCAGCCCCAACGAATCAACCCTCCTCATACAATCCTTCATAAACTCGGGTTGCACCAAGAAAAACCTAGGAAAACTAAGAAGAGTTTGCCTAATTTGCAATTTGCTAATCCCACATTTCTCCATCAACTGAATGTTAGGCAGCAGACTTTTATCCAAATCATTACTAAGAAACCAATTGCAAAGCTTTAACAGCTTAATAACATCATAGTTTGAACCCAATACACTTTGCAACACAGAAATCGTCGAAACGACACGTTCAACTGATCGAGACAGGGTCAATATAATTGGAACAGAACACAATAAATCAACCAATTCATCATCTGAGAAACCTAAATCCTTAATTAAATTGACTTTAACACCAACAGACTTGTTAACATCAACAGCAAGAACACGAGGATGACGCACGACTAATTCCTCCAACTGGGTACCCGAAATTCCTTTACTTTTCAAGAAATCGAGAACTAAATCGGATTTTTTATAGTCCGGGGTCAAAAAAGTAGCTGTTTTTGAAGCATTTTCTTGAGAGAAATTGTGGTGGGTAATCAAATAATTCGTAAATTCGCAATTGGGTTTTTCAATTTGGGTCACTTGAGTTGAGAAAAAGGGGAAATTGGGCAGATTGATGAAATTGGAAGATTCATGTTTGAGTGAAAACGATGTTAGGGTTCTTCTTAAAAAATGAAGAGTCATTGTTTTTTCTTCAGGAATAATTAGTTCTCCAACAATGAGGCATTGAGCAAAACTATTAAAATTTGTAATGCGTAAATTTAGCAGAGAAGAGAGATAAAATGGATGAGAGACTTGCCTCACTAATGAATTGGCTGAAGCTTCAAATGTGGTTCTTCGATCTCGTTCCCAATTCCCAGATTCACTGTGTTTGGATTGCGCAGCGTTTACTCGTTTAGGGTCCCTTGAGTTACTAATTACTCGATTAAGCCTAAGGAAGGTTATGACTTATGAGCGTAATACTAACCGGGTACCCGTACCGCTAACACTTACGATTTCGGTATCCTATAACCAATAACATTAAAATTGATATTCATTAACCGAACCAATAATTTTGGGTATTCAGGATTTTCGAATCGTTGGGTATCCAATATGATATCCAATAATGAAAATTTAGACTTTAAAATTTAGTAATTATGATATCATTCAACACTAATTAACAATAGTACCACATGATCATGACCATACTAATAATATTAATAATCATTAAAATTATTAAGTGATTATGAAGTAAAGTAAGAATTTAGATATTGGATAAATATATTTAAGTAGAAAAAAAAAATTTACTTATCGGATAGAATCAAGTAAAAGTTAATTTTAAAATGATACCCAATGATCATATCCGGTAAAAATTTATCGGATTGGATACTCAAACTGTTATGGTTATCAGAACGGGTACCTTAATTTTCGGTTCGATTACGGTTCGAATTTTTGATTTTTCGGATAATTTTGCTCAGCCTTACTGAGTATAATGGACTAGTGGTCTAGCCGATCTTAATAGGTAAACACATCACGGATTCATGGGTTTGTCTAATGTGTGCTAGATAATAATATAGACAATAGAATACTTCATATGTAGCACACACATATTACAAAATATATAAATTTCAAAATAAATTTACGCCATATGAAAAGACCATAATTAGTAAGGAGTACCTAATATTGTACTCCAGGGCTCATTCTAATAAATTGGATAAAAAGACCATTGTATCTCCAATTAGAAAGTCTGCGCGAACTAATTTGATGAAATAACAATTAAAGAAAATGAAATAACAAGAAAACAAACCTCTTAATAAGAATTCCTTCAGAGACAGACAAAAAAAAAAAAAAAAAAAAAAAAACCTCTCTATAATAAGGGTCGAAATTAAAACATTATTTCTCTATCATGCCCAAAACGAGAAATTCTTCTTCGCATGTTCAAATCGAACATCAAATACTTAAAAGTCCATTCAAAGAAGTAAGTTTTTGAAGAATTGTAAACTATTTCACTTATTAGGTTTGAATTTTAGCTAATTTTTCACACTCATAAGCAACAGGAAGAAGCACATGTTCACCTTAGGTGTTGATAAATCTGCTTTCTCATCAGGTAGATCAGTAGATCGAATTTTCATCATCTTGCTTCCCAAAAACATTCATGGGATATGGCTGCTAGTAAATCCTCAACTTCCTTCTTCATGTTCTAAAAAGGAATGTCAATAACTTTTCATTCATTAATTTGTTATTTCTACTCACAAATTACATTATTTTGTCACTTATCGTGTTATTTTATTTATTATATACTATAATATTTTGATTTACATATCATGTTATTGTGAAGCACATGTCATGTTATTTTGTTGACAAACAGGTTATATTATTTTGATTCATATAATTTGTTAATTTGATTCACAAACAAGAAGGGTTACTTTGATTCATACACTATGTTATTTCGATTCACGTATTGTTTTATTTTAATTCATATTCTGTTTCTGGAAACAGAATTCTCCTCGGTGTTAGGGTAATGATATCAAGAGGTCCTAAATCCAACGTATGTCTAAATGTCCTTCGGCTACGCCTGGCTTGTCTGAGAGCTAGGCCTGCAAAAGAGAGAGAAGGTTAACTACCCCGGGGTGCGACCCGGGAAAGCCCCTCCAATGCTTAAATCAGCAAACGTACTTTCTAGAGAGAGAAAGCAGGGAGAGAATATAGAGAGAGAAGGTTAGAGAATTAGAAAAAGTTACCATCATTAATGATTGGAGAGGTATTTATAGATGTATTTTCAGGTGGCAGAAGTTGTACTTAGTTGGACAGATTAGGGGTAAATCCGTACTTTGTTCTGACTAACGATGGGCTGGGCCATGGAAGGGTATTTTCGTAATTTCAGGTCAATGGGCTTATGACAATGGACTTGGCCCAAACATTTAGCCCCACGCGTGATGTGGGAACGAGATCAGACGAAGTTCGGATATCACGCGGAATAAATTAAAAACGAGAGAAGTTGTCATATATGCCGGAGGGAATTCATCCACCCCCAAGCAATGCATTGAAAGCACTTTAATTAAGACGACTGGGCGATTTTGAGAGCTAAGTTTGATGACGGCTTTGGGATAACCAACGGACTTTCTCTTTTTAGAATGTTTTCTTCAGGCTAAACCCCATGAATCTTGCTGAAGGCATGACTTGTCTTGGCTTTCGGCTAATCTTGGGATTTTTGGGGGTAAACTGATGATAAATCAATGCTAATTAAGCTTGTAGTTAAGCTTAATCCTTTAATGGTGATTTTCTGGGCTCAAGCTTCACTTAGGCCCATTTGAACCAGGGTTTTTGAAGAGTTGCAATCTCCTTAGCTTGAAACATATGAACTCCCACCCCACTTCATTTGCTCCTCAATCATTTCATTTGCCTTAGAGAATTTCTCAAAAATCCTCTCCAATTTTCTCCCAAGTTCTTGAGAGTTTGAGTGTTCAAGTCACATCACCCAAGTTAGCATCATCAAGCTCTTCCAAGTTCATCAAGATCTTCAAAAAGGTATGCGAAAATTCTTCATTCTTTGATTTATTTTCCATAGATCCAGATGCTTATGGGAGGTTTATGTACTTGTAAATTTTCGAATTTCTGGGTTTTAAATTTCGGGTAGGTAGGTTTTGTTTGAGAAATTTTCATCTTGGCTGGGATGAGGGGTGATTGAGTGCCTAGCTGAGGGAGCATGAGAAGGTGAGCTGAGCAAGGTACTTGGGGCTGAGTGTTAGGCCTGACAGCCGAGAGGGTGAGGTGCGAGTGAGAGCTGGGCTTTCGGCTTGGCTGGGGGGACACCAAGCCGAGGGGGGAGAGGCGCGAGAGAATGCGAGCAGGCCGAGGGCCTACCCTCGCTACCGAGGGGGTAGTTAGGCCGAAAGTCGAGTGACAGCGGGGGGGGAGGAGATCTTTTTATAACTTGGGTTTTACTCTTAAGTTTTAAACTATTGGTGAGGTAGGAGAAAGGACGGCCGAGGAGAGGAGTGAGATGACCGAGAGGGTTCTCGCGCGGCCGAGAGGGTGCGAACCGCACAGCTAAGGGAGTGCGTGGTGCCGAGGGGTTGGCTGAGCATGCCCAGGCCGAAGGGGTGCGTGGCGCGCCTGCTGAGAGAGCGTGCAAGCGGGCCGAGGGCTTGGGTGTGACGAGCTCAGCCTTCAGCTATCCCTAGTGCGATTAAAAGAGGTGAGGCCGAGAGGGTCACTCAAGTGCCAGAGGGGTCACTCGAGTGCCGAGGGAATAGGCATAGGCCGAGAGGGATGGATTGCGAGAGATGCGAGGGGCTGCCCACTCGCCGAAGGGGGTGCCGCGTGTGAGGGGGTCAGGTGACCATGCCGAGGGGGTGCGGTGCCTGCTAAGGGGGTATGCAGTGCGTCCGAGAGATGCCGTTGGGGCAAGCGTGCGTTGCTATGCCCTCGGCTAGGCGCTTGGCGGTTGGATTTCGAATTTTGTGGGTTTTAGGCTTAGCGGAGGGAGAGAGGATGGATTTGTGTTTACTTTGAGTGAAAGCCGAGAGGGTAGCGCGACATGGCCGAGGGGGTCACTCCCCTGACTGAGGGGGTATAAGGTGCGGCCGGGGGGGTATATGGCGCGGCTACGCGCTGCTATACCCCTCGGCTTGTACCTCTATCTTGCTTGTGATTTTTTAGGAGTTAGACAAAAAGGACAAAATGAGATTAAGGCCGAGGGATGTAAGATGCAGCGAGGGGTATGACAGGCGGGCTCTTGGATTAATTTCCGCCGGGCATCCAAGAACTTTCTCTAAGGCCTAACTCTTGGCCTTTCTACTTAGTAGCATTATTTGTTTTTATTTTTTGATGGTGTGAACTCGGCTTGCATGAATGCTTTTCATAGGACCAATATCTCTGCTAGGCATGATGTTTTTGAATTTTCTCCAACTCCTTAACCATGTTCCTCAGCTAGGCTCAATCTTTGAAATTTCTCTAACACTCGGAATTCTTTGTTGATGCTATAGGATTACCTCTCCCCAGGGTGAGCTTGATTTGCTTCGAGATAATTTTTCTAGCCTCTCTGACCACTTGGTGAGTCTTCAATATATAGTTTTTTATAATCTAAGTACCATATCTTCAGGTTTAGTAATTGTTTGCTATTTTTCCTTGTATGCTTGATTGTTCCTCGGCTGCGCTTTTTGATGATGTTAGGCCTAGAGGTACGCTTGTTGTAGTTTTGTATCTACCTTAAAAATTCTTTTGGGGTAATCTTGAGTTGAGCTATGCATGTATTATGAACGACTAAACGATTCAAGATTACCTAGATCTCTCTCCGGCCCTTCATCTTATGACTTGTCCAAGGAAATCTAGTCGGGGGGAGTACTTGTAGCAAATGTAATTGGTAGTAGTGTTGATTCATCTATTCCTTTGGGTGTGTCTTTTCCTTACGTGCCATCCCCACCCCCCGAGCATGATTTAGGCTTTGATTATTATTTGCCTCCTTCCCCTTGGGAAGTTTCTCTTGCACGTGAACCGACTTCTAGGGGTTCTTTGAACATATTGCTTGTTGACGGTGCGGTGACCATGTCAAGTGAGGATGATACATCTACTTCTTCTCTTGGGACGCCGGTGACTTTTAAACCGCCTATTAGGAGGATTAGCCCCTCTATGTGCCACCCCTCCCCCGCTTGGCTTAGATCTTTATCGGGGGGGGGGGGGACTAGACATTTGCAGACATAGTACCATGTTAGGGAGCCTTTTCTCATTTCTTCTCCTGGGGGTGATAGCACTGTAGATAACCCTCCTCCCGGGTGTATAGCTGTATATAAGAATTGTTTGGATAATGGGTTGAGATTTCCCCTGGACCCTTTTATTGAGGAATTATTAAATGAGTATAACTTATGTATTACCCAGCTTGTCCTTAATTCCTGGTTGACAATAAACGCTTACATAGCCACATGTAGTTTGCTTGGAGCACCTTGCACCGTAACCGCCTTTAGGAACACCCATAGGCTTCAAGAGGTCCCGGGTAATGTAGATAGCCATGGGTGGTATGCCTTTCATGATAGGGAGTTCTACCTTACCATAAACACGAAGCCCTCAAGTCAGAAGGGTTTCCGCCATACCTTTCTTTTCATTTTTCATGCCGGGGGTTGGAGGATTCCCCGAGATCATAGTGGTGTGCCTAGGATCGGCTTGAACTATAATGTCCCCGCCATGGGGGTTGATGAAGCTGTGGGGACTGTTTGGTTGCAATCGTATAAGGAAAGGGGGGCCAAGGAGAAGCTTCCAACCATGTGGATTTTGAAGGATAAGCATTTTAAGAAAGAGCGATTTTTGAGTGTCGTGGGCCTGAGCCACGCCTATGATAGGGATAGGATATATTTTTTGTTTGTGTAAGTTTCATACTTTTATGATTTCTCCTGAGCTTTGTTGTTAACAAGTTTGCGTGAATGCTAACTTTCAGGTGTTGCCTACGACCAGTTGAAAGGTAAACTTCAGAGGAAGATGTCTCAAGTAAACTTTCGAGCCGGGAAAATCAAGGCCTCTTTGAAGAGGGGAGATATGAGCATCCCTCCCCCTCCCCCGGTATGCGTGTTTTCCTAGGGTTAACTTCTTTAAGATGTTGCTTTCTTTGCTCACCTCACTTTGCGACTTGTCTTTTCAGAACCCCAAGAACTCGAAGCTAAGGAGGAAGACAGCTGAGAAGGGGGAGGGATTTTCTCAAGCAACAACAATAGAGGTGGATGATCAAGGATCTCGGCATGTCTCCCCGGCGGTCTCTCAACACATCGAGCTCTTGGAGTCCGAGGGCTTCGGGGACCAAGGGAAATGCCCTCGGGCTGAAGGGGAGAACGATGATGAAGGTGGGGAAGGCTGTGAGGCCGGGGATCCTTATTTTCCTGAGTCCTTCCTCGGCTTGACCAAGCGTGGTCGCAAGAAGATGGTGAAGAAAACCATGACCCGCTTCCCCTCGGAGAGGGACTTCGAGGTGGTGAGGAATGAGCCTTCCAAGGCTATCTCCTCTGCCTTTCATGGTATCTTGAAGGTATGCCTCGCTATATATTGTCATAATTTGTCCATCTCTAGGATTGCACTAACCATCTTCCTATCATTTTGATGTAGGCTGGCGTGACCCTGAGCGTGCTCGCGGAGAAGTACCAGAGAGGAGCCATGAAGAACAAGGAGGGTCTTCAAACGGAGCTTTTGAATGCCCGAATCGAGATTAATAACCTCAAGCTAGAGCTAAACTCGACCTAGGAGTCACTACAGAAGGCTAGGAAGGAGCTTGCTGATGCCTAGGAGGCCGAAAAATCTAGCCTCCAAGCCCTTGAGACTCAGCTTAAGGAGGCCAAAGAAGAGAAGAAGATGATCACGAATGAGCTAAAGGAGAAGAAAGCCAAGCTGACCCGGATTAAGGGTGATCTGGCTAAGGCTAAGAAGAGAGCAGAACAGAGTCAGGAGGAGGTGATTGCTGAATGGAAGAAGTCTCCCGCTTTCGCAGACTTCCAATCTATGATTGGATATGAGGCCTTCGAGGCCGGGATTGCGGACACCATGACCCACATGGAGACTGCCTTTGCTTCTTTTGGGTTGCAGGATTCTTACCCTCAGGTGCGAGATAAGGTTAGGACCTCGTCCGCGCTGCTGAGGAGGAGGAACGAAAGAAGCTACTAGCTGAGCAGGGCGAGACCGAAGAGTAACTTCTCCAACCTTTGTCTTAGACTTTGACGATTTTCTTTAGGATGTATTTCTTTGGGATGTATGAACCTTATGACCTATTGTTTTTGCTTGATGACTCGTAACTGCTAATTCTGCTTAGACTTGGTTGATGTTTATGGAATTCGCATGCTTTTCTTTCCGCTATCCTTTGTTAAATATTTGCTTATTGCTTGATAATTCACCCCTTGGGGCCAAAAAGAAGCCCTAATCATTTAACGAGTTGCCTCGGCACGTCATTGTTGCTTGGTGAGGCTAAAACGAGCCCTTGAATTGATAATGGAAACAAATTAGGGGCTAAACGAGCCCCAAGGTAGGAGTTGTACGGGAGCTGGGTGATTCCGACTCATTACTGATAGTTTAAACAATTCTGGGACTAAAACGCACTCTAAGTTGAAAATTATATGAGAGCTGGGCTTTTCCGACTCTTTCAAGGAAAATGAGGGATAAACGAGCCCCAAGTTATGAGTGATCTTTGGGCCAGGACTCTATCTCAAATTTTGAGTATAGGCTAGCATCTTGCCCTAAACATTGGAGCCAACTTTTGTCTTAGCGAACCAAAGTGCCTCGTGCCCAGCATGTGGTGCTATTAAATGATTGTCGGCTACGCTAACAAGCGATATAAAAGTTCATAAATAAACAAAGTAAAAACAAACGACAAAGTGTAACATAAAGGGCGAACATCCCAGCTGGGGGGTTTTTCATTATATTAACATTAATGCAAAAGACATTACAATGATGCACTACATTAAAGTTGATTTTCTGGTATCAGCTCCTATTGCCCCTAGGGCAGCATTGTAAGGAAGAGGCTTATACATAAAACCTTCAGAGGTTGTCAGTATTTCATGGCCGGGGAAGGTCCTTGCCATCAGGAGTCTGTAAGAGAAAGGTCCCCGGGCGAATTACTTCTTTAATCTTATACGGCCCTTCCCAATTTGGGCTTAGCTTTCCCAATGACGGGGGCTTGCCAACAGCCTCACATTTCCAAAGTACCCAATCTCCCTCTGCTAGGGGTCTTGCCTTGACTTTTTTGTTGAAGTAACGAGTAATCCTTTGCTTGTATGCTATAGAGCGAAGCAAAGCATCTCCTCTTATCTCTGGTAGTAAGTCTAAGGCCAAAGGCTTCAGCTGGTCATTTTGGTCGTAGTCATAGAAGGTGCCTCTGGGGGATAGGATCCCAACTTCTACGGGAAGTACAGCATCGCTCCCATATACCAAGGCAAAAGGGGTTTGCCCCGTAGCCTCTTTGGTGGTGGTACGAATAGACCATAAGATACCAGGCAAGTCATCTGCCAAAGACCCTTTTGTTCCTTCTAACATAGTTTTCAACCCCTTTAATATGGTCTTGTTGGCTGCCTCCGCTTGGCTGTTTGTCTGGGGTCGGCATACAGCAGAAAACCTTGTCTTGATCCCGAAACGCCCGCAATATTCCCTAGTTGGACCGCTATTGAATTGTCGGCCATTGTCTGAGATCAAAATACGGGGTACCCCGAAGCAGGTAATGATATTCCTCCAGATGAATTTTTGGACTTGTTTGTCGGTGATTGTTGCTACTAGCTCGGCCTCCACCCACTTAGTGAAATAATCCACTGGTACTATCAGGAACTTCCTTTGCCCTGAGGCCACGGGAAATGGCCCTAGGATGTCCATGCCCCAACGATCAAAGGGTAAGACCGACTGAATACTTGCGAGGGCATTTGTCGGGACATGAGGCATATCTGCGAACATTTGGCATTTCTCACATCTCTTGACAATCTTCATGGCGTCATTCCTCAGGGTGGGCCAATAGAATCCAGCTCTCAGCGCCTTTCCGGCTATAGTTCTCCCGCCTTGGTGGCTGCCACATGCCCCTTCGTGGATCTCTCTAAGTACATAATTCCCCTCTTCCGGGGTTATACACTTCAGCAACGGGTGTGTGAAAGACTTTTTATAGAGGGTTCCATCGTGAAGTAAGAACCATTCAGCCCGATTTTTAATCGTCTTGGAGTCGGGGGTATTCTCAGGTAGCTCCCCCTTCAAGCTGAGAATGATTTTTTCCATCCAAGTCTCGCCTCTATCAATTTTCATGATGGTGGGCCTTAGAGTACTTTGTTTCTCTAGGACTTCCCACATGATGCTTCGGGGGGTTATCCCCTCAGCTGAGCTTGCTAGTCGGGCAAGAGCATCAGCTTGCTGATTTTCTGACCGGGGAATGTGCTTGATCTCAAAATTGTCAAATGATTTTTTTAGGCTTTCAGCCTTCTCAAAATAGGCTTTCATGTTTTCCTCTTTCACTTCAAATTCTTTTGTCATTTGCCCCACTATGAGCTGTGAGTCTGAGCATACTTGAATTGACTTGATTTTCATGTATTGGCATAAGTTTAGCCCCAAGATGAGTGCTTCATACTCAGCCTCATTGTTGGAAGCATGGAAGGCAAACTTGACAGCATATTCAAATTTTTCTCCCTCCGAGGAAGTGATTACCAGCCCAGCCCCACTTCCAGCTTTACTAGACGACCCATCCACGTAAAGAGCCCAGGGGGTGGAGGTGTCTATTGGGGTAGGCCTGTGAGCACATTTAGCTATGAAGTCAGCCAGGGCTTGGGCTTTGATGGCCTTCCGGGGCTCAAATTCAATTCCAAAGTCAGCCAATTGATCTGACCAATCAGTCATTCGAGAGGAATGGTTCTTGCTCTCTAACACTTTCTTGATTGGCTGGCTGGTAAGAACTTTGATCGGGTGTGCTTGAAAGTATGGCTTTAACTTCCTACTAGCCATTACTAAAGCGTACACCACCTTCTCAATGAGGGTGTACCGTGTTTCATCCCCCTTTAGGGCATGGCTGACAAAGTAGACAGGTATTTGGCCTTCTTCTCTCTCAATGACAAGGACCGCACTGAGGGCATAGTCTGATATGGACAAGTATACGAATAATGTTTCCCCGGGGAGGGGGCTAACAAGTTTCGGGGTGTTCATCAAATGCTCTTTTAATTGCTGAAAGGCTTTCTCAGCCTCCTCATCCCACAAGAACTTGGGTCTCTTGAGCGCCTTGAAAAAGGATAAACTTTTATCAGCTGACCGGGATAGGAATCGTCCCAGAGCAGCTAGGCAACCTGTAAGGCGTTGCACTTCTTTCACATTCCTGGGGGATTCCATATCAAGAATGGCTTGGATTTTGTCCGGGTTGGCATCAATGCCACGCTGATCAACCATGAAGCCCAGACACTTTCCACCCTATACCCCGAAGACGCACTTGCTGGGATTAAGCTTTATTTTATATTTCCTAAGGGTGGTGAATGTTTCCCTTAGGTCTGCTACATGGTCAGGGCTTTCCTTGCTTTTAACAATCATATCATCAACATAGGCCTCAACGTTCCGGCCTAACTGTCCTTCAAAGATTTTATTCATCAGTCGTTGGTATGTAGCCCTGGCGTTCTTCAGGCCGAATGGCATCACGTTATAGCAGTACACCCCCTGGCTAGTGATGAAGGCCGTGTGGGCTTGGTCTTTCTCCGACATGGGTATCTGATGATACCCCGCATTGGCATCCATGAAGCTTAGAAGGACGTGACCAGCGGTCGAATCCACCAACCTATCAATCTTGGGCAAAGGATGGTCGTCCTTCGGGCATGCCTTGTTCAAATCTGTGAAGTCTACACACATACGCCATGAGCCATTTGGCTTCCTAACAAGCACGACATTGGATAGCCATTCAGTGTATTGACATTCTCGAATGAAACCCGCTTCGAGAAGCTTTTTGACCTCAGCGGCCGCAGCTTTGTTTCTCTCCTGCCCAGCGTGTCGGAGTTTCTGCTTGACGGGCTTGTAGCCCTACTTGATATTCAGCTCGTGAGTCATCACCTCGGGGTCTATGCCCGGCATTTCATCTGCTGTAAAAGTGAAGATGTCTTTGAATTCTCTGAGTACTTGAATGATTTTTTCCTTGAGCTGGGGGTCCAGGTTCTTTCCCACCCTCACAGTCCGAGCGGGGTCATCCCCCAAAGGTAATATTTTCATCCTCCTCAATAGGCCGAGGCCTACCGTATTGCTTAGGGTTCTCAGCCATGTAGATGTTCATTATGGGGAGTTGGGGCTCATCAACATCCATTGCCTTCCGCTTGGCCCCCTTATCTTCCTGATTGACTGAGTTCCCGGGTTGCATCAAGCTATCTACATAGCATTTTCTCCCCTCAAACTGATCACCATATATCTTCCGCACCGAGCCCTCATCGGTCTCGAATTAAAGGAGCAAGTGATAGGTTGAGATTGCGGCCTTGACCCTGTTGAGTAGTGGACGGCCAATAATCATGTTGTATGGCAGGGGGGTATCTACTACTAAGAACGTATGTACCAAGCTCCTCCCTTTCTTCTTTTCTCCCAAACGGACAGGTATTTTGACCGTCCCTAGGGGGTAAACATGCTGCCCCCCAAAGCCAACTAATGGCTTTTCCAGGGGTGTGAGGTCTCCCCTGCGAAAACGCATTTGTTCAATGCACTTCCAAGTAATAATGTCGGCTGAACTCCCGCTATCCACCAAGATCTTCTTGACATTAGCGTTGGCCACCTTCATATGAATCACTAGAGGGTCATCATGGGGCCTTTGAATCTTCTTGGCGTTGTTATCGCCGAACACCATGAGAGGGTCTTTCGGGGGGGATGATGGAGTGCCAATATCGTAGATAGGTTCTTCAAGCGACCGCAAATGACTCTTGCGTGCCCTATTAGACAAACCCCCGGAGGCAAACCCTCCGGCTATGACATTGATGCTCATGTTGGTGTCAGCTGAGCTGTGAGCTTCCTGCACAACCTTAGAAGCCTTGCTCCTTTGCTTATCCTTCGGGGGGGGATTTGAGATATCGATTAAGCTTTCCCTCTTCTGCTAGCTTATCCAGGGCTTTCTTGAGTTCTCTGCAGTTCCGGGTGGTGTGACCACACTCTCTATGATATTCACACCAGAGCTTCTTGTTCCTCTGCTCTATCGGCGTGTTCATTGGGTTGGGCTTGGGGAGGATAGCTTTGTTCTTTATGTCCAAATAGATTTCACGCCTATCAGCATTGTACTTGAGTCCTTTATCATTGCTCTCAGCCCTCCTCGGCCTTCTGTTCTTGTTCTCATGGTAGTTATCTTCTTGCTTCCTCTTCCCCTTATTGTTTGCCACGGGTGCCTTGTACACCTCACTTGCCTCGATGATTCTTTCAACTCTTTCCATGGCTTCAGAGAAGGTACTTACTTTGTCATGCACGAGCTCAAACTTCAGCTTGTTGGACTTGAGCCCGAAGAGAAGAGCTGTAAAAGCAACATTATCTTGGAGGTCGGGGATGAGCTGGGACTCGGTGTTAAACCTTTTAATATAGTCCTTCAGACTTTCGTTCTCTCCCTGCTTCACCGTCATTAGGTGAACGCTAGTCTTTGTTTGCCTACTCCCGGCAATGAAGTGCTTTCTGAATTGGGTAGCCATCATGTCAAATGTTCTTATGCTCCCTGGGGTAAGGTTGTTGAACCATGTCTGAGCTATACCTTTGAGTGTAGTGGGGAAGAACCTACACCATGAGGCTTCACACCCGGTCTGGACTCTCATCTGTGCCTTGTAAGCGTTCAGATGGTCCGTCGGGTCTGTCTTTCCATCATAAGGGTCCAACGTAGGGATTTTAACCTTAGGAGGAATAGGGGTATTCATTATCTCCTGGCTAAAGGGGGTGATATTCTTGACGATCCCAAGCCTCCCTTGCCTGGGGGAGGAAGGACGCTCGAGACTTCTGCTTGCTGAACGAGTGGGCTGAGCAGACCTCCTCCTGGGCCTAGAGGTGGCTGAGTGGATCATGTTATCCCTATGCCTTGTTGATCCACGCCGAGAGTGAACTCTAGTTCGACCTCTCTGGGGGGAATCATCCTCTTCCTTGGAGCTCTCCCGTCTGGAGTTGATTATCTCTCGAGCGTCTAGAGTTCCTTCCCTCAGCCTTCGGTCATTGATTATCTCTCTAGCATCTCTTGGTCGGTTTGGCTGCCCTGTCTCCCGCTGGGGGTTGGGGGACTGATGTGGTTGAGAGCGACGGGATTCCTGATGTTGAGGTCGAGAGGAGGCTTGACGGAGATGGGACACGTGAAGCGGTGGGTTAGGCTGTGGAGCGTTTCCCTGCCTGCTTTGCCCCACACCCTGGTTGACAAGCGCCCTCAGGCTTTCTTTAAGGTTTCTGTTGATCTGGGCCGCCATCTGATCCAAGTCTCGGCGGGTGACTACCTGGGGGCTATTCACCTCTCCAGCAGGGTCACTACGAGCTTGGGGCTCTATCTCCTCGACTATATGGGCATGCCTAGCCGAGAGGATTGGAGCTTGTCTAGTAGCATCTTGATATGTGCTGCGGGGACGCCTAGTGTTTACCATGACTTTTTGTTAGTTTTCCCCACAGACGGCGCCACCTGTTTCTGGAAACAGAATTCTCCTCGGTGTTAGGGTAATGATATCAAGAGGTCCTAAATCCAACGTGTGTCTAAATGTCCTTCGGCTACGTCTGGCTTGTCTGAGAGCTAGGCCTGCAAAAGAGAGAGAAGGTTAACTACCCCGGGGGTGCGACCCGGGAAATCCCCTCCAATGCTTAAATCAGCAAACGTATTTTCTAGAGAGAGAAAGCAGAGAGAGAATATAGAGAGAGAAGGTTAGAGAATTAGAAAAAGTTACCATCACTAATGATTGGAGAGGTATTTATAGATGTATTTTCAGGTGGCAGAAGTTGTACTTAGTTGGACAGATTAGGGGTAAATCCGTACTTTGTTCTGACTAACGATGGGCTGGGCCATGGAAGGGTATTTTCGTAATTTCAAGTCAATGGGCTTAGGACAATGGACTTGGCCCAAACATATACTATGTTATTTTGATTTACATATCATACAGTATCATTTTGGTTCACATGTTGTATTATTTTTGCATATCATGTTACAAGCTAAGGAAAGATTGATTGAATGCACAAATCAATTAAAAAAATTGAGAGAAAATAGAGGGAAGCAGAGCGAGAGTCTGAGAAATTTAATATATCAAGAGAGCAATGAAAGAGGGGAAAATAGAAGAAGACTAAAGTTTATATACCTAATAATGCAAATACAAGACACATCATCATTTTTAACTATTAGAGTACCATGCCTAGGTTTATGATAGAAACTAGTTTATATTGTATGTATATTATAAATGAGGTTTTATAATAAAAATTATGTAATAATATAAAAATATAGATTAATTTAGTTACATTTGTTGTAAATAAAAGAAGCAGTCTAGTACAAACAGTATTAAAATATTTAAGTAAGATAAAAAAAGATGACCTAACAAACAATGGAACAATATCGATCGGTGACTTGAAACGAATTTTCGGTGCAACCAAGGTGCTCAATTGTATTCGTCGGTATGAACCCTAAGGTTAACATACCACTTCCACACAAAGACACTTTTGAGTGGAAGGTTTGAGTCAATATAACTTATGGTCTTATGCCCAACAGAGAATGTGTTTAGACTATTGTGCTTGATGTATTTTTCAAGTTTAAACATCAGAAAAAAAGACTTCTATATACTAGGGGGGCCAACGCGCGCGATGCGCGCGATACAGCTAGTTCTTTTAGAAGGATTTTTGTAGTTGGCGTAATGTTTTATGGCTGTTAGCATGGTTTTTTGTTGTAACTACTCTGTATATAGCAAGATCGTAATGTTGTTTATGTCACAAGTGATAAAAAGACGTTCAACATACATTTAAGCATGAAATACTAATGTTGTTGAGTGTTTTGAACATCTCTAAAATAGTGTACAATACTAAAAAATGACTTTTCTTTAAAAGATTGAGTATGAGCCAATACCAGCAAAACATTTGAATATTGAGAAATAACAACACAAAAATGAAACTTCCTTGTAAGAAATATCAAATACATTAAGCCACTAATATAAGTGAATACAATCCTGAAATGGCTAATAAACGTTTTTTACAAATAAGAGTTTACAGTTCTTCTGTAGAACTTGCACTCCCTAACACCCACTCGAAATCATCTCCTTGCTTGCAATCTTAACCTCTCTACAGACACAACCTTGCCATCCTAAACTATTGGCTTAAGTCCATGGTGAAGTTGAATAAAGGGCTAGAGGTTCATTTCTTTCACAACAAATATAAATATTGTACACGAAAAGGAGATGTTCTTAAGGATTTACACATTTTAAATCTAGGACCTTATATTAGGCCAAGACCACTTTAGCCAATAGAATTGGAGATAACAAGGAATGAACAAAAACCTGTGATATTTTCCTCCATGGCACGACCTTCATCTATAGGATAATCAGAGGTCTATAGTGACTGCATCAACATATATAATTAAATCTTAAATTGCAGTCTCCAATTGAGTTCAATAAAGAGAAATGTAGAATGGTAGGAGCTTTTAAAAACCTTGTGGTTGCTTCATTAATATGACTCATATTTAGCATATTCGGGAATTCCCCAAGCTTGTAGAATGATTGCGTCGAAAGTAAAGGTTTAAAAAATCGAAGTCCCAAGTTGAAGAGACATATAGGAAGTCAGATTGAAAACCTATGATATCTTCCTTTGGTTGGCTTTGATCAAGAGTTCCCCAAGCAACAGGTTAGGGAGTGACTGCATGAACAATATTTGTTATAAAATTTAAGTCTCCAATTGTAGAGAAATGATCAAATAATTGAGACAGTGGTTGCAGATTACACAAACCTCTGGTATCTTCCAATAGCAGGGATCTAATCTTGCCCGTATTCAAGGCTCCTCTAGCTCCTGATTTACCATCAATACCATAGTCAGGTATGCGTCCTTGCAACATCCTTAGTTTGGGCTACCCACCCCTCTCCATGTGATATGGGTTAGAGATCTCCTACAATGGAGACAAGTCCATACCTTCAATAGTGCTTAATTATATCATTATATCTCCCCATATGTTTGTTGCACAATGCAATCAAATAGACAACCATCATAACAATAAAAATAAATTTGTGTAACAAATTTAATGCAATAATGACTTTATTAAACATAATAACAATTAACTCACATTTGAAATACTTGTCATGACCATATGATAAATCACATCTCCAAAGCATCAAGTTCCCAAATATCTTTCCAGAGATTTCCCAACTACCACTTCACATACATATAATCATAGTATAATCATAGGAAACCCGCACTGAAGAAGGGAAAACAACAGGGATAACAAGGCAACTAAAGAACTTGCTTCCAATTAAAGTATTATATAGGAAAACACCATTTAGATGACATTTATTAATGCAAAATGTAAAATTCGCTAATACTATATATGTAATATAGCAGGATGACCTTTAATTAATTGCATGCATAAGCTTGTAAAGAAGTTCATGCCGAAAAAGGAACTTGCAAATAGCTTAAACATCAATTATCAAATGGAAATTTCCTGTTTCTCATGGGGTTTGATTTAGCTGACAAGATTGTAGAACCTCTTAATAATTAGTACTTGTATAATTTTGAGTAATATGATGTTATGAACTATGAAGGGAAAAAACGAATTTAAAGTCAGATAATATTCGATTACTTGAAAGAAACTATACTAAATGCACTAACTAACCTGTTTACATTATATTATTAGATACTTAAGATAAAAACCAATTGAAATAGAAAAAATCCACAAAATTAATGCTTAAAAGTGAAGAGAGAAAAGATGTTAAGTGAGCCTAAGACTTGTTATCGGCTTCATCATCATGATACTTGCTACTACTTTGTTTTTGCTAATAAATTTATACTTTGTCATCAAATTGAGAAAAAAAAATTAAAAAATTGCTAAGAAATATTCCAGAATGAGCATAATCAATAAATTCAAGTGATGAGTGAAAAAAGGAGCATGATCAACTATTTCGGCTTAGGATGTGCATAAATGTATACAGGGGAAAATCAAGAATTATGAGCACAATTATTCATATGAACCAGAAATCAAAGAAAATAAAGTTAAAATTCAAACCTAAAAAAGAAGCTTGAACAATAATGAGCCAGCAAGTCGGCTACCCAACTTGAATTTGATAATAATTCTTTGCCGTTTAGAGTTCCATTGAACCTATAGCAAAATCCCTCATGAGTTATGATAACCAGCAACAAGAAGGTCTTCCCTCGGAGTTATCAATCAAGGTCGAAGTTATCCGTCAATTAACAATAATCAATTCAAGGTCTTCCCTCGGAGTTATCCGTCAATTAACAATAATCAATTGAAGACAAATTCTCAAAACAAATCCCTCAAACCATAAAATCAACACATTCAATTCGTCATTTCAATACATTCCTCTCAAATCACAATAATTTCCCATACAAATGTCCAACAATTACAAATAATTAGTTCAATAATACTAAAAAAAAATAATAAATAAATAAAAACATACACACATTTTGAACTTAGGAGAAAGATAATAAATTATCAGCACAGGCAATATATATAAGAAATGAAAACATAAGCTCCATGTTAATCATGCATGGTACCTCCAAAGAAGATATGCAATGGAGGACTCGGACATTACACAAAGAGAAAACGAAAAATCGTGATTGAGACTCGGAGAAGATGAACACGACAGAGTGACAGGGGAAAGAGAAGGGAAAAGTATCAAAACTTTAGATGGGGGTAAATATGTAATTAAACTTTTTGAGGGATATAAATGGAATCACACTATTCATAAGAGTTAGTTTCCACTTTTTATAAGGTAGGGATAGGGATTTATAGAGAAACATGAAAGAACATAATGAAGAATCCCAAACATCAAAGGAGGTGAATAATCACCCTAAACATCCTCTTAAATTGGGGGTTATGAGAGATACTTATCAAGAGAATAATTGTGGTGATTAATCACCTTAAATATCCTCTTAAATTGGGGGTAAAAGAACTACTCAATAAATGACATGGCACCACATCATCTGGCTAGTCATGATGACACGTGGCGGGCTCATGTTTTCCTATACTCATATAAGAACCCTCTTCTATATAAAAACTCAATCTTATATAAGAACCAATCTTAGTCGTTTATTAGTTTTGATGCAACCATCTAAAATGATCTTTTAGTAATGGCATTTCTGTAATTCTTTAAAAAAAATAATTTACATCTCTAAACAAAATACCCTAAATCAGGTTATTCTTTCTCTCTCCTCGGCATCTTCATCAACCAAAATATACTTGATAAGTTTATCAATTCTTAAAAAAATTGCATGAAATTTATTCCTTGATTGTTTCGATTTTTTTTCAAATTTCTTTTAAGTTTTTCATTCGATTTTTTTGTTCGATGTTTTTGTTCAATTTTTCTGTGTTTTTTTTTTTTGCGATTTTTATTGTTTTTTTCCTTCAAATTTCCTTCATTTTGCGATTTTTATTTTTTTCTATGTGATCTTTAGATTTCATCGTTATTTTTTTCAACTTGTTTGTTTTAATTTTCGATTTTGTTTTCCAGATTTTTTCTTCGATTTTTTTTTTCAGATTTTTTTCGATTCTTTTTCTAGATTTCTTTGTTTTTATTTTCAAGTTTTTTTCAAGATTTTTTTTTTTATTTTTTTCCAGATTTTTTTTCGATATTATTTCCAAATTTTTCGTTTTTTTTTTCAGATTTTTTTTTCGTTTTTTTATTTGCTTGAGTTTTTCTATGTTATTGGGTTTTAATTTCAGATTGCTTTTTTTGCTACAATTTGTGTTTCTGAAATTAGGTTTTTGCATATTCATGGATTTAGATGATGTTGAACATAATTCTCCTTCTTCCTCTGTTACTCATTTAGGTAATTTTAATTGTTTTTAATGTTTTTTATTTCAATTTACTTACATGGTCTAAACTTTACTTACATGTTCTAAAGTTTTTTTACATGCTCTAAAGTTTTTTTCTATGTTCTAAATTTTTCCAGCTATATTCCAAAGTTTACCTATGGTTTATTATATGTTCTAAAGTTTTTTCACTTAATTCTAAAGTTTATTGTTTATATTATAAAGTAATTTATTATGTTCTAAATTTTTTCATTTTATTCTTAATTTTATTATGTATGTTATAAAGTAATTCACTATATTCTAAAGCAATATGTTATAAGTATGTCCCTCATTTACTATGTTCTAAAGTTTATGCTTAATGTTCTAAAGTTTTCTATGTATCTTTCTCATTATGTTTTAAAGTTTATTTTTATGTTCTAATGTTTTCTTCATATTTAGAACACAGGAAAAAATTTAGAACATAGGTAAATTTCATATATAGAACATAGGCAAAAGAAAAAAAAATTTAGAACATAGGAAAAAAAAACTTACAAACATAGGTAGACTAAATTTAGAACATAGGAAAAAAAAAAACTTTAGAACATAAGTAGACTAAATTTAGAACATAGGAAAAAAAAAATTAGAACATAGGTAAAAGAATATTTAGAACATAGGAAAAAAAAACATTAGAACATAGGTAGAAAAAATTTAGAACATAGGAAAAAATTAGAACATAAGAAAAAAAAACTTTAGAACATAAGTAGACTAAATTTTGAACATAGGGAAAAAAAAAATAGAACATAAGTAGACTAAATTTAAAACATAGGAGTAGGCAAAAAAAAAAAAAAAAAAAAAAAAAAAAAAAAAAAAAAAAAAAAAAAAAAAAAAATTAGAACATAAAAAAAGAATATTTTGTAACTAAATTATGTTCTTAAGAATGTGTCATATGTCCTTTATTTAGTATGCATTCTATATTTGCTATACACTAGGAAATCTGATTATGGACTTGCAATAATAATAACAGATAAATAGAGGAAAGCTTGAAGGATTTTTTATTAATAAGATTATAAAAGCTACAATGAGGAAATATTAGAGCTACTACTCTTGAGGACTACTACAACTACTACACTACTATTAACTTCTCCAACAACATGAAGCTACTATTGCATTACTAATCCTTTATATATCAAGCTTTCTCTCACAAAGTACTGTAAAATTAATCTTTTGTCATGTACTGTCAGTGCAACTTTCACAAAGAAATACTCCTTGGCACACTCTTTAGTGGAACATTAAAATTCTTTGTCTTTTCCTCATTACACGTTACTGCTGCGGTTGATCTTGTCCCTTGCTCTTTTGTTTGTGCCTCCTCTCGTATACCCGAATAGGCGGTTGGTGGTGTGCTTTGACCCGTTCCATAGCAATATTCTGTTAAACAATTCCTATGTTCTAATTTTAGAACATTTGTAATAAATTTTAGAACAAATTCAGTAAATTTTAGAACATATGCTAAAACCTATTAGCTCAATTGGCAGAGCACTATGCAAATGCATAGAAAATATAGGTTCAATTACTATATAGGTTAACTCTATAAATAACTTTAAAAGGAAGATTAAATCAGCGCTAAGTTATATTTTGTACAAGAATAAATTGGTTTATATGATTAACGACTATGGAAACTTTGTTACAACTTAACTCACATACAAACTCTTGTCTCCACACTATGAAAATGAACCTACGTGGGATTCGAACCCACATCTTTTGTGCATTTGCACAATGCTCTATCCGTTGAGCTAGTAGGCTAATGTATATAAAACATTTGAACTAAAAAAATTACTAAAAATATAGACATTAGGTTTGCTTATACTATCATTAGTAGTCCTTTCGTACACATTTTGGGAGAGCAAAGACTATCCCATGTTAAGACTAGGCTAACCAAGCAAGCTTTGACAAAAAATATGACTAACAATAAAGGGTAGTGCTTAAATCAGAAAGTATACTCATAATCGATATGCATATCATGTGAGGTTGTTTGAGAAGAGTATTCTTGTAGTACTCACATGATATGCATAATGATGATATAGTATGCCAAAGTATGCAAGTAATTAAAGTCATATTCTATTTTCAAGCCTATTTACAAGTGGTACACTACATGCCAATAAATAAATTTTATAGAGAGATTGAGTATAGGCCAATCAAAGTCATACTTTTTGTTCTAAATTGTGCACTTATTATCTCGTCAAAAAAAAATTATGCACTTATTATAATAATTACCCCAAGCATCCACATGTCTACATCTCCATCATCAAAATTCCCCCAAGTAGGACCAATATACAAGAATAAAATTTGGAATAAGAAATCAACTAGCAAACTCTCAAGTAATCAATAGGATACTGACTTGTCAAAGTCTCAAGTAATGAGCATTCATCAGTTACCACTTTCTAACACTACAAATTTTGTAATCCACATTATTAGAGTACTAATTTTAATTCACACATTCTTTCATCAATTCCTATTACATCACTTTATATCGTAGAACTCATATTTACATAGTAATCAATAATTTCCACACTTTAAAAACGACATATAAATATCATAAGCAAGACACGACTGACGACTCTGTATGTATACATCAAATAACCCAAGTTTAATGACAAAATCAAGTTATCTTGAATGACATTCTGCATCATGCAAATTGATCATATATCAGCCATTCTCATTTTCATAAATACAACTATAATATAGATACATGTGATGAGTTGTGGCAGCCTGGTAGGGGACATTCGACTTAAAACAGTAGCAGGCACAATATAACACAACACCAGAAGAAAAAATTTACTTGAAAGTGGTTCCAGCACTTAGTACTTCACACTTTTGTCACTCTTGATACACGTCACTTGAAAGAATATAGGCAACTAATATAGCCAACACTAAGTGCAACATAACATATACAATATATAGTTTAGTATATTTACTTTATAGTTTAGACTTTAGAACATTAGAACATGTGCACAAATTTTTCAGAACATGATCAATTATATTTCAAAAATATATATTCTGCTTCACCACCAAAATTAGCTAGGATAACACAAAAAAGGAAAAGACTTCATTTATAAGAATAACTGGAAACTTCCATCACCTATGAAAGCAAGGACCCTCTTATTGGGAACAGCTTGTGCATAATCAAGAGTAGCGCCAACCAACCACCCAATAGATCATGAAAATGTTGTCACTAACAATTAAGAACACAACAAGATAGAGTGTATAACTAATTTAGAACATGCTGAAAATGAGTTTAGAACATGCTGAAACAGAGTTTTGAACATGCTGAAAAATAGTTTGGTACACGCTAAGCTTATTTACAAATCACAGAAGTCATTTTATTCATTTAGAAATTACATAATTAGTTGCAAAAAATAATAGACACATCACATTTTGTACTGAAATACAATTATGCGGAAATCACAGTAGCTTAGCATTTAGATAAGTTACCCTAAATTCGAACACTAAATCACTGAAATTCGAAATCTAAAATCGAACTATAGATCCGCAAAAATAAGCAAAAATCAAACCCTAAATTCGAATCCTAAATCCGCAAAAATCATACCCTAATTCGAACCCTAAATTTGCAAAAATCGAAATCAAATAAATCAAACTCCATCGAAATCAAATAAATCAAACTCCATACGAAATTCATTAAAATCAAATCAGAAAAATCGAACTCATGCAAAATTCATGAAAATCAAAACAGAAAAAACGCAAATATCAAATCACAAAAATTGCTGAAAATTCGTGAAAAAAACAAACAAATGATCGAATATAATCATACCTGAATTGTGATATCTAGAGTTTTTTCTCCAAAATTTGCTCTTAATTTGTGAAATTTAACTTATTTATGATGAATGTTGTTGATTTTAACCGAGAAAATGAAGGAAAATCGTTGAAAGTTCTTCGAAGTGCAGCTTCTGGCGTTTTTGAGGAGAGAGAAACTCACAATTGTTTAGATTGAGGAGAGAGAAAGTGAAAGCTGTTTGAGTTTGAGGGTTTATGATTTGTTTTAATCGTGGTCGTTCATATCAATCTAATCTTACGATTGAGATTAATTCTTATATAACTAGGATTCTTATATAAGGAGGGTTATTACCGAATCCCTCCCATATATATATATATATATATATATATATATATATATATATATATATATATATATATATATATATATATATATATATATATATATATATTTGTGCCCGGGCGATGCTCGGGTTATTCATAAAATTTTAATTAGTAAAACTTTTTGGCTTGAATGTCCATTAATATGGTCATGTAATCCCTTTTATAGATAATGCAGGATATTTAGACATACGACATCCTATCGCTTTATTCGCTTATTTATAGAATAATGTACTTTTTGTAGTTTTTTTTTTTTTGTAAATAGATATCTATGTTATTATTGGCTTGAAATTATAGTTATTGAACTTAAATTACTTTTAAAGAATTGAAAGTATCTTTACCAAACCAAAATTATTTTTACTGATTAAAACTTATTTTTACATATTTTCTATTATTTTGTTAACTAAATTAAATATATTATAAATGGAATGATCTTATTTCAAAGAACGAATTTTATGATGGAAATAAAACCGAGTTATAAGATATTTATTAAAAGTTATAATTAATTTTGTGTATATGAAATATTAGAAGTACACAAATTTTTGTATGTGGCTGACCACAATTTTTATTACTATTTATTTTTTAAAAATACTACAAGTCTCTTAGCTTTTTCTCCAAGCCAAACCACACATCACCAACGGCCATATCTCTAATCCACCCATTTTCTCTCTCCTCTTTTCTTAGCTTCTTCTCCAAGCAGACCTCACATCACCAACAACAATATCTCTACTCCACCCATTTTCTTTATCCTCTTTGCCAAATTGCTGCAATTAAAGCCCGAAATTGTAGAAATTGGGTGCCAAATTGCTGTGAAAAATTGCAATTTTATAACCTTTAAATCATCAACAACATTTAAAGTAGTGAAATCGATAAGAACCGGAGAAATGTAAGCTCGTTTTCTTCGTGGAATCTTCGATCGAACATTCTTCGTAAAAAATTCAGCAACAGAAACAACAATAGTAATATGATTACATTGTAGAGTATTTGTAGGGTGTGACCGGTTTAACCATTTGGTCAGGGGTTACTTGTAGGGTGTTACTGGTTTTGGTCAGGGGTTACTTGTAGGTTGTTTCTGGTTTGGTATGGGGCCTACAAGCAATTCTTGAATAAGTAACTCATACAAGTAACCCCTGAAATAAACCATATAAGTAACCCCTGAATAAGTAACTCATACAATTAACCCTTGAATAAGTAACTCATACAAGTAACCCCTGAATAAGTAATCCATACAAGTAACCCCTGAAAAAAATACAAGTAACCTCTGAATAAGTAATCCATACAAGTAACCCCTGAAAAAAAAATACAAGTAACCCTGACAAAACCACTAACCTCGTTATGCATGTGAATAGTAACCCCGTTATGCGCACGTTTGGTTCCGTTATTTTTGTTGACTTGGCAGCAGGCCTGCTGCACCAAAAAGGCTATGTTAGAAGTATAGTGATAATAAAAATCTATACAACAATTTTATCTTAAAAAATCTATTTAAAAATCGCTTATTTATCATCATATATGTCACAATAAAATCTATTTGTTGCCTTCGTGGCTCGACACTTGGCAAACAGCTAGAATGCCAAGTGTCACTGTCTCGTGGACTGACTGCGAGACCGGCTTTATATATTAGTAATATAATATAATATGATATAGATATATTACGTTGTATCGCAAATGGCCTTTTGATGCAAGAAATTAAAAAAATTCAAGAGATGGGTGATCATGACCAGTGATGGATACGGAGAATCTGTTGGGTCTCCACCACCGGTAGGGATGACTAGGGGTGTTCAAAAAAACCCGACCCGATTGTCCCGTCCCGATTTCCCGATGACCCGGTAAATACCCGATGGGAAATTTGGGGAAAAAAAAGGTTTTTTCGGGTCGGGTACCCGACCCGGGAAAATTGTCAGTTAATCGGGTCGGGAGATGGGCCGCACTATTTAATTCTCGGGTACCCGGTTACCCGACAATAAATTAAAATTTAAAAAAAAAAAAAACACCCTCCCTCAAACTAAGCCCAGCCCATTCAGTTTGCAATTAGGGTTCCTCATCAAACGCCTCTCCTGCCTTTCTCTCTCATCAAGCGCCTCTCTATCTCTCTTCCTCTCTTGCTCTTCCTCTCTCTCTCCTTCCTTCCTTGAGTTCCTTCATGGGTCTGCTTCCTGCCTTTCTCTCTCTCTTCCTGCCTTGAGTTCCTTCACGGACAGCGGCACAAGCACAACCGCGAGATAGAACTCTCATCGCAGCAGCACAATTGCACAACCACGTGAGACGGCGAGTATAGTACGAGCTTCGATTTCGCTTTTAGTTTTGAATTCGAAAGCTTAATTACTGTTTGGTTGATACAATTCATACAAATGCTGCCATTTTGAAGTTTGGGTGAAGAAAACTAGGAATCCGATTAAGAATGAGACAATACAAGCTTGATAATTTGTTGTTAATGGTGTAGTGGTGTTTTATGACTTTTGTCTTTGTTTATCTAATTGAGTATGTAGCAGAACATGTTCAGTTGTTCACGCGACTCAGTGCTTCGAGTTCCTTCACGCACTACAATATGGAAATCTGGAATTTTTTTAAAAATGCAGCAGTTTTAAAAATTAAATTACAGCAGTTTTTTTTATTGCTATTTTTTTTTAAAAAAAAAAAAAGAAATCCGGGTACCCTATGTCCCGACCCGAATAATTCGGGTACCCGGGTTCCGGGTACCCGAGAAATTCGGGTCGGGACATGGGACGAATTAACCATTATCCGAAACTCCGGGTACCCGGATTTTCGGGTACCCGAAACTCCGGGTACCCGGATTTGAACACCCCTAGGGATGACCTCCATATCCAATGATCCAATCCAAATTTCAAAAAGATGGCAAAACACTATGTTTTATGACCCATTTACACGTTACATGTTTCAAATGAACATGATCAATCAATAAGGCCTCCAAGGCCCCTCGTTTGCATTATTAAAAAAAAAAAAAAAAAAGGCCTCCATTGATACGTAAATTATGTGTCACTTATTTGTTAGTCATATTACTTTTAAGTATTAACATGCCTAACTTACTTGTGCTTTAAGCGTTACGTCAATTTCTTAGCAATTTTTCAAACACAAGAAGCTTCACCTTGTCAGTTGTCACCCTCTTAACCTCTTTATGTTGTGGGTGTTCATCATACACGGATACACTTATTATTGTTAAATTATACTTACCCAAACTTAGGGGCATAAATTCATATAACTGAACTGGGTTGGGTTATGTCTAGTCAAGTTAATTCGAGTTTGAATCAGGCTAAATTATTGTAATAATGTATTTTGGAATATAAATTGGATCCCTAATCCTTCGAATTAAGTTAAATCCAATCATTTTTAATACTTTTTTTCTCTTCGAATTATTAATCTAATTAAGAGTAAAAATAACTTGTGGGACTTGTAACTTTGTAGGTGACAATATGTTGTTACTCAAATAGAGTTTGAGTCGGTTATAAACCTTGTTTGATAAAGAGATTTTAGCTTATTAAGCCCTATTAGAGATTTGACCATCTTTAAAAGTTAAAGTAAATATTTGGTAAAAAGCTTATTAAAAGATCTTTTTGCGCTCAGCTCTTTTTTTAAAAAAAAAAACCTCATTATAAGACTTTTTTAAAATTAGCTTATTAAACAATTAGCTTTTTAGATATTAAATACACTCAAATAGCTTATAACTAACAGCTATTCACCAAACATTTTTTACACAATCACCTAGTTAAACTAGCTAATATAACCCGCTAATCAATCCTATTTATTAATAATCAATCAGCTATCAGTTAATTACCAAACAAGACTTGTACAATCTTTTCTTTCTACTTCATATTCTCAGTAGAAGGTTGAGTGACTACATATATATGAAGTTTAATTCTATAACATCTTATTGCCTCCGATGAACATAATCTTGGTCTCAAGGCCATGATATCCGCACCATGACATAACTTATGAAGTAACTTTTTTTCTCCCATCTCTACTTTTAAGTGCATGTTTTAATTTGTGATATTTTAACCTTGAATAATCCTATGTTTTCACAATCCACTACCAACAACAAGGCAAGAAGTCAACAACTATTAGATGGGAGCTTAACTAAGTGTTTATAGTTGGTTAAACATCCACCCTCTCGTGCGTCATTATCTTTAATCAGTACTAGTTTAAAATTACTACTATCAAAGAGAAATTTAAGTGATTATTCTATCATTAAACTACAATTAGCATTATGCTAGGATTGCTAGATGACTTGCACCAAAAAAATAAAATTAAACTCATTAAAATAAATTAATAAACCAAGAATCTTCCTAGGTCCTTTATCAGTTACATCGGCCCCTACCACTATACCACACCATAATTAGAGATGATAAAAAGTTAATTAGGGGAAGGTACAAGTTTGCATAAAATCAAAGCCAAATCTTGGTGATCAAAAGGAAATATTACAGAGTATTACATTAACTAAACATACTTATTAATGGTCCCCTCAATTTTTATATCTACTAACTAGTTTCCTTGATTAAGTTGTAATAATTCTATTCAAGTAAGAATTTTTAATTGAAGGGGAAGTGTAATATTGAACAAATTAGTTGAAAAGTTCATTTGGGTGCTAGTTAGTTTGTTTTTTATGATAAAGAAAAGTGGTTCCAATTAACATTTTCATTAATAAAAGTTATTGTTAAATCACCAACAACAAAAAAAAAAAAAAAAAAAAAAAAAAAAAAAAAAACGTGACACCTAAAAAAGAGAAACTTTATGCATTTTGGCCATGCTTGGAACAAAGAACATCTTATTACTAAGGGGTAGTATTGGTTACTCTTAAACCTAGCAAATTAACCTATGTTTGATTACTCTATCCCTAAACTCTACCCAAAATTACTTGTTCCTAACTTGAAATAACTCAAACCAACCGAAATTTTTGTTAAGAGGTATTTATTGATGGATTTTTAAAGGGTAACAATAGATAATTTGACAACAATAAATTGACAATAAGCTCCTAACCTAAATCAAACTAACCCAATTTTGAACTATTCTTCACCGGACTCAACCAAGCCCAAATTGACTCAACACAAATTCGATCCGAACACCTTGATTACTACCTCTGATTGGTCATTATTTTTAAATGAGGGTTAATAAATTGTGGCAATGGTGAACTGGTGATATGATGAATTTGTATGTAGGTAGGGTGTAGTATTGTGGTCATATCGTCCATACTAATTAATAAAACTTTACTCCTTACTATATTGATTGGTAATATAAAATTTGTAAGGAAATGAATCTTTTTCATTGCATTTATAATGACAAGAGATAGAGATGAAAATAGGTTACCTAGTCGTATAGGATATTTGGTTCCTCCAAATTTTAACAATTAACAGTTCACCATCATTACTGTTAGATTTCGGGAAAACTCCTTGGGTTGGAGTGTGTACCATTGAATAATATATATAGTGTTACAATACTAGTCCTAATCTTGTTAGGAAACCTAGTACGATAAGAATACAAACTATATCACAAAAATATACAAATATATCCTACTCTGCGACACATATTATAATAATCCTATAATATCTATCACACCCCCGCAGTCGTAGCGGGAGGAGAGCGTACGCTAAGACAGGATCTAAATTCCAGAAATAAATCTCGTGGTAGGCCTTTGGTGAAAATGTCTGCAAACTGATATCTAGTAGGAACATGCAGAACCCGAACTTGTCCCAAAGCAACCTTTTCTCGAACAAAATGAATATCCATCTCCACATGTTTGGTGCGTTGGTGTTGTACCGGGTTGCCAGAAAGGTAGATAGCACTGACATTATCACAATAAACAATAGTAGCCTGCCGTAGAGGACAATGTAACTCAAGTAAAAGATTACGAAGCCAACATGCCTCTAAGACAACATTTGCGACGCCTCGATATTCCGCTTCTGCACTCGACTTAGACAAAGTATGCTGACGCTTAGATGACCAAGACACGAGGTTGTCCCCAAGGAAACAACAATAGCCCGATGTGGAACGTCGGGTATCGGGACAACCTCCCCAGTCAGCGTCAGTGTAAGTAATAAGTCGATGAGAAACAGTCGGATATAAATGTAAGCCGTGATCAATGGTACCCTGAATATAACGCAGAATGCGTTTCAATGCCTCAAAGTGAGGTTCCCGAGGATCATGCATAAAAAGACACACCTGTTGTACCGCATAGGAAATATCCGGCCTAGTGAAAGTGAGGTACTGAAGAGCACCTGCTAAACTGCGATACAAAGTTGGATCCCGAAATGGTGGTCCTGCATCTGCACTAAGTTTTGACTTAGTGTCAACTGGAGTGGCTGCAGGTTTACATGAGCCCATACCTGCGCGCTCTAAAATCTCCTGTGCATACTTTTCCTGTGAAAGTATCAGATAAGAGGGAGTACAGGTTATTGCGACACATATTATAATAATCCTATAATATCTATCAATTACCTATTTGATTTAGCCATAAATTTGCTTTTCTCATGTGGAACACGACTTACTAATCTCCTTATCTATCCCAATTCTTCAAAATAAATTACAACACTATGATCAGTATAAATGGAGGTAATGATAATTATGGACTCTATAATTTTGCAAGTAAAGTCTCTTGTCAATATTATGCATTGACCAACTTTATCCCGAAATAGTATGTATTATCTACTTATCCATTCATCACCGTTTTTGACATTTTAGAGGTTATGATGATAGGTTTTGAGTGTTAATAAAGTATGCATAAAGAAAAACACATTTTTAAAGGGGGATAATGACAATAAACATTGTGATAAAAAACCTTACTTGTTCTAAACATTTCATAAATTCATTACCAACATACTACAACAATTTATTTATCATCACCTAGCTAAGTAATAACCAATCCTTAATTAATGTTATTGGATTCCTAGTTTATTCCTAGATAGTCATCACCCATACATGTTACTATTGGACATTGGTTCTATGTAACTAGTCAATTTAGGTTATAGATATTAAATAATATAAATATATGCTACTGATCAATCTCACACACATAAGTATTAATATTGCTCAATTTAACGAATGCACTTTGATATGAAAGGTCTATAAATATTGGACATTAACATAAACTTCTCCACCATATAATAGCATTTGGCCCAATACATATAATAATTCAATTACTTGAGCCAAAAGGTTTCAAAATAATTCAAAGCAACTCAAGTTAC
Organism: Chenopodium album; assembly: GCF_948465745.1. NCBI lineage: Eukaryota > Viridiplantae > Streptophyta > Magnoliopsida > Caryophyllales > Amaranthaceae > Chenopodium > Chenopodium album. The sequence continues at coordinate 40,026,654 of NC_137849.1, forward strand.
AAAAACTATTCCTAACTTAATGATCAATTTGGATAGGGGACCATATTCCCAAAGCTTTATTTCAAGTGCATAACTTCAATCCTATCATATCCCATCATTACAACATTCTTGGTTTGATAATCAAATCTACTATTCTCAAAATTAGGATAACTTTCGGTGTTAGTACAATTTTAGCGTTTTTCTCGGCTAAAAATTACCTTGAATAAGGTTAAATATTACAAACAGTAAATTGTCGCATTTTAAGCTTGAGTGCTTGACCATTTGTCTTTAATTATTGACCATATTATTTTATAATTGTGCATGTGTGAAGTAAAAAAATGCGATTAAAAACATACTTAGTATTATTAATTTATTATTAGAGTATTTGCCATTTGTGGCCTTTTTAGTGAACTCATAAATTTGCCATTAATTGGCAAAACATAACCCCGTAGCTTTAGTAATAACTTAAGGACCACAAACATACCTAAACACGGTAACGCAACACAAGCCAATTCAATCTTTAGAAAAATGAAATGTAATTAGGTTTAATTTTCATATTCCTATTGCAATTGTAGATTAAGGTTGATTTATTGCTGAGAATTAGAACGAGCGAATCCATAAGGACTATAGACTACAGAGTAGAAGTAAACTAATGTTGAATCTAAAATATTGTTAGATTTGATTTTAAAAAATAATTTAATGAAATTGGGACACACCCATTATTATTTAATCACTAATTTTATCAACAAAGTGGTTTTCTCGGACAAACCTAAAGGATAGTTGATTTACATCAACAGTGCAAGTATTGAAGTATTGAACAAAGCAAAGGCAATTACTGTCACTCCTCAATCCATACTGAAACTAGAATCTAAAACTGTACATTTACTTTATTATATCGACACGAATCAAACAATATCAAGATTCAAATTATACACGGGGTATATTTACTTTATTATATCGACACGAATCAAACAATATCAAGATTCAAAATATATACAGATACAGGGTATCTTTAAGAATTGAACGAAGGTAATAACTCCGTTAATTTTCTGATAATATTTATTTCATTAAAAATATTGAAAGTAGACTTTATGTGGTTGTTGACAAAGCTTTGGGGATTGACACCACAAAGAGGGAGTGATTAAATAAAAAAGAGAGATAAATAAAGTATGATTGGAAGATGAACAATGCTCGTGGGCACTAAGCTTCCGTTCCTCTTTTAACATTCTTTACATTTTTTTTTTTTAATTTTATAAAGCATTTTTGTAGGAATTACTATATTAATTATTTATTATATCTCTACTTATTTAATACGTAGTACATTCAAAACTTAAAAGTAAAGGCCAAGAAGGACTATTTGTATAATCTATATATCTTAGGGATGACAACGGATCGGATCTAGAACGGGTCCATCCGGACCCGAATTCAGATCCATTTTTGTATCAAGGATCCAGATCCGACCCGAATCCGTCGGGTTTGGAAAATGAAGACCCGGATCCAGATCCGACAGGTCCAATCCGAGTCTGGATCCGGGTCTAATATATTTTGCCTTATTTTTTGCAATAAATGTAATGTTTGGGTCAAAAAATGCATTTCAAACTGGGGTTATTAAGTTCAACCTAAATTATAGTTATACAACTAATCTAAAAACACAAAGTAACCACCTTATACACTTATATTTTAAAATAAAAATTATAAACAACGAAAAAAGTACGATGTTACAAATGAGCAAGTGAAAAAACAACGATGATATATCCGATATGAGCATCCAAAATTCATCTCTTAAAAGGGCTAATCTTTATCACTACTAACATCAACATTTTTAATAAAAAAAAAAAAAAAAAAACAATTTTAGTTTTTTTTAACAAAAAAATTAAAAAACCAGTAAACGGATCTGGGTCCGGGTCTGAATCCAGATCCATTTATTACAACAGGTTCCAAATTCGACGGGTCCAAATTTTGAAGACCCGGATCAACGGATCTAGATCTACGAATCTGGATCGGGTCTAAATCCACTGCCATCCCTAATATATCCCCAACTCCATCCTTTCTAGACAGTGCAAAAGTTGTTTTTCTTGTTAAAACCCCACATACATTAAAATCACATGCCATCTTAGCTCATTCAACAAGTTTAGTTATCTTTCGAGATGCCAAATATCCTATCAATCACTTAAGTTAGCACGTATGGACTAAGCACTAAATAGTTATAAGAAAACAATACTAAAGCTCCCTGTCCCGTTGTATATTACTTTAAGACTTGTGTATTAATTTAAGTCTTTATAGATATTATTGTGCTTGCCTTATTTTAAATCATCCCCTCCAAACCTAAAGAACCTCAAAAGACGCCCTCATTGTCTTCTGTCCCGATTGTACTCGGCTTCTTCGAAATATCGACTGTCATAAGCCCCGACTCCACACTCGTTTTTAACGTGTGCTTCCTGGAGATACCTTTGGCTCGTGTTGATGTGTGCTCACATACCCTTTCCCCTCTAGGCTTGCGTCCCTGTCGCCAAAAGACACGAGTGCACCGCATGATCAGGCGTCAGATCGAACACTCAGACCGTGACAATTTTACCTAAATTTAATTGAATAATTCTATCATGTTGCATAAAAATGAAAACTAAACAAAAACTAAATAGAAAACGGATACACGTGTATGTGTGCGTGTTATATATACTTCCTCTGTTTTTTTTTAGTTGACACCTTTCCATTATCACGCTTGCCAATGCATATTTTTAACACTTAATAACTTCAACTATCAATATTGTAAAATTATAAAAAATGGATATTAATAAAATATACATATAGACAATTCAAACAAGATTCCACATGACTATATTTTATCGTATCTATAAATCACAAAAGCGAGTCAAAGTGTGGTTTGTGAATAGTGTAAAAGTCAAATGGTGTCAACTAAAAAAAACGGAGGAAGTATATATAAGTATATATATATATATATATATATATATATATGTATATATATATATATATATATATATATATATATATATATATATATATATATATAAGATTTCAAAATTAAAGGTGAAAACACTAGTCGAATAATGGTAACACCAAACATATATAGATTTCATACGTGTTTATATTATCTCCGTTAAATATTAGTTACAACTTTGGAATATTTTATATCTCACAAATAATACCCAAAATTTGCAACTAATATTTAACGAAGGTAGTATTAAAATTTTTCGAGTATTACAATAAACTTCTTTTAAAGGTTTTTTCACCATTTATGTACCCTTGAGTTTTATATTTATTAACCATATACCCCTGAAAATTTTCAAATTCACCATCTACCCCTGATTTGTTATAAAAATTCACTATATACCCCTAATGACAACAAGATGAGTAAGATTTGGTTAATTATTCACCGAAATCATCTTAGATCTCTTCCCCCATTCTCGAAACCACTTTTCTCCTTCTCTAACCCACGAAAACATTCTAATCTCCATAATTATATCCGTATGATTGATTTTGAGAATGAGAAAAGGAAATTAGGGGGTGGAAAAAAAGAATGTGAGTGGTTTCGGGGGTAAGAGAATGTATTTAGGGTGGTTTCTAATCATAATTAATCATATTGAGTGACAAAGTTAACACTCATTAGTCATTAATGATACATAGTGTAGTTTTGTCAAAAAAAGAATATATAACGAATTTAAAAAATATCAAGGGCATATGGTGAATAAACTAAAAATTCAAATGTATACGGTGAAAAAACCGCTCTTTTAAAGTAAAAAAGTTGGTTATTTAAGGTACATATCCAAAGTCAATAAATCACCCTTAATTTCGTAGCTGTCAAACCATTCCCTCCAGGCCTCCACCCCTCCTTTTAAAACACCACCTTGGCACCTTCAAAACACACACACTCAAGTTCAACATAGCATGACATACTATATAGAATTAATATTATAGGAAAAAGCAACAAAATTATACTCACTCTACTTATAAAACATCAACTTCAACAAGAATTTTGAGAGAAAAAAGAAGAAAAAAAAAAATCTAATTTTGCAAAAATGATCAAAGGAAGAGAAAACAAACTATTAGGAGGAGCAACACAATCAGCAGATTTCTTAGTATGTTTTCCTTCAAGAACCCATCTTACACTCATGCCTAAACCCATTTGCAGCCCTGCTAGAGGTTCCGAACCCTCGAAACGCCACCACCACAACCACCACCTCAAGAGGATCAACACTCGAACCTCAAGTGCCGCCTCCGGAGGGCCAAACAGCCCTCTTGTAAGGGCTAAAAACAACCAATTGAGGCCGGAGATAGCCGAGCCGACTTCTCCTAAAGTCACCTGTGCAGGGCAGATTAAAGTAAGGCCTAGTTCTTCAAGTGGTTGTAAGAATTGGCAATCTGTAATGGAGGAAATTGAGAGGATTCATAATCGTGGGAAAACCAAGAAGAAATCAAAATGGGTTGAAGGGTTTGGGTTTAAGAAAGATGTTATGAGTTTTCTTACTTGTTTAAGGAATATAAGGTTTGATTTCCGGTGTTTCGGAGCATTTCCTCAATCTGATGTTATTAGTTCAGATGATGAGGAAGATGATGATGAAGAAGATCAAGCATTCGAAGACGACGAATTCGATATTGGTGAAGATGATAAGGAAAACAAAATTATTACTAATAATAGTAACAAGGCAGTGTTTTCTAAGTGGTTTATGGTATTACAAGAGGAAAATGAGGGTAAAGATGTTACTAAAAATAGTAAGAAATCAGTGTTACAAGAGAAGAATATAGAGAATGATGATGAATGTATTCCGGCCGTGCCGCCGCCGAATGCTTTGTTACTAATGAGGTGTAGGTCTGCTCCTGCTAAGAGTTGGCTAGAGGAAAAGGAAATTGAAGCTAAAGAAGAGGAAGAAAAAACAGAGGAAGTGAAAACAGAGGAAGAGGAAATTTTGAATAAGAAAAAGAAAAGAGAAAGTTTGGCAATTTTGATGAAATATGATGCGGAATTTTATAATTTGTCAACTGAAATTTCTCAGGAAACTTGGGTTGTTGGTGGATTCAGAGATCCTTTTTCCAGAAGTAGAAGTTGGAGAAGGTGATGATCTTCACTTTTTTTTTTTTTTTTTTTTTTTTTTTTTTTTTGAGTCCAATAATTTTTACTTACTACAGTAATAACCTAAAAATAAGAAAATTTGTGGGATTTTATTTTTATTTTTATTTTTACTTGAGGGTTGAAAAATCTCAATCTACCAAAAGTTTTTTCTTAATTTTTTTTATTTTATTTTATTTTGGTTCATAGTGAGTTTTTTTCTTTGTTTTTGTGGGATTTGTATTGTATTATAAGATCTTGTACAGTTATTGATTTCCTTGTAAGTTGGACAATATCTCAAAGTACCAACTGGAACAGAGTAATATATGATGGTATATCCACTATAATTATGCATTTTTGCTTATGTTTATTTAATCTTGTGTCCCTATTTAGTACAATAAATTATAAGATCAAATTTTTATTTCTTCATTTATTTTTTTTCTAACTTCTTTCAATTTATCGTATATTTGTAGATCCCCACTCAATGTACTTAAAATTATACGAGTAGATGTAACTGCCATTGAAAACTCATTAACATATTAGTATTACTTCGTAACAATTTATTACTAATCATTCAAAACAATGAATCAGGTCGATTGCTCCCACTAAAGCTGGGTTTTTACTAAGGCCTTGTTTGGTTCACCTTATATTTGCTGATCTGATCTGGTCTGATCTGATCTGATCTGATTGTCAGATTTGACCAAGCTTTGACCTTAAATATACGATAATCTATACGGAAAAAATATATCAAGTGGGGTTTTGTTAGATTCGTAACAATGTGTATTTTATTAATATGTGATTTTCATAATTTTTTTCATTACAAAATTAAAGATATTTAACGATAAAAAAACTACACATAAAACGATTATCAGATCTGAACTTATTTTTTCTGATCTGATCTGATCTAAACTTATTTTTTATGAAATAAGTAAAAATAAGGTGAACTAAACAAGACCTAACTTTCCCTGTGATGATAACATACCGGTTTCTAAAACCAAAACTTCATGTTTACGATAGCAAAATAAAGTGGTATATCAGCAAACATAGACCACCCATTTCACATTTTGATTCACATGTTTTTGTAAAATGGTATAAAATCATTCATTCATCCTCAGGCCACTTATGATGGCAAAGTCTGGCAAACTCTCATTGTTTTACAAGTACTGAGTAGTAAATACATCAAAGGTTTCATATGATCAAATGTTAACTTTTTAAAGAAAGAAAAATAAAAGACAGGCTAATAGACGAGGCCCAAACTTCTACTTTTGGCATATGCAAAGTAAGTGCGATTGTTGCTTCATGTTCACACTTTTTATCAATTAAAACTTTACTTCTTTATTTTTTTTTTCTTTATATTTTTTAAATATTTCCAGCTCAATGAAGCATTAATATAGAATAATAAGAGGGGTCAAAGTATGGGTAATTTGGTGGCTTAATTATTGATAATGATTATGGCAACATCCTATCTTGCTATATATCTCCTGCTTTTAAGGCTTTGTTCATGTTTTTGATTTCATCTTTTTGCACTGCCAACGATTGATTGTTTTAATTTGTGTTGCACTGTATACACTTGGTTTGTTACGTTGTTCACATCAAAAGTTGTAGGATATGATATATCCCACATCGAAGATAGGCTTTTTCCACTAAGTAGGGTCAAATTGTGGTACTTTCAATATTATTACTTCTAATCTATTAACTAGAATGGCGCCACTTAAACAAGTTTTACAAGTCATATGAAGCTAAAAGTAAATCGAGAGTTGAATGAGATTTAATAGATCATGTTAGTAGTGTGTAATTCTATCGATAACAAGTTAGGGCGTGTTTGACGGTACTTAACAAAAAACAGAATTGTCGGTAATGTAGTGGTTGGGGAAACTTTTAGCGGTGGAAGTAGCTTTTATAAAAAGTTAAAAAATTAGCTTTTGAAGTTAGAGGTAGCTGTTGAAAATTTAATGTATAGTTTTAAGGAAAAAACTAGTGTGTGGCGCGGGCGATGCCCCGGGTTGCTAGTTTGTACTTGTTTAATTTGCTAATCAAATTCGACTGTTTAGATAGTAAGACTTGTTGGTTTCGAGTTCAAGTCTTGCTATAAACATTTTTTATTTGTCAAACTCAATTATTACATAATGAAAACAAATTATATAATAAGACACAAATTAACTTATGTAAGTTAACTATAATTTTGTTGGATTAAAAAACACATTTAATAAAGGAAAATTTGTAAAATACCACCTACTATTGTACCAATTTTTTACAATACCACCAACAATTTTTTTTATTTTATTTTACCACCATCTTTTTTTAAATCCTTAAAAATTATCACCATGACGTCACTACAGGTCCATATAACTACCTTCTTCTTATTTTCCCTCCTTCTCCCTCTCTAATTTCACGATTCTCTCCCATGTTCTCTCCATTACTCCCCTCTCTCCTCTTTTCTTTTTCTTTTGCGAATTTCATAGGCAATAATTAGGTTTTAATTATGTAATTTGTTCTTCAAGGCAATCGAAAATGCAAAATTAAGTGTGTAATCATGTTATCAAGAAGGTATGTTCAATTAGGGTTATCAAGAAGGTATATTTAATAAGAATAAGGTAGTTGGTGGGGACCACAATGACGTCATAAGGTAGTTATAACGGTTTTCAAAAATAGTTGGTGGTAATTTTTAAGGATTTGAAAAAAAGATGGTGGTCAAATAAAATAAAAAAAATTGTTGGTGGTATCGTAAAAAATGGGTACAATAGTAGGTGGTATTTTACAAATTTTCCTTTAATAAATGGCTAAGATGGTAAGACTCTTAACTTAAGACTTGTTGGTCTTGAGTTCAAGTCTTGTTATAAGCATTTTTTAGATGCAAACCTAATACATGTGAAAGTGACATGTCATGTTTATAATGACATGTGGCGCATATTACTGACATGTCGAACTTGAAAAAGGTGACACGTGGAACATATTCTGTTTTAGGAACGCTTTTTAATATATAAGTATAGATAGATATTGATTTTTATATGTAACAGTTAGTCAATCGATACCGAACACTCATACCTAAATTATCTATCGTCACAGCTAACAACTTGTTGACAGCTAACAACTACATACACAGCTACAATTACAGCTCATCGTTACTTTTACAACTATATTTTGTCGAATACGCCCTTAGTCATACTTAATTTGTATGAACTTATTAGTTTTTAATTTGTCTAAAATAAGTCAAACATAACAAGGGCTAAGTTTTTACTATAACTAGAGTGTATCCGTAGCATGTATGTTTAGAAAGAAAAACAATTGTAGATATGGAAGTTATTTAAAAAACTAAAAAAAGTGGAAATTATTTATTTGGTGGTTAAATAAATATATAAATAAAAAAAAAACCTCAAATACATGAGATTTGAGAATTGGGGATTTAAAGGGTAGTGGTTAACTTACTCTTAAATTATATTAAAGATTTTCAAATTGAAAGGTCACAGGTTGTAACCTTTCATTGACTTGGTTATAACCTCAAAATAAAATCAGAACAGTAACAAGAGATTGTTGAGTTTAACCATACATAATCATCATATAATATGGAGGTTATCACATCAACAAGCTAAGTAGTACATGCATTACATAGATCAAATTTCCCCATAGCCTGCTTGCAGCAAGCCATGAGCTACATGCAGTCACTCCTTGAACTACTCTTTGAGAACGTACAGACTAAGAAGTGGACGGATTAGGGCCTGTTATGATTTATTGAAAACAACTGAACTGAACTGATTGGGGTTGAACTGAACCGAACTGAACTGAATAGAGATGAAATGAATTGTTTATGGAAGAAGGAAATTAGGAACTGAAGCGATTGGAGCTGAACTGAACTGAAATTATCTGAATAGAACATACCCTTAGTCCACAAACCAGCCGTGGTAAAATTTCAAGTGTCATAGGCTACCCGAGGCAACAATTATATGAGCTTTTAATCTAGTTTGTTTATAGATACTTAGTTTGTTTGAAAGATTAACATTATAAATTGCAAATATTTTTTTCACCATTTTTTTAAAATAAGATTAATATTATAGACAAAATAAAAGAACTATAAAATACGGAATAAGGTCAATCGCTAAACTGCTAAAAGGAGCATTACTAGCTCTAAAAAACTACGGCACAATTTCCTTACAAGAAATAACCAGTTTGAAAATCCGAGTATTTGACGAGAAAATACAAGTTTAGCTCTTTGATAAACAAAATAGGTTTATATCAAATGACAAAACTGTAAATAAATCAACAATTTTTTTTTATTAAAAATAAGACCTCACAATAGTTCATTTATTTACAATCATGCCATGATAACTAGAAAATGGACCCTACAATAGTTGATTTATTTATAAATATGTCATGATAAGTTGATAAATAGGCAAAATTGTTGATTTATTTATAGTTTTTCCATTTAATAAATGAATTTTGTTTATGAAGGAGACAAATTGGGACTTCCTCATATTTGCCTTTGAACCTTCTTTTAGGGATTCAAATATTACCTTTGTTGTCTTTGTAATTTTATATCCTGTTTTCCATTGAGCTTAGGAAATAGACGGAAGAGCAAAGAAAACACAATGTTTGGCATATACCAAATCCAGTCCAAAAAGATACCAAAAGTCTTGAATGTTAGGTAAGTGGGATAAGAAAATAAGATGATTAAGGCTTAACAACGTAAATTGAGTCACTTTTACTTGATTTTGGGTACCTTTAGGTTTTAACCCCATCTATAAGAAAAAGATCATTAATTAACATACTAAAAATTGAATAGTAAACAACCTGAAAAAAAAAATGATAAGTGAATAGATTTTAAATACTTCCTCCGTTAATGGTTAATTGCAACAAAGGAATTATTTATATCTCACAAATAATACCTTTTTGTTGCAATTAACCATTAACGGAGGAATTACTACATCCGTTAAATGTTATGTGCAGCTTTGGAATATTTTATATCTCATAATTAATAATTTAAAGTTGCACATAACATTTAACGGGGGTAGTAATTAGAATCATATATTCATATGCATCTGGCCATGGTCTTTCGAAATGTTTGTAAAATTTATATTTATCAGCTAAGCCCATTGTAGAGCTGGGCCAGACTACTTAGCATGATGAGTGTTATTTTCCTTTATATATTTATTGGGCCTAAATGCAGTTCGGCTGTGTCATTCAAGTCATTCAAATTATGTTCAATTTAATGTTATTTTTTGTCAAAAAGACTTAAGATCTCCCTTATACAATTATAAATATTAACTTTGCATCAAACTTTATTTTTTAGATTCAGTCACAACATGCCATTTTTTCATCTAACCACCTACTGCAATAATACTTATTTTTAGTAGATGTCAACTATCTTATTAGGAGATGGTACATTATTTGTTCTTTACATTATACAACTTTACACCAAAAAAATACGTAGTATTACATATACTTGTGTTAAATAATGATATTAAAAGAATATGCATTCATAAAGTTTTAAATAAACATGTGTAAACAACCTAATTTGATCCAATTTAATATTAACTCGATTCAATTTGAGGCAAGTAGATCAATATGAATTAGTTATTTGACTATAGACAACCCAAATCAACTTGAAATTGAACATAATTAGTATGAATTAAAATTCAATCCCAATACCTTACTTAGGAAAACTCCTTAAATTGGAGTGTGTACCATGTTAATCAATATATAAATAGTTTACAAGACTAGTCCTAATCACGTTAGGATACTTAGTACGATAAGGATACAAAATACATATAATTTTTTATTTTTTATTTTTTTATTTTTTTTTGTGTGTGTTTAAAGAGCCACAAAGGGAGGGGTCAGAATTGATCCCAAGATCTCTTGGGACCGGGAAGAAAACTCTAACTACTTGAACTATCCTTGACTCTCATACAAAATATATCCTAAATATGCTGCAAACTATAATATCTATTACTTATTACTGGTTGTACATAGAAAATTGTCATTAATGATGCCAATAAAACAAGACACATAAAAAACCATCAAAATTAATAGAAATACAAAAGTTGTAGGTTAGAGAGGAAGTATATTATAAGGGAACTGATTCCCCTTTATGAAACAGAAAAAAATATAGGTCATCAATGACTATATAGCTAAACAAAAGTTCTGATTAATCATTCATAATTTGGCATTTTGTCCAGATACACCCTTATTAGAATTGTTTAAAAAAGCTATCACTAAACAAAAAATTATAAAAAGCCATGTTTTAACAAGAAAAACAAAACCACTACTCAAGTGCTTTAAGATAATTAATAGTTAAATATTATTGTTACTCTAAACAAATCTATCAAAATCCTTATTACCAAATCAATAATTCATTTGCTATATTTTCAGTTAAAAGTAGGACAAAAGAAAAGTAGAAGCAACCCCGACCACCAAATAAACAATTCCCTACACACTAAATCACTAATTTCCCTTTAAACATAATTAATTAATTTTGTCTTCTTTCCTTGGGACAGTTTTACAATGGCTACAATAATTGTAATATTTCAATCTCAAACTTTAAAATTTGGTATTAAATTTTAACCATTCATTAAGGGTTCGTTTGACATCGTTGTGGTTTTCTATTTTTGGTTTTTTGTTTTTCAAAATAATATGATATATGTCATATAATGAATCAAAAATTAGTTAATCTTGTTAAAGTCATGATAATTTTGAAAAATGACAATAAAAAAAGTAAAAACTCTTTATTTTTCTTGTTTCCTGTTTTTGGTTTTTTGTTTAAAAAAAAAAAGAAAATTAAAAACATAAAATAATGTCAAACAAGCTCTAAGTTGACTAATTTTATTTTATTTTTTAATTTTTTCTTTTTTTTAATAATAAATGAAATTTACTATAATTTTTTTCTTTAAACAAAATTAGAATTGATCGATTACTTTTAAGAAAAGCCTTAAAGTATTTTCCCCAATCCTTTCTTCCATTGATACGTTTGATTCCGAATTTCGACTTAGTATGATGATGTATTTTGTATAACAATGGTGTTGGGTGATATTTTGTTTTGCGGGAAAGAAGATAATTTGGATAATGGTGTTGGGAGATAGTACGAATATTTTGGATAACATTTCTAATATTCATATTCTTAATGAAAATGCCAAGTTAACCATGTTAATAATCTACTTAACAATTAATGGAATCAAAGAAAGTAATAAACCGCTTGTGTTTGCGACGAAAACATTTTTTTTTTTTTTTTTTTTTGAGAAAAAACAAATAGTTATTATTTAAATAAAACAGTTATTTTTTTTCCTTAAATTTTTTTATAGTCAAACAAATAAATGAACAAGATTTATCCTTAAAATTTTAATAATTGAGATTAATAACAATTACAATGGCTACATATTTACTGTAGCCATTGAATAGTCTTCCCTTTCCTTGCCATAATAATACTTGGATTTTTGGTCAATTCTTTGTGCTAACTTTGTTCCTTTTTGTTAGTTATGTTTTTTACGTCTATCCATTTTATTTTGTTGATTATACTTTCTATTTTATACCATTCTTTATTTTATTGTTTTTACATTTTAGTTTGGCAAACTTTTTCTTACACAAACCTCACTTAGGCCCTGTTCACTTCACCTTAAAAAAACAATATTAACTAAAAATAATTTCAGTTTAGTAAAAATAAGTTCAATTCAGTAAAATTAATTTCAATTCAGTAAAAATAAGTTCAGTTCAGTAAAATTCAGTTTTCTTAAAGAAGAATTATAATACAAAATCAGTAAAAATAATTTCACTTCAGCAAAACTAATTTCACTTTAATAAAATTAATTTAAGTTCAGTAAAAATAACTTAAATTCTGCAAATATAATTTTATTTCAGTAAAAATAATTTCAGTTCAGCAAAAATAAGGTAAAGTGAACGGGACCTTACTAGTAATACGACATTATTTCTTACAATAATAACATACTTTGAAGACTTTCACTTATGTTTTTCAACATGTCCCACTTTCTAAATTTTCTCGGTCTCTCCTATCCTCATCGGACTTTGTTACTAAAATAGATAAATCTAACCTTTAATAATATATCTTACATCTAGCAACACAAGGAAGGCTGCAATAAAAATAAGACATTAAAAAATAATAATAAAAATACTCCCTAATAAGAAAGGGATCACTCTTTAAATATATTATATATATAATCACTTCAGTCTTACAATAAATTATTGTAAGCTCGCCTCACACTCATACAAGATTTTGCCAAAATCAAACATGTAGGGTTCTTCATTTTCTGCAATGCTGTGCTTGCTTCCATCTTTTATAATTCTTAAAGAATGTCGGTAATAATATGATTATCTTCTTTGAATTGATTGAAGCGGCAGAAATACTGTTCAGGTGGGGGCCAATATATAATCTTAGCTACCAATAATCAGCCGACCCATTTTTGATTATTTTATGTTGCTGTTTGTTTTCTTGTCTTGTAATTTGTTTGTTCTATCTTCAGCTGCTGTACAATTTAACTGAATTCTGTAGTAGTTCAAGGTTGTTTCCTGGTATGTCTCTGACTCTTGTTCCATTCTTGTAGATTTTGAAGGCAGGAATGTTTGTTACTTCCTCTGACTTTACCAAGTATGGGTGATCTTCCACTTCCACCTGATTGTGTACATGTACATAATTGTAAGAGCTCCCAAATTAAAAGTTACATGTTAAGGTGTGACAATGCTGACCCATATTCGATTACTTTGTACAAAAGTGACGTGACTTTGGCATATGTAGGAGAGTAGGACTATATTGATTGGTTTTTTTATAAACAATGTAATTTAAAATTCATACAATAAAACGTGACAAAATTGACTCGTATCCGATTATTTAGATTAAAGGTGATCTGACTTTAACATATGTAGGACTAATATAGTTTGATTCATGTTAATAATGTAAGTCCAATGGACCCAATTTGACAAATCCCAAACTAATTGACATATGATCCAAACCGAATCAGACTAAACCAAAATCGATCGATCTGACCAATCAAATACATTTGGCACATCTAATAACAATGTACTTGCAACAAACGAAATATAGTATTCATCTCCTACCAAATAAGGAATATTATTTTGTTCCTTCTGTAGTATTTAAGACAATTTGCAATATTTGGTTGCTTTAAATGCAAGCCTTGAATATGTTATGTTATATACTTATATGACATGGCGTTGACTCAAAACTCCTTGACAAAAGAGTTGTCCAAGTTAAAATAAACACAGTACATACCTTCCTGTCAAGCTTATCAAGTACCGAGTATGGTTGAAGTCTGTTTACAAAATTAATTATCACATCACATCATTTTCAAGCATGTTTTTTGTACTTTGAATGTAAACAAATATATTCATACTGACCACATTTTAGCCTATGCTTTGAAAAATATGTACATGTATGTTGAATAATGCTAGCTAAACCAAACAAACCTTGAGGAAATTGATGGATGGAAATTTCGGACAAACTCGTTCCAAGAGTGTCACCGCCTTTTCTTGGTTAGATTTGCTGCAGAACAGCACCACTGACATCCCTATAGTTTTCGATACAGAGTGCACAAGTCAGTAATCTAGTTAAGTAAATAGTGACGTGATTATGGTGATGTTGTATAGTTACCTGGAGAAGTGATCAAGTGTCTAAAACACTCAATGCTAGACACTAAAACCACATCAGACCCAAACTTCATGTCCTTAACATCTTCACCGCGTTGTTTTTTGAGTTGAACCTTAGCCTCAAACAATGCTCGGCCTACTTCCTCATCCCCTGGCTTTTCCCTGATCAAAATTTCATAATCTTGTATCGAAGCTTCCCATCTTTCCATCTTTGCATTACAATGTGCTCGTCTTAGCCTAGCCTTGCTGTAAGAAGGCTGCAGGTTCAGTGCCAGAGTACAGTCTTCCATTGCTTTCTCGAATTGGCCTAGCTTAGACCGACAAGCTGCTCTATTACATAGTAGCACAGAGTTGTAAGGATCATACTCTAGTCCTTCACTGTATATGCTGCAAGCCTCTTGTAACTTTAACTCCTTGAAGAGCTTATTTCCCTTAGACCTTGCTACTGCCACAGACCGTGTTCTTATTACCATTTTCCTTGCTTCCTTGTCGTTTGGATTGAGTTGTGCTGCTGTATGAGCTGCTGTAATCGCGTCTTCAAACCTGCTTTAAACAAATAATTAATCTTAGCATATTTCACCTCCTTACTTTTTTAAGGACTAGAACTAATGTAACTCCACTGACCTGCCTGTTGACATGTAAATTTGTGCTTTGATTAAGTAGAGGAAAGTGGTTTTTGTTTCACCAAATAATCGAGTATAAAGATCCATGTCAAAATAAGGTGCCCTCTTAAAAGCTGCATAGGCTTCGTCGTGCCTGAAGAGATTCAGCAAGGCATGGCTTTGAAGCGCGTAGATCTTGGTGTCAGAAATCAGGAAAATAATTTGGATATGAAAGCAAATGTCAGAACCTCTTTAACTATAGTTTGATAAAATTGACAATTATGAGATGTTTGATTAAGGGTACCTGTAACGAAGAATTGGCACCGATAGCTAATGCATCATGTGTCTGACTTAGCAAAGTTCCCCAATCCTTGAGCTCCTTGGCTTCATTACACCTACTGAGGCATTTTCCGAGAGCTTTGGCTTGAGTTATATCAGCAATACTCGCTATGCTTCCTGAAAGACTGAAATGTTGGACCGCTTCCTCTGCATACCCAAGTCTTACATAACAAAACAAGTCATTATCAACATCGACAGAGAAACAAACCAGTGAAAAGAGTAATTCTTATGTAAAACGCGTGTATGAAAAGACACGACTGACTTTGCTGTATAAAAGGGACCTATAAAATAAGCAGGGGAATTACATGGTGCCTGAGGTGACATTTTTTGTTTCGTGTTAAACTATGCAATAAAATAATTAGTACCTTATGTAAAGTCCTGCAAGACGATGATGAGCTCGTTGATAAGAAGGATCGATTCTGACAGCTTCCCTGCACTCGAAAACTGCCTCTAGGAGTCTGCCAAGGGCTGTCAAGACAGCACTTTTGTTGCTTCGATAGGCTGCTACACTAGAATCAATAGCTATAGCCTGATCATATAACACCAAAGCTTCCTCGTATTTCCCCTGCTTATACTTATCATTTCCCAAGGATTTTAACTCCTCAGGATCCAATTTACTGAGTGAACTCTGAAACCGCGGTTCATCAGTACTGTTTCTCCTTAGTATATTTCCCATAGTAACATTATTAACTTCCAAAGTCTTGCTGAGAATGGTGTTACTGTTAGGAGTAACACACTTCTGTTTCAGGCTATTGATTTGAGCCAACTGCAGTATGTTCCCTGAAGGAGCTCGTGGAGTTCCAGCCTCGCTTTGATCACCTGACGACTGTCGTTCCTGAATTCTGTTAGCAGAAGAGGAGGAAGATGATGTTGTGGAGATTCTTGCAGCATCAGAAAGTCTCCTACTCTGATTATGATTATGTGAAATCGAACACCTCGGACTTGCCACATTAGACTTTACAGTTGGAGTAACTGATTTTTCTGTCACAACCTTTTCAGGTCTGCATTTAACAGCAGCAGCCTCAACAGGCTTAGCCTGGTCTTTCTTCTCAGTTACATTCTTACTGCTTGTAGTCGAAGGAAGAGAACGGACCGAGGACCTCCTAGAGCAAAGACTACGACGTTGAAATAAGCCCCCTATGAAGCCACAGCCACTGTCAGACGACGACTCAACCATGTAAGTAGCCATTTTTCTGAAGGACTGATGTAAGAAAAAATGTGAATGAAACAGTAATTTAATGAAATAGGAAGGTAGGAGAGAAAAATATGATTAAAGAGATGACTTCAAGTAGAAGGGCATTGTTTTTGAAGATTATCCTATAGGATAGTGGAAAAGGGGGGCTTATATGTATAGCCTTAAGAAATTCTTCACTTCAATTTGGAGTGGCAATCAAGGAACCCACTTTATTACCTAATTTCAGGGGAGAAAGAGGAAGATTCTTATATAAAAAATGTCCACTAATTTTAATAAAAAGAAACAAAAATATAATTATTTTTTTTGGGTTTGTTGAAAGATTAGCAATACTAAAACAATTATTAAGAAATTGTTACTATTTGTACTAAACTACCCCAAGTATGCCCTTGTTTACTTTTTAGTATACTTATCCACTCTTTCCTTTGTTTAATGGAGTGCTTAATTGGTTTATAATACACTCTTATTGTTCATAGCTTAATTACATAGAGCCAAACACGTAATTTATGTGGCATCATCAACAACCTATTATGATTTCACGCTTGAGGTAATATATAATTGTGTGTAATGACATTAATCAGTTAAAACCTATTGAAAAACAATTTACGTGTGACTCATGTCGTAACAATGAAATATAGATCACACTTTGCACGCATGTTTGTAAGGTATAAGTAGTCTCGGATTTATAGCGTCCTGGCCTAACATTAATCAAGCAAAATATATGGTGAGACAAGCATACCTCTTTGAAAATTACTAGTCCAAAAATCCTTCATATTGTGTTATGAGTTACTATGACTTATCCCTTGTTAGTAATAATTGTACTTTCATTTTTTAGACCCCGTCAATCATAGTCAAAACATAACTACAAATAGTGAAAGAAACATAAAACTTACCTAATCTCAAAGAACATAATTAATTAATTCAACCCATTTTCATGTAGTTTGGTTACTAACTTTAATATTAAAAACTTGTTAATAAGGTGAATTATTCTATGATAAAATTGTAACAGGTGTAAAATTAATTAAGCAGTAGACTATTATCAGTAATACGATAAGTAATCCTACCAACAAGAAACTTTAATCCAATAATTAAGGTAGCTCAATAATTTAGCTTTGATTTTTAGCTAACTTTTTTTAATCACATATTCACCAAATGGATTCAATTCATTCTCATTTTCATTATTTTTTTTTCTTTACTTATCTTTATACTAATTTTTTGTCATGTAAAATAATTTTGAATTAAAGTAAATATTATTAATTAATTAGCTAATTAATTATAAATAATTAATAAAAAGAGGAGTAGTGAAGTAGGGTCGTTTATTAGTTAATTAGAGTAATTTGGACCACTCGATGTAACCCAAAAATAAGGGCTTCGGCTAAGGTGATGAGGAAGGGTTTCTTTAGTCGGTGCCGGCAGATAAATTATGGGGTTTATACTAAAACGACAGAATTTTGTGTATTTTTTGACCACCAACTTCCTCATTGTTTCACTTAATTTGTCAAGAATAATAGTGCTTTTTGATGTTTGTGGTGCACATTTTTGTGTGATTGATTAGGTTGGCTGATGTTGTGCTTGATTAGTTTCTTGTACATTTGACGTACTTATAAGTGATAATATTCTCGTTTTCCTAAGTATTACTCGTAATTTTATACGGTCTTTGTATTATACTCTGTACGAGTATGATAATTGTACAAGTATAACATATATATATATATATATATATATATATATATATATATATATATATATATATATATATATATATATATATATATATATATATATATATATATATATATATATATATATAAATATTTTGTAAAAAGGTAATGTTATATGCAAGTCTAAGAATTGCATGAAAGCATTAATAGTATAATTACAGTTTAATTTGACTTAATATTTTAATTTTTATATTCTTAAGTCACGTTAGCAAGGTTGAATTAGTTAGGCAAAGTTATTTCCAACTAATTTGGAAATCTTAAATCATGCATGTTATGATCTTATAAATATCTTCACTTATTTCGATAAAATAGGTCAATATAAATATGATTTTGGACTAACGAATTCTGTATAAGGTTAGTAATATCAGATTAATTATTTAAGAGACAACAAGGGATACCATAAATCAATTATTTTTTTTTATAGACGGGGACCAAAATTCATTTCAGAATACAACTACAAGTTCATATAAGTTAAATTCATGATCATAAATTCAAAATGGTTAGATATGTTAAATTCAGGAATAACATATACTTTATCAAATGATATTCAGCTGAAAAAGGCACACCTATAATTTACATACAACTCGATGAAATCAAAAATCAAGAATGATCCTTAAATTTCATGAGTACTCCGTGGTATTTTGTTTGAGTTTCCATTTTGTAGTAGTATTACTTTAGTTAATAATTGTAAAGCAGCTCGAGAGTTGGTTAAATCGAGCTTTCATCGGTTCTTGGAGATCGATTTTCATCACTTGCCCTTGAGGCTCTCTAATCAACAACAAAAAAAAAAAAAAAAAAAAAAAGGTAATTGTAAACTTTTTGATCTCAACTACAATAATGCAATCAATGGTGTTGGGAATGAGGTTGTGTCGGAGATATTCTATAGCTTGATTGATGTTTTTTGATTGACTAAATTCTAAATATTTAAGTTTCAAACTTTCATTCCTTATCTCGTTGAAAACTTGAAATGACATCTACACTATTTAATGAAAATCTAGTCTTGAATTAAAGCCCTTCATCCAATGATATTTCCTCTGATTTAAATTATCAATAGAATATTAAATTTTAGATTTTTTAGCTTTTGAACCAACTACATACTTATTTTTTATATACTTCTTAGTTTGCTATTGAAAGAGTCACAAATGATCAATAATGTATGAATGTTTTAAGCTCACATCATGACTCATGACTTTACAGTCTTGAGAGAAGACTAGCCAAACTACTTGTATCTTTTCTTTAACAAAAAAAAAAAAAAAAAAAAAAAAAAAAAAATCATGACTCATGACTTCATGTGCATCACCCCATAATAATTATATTACGCGGCTTTTATATGAGATTATCCTTCACAAATCACAAACTTAATTAGATCAACTCGTCACTATCACAAGCAACTTTACATTTTTCTTTGTAAACAGCTGGAAAATAAACTAATCTTTCAGCTCACTCCAAGTACTGGATTTACCAATAAATGAAATAACAATCAAAGTGTGAATATTTTGTACGTAAAGAAGCAAAAAGGGACAATTATCACAATTCACAAAGTTTGGATTGAACAAACTACACAATGAATTGCATGTTCTTACATACCATGTGTTTATGATAAAATAATCTCAATGAATTCTCTGTATTTCTCATATCTGTTTCACGGCCACAATACAAACATATATACTAGAGTGCTTAACCCTAATATTCTCTAAAAGATATACTTCCTAAGATAGGCACAATAATATCTCTTTAACAATATTTACATATTTGATATTATCCCAATACCCCCCCTCAAGTTGGAGCATACGGGTCACAAATGCCCAACTTGCGAAGTAGAAACTCAAAGTTAGCTTTTCCCAAAGCCTTCGTAAAAATATCAGCCAACTGAACCGTCGTAGGAACATACGAGGGTACAATCGTCCCATCTGTTATCGCATCTCGTACAAAATGACAATCTGATTCAATGTGTTTTGTTCTCTCATGAAACACCGGATTCTGTGCAATATATAACGCAGACTGACTATCACAATAAAGATGCATCCCATTCTCATGTGTTACCCCTAAGTCACCTAGGACCCGTTTCAACCACTTCAATTCACAAGTCGTTGCATTCATACAACGATATTCCGCCTCTGATGAAGAAAGAGCAACAGTAGGTTGCTTCTTGGTTTTCCATGACACTGGAGACAAGCCAAGAAGCACAAACCAACCACTTAAAGACCGTCTGGAAAGAGGACAACCAGCCCAATCTGAATCACACCACCCTTCCAACTGTAATGCACTATCAGAACGCAATAAAATTCCCTGTCCCGGGCTTTTCTTCAAGTACCTAACAACTCGTAGAGCTGCTTCCCAATGCTCAATCCTTGGATTTTGCATAAACTGTGATAAAATGTGTACAGAATATGCTAAATCCGGTCTCGTCACAGATAAGTAAATCAGACGCCCTATAAGACGTCGATATTTCTCAATGTCACGCAAATATTCCCCCTGCGCCAAGGCCAGTTTGTGATGTTGTTCCATAGGGAACTCTGCAGGCTTGGCCTCTAGCAAACCAGTCTTAGTAATAATGTCAAGGGTATATTTCCTCTGACAAATGAATATTCCCTGCGCATTCCGGGCTACCTCTAGCCCCAAAAAATATTTCAACACTCCAAGATCTTTCATCTTGAAACAATTTCCCAAGTATGATTTAAAATTATACATAGCAGATTTATCATTCCCTGCAATAATTAAATCATTAACGTATACTAACACATTGAGCTGCATTTTTCCCTTTGTCAGAGTAAAAAGAGAATAATCATTATATGACTGTTTAAAGCCATATGATTTCAAAGCTTTTGCAAGCTTTGCAAACCAGCATCTGGGAGCCTGTTTGAGACCATATAAAGCATTCTGCATCCTGCAAACTTTGTCAGAGTTATTTTTATCAAAACCAGGAGGTATTTTCATATATACCTCTTCCTCCAAGTCACCATGTAGAAATGCATTATGGACATCCATCTGATGCACTTCCCAATTTTTCACTACAGCTACGGCCAGAAAAGTTCTCACTGTCACCATCTTCGCCACCGGTGCAAAAGTCTCATTATAATCCAGTCCTTCAACCTGATGATTGCCAAAAATTACCAATCTAGCTTTTAATCGTTGCAGATTTCCATGCTCATCATATTTCTCCTTGTATACCCACTTGCATCCTAGTGCCTTCTTCCCCGGTGGTAATTTTTCAAGAACCCAAGTCCCTTGTGCCTCAAGAGCAGCAATCTCCTCAGCCATAGCTCTTCTCCAACCTTCATGCTTCATGGCTTCTTTGAAACTCCTCGGCTCATTCCCTCCTGATATCGCTGCAATATAATTTCTATGTTTTGCAGAAAATCGATGAGTATCAATACAATGTGTGATAGAATAAACAGTACCTGAGGAAGATGAAGATGTCACGGGTGAACTCTGATATGTCGGAGTAGATGGACTTGTGGTCCGTATGGTGTGAGTCACGAAGTCACGATACTTGCTATTAGCAAATTTTTGTCGCATCCCTTTACCCATGTTGCTGTCATTATTTGTAGCAGGAGGCACCATAGTCACAACACTCTCGCCCTCAAGTTGCTGCTGCACGGTGCTAGCAGCCACCTCACATGACCCCGCTACCACAGGAGATGGCTGCGTGCTGACAGAAACTTCGCCAGCCATCCCTGCGCCCGAGGGATTTCCCTCGCCCTGAGCAGAAGCTGGGCTGGGAGCTTCCTCGCTGCTGCCAGCGCCCGCAGGAATTACCTCGGCCTGGACAGCAGCGTCTCCTTCCTCGGCCCACTCATCATCACTTAAAAAATCCTCCCCAATTCGTACAGCACTATGTGAATTCCCAACATTGTGATGCAAAGCATGTTGAGACATAAACGGGAACTCACTCTCACGAAATTGAACATCTCTAGAAACGAAAAACTCTTTTGTTTCCAAGTCATACACCTTCCACCCTTTTTTTCCAAAGGGATACCCCAAAAAAACACAACGACGACTCCGACTTGCAAATTTATCACCCTTGCTTCTTTGATTATAGGCAAAACACAAACACCCAAAGACTCGAATATAATCATATGACGGAGTTTTATTAAATAAGACATCGATAGGTGTTTTATTATCAAGCAACCTAGAGGGAGTCCTATTAATCAAATGACACGCCGTTTGCACACACTCACCCCAAAATCTCAAAGGCAAGTTTGCTTGAAAACGCAATGCTCGGGCCACATTTAAAATATGTTGATGTTTACGCTCAACCCTCCCATTTTGTTGAGGCGTACCCACACAAGAAGTCTCAAAAATTATCCCATTAGCAAAAAAATAGTTCCGCAAAGAATTAAACTCCGTCCCATTATCACTACGAACAATTTTAATATCATGATTAAATTGTCGCTTAACCATAGAAACAAAATTAAGAAACATGACTTCAACTTCCGTTTTGTTCCAACAAATATAGTGAAATGTTAAATCAAATTAATAAATAAAGTGACATAAAATATGAAAATTTCCTTTTATTACTTTAATGTGATGTGTACTTGTAATAATATAGAGACACAAAAAAGAGAATTTCGTATTCTATTCTATATTGTCTATTCCTTTCTTTATTTCCAAACGAATTAAGGGTCAAATTTTGCAACTCAATTGAAGACAAAAAGGAAGATTAACGTCGGTATTTGGTCTCCTTCAAGATCTTCTTCTATAGTCCTTTAAGGCGACAGAAACGGCTATTAGATTTTTTATGTGTAATATCCATACAAAAATTAATGAATTGGTGACAAAATGGCTAATTTTCTAAATACTTTAGATTTCATTAAAAAAAAAAAAATAAATAAAAAATTGAGGGATATATGTATTTTGGAAAAATGCTACGTTATAAAGAGAATTATGCAGAACTCAATACAAGAAAATTTGTAAGAAAAAGACTCGTAAGTGGGGTTTCAAATCTCTGTGAATGATATGTCCCAAGGAACATCTGATGATCTGTTAGTACTTTGGTGTCAAATGTAACTACGCGTCTATAATTAATTGTCCAATTTTGCCAATTAAGCTAGATAAAGTTTAATATTTTGTGGTTGAAAATGAATTTAATTAGGGGACTAACCGGAAAAAAATACTAATGGATGTGACAAACATTTTTTAAAAAAATCGGATGTACAATAAAATATTGTACATCCGCTTCAAAGTTACCATAAAGTAAACAAAAGTTACCCTATAATGAATGAAAGTTACTCAGTATATATAAGTTATCCTGATATAATTAAAAGTTATTTAAGTTTTATGGATAAAAGTTACCCTAAATTCAACAAAAGTTACCTCGATATACAATAATATTACTGTACATCGGATGTATACAAAAGCTTTTGAATGGATGTTGTTGAGAATAGAAACTTCACTTCACTTCACTTGTTCATTTTTTTTCATTTTTTGTAAATTATTGTTGGATTGTTGATGATAATGAGAGTTATAGACTATGAGAGAACACTTTCTTTATAAATTCATCATCACTAATAAACGGACTATAACTTCAATACATTTTATCACGCTTGCCAATGCAAATCTTTAACGAATCATAACTTAAAAATTATAAAAGTTATATATTATGATATTACTTAATGAGACGAATTTAAAAAGATCCCACATAAATATGTTTTCCTTTGCATATTATTCATAAAAGACGGTCAAATGAGAGGTGGTGAATAGTGTAAAAGTCAAAGCAGATCAAGTAAAAAAGAATGGAGGAAGTATATATTTATAGATGAAACTACTAGGTGTTAGCAATTTATTTATATGGATAATTGATGGATTGATATTTTGATAATTACCCTATATATAGACTATAAAGGATGTGAATTAAAAATTACTCATCAAATTGTAAGTCTCCCCTAAATATTATTGCTAGCTCCATCAAATTAAATTCAGTCAATTATGTACTTTAGAGCATGTTCACATTTATTTAACTGAGCTAAAGTAAACTGAACTGATTAGAGCTGAACTGAACTGAAATGAAATGAACTGAACTAATTAGAGCTGAACTGCTGAAATGAATATTTTATGAGAGAAGGAAATTAGGAGCTGAACTGAACTGAACTGATTGGAGCTGAACTAAACTGAATTGAATTGGTTGGAACTGAACTGAAATTAAGCTGAAGTGAACAGACCCTTAATCAATTAATTTTGCAAAACATATGCATCATTAAGTATAACTTATAATGGCAACCATCGTTAGCAAATCTACGAAATATACAAATAGATGATAAATTATTAGGAAAAAGGGTTGATCCTTCAAAAAAAAAAAAAAAAAAAAAAAGGGAAATAGGTTTGAGAAATAGAAACTAGCTAGAAATATAAAGTATGGTTCTTTGAATTATCTTGAGAATTAAGCAGTAGTGATTCTTGTAGAAGCAGTCAAGCAGCTTATAAAATAAGTTGGCATCTAAAAAGGAGGAGAGTAAAATTTGGACGACATGCATTACATACACACGTTAATGGGCCAATTTAAACTTTTTTTCTTGAAACCCTTTTTTTTTAAAAGCTTGGTGATCAAGGGTTTTACTGTTGATCGAAGTGAGTGAAAGCAAAACTTGCAAGAAGTGGAAAGTCATTGGCACACGTGCAAAATACGTAAAGTAGGAGTATAAGTAAGATTTACTTGGTAGTAAGTAAGATTTTAAAACGAGTATAAGTTGTCACTTGTCCTAGACATTGCACATTTCTCCCTTATATTTCTATTGATCAATATATATAGAGCTATAATCACGATAACGGGGTCCTAATATTTGGAAATTTTCATTATTCTTGATTGGACATGCACTCATGCATGGCATCCAAAGGGTAGCGTAGCCGCCGCGTAGGGTTGTGCAAATCTAATAGAAGCTAGGAAAGGAAGGTATCATAGATTTTATGAAGGAACACAAACAAAACTTTATGAAAGGTATTTTTCCAAATAACCTAATGTGATTATCGATCGGCCAAAATCTTCCTTGATAGTAGAATATTTCATTGATCATCAATATATATTCCCTACATTTTTACGTGTTATAGTTAGATCGGCATATAATTTGATGTTGGTTATGTTCAATATTGCTATTAATACTTATTTGGTTTGAAACTTTGAAACACTACAAGATATTATATCAAAGAGGGCGATATAACTCTTAGGTTCAAATTTCGCCCTATTAGGCACAGAAGGCGATTTTAAAATCGCCCCCAAGTCGCCCTATTAGCTTCAAAGGGCATACGATCTTTTGCCCTCTTTGTTAAACATCAAAGAAGGCAAAAAATTTCTCCCTTAAACAACTCAAACAAGTCAATTCATATCGCCCTCCTTGCTCAAAATTAGCCTTGTTTGATCAAATTTTAAAAGGTAAAATCAAAGTCGCCCTCTTTGTTCAGTTTTTAGTTTTTTTAAAAAAAATAATTCTAGGAGGGATTACATTTAGTTAGTAAGCATAAATTCTAATTTTGTCATTATATATACAAAAGTATTAACCAAGTTTTTCTAAATAGCAAATATTTAATAATTCTAGGACATGTACTATGAAGCAATCTTCTCATCCTTGCAGCTTCAAGCATCAGGAAAATAATATTTACACAATTTGCTGCTCCTAGACAGGTGAAGATGGGCAAGCAGTTTGTTATAGAGGAAAGCATGAGAAGACAAGGGATGGTACACCTTTAATACAAAATGATTACAAGAGCATTCCTATTACTTTTTGTTTTTGGTTTGATAGAGACTTTGTTTTATTTTACAATGGCAGATCACATTTGTTTCCACGTACAGGCCTCGAAACGACTTCATTCTGATTACCTTGAGCTGTTGCAGCAAGCAAAGAGGAATTTCTTCAAGATCACATAGTGTCCAATTCAGGGGCTGACTAAGGCAATCAAATAGACAACTCCAACACCTTTTATATATAGTATTGGTTGTAAACGAGTAAGATTGAACAAGAAAATCAGAGAAAATGCCGTAATTGTTTTCATTATTGCCAAAATTTATAACTTGACTGAAGACCTACCATTTGCAATATCAGGACCTGCAGGTTGTTGGAGGCTCTGAGGAGGTAAAACAGCAATTAAGCATATGCAGTTATAGAGTTTTCTCCACAAGAACACTTATTTTGAACCTTATCATGCAACAATATAACTATTAAACCAAATTAATACTCGTTCATCTCAATCTATTAAGCTATCCCTAAGATAAAAGGGCTTCTAGATTCTATTGATCTTTTTCTTAGATGAAGGGCTCTAAATTCATATACTTTCCCGATATAAAAAAATAAAATGAATAATGCGTCAGATTTTAAGGCTTCGTTTGGATAAAATGGGAAATAAATTCCCATAAAAAGTTGTATTTCATGGGAAATTATTTCCCAAATGAAATTCCTAGGAATTTCTTTAAGTTGTTTGGTTGTGCAATGGAAAGTTGGAATTCCCATGAATTTTGAATGACCAAGAGGGGGATAGGTAATTAATTTCCTATATTTTGTGGGGGTGGAAATTCCCATAAATTCCAACTTACTCTATTTTTGCTTTTTTTTTTTTTTTTTTTTTTTTTTTTTTTCCTTTTTAAGTTGGATACATATATATATATTTTTCCCAAGAAAAGTTGTAGGCTTGTAGCCCGGCCTAATTAAAACAAACAATGGATAAAAACCAAACCAACCCCTTGGGCCTCCATATCAAAAATCCTTTTCCTCAAACTCCAAACAAAAAATGTCAAAAAAAAAAAAAAAAGTAAATAAATAAATAAATGCGACCCCACAAAATTCAGTTGAGACTCAAAAATAAAACAAATAATCCTAAACTGTGAGTTTCTTCCTTCTCCCCCAAACCAAAATTCCAATCTCTCTACTTCCCACCTTTCCCCCAAATTTATCACTGCAACTGCAACTCCAACTCCAACTCCAACTCCAACTAGTCCAACTAGTCCAACTATAACTCACCAATACCAACACTACCACTATTTCAATGTCGTCGTGTATTCCTACTCCAGCCGTCGCTATTGTCGCCGATAAATCCGCCATTAATACCACCACCACCACCACCATTTCTTCACTCTCTCTTCTCGGTCGCCGTCGTCAACTTCTCTCTCCTTCCAATGCTGCTTTTTCTCTCTCCTCTAAACCCGACCTCCGTCTTTTTTCCAAGGTTTTCAATTTTTTTTTTTTAATTTCTGTTTATTTTACTGGATCTGTTTGATTGATTAGATATTTAGATTTTTATATGCTAGATCGATTAACGATGTATTGTGAATTTAATTTGTGTGTTGTAAAATGTTGATCGTATTGAGTATTAGGTTTTTCAGCAGTGTTTAATTGATGCCATTTATGCATTTGCTTGATACATTTGTCGTTAATTTCTATAAACTATGAATTTGTTAAATCTTGGAGATTAGTTGGATTTGTATTTATAAACTGATTAATTATTTGAATGTTTAATGTTTCTACTATTTGAAAAGGGTTAGGAATTAGGATTAATGAAGAAATGGCTTTTTAGTTGACAAATTAGCTCAAATGAACCTTTAATGGTATAAGGGTTGCACATTTGGTAAAAAAATGGTTTGTTTGAGTTAAGACATGTACTGTAAACTTTATGGTAATTGATGATAGTACTTTATTATGCTTGTACAGTTGTACTTTGTGTTGTTTCGAGCTTTCCTGCTTCAATCAAGCACCGAAAACATTCCATTTTCGAAATATTAGATAATCAAGCTCCATGGATGTTTGTTTGTCTTGGAGCTTGAGTATTATTAACACTTGAATAACTAAGAGTTGGATGATGGTGGAAGGGTTTAGACTTCGGATGGATGATATCGGCTATGTTACTTGGACTCGGGTTCCCATGTCCGACACGGATACGTGTCCAAGTGTCCGACCCGGCTATTTTTTTGAAAAATTTCCATGATTTTTAACTAAAATGAAGTGTCCAAGTGTCCCACCCATGTCCGAGTGTCAAGGGTCCGACACGAGTACGTAAGGTGAAATGAAGAGTCCGAGTAACATAGGATATCGGGTAATTTCAGTTTGTGGGGTTGTTTGAAATGATATTAAGATATGATTCATCACTTTTAGGCTAATTTCTCATTATATGAATAGTGGAATAGGCGACCTTAGGTTTTCAGTTGTGATGGGATGGTGGTCTAACGTAGATAAGAGCACTTTTGTGTAGAGATTTTTGCTGCTGCTATACACTGTAAGTGCGTTCACCATTATTATTACTAGGTGTAGTTAAGCAAGTTTATAGATTAAAGATCTTTTGAGCAATTTTAGCTTTTAAGAAATTTTAATGCTTACCGTTGTCATGAATACGACTAGTGGAAATGAGCTCGATACTTCCTTCTGTGGAGAAAGAGTAAGATTATATATTGAAAGGTTAATGTATTTCAATCATCTCGTTGAGAAGTGCAATCATGGTTGAGGGGTTTTGTTTTACCGCTTGTTTGTGCCTCATGAGTTAGGCCCATGTTACATCCACCAAATCTACCCTCTAGAGGATAAATTATAGAGTAATTTGGGATCTCGATTGGAATGGAGCATTTATTAAGGTACATCCAAAAAAAGGAAAATGGTGTATGCTTTTAGGGATGGAACAATGCTATGCTGTAAGTGAAAGATTCGGTTTTTGAGTTAAACTTTTGTCTGGTAATTTTTTGTGGAAACTCTTGCCAATATTTCATGTGTTTGATCATTAAATTGAGAGAATAAATTTCCATGGATGTTTGCGTGTTATAGGGCTTAAATGGGCTTAAATGAAGTATTCACAATTAACATTTACTAAACGGAGAATTGGATGATGATGAAAGGTTTAGACTTTGGCTTTGGATTAGTTTCTCTCAGCACCTATAGTGCAATAGGCAACATAAAAAAAAACATAGGTTTTCAGCTGTGATGGGTTGGTGGTCTTGCTAAGTTGAAGGTACTTCTGTGTAGCTGATAGATAAAAGAACTTTTGAGCAGTTTAAGCTTTTATGAAATAGTAGTGCATAGTGCTGTTATAAATACAAGTATTGGAAATTGTGCTTGATACTTTCATAGAGAGAGATTATTTGTTGAAAAGTTAACGTGTCTCAATCAATTGGCCGAGGAGTGCAAAAATGGCAGAGGTTTCAACCCCTTTAGTGCGTGTTTGTGCCTCGTAGGCTATGTTCCCTCCAACTAAACTATCTTCTTGAGGATAAACTATAGAGTTATGTGGGATCTTGATTGTTTCCTCTATCCCTATCAGGGATCCCTAAAAGTATATGTTGATGAAAATGTAAACTAGTGGGAGTGCGGGACTACATGTTGAACAGAGAGTAATGCAATGAGACCACACGATCGTGAATGAAATGGAGAATTCGTTTAAGGACACCCAAAAAAGAATATGGTGCATGCATTTAGGGGTGGAAGGAGTAGCTGTTAGGTTATAGGAGTAAAGGATTCATTGTGTGAGTTAATCTTTTATCCGGCTTTCATTTGACCATGAACATGAGAAAAGAAAATTTCCTATTGCATTTGTTTGCAAGGAACTATAATGTTGCAATATAGTTAGGTCAAAATTTAATATTTACCCCCACAAAAAAGCATGCAAGAACATTCATTTGCACAAAAAAAAAAAAAAAAAAAAAAAAAAAAAAAAAAAAAAAAAAAAAAAAAACTAGACATTATGGCATACGTAGGCCATATATAATCTATTACTAGTTCTAATATCGTAATATAACCTTTTTGCTTTTTTATCTTTCCCTTTATTCTCCTTTTGTCTCTTTATTTCTCACTTTGATCCTAAACAATGTTTACTTTTCCTCAGATTGAGTGTACACAAATGGTTGTTTCAAGTTATGAAACTGATCTTTGTTTTTATTTGATTAAATTGTTTCATAGTCAACATTTTCAGTCTTATAACAGTTGAACTTTTTAAAAGATTGAAATGGATATAAGTTTAGCATTTAAGACCCTATAGAATTAACCAAAGCTATGCAAAGTTTTGTTGAATATAGTTAGTATAGGTCTGTAGCAAAAGTATCCTCCCACCCATAGTCCCAGCGTACAACACATCATATTATTGCATTTTTTTTTTTTTTTGACGGGCATATTATTGCATTTTGGATGTTCTTGTTGTGACTCATTATGTGATGTGTAAAAAAAATTGTACTTTTAAATGGTAAATATTTGAAGCACTCCTGAATCAAAGTTATATTAACATTTAAGTGCAACATTTTAACTTTCACACTAGCCAACACACTATTTTGACCGTTAATATCTTTAACCATGTATTAGTAAAAATTATAAAAAGTTTATATTTTGGAAGTATACATGAGGACGAATCAAACAATCTTTTACAAAAATACATTGATTAAAAAAGTAAAAGTTGTGGTCAAAGTAGGGCATATGAATATGGTAAAACTGCCATTAACAGCAAACTGCGTTTAAAAGCAAACAGTGAAAATTGATGAAATTGTAGAAGAGAGGGAAATCAGAGAATGGTAGGTGTTGTTGGGGCATCTGCAATTCTGCATCATTAAGAATTCCTTCTTTTTTGTTTTGTTGCAGAGTTCCCGATCTGTTATCACACATTCTGTTGCAGCTAAGGCCCAATTGAACAATGTAAGCTTCTTGTAATTTTGTTTTTCAAGGATTATCCTTATTCCATGAAATTTCTCCATTGATATTCATTACCCACTTTGTTGTCATTAAAGGCTAGCATAGGTGAAGCTTCAAGTAAATCTGAAGCTTCTGCAAAGGAGACAAAGAATGGCAAACCATCAAGTGAGTCTATTTCAACACCAGTGGCTACAGAGGAATCTATATCTGAATTTATCACCCAAGTTGCTGGTCTTATCAAGTAATGGACTTAATTACTCTTTCTTTTTGTATGTAATTTAATCAAGCTTAAATATGTGACAAATCATTTTTTTATTTTGCAGGCTTGTAGACTCAAGAGACATTGTGGAGTTGCAGATGAAGCAACATGACTGTGAACTATTGATTCGTAAAAAGGAAGCCATTTCACAACCAACACCCCCTCCTATGTATATGATGCAGGCACCTTCTACACCTACTGCACCACCACAAGCTAGCCCACCTGCTTCTTCGGCAGTAGCCGCCCCTGCACCCTCAACGTCCCCAGCACCTGCTCCACCAGCTGCCAAGTCATCAGTTCCTCCCCTAAAGAGCCCTATGTCTGGGACATTTTATCGAAGTCCTGCACCTAATTCCCCACCATTTGTAAAGGTTAGTATTTTTATTTGCATTTCCATGATTGCCTTGAAATTTGTTGATTTATCTTGCATGTTCAAGTTCAGAATTTCAACCATCATTGACTCATTGTAGATTGTAACTAAAATTGTAACTAAAAAAAAGATTGTTACTAAAATTGAGTTAATTTTTTTTTTCTTTTCCAATATTATTATAATAGGTTGGAGACAAAGTGCAGAAAGGACAGGTCGTATGTATTATTGAAGCCATGAAGTTAATGAACGAAATTGAAGTAAGTCTCTTATCTACAGTCTGCTTAGATTATGATGATTTTGATAGCTACCTTTCAATCCTACTCCGTAATATATTTTTTTCATGTTATTTAGCTAACATTACGAGAATTAGTTATTGTATGTCAGTTTGAAATTTGAGGTTTATTTTTCCTGAACCTCCATGTTCACATATTTGTCTACCTTTCAGTTGTGATTTCTGAAATCCATGTGAAATATACTTAATAAATGAATGGTCCTATCTGTTGGAGGTTGGATCTTTTAATACCAATTAGAGAAATCCCATTAATATTATGAGTCTCTTATGGCTTTATGCTGCTGATTGACCAACAAAGAGCATTACAAACATATTCCCAATTATGTTGACAGATTATTTATTAGAAATAGAAGAAATAAAAACAGCAGTCCATTCCACTGATCGCTAATATGGTATCGATACATTACTTTCATGTCAGGCTAAACTTGTGTAGGTAAAGTTTTGCACAGTATTTCCACCTAGTGTTTTAGACAAAGTGCATAAAGTTCAGGTAAAATTCCATTGTTAAACCCAAGACTCTTTAATTGAGCATTGTAGAGTTTGTGGAAATACTTCTGATAAAAAAAAAAAAAATAAAAAAAAATAAATAAATAAAAAAGAAAGAAAAAAAAATAGTAAAGAAATAGGTTTGGAAACACATTTTACCGCTAGACTCATGCATAATGCTCTTATTTATGCTCTCAATGGCTGATTGTACTTGAGTTAAATGTTCTGCGTCATAATCCTGATTTGGTACAAAAGGTGAGTATCCCACACCCAACCCCAAATAAGGTCCAATGCAAGACCATATATAATTGAATTGCCACTTAATATGGGTAATCTTGGATTTCCTAGGATTTATGTCAGTGCCCTGTATAGATATCACTTTTCAGATACAATTTACCTAATCACTGTAAAGAGATGGGATTTATTATAATGAGTGTATATAGGGAAAAGTAGTCAAAACTTGACTTGCTGAAATGGAATCAACATACTTTCCATATACTCATTCAGCTGTGTTCACTGTTCAGACTTCAGAGGTCTGACTCAGAACACTCTCCATGAGAAAAATTTTCCTCACCAATCTCTCTCTACTTACTTTCTCACTCTTCTACACCATTATCCCCACGAGGAAATTTGGTGAGAAAAAAAATCGTGCTTTCCTACTTTCGCTTTTTCTCTCCTATCTAACTAATCTAAATTATGGTAATAATAATTTTACGCTTTGTTTGGACAAGAAAGAAAGAAGTTAAGGTGAATTTCATTTTCCCTCCAAATCTCTTCAATTTTGAAGGGATTATTTTTTATTAAAGAGAGAGGGACAATGGATCGCTCTCTCTCCTTCACCTTCCTTTCCCAATCCTTCTCCCAAACAAGAGACATTGTACTCCTCCCTTTCTCTTTTTTTCCTTCTATCTAAACAAAGTGTTGGGGAATGAAATGTTGATTTAATTAGTTTTGATAGTGAAAAGTGATTTTATAAATTGTGTAAAAATATAGCAAAATGGGTCTCCATTTATAGATCTCAAAATTTAATGATTATTGGTATATATCTTCTTATTTATATAAATAAGTTTTGGCTAAAACAACGGTTAAAAATAGTAACATTTTACAAATAGAGCTGATAGGGACACATGGCAGGATCTAATTTGTTAATTTTTCCTTGCCGAGTGAGGAAAACTATCTTTCCCCATGAGGAAGACCAGCCCGCCCCATTGATGGAAGATGTAGAGTCAAATTTTTTCTCATAATTTTACCTCATGAAGAATTTTATTTAACACCATTGGCATTGCTCTAATAATGTAACTTTAATGGATACAAGCTTATGGATTATGATAAATTGCTATTTTATGGTTTCAGATTTTTGACTGATCTTTTTTTTATGTTACCTATTTTCTTTTTACCAAGCTTTCTGAAAGGATTTTGCCCACATATGCTAAGCTTATTGCTACTGTTTCTTATTAAGATCAAACTTTTATTTTTCGTCTATGATTTAGCCTTTCTGTTGTAGATTCCTGTGAGGTGGGCATGCCACATCCCAGCCTAGGGTTGACCTTTCTCTGTTTCCTGCCCCATCAGCATTCACTGTTAAGAGATTTAACAAGTGCTCCTCTGGGCCTTTTAGGCCACACAGTCAGCACTGAGGCCTTTTAGGCCACACAGTCAGCACTGAGTTGCTGTTATTTTCACAATATTGCAACAATGTCACTTTCCTCTTTCACCTCATAACAATTTTTCTCTAAGCTGTTTTGGAAAGATTCCAGATTTTAGCGACCTTTTTTACATGATTTGTAGCTGATTGAATAGCTAAGTTGTTTTATAATTTCCAGATATGCGTCGGTCAATTGTAGTTTGGCAGATCCTGATTTCATTTCGCTTTCAAATTAGTAGGGGACCCTTTGGCCAATTTGATTCTTGATGTGTGAGGTAAAACTTGATTGAGTTGGTAGCCTAACAGCCACACCTTCTGCTAGCTGAATTGACTTCGCTTAGAAGAGAAACCTTTTCTTGATGATCAATTAGCATAAAGTTCAGCACTTTTCCGTCTTTAGACTATTGGATATGTAGTCTATAGATCCTTCATGATGAGTGAATGCTATGTTCATAAATAGATGGACACTTACATTTCCATCTTAAGATGGCGATAATGGTATGTATGGCCTGCAAATTGTAAATTCTGATAAAAATTGTTTTCTATAGGCTGATCAAGCCGGGACAGTTGTTGAAGTTGTAGCAGAAGATGGGAAACCCGTCAGCTTAGATACAGTAAGTTCCCTTCTTGAATGTTTTTGTTATGGAGTATACAAACTTGTTTTCTGCTTCCAACTAAAATCATCTTTGACTTGCCTTGGTGCCTTTGCAGCCTCTATTTGTCATTCAGCCGTAGATAACGCTAACCGGCCGGTCCAGCATCTGTATGATTATTGGTTAAACACTCTTTTAAACTCGTAGACGAAATTTTTTTCTAATTGAGATGAGGTGCTAGATGAAGTCGAAAAAGAAATTGTTATTTATTTAATTATTTTTAACCATTTTGATTTGCACGTTGGGGAATTGTCAGTTGTTTTTTTCCCTTTTGTTTTATATTGCTATAAATTACTTTAGTTTTTTGTCTGACATGAAGTTTTTGTAGGACAAATTTCTCCTATTTTGTGCATTTCTATTTGGACCTTTTATATTTCTCCATGACTAGAATGATGTATTTGAACGTGTATTTTTGGAAATTTTATTACCATTAATAAGAATTTTAAGATGCAGCAAATTTGAACCATACTCAATTGTCTAACCTGAAACTAGTTTGACTTAAGCTAAACTTTACCTAACTTGGTCCGATTTGAAAAGTAATGTGACTAATTGACAATAATCTTAAATATAATCAGATTATACAAAGAATTGAAAAGACTTATAACCAAAAAGTATTTGGTTTTTGGTCATAGGGGTATATTTGTCTTTCACATGTTGCTTGTAATGTATACTTGTATAATGGTGTCGTCATATAGATTCGCCTCAGTCCCAATTTATCCTAGCAATTATGGTGCTTCTAAAGAATATTATCAATCAAAGCACAACTAACATGTGTTTAACGTGTTGGTAATAATCTAATATATATATATAAAGGGGAGTTTTTCCCCGAGTTTTTAGAGAGCCACGTAGGATTTAATTTTCTTAGTGTGTCATGTAGGATTATAAATTTAAGTTGTAGCCAATTAAATAAGAGATTATTAATTTCTTTTACAATTAAATAATTCAAATGACACGTAAGCAAAATTGACGAATGAAATTTTAAAGTTTAAAGTAATTATATACAAAATATTATCTTTTGAGATTATGAATTTTATCTAATATTTTAAAACTAATATCATAACAATTTTAATCGCATAAATATGAAAAATATCTTTTTAAAAAATACTAACAAACCGTGCATCGCACGGGCTTCATCTAGTTCAATATAATAAGGATTCCACTCGATCAATATGCAATCAAGGAACCCAAATTATTCTAAAATTTGAGGTGAACCCACGAATAGGTAATTTAGATTAAGTTGAGCCTACTATATGAAATCAAGGAATCTGAAAATAAATAATAATAATAACAATAATAATAGGGTTTGCTATAGCTAGAGGAGTGGGGGTCCAGATTGTATCTCGGCTCCCCACTAATTTCTTATAAGTTGATTGACTTTGTAGGTTTTTGTTATTTTTCTATAATAATAATAATAATAATAAATAAATAAAAACCTCCTAATATAAGACACACGACAAACAAGTATCTCTACAAGTGTTGGTCATAAATTTTACTTGAATCAAATTTGACCCTATACTAATAATTGGTTTACCACCTTATGATATCAAAGATTTTGAACATATTTGCAAATAAATTATTTGGTTGTTATTTTGGCATAGTAGATTAGACTTTAGTTGGCAACTAAAAATAACTAAATGTTAGGTGATGTATAGGTCTACTAAATAATATAAGCACATTTCTTTTTCAAGTAAAATGAAGTAAAATTGTTGTAAGTTAAAGTGGTGCTAAAAAGTTAGGCAAAACCTGAAGAAATAATGAAATATAGCTATCACTAAACACCATCACAGCTGCAGTCGACAAATTATTTGTGTATTTTTTGACCTTTCACTACCATGAAGAAGTTGTACGGAAAGGGATTTTCTTCTTCTTTTTTTTTTTGGAGGAATAAAATTTATGTCTTTTCGAGCAATCAAATTCAAAGATGAGAATAGATAGCAAGTAATCGAATATCCAACTCACCAAGGACCACTCTAGAAAGATTAAGAAATGTCTCAAACTAATTTGGATTTCAATATTTCTTTTTTTTTTTGTCAACTTTTTTTATATATTGTAGTACATTCAAATCATTTCTTTTTGTCAAAAAAAAAAAAAAAAAAAAATAGAAAAAATCATTTCTTAAATATTTTCCTCCATTTTGAATTAAAGGTAACAGATGTTTGAATTTGCTACTGAGTTAAGATGGTTAAAATAAAAGTTTAAGTAAGTCTACAAACCGATCTGTACAAAAGGAACGTTGATCAGTTTTAAAAGTTTCATCTTAGAATCAATAAGCAAATATAGCAATAGGCCACGAGTCAGTAGGATTATTTACTATTGCGTTTATGACTTCTCATTATAATATGTCATATGTGTTAAATCATACTCCAAATGTAATTGTCTCTAGGTTTATAATGCTCAAAATTCCTTATAAAGTAGTAGCATCGTATTAGTGGTGCAATCTTTTCATTTTCGTTAATTTTCTTTTGAAGGAAAAAGGGGAGCATATAAAACTATCATTCAAATCGAGATCCTCCAAAAAGCTAGGTTTGAAGGAATTATTGAGAACTTATCATAAAAGAATAGGAATTTTTCAAGTTATTGATTAACTTGATTTACCATATCAATAAAGAAACTCTCATACATTATCTCCGTTTAGTAGAATAATCAGTGTTCTCCAGAGAAAATGGTCATCTTATGTTTAAACCCGTTGTAAACCCACTTACGAGTGTCCCACATTAAAAAAAGAGGAGCGATTGTTTCACTTTATAAGGTAGAGAATTACTTATTTACCCCTACTATCACCAATTGGTTTTAGTATGGAATGTTCTTAGCCTTGTTTGTATACCAAACTCTCCTTCTTCTTATTCGAGTTGTCCAAACCCATTTCATATTATCTCAAAATTTAACACCTTACTAGCTAGTCCTTGCCGATACAATAATCTTCCTTAATTTAAAACATAAAATGTAATATAGTGAAACTTTTTTTAAAAGTTAATTGTTGCAACATTTAAGCAAAGAGAGGAGTATTTATATTCTAAATCCATTTGTTTATTTAGGCATGGGAGAAATGACTTAATCATATTAGTTGTTTAACAACTAGAATCATTGACAAATTTGATTGACATATAGCATTGGTTTTATTTGTGCAGTAATGGAAGTTTATTTATTAAAATTAATGGCATATTTTTCGATTGGATTTCACTAAACTATTTTGAATTCAATTGCTCATTAGTACTCATGTTAAGGTTTTTCAATTAATAAATAAGTATAGCTGTTATATCATTAATATATTGAGTACACTATAAGCAAAGTTTAATTTAATTAATAGTTAGGTCATATTCTTGTCACTTCATATTATTATACTTTACCTGTATCTAGACTTAATATAATCCCTCCATCTAAATTAAATGTATTTTTTCACCAAAAAAAAATATTACTTCACCAAAAAAAAAATCACTTTGTCCCTAAATAAACCAAACTTTATTTGTTCTCTTCTTTTAAATATTCGTGTAAGTCACCCAATTTTACATACCTTATTTCCTTATCTATTTGCTTTAAATTATCAATACTTCTATATACTTACTAATATACTAAAGTAATCCCCAGCCCTATCCCCAAAGTACACGTGTCGAGTTTGTATTAAAAAGTTTTCCGCCAAAAATCTTTTTTTTTTTCTCTTTTTTGTTCATGAAAATTAAAAACATTAAAAAAATAAATAAATAAAAAAGAAGAAGAATATGCAACCTAAAAAATAGAGCAACAATAACAACTTAAATAAATAAAATAGAAAACTAAATTAGAAATAAGTACTCTACATTACCGTATCTAATCTATAATAATTTAATAACATAAATAGATACTTCTCAAACTTATAGTAATTTATAAAAATAATTTATTTTCTTGTGAATATCTGAGCATTACTCGGGCAAAAAACTAGTTAAAAATACGTGTAAAAGACAAATAAGACTTTTATTTTGAAACAAAATGGCTGGTATAAATTTCTAGAGAGTCCTTAACATATTTTCATGGATAACATAAGAATACTTGGTATACCATATATAATATTACTATATTAGTTGTAAATATTATCAAAATATACTCCCTTTGTCCTTTGATTTCTGCCCCATTGCCATTTTTTAGGTCAAATTTTGAAAACTTTGACCATAAATTACCGTTAATTTATAAGAAATAATATAATCATGAGTGATATATTTTAATACTATGACATTTTTATAATTTTTACGTGTATGAAAATAAAGATATAGACGTTTTAAAACGCGTCTTGGAGACCGTGCATAGTTAAATGGGACAAAAAAATAGGAACAGGGGGAGTAATTGCTAAGTTACATTTGGTTGGAAGAAATATCCTTCGCTCAACCGCGAAATTTAGTCAAACCAATGCTTCTACGAAGCTTATTAGGCTGCGTTGAGAATGAATGTATGTGTGTGCAGTGTTGGACTTGTGATTGTACGTAGTCCTGGCTACATGCATTGGTGATGGATTGAGGACGGACGACGACGACGGTGAGGAGGAAGGAGAGGGGGGAAGCTCGCCGGAGTTGCAGTTTCATTCATGGTGCCATAAACGGATACATGCATGGAGAAACTTGCTTGAATTGGCTTTGAGAAAAGAGTTTAAATTATAAGGTAGAGAGAAAGAATAGTTGGAGGAATTGACATGGTAGCAAACTAGCAATATAATGGTAGTGGGAGTAGGTAATGGAGATGAAGTCAAATAAAATAAAGAAAAAAAAATCAATTATTATTGTTGTTAAAAACTAGTGTGTACAATGCTAATAGAAATAGGAAAGTTTTGGCTTGTATGTATCATGGAATTTATATATAGTTCCATCAAATTATTTATGACAAAAATATCAAATAATTTTCATTATATAACGTGTCTGTCATACGATTTAAGCAGTCATTCATAAGAGAGAGAAATGTGGAAGGAAGAGATATGGCAGTTCAGTATTGGTGCCAACTAATATAAAATGGAGAGACGAGTTAATTAAGGCAGGGTACAGAAAGGAGATGACATGTCATTTATTAATTGTTGGTGTGTATAAATGATTGGAGAGAGAAATATGTGATCTTCCTTTCTTATTATATTTTGAATTTTTTTGGATAAATCTCATTTGATATACTCTCCTTGTCATCTTGTAATATAATGCTCATTTATATTTTCATGGTCAAAAATTTAAAAAGTTTGACCTAATAATATATGCGAAAATCATAGTCATGTACAATATTTTTAATTCGACTCAATGTGAAGTTTAATTATGCCAGTTTTTTTAATTTAAAATAATTTTTTGTAATTCATACCCCATTTTGATGGTAAAAAAATGCATCTTGAACACCGTATAATACAAAATTGGCACTATATTATAGAATTACAGTAACAATAAGGGCATGTTCTATTTAGCTTAATTGTAGTTCAGCTCTAATAAGTTTAGTTCAAATCCTAATTTCTTTCTCTCATAAACAATTTATTTCACTTCAATTTAGCTCTAATCAGTTCAGCAAATCAAAACAGGTCATAAGTGGATTGGAATTTTTCCTTGAGAGGAGTTGTATTTTGATAGCTATAGTTGTGTGCGTACAAGAAAATTTTCACACAATTCAAATAATCAGGAGTTTCTTTATGTACTAATTAGATATGTTTTATTGTTTATTAGGAGACAATTATTCTATACATATGGCCATATGGGTAAATAATCAAGACTTTCTATTGATTTTGTTAGATTTGTTTTAATGTAAAATTTTATCAAATTTTTATAATTTTATATACATGAGATTAATAGTAAATTAAATAGACATTGTAGACTGTCATGTGCAAAGTCTAGTAGACTAATTAGGTCAAATCACATAGAACCAACGAACCATAATATATGAAGTATATAATAATGCATGATTTGTGCACCCGGGTGCACAATGAGCATGGTTAAATAAAGAACATGTTTAGATTTTCGAAAAGAAACATGCGGGTTTTTGAAAAAGAACATGTTTGTGTTTAACAATGAACATGCATTATTAAAGAACATAAAGACATTACAGAAAGAACGTGACATAAACTTTATTAAAATTTTATGAAAAATTACACATTAAAGGAAAAAATCTTTACCAAAGATATCATTTCCCCAAAAATAGTTTCCTCTCTCTCCAAAAATTCTACTTTCCATAATAATTTTAGTTTTCTCTCTCTAAAGTATTTTCAACTAAAAAAATTCAAGATTTCACTTTCAAATTAAATTTCAAAATTCAAATTAACACAGGTTAAAAGAACACGAGTTATAATGTAAAGAACATATAATTCATACCCGAAGAACAAATTGATCAAAGATAATAAAAAAAATGATATATGATAATTAAAAAAAAAAAAAAGAATTTGTGCATCACTCATACCTCAAAGAAGATACGAGTCAAATTCAAATAACATACTTTATATTATTGAAACCCAAAAAACATGTTTAATCAACATATGTTAAAGAATATAAGTATAAAAGAACACATTATCAAACATATATGGGTATATTCTTCGTCAAATATAAGTATGTTCTTTGTCAAATACGGTATGTTCTTTATCAAACAACATTATGTTTGTTTTTTCAGCCTTTCGGGTGTACCAGCGCACCCGAGTGTACTATCCTATTTTCATGAAGTACATATTAGTCTATATCCAACTCCATAAATTAATTATGCCCTGAGAATAAAAAATAAAAAAAAATACAATCAAATTGCAACTTAATTGAAACCAATTCAAGGATTTATAGACACTACTGAGAACAATAATCAATTCTATTGGAATAATTGCTCCAAATTCTTTTCAAATTTTCTCCATGCATCTTGCATTTTAATTTTTTAATTTTTTAATTTTTTATTTTTTTACATATGCTTAATAATTAAAGGTAAGGATTATAGATGATGGAATAAGTTTGCTATGCTAATTAGAGGAGCTTTACTAGCTCCAAGATTACATAGGGTACAAATAAAACATAAATACAACTTCCTCACAAGAAAACCCCGGCTTGAAAACCCAAGTTTCCTTCGAACATGTTGTAGGAGATACCAAAATTACCCTGTGTTGGCTTTGGATCCCCATTTCTATTGATGTTGGGAAGAGAACAGAAAGGCAAAGAACACGCGGTTGTTGACATACATTAACTCGGGCTCAAAAGACACAAAGAGTTTTTTACATTAGATCAAACATGTAGGAATAAAAGACGACCAAGGCTTAACGACACAATAGGCCCTTGTATCTTGCATTATTCATTCAATAGGCCCTCGATCTCTAGCTTGGAGCAAGAAGATCTGTAGAATTTCATTGGTATACAACTATAACGAAGGAGAGTTTGATCTCATACGAGCGAACTCCTGCATGATTTCATCCTTAAACCAATCGGTACATATGTAGAGTAACCGCCAAATTTATAAAGTTAATCATCCTCTTCTCTTTCTTTAATGATGTGGAATAACTACATTCAATTAATTAACATGTGGGTATTTCCTTTAACAACTTTTAATTTGTGTAGTTGTCCAAGTTCCGACCCTAGTCATCACTTTAATTTTTTTATTTTTATTTTTATTTTATTTTATTTTTGAAGACAATCATCACTTTAATTTGTATAATACTTCATAATGAAAATGATATTCGTATTACTTATCGAATAAATTATAATATTACTAGTATTAGTTAGTCACTTTAGAATAATGAAGTGACCAGCATATTTTTAAGGGAGCATTAATCAAAGTGATAAATTCATCAATTGTGGTATTTGATCACGTATAACGTCAAATCGTCAATTAACATAAGTGATCTAGAGTTTTACAAGTAATGATAATATTAGCAATCAAGAAATCAAATTTTTGGTTGTCATGGATGTGGATCAAACGATCATTACTAGCCATTGATATCAAAATGCGTATTAGCTTATATTTCCTCAGTTTCATATTACTTACAACATACTAGTAGTATTTTGACACGTATTTTAAAAAATAGATATAAGAGTGCAGTGTAAACGATACAATGATCAAAATAACTTTAACAACACAGTAACAACAAATAGCTAGTTTTCATCTTACTTTTGTTTAAATTATTCTGCTAATTTGCAACACCATTGAATTTCTTCATTCCTTAAAATACGTGTCAAAATATTACGTTGCAATTATTGCAAGTAATATGAAAGCCATCAAGGATGTATTATACACCATGTAACAAAAGCTTAATTAATCACAAAAGATTTTGATTAGGTGCTTAATTACTCCTTAATTATTATATACTACCATATAGTTTAAGATTAAAAGCAATACGAACTCTGTTTACGTATTTGACGCTCCCTCCATTCCAATTGCATTAGTCACATTTTTTTTGGTGTGGCTTGTAAGTTAGATTAAAAGTATTAGATAGGTTCGTTTCCCATCTAAAAATTACCAACAATGTTTTAGCCTTTTAGGTTTGAATTTTCACCTTAAAACAAATAAATTTCCAAACTTATTATTGCCGAGAGAATAATATACAATGTCAAAACAAGATTTATTGTAATTTATCGACAACTAATCCTATTTTTCATGGATAGCCCTAACCCTGAGGTTTGGCGAATTGATTTTTACTATTGGTAAGATGTAAGGATCATGGTAGAGGTGATCAAATTCCAAGCCAAGTCGGGCTTAGTAAAAAATAATTAATTCATGTCCAGATCAACAAAATCATGTAATTGTTTATGTCACGACCGACCTTTTCAAGCTAGCTAGGTTTTGGCTATAATACACGTCTCATGTTGTTCAAACCTACACATTAATCGAGTTAGGCCATGAATGATCATCGCTTGCAAAACAGTAAGTGCCATTGGTAAAGCCTAAGGAAGTAGTAAAAAAAGGGTTATGTAAAAATGTTGGGATTTAAGTGAAAAAACTGAGAGATGGTTAATTGCTTAAGTCGTTGACGTACTATCCTACAAGATCTTGAGCTAGATATACACTAATGACATTTGTCTAAGATGGTGTTTAGACTATCACGTAAGCTATATCTTGCATTGTTAGGCATAACGCAAACCCAATCATATCAAATAGTAGAATTAAAATAAAATACAAACAAAAATAATTAATTAAAGGCCCAAATGTAAGCTGTTAATATGAAAATTAGCCAAACAATCAAGTGATGTAGAGTATAAAATATAAATTTCTACTACGAACACGACAAGTAGGTAGAACAGTCCAGTCGTTCAACCAAAAAAATTTCCAGAATCATGTGAAATATCTATTTCTTCAATTCTAACAAGGTTGCAAATAAGAGATTCTGTCAACGTAACCCTTTACATTTTTTTTTAAACTAATGTAATATCTTCTTAATTAATTGGGTCAAAGAATTCAAATTTTGTTTAATTGATTTTACCTATAGTTTAATCTAGTTCATGACGCATGATTGTATAAATAATACACTTGTAATTATGTACCCAAAAAATGACATAAACCAAGTAAGAACTCAAGAAATTATGCAAGAAAGTTAAATTAATAAAGAAATATTTATATACCTACCAAATAAGAAATACAAATATAAAAAACTACTATTAATTGAGGGCATGTGATAATGTTGATTACTTGCTAAGCAACCCATATACCATGCACGGAGTAGCTAGCCTTTGTGAAGTTGATGTTAGGCAACCAGCCAACCATGGTCTATGTTTTTATTTTATTTTCATAGAAAAATACATTATACCAAGTATTTTTATGAACTTTTTATGGGTTTGTAGTAACGAGTTTCTTCAAGAACCACTAATGTCTAATGCAATAGTGCTAGAAACCAAGATTCATTAATTTGAAAGCTAGCTATCTAACTACTCTATACCAACCAAAATATATAATATTGAATAATTTGTACATATACATACTTTCTTTGGCTCATACAGTCATACCATATAGCTTTTAGTCAACTTATTTGAAACACATTCTAATAAACAAGAGATTGATAGAGGAT
Organism: Chenopodium album; assembly: GCF_948465745.1. Taxonomy (NCBI): domain Eukaryota; kingdom Viridiplantae; phylum Streptophyta; class Magnoliopsida; order Caryophyllales; family Amaranthaceae; genus Chenopodium; species Chenopodium album. The sequence goes on from NC_137849.1 coordinate 40,071,384, forward strand.
AACTGAATATATTGGTCTAAGTTAATGAGATATATTGATATTACATAAGGGTGATGATGAAACAACATCTCTCAAGGTTTATCGATATAATTAAACATATTCACAAGCTACTGGAGGGCCAAATAAACTAAATATACCTTACTATCAACATCATATCGCATCTTATGCTTGACTCTACCCTTGTCGTACCACTGTTTCGCGTCCATTATAGATTCTATAACTATTGCATGTCTTGTGTCAAGGTAAACAAAATGAGAAGACAAGGGGTTGAAACTCGAAAGGGGAGTGGGATGGAAATCAATTTTTATAAATTTTTAAACAAAAAAAAAAAAACAAAAATTACTCCGTACCAATTAATTTGAATGTGATAGTGCCTCCTTTAACAATGTTCTTACATATTCTATAATTGAGTGAACATAATTATAATTAAGATAACTATTTTTCATTACATCCTTTAATAGTTCACAATCCGTAAGAAAATTAGAGACATACATAAACTCAGCTCAAAAAAGGTGGTAAATTATTAAAGCTATTCACCATATACTTTCTCTATTTTTTAATAGTTGCAACACACCTTTTATCACGCTTTTCGAGAAGGTAATTAGACTAGGTAAACGAATTAATTAAGCTATGAAATTTTAACCGTAGCAACTTATCCCTTTCTTCTTATCGGTGGTAAAAATTTGTGATTTAATTTATCCGTTTACTTAGTCTAGTATCTCCCTTAAAATGCGTGTTAAAGAGGTGTGTTGCAAGTAAATAAAAACAGAGAAAGTATAAGTTAAGGCAATAAAAACCTAATTTATGAATAAAAGTAAAAACCAAACACAAAATACAAGAGGGAATATTGAAAAAAAAGATGTTGAAAAAGGTAATGAGTGCATGAAATAGTGACCATAGAAGCAAAACCTTGCTTTCATTCCATATAATAATTAGCATCAATTAATTATGTTCACTTTTTTCCCTTCTTTAAAATTTCACTTTTAGGTAAAGGATAGCTTACCCATATAAACCCATCCTTGTTTAATGCCCATAACTTTTATCATATTTTCATGTTTGCGTGCTACAATGCTAGTGTTTTAAATTAATAAATAAAACCAATTAATATAATAAATAAATAATTATAATAATATTAATGTTTATTGGCATTGGATACATTGGGCCCTTTCATATACCACAAAAATGAGTAATCGTAGTACATCCTTTTCGTAGTTTTCTTGCTTTCACACTCCACTAACTAGTTCGCCAACCAACCCCCCATCCTCCCCCTTCTTCCTTTCTTTCTCTCTCCTTGTTTGAGTTTGACTACTTCACCCCCCATTACCCAACTGCTGCTTATTCTTCCTCACCTCACTTTTTTTATTATTATTGTGTTATTCATTTTTTTCGATATTTAAAAGTATACTTCGTAATATAAACATTGGTATGACATATAACTGGTACGGATTGTAAAGATCACGTACCAGCTATGCTTATACAAGTTACAGTTTTTAAAAGTGGTGACTCCTTTATACTTTCTCTTAAGTAAGTGAACATACAACTATACAGAGATACTAATAGCCTAATAGGCTAGTAGAGTCATCCTCCATTGTCCAAACCATACTTTCGAAATTTAAAAAAATATATAATCGAAAAATAAAATATAGAGAAAGAGAAACACAAACCCCACCTATCCCCTTCAATCCCTAAAAGGATCTTCTTCCCAAGCTCAAACGTAAGCTACTTCCATTTTTCCTCTCTTTTTTTCAATTTTTCTACAATTTTTATTTCCTCTTTAACAAAAAGTTCCTCATTAAATATCACCTTTCCTCTTTTCTCTCTCCTTTTCTTCTCCTCTCCCCAAAAAATAAACCCTAATCATTCTTCTCATGAGAACATAGAGCTGGTAGCTCAGCTACATAGAGAGTACCCAAAAATCCCTTGTTTTTTCATTCTTGTTCCTTTTTAATTAGCTATTGCAGTGCACTATTTCTAAAAACAGTAATTCAATCTTTTATCTCAAATGTAAGAAGAGAAAAAGTAAGAAAAAGAGATCAAAGATATCCAATCTTTTAAGATTTTGGCCTGGGCCTCCAAAATCTTCCAAATCTTCTTCTCTAGATCGATCTCGCTTCTCCGTCATGGAATCGGGGAATAGTAGTAGCATGCAATCATCGAGTGGTGGCGATGATCAAGAATATGAATCCGGCGGAGTATTATCAGGAGGTAATTACTTTTTGAGTAATACTAGTAGTAGTACTACTAATAACACCCTACCTTCATCTTCTCATTTTAACAATAGTCATAATCTTTCTATGTTTGTGTTATCTCCTAACAATCAAATACCACCTCCTCCGCCACCACTTCAGCCATCTTCAGCACATGTTAGTTACTTGGACTCTTTTGATACCCAAACTAATTATCAGAACTTGATGTTCGGGTGGTCCGCTAATAACCAATTCTCTACCTTGCCCGATCCTAACCCACATCCTCCTCCACCTCCACCTCCTCCTCCTCCTCCTCCTTCGATGCCGAATCAAAGTTGCACCACTACCCCTAATACCACCCACCTTCCGCCTCCAAGGTCAGTACCCTCACAAGCTATGTCAACACATCAACAAACCGCCACTGCTGGTGCTACTGGTAAGAACCCGAGGAAGCGAACTCGAGCGTCAAGAAGAGCGCCAACCACGGTACTAACGACGGATACGACTAATTTCCGAGCGATGGTTCAAGAGTTCACTGGCATTCCGTCATCTCCATTCTCAGCAGCAGCATCACCTCTTATATCTCGAAGACTCACCGATCTTCTATCCGGGTCAAGTTCAGGTTCGGGCGGAGCTAGGTCGGGTCTACCACATCCGATGTCGAGTTCACTCGAACGTCTCCTTGCTGGTTACAACAACAACAACAACAATAATTACCCATTTAGACCCTTACCTCAAAAACCAAATACTAATACAAATATAAATAGTACAATATCCAACAATACAACTAATAATCATCATTCGTCATTTCAGTCTCTTCTGCAATCAGCCTCAGCAGCTAACCCCCCACCACCACCACCCGTTATGTTCCCGGACCTTGGTGGGGTGCTTGGGAATCATGATCAAACCATGTTCGGGTTCGCGCCGATGCGATTACCATCGGATACCACGGGTGGTGGTAGTGGTGGTTGGAGAGGTGGTAGAGAACAACCACAACAACAACAACAACAAGGTGATGATGATGGGAATATGAGAGGTGCAATGAGTCAGCAACACCAAACCACGGGTGCTGAAAAGAGTAATAATAATAATAATAATAATAATAATAATAATAATAATGTTAGTAATCAGCAAATGGGGGGGTCGATTAGTGGGGGTGGGACTTCCAATTATAATGTGAATATCAATTGTTCAAGAGATAAAGCCTTAGACAATGCTACCCAAGGTACGTTGGGTGATTTTCTTGGTTAATTTTTTTTCAATTTTCTACTTTTTTTTTTTAATTATTTTATATTGTTACATACCAAATTTTATATAGATTAAGATCGAATTATATAGTCCTAGGAATGAATACAAGAAATGAAGAATTTTGGGCTGGGAAAAAAAAGAAAAAAAAAAAGGAGGGTGGATTAGATAATTGATTAGTTTTGTTGTTATAATTATAGTTGTAATCATAGTACTAGATCAGACAATCTAAGGTTGAATATCAACCACGCACATTATTATAATTATCATATCATCTTTTTTTCTCTCTCCTTTTTTTTTTAATTATTATTTCTATCTTAATTATGTTAATCAGAGGTGAAATTATTATATGCACATTTGAATGGTACTTTTTGTTCATAATTTTGGATCAATTTGTTTTCATTGCATAAATCATTATTACAATTGATGACTTTAATTACGCGTCCAATAGAAACTGTCTTTAGTACTAATACAAGAACTAAAGTTAAGGTTAAATGAATCTATTTCTCCTTATCTTTCTTTACAACCGAATTTGAGAGTTGTTGTAATTGCCATTAAAAATAAAGTAGTATTAAGTCCGCTTAGAATGGTTTAGTACAACCAATAATAATAACGAATGTGACGACTGAATCCAAACGAAAGGTTGTATGTCACTGAATGGCAAATTTAGCAAGAAAATTAAGTGTGGTAATTGAATTAAGTCGGTGATTTTATGGCACTAAAAAATGAATTAGTGTACTCATTTTGTTCCTTTGTAGTTGCTTTGAAAGTTCCTTTTTTTTTTTTTTTTTTTTTTTTTTCTCTCCTTATATATTTATATTTATAATATGATTTGTCGTTTTGGAAAATCATTTAAATTAATTAGGCAGTAGTACTGCGTTATAGTGCGGATCAAATCCAATGTGAAATAGTAAAAGTCCATGATTAAGGAGGCAAAAAATAATGTAAAATGCATGGGAAACATTGATATAGTATAGTTGGCTTTTGTATTAATTTTACAACATTATTTTCATTTGTTATTTGTTTCCACCATAATTATTGTGTGCTCATATGCATTGCACCATTTTTTCATTTGCATGGAATTGCCTTACCACTAAAATGATTATCACACTATTTTTAAATAAGTTAATAAAAAAATATCCTAAACGTGCTGAAAGGTGTGTACAAAAAAGTATTTTCCTATTTCAAGTCCTTTTTTTGGTAGATTTGAAAAAAGTTTTTTTTTTTAATTATTATTTTTTAATTAATATATTGGGAATGTGAATTATGAGTTTTATATTTGTACAATGATGATAAATAGAGTGTATGATAATATATAGTCATCATTATGTTATTAGTCCTTAATCCTTATTACTCAATTTCACTAGTTAGGTTATACTTGGTAAAAATTTATTTTTATTTTTTTTAATGGACAGCTTGGTCATATAATGAGAGCATAAAAACATTTATTCCTCAATAAAATTGTGTGCAAAAAAGGAGGAATTATTTCACAGATCCATGCTCATGAATGTTAAAACTTGAAGATGAAAATTATTATGCAATTGATTAACTTGATCGATTGAGAGAGAACATGTAAGTTTTGAAGTGAGCTTCCGTTACCAATAATTATTAAACAAGTACGGAGTAATTTTTGTGTGAGATAGGTGTATGGTGTGACGTGTATGCTTTCTTATAAGGAATGGAGTGACTTTAAAAACGATACTCCATCCCTATTTAATTTCAAAGGAACATTGGCGACTTTATTGAAAAATTTAAGCTTCTTCTACCATCGTATTTCATATGAGATCTAAAATTTGCCTCCTATATTCTTTTCTAACCATACTTTTTATGTCACTCTTTAATTTTCTATTTTTTTTAAGGTAATAGATATTCAAGCTAGACTCTTGTGAAAGTTTGAAAAGTATAAGAGTGTGTCTGCTTGAATCGCGTGGTTATATTTTTTGAAAGAATGTTACGGCTTTATTTGGAATTTATTAGTTAGTTGTTCACTAGATCACTAGTTCAGTTTGCTTACTTAATTTGACCAGCTACTAGTATTTCTAATTCATTGGTTGTAATATTTGCATATAAATATGATGTTTAGTGAGCTTACTTATCAAATTTTGGTGCAAACTACAGAGTAACAATCTTTGGATAAAAATAACGGTACGAAAGGTGTATATATAATAATGGTGTTCTAGTTTGTTTTTTCTTTTTCATTGAAATAGCTGGCTTTAAGCCAATGGATTAAAATGTTTGAGTTTGCTAGCTGCATGAAAGGCCAAATTAAAATTTTAGTAGTTAACAAAACCTTAGCAAATTAAAGTCATTTAAAACAACAAGGTTTAATGGTTTATTGTAAAAAGCGTACATCAATAAATCACCTTAAAAGAATCCTCAAAGATGAAATATATATAATTACATAAAAAAATACCCTACGTACATAGGAAAATATTAATATGATTATAATACTTTGTATGTTCAACTAAATGACCACTATCTGTCGAGTATCGATTCATGGACACAGATTCTCTAATCCAAATGTAGAAAGATATATGAAGCACAACATACCTGATATGATAACACAAACAACATCCATAATTCTTTTAGAGCAATGAATTAAAATCCATCAAAGTAGACAGATAGCTGTCAATATAGTAGCAGGTGAGATGATTGACTATAAAGAATAAAAATGGGTATGTAATGTAAAGTCTAATTGGCTCGATCCAAGCACATGTTTTGGACTGCAACTTCTCTACAGATGACTGCCAGTTACCCTAGCAAAGATGCCAACAAAAATTTTAGTATTATTCATCTGTATTTCTATCAGTACTATATATACTATATCCCCGGATTTTCTTATTTTGCTTTTGACTTGCTTCTTTTGTTTAACTTTTTGTTTGACCAGTTTAATGTAAATGGAATTTTTGTGTATTTTTGGAATTTTTGTATTTGTACCTTTACAAATGTTTGTAACGTTCTTAAATAAGCCTTCTTAAATAATGCTACAAAAGTGGAGTAAACATATGGAAGGATCAAAGGAGTACAAATGGATACTTCTATAAGTGCAAATAATTAATTTAATATTTTTTTGACAAAAAAGTGCAAATATTTATGATATTGAAGAAATTGAATGAGAAATTTGTTTTCATTAAGCCTGTCCAAATATATAACTAAAATGAGATTTTATTTCAAGAAGCACACTTGTGTATTTAGAGTAATCCATCATTTGTCGAATTTTAGGTGAAATAAATAGCTCGTTTTCATGCATGGTTAGGGTTCGACACACTATGGAGTATATATTATATTATGAGAAGGGGATGAGGGTAATTATATACAAAGTAGTTGCAAGGACAAACATAAATACAATTCTCCCATGAATATGATGATTATTGAATTTATATTGAGTAATGAACACATTATTTAACTTGTAATCATATATGTTAAAATAGAATGCACCAATATATTGAATGCACCAATATAACTTGAAAAAAGTAGTTTAGCCCTTAGGTAAGGGAAAACCAAAAAAAGAAGGAAAAAAAAAAAAAAAGGGGGGGGGGGGGAGTTGAATTACATATCATACAAAAAAGAAAGAGATTATTTCTTAAAAACGATACATGAGTCACCATGACTTCATTTGTGTGCTAATTAAGAGCTATGGCTACTAACTAACGTGTATAAGCCTTTAACTATTGCAAAGTTCCTCGCTTTTTTTTTTTTTATCTTTTTGGACAAGATGAAAAGTTCCTAGCTAGCTAATTAAGCAATAAGAACACAATTATCAATAGTCATGATTAATCAATCTAGATATTGATCCTAATTATTATTGTCAAAACTAGAATGATTAGTCGGCATGTGTTCTAAATTCTGCACAATGCACTCATCAAACTGCAGCAAGATTTGACTGCCAAGGTACGGTTTAACTAGAATAAAAAGAAAAGTATTTCTAAGAGTTTAAAATAATTATTCAATTAATTGATTGCTTTGTAACATATTTGAAAAAAATAAAATAAAACTAACTTAAACTAGTGGAAAAGTTTTACACTTTTACTCCGTATCTAATTAGATAAAGGAGAATGACCTAACTATATTTCAATTGTTACGAATATTTTTGTCTAATATTTACGAACTTAATATATTTAAAAGTATGTGGAGAGGCAAGGGGATTCTCACCTCCAAGTATTCTCAACTGGTAGAATTTAAATCCCCACACTTTCAAGATCTGAGATAAGATTTTTAATTTTTTTTATCAAGGGAGACATGCATGATTTTCCAAGGCACTCTAGATTAATTTTGAGAATTACTTTTCTTTATTTTTAGTGAATTTCCTTAATTAAATTCTTGTTTATTTGAAATTTCTGTAATTATCTTGAGTGAATAATTATCCCTATTATGAGATAGAAAAAGATGGATGATATGATAGAGGATTAGAGGTACAAAAGAAGAAAAGAAAGAGACACGAAAAAAATCTGAAGTTGGGAAAAAATGTAGAGCATAGTCACAAAAATGTGATGATTAAAAAAGAGGGTGATAAGGAGTGAGAGTGTCAAAACCATATGAATAGGCAATATAGCCAGAAGAAATGATTAGCCATGAGATTTTGCGAGGATACGCTAACCTATTGTGTCTCTGTCTCCCATCCCCCACCCCCCCCTCTCTAGATACATTATATTGTGCTATAGCTAGATGCTCTCTTTGTCCAATTAATTCAATTTTTATGGAATATTTTGTCCCCATATCAAAGCTAGGTGTTTGGCTAATGACTTTTAGTTGGCTTTTTAATTGATTTTTGGCTAAAATACAAGGAAGTATTTGAAAAATAGTTTTATATCCGACTTTTGGCTTTTTAATTTGGTCTAACAGTCAAATAAATAGATGTGGTTGTTAATTGGCTTTTAAATTGGTTTTTCAGCTAAAAGCTAAAAAAATATTAAAAATGGCTTTTTCTACTGATTTTCTGATTGTTGACCCACTTTTTGACTAATAAACAGCTAGTTGTCATAGCTAATTTTGTCAAACACTTTTATAATATAAATAGATGGCTTAAACAATTCATCAACTTAAAAACTCAATCCATACATCTAATACTTCACGCTGTCAAAAGCCAACCATCAATTGCCAAACAACAGTACCCCAAAATAATATGGTAGTCTAGCTTTTAACATTGACCTTTGGCTAATCACTTTTAAAATAATCTTTTTATCTCTACTTATCACTAATTACAAGTAATAATTATAATTATAAATCAATAATTAGCAACGACTTTGTGGGCTTCATGCTCCAATAAACACAGTCAAACTTGACATAATTGCTAATATACTGATTTGACCATTGATACATATTACTCCATATATTGTATTAATATGGAAATTTAGCAAGACAAACTCATATAGTCACGCTTAATTAGTGACCAAAATATACGTATTTCCAACTTTAACATGTGATCTCAATGTACTTTAAAACACAAAACCCTAGTATGGAGCATTGGATACATGTATAATGTAATTAGTAACAATTTATATAATCATCAGCTTAGGGTTTGAGAAAGTAAGACCTGTTCATATTTACTTAATTTCAGTTCAGTTCAGCTCTAATCAGTCCTGTTCAGTTCAGTTCAGCTCCTAACTTCCCTCTCTCAAAAAAAATTCAGTTCAGTTCAGTTCAGTTCAACTCAGTTCAGTAAATGTGAACAGGCCCAGTTGTAAGATTAAAAAAAATAAAATAGTAAGAAAAGGGTTATTATATCGATTATATTTAAATACTTTTAATAATACCCATAAGTCTGTAACCATACTCAATAGCATAATTATCAGATCGAGTATCCCACTTTGAACAGTCCATTACACTATGTATAGAGCATGGATGGCTAGTTTTGTGTGTTGTGACTTGTCATATAATGTACTTAGGGTTCTCACTTCTCCATAAGACATAACTCACTTTTGGAATTACAATGATAGTTAAGTTGCTCCTTCCCTAGAGAATAAAATCATGATCTTTTTTTTTTTTTTTTTTAACAGGCAATCATAGTTCTGGATTTCTTCTACATTCTCTATCTCTACTTTCTTTTTTAAGTTTTCTATATTACTCGTATCTCATTTGCATCGTACAAAAACTATTCCAAAATAAAATAGAATTAAAAAACAAATGCACGAAAAGTTGTGCGTATGTGCTTGATTGTTACGCGACAATTAAAAGCTTGTGTGCTTGATAGTTACACACTTATACGGCAATTAAAAGATTTTTTGTTTAAAATAATTGAGGGCCAAAAGACAAACCTTTTAATATTATTGTTGATATTTCTAATTGTTTGCTAACACGTTTTTAAAGGGAGGGGATTACTTATATATTTAGCCGACAACTAATATATAATGACATCTATTATTTCTTATTAATTAAGGTACAAGTACATGCAAGTCATTTGCTAGCTGCTACTAATTGGTCATGTAATAAGTCATGTTACATGCAAGATTGTATATGATAGTCTTGAACTCAGATATGTCTTAGATGCTTAATATTATCTCAAAGCAACCAGAAGCGTAGAGAAATTGATCTTCTTTACGCTATACGTAGAACTTGTACGGAGCAATAAGAATCAAAAGATGTCAAAATGGATAAAATTAAATGAGGAACTTTGTTAAAGAAATTCCTTATCATTTTAAGCTTTGACCATTAATAGATGTCAAAATGATAAGGATTTTCTTAAAATGTTACTACGTATTATCTTTATTTATCTAAACTAATTACTTTGATCCGTTAAAAAAATAAACTAATTACTCCGTAAAACCTACGAAAGCATAATGTTATTGCTAGATTAGCAACGGTGTTGACCTTTAAACCGCATGCATAATGCTTTGATGAATTTACTACGGAGTACTATTGATAGTCTCAAACTAATTTAACTTTGACAATTAAAGTTCTTTTTTTTTTTTGAAAGATGACAATTAAAGTTCTTAATTACACAACAATTAGCTTATTCTAAATTATGACGTCATATTAGCATGACACAAAAGTAAATTACGCAAAATCTGACGTACTGAGTGACGTCATGATAGGTTTAAACCATGGGCGTCCAATTATATTCGCCGCTTTTCTTAACTTTGGTGGTATAAATAAAATAACGTGGAAATGAAGGTTTTTATTCATCAAACTCAAATAACTATTTGAGAAATACTCCGTAATAATCAATGACCCGTTAAATGTTTTTTTTGTGAGTTTGTGACTTTAGCTTCGGTTGTGTCATCCATTAACCTTTTTTTTTTTTTTTAAAAGGTTTAAGGGAGACTTTTTTTTTTTTTTAAAAAGTAAGATGAAAAACCCTACTAAACGGCACCTCTTACAGGTTTAGCCAGCTCATCCCCGCAGGTCGACGTTTGAGAGTAGAGGGGAGCTAGAAGTAAGGGAATCCCCTACTTCCAAGCATTTTGTAGTTGGTGGGGTTTAAATTTGTGACCTCAAAATCATAAGGTGAGTTCCCCACCAATTCCACCAAGCTTTGCTCGAGTAACGGAGACTTGTATAGTTGTATATATATATATATATATATATATATATATATATATATATATATATATATATATATATATATATATATATATATATATATATATATATATATATATATATATATATGTGTGACATCTTGTTTAAGTTCAATATGTATTGGAGGTTGACATATCTTGATTACTTGTTACGGAGTATATAGAAACTTTTTAATGAGACGTCTAATAATGTACGAAGTAATATATTATGAATAATTATACTTCATTGTTTTATGAGACAAGTATCTATCAAACAATTGATTTGTATGTTACCAATCATTTTAGAAATATTCAACTTAAAGAGATAAATGATTAAATGATAAACTGTTAAATTTTGTAAGGTTTTTTATGGCCCAAGAAGACAATTATAATTATTAAGGCATTAATTTGAGTCTCTAAGTCCATTGTCCATAAGACATACACGAGCACTAAGCTACCTTCGCATGGGATTAATTTTAACAAAAATCATACAATATGTTTTATCAACAAGATATTACTTAATCGACTACTCGTACTCCAAAAATGTAAAGCTTAATAGAGTATAAATACAGTCATGGACATACTTTAAGCATTATATAATCTAAAACTTTTTAGTTGAGCTACTGTTTTGATGTAGTATATTAGTATCAAGCTAAGAATTTACGTGATGTGAAGGTCATGGGCTCATGGCTTCATTTCTCATTCATACCCTTCCTTTTAAAATAAAATATTTATCGTTAAATACAGGAAGGTAGTATGTGTCGCATTCACATTCAGTCCTATATCACTCTTATGTAGTTATGTGTGATGATTGTGATAGAAAATAAATACAGAGTAAAACCTAACATAATACAGAATATAAAATCCTAGGTATATAAATTTAATCTTGGGTTTTAACTATCAGTTTATCATAATTTGATGTTGGACAATTTAGGAACAAGAGAGCGGAATTCAAGGAATAGAAGTGCCACATAGGTTGACAGGATGAGGTTTGCCACGTGGAGAGAGGGTAGGGGATGGTGCTCCATTTTCTTTCATTATTATTACTTTCCAATCTTCGATTAATTGCTAATGCAAAACCAACCCCTAACCCCTCGAGGACCCCCTTTTAAGTTTTAAATACACTTAACATAATATCATCATGCTACACCATATAAAGTATTTGAACATTTTATATTTGAACATAAGGAGATTCGAACCGCGAACCACCACTTGTAACAAAATTAACTTTTCAACCATTTAAGCCAATTATCAAGAAAACAAAAGGATAGGTAGGCATAAAGGCATTGTCCGCATTAATGATTTAATGCGGGTATTAAATTACCTTGACAATTTGACTTTTTATTCCCTATTACAAAAACAAAAAAAAAAAAAAAAAAAAAAAAAGTTTGCTTACACAAAGACAATTGCAAAATACAAAATCCATAAAAAAAAAGTTACTTCCACTGTACAATTACAAAAGTAGCAACTCGGGCAACACTCAGGCTACTCACTAATTATTATTTATAATCAAGCTTGTTTAATATAGTTGATAAGGATACACACTCAATTTATGACCTTGACTTGAAGTTATGATACCTGGAATTGTCCTCGATCTACTTCCAAGTATTTGGTACGTTAGGAATACCCTCTCTACGTACGTTGTTTGAAATACAAGTTAGAGAAGAATATGATAGAATTATGTATTAATAGATTAGATTGTATGAGTAATTAAACAATAAAATATACGAGTAACTTTATTAAAGAGCCGATAATGGGCTTCTAGCAATATGGTTTCAATACCATTCGATCGACTAGAGTTAAGATGTTTAGCCAATAATTTTCTATCAAAATATAGAGGAAGAATACTTCCTTTTCTTATTAATCATTTTACCGTGCATTGGAGTTGAATTGAATTCGAATAGAAGGTAAAATGATAATGGGCGTTTGACAATTATTGCTTAGCTTGATGGCTGTTTTATTTGTGTATTAGTTTGACTAGTTGCTTGTATTTGTTGTTGATATTAGTTGTTTGACTATTGACTTATAAATGTATTTAGTGAAATCAATTACTATACTTGTTTTTATTGTTGGCTGTTTAATGCTAAATGAGGGGGGGGGGGGGGGGGGGGGGGGGGGGAAGCTAGCTAATGTCCATTAATAATAAAACCAACTTTTTACTTATAGCTAAAAGGTTAAGGTTTTTGTTATCTAAAAGCTAAATCATTTATCACATATATTTTTGTTGTTTGACCACATTGTCAAAGTTAAAAGTAAATAAAAAGGGCATCCAAAATGCGTTTACGAAACATCCTTAATGATGCATGTGCGTCTGAATATTTAAAATAAGAACATGTATATACTTGGTGAATAAAACATTAGGTTAGATTTGAAAACTTTATTTGAAGACAAAATTTAGAAGAAATGAAAAATGTTATTTATGGACGACAGAAGTATGATTCACGTAAATAAAGTTGTAATTCTTTGTCATCCACATAAGTAGTTTAACCCATGTATTAGGCTATGTATAGTTAATCTAAGCAAATTTCAATTTATTTTAGAAATTATTACATCAAATTAGGTTTTTCGTTTGCTTTTACTTATCTCTAGTTTTGTAATTAAATAAATCATGAAAATTTCATATTTAGAAAAATACATACGATTGACATTTAGAATAGATCGGATGTTAGATCATGATCGACCAACTTCACTCTATATTAATATGATATTATTATTATCTACTTTGTGTCTATTTCGAACATTTTATTTTACACACCTTCTCAAAAAGTCAAAAGGGCTTATATCAATGGAGTAGATGAACACTTTTATAAGAATTAACTTATTCTTTGCATGTAAGGAACTAAGGATCACATATTTCATGGCTTCCCCTATAGCGAAACTATCTTACGTTGCTACAACACTACATAAGACTTGTACTCAACACCATCCAGTCACACCATTCTACATTTCTACACCTGCGTGTTCTAGTACAAAGCCACCTATTGGGTTCCGTGTTTAATGCCCTTGTCCTAACCAAGCCATCAACTCTTGTACCGGTTGTTTCGCTTTGGGCCTATCCCACACGGATTATTTTTGGGCACCATTCCAAAAACCTCATACTAATGGAGTAGGTAGACAATTATATGGAGTAGACAAATAAACACTTCCTTTATCTTTCATACGTGGGACTTAGATTGCATATCTTAACGCCAAACCGCAACAAAATCGGTTTAAATTGCACACAAAGTTATCAAGAACATGATGTAGATCTAATACAGTAATAGTGTAATACATTATACATACCAGACTTATATTTGTAGCCCTATTTAATTTAGCCCGTCTAAATTTATGCATTAACAAGCGTGTCGATTAGTACAATCACACCTTTACTACTCCGTAGTGTTAACAAGACTAAAAACCGAGAGAACACATATGGTTGCTTGGTTGGGATTTCAGTAATCGGCACCCGCTGAATCTCTGCATCTCAGAGCAAGAAATAGCCTTAAGGTCCGAGCAAGTCTACTCATTTAAAAGAATTTTTTTTTTTAGCATTTTGATTCAATTTAATTGCTACTGAAATTATAATACTCTGATTAACATTTCTAATCTCTGATTTTTTTTGAATAAACCCCAGATGTTGAATCATTGGTCAATCTTGTTGTTATTGGTAATTTCATGCTGTATTCGGGTTTCTTATGCTAGTGCTGGTGATGCCGATCCACTTTACAGGTACCCATAAACTTAAATTTTTTTTTTTCTGTTAATCTCAATCTGCAATTTTTATTTGGATTAATATCTGCATAATTATGCAATTGAAACCCTTTAATCGGGATAAATGATTTTTTGATTAAGGTATTAGAATAGTTGTAATGTTGATATAGTTCTCGCTATTGCAATTTTCTGGTTATTGTGATGCAACTTACAGATGATGCGATTGAAAAATTCCAACTTTGTGTTGAAATTTGTAGAATTGAAAAAGAAACTTGGGAGTATGAGATAGAGATCCTATCACTTTGATAATGCTCGTTGTTTTTGTCGGCTTCACTTGAAAACTAGAAATGGGTTATCAACTTGTAGTTGATTGATTTATGTTATTCTTGTGTGAAGTGCGTTCTCTTTCACTTCCTTTGACAATGTTTTCTTGGTGAACCGTTTGTAACTTTGATCAAATCTCTGAATTATGTAATGTTCAACTTAATAATGATGGTTTGTGAAGATAAAGGTAATACAGGATTTTTGGGGTGGTAGTGCTGGTAATGGGTAATTGAGGTGCTTGGTTCTTCTTTTGCTAGGGGTTTATTGTGTGGGATAAGGAAGAAACTAGGTCAAATGGGCGATATTATGAAGTAGGGTTATTGTGGGAGGAGTAAGAGCTAAGAGGGCCTTGATTTTAGTTTGAATGTTTTAGTGAGAAAATGGTTGAAGTTCAGGTTTGTGCTTTTAGTGTTTTAGATATTGGCGAGGGTGAATGTGGCTCTTGGTTGAGTTTGTCTAAAGATGGGGATGGTAATTCTGGTAGGTTGGTTGGTTTTTGGGAGATAGTAGTCTAGGGCTTCTGAATCCTCATGATAAGCCCCTTAGGACCACAATAAAGTTTGAGGGTGACGTGCTATATAAAGTGGTGGGTGAGGAGGTGCATAAGATGTATTATTTATAGTGGCTTTGTGGCGGAACATAAGTTCTACGATTGTGATTACTTGTTGTTTGACATATTGTGTGAAGTACAGAATTATATGTGTGCAAAGCTCTATAAAATGCGCTTTAGGGCCCATCAGGACACCTCAATAATTACATTGATTAGTAAAATTCAGGGTTCTGATAATTTGAAACAAGCTTATTTATACAAGTAATAAGTTGAACTAAGGAAGCAGTGCAGTTTCGTACCTTATTTATACAAGTAATAACTTGTACTAAGGAAGTAGAGGCTCAGAATGTTAGTTTTCATAGTCAGGTTTCCTTTTTTGATGACTCTAGTACTAAGGCTATTGTGTGGATAACACTGGAGATAAAGCTGTAAAGGTAAGAGAGGAAGCATCAAATTAATCCATTTATCTAATCTAGAGTTTCTGGAAATCTTGGGACTGATTCTTTCTATGATAGTGATGGTTCTCTTTGTATGAAGTGGGTGATTGCTTTATTGTTTACTGTTGGAAAAACTAAGAATCATACATGCCTCTGGAACACAATTGGTGACAATAATTCTGTAGTCAAGTTTCATGTGCAATTATTTTGGATTTTCCTTTAATTGTAGACTTGTAGCCTGTATGCTTTTATGTTTTTTTCTTCTCTTATCTGGAATGTTGCATGTCCTATGTGTATTTTCATCAGCCTTATCTTTTGGGCTTGTTTGCAGGTCTTGTGTGAATCAGTGCATAAGCAGTGGGTGTATTGGTGAGAAATGCTTTCCACAATGCAATTCTTCTTCAGATGGTGGTTCAGTCCACAATCCATGGTACATGCAAGAGCCTCTTTACTTGAAATGGAAACAATCTGATTGCCTCAACGATTGCCGCTACTATTGCATGATTGACAGAGAAAGAGAAAGACAATCACTTGGTCTTGAACCTGTTAAATATCATGGAAAATGGCCTTTCACACGTGTACTGGGACTTCAGGTTTGTCATACACTCATACTGTTAAGTTTGTAGATAATCTTTGTATAAATTGTGCACTCAGCAAACCTGCTTGATCAACAAAAATTCTGGTCAGAACTTGATTTTCCTCATTTATGTCTGGCTTATCCATTGTCAGCAGTTTATTTTTGCAGGAACCTGTTTCAGTGGCGCTATCTATCCTCAATCTCTTAATGCATTTCAGTGGTTGGCTTTCCTTTTACATCCTTCTACAATATAAGCTTCCCCTAAAGCAAGATGGAACTTATTATGAATACACCAATTTGTGGCATATCTATGGCTTCCTATCCCTTAATTCTTGGTTCTGGAGTGCTGTTTTCCACAGTCGGTAAGCTTTTTTCTTAAAATTAATTCAAGCTATCTTTTTGAATTTGTTCATTGAACATATCTGTTAATAGACATGATAATCCATAAGAAAAGTGGGAAGCAAAAGTCCTTTATTCTTGGTCATCTTCAAGAAGGTTTTTTTTCCTTTTCTTTTCCCTGACTGGGTGATGCCTGCAATCTCAGCAGCGAACTCTTTATCCATGTTAGGTTTGAACACTTTAAAATGGTTAAAATTAATAAGTTTACCTCTGGAAGTGGGCGGGCATAGGGTGCCTCAATAGGTTCCAGGCAACAAACCTAATTTCATATTACCTATTGACTCTCTGTTTCATCATCATTTCTAGGCCTCTCAGGTCTATCTTGTGGTTGTGTGGGAGTATCATTTGAGGCCAGGAAGTCATGGTGCATGAAGTAGTGCTTCAGTGAAAGTTAAATGCACTTGGATTTTCATTTTCTAGATTTTTAAATAACAAGGGGAAAAAGTCTTTTAGTTTGTTGATTTGTTCTTCAGGACTGATATATATCTTGTAGGAGCTGATTCTATATTTTGGCTGATTGATATAGTCCAAATGATTTAAAGCATGGAGTAAGAAGGAAAATTTAGAACTAGCTAATATCCTCATTTGAACAGAAAAGTTGAAGATTAGGCAGGGCATGAATATCAGTAGTACAGCCATGTATGACAACCACTACTGCTGTGTTATATATTATCTACTAAAGAACTAAAGCAGGGTCTAGGGAAGTCAAGATGCATGTAGCCTTTTCATTAAGCAAGCAAGGCTCATTTTAAACTTTTAGTGAACCAAAGTTTCTTTTCTTGAGTATCCTAACATAAACAGCTGTCAACTGTAGCAACTACTTTAATATTGAGGTTGACTTTTATTTCTTGTTTCTCCAGTGTTTTCGTGCACTCCCCAGGTCATGGGGTTGAATTGTGTACAATAACTACTGTTACTTTTAGATATTTGTGAAGATGCACGAGAGGTGTATCAAATAGTTATTAGGCAACTTGTCTGGTCGTAGCTTTTATGAAGTTATGTTGTGTAACTATTATAGAACCTCTAAAGTGCTGGGTTCTCTAGGGTTTCGCTCTTTGGTTCATTATTATTAACATAGCTGTTTTTTATGCACTCTCTTTTGTAGGGACTAAAAGTAATGTATTTCCTATTATTCTCAAAGACAAAAACTGATTAATATGGGTTTTTGCATTGCAGAGACATTGATTTAACAGAGAAGCTTGATTACTCATCTGCAGTGGCTATACTTGGGTATTCACTCATTGTTTCAATAATGAGAAGTTTCCGTGTTCGAGATGAGGCTGCTAGAGTCATGGTGGCTGCTCCACTTCTGGCTTTCATAGCCACTCACATAATGTACCTTAACAACTACAAAATGGATTATGGTAAGAGAGACTCAATATCTTACTAAAAGTGATCTGCCTTGAGAATTGCTTGCAATGGTGA
The DNA here is from genome assembly GCF_948465745.1 of Chenopodium album. Classification (NCBI taxonomy): domain Eukaryota; kingdom Viridiplantae; phylum Streptophyta; class Magnoliopsida; order Caryophyllales; family Amaranthaceae; genus Chenopodium; species Chenopodium album. The sequence goes on from NC_137849.1 coordinate 40,089,713, forward strand.
TGCTTCACTCTATAGGTTAAATATACTCATTACATAAGTTAGCTCCAGCTTCAGGGTCCTTAATTTATTATAAATGTGAAAAAAGCTGAAGTGTGCAAGTCAACCTTTTGCCTATCATCGTAAAGGACCACATAGTAATGATGTCATATGAGCAATCTAACTTGCTTCGTTTTATTACAGAAACCTTATCATTTCCATTTGTTGTCAAAGCGGATATGCTAATTCATCAGTAACTTTAAATGACTTGGAACTCATTTTAATTGATTAGGGAATCAGGTTTTAGTTGGATCCAAATACTTAATATGTTGATGTGTTGAGCTTGAGCAGGCTTTTGAAAAGAAAAAAAACTCTAGCTAGCTATTGCTTCATTTGATCTTTGTAGCTTTACCCATGGATAATTGTGGATTTGAGGTCGATTTTCTTGGATAGAGTTGATGCAGACATGATTAATACACGCTAATCCTATTGTAGCTATATTCAACTGTATTTAGTTGAAGATGATGGTTTTTTCTGCTCTCCCTATGCTGAAGTCCAAACTAGCAATCCATTATTTCTTGGATAGCACCTGTCAAAGATAAGCTACGTTACAATTTACAATGCCTTCATTTCACAAACTATAGTTGAACTAGATAATATTCTTATGTAGCATCATAGATCTCTCCGAGAATGATTTGCCTTTATTTCTATATTCTTATGCTGTCCATCTGTCCATGGGAGAAGGGTAGACCAGGAAAAACACCATGGTACATTTAGAAGATTTTTAGAGAATGGATAAAATATTGTCATTTTAGAAGTACCTACTTCGTACTATTTCATGCTGTTAACTTAGTATACATTTATCCAGCTTATGGCTAAGTTTATAGTCGTATTAGTGCAATTTACCCCTTTACCTGGCCTTGCTCACGGGCTGTGATTGGAAACAGGATGGAACATGCAAGTCTGTGTGGTCATGGCTGTTGCCCAACTTCTCATATGGACAATCTGGGCTGGTGTCTCACATCATCCTTCGCGGTGGAAGCTGTGGTTTGTAGTCATAGCTGGTGGACTTGCAATGCTTTTGGAGATATATGATTTCCCACCTTATGAAGGATTTGTTGATGCACATGCTCTTTGGCATGCCAGCACCATTCCCCTCACCTACCTGTGGTGGAGCTTCATTAAGGATGATGCCGTATACCGAACTGCTGATCTTACAAAGAAGGTAAAGTAAGCAAGTACCTTATCAAACCATTAAGGATGTTGGCATGGAGTTATTCAGGATCGCATTATTGGTTCAGTTATGCCAGTTGATTCAAATGGTGCCACTGGTTTTCTGTTAAGGTTTGGTTGCAGATGGGAGATTTTTAGTCGAGAAGACTATAAATTTGAAGAGGCTCTTGATGTTAAATTAAGAAATCAGTTAAGGATGAGCTTTGAGCATGTAATTTGCTAATACCAGATTTTGATTAATAGATTTCTCATTGGGTTTAATGGTCTAACACAAAGTTCGCAAATCTTCCATTACTGTATTCAGGTACAGTGGTTTTTCAACATTTGTTTGACTTGGTGAAATACATTTTCAGCTACAGACTAATCTTTACCAACAATGCTTCATCTATTTATCATTTGATGCATCATTTCGATTGTTTACACTTATCTATTTTAACTTTGACTGCGTTAGTACTAAAATATAAGAATTAGTGTCATATAATTGTTATGGTGTAAATTTCAATGTATAGTTTCAAATATGCTATTTTAAGTTTACATACTTTGTGATTTTCACTAAAACCACAGTGACGTGCGTAGTTGGGGGAGGGATGGTGGTTGAATCAGCGGCAAACATTAGGGTTCATTGAAATTTTTGTTATTCAACAGTATGCACGTCATGGCCAAAAAAAAATCCCAGTAATTATATAGGTAAAGTATGAAGAAAAGATCACCCATACGATTGAAAGAAACATTCTGTGATAGTCATAATATTGGTATGTATTGGTGTATCATAGCGAAAATTCGAATATTAAACTAGGACTAGCAAAAGTTGCAATGCAAAATCAAAATCAAAGAAAAGACAGGACTACACGTGAGGATAAAGCCAACCTTGGTAGCTAAGGGTTAGACAGAGTTCTTCGCTATAATTGTTGAAGGAAGAATAATAATAATTAATGGACAAGATCACACATTTACCATGTTGAGAATTCTTAGCTATACAAATGGGCAAGATCCATCAGTCCAAGGTCCATCAGCAAGCATATGGACAATGGGGATATTGAGCACAATCAACCGACATTAGACATATTTAATACATCTGAAACTTGACTTGAAACCATCCAAATTCGACGACTTCTGGGCAGGAAAAGTAGTAACTAGTAAGTGATAACGATGCACACATTATGTGTGTGCAGAATGCTTGTGTCATCGAATAGTTCCAAGCAAATTTGCACCATCAAGCTTTGCACCTCCCAAATCCTGATGTGAGAAAAAGAAAAAAATACTTGGTTTGAAAGAGTTCTTGCATCAATGTGAGAAACCATGACGTCCTATTTTATATATTTATAAAATAGATATTCAATCAAGAAAATTTAACTGCACTCAAAAGAAATATTCGAAACTTAGCCAGGATAAATAGATAAATATGACAGGAAGTGTTGACCAAAAAAGGCCATAGCTTTAAAAACTAATTAAAAAACAAGATGCATATCAAACGCTCCTAGGTGATACAACATACCCTTTGGTCTTAAATATCAAAATATGTGATGATAGATATTGATACCACAACACCATTATTCCTAATTTGTATACACAAAGCAACTTTTGCTTTCTCTAGAGCCGGACGGGAGTTTATTGATGTTGACACGTAAATACAATTCTACTAATAGTAGTGACAGAAACAACACAACCAAGTTAAACTAGAAGTGATAAATTACTAATTTTACAAGGTTATGCATATTAGTATACTCAATTATGTTAAAAGGAAAACTAGATAACATTCTACCAAGAAACAAGCATGGACAGGTCATAAAGCTGCTAACTGCACACTTTTTTGGTTCGTACATGTTCATCGATATTCTATTGATATCCAAAAATTAAGCATGCATACTGGACAAATTTATAAGTTAGAATTTTTCAAAGAACAAAATTGTGCAGTAGGGGCAGATGTTTGTAAAAGCAATAGTTGGGTGAACTTACAGATGTGGGAGCATTAGAATTGATAGAAGTGGAAATCACGGAAGCACCTATCATGGTGGTGTGCCTCACGCCCCCACGGTGGTTCTTAGTCTTTAGTGGAGGAAATTTGGGAGGCCAACCCACAAGTTTGACCATCCCAAACCTTAATTTGCTTTACATAAGCAAAAGTTAAAGAGGATTCTATGTCAAAAAGCAAGGTCATGGGGAATTTTCTTAATGAGTGCTCCAGCCGGAGAAATACTCTTTGTCAAAAAGCTAGCCAAGGGGAATTTTCTCAAATAGCATTCCTGAGAATTCACCGCTCAGGGATTTTTTCCCCAATAGCTCAAGTATCTGGAGTTTCAGTATTCCAGGTTTGGCAAATACTTCAACCTGAGTGGATTCCCCAGTTCGGGGTGAGTCTGCAGAGCAAATTTTCGGCCTTTCTTTTATGTTTTAACAAGTTAATCTTGACTGTTCCCTGTAACCTAAGGGCTTTTGTTAGTATTTACTTAGGGTAAACTAAAAAGTATGTGTAACCCACTCTGTAAAATGGGGAAAATTATGTTGTGCGATCAATTTTTGCCTATCATCAATTTATGAGATTTTTTTTTCTCTCCTACTTGCATCTTTGTGAGCTTCAATCTGTGTGATTATTCAATCTTGACCATACTTTGTGTGGGATACAAGATTATAACCCTTGATTTCATTAAGCTTTTTATTTATTTAATTAAGATTTTATTTTTTGCTAAATTTTTCATTGGTTCCATGAAAACCACCACCCACACCCCCTTTTCTCCCAAAATAAGGTCATCCTGAAGTGGAAAAGTAGCGGATATTGAAAGTTTTGGTGAAAAATATGCATCACTTACCGTTTCCCGAAGATCAACATGTCGTAAATAAGCTCGCTGAAGATTTGCTCCTTTTAGATTAGCATTGGTCAACTTTGCCCCCTGAAAAACATTGCAAGTCATTTATTATGCCTCCTCTGTTGCAGTCTTATCTCTGATTAGAGTGACCTTATCATGTCATAATTTATTGCTCCAAATTTCAAGTTTTTTAGACACAGACTATTTTGATGCACAGCAGAGAAGCTAAAATCAACTAAAAGCTTACCTTCAAGTTGGCCCCTTCCAAATTAGCGCCTTCTAAGTTGGTATTGGTAAGATCTGCACTCTGGCAAGTAAAGGTAGTCAAATAAACACCATCATGACTTGCATCTTAAATCAAGCTCACATACAGATTTAACATGCTGGTAAATCAAGCAATTACAAAATAAAAGCAGACAGCTTCATTTCGGGCAAAGTATATAAAATTTCAATAATACAATTTGAAACTTCAACTTAGGCTCTATTTGGAATTACATGAGCTGAAGTTAGCAAGGGCTAGCTAGAAGTTGGTAATGGTTAATCTAGTCTGGTGTATTAAAAGTGTTTCGCAAATTAAGCTGTTGAATGAACTAGTTTGTCAATATGTCCAAAGTCCTAACTAAGAAGTACAAACTAGTCAAACTCCGCAGATCAAGTCACACTACCCTTATTAAATAGTGAATAAGAATAACCTCTGGTCCAAACTTTTAGGAATCCACAGTATAACAGTAAGATTTCCGTCGTTCACATGCAAATCTCAACTTCAATAATATCAGTTTAATACCCAAATCATCAATGACCTAAATTGTGATCTATAATAGGTCAAATTCACACTTCACAACTAAGCTTCCCCTTACCCAGTACATTCATCATAGTGCACAGACAAACCATCAAAACCACACACCCTAATGGAAATATCTAAACCATAATTTAACTTTTTATGAGAAAAAAGACATTAATAATGATCAAAATCAAACAGGAAAATTGACAACAAATTTCTTTAATTTGTTGCTCTAAGCCTCTAAAGCTGTTGTACAGAAGTAGTTTGTTTAATTTAAAATTCGTAAAAAAACAGAAACCTGTAAAAGTAAATGATACAGGTGTTTATTTGATTCAGATGCATTTTCCATCAAAGACTAGTATGGCATCTTGATTATCCTATCAGCTCTCAAGTTCTCATCTTGATTAAATAACTCAGATCTAACAGCCCAAATTGGTTTGTAGACTCACTATAAACGTATGTATGTATTTTTTTTCATAATTTATACAAAAATGATCAACTTTAGACCCTGAACATTGGCAATTGTTAAACCATTATCTATCAATCAATCAATCAAAGCCTTAATCCCATAAGTGGGATCGGCTACATGAACCAAAAGTGATTATCCCGTGTAGTCATCGACAAAAATCTTCCTCCTCCATCTCTTACGATCAAATACCTCATCCTCATGCAAATCCAAAAACTTCACATCCTTCCTAACTCCTTCCAACCAAGTTATTTCCAGTCACCCTCTCCCTCATTTAACCCCTCCATGGTCCCACTCTTCCAATCTTCGTACTAACAAGCAGTTCCCATTTGGATTTTATTATTCAATTCCGTACACAATTGTGCGACCTTTTCACCACCAAATTTGATATCAACCTTTATCATCAGCATTACATGATTTCAGTTCAATATGGACATATGGTAATAATAAGTTCTACTTGACTTCTAGTCACATTTATCTTCAGATGTCCAGAAAAACTATAAAATTCTTGAAGAGTAATGGCTACAAAGTTGGTTTCCAAGATCATTTTATTAGAACGATAAAGCTACTGTAAAGGACCCTATGTTAACCTCCAACAGAGGTAAACTGAATCGTCAAGCAAAAAAAAAAAAAAAAAAAAAAAAAAAAGAAAAAAAAAAAAAGAAGAAGAAGAAAGAACAGAGGTACATTTAGGTGATAACTGTGAAAGCAAGATTGATGATATTAGTCAATATCTTAAGGCGGGCAACAAGAACACCATATAAGCAAGACACAATTCTCTTTCATATGCTGGCAGAACTCAGTTAATGAACTCAGTTCTGATGTCTGTGCACATCTATTGGGCTACTATCTTTCTGTTGCCTAAAAGTGTGATAGATGGGGTGGCTGCTACTTGTAGAAATTTCTTATGGAGTGGTAAAGCTGTTTATACTAAGTTTCCTCCTGTAGCTTGGGACATTGTATGCAGAAATAAGAAGCAAGGTGGATTGGGGATTCAGAATTACAAGATTTGGAACATTGCTGCTCTTGGGAAACAGATTTGGAATATTGCTCAAAAGCGGGACAGCTTATGGTTAAGATGGGTTAATGGCCTGTACTTGAAAGGGAAGAATTGGAAGAGGTTTAAGAGCCCAAATAATGTTAGCTGGAGTTGGAGACAAATTTGGTGGGTGAAGGAACAGTTAAAGGGTGGTTATTCTGGTAATACCTGGAAAGAGGACAGGAAAGGGTATATCATTGCTAGAGGGTATAAATGGCTTTCTAAGCAATATGAAGAAGTGCCTTGGTGTAGTTGGATCTGTAAAAGATTCAACATTCCTAAGCACAAGATCATTTGCTGGATGATTTTCTGGAAAATGATCAGAGTGAAAGAGTTTCTCTGTAAAATTGGTGTGAGTGCTAATGCTAAGTGTGCTCTCTGTCATAATGCTGATGAAACTGTTGAGCATTTGTTTTTTGGGTGTGACTACTCCATGAAATGCAGCAAGGTCCTTGCTCATTGCCTTAATGTTCAGATGTGTCCTAGTTCTCTGGAAGATTGCAATGAAAAGTTGAGTCAGATTCCTGGAAGGTTCAAAACTGGTGTTCCAGAGCTTGTATGCACTATGCAGGGCTGCTATATGCTATCTGGAAAGAGAGAAATCAAGCTGTCTGGGATAAGTGCATCAGAAGACCTTAGAAGGTCATTGTGGAGCTCTTGAAACATATTAGATATAGAATTGAGTTTGTAATGCCTACTAAAACTAGTAGGAAAAATGTAGAGTGGTTTAAGAAACTGATGTACAGATAGGGTGTTTTGTTATTTTGTGTTTAGGCTTGGTGCTGCTTGTGTGGGCAGCTTGTTGATGTTTGGTGTTTGAGCTATTAATAATATTTTTAATTTTTTTTCAAAAAAAAAAAAAAAAAAAAAAATGCAAGACACAATTGGGTAAAAAGATATGTAATAAATTGATCTAACAAGGTGCATCATGGGTAGTCTAGTATGATTATGTTAATAGTGTTTAGATTTATTATATTCTCTCTCTTCATTTTTCCTGTTATTTTGTCTTAGCAAAATAGTAGCAATCTGAATCCATTACAAGATACTTAGATACAAGTGTACAGGAATTAAGATTTAGTGATAAGAAGCAAACCTGCAAGTGAGCAGAACGCAGATCTGCTCCACAGAAACTACAGTCAATCAAACAAGCATCTGCAAGTAATGAAAAGGTTAAGTAAATTCGAAAGGCATATTCTAAAATTACATACAAGGCAAAAAGACAAGTCCATTAATTTTTTAAGCAATTATGCTTTGGTAATGCTCTACAGACTACAGGCATGAGAACGCGATTCACTACCTAATTTTGTTAAACTAATCTGATAGTGTACCAATGTACTAGGTCCCAATTTGCATGTTTTGGTTCGTGATTCCAGGTTAATTAGAGAATATAGCAACACTCATTAGGGTCATAATATACAAATATAGTATAGGTATTATGTTCGGTTAGAGTTTTGAATTTGGTGTTACATAATTTAAGTGTATTGTAACTTGTAGACGGAAAAGTAAAGCAAGGCGTTTAGTTCTTCAATGTGTATAATTGTATATGAAATGATATTAAGTTCAGTAGAACACCAAAAAACACTACATAGATATTATAGGCTATGTCCAAATCTCCTTTCATTGATCTCTCCTAAGAACACTACAAAACAACAATGCCCCCTAATATCTAAGGGTTACTATACATTAGTTAAGATCCCCTGAAACATAGCACCATTAGTCAAATCATGAACATTCAAGCAATTCTATCAGTGATGGAAAAAAGAGCGAATATATTTAGCAACCCCACCACCCCCCCCCCCCCCTCCTCTCCCCAAGAAAAAGAAAAGAAAAGAAAAAGAAGTATTTAAAAAAAAAAAAAAAAAAAAAAGCCAATGAAGATCAATAATAGGTGAATGCGGTGTGCCTTCTATGGAGCTTATGTCGAACACAGTGAACCAATTTTTTCTTATGTCAGATGAACCATAAGATTAAGTAATAATTTAAAAAATAAAATATAATATAACTACTTGGATACCTCAGAATTCTATATGATTAGGAATTTCGAGTACAGTCCAATTTAGGTGCTGAAAGGGAAGAAAAACAAAATGGCCTTGGATTCTCATCAAACCAGCTTAAGATTTGGAGAAAGTATTTAAACAGCATTAGTATCGACAAAGAAGCAACAGAGCTAGAGCTGATGCTGGTGGAAGGTTTTCATGTGAAGGAAGTATTTTGGGGAGTAGGATTTGTTAGATAGCAACATAGAGAAAAAGAAAGGAAAGCAACAAACAATACAGAAAAATCATTCACTTGCAGTAAAGAAAATCACATACTTTCAATAACAAAAATATAATGTGCACAATGTGCATTGGAGTTTGAACAAAAAGCACAGGTATTCTTCACAGTAATAGATAATGGGAAAACAAATTCAAAACATTAATCAGATTGATAAGAAAGATTGCCTTGCAGGTTTGCACTCTGCAGGTTGGCACCTGCCAGTAAAGCTCCACGAAGATTTGCCCCAGTAAATTCACATCTTCAACAGGTAAGACAAATCCATCAGCACCCCAGAAATTATAAATATATGAAGTAAACCATCTAAAAGAGACATAAGAAACCAGAGTAGCTGTGGCAAAGACAAAAATGCAACTCAACCATGAGATTTATTAAATAATTTCAAAATTTTCTTCAAGTTACTTACTCGCGCAATGTTGCGTTATAAAAGATAGAACCTTCAGCATCTACATCCTGCAAAAATAGATGAAGAAATCACACTATAGAAACTCTTAGGGTCGCATCTGATAATATGAAAATATGAACTGCAACAAGTAAACCCTTAAGACACTTAAACTTACACACCCGAAATTTCGCACATTGAAGGTTTGCACGAGAGAAGAATACACCCTTAAGAGAAGCATGGCTAAAATCCACATCTGAAAGATCCTGAACACAATGTAATTACAGGGTATCAGATATACATAAAACAATCATATGACAGTACATGTATATATAGAGAATATAGTAGATAATTTGGAAACAAACACTGAACAAAAATAGTACTAAAGATAGCAAGGACTTTGTTCTCAACAAAAGCACAGGTCCAAAACATAAGGTAATTTTGAGAACACTTTCAAGTGCAACTCTACCTTCATTCAAGATCACGCAATCTGAATTCTTTTACCTAACTTGCCAACCAACCCCCCCCCCCCCCCCCCCACCCAAAACTCTCTCTCTCAACCACTGCCACTTGCTTCATCTCACCACCAAAATTGCTTTCTTCTACCTAACGACCTGACCATCACAGCCACTTTTTCCATCATATTACCAGGAACAGGAGTTGGGGTAAAGTCCAAACAGAAAAAGGGGAAAGGGGAAAAAATTATGAAAAGCCCAAATCAAACACTCACTAAGGGGTTAAGAGGTTTGAACTTCCTTTGTTAACTCTCCCAACTAAATGCCACCTTAAGTGTTAGGAAAGATATCGATAATTGAAGAAATTACACCAAACACAGCAGTGGGTGATTTTGATTGCCTTGTCTAGCCAGTTCACCTTTCATCCAGATAGAAATAAAACAGGCTCTCATCAAAAGAAAGACCCAATTTAATTGTAAACTAAGTAGAACTAAAACAAGTAAAAACAAAGTTGCTGAATGTAAAGAAGAAAGATCAGACCTTTATCTAATCCGGTAATCCTAGTACAAATAAAGAAAAAGATTTTACATAATGATATGTCACCTTAGGTAAATGGCAGCCATGTTATACCTGGATCTAGTGACACACATTTGCTAATGGAAGAGGAAAGGAAAAAAATCGGGCCAGAGGTATTAACAGAACCTAACGCTAAAGTTTCCATTATGTCAGAAAGTGAAATTATATTTGTCAAATGTCCTGAATAGCAGAAATAATAAGAGAAAAATTAGGTAGATTACATTTTTAGAAACAGCATGAGCATTTTACATTACCAGTTTAGAGAGATCAAGCCCAGAAAGATTCACCCCTCGAAATTTAACTTTCTCTGACTGTATGCACTTAATAATATCACGACGGGTTAGTTCAGGATTATCATCCTCGTCTTTCTTCTTACTTAGAGCTGTATTTATTCTCTCTATTAGTCCCTGACAACAAAATCCATTCTCATGTTCAGTAAATGCAATATCAACCTTCCCAGCTAATTGAATCAGAATAAAAAAGTTGTAAATGAGCATTTTGAGTTCATGCAAAAAATTTAGGTAATGATAAGCTACACAACATTCCGACCTTTCAAGTGTCTTCCTTCCAGTATTACAAATCAAATTTATGCATGAAAAGAGGAATAGGCATGAATAGCAATGGAAAAGTTCATATTTGAACAATCATCAAACTTTTTTCTTGTCCACTATTAGCAAGTAACAGCATTGAGAAACAAGTTAAGCCACAATGTCCCAGAAAATTGTCATAGAGTCTCATTGTAAAGTTGTCATTTAAACTGCAATCTATAAATTAAAAAATTTCCAGTTTTTACCAATTAGCAAATTACATCAGGCTGCATTTTCCCATTCCAAATAATACTAACTTAAACAGGATGTGCAGTAAGTGTAAATATTATATTGGCATATACAACAACAGCAAAGCTTTAGTCCCAAAATTATATTGGCATATGAGTACAATAACCATAGTGTGTCCCACAACAAAGATGCATACTTTAGTATAACAATCAAAAGTAATTTGATTTATTTTAAAAATATCAGCCACTCATATTTTTCAGAATCAAAGGCCCCACTGCCACATACATTTCAAGGTACAAATCCTCATCTAGCAGAAGGATACAATGACAAAATTCAGTTATCTTACAATCTGACAGATGGACTGTATTCATTTCCTTTTGGGACCATGCCTACATATTCTATGAATCAAATATTTCCTTCTATTGTTAGAAGTTTTTAACCTTCAAAAGATTGAATTGTCTTCCTTCTAAATCTGCCTTATTTACTATTTTTCCTCTAGAAAGGCACTAATACAGAGATCATCATCAAAATTTGCAACGAATAAGTAGATACAAAAAAATTTCAAACATGACTACATGAGTATAAGACAAGAGCCAGGCAATTGAGTAAGGCTCACCACCAAAAACTAAAAGCAGGTGAGACAAAGGGAGGAATCACAAAGAGACTTACTGAACCTTTCCCCACATACAGCTTTATATAGAAACATCACACTGATACACCCTCTTCTGTTATTAAAGTTTCAATTACTTATCACTTTATCAGTCTCATTAACAATCCAGTTGTATATCTTCTAACGAAGTAACTTTCCACTAGGTGCATGCTAATTATTCATCTAGTCACATCAAGAAGTTCAGATCTTAATTGCAACGCAAAATTTCATATTGCAGACATTGGATAACACTCCACTCAACATTTATGAACATATTTCTTAACATTTTAGTAAACGTCAACAAGGATACGAGGGTGGGGGACTAGGATATAGGCAGTTAATTATACTGCATTTTCTTTTGTATAGTCACCCACTCACCCATCACCATCCTGCTCACTGTTGGATGCAATCACTGATTGAAAACACATTGGCAATAGCAATGCAAATTGGCGTAAAGCATATACTACCTCCGTTTCTTATTATGTGCTAAAAAGGGGTATTATTCGTGAGACATAAAATATTCCTTTGTTGCACATAATAAGAAACGGAGGTAGTAGTAGAAGTATAGAACAATCAATTATATCATACAAATTAGATCTGAAAGATGTAAAGGTGAAAAGAGTTTTGTTTACAAGAAGTTGATAGTATTCGGCCTCTCGTAGTAGCTCAGCATAATCGGAGTCCTTTAAGTTGGGAATCATACCATCCCGTAGCCAATTCAAGATATGTCGAAAATGTTCACCATCTCTATCCACAAAGATATAGCCCTGAAGATAAGTTACATTTAGTTTATTACTTAAAAGTTATAACAAAGCATATAATATGCCTGAAGATTGAGAAATTAGATGCTGCATGACAATAGATGATATTAAGGCAGTCACTGAGCTATTTTTCTTTCTTCCTATATAAGAGAATAGCTTTTTCTTGTTTGGTTGATGAGGAGAAAATTTACTTAGCTTCTATTGTGATCCCTTCTTACAAAACTAGTTTTACAAAAAGAGAAGTTCCTCTCTAATTTAGACCCTGACTTTATAACTTTGTAAGATCATGGACATCTGAGTTTATGTGAGATGCCAAGCATGAAGCATTGAAGCTGACTAGTGTTTGTTATTGTGCAAAGCTTACGAGACCAGAGTTACATTTTACCAAAAATGATTATGTGGCTGGTTTAAAGTATTGAAACTTCAATGGAATCCATTTAGGATCAGAGAGTATGTGAGTGTGCCTTCATTACAAAAATAAGAGCTTAAATATTGGGAAAAGGTTTGTTTAACTAGTCTTCAATAGGTTTATATACAATATGAAATGAATACTTGGAATTGCTCAACCACAGAAACAAGGTTCATACCCCCAAAATGTTAAACTGCTTAACGCTAATGAGATGCAAGGGCATTATCCAAAAATTGAAAGCAGGTGTGGAATGCAGATACAACATTTATGTAACAGTATCTTGATTATAAAGATTGTTGCATGTGTTTTTCATGTTAGAAATGCATAAATACAGACATCATGTTAATTTATTCGCTAGTTCTTGTTAAATTAGGATGATAGGATCGAAGCTAAAATTTGAACATATATCATATAAATTTCTCTTCATTTTCCTTTTCTTTGTACTCTACTCTTTATTTATATGTGGTTCATAAGTCATGTAGATTAAAAATTCCATGCCCTTGTCCGACATGAGTACATAAGACAAAATTTTGGCATATGCATTCCCACCTATAAAATTCATCCTGTTAACCTCAAATTTCTCAAAACATTGAATCTCCCAAAATCCCCCCCCCCCCCTCTCTCCAGGTTCCTCTAGTTATAATTTATAAACAAATATTTGTTCCTAATGTTAGGTTAAGAATTCGGACTTGCTCTTTCTGACATTCAACCCACTAATCCTCGGATCCTCGCCCCTCCCCAAAGCCCCACAAAAATCAGAGCGAACTTCACTTATCAATATTCTTCATGTAACTTTCTACACTTCCCCAACGAAATCATTGACTGAGAACTTTTTACACTCAATCAACTGATCTACACGCTTAATTACTACTGATAACATTATAACATTGATCTATAATCCAATGTTACCTAATTTTCCATTAATGGTATGCAAATCACAACCTAATAATGTTAAATTAGGCCAAATGTACCACTTTCACATACTAATTCGCCTTACTCGGTTTACCGGATAATCAACTACACTCTTTACACATTTATACATGATCAAATATCAAAATCACCGCGATAACAACATAAACAATAAACACCTAGTCAATACAAAAGAAGGCAACAAGGGTAACCTTGTCAGAATCTTGGCAAACAGTGTGGCGACCACTAAACATCGCGGCAAGCATCGAATCAGGTTCACGTTGCGTCAATGTATCAAATGTCGTACAGAATTTCTTCCCTCCTAACATTCAAATTATCAACAACAAATACTCAAACACAATCAAGAAACCCCACTTCAATTTCAGCATAATTACAAAAAAAAAAAAAGTTATAATCAAACAGTAATTCAGTTCCAATTAAGTTGCATTTTGCTTAAAATTGCCCAAAAGATTGAAGAACAACGAAAATCAGAAACTTTGAAGTGAATCACAGTTGAATTATACTCTTGATAATCAAAATGCTTTGCTTGTTAATGAAGGAATGAAAATATGTAGAGAAAAAGAGATGAGATAGGAGAGAGAAAGAGAGAGATTACCGATGTTGAGACGGACGATAGAGGGAGAATCGTGAGTCATGATCGGCGGGAGTACTGAGGATTGAGAGAGAAAATGGTAAACGCACGCCGACGACTGACTTGGCACTGTTTTTTTACATTCGACACTTTTTTATATGGAACGCCATTTAAGAGCAAAATGGCCCGGGCGTAGAGCGATGCCCCGGATGTTGGTTTGTACTTATTTAAGTCATATTCTTTAGATGTGCTCTGTTGTGCTCTTCTCTTCTTTTTCCTGCTTTGCTGAAATCTAATTTGCTTTTCTCTATTTTTCCTGCTCTGCTCCGTAATGTGTGGAAGTCCAGTCCTGCTCTGTTCTGCTGAAATCTGCTCTGCTCTGTCCTAATTAGCTCTGCCCAGAAGCTCAAAAGAATAAGGTCTTAGTTTGTTAATCATAATCAACTGTTTTTTTTCTTAATGTTTTGATAATTATCTTGAAATTTCATGACTGAAAAAAGATTTGTAAGCACTAATTATCTTATCCAAGTTAGTACTCATTTGTTTGATTGAAAAACACAATAAATGAATAGTTAAGATGGTAAGACAGATAATTTAGTATTTGTTGGTCTCGAGTAACACATATTGCTGACATGTCATGTTTATAGTGTTTAGAAAAAATGACAAGTGACACATATTCTATTTTAGGAACGTTTTTTAAAATATAAGTATAGATTATCATAAAATAGTTTTTTAGACAATTTGTGAACCTTGCTTTATTTATTTTTTATCAATTAATATTTTGAATTATATTTTGTTTTAAATATGACACCTTAATGACGCATTACGACAAAAAAGTCAAGTTTATGATGCTTGGACTTATAATTTTCCGACAATTTGGGTCACAATGGAGCATGTGAGAGCTAGCCAATGCATAAATAGGAAATTAATCATTTCTACCTATATTCTTCCCTCTCCTCATTCATTTATCTGTTAAAGGTTTTAATTATGCAAACTTTCATTGTTGTTGAAATTCCATAAGTTGAAATCCACAAGATTCTGCTTTCAATTGGGGAGGCAATGGTAGATTCATCAAATTAGATTTATTAACCTTAGGTGTGTGAATCTTCAAGTAAGTGCATCCTAATGTCACACACGCACAAAGATGAAGAGAAAATAAAATTCAAATGCCGAAAATTTGACTATTTGGCCGAATTCCATCATCTAGATGCTATTTTTAAAATAAAATTTATTTTACGGTATCAAACTTTTTTTTTTTTTTAAAAAAAAAGGACTAAAATCCGTACTTAGTAAATCGAGTGCCTAAAAAACTATTATCAAACACACCCACACAGCAAGGAGAGATCAATTACGGAGTAAAGAAACTTCAAAATTCTCCACAATTGACAAATTGACAATAGTGGGAGCAGATGAGCAGAGTGGCAGAGTCAGTCAGCATTGTGATCTCATCTTCCTCACCCCCTCTTGTTTCTTTCCTCCCGTCTTCCCCGAGAAAAAAGGGTGTAAAAGTCTAAACTTTGAAATCAGATGTGAAAAAAATGGGCAGAAAATTCCCACATTTCATTCCTTCTCCCTTTATTTTATTAAGTAAATACTCTTAAATGAGAACCAAAGCTGCAGTAGCATCAAGAATCTAATGCATTGGTGTCATGCTTTCATTCTGAAGCTGGGAAGTAAAAGGTGGCTGAAGTTTATGCGTAACAATTGCATTTGTTTGTACAAAGTTTTCACTTTGGCGGGGGTGTGTGTGTGTTGGGGGGGGAGTTGATTCCAATATTCTAAGATTTCCAGCCACTTATAATTTAGGGGTTTAGAATTTGTATGAATGTGAAATGGGGTGCTGGGGTCATGTGCTATTTTCTCTTAAATGACTCGACAGTCAGCGTAGCATTGGTTAAGCTAATAAAAGGAACATTTTAGGTTTTTTTAAATGACAACTTCATTCCTTTACTCCTGGAGTCCTAGGTGGAGTAGAAATATTGGTAATCTAGGAAGGTATGTATAAAATTTCAACTGAATAGCTAAAAAGCAATGATCTTTGGCATATAACCTAGATGAGAGAGATATGCCAATCGTGAAATGAAAGGGGTAGAGGGCAATGAAACAGTCAAGAGATGTTTGTCCTCAAAAATGTAAGAGGAATGCTGGAATATTAAAGGAGTGGATTGAAAATTGGGTTAGTAAAAAGCAGCAATCTTACTGGGTACAGAATTCAGAGTGAAAGAAGATTTGCAACGGTAGGATTGACAAAATGGAGCTAGAGAAAAGCGTAGATTTTCTAGTAGATATTCAATTAATGGCCGCATTTACAACTTTGACATTCACCATTACCCCGTTCACAATTAGTTTCGGTATTGTTGGCTGTTGCTTAAGAATAGCTGTTGGCCTTTAGTCTTAGCATTTCTGTCATAGTGTACACCTAATGCTTGTCAAGAAATTTCTAATCTATTGTCAAGAAGAATGTGGATTTAAAGTTCTTACTCATAAATTGTGACCTTATTGTAGTCTTTGTACAGCTGCTTCATACCTCTAGTAAATGTGCATTTCAGGTTGGAGGAGATTAACTTATTAACTATTCAGAAATATGTGAAATGAATTTTATACATAGGTGGCAGTTTCAAGAGCTCTAAATGGGATAGGACTTGCGATTGTTGCTCCTGCTATTCAGTCCCTTGTAGCTGACTCAACAGATGACAGTAATCGAGGAACAGCATTTGGGTGGCTGCAGCTGACATCCAACCTTGGCTCAGTTGTGGGTGGGCTGTGTTCAGTTTTGATTGCTCCAATAACAGTGATGGGAATTCCAGGTTGGAGAATATCATTCCATCTTGTTGGATTAATCAGTGTAATCGTGGGAATTTTAGTTCGTTTATTTGCCAAAGATCCACATTTCTCCTATGATAGTACTTCAGTGAAGGCCAATGGATCATTTTCTTCACAGGTGAAAGAATTAGTTGATGAAGCAAAATCGGTTATTAAAATTCCATCTTTCCAGATTATCGTGTCCCAGGGTGTCATGGGCTCTTTCCCTTGGTCAGCTTTGTCATTTGCAGCCATGTGGTTGGAACTCACTGGTTTTTCTCACACAGAGACAGCAATTCTTATTGGGCTATTCACTATTGCTAGTTCAATAGGGGGGCTGTTTGGTGGTTGGCTGGGTGACAAATTGTCAAGGCGTTTACCTAATGCTGGAAGGATTATATCAGCACAGATAAGCTCTGGGTCAGCAATCCCTCTTACGGGTCTGCTTCTGTTGGTTTTACCTGATGATCCTTCTACTGCTGTGGCCCATGGCTTTCTCATGTTTATCACCGGGTTTTTCATATCCTGGAATGCTCCTGCCACTAACAAGTAAGTCTTGGAGAATGTTATTATAATACAATATGGTTTGTTATTTTGCGTGCCACATAACATACAGTTCATATAGTAAAAAAGGCCTCTTGATGGAGGATGTTGCTGTGTCATGAACTACATTATAGGTTGATTACAATAGAACATTCTCTTATAAGTGCACTTGTCATCAATTAATTTGTCAAAGAATTGGAACAAAGAAAATTTAACACATATAAACCCATGATTGATGGTCCCAAGTGTTTTACTAACAATCTACAGAAATATCAATCAATCAATCAATCAATCAATCAAAGCCTTAATCCCAAAAGTGGGGTCGGCTAACATGAACCAAATTTGATTATTCCGTGTAGTCATCAACATAAATCTTTCTCCTCCATCCCTTACGATCCAAAACTTCATCCTCACGTAAATCCATGCACTTCATATCCTTCCTCACTCCTTCCAACCAAGTCATCTTTGGTCTCCCTCTTCCTCGTTTAATCCCTCCATGGTCCCACTCTTCCACTCTTCGCACCGGTGCACCCTCGGGTCTCCGTCTTACATGTCCAAACCAACGCAGACGATTTTCCCTTAATTTATCTACAATGCCCGCCACACCTACTTTCTTGCGAATAACCTCATTTCTGATTCTATCTCTTAAAGTGTTTCCACACATCCACCTTAACATGCGCATTTCCGTAACCTCCATCTTTTTAATATGCTCTTTCTTAGAAGCCCAACATTCTGTACCATAGAGCAACACTGGTCTTATGGCAGTCCTGTAGAATTTTCCCTTCAACTTTAAGGGAATGCTGCGGTCGCATAACACTCCCGTGGCCGCTCTCCATTTAAGCCACCCTGACTTAATCCTGTGGGTCACGTCTTGATCAATGTCACCATTCTTCTGGATGATCGACCCTAGGTACTTAAAACATTCACTCATGGTCAAATCCTTTCCATCCAAACTCACCACTTCATTGCTTGTCCCCCTCTGAGTGCCAAAACGACATACCAAATATTCAGTCTTACTCCGACTTAGCTTAAACCCTCTAGATTCCAACCTTTGCCTCCATTGCTCCAACTTGACATTAACCCCATCCTTAGTCTCATCCACCAAAACGATATCATCTGCGAACAGCATACACCATGGAACCTCATCTTGAATTGGTCTAGTTAATTCATCTAGAACCGTTGCAAAAAGAAAAGGGCTTAATGCAGACCCTTGATGCAATCCGATTGTAATAGGGAAATCTTTTGTCAACCCTCCGCATGTCCTCACATTTGTTGACACATCCCGATACATATCCTTAACTAGGTCTACATACCTTCGTGGGATACCTTTCTTCAACATTGCCCACCAAAGTATCTCTCTTGGCACCTTGTCATATGCCTTCTCTAAATCAATAAAGACCATATGAAGATCTTTCTTCTTTACCCTATAAAACTCCATCATTTGTCTTATCAAATGGATTGCCTCCATAGTAGATCTCCCAGGCATAAAACCAAATTGGTTATCTGAAATGCTTGTGCATGCCCTCAACCTTTGTTCAATCACCCTTTCCCACAACTTCATAGTATGGCTCATAAGCTTAATTCCTCGATAGTTAGAACAATCTTGAGCGTCTCCTTTGTTTTTATAAACCGGGACCAAGGTGCTCTTCCTCCAATCTTGTGGGATCCTTGTAGCCGTCCATATATTGTTGAAAAGGTTTGTTAACCAATCAATACCAATCTTACCCAAACACCTCCACACCTCTATCGGTACCCCATCAGGGCCAACCGCCTTCTTAGGTTTCATCTTCCTCAGTGCAATCTCCACCTCTACTCTCCTAATCCTTCGCACATACTCCATGTTGATTTCTTCATCACTCATAGAGGTATCTCCTATCACAACTCCATTACTTCCATTAAATAATTCATCGAAGTACCCCTTCCACCTGTCCTTGATGCCCTCCTCTTGCACTAGGACCATTTGGTTCTTATCTTTGACACACTTCACCATGCCAATATCCTTCCTTGCCTCTTGTCTTCTCTTTGCCATCTTATAAATGATCCTTTCTCCCTCCTTGGAATCAAGCTTTTCATAAACCTCCTGATATGCCTTTTCTTTTGCTTGGCGAACAGCTGCCTTTGCCTTGCTCTTAGCCTCCTTATACGCTGCAAAGGTTTCATCACTCCTACATTTTCCTAAGGCTTGATAGCATTCCCTTTTTTGCTTAATTACTGCTTTCACCTCTTCATTCCACCACGAAGTATCTCTCTGTACCGAAGTTCTTCCCCTTACTTCCCCTAAGACCTCTTTGGCCACTCTTAGGAAACAGTTCTTCATTCGTAACCAAGTCATGTCCGGATCCACCTCTCCATCCCAATCCGCTTCTTCAATTACCTTTTCTGTAAAAACCTTAGCTTTTGCATCCCTTAGGGTCCACCATCTTATCCTTGGTTCTTCTTGTCTAACTTTTTTCTTCGCCTTCTCTTTCAGACGAATAGTCATTACCAATAGCCGGTGTTGGGTGACCACACTCTCCCCTGGGATAACCTTACAGTTTATGCAACTTTGTCTATCTATGCTCCTTGTGAGCAGGAAGTCTATTTGAGTTGCATTTGCTCCATTCCGAAAAGTTATCAAGTGTGAATCCCTCTTCTTAAACCAAGTATTAGCCAAAATTAAATCATATGATTGGGCAAAATCCATAATAGCTTCACCACCGGCGTCCCTCTGCCCATACCCAAAGCCTCCATGGACACTCTCATAGCCATCTCGGCTCGCCCCAACGTGCCCATTTAGATCCCCTCCAATATATAACTTCTCTGAGTGGTGGACACCCTGCACCACCTCGTCTAGGTCCTCCCAAAATTGTCGTTTCTCTTCTGCATCTAAACCCACTTGGGGAGCATAAGCACTGATAACATTCACAATCTCCTTGCCACATAGCAACTTCAGCCTTATCAACCTATCGTTCTTCCGATAGACCTCGATCACCTCTTTTGCCAACCTCTCATCGAGAACCACACCAACTCCGTTCCTAGCTCCACCATTCCTTGTTCTGTGGCTCGTTTCTTGCCCAACATACCATACCTTATACCCCAAAACCAAGCCTCGAGCTCCTTCTCCTGTCCATCTTGTCTCTTGGAGGCACATGATGTTCACGCGTCGTCTTTTCATTACTTCTACCAATTCTGCTGATTTTCCCGTAAGAGACCCCACATTCCAAGAACCAATCCGCAAACTAAATTCTTTTCTCCCACGCTCCCTCCTGATCCCAACTCCAAGCCCTTGATTATTTGACACCACAATTGGGCAATATGGCGCGTCGCTTCTGGGCGACGACCTAGCAACCCTTACATACTTATCACTGCACCCGGGTCTGGGAAGTGCAGCGCGTCGCTCAGTAGGGAACGCCCCAATGGCACGCCCTTGCTCATTTGACACCACACTCGGGCAATGTGGCGCGTCGCTTCTGGGCGACGACCTAGCAACCCTTGCATACTTATCACTACACCCGGGTCTAGGAAGTGCAGCGCGTCGCTGAGTAGGGAACGCCCCCACGAAAATATCTGTTTGGCTCATGTCATGGGATGTGACGAAGTTTTATACTGGCTGTCACTGGCCTACCGTAACCCTCCTCCTTTATCCAGGCTTGGGACTGGCAGCGGGAAACCCACTGGCGGGAAACCCACTGGCGGAGTTAATCTACAGAAATATACGTAGATAATTTTAAGAGCTGGCTCAACAGCCTATATAGGGTATTGTCATTTCCGAGGTGATCAAGTGAGATTAATGGTAGATTTTTTGGGCTGGAATGACTAGCAACTGTAGCCTCAAAGACTGTTGGTTTCTTAAACCTTCATAATCTGGTTCATCTTTGTTTATATTTATGGTGTGTTATTGTTGCCTGGTATCATGCATCTTTGTTAACCAATTTGACCATTGGATTTTTTGTTTTCTTTGTGGTTTTATTTTTTTGTTTGGATTTAAATATTTAGACTTATCCGTGTTATATTATTTCTCCAAAAAGAGAATATTTTTGTTCAAGATTTTAAATGCTGTGCGCAGTCCAATATTTGCAGAGATTGTTCCTGAAAAATCAAGAACAAGTATCTATGCATTGGATCGATCATTTGAGTCAATACTTTCATCCTTTGCACCGCCTGTTGTTGGCATATTGGCTCAGCATGTCTATGGTTACAAGCCCGTATCTAAAGGATCCACTATCACAGAAGAAATAGCAACAGATCGAGCAAATGCTGCATCATTAGCCAGCGCTCTTTATGTTGCAATAGCTATTCCAATATCCTTATGCTGCATCATCTACTCATTCTTGTATTGCACATACCCAAGAGATAAGGAGCGTGCCCAAATGCAGGCTTTAGTAGAGTCTGAGATGCAGCAACTGGAGGCTGATAACCTGATTGAAGGGCAATACACTTTGGCAGAAATATCGAAATCTGAAGAGTTGCTTTTCGAGAATGGAAGCATTGAGATGGATTACAAAGTGGGAGACGGTGATGCAAGAGTGTTGCTTCACCATCGATAGTTGATGTCATCTAGGATGATGATGCTTTATAATATAATGTAACTTTAGGCGACAAAAATGTCTGATATTTTTGAAGTTTACACTCAGTAGCCCTATCAACTAGTTATTTCTCTAGAATCTGCTATAGGATGTCTCGTTTCTGTATCTAACAACTCTCATGGTAGCTGCAAAATTTTTCCATGAAAGGTTAGGATATTTTGAGTTGCAACGCAAAAGGAAAACATGTAAAGAACAAACTGTATTTTTGTCAATGTACAGAATAGGATTTGTTACCTTATTTGCATCAATTTTCTGTTCTTGTAAATTTAGGTCATGTAATATCGATAACAATTCAGATTCGTGTCTGCTAATTTAGATTGGTTGATTGGATATGGGTCACTCTTGTCTAAGTCTATAATGTACCTATATTTGCTGCGTCAAAACTTCTGCAGGAACAGCAGAACAGCATTGTATGATGTCCAATTCTATGGTGTAGTATTTTTTTCATTAGATTTGTATGTAGTGCTCTAGACATGCTTTACCGTTGATCAGTACTTATGACAGGATCAGCTTTCAAGTTGGAGGTATCTTATTAAACGTTCATCAGAATTCTCGGAAACAGGGATAAGGTAAGGAAAGATCATGTTGTTTAGAGTTATTTGCAACCTTTTTTTTTTTTTTTTTTTTTTTTTTTTTTTTTGAGGAAAAACCATATAATCTGCAATCTGCATGCCTGCTAATTCAGCTCAGTTATCGTTTTCATCATCGAAGTGATCTAACTGTAACGATCGTTTTCTGCTCGACTGTTTTGGGTATCCTGTGAAGAGTAGGAGGCATTCTTAGGAGCGTTAAGGGCAATGGTGATAATTTGTTAACTGTCAAATTTAAGGGTTTCTTCATCATCTAGTGTTCCTCAGATATCTTTTACAAGAGTATGTGGGAAATTGGTTAAATTGTACTTTGTATTTGACAGTCCCTATGCTCCAGAAAAGGTCCCCTTGTACATGGATAAATTGAATGGAACTTCAACTATTAAACATGCATAAGTTAGATCAAAACATAGGTTTAATTCATAGGCTTATAAATACATCATAAGATCTTGTTTAAACTATTTTTCCGCTTTTCCAATGGTATGTAGATTATATTAATCGTTGAATTTTGTGTAAAAAATTATACTTTGTATCTAGTGTTGAAGCTTATAGGTTTTGATGATGATGAACACAAACTAGCAAATTTCAGCTAATAAGTATTTTCTAAGTGTTGGAATAAGAACAGGTTGTTTTATGAAGACTCAAGGAAAATCAAGAGAAAAGTTAAAGTCAATAGAAGAAGAGTTCCAACCAGGAACTTGAAAACAGCAAGTTGAGAAGCTTAACTTGGCTTGCGTTGAAGACAGCAAGTTTCACAAGAACTTAGTCTGCGAAGTTCCAGTTGAGAATTGGAAGACAAGGGACAGCAGGAACTTAGTCCTGGACTGCGTGAAGCCCAAGTATCTTGTAATACAATAATTGACGAAGCAATTTAGTTTTGTTAAGTTTTTATTCTTTAGATTTGCTGTAAATATGTTCGTTAGGTTTATACATGAGATTTATTAGAAACGTGACAAAAGCTTGACAAGCTTGAATTAGGAAAGATTTAAAGAAATAAGTTTTGGAAAAAGATTTATTAAAAAGATTTTATTTCATAAAATCCGGATTTTCTTAAAGATAGTATTCTTTTCATAATTTATCTTTGATAAGTTTTCCAAAAAGATTTTCATTTAAAAAGATTTACATGAAGACAAATTTTAATATGTGGCTAACCTAGTGCTGTCAAATTTCAAACCGAAACCGTTTAACTGCCCGAAACCGACCGACCCAAATGAGAACCGAACCGATTAAAAACCGATTTTTTTGAAACCGAAAACCGACCCGAACCGTATTTTAGTAAACCCGAAACCGAATCGACCCGAATAATGTTAAACCGTATAAGAACCGAACCCGTTAACAAACCGAACCAAATATAAACCGAACTGAAAGAAAACCGAACCGAAAAAGAACCGAACTGTATCTAACCCGAAACCGATTCCAACCCGAAACCGTTTAAACTGGCAAAAAAACCGTTTACACCGAACCGTTAGCAAACTGCTACCCGTTTGCACCGAACCATTTAAAAACCGAACTGAATGTAAACCGAACTGGTTATAAACCGAACCGTTTATGAACCTAACCGCTTCTAAATCGAACCGTTTACAAACTTTTTTATATAATTAAATGGATTTTTTTTTTGACGGGAATATAGTTAAATGGATTAAATATTAGAATATTTTTTTTAAAATAGCAAGGCAAATCATTCATTAAGGTCTTAAGGTTAATCAGTGTTCACAAACAAGAGCAAAACGAGCCTCAGGTAGGGCGTAGGGGTGTTCAAATCCGGGTACCCGCTTTTTCGAGTAGTTCAAAAGTCGGCCCATGTCCCGACCCGAGAAAATCAGGTACATGGGGTACCCGATTTTATTAAATCCATTCTACTGAGATTATAATTAATTAAAACAAAATTATAAAAATAATACTAACAGGCAGACCAGCAACAATTACAAAGCCATATAATCCAAAAATCCAAAAAAATGAAGGATCTTGTAATATTTTATCATAGGAAAACCACATTAACAATTAATAATGAACATCTTCCTTAAAACTCATAGCTAAACTGGACCCATCTCAAACCATGAAAACATCTAAATTAACACTACAACTTGCAGTCATCGTCATGTGCTTGTTTGCGGCGAGATCTTGTACTCGCGCAGTCACCGGCTTGCCGTTGCGGTAGGATATCCGTCGGACGTCATTTGACTATGTGAGAAAGGGAATGAGGGATGATTGTGGTCGACGGCAAAACTATAATGATTTTGGGGGTTTCAAAACTAGAAGAAATCAAGAAATTCGCTTGTCTGTCAAAGAATACACAAGAAATGAAGTAGAATTAGAGATAGGAGAGAGAGAGAGAGGAACAGCAAGAGAGGGAGAGAGAGAGAGAGAGAGAGGAACGGCGGAGAGAGAGAGAGAGGGGAAGATTGATAAGTGATAACCCTAATTCCTAATTGGGTTTCAAAAGGGTTTCATGTAAATCTAACCATTGATTTTTTAATCTATGGTTGAGAGTGGTGATCCGTGTGTGTTGTGGGAGAAAGAATCTAACCATTGATTTTTTAATCTATGGTTGAGAGTGGGGATCCGTGTGTGTTTGTGTGTTGTACATTCATCTACAAAAATATTATTCCCTCAATTCTTTAGTATTTTTTTTGCCCCATTTGATCGGGATCAGTGCCCAAGACACGTATTAAAACATCTACTGGTATATCTTTATTTTCATACACGTAAAAATTATAAAAACGTTATATTAATAAAATGTATAAATAGATAAATTTATAAAGATCACTAATGAGTCTATAACTTTGTACTAATACATACGAATAACGATGATACGAATATTTAACTATGAGATGGTTAGATGCCATGTGTTAATAATGTGTACATATGATCGGTTGAACTAATCAATATTACCTTGTTAATTAGTCATTAGTGTTTTCTTTCATTATACAAATCAAAGCACTTTGTAATATCTTCATAATTTCATGAAAATATATAATGATAAATGAGTCATAATTATCAGTCTTGTTGACTAATCAAGTATCGAATTACCAAATTGCAAATTTTCATTTCACAAGAAGTCAAGAACTCATCAAATCATGATTATGATACTATGCGTAGTATATAAATGATTAAATAAGAAGCATATAATAACCTAATTGTAAAACAATAATACATTAATACACTAACTCTTATAATCTACTTCGTAATAAACTAGTAAAATCAGTATGACTAAACTTGAAACAGAACATAGTATGTATTTATAAAATCAATGAGAATTTGTTTATAATATGATGCCTAAATAAGAAATGATTCGCGACTTGCCGACTTTATATAAAACTTGTGAACGCAAAAGGTTAGCAAGTACTATCAAATTTCAAACCAAAACCAATTAACTACCCGAATCCAAACAACTCGATAAACAATTTATTTTTTGAAACCGAAAACCGACCCGAACCGTAATTTAGTAAACTTGAAATGGAACCGATAAGAATAACGTTAAAGTGGTTAAACCATCAAAGAACCGAACCAGTTATAAACTGAACCGAAAAAAAAACCGAACCAATTAAAAACTGAACCGAAAAAGATTCGAACCAGTTATAAACTGAACCAAAAAAGAACCGAACTGTTTCTGACCCGAAACCGTTTCCAACCCGAAACTGTTTGAACCTGGATAAAAACCGTTTACACCGCACCGTTAACAAACCGCAACCCGCCTGCACCGAACCGTTTACTACCCGGACTGTTTACAACCCGAACCGAATTAAAACCGCTTAAGAATAAACCGAAACCGAATCGAACTGATAACTATTTAAACCGAACCAAAACCGACCCGTGAGACAATTAAACCGATTCCAAACCGACCCGATTAACTACCGAACCGATTTCAAACCGAACCGAAACCGAACTGTCAAACCGTTTTGACAGTGCTAGGCTAACCATACGGTGTGGCCAGCCACTTTTTTTTTCAACATCACGTACTCTCTCTTCTATTTCTCTCTCCTATTTTCTTCGGTTCTTCAATTCATCTTCTTTAATTAATCCCCAATTTTCAGATTTTCTCATTCTTAGGTTCCATCTTCTTCAATCTCTTGCTCTCCACTTGCAACAATTGGATTCTCAGTCGCCGCCATTTTCGCAAAAATTGAAGCTTTTTCTAGGGTTCGAAAATCAAGAATTTTAGGAGAGAGAAAAAGAAATTATCGGAAAATAAAGGTCGATGGTTAAGATTTGTTTGTATGATGAGCGAAGAAAAACGTTAATCTACGAAGGAAAGCGTTAATCCGCGGGAAAAAAAATACACTCAGAAATGTCGTCAAATAAATCCTAATTAGGTGCTCCTTGTCATTCAAAAAGTCTATATTGTGTAATGTAGTTGGGTGCTCCTCATCACCAAATTTTTGACTCTCTCCGGTTAAGTACCAATTGGCAATTGGCAATTGGCAGGTCCTGCATTGCCTCGTGGATCTGTAGTCATAAATTGAAATTGAATGAATGTGATGAAACAGAGCGTATTCTATAATTAGCAACTGGATAGATCCTTGGAAAAAATTGTTGTTGGTATTTTATGGCGTACTTTGGTGATCTCATATATTGCAAATCACATATTCTCGGTAGTTTACTAGGCCGGTCAGGGGTTACTGCGTCGGTCAGAGGTTATTAGTTTAGTTAGGGGTTACTTGATTAGGGTGTTACTGGTTTTGGTCAGGGGTTACTTATAGGGCGTTACCGGGTTGGTATGGGATTTTAGTCTGGGGTTACTCAAAATACAAGTAACACCTACAAGTAAATCCAGAATACAAGTAACCCATACAAGTAACCCCAAAATACAAGTAACCCATACAAGTAATCCCATAATACAAGTAATCTATACAAGTAACCCTAAAATACAAGTAACCCTAAAATACAAGTAACACCTACAAGTAACCCCAAAATACAAGTAACCCCAGAATACAAGTAACACCCTACAAGTAACCCTTGCCGCACTGAAAAACCTCTGTTACATGAAACCGTATTTTTGTGATTTTGGAAAAATAACATATTTATCTTTTGAAAACCCTACTTTCTATACGAGCTAGTCTTGGAGAAATTGCAGAAATCACATTTCATATTTTCTGTGAGTTTATGCGTGAATAATTCGAAGAGTGCATATTAGTGTAAGGCCTTGTTTGATTCAACTTATTTGTGCTTATCCGAAGTTATCTGGTCTGATCTGATCTGAATGTTAAATTTGACCAAACTTTGACCTTAAATATACGATAATCTATATGGAAAAAATATATCAAGTGTGGTCTTGTTAGATTCGTAATAATGTGTATTTTATTAATATGTAATTTTCATAATTTTTTTCGTTACGAAATTAAAGATATTTGGCGATAAAAAACTGCACATAAAAAGATGATCTGATCTGAACTTAATTTTTCTAATATGATATGATCTGAACTTATTCTTTCTGATCTGATCGAATCTGAACTTATTTTTTCTGAAATAAGTAAAAATAAGGTGAAGTAAACATGACCTAAGTTTGCCAAGTTCATTTTTTGTCATATTAGTTTCGGATTTCATGTGTATCTTACCTTTTATATACTAGAGTCAAACTATTTGTATTGGTTGGGTTACTGGGTGTGTGTGTGTTAATTACATCTTTGCTTACAGTTGTGTAAGCTTCTAGGTTGAAGCTGAGTGAGAGTACTTTTGGAAGTACGAGTAAATCTAAGTCATGGACTTGGATTGGGTAGAATAGGGTTCTACTGTGTAGCAAGTTCAGTATGAAACTTGTGAGTAAATGTCTGGGGATAATAGGTTGTAACCTGTGAGTTTGCCTTATTATAGCGGATTGGTTTGGTTTTGAAAATTCATTAAAGGGTCGAGGTTTTACTTCCAGTTGGGCTCTGCAAGGTTTCCTCGTAAAATATTGTGTGCATTGCAAGTTCCTTTACATTCTGTTTTATATTCCGCAAAAGTAGTCACTAAGAACTCACATACAATTCACCCCTTCTTGTAGTGTTCGTCTCAACTAACATTTAGTTTACAAAGCTTAATCATTGCAATTGTTTATTGAAAATCAAATCCTTTGTTCTTAATTCTCAACCTTACGACACTCTTTACACTCTTGAAATATTCCTCTTTTACATAGATAGTTAGATGTGAATTGTGTGATTACATAATTAAAGATTATTTGTAATACTTAGTTGGTGTAAATCAAATTCTTTCCTCTTTTTCTCACGTTTATTTGTCGCTCCATATACTCTTGAAACGTTCCTCTTTTACAAAGATAGAGATTACTAAACAAGACGGTGAATTAGACTTTAACTAAACTAAGAGATTAAACCAACCCAAACGTACTAGATCATACATTAAGGTAGTGTTGTTTTCAGTGAAATTTAACATGTCTAAACATGTTAGTCCTAATCTTATATAAAATTATAAGCCTTGAACTTATCCGAACTTTTGAATTAAATCTACATACTATTGAAATTATCTAAACTTATTAGACCTGAATACGTGTAAATAAGGTGAGAAGAACAAGCAAGCCTGAAAGAACTTTGCCTTAATTACATGAATGATGCTTCTATTACTGTCTTAGTTCGTGTTAATAGGAGCATGATCTTAGTAGCGGTGAAATCAGTGATATTGTCTGTTAGTTAAGTATGAAGTCACCTAGATTATTAAAGATTATAATCCTCTCAATTTTCAAAGATGTTCTTAATCATTTTGCAAAAACCAGACACGTTAGTTACCATTTTAATTATACCCTACGTGACTTGCATGTGCATTACGGACTGCTTTAAGAGGCTTTAACACTGTTTTTCAAATAGGCAAGTGAGATGACATTTGGTAAATACATATCTAAACAAGGGAAAGAAACACAAGAGCATCACCAAAAAAGAGGCACATCATTGAATAAAATGGTTCATTTAAATGTATGATGTATGAATTGATTAGCATAAATGGATTTACCTAACAAATGAGGGAGGTGGTATCCTAAGCTAAAAGAATACTCTCTCTGTCAGTATTTTGCCTCATTGCAAAAATATAGGTCAATAATCATAAAATACTTCAATTTATAAGAGATAATATAGTCCTGTAGGATTTTGTTGAATTCATTTTATTGTATATTGGTGGTCTCGAACTAAGATGGTTGTAAAAAAAAAAAATGCTTTTTTTTTGCTCCATAGGCAAAATGTTCTTTATTAAGAATTGAACCAAAGTTTGCAAGTGGGTTAGATGTATACTTGTTTTTAACAATTTATGTGTGCGTGCAAGTGGGGTTGATAGTGGGGATATATTACCATATAAGGAAATGAAGCAATTATTAGAGGATATCGAAAAATGAAATATGGGACAAACAAATAGGGATAAAGGGAGTACTATGTAATACTCCAAACATTACCTATAAATCATAATAGAGAGATGCCTTATATTAGTTAAAGTTTAATAATAATAAAAAAAAAAAGATAAAAAAAATAAAATCATAGTTGCTTGTCTTGATTTGTTTACGACTCCCTTAATCCCTTAACTACGTGCCTATTTCTAACATTTATGAGTCATAAATGTTATAAATAGACATGTAGTTAAGGGACGGAAGAAGTAACTTTTTACATAAATGTTATTTATATTATTTATCATACACCATTTTTAAGCTAGAGTTGTGGATGAAAAATTTAATCCAACTTTTGTTTTTCTGAATGCAATATTGCAATGTATATATCTAAATATTAGACATAAGATATCATTAACTAGTTCGTTTGTAATGGAAGTTTGATGTACGAGATAGCATAGAAGTCAAAATGTGTCCAAAAAATAATGAAAAAACCGTAGTATAACATATGTATATCTATCAAACTTTATCTATCAGGCTATGACTGACAAAGTCCATTTTTTTTTTAATAATGGTTATAAAGTGAAAGAAGAATATATATAGTTCTTCTTCAAGTAAGCATGCATGGTATATTGGTATACAAATTCTTATATGTGGCTAGTCACATTTAGTGTTTTAAGGGTTACTTGGTCAATGTTACAGGGGTTACTGATCGTCAGTGTTACATGGATTACTCGGTCAATTTTATAAGAGTTATTCGATTAGTATTACAGTGATTTATTTTTTTACAATTGATCATACGGTATGGTCAATCGCATATATATAAGACAGGTTGATATTGATATGTAGCTGTGCTTTATATTATGAAGAACATGATATGATCACCAGTGACCACCCTACTATATGCATAAATTTGTCCTATATTTATAAGTACGTTAAATCTTTCTTTTGGTATGTTGTGTAAATCCTTTAATGAAGTGGTGAATTTTCGTGATTTTGTTAGGAGTTTTGGTCCTTATGCTTGGTGAGAGGGAGCCAGTGAGGCAGCTGCTACTTGTCCTCTTCTTTCTGTGTTTACATACGTCATGACAAACTTCACCGACCTTTGCTTTCCCTTTCTTCTACCGCCTCTTTCACTTTGATCTCTTCCTTTCTTTTGCCATGCAATTCTATCTTTACTTTGGTCCCATACTCTCATATCTTTGTTACCCCTTGGGTCTTGTTTAGCAATTTGCGAGTCACATACTTACGAGTAACATAATTCTCACCTAAATTAAGATTCATATTCAATTCCATACCCTTTTGATCAAGTGGGTCAATTATGTTCGCATATGTATTTGGTACATATTTAAGTACACAGTGTCGGAATTATATACTCTGTATAATCTACACAGTGGTACTAAAATAAATCAACTTTCGTGTTAAGAAGAACTTGTTCTATTCAAAATCGACTAAATATTGTTTATCTAATAAGGCTGGGTCTTATGCTTTGTTTTATTCGACTCATGTTATCTAAAGCACTTACTTTTTTTGAAATAAGTCAAAAAAGTTGAACTAAAGAGACCTAAAATTTGTTATATGCATCTTGATGTGTCACACACCCAACTAACCTAAGGTTAGTTTTTGCTCTTCATTTGATAATAAAATGAAAATAATCATCAAAATAAAAACAAATACTCATAAATATACGGTACATCCAGATTTATATAACAACCTCTCAAAGGAGAAATATAAAGTTCCATATAATCCAATTTTATTCTCCACAAACTAATTAAACCCCTGTCTTTACCTATATAAATACTACCTGGGCCTTTTCCCATACATCGCTCCCAACCATACATTCACATGTTTTTAACTTTGTCTTCACTACTACTATAAGAACTCCTACAACTAACACTACAACAAATAAAATCAACTCCTACTATAAAAACTCCTTTCAATTTGCTCCATTTCAACCAAGATGATGATTATATTAGTGCTACTAGTGCAGTTTTTGATTAGTGTTTGTAATGGAGAAAGCTTTGATCAAGGGTTTAAGATAACATGGGGAAATGATAGAGGAAAGATTATCAATAATGGACAACTTTTAACTCTTACTCTTGATAATCTTTCAGGTTCTGGTTTTGAATCTAATAAGGAGTTTCACTTTGGTAAGATAGATATGCAAATAAAGCTCGTCCCTGGGAACTCTGCTGGCACTGTCACCGCGTATTAAGTACTACTTACTTCCTATCTTTATTATAATAGAAACAAAAATAGTACATTTTTTCTTATTAGCACTTAGGATCCGTTCTCTTTAGCTTAATTCTAGTTCAGTTCGATTTAGTCTCTAATTTTCTTCTCTCGTAAATAGTTCAGTTCAACTCAATTCAGTAAATTAGTACAGACCCTTAGTTAATTGTGTCTGTATTTTTATGTCAACTAAACTATCACTGCTTAAAGTTTGGGCGATATTTAATTATAATTATGTGGGTTTTGTTTCTTAGCTATCGTCTCAAGGTGATACTCATGATGAGATTGATTATGAATTTCTTGGGAACGTGACAGGTGAACCTTACACTGTGCACACCAATGTGTATGCTGAAGGGAAAGGAGAAAGAGAGCAGCAATTTCACCTTTGGTTTGACCCAACTTCTGATTTTCATACTTACTCCATCCTTTGGAATCCCCAAACTATCATGTAAGGAGTTCATTACTCCTTTATTATGCTCGTTCCTTTTCATGTTAGTTACATATATTTGGTAGTTTATATCAGCAGGATAAATGTTTTGTGAGTTTAGTTGTAGAATCGTGGTAGAGTAGTAAATAAAGTTGTTTGTAGGGTGTAAATAATTCTCATTTTAAGTTATCATTCGTATGTGTTAAGACTACTTGATATGATCAAGTTGATAGGCACTTTGAAAGCTGTGTCTAATGGTAAGGATTGAGCCTTTTAAGTTGGGGGTTTAATTGAGGGTAGGAGTTTCACTTAACCTTTCTCCTATTCTTAAAGTGTCTATCCTGCAAACTCAGCCGAATTGACCGGTGAGAGATTCCGATCTGATAAGACACTTTATTATACCTATCAAAATAATATACGTAGTATTACAAGTTGATAGGTTCCAATTTTAAGCCAAAATTGTAAATATGGTCATTGGTCATTACAGAAATTATATACTCTAGGAAGTAAAGTACTATGGGTAGCACAAGTTATTACTGTACAAATACTGACTATATTTTCTTGGGCCAGGCCATATTGAGACAGATTGTTGGGCCTTAGCTTAAGTCCTGTGTTTGATTGCACATAAATGTGTCCTCAACTCCTCATAGAAAATTTGATGTAAAGTTTACATTTTAGACGATCGTAACTTGAAAAGATAAAAACAAAAGGTAGATTTTGTTAAGTTTTGGGGTGGACTCTAAGACTAAATTCATCATTGCTTTTTATGTCTCTCTTAACCCGGAAAAGAATATTACAATACACTTTTTGGCAATCAAATAAAAATCACTTAAAGATAACATTGGATTGAAACTCAAAAGTATTTCTGATTTCTTTTTCAAAATTGATTGTAGATTTGCCATAGATGAGATACCCATAAGAGAATTCAAGAATAGAGAACACATGGGCATCCCATTCCCAAAGACTCATGCAATGAGACTCTACTCGAGCATATGGAATGCTGATCAATGGGCAACTCAAGGAGGCCGGATCAAAACCGATTGGAGTCAAGCTCCGTTTAGTTCAACCTACAAGAATTTCAAGGCCGAAGCTTGTGTTAGGTTCGGTGGAACAACATCTTGCCACCCTCAAACCGTTAACTGGATGACTCGGAAGCTAGATGGTTCGAGCATAGATAGGCTTAATTGGGTGAGGAAGAACTTCATGATTTATAACTATTGCATTGATAACAAGAGGTTCCCTCAAGGCCTTCCTAAGGAATGTAACGCCATCGACTAAGTAAATAAAATCAATACCATATAATAGTATATCGATTTAGTATATCCTATGTTAATTTCATTTTCTTGTGTTTTTCTTTAATTTTAAGCTAAGGTTAAAATAAATACTACGTATGTTGTTTAGTATATATGATAGATTTGGTTCGTCGTTGTTGTAAAGGGTTAACATGTACAGTAATAAGCTTAACCCTTTCGTAATTTTAGTTTGTATTTAGTGATGATCAATGAAGACATAATTGGTTATCTAATTAAGCTACCATCTTCCGTATATCTCAACTTGCAAGAATTGCAACAATAGCAAATTTTATTTAAACATCACTAAAATGAATATGAACATAGAGTAAGGTATATCGAGTGCACTTCAATTCTACTCATAAATAATACGATGTACTTTTTTTTTTTCCTTTTTTGTTGGCTATTCATGTGATTAAAGTAAAAAAATACGGTGTATTTGATTATTTATTATGAGTAAACTTGTTAATTACTGTTAGTTAGTGATATTTGATACTTTTGTATTTCGCTAGGTTTAATCAACGTAACTAATTGTATTTAATGTTTGTAAAATTGATTTATAAATACGGAAGTATATGTCCAATCTCAAATCCCTTTTTCTGCAAACATGACGAACAACTATGCTTGTGGCTCATCCAACAAATTCAGTTGCTTGGATCGAAATTTTTGCACTGCAATGTGTACAAGGCAGATAGACGGCGTGTTTACAGGGCTTTCAATATTGCAGGAGAAGTGGCAATTCATTTTATTTGCTTTTCTAGTACTATGTAATTTGTTTTAATCATTTGTCAAAAAAAAAAAAAAAAAAAAGAAGACAGACAAACAACTATGCTTAGTAGTTAATACGGTTAAATTAGGTGGTAACATAACTTTATTAAATACTTTGTACTCCGTAACTCAGCAAGTATTATAGATGAAGGTGCATTACAATGTTCCTCATGAAATTAAAGAAGTACGAGTAATTACAATACACGTCATGACGAAAAGTCTAGTGATAAGAATTGTAAAAGAGTGGGTTTTTTCATACAAATTCTATTCCCTCCTACAGTCCTACTCTCAATAAGAGGTCTTGCTGTGTTGAAACTTAAAGGTTTTGATGATGATAAACATAAACTAGCAAACTTTAATTAATAAGAATTCTCTAAGTGTTATAATTAGAACAGGTGAAGTTGATTTTGGAAGTGGAAGAGTAACCTAACTATGAAGAGTCGAGGAGATTTCAAGGAAAGTTAAAAAAGATAGAAGAAGAATTCTTTTGCAAGAACTAACTAGGAACTACATACAATTCACCCCCCCTTATAGTGTTTGTCTCAACTAACATGTTGGCTAATTCATAATAATTTTATGGTAGTCATCCTAATTTTTTATTAGTTTTTTTTTTATGTCAAAATTAATTACAATTATTTTTTATTAAAATTTATATTTTTATATTTTTATTATAATTAACTTATGAATTATTTTTTTAATTTCAGTAATAAAAAAAACTAAATTTTAAAAATTAATAAGGAAATTATAAAAAAAAAATTCAAAAATTAGATAAATGATTTATAATAAATTTTGAGATTAAAAATTAAATTAAAATTAGTCAATAAAAATTAGGCCCTGTTTGGTAGTAGCGTTTGAGCTAGCGGTTAGCGTTTTGACCAGTCAAAACACTACTAGAAAAAATTTGAGAGTGTTTGACAAGGTAGCGATTCTAGTAGCGATTAGCGATAAAGGTAACGTTTAGGTAGCTTTTCTCAAACATTAAAAATAGTAACGTTTAGAAGTAGCGGGAGCGTTTGACAATTTTTTATTACTTTTTAAACAATATTTATATGAATTTTGATATATTTTAGTATTGCAACAACTATTTTTATCAAACACTCATACTATCAACCGTTGCTTTAACAGCTAACCTCTACCCGCTACTAATTCACCGCTACTAACTACCTTAACAGCTACCCGCTCCTCGACGCTAAAAGCTATCCGCTATCGTTACTTTTTTCAAACAGGACCTTAGTATAGGCTAATTCAAACTATGTGTGAAAAAAAAAAATAATTTGATCCATGTGAGTTTAATCTTAGAGAGCCTTCTCGTTATTTTTATTTTTTTTATAATTAAAAAAAAAAAAAAAAAAAAAAAGTCAAATCAACCATACTCATTCCCCCATAAATAGGAGTAGTTAATTTAACATTTAACTAGCTGTCTAGTTGTAATGACTTCTTACCTAATGTGATGGATAAACTTTGAGCATACATATAACACGAATACACGGCATTTATAAGGATGTTAAGAATGAAGTTCAATGTAAGAAAAGAAAACGGGCTTCCTACTTTCTAGAATCATAAAAAAGGTCCATTCATAGAAACTCAATTGCTTTTCCCTTCATAATTATGCTCTGCACTGACTATAGTTTCTGATATCTACGTGTGAAAGACATAAATCAACATAATGCTAAGAGAAGTCAGACCCAAAGCGGAATAGGTCCGTTTCTTAAAGATTATCCTATTTTTCTTTGTAGTTTATTCATTTGAATTTGTCTTATATGGAATATATATGCTAAAAATAGACACGACCACACGGTATATCCATGCATAATAGCCAGATAAACCCTTCAAATTTAAGTTAATTAAAAATTAAACTATTGTACTAAACTTGAACGTAGTAATAAGAACATATTTGATTAAATTAGCATGACATTCACATTACCAACAATGGAATTAATAAAAATAAAATTGTCTATTTTAATTTCAAGCTTTGTGAATTGCAGCCATCTTAAAGTGGTTTGAGTAAACTATACTTTTTTTTTTTTTTGACGGGCAAGTAAACTATACTTTAAGTCATTATTTTTGCAAACAAAGGAAATATGTCAAGAGTGTAGACGGAATATGGGGAATAAATCACCGTTTAATCGTATTAATTAAAGCTTTAGTAACTAATTCATCTCTTTAGTTAATTTTTTAGTTATTTAAAAAAAAATTAATTGGGAAAGAAAAGCAAGGGTATTGTCCTAGAATATTTAATGTTGTCAAGCTAGGTGCCTTCTACAAATTTTAAATTTCCTTCAACAAAGATTATCATCACATAAATTAATTACACACACATGAGATATATAGACATATATATAGTCGATCACTAAATTCCTAAATGTCATTGTTTTAACTAACCAGTATATGATCGATACTTGTTGCATCATCAATCGCTTTAGCACCAACCACGCATGACTAAGTTTTATATTTGAGTCTCAATTTAAAAAGAATAAAAACCAAGAACAATTTTTCATTGGAATATTTAAAATTGTCAAATTTAAGTTTGTAGAACACTTATTAGGATGATTTTCTTACACGCCATTTCATTCTCAACGTTACAACGTAATCTTGTCCTTGAACTACTACTAGTAGTGATCGGCATAGGAATTTCAATGAGATAGGTTATCTCTATCAACAAACTTGGAAAAACTCCATTACTACCTTTCCAAGCATGCTTTGCTAATTTGCCAATTAACCAATTGTCACATATATATCATAATTTATATATAGAGTAATAGTTACCATTTAGAAAGAGAATTAAAAACTTTATGTTGATCTAAGGTCCTGTTAATTTCGTTCCAATTTATTTTACATAAATTAGTTCATATAGGTTAAGCTATGTTTTAATGAGCTAAAGAATTTCATATAATAACTGAAGCGAATTTCATATAATTTAAGTTCAGATAAAATCAATTTAGATAATTGCAAACAAAATAAGTTTTTTCTTCTGATCTAATAATTTCAAACAATATTCCATATTATTTAGTCTAGACGATTTCAAATTAATTAACTAATTGATGGATCTAAGGTTTTAGATAATTTCAGACATAATAATTTAAATAAATCAAACCGAGCGTGAGGTTTACTTTATTCTCTTTATGTTTTTATTTCTTTTTTTTTAGTAAGAAGAAGGATCCTATCAAACCGGAATCTCTCACATGTCCTCCCTGCTCGGTTTATGTTTTCTTTATGGGTGTGTTTACAAATTTTAAATTGTTACGAGTAATAAATACACTTAAAAGTCAAAGGTGAAAAATGATCAAAATACCCTTACATGATGTCATGCAAGCAAGCAAGCATAAACCTTCCTCAGAAAGGCACTTGTATGTCTAGTCCCGTGGGACAAACACCAACACCGCGTCTCAGCTCGCCTAATCAAATAGCCAATACTTGTCAACTCTCGTCACCTTCTCTAGACGCCATGCCATTAATAAAATTTTAAAAATTCAAAGCTCACCAACATTTCTATTTATATTTTCTCCCCTTTTTCATGCTTTTTTTTTTTTCTCCCAATTTTCAAATATAATATTATCACTCGTATTAATACTTGATGCCTCATGCAAAGGCAACAGCTGTTTTTCAGTAATTTGAACCTTCTTTGCTACGTTCTTTACTAGTCAATTAGTCGCCCGCCCTTATCTTTTGACCTTTCATATTTGCCCTATAAATATCCTTTCCATGCACATTTTTCTAGCATCATCAAATCATATTAAACTCTTATAATATAACCTTCTTCATTTAAATCTACCAAACATATACTATTATACTTGTATACACTTCCTAGCTAACTATGGCTTCCCACTCCATTTTTACTAGTGTTCTTCTAGTTGCTTCTTTGATTGTCGTGGCCTCGGCTGGTAGTTTGAACGAGAATTTCGACATCACTTGGGGTGATGGTCGTGCCAAATTCCTAAACAATGGCCAACTTCTTACCCTAACCCTTGACAAAACCTCTGGCTCGGGTTTTCAATCTAAGAACGAGTACCTATTTGG
Source organism: Chenopodium album (assembly GCF_948465745.1). Taxonomy (NCBI): domain Eukaryota; kingdom Viridiplantae; phylum Streptophyta; class Magnoliopsida; order Caryophyllales; family Amaranthaceae; genus Chenopodium; species Chenopodium album. The sequence continues at coordinate 40,128,328 of NC_137849.1, forward strand.
AAAAATCGATATGCAAATTAAACTTGTTCCGGGTAATTCTGCTGGCACCGTGACTGCTTATTATGTAAGTACATGTTACATATTTTAAATTCATATTCTCAATCCCTTACAATTAATTACCGTCATGCATATATTATGAAGATAAAATTTATTGACGATCCCTTTAATGTTGAATTTGCAGTTATCATCCGAAGGACCTACCCATGATGAGATAGACTTTGAATTCTTGGGTAATGTCACTGGTCAGCCTTACACTCTTCATACCAATGTTTTTAGCCAAGGCAAAGGCGGACGTGAACAACAATTCCGCCTTTGGTTCGATCCTACTACTGATTTCCACACTTATTCCATCCTCTGGAATCCCCAAAGGATTGTGTAAGTACACTAATTCACACTCCTTTTGTCCAAAATTGATAACTGTCACATTAGACATACACTGTTATTATTTAAACCAGTAACGTGACAACTAAATTTAGACGTACACGTACTAAACTTTATGTTAAATATTTTTGTTACAGATTTTCAGTGGATGGTACACCCATCAGAGAATTCAGGAACTTAGAATCAATGGGAATCCCATTCCCAAAGAACCAACCAATGAGGATATACTCGAGTCTATGGGACGCCGAAGATTGGGCAACACAAGGAGGAAGGATCAAGACAGACTGGAGTAAGGCTCCGTTCAAGGCATCATACAGGAACTTCAATGCTGATGCATGTGTTTCGAGGAACGGTCAATCTTCCTGCACCTCTGCCTCTCCCTGGATGAACCAGCAGCTCGACGCCACCGGTCAGAGCAGAATGCGATGGGTGCAGAAGAACTACATGATTTACAATTACTGCACTGATTTACAAAGGTTTCCTCAGGGTTTGCCTAAGGAGTGTACTGTCACACTGTCTTAAGCTTCAGGAAAAAATATGTTCTGTTTTTCTTTGCAAGTTTTGCTGCAGTAATTTTTTTATATGTTGAGTTTTGGGTTCAATTTATGTAATAGTGATTCGTTTATTGTACAAAGTCACATATTTCATTCTAGTCATTAGTCAAGCTGTAATAAGGAAGTTGTTTTTCTTTTATTGAATTCAAATTGAATAATACACTATCAGTTGATTTATTACTTAATTTTGGAATTAATACACATAGTCGATACTTGATATTAAACCCTCGTACATAAGGTTGTGATCAAGTGATCGACCATAGACAAATTTACTAAAAGATGTTCGTGTCTTTAAAAAAAATTACTAAAATAAAGATGTTAACAAATAGTTGAATTGTTGTTATATTTTCAACTTTTAGCTTTTGGTACAATAAAGAATTAATGTACAAAAATTGTATGTGCAACTGTTATTTTCTTATAGCGTGACTGGATGAACGTGACGACACTCAACACCCTTTTGGCTTTAATAGTGTTCAGAGAATCGAATCGATCAAAATAAAAAGTAATCATAGTAGGAGATCAAATTGTGGACGAAAGAGACACCTAAAAAGCAATAGTGACCAAATAGAAGATCCTTGAAGGTTCTTCACGGCGTCCAGCTGTCTAAGGAACAATACAGGACCCAGTTATAACGCTACCAAATTCAACTCCTAAAAAGAGCTAATTATTCTTACTCTAGATTTTCCTATTTTATACGAGTACAATTATTCAAAGCATAATTATATTCTTTAATATGGACAATCAATATTATTGTGCGTGTCTCTAGAACTATTGAGCATTCGATGGTATTAAATCATCATTCATGTTTGCTCTTTTTTTTTTAAAAAAAAGAAATGCTTAAGAAATTCATATAAAAAAGAATAAGGTAATGAGAATGTCTCCTATATGAAATGCTAAATCCACGAGTTGCATCACCAATAATATAGTATAAACATATGTTCTAATTATTACTAATTTTGGGCTCTTTACAACTAATTTCCGAAATTTTCCACGTATATACTGTGTGTACATCTTATCATTTTGTTGTCTCTTTACAACTATTAATCGAGTATTGCGTATCAGTTATACGGTACATGTGTGTTTTGCATCTAATTTAACACAAAGAACTTGTAGTGTAGAGAATGTGTGACACTTATGATTCATTAGAAATGAATAAACGGAAGTGAATATATTATTAGCTTTTCAATTTTATTTTTTTTATACTTTCTAAGAAATAATTTGATTAATTGAAACACATCATACGACATCTGAATAGAAATATTCAAATCTCACTAATGACAAGTATCCTAATAATTCATTAATCCACATTTTCATGTCTATATTAAATAATAGGGGGTTTTGAGAAGTGAAATTTTGCTTGCTTCCAAAGTTTTCATACCCAATACATTCAAGTATTCAACCTACTTCATTCCCATATACAAGTATAGATTATACTCGTTCCCTTTACATCATTTCTACTCATTCCAATTTCCACTAATTCATTGCCATGTGTAAAATGAGGCAATGATCCCTACAAAATATAATTTGCAATTTCTCCATTATGCCCGTATACCCCCACACGGTTACATCCAATCGAGTAAGAAATTGATTTTATTTTTCATTTTTTAGTTTCTAAAAAACCATATTTGGTACTAATCACTAATCAATAAAAAATAAAATATAAAAAAAAAAAAAAAAAAAAAAAAAAAAAAAAACTAATTAAAAACAAGACAAACCCACCCCATTACTTAGTACTTACTTCTAATTTAATTTGATGAATACAAAATGAACAAAAGAAAATGGAGGGTTTAATTTATTGATCTTCATTTGCATGCCTTTTATAATAACTATGAGAAAGTGAGGGATTTAGAATTGAAAATAAAAAATAAAAAATAAAAAAAAGCTTAGCTTGCTTCTCATGTTTCCATACAAAAGAAATAAATCCAACACATTGGGCTTGTTTGGTAAATGGTTTTTCATTGGCTTTTTGATTGACTTTTGGCTTTTGGATTTTTCATTTGGTCAAACATTCAAAATTTATGTTTGGTAAATGGCTTTTTCAGCAAGCTGAAAAGCTGGCTTTTAAGCCAAAATGAAAAAGCTACTTGAATTGGCTTTTGGCCACCTAAGTTACTAATAACATCCAACAGTCAATTTTACCAAACATGTTTTTAGACTAATAAAAAGTCAAACAACCAACAAAAAAGCCAATACAAACAGCCAGTCAAACCAACCAATCAAACCAGTCGACGGCCAAAAACCAACAACGAGCAGCCAATTGCCAAACAAGGCCATTACATTTCATTCCAAATATAGACTAATTGCTAAATTAAAATAATCTCGAATTATTCTTATACTCACTTTGGACTTCACTAATACTCCGCTCTTGTTCCCACTAATTCATCGCCATGTGTAAAATCAGCTAATGAATAAAAAAAAATTGTTGAGCCCTACATTTCAACAAAAACAACCAAAAAAAAATTGAGCCCTACAAAACAATTTGTAAATTTATTTGTTATGTCCATATTCCCCCACACGGTCTCATCCCAATACCAAAAGTAACAAATTGAAATCATTTTTTTTGCCTTTTTGATATAGTCATATATAACTTGGTACTAATATAACCACAAATCAAATAAATTACTATTTAACTAGTGTCTAGTTTACTAAATACAACTAATTAAACATAATTTGATTTGTTGAACCCTCCTCAAAAGGCACCGTCCTTTAATGTTTGGGCTCACTTAGCGTGTGTGACGCACATAGCACATTATCCGCTATAAGGCGGCATCTTTAAACACCTCCCTTACCACATTTTCGGGTTGTTGACTAATGCCCACAACACAACCTTCTCTTACACGGTTATACCTCCCATGTTTGTTTAATTGACACGTTTTTTACTCACGTAAATTAATATATAAATTTTATCATTAGTATTTTAAATTAATTACCATTTCAATAAGCAAAAATAATTATTAAAAAAAAAATAATTTTCTAGATAATTTTTGAGACAAATCTAACAAGACTTTTATGATTATATTTTTCATTACATTTAATTACAAAACACACATAAAAAAAAAGTGTATAAATAGTATTAAAGTCAAATTATATCAACTAAAATGAATTGGAGAAAGTTTTTTTTTTTTTTCAAAATTTTATGGAGTACTACACTACTATTCCAACTCCCTCGGTCACTTTTATGGTTACATTTTGACTTTAATGGTCAACGTTTGAAAACTTTGACTATAAAAATATAATATAATAATGATCAGAATCATATCATGTGGAATGTTATCGAATTCGTCTTCATTTTTTTAAGAAATTTTACTCAATTTATATTGAATATATACATGGTTACAGATGTGTAATGTAGACTGAGAAAATCAAAGTGTAACCATAAAAAAGAGACGGATAAAATACTAAATTAAGCAATACCCCCATGCATTAGATGAAGTAGTAATCTAGTATAGTAATTTGATATCCAGCTGTTTCACCTCAATTTCACACAACGAAACTTCCAAGGCGCAACCTCGCCACTAGACTTGTACGTAGTCAACCATACACTCGCTCTAACAACTTCACCAGCCGCCCCCTCTTACTACTACGCCTATAAATTCCCTACTCCTTCAACACTACTCGTCACTCAAACATCTTTCATTCATTCCTTTTACCATCAAATATAAAGCAAGTTACTAAAATATTGTACTAGTCATTACTTTAAGTATGGGTGTTGCTGCTCTTGTTAATGTTCTCGTAGTTGCCTCATTCGTTGCAACAGCTTTGTGTGCTGGTAATTTTAACCAGGATTTCGACATCACTTTTGGTGATGGTCGTGCTAAAATCGTAAACAATGGTCAACTCCTTACACTTTCTCTTGATAAGTCCTCTGGCTCTGGATTCCGCTCTAAGAACGAGTACCTCTTTGGTAAAATCGATTTGAAAATTAAACTCGTTCCTGGGAACTCTGCTGGTACTGTTACTACCTATTACGTAAGTTTCTTTCCATGGTCCATTAGTCCCTTTTTTTGACAATCGTAATTCCACTAGACTGATTATTTATTGAGCTATAAAGTTATTGACGTTGTGTATTTCTTGTATGTATTTACAGTTATCATCCGAAGGACCTAACCACGATGAGATAGATTTCGAGTTTTTGGGTAATGTCACCGGTCAACCTTACACTCTCCATACCAACGTTTTCGCCCAAGGGAAAGGTGGCCGGGAACAACAATTCCGCCTTTGGTTTGATCCTACCGCCGATTTTCACACCTATTCCATTCTTTGGAACCCCCAAAGGATCATGTAAGTTCACAAAAAAAATATTTTTGATTTGTTACCTATAGTAACAGTAACACCACGTGACAATATTATTTTAATATTTTTTTAACATTATGCGTTATATTTAATTTCAGATTTACAGTTGATAATACACCAATCAGAGAGTTTAGAAACTGGGAATCCATTGGAGTCCCATTCCCTAAGAGCCAACCAATGAGGGTATACTCGAGTCTATGGGACGCCGAGGATTGGGCTACACAAGGTGGACGTGTTAAGACAGATTGGTCCAAGGCTCCATTTACAGCTTCCTACAGAAACTTCAATGCTAATGCTTGTGTTATGTCCAATGGTAAATCTTCTTGTAGTGGCTCGAACCGTGGTTCCTCTTCTTCCTGGATGAACCAACAACTCGATTCCACGAGCCAGCAAAGGCTACGATGGGTGCAGAAGAATTACATGATTTACAACTATTGCACTGATTTTCAAAGGTTTCCTCAAGGTCTTCCTAAAGAATGCACCTCCACCAAATAAGTTGTACTCGTACTTAATACGTAGTAATTCTTTTTAAAAGTGTAATTTATCTATAATGATTCGTTTTTGTAAGAAATTTCATATGTAAAATTCATCAATATTCATTTATATATTAATGTAATGAAGCAGATTTCAAGCAATAGAAAATTGAAATTATTTTATCACAAGTAAACTTTCAATTTTTAACTATCTAAATTTTTATTGCATTTTTCGCCGTTGTATATCTAATTAAGTGTTTGTATTTTAGAAATTATCTACTACCTCTATTTCTTATTAAGTGCAACAAAGGAATATTTTATGTCTCACAAATAATTTCATTTTATTGCACATAATAAGTAATGGAGGTAGTGTTACTGTTGTTATAGGAGACTATGGGAGTGAAGGAGGGTAACACACTCCGTCAAACATAAGTCCTTATTTCAACTTAATGCCTGTGAAGTTGAAATTAGATAAATATCTCAAAAAGACACTTGTACCCTTCAATTGTCTGCGCAAAAGTATGAAATTAATCCTATGAGATACATTCTATGTTTATCAAGAAGAGAAACGTAGAATTACCCCTTGTTATATACTTCCGTACTTTGTAATCTCACTGGGGACTAACGACTATCTAGATAGCAAACCACTTTCAGTATTTAGGTATGTAACAAACTATTCAACGAACCTACATATAAAACTCATATTAGCGAAAGATTTGGCCACATACAGTCAAGACTAAAAAAAAATTTTATCCCAAAATTAATTGTGAATAGCTACAAATTTAAATCTACAATAATAGCAGCAAATGAGTACAAGTTATTCTCAAATGTACGTCAACTAATCACATCTCTCACATGAATGACGTGAGTGTTACAATTTGAAGAGTTCAAGACTAGACTTCTTCCAACCGAGGTCTCCTAACTAAGACAATTAATAAGATTAGGCAGCCAAACTAAACTCCAAATTATTGGCAACCTTCATTGACTTTGTATTTTTCTCTAGAGTTACACGATAAGTGGATAAGTCTCATTCAAGCTTTAACTAAAATTAATTGACAATTTAGTATGTGAAATCTCATATTAACTTAATATAAACCTTCACGGATAGCTTATATGTTTTATTTTCTTACCTTATATCCTTTCCTAAAGAAATGTATTCGAAGAAACATGTACACAATGCATAGACAACTACTTTGTGTTTCACTAAGTTGATTGTTAAACAAAAAGTAAGATAGAGCAAGTTGTTAACGATTTTACTAAAAATTAGTGGTTGTATATTAACCAATTAGCCGTTCACGGTTTATTTAACTTGATAAAATTAAAGTGCGGCAAATGGCAAAAACAAGTTGCTGCAATATAATTAGCAAACATAAACAAGTACTGTAATCCATAATACGGCGCTATTTGGTTTAAGTGGAAGGAATTAAGAAGCACTAAAACTTACTTTTGGTAGCTTTTCAAAAACAATACTTGTATGTTAAATTGCCAACCTCTTTGCAAAATTTTAATATACCATGATAATATAATATACATGCATGCAAAGTGAAGTTTGTAGCGGGAGGATTCCTTGTTTTGTGCACAAATGCAATAGTGGGTCCATATCGTTATTTGTCAAACATTAACATAATATCTGCTCAATCACTAATAATCTAGCCTGTTTGATAAGTGATAATAAATATTTGTGTTAAATATAGTAAATTGTTAAATCGATGAAATTTATTATATGCAATCTTTTTCAATTATTGTATGAAGTACAAGTACATACGTAGTATGTGTTTTCTCAATATTATTATTAATCTCCTTTACTACTTAAGACTTATTCTCTTTAGCTTAATTTCAGTTCAATTTAGTTCAGTTCAACTCCAATCAGTTCAGTTCAGTTCAGTTTTTAATTTTCTTCTCTCATAAACAATTCATTTCAGTTCAATTCAATTCAGCTTTAATCAGTTCAACTCAATTCAGTAAATTAGAATAGACCCTCATTAACTGATCCTTCGAAGAATGATTTTTTGACACAACTTAGAAGAATGATATTAAGTGGTAAACTAGTAATGAAAACGTATGAAGAAATGCTCATTTTTAGAGGTGGAGAAGCATGATAATAAGGAAAAATGGAAATATATAATTCCACCTTTGCGTGATCTGACAATACAATCCCACCTTTTGATTATTACGAGGCAATCCCACCTTTGTATGCCATCTTCTTTTAATAGACCTTCACTGGTTGGGGACCGATTTTTGTAGGTTATATGCCACGTGTTAGATTTTAATAAGTTCATTATATTTAAAAAAAAAAAAAAAACAGCCACCACCCATCAACCCCCCCCCCCCCCCACAAGCCATCGTAAAACCCTAACCCTTACCCCAGCCACCATCAAAGACCGACCGACCACCCTCCTTAACATCCGAAAAGCGCTGGCCGACACCTACCCACCCACCAGGTGACGTGTTTTTAAGGTGTTTAAGGGGGGGTTTTCGGGGCTGAGATAGTGATATAGAGAATTGGGGATTCGTGAGTGATATGGGGAATTTTGGGGTAGTTAGGGAGGTTGAGTGGGATTGTCGGTGGTTTTTCGGCGGTTATAGGAGTTTATCGAGGCTGGGATGGAGGTTTTCGGTGGTTATTCGGTGGTAATAAGGGTTAATCGGGGCTGGGATGGGGTGTTTTTGTTGGTTTTTTAGGCGGTTGTAGGGGTTTATCGGAGCTGGGATGGCATTATTCGGCGGTCATAGGGGTTTTCGGCGGCTGGGTAGTGTTTTCAGGGTGGTGGTTATGATAATTTCCGGGTTAAATTTGCATCAGGGGTGATTTCAGGGGTGACTTTTGGTATTAGGAGGTTCCAATCGGCGTTTTCAGGGGTTTAGGCTGGTGTCCGACTGTTTTTAGGTGGGCCTAGGGTATGGGGTAGGGTTTCACGGTGGCTGAGGGGGGTGGCTAGTGGGTTTTTCTGTTTTTTTTTTTTACCTTTTTTTTATTTGTTAACTTTTATTATTTTGTCCAATCATTAAGCGACATGTGGCTTTAAAAAAAATAAAATTAACATTTTAACCTATTTAATAGGTTATAGGTAAAAAGGTCATTTAAAGAAAATGACATACAAAGATGGGATTGTTTTGTAATAATCAAAAGATGGGATTCTTATTGTCAGACCACGCGAAGGTGGGATTATTTATTTTCATTTTTCCAGATAATAATCAATAATCAATAATATCCAGATAATAATCAATTTCAAAAGTCGTTATAATATTAGTGCTTCATTGAAAGAAAACAGCTGTTTCATCATAATTTGAACCTTCCTAATCCTAATCCATATCCATATCCATATCATAATACTGTGGTGAAGTAGTAATTAACAAGTCTTTGTCAAACTGCCAACTTCACCAGTCGCCCTGATCATTACTTGTCCCATGCATACTACAACCCCATCAAACAGGTATCTAATTATTATAATTAATTAACATATTACTTGACATCATTAGCTCTCTGTGGCTGCTGCTTCGACTAATTATTATAGTTAATAAACCTTTGACTGCAGCGGCTTCTAGAGCCACTATGATTGGTTAATGGAGAATCAATTGCGCCATATAAGATATACAACAGTTGCATGAGATATTCAATTTCTTACTGTCATTGACAATTTCTAAAGTTCAACCACACTTGGCATGATGGTCATGCCTTAGACTCTAAATAGTGGCTATTTTCTCACCCTCCCCCGTGACAAGGACTCCGGCTATGGTTTCCAACCTAAGGACTAATTACCCTGAGAAAAGATTGACATTCAAATCAAGCTTGTCCCGGTGAACAATTGATCTCTGGTTTGACCCAACTCATGGTTTTCAAACCTATTATGTTCTTCGGAATCCTCAAAATTATAATTCATGTAACCAATATACTTTGTATACAATTCATAATCACAAATCACACAATACAGCCTTATTTATAATATGAATTACAAAGACAAGAAAATCAGGTGTCATGAAATGGGAATACATTATATATTATCATAATTGTTTAGGATTCTTGCCTTGCTGTTGGACTGTTGTTCTCTTTGGGAAAGGGAATTTGTTAAATTCCGAGTTCTTACTCTGATGGGTGATGTGGTGAATTCATCAGAGGATTTAAGAACTCTCAGAATCTAACAGGTTCCCTTTCCCGAGCTAGGCAACGAGGATATACTCAATCCCTAGGATGCTGGACCAAGCTAAGGTTCCATTTACAGCTTCTTACACACTTTAATGCCAATGCATGTGTTCGGTCCAATGGCAGATCTCCATGCCATGGGTCTGGCTCAACATCTGCCTGGATGAACCAACAGGTCAATATCACAAATCAGCAGAAAGGCCACCACGGTGAACAAAATTTTTTATAATTTACAGTTGCTGCACCAAATCACCGATACACACATATTCTCTCAGAATCTTCCTAAGGATTGACAATTACCAATTACAGTTCTGAGCTTTTTGAGATACTTTGTGACTTTGTGTTGTTTAGCTAGTGTAATTTTTCCTATATGTATTCATTTTTGTACTAAACATCACATACATAAGAAATAAGTATGTATAATTGTAATGTTTTGTATTCACATTGTATCGATACAACTTCTGCCAGAACAAATAGTCATCCTGAAGTCCTGAACTCTAGCAAGCTGAAAGAGTGAAAGACTAATATCGTACACAATCCAAATTAACACAATATACTCCACCAGCTTAATTGGGTTTTGCAAGAAATCATAATGAAATGTGCATCCCTTGTCCATCTAAAGTCTACCAGGCCACAGATTGAACAGGGATCTTCAAGTTCGAGTTCAGATAGGGAAAAGTCAAAAAACGCGATCCTGATACTTGATGCAGACACTACAATAGTAACACATAATCAAGAAAGTAAGCGTGTGGAGCAACATTAACCAAGTTCCTAATCAATATCTTACTATTTTAACATTTTTTGCAATTGCATCATTGTATACATTGAAATAATTTATTACTTTTGTTTAATTCAAAAAATAAATATGACCCCCTAGAATAGTAGACTATACACTTAATCAGTTTAGAATTGACATTGATAAATTCATCGAAGAAGATTTGAAGGTAGCAACAATATTATATGAGTGATGATGGTGAACTAATTACTATACACTAACACAAAAGACACTGAGAGGCGAGGACATAAGTGGAGGACTAATTAACATTTTTTTATTTTTTATTTCTTAATCATTACTCTTCATTACTCTCACATTGTAATTCCTAATCACTAAAATTAAAAAAGGATCATGCTACTACAACCACCAACAAAACTAAAACAAATGAACCTTAAAATGTACCACTATAGTAAAGCCTTTCACACCATCAACAGTTGATGGAAAAAATGCCAACAGTCATTCATTTGCGACTACCGGCTACCACACAATTTTCTATATTGAAACCTACATATAAAATCGTATTGGAGACCGAATTGACCACATACACGACTACTCAGTTCTATCCTAAAACCAATTAAAGCAGCTCCAATTTATTCTCCTTCCATGAGCGACAACACACATATGGATTTACTCTCATCACTCTTCTCACTTGTGACTGAAGAGAATCATTACATACTTGCAACTCGAAGAGTTCAGAAATAGACTTCCTTCCGCCTGAGGTTTTTAATGTAGCCAATAGTATTAGGCAGCTAAACAAATCTTCAAATCCTTTTCCTTTTGCTAACCAATGGAACATTTCTCTCCTAAGGACAACAAATCTTTAGTGGCTTTGAAACCATTTTTTAATCTTCAACGGGCCTACACATACAACTTTAGTCCAATTCCAGCTTTAACCTATAACCAATTGGCAATAAGAGAAATCCCACACTAACAACTTCTACGCTTTACTCTATCTCAACTTGTTCAATTTGCTAACTGAAGTCAGATGTAGTTTCATCAATTCAATCTTCATGAGCAGCTAACATGTTTTCCTCTAGCAACCAATCTGCCTCCTAGTGGACAAGATAACCTTGTCGCATCAACGCATCCTAAACTTAGGGTCTGTTCTCATTGACTGAAATGAGCTGAGCTGAACTGAACTTATTGATCAGTGATTTTTAACTACGGATTAAAGATCTTTGATTATTTATTATTATATATGTGTGTATATACAAATATACATATTAAAATATTTATGAAAAATATACTATATAATTAAAATATTTATGAAAAATATACTATATAATTAAAATATTTATGAAAAATATATTAAAAACATGAAACCCCAAAACATTTTAAAAACATATACTATATTATTATTATTATTCGTCGTTATTATAATATAAGCTTAAAAGTATGAAATTTGGCTTTAAATCATTAGCAAGACATAAACTTATTAGAGCTGAGCTGAACTGAAAAGAAAATAATATAATGAGAGCAGGCCCTTACCTTCTTTCCATACCTTAAAAAATTAGTACAAGTAAACATAAAAGCCAAGCATACACAACTTTGTGTTTCAATTGATTGTTAGAACACAACTTTAGATTAAGGGTCAATATAAGTCAGATTAGGATTTCAATTGTAAATGTAAAATATATTTTCATATGAAATGTATTAAGCAACATGTTAGTAGGACAGAGAAGCAGCATGATATAGCAAGTGGTTAACAATTTTACAAGAAGTTAGTGGTTGTACATTAACCAATAGAAGTTCAAGGTTTATTTTACTCGTTTAAATTTAAGTGTAGCAAATTGCAAAACAATTTTCTGCAATAGTAGTTCTAAACAAATAAATTAACAGACATAAACAATAAATCCATAATAAGGGGCTGTTTGGTTCAAGTGGAAGGAATTAAGAATACTATACTTAATTCTAACCACCAAAAAGTTACTTTCGGATAACTAATCAAATCGCCAACCTCTTTGGCTCCTAGCAAAAATTTAATATATCAAACATAATAGAGGATCTATGTCCGTTGTTTGACAAAGTTAAACCACTAATCTCTACTCCCCAACAGCCTGTTTAGTAAATGATAATAAACGATAGTAAAGATGATAAACTTGCATGTAATTTTGCAAGAGAAGTTGTATGTTAATGTTGCAATCCTTTCCTCAATAAGTTTTTTTTACTACTTCCTATAAATCTTCATTACTACTCATTACCCTTTAGAAGAATAAAACATAGTGGTAATGAAATTTATGAAAGAAATACACATACTTAGAGGGGAGGAACATTATCATAGGGTTTTTCTTGTAAAATTAAATATAAATTCATTATAATTTCCGCCTACCAATAGATCATTTAAAGGCTTAAGCTCATACCATACAGCACTAGCAAGAATACACTTCTTAGCTTAAGTATTAAAAATATACTACCAATGGGTTTGTAGCAAGCTTCTTCCTCAAAAGACACCGTCCATTTCACCTTAGATTCACTAGCTATGTGCAATAACAGAATATCCACCAGGGTGCCACCTGGCAGCAACTTTTTTAACTCCATTACATCAAGAAGACAATTTGACTGATGACCACCACAACCTCTTCTTTTGTTTTATCTATTTTATAAGTTACAGTAGCATTAGTGCTTCATAAAAGATAACAGCTGTTTCATCGTTATAATTTCAACCTTACTAACTATAATCCCAATACCTATCAGTAATAATAGTAATTAACAAGTCATTGTCTTTCTACCAACTTCACCAGCCGCCCTAATCATCGTTTGCCATCTCCTGCATATAAATATCCTTGCCCGGTTGCCCCATGCACACCACAAACCCATTAAGCAAGTATCCTCATCTAAAATATATATTGCTTACTGTCATTAGCTCAAAATGGCTGCTGCCACTACTATTTTTCTCATCAAAGTCCTCGTGTTTGTGTATTTAACTGCAGTGGCTTCTACTGCTAGCAATTTCTACCAACACTTTGACCTCACTTGGGGTGATGGTCGTGCCAAAATTCTAAATAATGGCCAGCTCCTCAAGCTCTCCCTTGACAAAGCATCTGGCTCTGGTTTCCAATCTAAGAACCAATATCTCTTTGGGAAGATTGACATGAAAATCAAGCTTGTCCCAGGGAACTCTGCTGGCACTGTGACTGCCTATTACGTAAGTCTCACTCATGTCATTCGTCACCCCTTGATAAAATGATTACCATCTCATATTAAAATGAAGTTATTATTGCCCTGCCAGTGCTGGCTATTGACCACTGAGCCAGGCCAGGCTGCAGTTTTGGGAACTAGAATCAGCCCACGAAGCAATCAAACTGGGCTGGTTCCACTTGAATGAGCGGGCTAGAACTTAAACCAAAATTTTAAAAAAAAAAAATGGCTTTAAGTTAAACAGGCCAACTGGGTTGGGCAAATTCAACTTGGCTGCTAGTTGGGAATTAACCCACATCCCATGTACTTGAATTGGCCCACTAGCCACCTCTACCCCCTACAATCTATCAAATTCGTTGACATTCTTCTATTTGTACTTTTACAGTTATCTTCCCAAGGACCTACCCATGATGAGGTAGACCTTGAATTTCTAGGCAACGTCACCGGTCAGCCTTATACACTCCACACAAACGTTTTCACTCAAGGGAAAGGTGGTCGAGAGCAACAATTCCGTCTCTGGTTTGACCCAACTACCGACTTTCACACCTATTCCATCCTCTGGAATCCCCAAAGAATCATGTAAGGCAACAATATATCTAATTTATACACATAAAGTTCCTAAGACTATTTGTAGTTCTGAAATTTAAGGACGCCTAAAATAAGATGTAAAGAAATGGGAAGGGGTATATACAGTAATCATAATAGTTTAGGTTGCTTACCTTGCTATTGTTTGGCCTCAGATTTTCTGTGGATGGTACTCCCATCAGAGAATTTAAGAACATGGAATCTATTGGAGTCACGTTCCCAAAGAGCCAGGCCATGAGGATATACTCAAGCCTCTGGGATGCCGAAGACTGGGCAACACAAGGTGGCCAGATCAAGACAGACTGGACCAAGGCTCCGTTTACAGCTTATTACAGAAACTTCAATGCCAATGCATGTGTTTGGTCCAACGGCAGATCTTCATGCCATGGATCCGGCTCAACATTTGCTTGGATGAACCAAGAGTTAGATACCACAGGTCAGCAGAGGCTGCAATGGGTGCAGAAAAACTTCAGGATTTACAATTACTGCACTGATACACAAAGGTTCCCTCAGGGTCTTCCCAAGGAATGCGCAGTAACCAATTAAAGTTCAAAGCTTGATAAAACACTCGGTACTTTGCACATTTAGCTGGTGTAGTTTTTTCTGTGTGTTTGTTTTTGTACAAAATGTCTCACATAAGAAATAGGTTTTTATATTTATACTGATGGGTAATATTATTTTGTATACATACAATAATGAATGTTGTAACAGCTCTGTACAAGAAATTAGATTATTTTCATGCAACAAAGTATCTCAAATGTCAGAATTTTTAAGAGCCAAAAACTAAAAAAGTAACTTGATGTCTGCATATTAGTGGGCAAAAATCAACTTTGCAAGTATATGATGCCCAAGGAAAACAAAAAAAAAAAAAAATGGAAAAGCACAGCTTATGAGCACTTACAAATTTACAATACAACGTTGCTGGAGCAGCAAACAGAGTCATCCATAATGAGAGAGTTGATTGGCTGTTCAATGAAGATTTCTCCCAAAATTATTGAACTCACTGCAAGCTGACAGGCTAATACTATACGTGAGCCAAATAAACTGAAGTGAATTAAATTTACCACCAATCTAACACAATAAGCTTGACAATCTAGAACTGCTTTTTTTTTTTTTTTAATTTAAACTCCGAGTTGGCCAAAAAATGGAAGTTTGGTGTTATTACAATTTATACTGATGGTATTAATATTTTTTGAGGACCCTATACAAGCAAAAAGAATGATACAAAGATGTACAAGATAATGAAAATTCAGGATGATACAGGAAAACTTCCTGCATATTAATCATATAGCCATGCATGGATACCATTACTGATAGCAATGCAGTACTTGTAATGTATTTTGTGCATTGACACCTTGGACATGCAGAATTACAGACAATTGCAGAAATCAGCAAGCTTAATTGGGTTTTGTAGCAGATATCATAACGAATAGCCCATTCCGTGCGCACCTAAAGTCCACTAGGCCACAGGTTGTGCAGAGATCTTCAAGCTCACGTTCAGAGAGGAAAACACGTGACCCTGATATTTGCTGCAGATACTACAATAATACCACATAAATCACAAAAGTATGAGAGTGGACCAATATTACCCTAATCTATAAAAAGTATGGAATATTAGTAGCTGAGTAGGATTAATTCTAGAATTTATCACTGCAAAGATAAGTCATTTACCTCACGAAAATTACTTCTAAACGGCACCAGCGAAAAAGGACCATCTGCTATGGTAGTCGTGGCAACAAATACACCCCCAGGTCTTAATATTCGACTTATTTCAGCAACCTAGACATTAGTTAACACAAAAGGTGATAATTTGATTGTAAGTAAAGGAATTAAGAGATTACTTGTCTGTATGAGTAACAAATTGCATATCCATCAATGCATGGTACAATCTAAGCAAAGACAAAAAAACATAAGCAAGTTGATGAAGGTAGTGATATTACCCCACATGCATCACCTTTTTTTTTTCCCCAAAAAGAGTTGGAAAAAAAATGAAAAATGGGACAAGTTAATGGACCGCACTCTCCCGGAGAAGAAAATGAAGGAAACAGATAGAATAATTAGCTAAAATGACTTGATGTTATCCGCCCTTTATAGCACTAGCTGAATATCAGCAGCAGTGTAAGATAATAAGCAACATTAGTCAAATCAAATGAATTCAGATCCCCGTGTACAGCATTTTTTCTAGCAAGTATCCTAGCACCATAAAGGATAAACTTAGAAAATATGTAATTGATTTACAGAGCTTAAAGGCCAAGTACATAATTATAAAAGGTATATATAAAGAACCAAGCCTTTAAAAAACTAAGCTACATTAGGAAATTCAAGTTATCTCAACATCAGAATAGAGTTTGATGGTAACAATGATGATATTACAGAGGATCTCTGATCTGCTATATCAACATCAGAATAGAGTTTGAAGGATTACAATGATGATATAACAGAGGATCTCTGATCAATTATATGTTCATCACAAACTCCTGAATACATATTTATGTAATTTTTTTACTCCTGAATACGTATTTATGTAATATTGATGGTATCTAAGTCTGTGTACTATAAACCAAAACATGCAGGATAAAAAGAACACAATTACATAACAAGTCGTGTGGTAAGCTGTTACATGCAGGATAAAGATCATCGGTAAAAAAAAAATACACTTACAGCAGAGGAAGGTGAGGGCCAACAATGTAACGCAGCACCAGCATGCACAGCATCAATGGAGCCAGAAACAAATGGAAGCCTAGAGATATCAGCTCTGACCAAAATTAACTTCCTGTTGAGAAACAGAATTATGAATCAGATCATGTCAAAATAAGTCGTCAAAAGAATTTTCTATCAAGTTTAAACTTCAACTGATCTCAAATATGGGAAATCCTACTCTTTGGGGAAGCCAGGATCCTCTTTAACAAATTCATAGCATTGCTGTAACATTGCTTCTGAATAGTCAAGAGCAACAACACGAGAAAACAGTCCACTCTTCGCAAAAAGCCTTGAAAACAATCCACTTCCACAGCTAGCATCAACAATGTTTCCACCAAAAACAGGTTTAAAGTATTCTTTTGCCATTTCAAACTGCAATCAAGAACAATATACTGAATCCATAAATAAGGCATTCATTATGCTTTCACCAAGAGTATCACAGACTACTTTCTACAGAAAAAAAAAAATAAATAAATAAGACACAATGGCATGGCAAGTGTTACCTATATCAAAAACTTGCAAAGCTAAATAATATGGATGGAAAAAAATAAATACATCTAGTTGTGTGAGATGAAGACAAAGAACGGAAAATAAAAAACAGAAAATTGATAAGATCACCTCTCTATCAGGGCCGGGGTAACCACCAAGCCCAAAATTTTGGCGCCAGCCTCTCTCGTACAGAAATGACATGGCAGGGGTGCTGAACAAAGAAATAATTCGTTTATATGATGCCTGCATCTAAAAACAAAACCTCAAAGCTGTACTAAGCACAATTTCAAGTTTTTCAACATTCGCAGCACCTGAAAAACTCTGTCACTAGAGGCATTGATTCAACATACTCCTCAGCCCCACTTGATGCAGTGAGATTAAAAATGGAACCATTTGCATAGTAAGTCTTCTTACTGGTGTTACAATATAAGGTAGTGCCTTGAGCAGTGTCTCTGCAATATATTTAACTCATCCAAGTCAAAACAAAATTTAGCTATAAGTACACCAGAGTCCAGACCATGGTCTTCAGAGATAGGGTTACATAGCTATAATAAGCAAGAATATAAGTATATAACTTACACTGAGAAAGTAGAATCACCACTCCATGTTAAGGGTTCATAACAGATTGGGCAACCTAAAATACTTTCGTTAGTATCAGATTTCTTGTTAGTTGTGACAAGTTCCTGAAAGTAATCCACAAAATAGAAAGGCACAATTAAAATGAGGATCATAATTCACAAATCCCATAAAGGGCAGGAAATCCTGAGAAATTAATCAAAAAATCTTAAAATCTACACTACGAATGTGCAAGTGTAATTCAATTTCGCACAAATAATTGTATCTCTCAACTCCTACTTCAATCACCAATCCTATATTTTAGTCACTCCCTCTATTTCTTCATAGATAAGCCCATGTCGAAGGAGAGTTTGCCCACATATAAGCCTAGCATGGCTACATCCTAAAACCAATTGATGATAGATAAGTAACCACTCATTATCATATGTTAGTAATAATGCCTCTATCAATGCAGGACAACTGGTCCCACCCATCTCACACGTAGGTTATTTTCCAAGAACTTAATTATTAGTGAGTAACTAAATTATTTTCCATATCAAATTCCAGTCCTATAACATTAATTAGGATAGAAAAAATACTAGTATTAGGGAGTAGCTAAATCATATTTACAAAAAACACATTTAGAGATTGGTAACAATTTTTTTGGAATTGGAAATGGATTCAATTAAACCATTACCGTTACTAAATTTTTGGTTGGAAGGTCTGGGTAACAATAGGTAATGGTTTCCACCCATTTGTTGCTTCTCTAAAACCTAAAGCAACAATTACCTTCACTCTCCTCAAACAAAAGTAAAGAGAGATAGGTTAAAGTAATTTCTTTCTATGATTAAACCAAACAAATGAAAAGGTAAGAGTTAAATGACTCTTTTCCTCTCTCTTATTTGTTTCCTTTTTTCTCCATTTCCATTATTCATACTCAACGCCCCCTCAGTTGTGTCGAAGTGCAAATTTCAGTCCCATAACATTAATTAGGATGGAAAGGAACTTCCTAGCCACTCCCTCCATCTTTAATGATATGTTATTGGAAAAGCCTTCATAAAGACAAATACTAAATGTGGCTCATTTGAAGTCTAGAGTCACATTTCAATCACTACTCCTTCGCTTTATTTATTTATTTATTTATTTATTTTAAGGGAACTACTTCGCTTTATTTAATTAACACACTTTCCCTAAACCTCATTTTGTTTAATTAATGACACTTTATTTTTTGGAAACATTCTTATGTCTCTCTTTTGTTCCCGCTATGGCATTACTACATTTTAAATTATTTTTCTCCCCTCATGGTTCTCACTCCTACTCCCTCCGTCCCTTATTGATAGTCCCTTTTCAATGTACTTTTACTAGTTTTTATTTATATTTATTAATTCCCGTGAAAATATTTATTAATTCCCGTGAAAATTGCCCATAAGGGACTATCAATAAGGGACGGAGGGACTTTTTTAGCACTCCGTGTATACGGAGTGTAAATTTCCTATCTCACATCCTAATACTCGTATCTAATTCTCCAACAAACCACCCTACCTATACAAGGGAGTATCTACTAATTACCATTCGTTTTAAGCTTCCCAAATTAAACACGACTAAGTCTTTGTATTCTTCAACTTATTTCCACCAATTTCTGGAAATATGAGTCCAAATGAGAGTTCACAAATTCAAAAAAGATAAATTTATGAAAAATAAGGCAACCCATTTCAATTTACAACTAAAAAATTTCTGCAATTAACTAGAAACAGTACATTTTCTTTTAATCAACAATACCCAGTACAGCTATATACTCCACACTCAAAAACTTAATTATTCAAAAAATAATTTCTGCAATTAACTAGAAACAGTACATTTTCTTTTATTCAACTTATTTCCACCAATACCCAGTACAACAATACCCACCCTAATAAACAAAACCTAATTTACACACTCAAAAACTTAATTATTCAAAAAAAAAAAAAAAAAAAACACCAACAACAACGATTCAGTGAATTTACACTCAAAACGACAGACATAAAGCAATAATATTCAGAAATACGATTATAATTAACCAAAAAATCCAGAAACTGAAATTAATTAAGAAAATGAGGGATTCAAACCGGCGTCGTTTCGATGACAGCAGCAGAAGAAGCTTGAAGCTTAAGCGTCGGGATTCTCGGGAAAGTTAACCGGACAGGTGAATTGGAGGTAAAATTGAGATAATTACGGCGGTAATTTTGCAGTTGACTTCTGCTAAAATTAGGAGCCAAAGTGTTTGTAATGCTCGACATTTTTTATATTTTTTTTCTGCTATGTTTGTGAGGAAAGTCATTCAATTTGAATTTCAGATGAATTTAAAATATAAAAGGTTTTTTTTTTTTTTCATCTCATAATTTATAATTTTGACGTGTATGATTAAGTACCTGTTATTGAAAAACACTAGAAGGTCTTTTTTTTCCTTTTTTTTTTTTTTTTGTTTTAATTTTCTTGGCTGTATAGACGTATAGTGTTTTAAAAATTTTGGAACATGGATAAAGATTTATGAAAAATTGAAAATCTTTAGTTTATTTAAGAGAACTTAAAGAGGAAAAAAAAAATTGATACAATGAGCAAGGGGGTGTTAAGTACCGCCATCCAAAATAATCAAACCGCCAACATTTGATATAAATGGACAACCATACCCTTAGTACTTCACCGCTATCTTTCCTCTTGCCACCAATCACTTACACCTTGACACCACCATTCAAATTGACGACTAACACCACCACCACCACGCTAACCGACAACAACCACCACCACCACCCTGACCAGCGATGACCACCACCTTGACTGGCGACCCACCACCTTCCCTCTTTCTTACCTCTTTGGCAAGAAGGTGTTGGTTTTTTTTTTTTTTCTGGCAACCGTACCAACCAGAGCCCAAAAACGGTTGCTAGGCACAGTAATTAGTTTTGGGCTCCGGTTACCCAAAAACCGGTTACCGCGGTTGATACAAATGTCTCTTTATGATTCGCTGTCTTTTTTTAATTTTTTATTATACATTTTTGTTTCCATATGAAAAAAAAAAATATTCTAAATATCTTATTCTAAATATATAACACCCCGTTCTTAAATTTGGGGTTTTACAAAATAACTAACTAAACTATTATAGTAAAGTCTAGAAATATTAAATCTCAAATAAAAATAAAGTGTTAGGATTATATTTTGGGAAATTGCCTTTGTCAATAGCATACTAGTATAGAGTGATATTTCTTCCCATCAAAAAAAAAAAAAAAAAAAAAAGGATAAACTGATAAATCTTTGCTCATAGTGTAATCACTTACTATAATAGATAGTCGTGATAATGGTCATAGCATCTATTGTAGTAAAGTCTAGCAATATTTTTGCGACATAACGAGCAAAGGAAAGAATTATACAAGTATTTTGGATTACATGATACTTATTAATACGAGCATAGGTCAGAGCATCTATTATATAGTAAAGTCTAGAAATATTATTTCTTAAATAAAAAAAATAAAAAAATAAAAAAAAAAGTCTAGAAATGTAATGGTAGCATGATACTGTAAAAATAAAATATTCTAAATATTAAAATCAAATTATAATATTCAAATAATAAAATAAGATACAAAATTTTTTGTATTCATCTATATAAATAATAGTCATATAAGTCTTTACATTTTTCATTTCAAGGTCATATTATATATCTATATTACCTAAAGTTTAATATATTGTTCTTCAATATGACATTCACATATTTGACCTCGTCCCTCCTAAAGAATCATAGTAAATAAATAAAATTAAATTATATATATACAATCCGAATAAAGATATATACAAATTAAAGTGAGATAAATTAAATTAATTTAGATTAAAAAAAATATATATCTAATGTAACTTTTTTTCCTAAATTAAACAATATTTTCCTAACAATAATTATGCCAAAAATTTATGCATACATAATAATTAAAGATTGCGTATAACTTTAAAATATTTTTTTATTAACATATATTTCTAATGAAATTTATATGAAGATCGAATATTCTCATTTCTATAACCATAAATTTTCATATTTTTGTACTAATAATGTAATGCTAATATTCAAAATTTAAATAATTACAGTATAAGAATATGTCTGTAAAAAAAATATATTACATACATGATTGAGTAGTTGATGAGATTTGTCTTTTATTCTTAAAAATCATGATAAATATCTTTTATTCGTATAAAAATTAACCAATATCCATATCGATCTATATATTTGTGTTGTATATTCTATCAGTTGTTGCTTGGTTGTATGGATATTATGTAATTGTTTTTGACACAATGTTTTACTTTAAAAAATGTATATAGTTGTGAGTCATATACTTCGTATAAGTTTATTATTGTGTCTAAAGATTTGGTGAATATGATGGGTAAAACAAATATTCGATTGTATAGTTGCTGAAGTGAATGGTATGGTAATAAAATTTTTGTTTTTATCTACGGGAGATGGGAAATGATTTAGTCTATTTCACTTATATAATTATGTGGTGTATAATTCATTTATTTTTTCAATTAAAATTTTAACATTATAAAAAAATAAAAGGGAATAAAATAAATCAAATACCAAAGACATAATTAATTTGTTAGTGAAATAGAGCCCTTTATTACTAAATTGAAAATTATGTTAGTTTTTTTTTTCCCTACGAGATTAATAATGTTTTTTTCAAAAAATTAATAAGTTGATTTATAAACGTGCATCGCACGGGCACTAAGCTAGTTTCCCAAATGATACTATTCGCCTAAAGTTTCTTTATTTAATATTTACAAATAGATTAATTTTCAATTATTCAATATTACTTGATCAATCATCTTTATTTCTCCTACCTATAATCTCTATGCATTTTTAAAGGTTAGTTACAAGTGTTCTTCCCCTTATATTAATTTCGTATTTTAAGTCAATTTTTACATTTTAATTTCTCTAAACTTTTCCATTCCTTTATGTGTTTTTTAAGTTCTAAATGATAATGGGGTTGATGGATGAGTCGATTTTCGTTTTTATGTAATAATCTATTCAAAATATTAGTTTTGTAATTTTTGTGATAGTTTTCACGATTTTATCAAATAATTTTTTTTGACATACATTACCAAATAATTACAGAGAAACATTTGTAAAAAGAAAAAAAATACAGAGAAACATGCTTTTAATTTCATGAAATCTATCACAAAATGGCAAAATTAATACTTTGTAAATTAATTTTGATGAATTTATTGATTTATTTTTTTGTTTAAATTATGTTGTAATTACGTAATGCAATTTGTGATGATATGTACACCTATTTGCAAATAATAATTTATTTTACTGTGGTAGATTTCATGAAATTAAGTATATGTTATTTTATTATTATTTTTTTTTTATGAAATTAAATGTAAGTTTTGTCTATATATATAAAAAAAAAGAACATTTTACCAACAAATTTAACCCGTACATCGTACAGGATAAATACTGTAGTTTTTTTTTTCAAAAAAAAACCCTCTAAGGGAAATTAAACTAGATTAATAAATCATTAGAAGCAATACCATTTACACCAAAAAAAAAAAAGCATAATTCCACACTTGTTAACCAACATTTTCAATAACACAAACAAAGCAAGAGTAAAATATCTTCAACAATTAAATGGAAAGAACTTGATCCTTGTAAACTTTCCTGCAAGACCTTAATCACTCTCCATCTCCACCATGATCCTACCAAAGCCCTCGCCCAAAGCCATCTTAGCTTCATGCCCCATCTTTTGTCTTCTTTTGTCCACAGCAGCGCACCACTCCCACTGTCCTTAATAACAACGTACACCACCCTCGTACGATAAAACTTATGCCCAAAAGATGGAAATTGCGTTTAACATTTTTAAATATGCATGTAACACTACTACAAAATGCGTGTTTTTTGGACGCTTTTTAGGCCTTTTTTCGACACTAAAAAGCGTCGAAAAATTATTTCTCGACGCTGTAAAAAAGCGTCGAAAATCCGTGAGTCGAAAATTTTTCAGGGACACAAAAAAGCGTCGAGATTCTCGACGCTTTTTAGTGTCCAAACTAATATACGAAGCGTCGAAAATTATGTATTTCGCGCATTATCCCAAATGTATGTAGTTTTTTAGCGACGCTTTTTCCTGTCCACATAATCAAATTTAGCGACGGTTTTTGTTCTCTTGCGTTTATTCATGTCAGCCTATGGTATGGCGGGAAAGTCTTTGAAATTTGAAAATGTGCAATTATGTAGACATTAAAAAGCGTCTAGATTTATTTTTTAAGCTTTTTTTTTTCTTTTATCAAATTATTATCATCATACATACATTATAATTATTTAAATTTATCATAAATTAAATTAATAACATTAAAATAAAAATAAACAAATATTCTATATAACTAGATTAAAAAAAATAATTAATCAACAATAAAAAAGAGTACGTAGTTAATTACCAAATTTAGAAAAGAAAACATCAACACAGTACAATCATTAAAAAAAAAAAAAAAAAAAAAGGTCGCATATTATAGTATGTAGCTTGTCCCTAAATAAATACATCACTAATATAAGACTAAAAACCAAAATAGATAGATGATGGCCACATTGATCGATATAGTCGCTTGTTGATGCTCAAGTGTCCCGGCCTATTCTTTTGTTGCACCTACATTGCCTTTTCCAATCTTCAAAAAAAAAAAAAAAATACAAAGTATAAATTAGTAAATTACACAATATAGGTTCAAGATTCAACATGTTGTATTTAAACATAGAATTGTGAGTTAAACATAAAAATATAAATGAACAAAAAAAGCCAAAAGGTCTTTCATCAAGAGTTCTTAGTGGACGTCTACTGTCTACTGTCTCACTGTTATTTCATCAAAAGGTCTCACTGTTAATGAACAAAAAAACCAATGCTTGTCTACTGTCTCACTGTTATTTCTACCTTAAGTTTAAGCTGCATGGTCAGTGCCCTGGTAGCATTAGTATGGAGTTTCACACACACAAGCTCCGACTTTCACACACACACACACACACACACACACACACACACACACACACACACACAAGCTTTGAATTTCACACACACACACAAGCATTTTAGAATTGAAGTTGTGATTTCAAGTCTGATTTCCAGTACTGAACTTCAGATCTGAATTTCAGTTCTGATTTCAGTTCTGGAATTCATTTCTGATGTTCAGAGCTGAAATCAAAACTGAAATCCAGAACTGAATTCAGATTTGAATTTCAGTTCTGATTTCAGTTCTAGAATTCATTTCTGATGTTCAGAGCTGAAATCAAAACTGAAATCCAGAACTGATTTCAGATTTGATTTTTAGTTCTGATTTCAGTTATAGAATTAGCATGTACTGAATCAAAAAAGAAAGCATGCTATACATATCATATGTGTGTCTCAAAATCTGATCTCATGATGCAGTAAGGAAAAATAAAAAAAATTAAAAAAAAAAAAAACCAAACAAACATGACATTAGCACATAATACATATCATAGAGACTCAATTCAAATATCAATTAGCATGTACCTCGACATAGCAAGCATAATTTACTTGAAAAATTAATTATGCAGCTCAATACAGAATAACTCTATTAAAATCCCACCCAAACAGCAAGAATAAAACCAATTCGAACAAAACAGAGAAACAAACCAGTCCGAAAGAAACAGCCCAGTTTAATAGCAAATAAACTCCAAAAATAATGAAATTTTACAGTAAGAAAGTAGATTGAAAAACACCCAAATTCAAAAAAAAATCACCTAAAAAGCTTCTCTAACAAAGGAGAACGAGCCAAATGAAGTCAGCACTCACAATAGCTCCTACAAAAATCAATGCGAATTGTGATGGAATTGTGAGACGAAAAACAATGCAATCATGCTCATTCAAAAAATGAAACAAAAGCCTAATTTTCTGAATTAAATTAAACCAAAAGCATAAAATGAAACATAACAGAAACCCTAAAATCTTAATTACTCATGAAGCTAACCCATATCTAAACATAATATGTGAGATTATTGAAAAATAAAACATTAAATTAAACCAAGATCTATTAATTGATTCAAAGAGAAAGCATGCACCTTAATATTATTGATCGGCAGTAAGAGGGACGACATAGATTACAATTTTGGGTCAAGTTCTATAAATTGATTCAAAGAGAGATAAAGATATGAATTTTACTTAGAAGCATGCATCTCACCTTTTTAATTGATCTACTCTTTGAGAAAGGCAGAGATGCAGTTCAGTATTCTGATTTGAAATTGATAATTTAACTCTCTCTAACAAAAAATTGTCAACAAAGTACCAAAAAAAAAAAGAAATTCACCAAGATAAAACAAGTATATCAAATTTTTAAAAAATAAAACCTTTGTGTACTCCAAAATTTTTAACAAGGTTCAACAATAGTTACCTGATTAGTGATTAGTATGGGGTTATTGGGTTATAAATTTATTCATTGACGCCTTACGCACAGCGTCAACCCAAAAGCGTCGAAAAAGCAAGGGAATTGTAGTAGTGACACACAAACAAGATAGGATATGAACACATCCATGAAGATAGTTGGGGCAGCATCTCAGTTAACAAAGGAAGGCAGTAGCGAGTTTGCAACAACACCTCAATGCGTGCAGCAGCAGCATCAAACAATAACAGCAGCAACATCAAACAAGACCAAAAACAGAACAACAATTAATAATAAAAGCAACAGCATATAGGTACCTGCAACACCCAACCTGTTGCCAAGCAACTAGCCATGACGCTGCCAATATGGCTGCTATATTATGTCAGCAAGACAAGAGCATCAGGGACATCAAGTGAAGAAAACTCCTTCAAAACCTCTTAATCACAGTCCCTAGTACGCCTTTAAAAAAAGAATGGAGAAAGCAAACCAAAAGAACTTTAACACTATATTTGATGCATAGATGTAGAGGAGGAATTAATTATTAAATTGTAAAATCATATTAAAACCAACAAAATTACAAGTAACATTTGCTAGGTAAAAGCAACAACCAAAGATGAATTGAATTTGATTAAAACTAACTAAAAAAATCTATCAAACATCTAATTAAAAGGAACAAGAAACTGTCTTTCCGGTTTGGTTCTCTTTGCTTCATTACTCTCTACTTCTCAAAATCACAACTTTTCTTTAGAAATTTACTTCAAAATCTCCAATTCAATCGATTTTATATAACCGTCTTTTAAATTCGCACATGAAATCTACAATTTAATCGATTGAATATAAACTTCTTTCAAATCGCAAGCATATATATTAAAAAATTAAACAACATCAGATCATAATTTTGTGATAATATTGAAAAAAAAAAGTTGCTAAAAACAATTTAATAGACTTCAATCAAAAGAGAAATTCAAATTCGTTCTAAAACGAAAGATGTACCTTATAATCAACGGCGGCATAAAGAGTGAATAAATCGATCAAAGTTCAAAGTGAGTAGAGAAATTTCACCAAGCATAAATTGGGGAATTGCAAGAAGATCTAGATTTAGATCGCACGAATTCATGAATCTCGTGAAGGAGGGAGGAATAATTAGGGTTGAGAACTGAGTAGTCAATTTTTTCTTTTCTTTTTTTTTGGGTTTATTTTCCCCTTAAAATTGAAATGTGGGCTGAGTTGTGAGGTACTAACAATTCACGTGCGTGACATGCGCTTGTCTTCGACGCTTTTCAGCAACTAAAATTGCTTTCGTCACCTAAAAGCGTCGAAAAAACGCGGATACTAAATTTACCCACCGACACCCCTTACCCAGCGTCGAGGCAACAACGTCGAAAAAACACTCATTTTGTAGTAGTGTAAATGCAATCATATATAGTTGAACGCTAAGGATTTGGGTTTTCGAACCCTCATCCTCCAAAGGTAATCTACAAAACATTGATAACGGATTTCTGGTTTAGAAGATGTAAAATCTACTTTCGTAATAATACAATAGATAAATATAAATTTAAAATACATGTTATTTTAACTAGCCAGCCCGTCTAGCTCAGTTGGTAGAGCGCAAGGCTCTTAACCTTGTGGTCGTGGGTTCGAGCCCCACGGTGGGCGTTGTTCTTTTTTTTTTTTTTTTTTTTTTATATTATATTATTATTATTATTATTTATTGTTTGGTCGATGTTCTTTATTTTCTGGTATTATAAACTATATTACTACGGAGTATTTCTTTTGGCATGTGTTTTAGTTAATTGGTGGGGCCCACCCCTGACCCCTAAAAAAAAATGTGTTTTTTAGTTAATTTAAATTAGTATTTTAATTAATTTAAAATAATGTTTTAACTTATTTCAAATGATGGTTAGGGCCTAGGGAAATAATTCTAATTCTGTAAAACCAGATAACAACAGAATAGTAAGTAGCTTAATAGAAAAGCTCTTGATAAAGTGATCAGCCTAACAGTTGCCTTGATAGCTAGAGACCAATTATTTACTTTGTGCAAACATTAAATGGCAAGATCAACGTAAAATACAAAAAGGTAAAACACTAAAAAATAACTTATTCACATTATATGTTATTGTAATTATCTCTTAGATTATATATACACACTCTCATAAATCTTATATAGTTGAGTTTATGATACTAAACCGCGTAATGCATCACACTTTTCTACTCTACATTTATATGCACTTAATGCGTATTTTAAATATATATTAACCAATCATTTGAAATGAGTATATAAAATCAAGATCATTTTTAGCACTACCCCCTGCCTCCCCCCTTAACTTAACTTATTCTTTGTACAATAGAGATAATTAAATGAAAACAGATCATTTGAACCCATTTCTAAATAGACATATCACGCACTTTATTTGTCTAATTCAACACAAAACAGTCCATTTTCATCTTCAAATGAATACTTCATATAATACTAATCCAAAGAAACTATTGAAGCTAAGGATTTTTTTTTTTTTTTTTGTTCCATCCGGTTTACCCTTTGGACTAATTCGGTCCAATCTCTTCCTGATTGTTATTGTGAGGGATTGAATACGTGATTCTCCCTACCAAATGTAACTCAAATCACCACTACATAAACAGCCAAATAACCAATTATTTTGAAG
The DNA here is from genome assembly GCF_948465745.1 of Chenopodium album. Lineage (NCBI taxonomy): Eukaryota > Viridiplantae > Streptophyta > Magnoliopsida > Caryophyllales > Amaranthaceae > Chenopodium > Chenopodium album. The sequence goes on from NC_137849.1 coordinate 40,157,463, forward strand.
CTTATTAAGGATTATGTGCTTAGTTATGCAATTGTAAATTTGTAACATGCATGACCGAAAATAAAAATTATCGTGAATGTTCGGGAATAGGATTATGATGCAAAGCAATGTGGGACAGGTCAAAACAGCAGTTGAAGTTATCGTTAAAATGACTTTTTTGTACGCCCTGGAGTAAAAGGACATGCCTTTAATTGCTACTTACATGTGCATTAGAATCCCACTTACTTGGTGTGATGATTAACCTCTTATGTAAAAAACGTGTGCCCCAAATGCTAATTTGTCAGAGCCCATCATATCCATCTTCTACTTCAATTCCACCTTTTTAACCCCATTCCCTTGCGTTCTTTTTATCTCTTTCTCTTTGCATTGGAGTATTCATCATCACAGCTCATATTGTCATGTATACGATTTGTTTTGTTTTCTCTTTTAGGTAATCAAAAGAGGATCCAACAAATTGTATGTTATTCACGAGAGGAATTCCTAGGGTGTGTTTTGATATGTTTATAGTCCGTGGTCTTGTCGGTTTAATCTATACTATTTACTTATAATGTTTGGTAGCAGAGAGAAGATATGTCTTTATGACTTATTCCATTTAAGCCCTTTAAACCCTAACAAATGACTCTCTTTAGATAGAGTGTCGTAAAGTAAAGTACAAGATATTATCATATAATGTGCGAGATTCTAAGTATAAGTATCTTATACTTCCTCTGTCTCATAATATAGTTCCCGTTTTCCTATTTTGGAGATCCAAAATGTTGTTCAGTTTCTATTTTTGGATAATTAGTAAAGTCCATTATACCCTCACTTTTTTAACTTTATTTATTGTATTCCTAATTTACCGTTAAATTTTACACATGTTTTGTACTTTTTTCCACTTTCTCTTTCTAACTTTTGTCTATGATTGTAATTTTCACTTTTATTAATGTACTTCATCCACTTTCTCCTCCTATTCTTAAATACCGTGAAAAAACTCAAACAAGAACTATATTATAGTTTGGAGGGAGTAGTATTTTTTTGATATTATCTTCTTATTTACATATATTTGACACCTAATAATTAACAAAGTTTCGGTGTCAACAGCCTCAAAGCGACCTTGTTGCATGGTACAAAACTAATTAATTCTCATAAATCATACTCCGTAATAACTTCTAAAATTGTTTTCAGTACAATTACAATCTTTATAAATTCAGTACATTAACACGAATATTCTTCCTTTAAAACAAGAATGATGACTTGCTAGTAGAGAAAAGAGAATCGCTCATTCTATTCTTTAGTAAGTACGTGATCCTGGTTAATTAAATGGCATCTAATAATGCCTACAGATTCAACAAATAATATAGAGTACCGTACACACTAATAATGAGCCTACAAAACCTCCCTACTTGCTAAAGCCTAAAAGACAACCATTTAACTAGGCACTTGGAATTTTATTTTACTTATATTACTTCTATTTGCAAATATTAAACGAAGTAATTATAATACCATCAACTAAATTATACAACTCCGTACATGTACTTTTTTTTTTTAAGTTTGGTAAGGAGAAACAGGTTCTCTCGGCCCGAATTAGCGGGTTAGGTACTTTGGGAGTGGGGGAGAAGGGTAAGGGAATCCCCACCCTAAAGTGCCTTTAGTGGGATTTGATCCAATGATTCCACAATCTTGAGACTCAAGGTTGTGTAATGGAAACCTTAATACTTCCTCTATTCTTTTTCATTTGACGATCTATTTCTTTAATCACATTTGTTAATGCAAAACTTTAACGATCAATAACTTTAATTCTTCATAATTAAAAAATACAGTATAAAAGTTATATATTATGATAGGGTAAAAGTCATCCAAAATTCACTAAAAGAGTAAAAGTTACCCGAACACTCCTCGATGTACATTAAATTATTGTAAACTGGTTGTATACAAAAGTTTTGGTGTTAATAATACATTATTAAAACAATATAGATAAAAAAAGAAATAATTATTTGTAAATAGTGTAAAAAATCAAATTGTGGAGATAGGTTATTCTAGAACCGAAAGAAGTATTATTACTATCATTGACTCATTGTCTATTACTAATATCACGCAACCAAGCAAATTGATCATTACTTAGATAGTTAGATGTATATGTGCATCTCTAACGTATTCAAAAATCAAAATGGCTTACAATAAATTATAAAAATCATATAAAAAAAAAAAAAAAAAAAATCTAGTCAAAAGAAGCAATTCATGTAGGAAGCAATTGTTAAGCAATAATGCATGTCAACCAAATTAATTACTGGAAGATCGCTTGAATCAGTGCATGATACAGCATATGTGTAGGCAGGCTGGCAATGCAATGCTGTATGTAAAATACTACTCGTAGCAATTATGATGATGACCAAGTTAGTTCATGATGTAGAGTGAATGAATAGAATTCCTTCATCCCTTCTTTGCTTCAGAGCAACACCATCTCTTTCTCATCCTCCCCACCACCCCAATATAAAGCCTTTCTTTACGGGAGAGTCAACACATACCTAACTTATAATACTGTTCATCTGTGTAAACAATCCCGCTTGCAAAGTCTTATACTTGACGGTCTCACAATCTCACAATAATCCGAATAAAAAATTATGGTAAAATTGGTAGAAAAAATTTATAACGCGCAATAGTAACAAAATTACTGGGTAATCTTTACTCGCACAAGAATAATATTATTCGTATACTCATTTGGTTAAAACTTTACTAATAGTTTGGTTTCTATACTTATATTGTTTGAACCGATTTGTAACACAATACTTGTAGAATATATAATCTCGATTTAATTTTTTTTTTTTTCATTTTTTTTTAAGAAACATCTCAAGATATTTACGCTTATTATGATTTATTATAAGAATGTTTTTCTTTTAATTTAGTGATTAATGATCATTTTTCATTTGTAATACTTTGTACCTAAATCAATGTGAAACTGTCTCGGTCTACTTTAAGAAGTTGTGAATGAATATTGCCTTTTGGTTATGAGTTCTGGCAGTATTGCAGAAACCACAATGCCCAAAGTGCTCTAAAATTTGAATTAGGTGCATTAACTAATTTCAATTAGGTTTATAAGGTAGATCGTCAGCATGTTCATCGTGCTCATTAAATTGTTGGAGAAGCGGCGGTTAATTTTATTTGCTTTAGTATTAATTTGTAGTCTGTTTTTCCTTAGTAGCATATACTTCAGTCCCGTTCACTTTGCCTTATTTTTGCTGAACTGAAATTATTTTTACGGAACTGAAATTATTTTTGCTGAACTTAAATTAATTTTAATGAACTGAAATTATTTTTGCTAAACTGAAATTATTTTTACTGATTTTCAATTATATTTCTTCTTTAAGGTTACTGATTTTTACTGAACTGTAATTATTTTTACTGAACGAACTTTTTTTTTTTTTTGAAGACTTATTGAACTGAACTTTTTTTTATTGAACTGAAATTATTTTTACTGAATATTATTTTTTTAAGGTGAAGTAAACAGGGCCTTCGTAGAATTAATTATAGAGATTAGAGAGTTTCCTTGAGAGTTATTTGACTTATTTCTTCTACATATTTAGAAATTATAATTAAATGGTTTGGACTTTGGACTTATTACCATTTCTACCACCACACATTAATTATGGAATTAAGAGTTTGTTAGACTTGTTTTGTGTCTACATCTTTCGTGATTAAGAAATAAAATTCAATTAACTAATTGTCTAATTGGGTGATTATTCAATTAAACGTAATTAAGATTTGATTGAAAAAGTCTAATTCCTTATTGTCTCTCTCGCACGTGACACGCATCCACTAATCAACTAAGACAGCTACTTATAATGGTGTGTCAGAAACATATGCAAAAATTCTTATGAAAGTTCTGCAATTGGACAACAACACAAATGTCGCAAAAGCCAACTAACATTGTCATTAAATTAATTAACTACGTATGTTTAATCTAATTATAATCCAAATCTGAAGAGAGTCATTTCATAAGATACTTGCCTAAGATGATTCTTGACTATTTATAGGATTGTCTTTGTTTTTAACTTTTTGTAAAAAATAAAAAATACGAGTCAATAATTTTTTATATACTAAAAGACACACCAGCAATGACACGTGTCATCTCCTGGTGTGTTTTTAGTATTTTTTTTTATTTTTTTTTTTTTTTTTTTTTGGAAAAAATCAATTTGAGAAACAAATTAAATCTTTCTACATATAAGTAATAACTACATACAAAGTATAATAGAAGATTTGATACAACTTTTTTATTGAGGAAAAAGATTGATACAAGTTTCCAAAAAAAAAAACATATTGACAATTATAACTTAAGCAAAAAAATAAAAATAATATTCTTGACACAATTTCTGACATATGAACTTTTTTTTTTTTAGGAAAGACATATTATTATTATTATTATTATTATTATTATTATTATTATTATTATTGGTGGAAGGAAAGAAATATTATATACTACTCGTCTACATACATTTATTACAACAAGATTATATATTATTTCTCGATTTTTTTGAAAAAAAAATTACATAATAGAGCTACAAGTTTAAATAATGAAATGCAAATATCAAATCAACAAATAATACTTTTGTCATTTCCTTGAATAATTTATGATTAGAATTTCAATCAATTAATACTCTATAAATACATCAATAAAATTTGCCATGAACAATACATGTTAATTATTTTTAGTGTGATTTTTTCCCATCAATTTTGTTGTTCTTTAGCATTCAATTGATATGAATTGGATATAACATACGAAAGTCAAAAAAATTTAATATAGTGTTAATTTTAGAAACAGTTACTGAAAATTACCGTGCATGGCACGGGACCTAATCTAGTAATTATATATTCCTGAGTCTAATTAAGGAGTGATTGAAACGAACCTAAAAGTATATTAGTATATGGCATTAGTTATTTCTTGGAAAATTTTCGTTAGGAAACCTAGTATTGTTTGTACTTAGGGCCTATTCTGATTTACTTAACTGAATTGAACTGATTGGAGCTGAATTGAACTAAAATGAACTGAATATTTTATGAGAGAAGAAAATTAAGAACTGAACTGAAATGAATTGATTGGAGCTAAACTGAACTGAATTGAACTGAAATTAAGGTGAAGAGAATAGGTCCTTATTCTCTTTATTTTAATATTTGATATTTACGACTTATTTGGTAATGAGTTTTTTGAAGAGTTTTTAGCGTACTGATACCTATTTGATGTTCAGCCATATGAAAAAGTTAATTCATGTACTTGGTAAACAACTTATTAAAAGAGCTTTTTAGACTTTTTAATTACTATTAAAAATTTAGCGTTTTAGGTATTACATACATTGAAACAACTAACAATTTTTTGTTACTTAACAAATTTTTTTATATAATCAACTACTTATAGCAAGCTAAGAGTAAGAGATAACTTGGGTGATAAGAGCTTCCCTCCCGATCTTAAAGGATCTTGGGATCGATTCTTATCACCTATAAAAATAAAAATAAAAAATAAAAAAATTTACAAAGTATTTACAAACAAGTTAGTCAAAACAGTTAATGCAACCAACTAGTCAAATCTTTCTATATGTTTGATTACATATTATAAATAAAAGTGAAATTCTTAAATAGTGCCAATAATCAAAAGTTTGAGGTATTGTTTATATATATTGTTTATATATATATATATATATATATATATATATATATATATATATATTTTATGTATATAATCTGTATAACTAACAGTTAAACAATCTGTTTGGCATTGTTTTTGTTTTTAGTTTTCAATATATTAAAAAATAAAAAATAAATAAAAAAAATAAATAAATAAAAACACCAAAAACAAGAAATAAGAAAAAAAATATTTTCACTTTTTTGTTGTCAGTTTTCAAAATTATTAAAATTTTAATAAGTTTGAATAATTGTTGATTCCTTATATGACATATATTATATAATTTTGACAACAAAAAACCAAAAAAAGAAAACCGCATCAATGTTAAACGAATCCGGAGTAATTAAATTTAATTTTTTGAAGAATGTTTATTAAACACTATAATAATGCCAACTTATTTATTTTAAAAATTAAATCAATTTTAATGCTTGTGCTATATGCCAATATGTCATAATAATTACTCCGTAATATTTCCCGCAATTTTCCCAATATGTAAATGTCAATTATTGAAAAAAAAAAAAGCAATACCAATTTAATAATTGCTCTTAATAAGCCAAAAAGTAACATCAAAATTAATTCAAATCTTGAATTACACCAACATATGTAATATTTGTCAATTATCACAATTCAAACACAATTTTTTAAACATACCAATTTCACTCATAAAGAAATTAATATTAATGCATATGCAATATGACAATAAGTTAATTATAATTTAATTTCCCATACTCCAAAATGTAAATACTACGTATTAAATTAAGAATATGTTATATTTGCCTAATTTTAAAGCTCCTGTTAACTTCACCTTATGAAAATAATATTCAGTACAAACAAGTTCCCTTTAGTACAAATAAGTTTAATTTAGTGTAAACTAGTATTAGCACGGATTTATAAAAGGTTAGTAAGATTTATTAATAATAATAGTCCTTTGAAATTAAATGACTTATTTAATTTTTTTTTTTTTTTTTTTTTTTTGAAATTTGAATTTATTAATGTCTATCCTTTAAATTCTTAAGTGTTACATATATATATTAATAAATAAAAAGAATTTTATTTTTTTAATAGAATTTAAAAAATAAAAAAACATTTTGGAGAGAAAATTTTTCACAAAATTATGCCAAGTGTCCCCTCCGGTAATTACTTTAGTATAAGTATAGATAGATAGACAAGTTTTGTTCATTTCAGCAAAAATCAATAATTTTAACTAAGAAATATCATTGAGAATCAGTAAAAAATAATTTCAGTTTAGTAATATTTATTTCTGTTCAACAAAAAATAAGGTGAACTGAATAAGATCTAGATTTTGTTAATCTATAAAACTTATTTATTTGAAACAAATCAATTCATTAGTAAAAAGTCATTCGACATCTATAAATGAAATTTAAAATAACAAATACATAAAATTGAATTAAATTAGGGTTTCCTTTATCAAAGCTATGATCGTTGAAAAGATCTTGCACTGTGGTACATCTCTCGCACACATCACTGGAATGTACAACTTTTTCGGAGAAGCGGTCTAACAATTTGTTGTAGCCGTAAGGATGATTCTCATCTGATTCGCCTGAACACATTTGAAAATTTGATATCCGTTGCGATCCCGAACAAATCTTTACCAAAGAATTGAAAATAGGGCAAATGATGATTACCTTTCCGATAAATCCTAACACACAAACAAACCCTAAACCTAAACAAACAACTAAACTAACAAAAACTAACGACTCTACCATAGAGAGATACTCCACCATAGGAGATGGACGAATATCTACACTACGTGTGTAGATTTATTGAAACCTAAGTAGCAAAACTAAATAAACTTAAGGGAAAAGGGTCGGAAATATAGTCTAATTTTCGAATAAATTAGACTATTTTCGGCCTGAACGGCCAAGATTTTGAACAAACCCTAGAAGAGAATAGGAGAGGCTTAAAACTTCTAATTTTTTTATAAAACTTATTTTAATTGTAAGTTGAACTTGAATAACCCTTATCAAGTATAACTTATTTTATCTAATTTTTTTATTTATACTTTTTTTTTTCCTTCACAAATAAGTGTCTTTTTTTTCTTTTGAAATAAAAAAACTTAATTCAGTTTGATTTTAATACCATGTCAATCTTAATTAATGTTGTTAATAAGCTGAAATGTACCTCCAAAATAAAATTCAAATTTTAGATTACAATCAACATATTGCTAAGTTAAGTATAATGGAAGGACTTCACTTTTTGATTTTTTCACCTTTAAGGACCTTCCACTTTTTTTTTTCATCTTTGAGGACCTAAGTTTTGAATTCCGGCCAAAATGGAGTTAAGTTAACTCAAGGTGAGTTGAGCATTAAGTTCCGACATCACTGATAAGTAAGTAAACAAAACTCTAGGACCTAACATTTCATATTTTTCACCTTTAAGGACCTCTAACCTTTTTTATTCTTCACTTTAAGGACTTCAGTTTAAAATTTAAATGTGAACAATTTCTCTTCCTCAATTGCAACATTTTCTATTAAAGACCAAAATCCAACACTAACTCGGATACTTATTGAAGCACATGCCACAAATTACAAGCTTTCATCAAGTCTCTATGTCCAAATATAAAATAAAAAAATGAAAAAAAAAATACTACTTCGGTTTCTTATTATTTATAACAAATGGATTTTCTTTTTATTTTTTTTCTTTTTATTTTTTTTATTTATTTTTTATATATATTTCACAAAAATAAGAAACAAAAATAGTAAATAAAACTTTCATTAAATCTACAACCACATAAACCCCAAAACAATCAAATATAATCAACCTTATCAAATAATACACCATAAAAAATCGATCAGCCAAAAAATTGCAGCAGCTCGGCATTATAATCGAACACACAATACTTTTTTTAAGTCCGTCAACACTCACGAAGATAGTGGTTGTCATGGCTTTTCCGTCATACAAACAAGGGGAAAGCTAGAGAAAATTAGAGGAAATAAGTTGGGGTTTCTTTCATTCATACGCCAAACAAATTGAGGAAGGTGGGGGGTTTCATGATATAATATATATATACTCGAGCGAACTGACTAGCTTAGAACATCGGCCAGCAAGTCCACCAACGTGGTTACGGTGGAGCAATTGCCTAAGAATGAGAAAGAAATAATTCTGATTAAGGAACCATCATTTTATGCATGATAATGAATTAATTATGATATGCACTTCGTAATGTATAAAGAATTGATATAAAGAATTTGGTAAGGACCTAAGTTTTTTTATATATATATATATACAATTAAAGAATTTAGTAAGGACTTAATGGGGATTTTTTTTTTTTTTTTTTTTTTTTAATTTTTTAATTTTTATAAAATAATTTACTCCGGTGAGTTAAGGTTAAGTTAAGTTGTTGGAAAATTAACCACAAGTCCTCAAAGGTGAAAAAAATAAGTGAGAGGTACTTAAAAGGTGAAAAAAATCAAAAAATGAAATCTTTCTCTTATGTTTAACTCATATATTACCCGTATCATTGTATTTGTCAATCCTCCTCCAATTTAAAATAAAAATTCAATTCCAAAGTAAAATTAAAAAATAGTCAAGATAAGATCATAAATAACCGTTATATACGCAGCATCACTGTAGCTTAGGCTGCCACCAACTGAAATTCAAAAATACTTTCCAATTTGCCATATCCACTCACCAATAACAAATTTACATTCAAATCTAAAATACCTAATTACCAATTTATTATTCTTCGTATTATCCCCTTAAAAATATACATTGACAAATAAAAGAGTAAAACGTGGAATTATACATTTTTATTTATAATTATTTTACAATTTAAATTACGGTTTAATACGGTGGGGTCAGAAAAGAGTGTAGCTTAAAGCATCCGTATTAGCTAAGCTGGAATAGTAAAACTTAAACGGCACAAAAGGGCAATTTCGTCATTTCATCACTCAACCTTCCTTTTTTTTCCTTCGAGAAGAGAGAGAATTGGAAGAAGAAAATTAATTTCACATTTCATTCTCTCTCTAAATTTCATACCACTTCAAGTAGTACCACAAGCTAAACAAACTCAGTGTCAGAAAAACAACCCCTCTAATATTTTTTTTTTTCCCCCTAATTTTAAATTTTCAAATTTAATTATTCTTTGCGTGCTATATTATCATAATAACATTAACAATTTGATTCGGATTTCTTAGAATTATTTTTGTAGAGTAAAACAAATAAGTATACATATTAATTATAATATAAGATAGTGAGTTTTATTTTGATAATTTTGGAATTGTACATTTTGGGAAATTGAAGAGTTAAAGAAGGAAATGGAGCACCGAGGAACTCCGGTGAGAAAACCTCACACTTCAACAGCAGATCTGCTAACTTGGTCGGAAAATCCTCCCGCCGATTCGCCTTCTCTATCCTCCTCTAATCGCCCTATTCGCAACGTCCAGGTAATTTCTATTTTTTTTATTTAAATTCAAAAAATGGGTTCATTTTTATTTGGGATTTTCATTGTAACAGAAATTTTCTGGGTTTTTATTTAATTTTAATTTATGGGTTTTATTCCTGTTACGGAGAAAATATCTGGGTTTTTTTTTTTTTTTTTTAAATTTTAATTTGGATTTTTCTGGGATTTTTTGAATTATTAATAAAATACAATATTGGGTATTATTAATAAAAAGAGTGATTTATTTTTATTTTTATTTTTAATTTTATTAATTTTAATTTCTGCTGGAAAATGAGCAGCCATCGGATGGGATTAGTAAAGTGGTGTTTGGAGGTCAAGTGACAGATGAAGAGTTTGAATCCTTGGTAAAAAGGTAAGATCTGATTTTTATTTTTTGTAGTTCAATTTTTACCAAACAAAATTTTTTTCTCACGTTTTTCTTGTTTGTACGCTTTTTTTAAAATTAATTTGGTAATTCTTTGTTTGTGAAATTAAGTTGAATTCATTGGATCTTCATTCTTCACATGTGGAATGGACTAGAAAAACTGTTTATAATGTGAAATGATGCAAAAAAGGAAATTTGGTTGTATGATCAATTGTCTGTTCATTGTGTTGAATAAGAGTTCTCATTATTAATTTGTGTGAATTGTTCTATGCTATTGTTATTGCTTTGGGATTAAGGTTTATTTGCTTATAATTCGGTTATAGTGTTATATAGGTAAGCGTAATTTGTGTTTGTAAGGATATAATGTTTGTTTGCAATCTAAGTGAACTCCGTGTTTTCGGCTTTTTGATTGATTGGATTGATGGTTTACGGTGTTCTGTTGGATTGATGGCGAAAGATGGCTGTCGTGATCAATTTCTTGTGAAATGTTACTATGTATTTGTCAATTTTGTTTGTTTTAATTGATGTTCAATGTTGATACGAGTGGTTTGTTTCTAAATAGAGCGAAGTATAATTGATTGAATAATTAATCATCTTCTCCAAGAGGGGGTTGTATGTTTTTGTCGATTGGTTGGATTGTTGTTGCAACTTGGAAAGGGGTGTGTATATAACAAGCGTATGTAATGTGCCTAATCTCAGGAAACCGTGCTCTGCTTACAAGTCTAAAGAGATGATTGGTAGTGGCATATTTGCCGGTGAAGAGGAAACCGATGACCAAGAAGCTGAAGGTGCCAACCAAACCCCGGGTAACAAAACTGGAGTACGTATGTACCAGGTATACTATGAATCATCCCCTTGTAGTTGTGTATTGATTGGTAATACGATTGAACGCTATCATGATCAACATTCAACAAGTTATCAACAAAAAATCGAGGTCCATGCCCCGGTCAAGTACTCCCTTGTCATGACATTGCTGGAAATTAGTGACTGTTGGAAAATGATAAATGGAGCTACTAGTTTGCTCCCAGATTACAAACAAACTTAGGTGTTTGTACTTCCTAGGAAAGTGCCACTTTGTCATGATATGTTTGGTCAAATGTCTTAGAGAAGCTTCTTGTTTTGCTTTGCCTTGTTGAAAGTTTGTTTATCTTTTATGGTAATTGATAATTAATAGATTCTTCCATGTTTGGTTGATATATAACGACGTACTGATAATCTTGCAATATTTTATGGTGATTTGGTGTACCAGCAAGCTCTTACTGGAATGAGTCAAATCTCATTTGGTGCTGATGATGAGAGCCTTTCTCCAAAGAAACCTGCCTCCTTACCAGATGTGGCAAAACAGCGAGAACTGAGTGGAAATCTGGATAGCGCGGCAGAAGCAAAGTTGAAGAAACAACTCTCCGATGCCAAGTGCAAGGAGCTTAGCGGACATGACATCTTTGCCCCACCACCTGAAATAAAGCCACGATCGACTGTAAGATCCCCTGCATTCCAGGAAACTGACAGTGAACCTGTAGTGAAAACAGCAAAGAAGATTTCCGACCAGAAATTTGCTCACTTATCAGGAAACAACATATTCACAGAAGATGCACCTCCTAACTCAACAGAAAAACCCTTGAGTCATGCCAAGCTGAGAGAGATAAGTGGAAACAACATCTTTTCAGACGGGAAGGCAGAATCCCGAGACTACTACACAGGGGTCCGAAAGCCTCCAGGCGGTGAAAGCAGCATCGCCTTGGTTTAATCATGCCTGAGTTCTAACATTGTTTTTTCATCATCTTCTTATTCACATTATTGATTTTGCGTGTCTCATTCTTCGTTGTGGGTAAGGGTTCGCGTATAACATGACCTTGTTACTGTTCGGGTTTGGTCACATATTTCTCTTAGGCTTAACTTGTTGATCAGAAAGCTAAAGACATTTTGCTAATTGGGTTGTAATGTTTATAAAAACTTTGGTTTATTTTTTTCCTCTAAATTGTCGTTGTCATATGTCAATGAAGTGGTTGGGGCTGTTAAAGCTTTATTTAAATTATAGACCGAAAATTTCGTACATTTTTTTTCAATGTTCCTAGCTAAAGTAGGTTGCAATAATTTTTTTTTTTTAAAAAGAAGAAAACCTACTCAAATTGAAATGGTAATAGTTGATGCTAAGCTTGTGTTGCAAGTGATGAAAATTGACCTGACCGACCCACTTCTGAAGCAAACTTGTTTCTGCTTAAATTTCACATCTCCATTACATAGTTCTACTATTTCTGGGCTATCTGTTTATTGCAGCAAAGTGGATTTTTATTTCTATCTAAACCTGAAAATTCTGATTCTGGTTCTTCCTATAATAGAATTGTTACACTGCTCGAACAGTCACAGCAATTGACATTACAAGGGATATTTTTTTTATTCCGAGTTACTCCTTTCGCTTCATAATATCAGTCGTTCTCGAAATTTCGTTCAAGGGTATATCTTTCGTTACCTAATGTCAATCCATATTGAAATTTCTTTTCTAGTTAACCCTTTTGTTCCCTTGTCCATCAATTCTAAATTTTCTATTCTACTTAATCCTTTTGTTCCCAGAAATTTCTTCTGGTTACTCTTTTTGTTTCTAAACGTATTTTTTTTTTAGTGTGAAGAGAGCCACAAGGGGTAATGATATAGATGAGATTTGATTTTGGATTGTGTATTTGTGTGTACCAGTTGACATCTACTTTTATTCCTAACATATAACATCTAACCTTAATGGATATGTACGGTACTTTAGGAGTTGGCTGTGATAAATGAACGGAAATGTCTATGCGTACTCATTATTTATGTCTCTTAATATTGACAATATGAACTCAATACTCAGATGTTGGGAAGCAAACCACTTCAAACTCCGTAGCAATGTGCTTGACCCAAAAGAGTAGTAGTAGTGCTCTGTAGTAAGGACCGGTCATTCATTAAGTAAAGTATCAAGTTGGATTAATCAATACATTAGAATTGATAAATACAATGTGCATTATTTATTGGACTTATTGGATATTGTAGATCATACACCAATTATATTTATTGGACCTTGTAGATCATTCACCGATTAAATTTATGGAAATCGTAGATCATACACCACAATAATTTAAATGGCATGTTTAATTCTGCAAATTGATTAGTAGTATTTATGGTATAACTTATCAGCTATTTTACACAAATCATGGGATATTTTGCACTTACCCTTCTAATAGGGAACTCTTCTTCTTCTTTTTTTTTTTTTTTTTTTTTGACAAGAATAGGGAACCTAAATGAACAATACATTAAAGATTATTATTGTACGGAGTACATGTTTATTTTACTCATTTTAACAAGCATAAAATCGTAGTTAAGGGCAAATGATGTAGCACCCATCAGTACTTTAACCAACAAACCTAGTTGATCATCCATGATTTCTTTATTTAAATACAAGTACATAAAAATCGGAAATTGATAATTAATTACCTTAGAAAGGCAAAATACATTGCTCGTACTACAGTATTTACTTGGTCACATTTAGAAACCACAATATCACTAAATGGGCTAACATCTGTATTGCTTAGCAGTCTGCCATTTGGGCCCATCATTACTAGTGGCCAATTGGGCCTATAAGCTGATAAGGGTTATGTTCTTTGGGGCCTGTTCTCTTCAGCTTATTTTCATTTCAGTGCAGTTCAGTTCAGTTCGGCACCAATAAGTTCAGTTTAGTTCAGTTCTTAATTTTCTTCTCTCATAAAATATTCAGTTTAGTTCAGCTCATTTCAGTCAATCAGAACAGGCCCTTAGTACCCACTAATCTAATCTATTACAAAGCACATATTTACATGTGCTAGTTATGCATCTAATTCACACTTAATTAGTTAACCTATCAGAATTTTATAGTATAAAAAGTTCACATTTATTTCATGTTAGTGTAGCTGTTTAATCATTCACCAAACATAATTACTATAAAGGCATGCAAACTATACTTAGTACAAAATGTTAATGCCCAGACTTTGAAAGTCTTCTTATAACTAAGCTAGCCTCGACCATATGATAAGAGTAACCTGACATAAGAATCCATCGTCTGGTTTGCCTCCTGAAATCATATGGGAAAGATGAAGTTTCGAACTAGGAACTAATATCAACAACAATGTTATAATTAGGCCAAGGGATCTACCATTGTTGTTTAATATATAGCGTTGATGGCATAAAGAATGTCACCTATCATTATCAAAAGCTTTAAGCTACTACGTACCCTACGGAACCAGCACCATTCCTCTCACAGGTCAGCTAGCTCAACTAGATCATCATTTGAGAGTGGAGGGGAAGGGTGTTAAAGAATCCTCTACTCTCAAGCATACATAGGTGGTAGAACTTAAATAATTAACCTCAAAGTCATAAAGTGAGTCATCCACCATCTCTATCATACAAACTTGATTTGTTGGTTTAACTCTTAAGCTTTAAGCTTAATGTTAAATATAAATCATACATCTTTGATGCTTTCATGAAGCACTAAAGAAGAAGGATGCCCAATTTATATGTTATTGGAACTTATTATTTTACATTAGATCATTTTAAGTACGCAAAGGTGATCCCTTAAAACTGATCAGTACAATAATATTATACATTTATACCCCCTCTATGCACAGAGTTTAATTTGTTAGGGGAATGTGTTTGTGTTGATATTTAACTGTTGTGAATCTTGTGACTAATCTACATCAAGGTCATCAACTAGTCTTTGATCTAATAATCTAAAAATTTCTCCTGCCAAAAAAAAAAAAAAAAAAAAAAAAAAAAAAAAAAAAAACCTAAAAATTTCATTCAACACGTTTAATTTAGATACGTTTTGATCAAGAAAGAAGTAGAAGTTAACCAAAAAAAGAGAGAAGGGGGGCAAACAATCTTTAAACTAATCGAAAATAAAAGGACAACTAGCACCTTAAATTCATGATTGTACAATCCTATTGAAATAACCGTTGAGTAATTAGGTTTTGATGATTATAAACTAATGATGATTATCTATCTAACATATTTGTTTAGTTGTGCAAAGAAAGAACAAGTTATGCTTGGAACAAAATACAAGGAAGCTAACTAATGACAGGTATATATCAGGAACTTAAGCAATATAGGATAAGCAATAAAGGAACAAGAACAATGATGAGTGTTATGGTTGATAAGTATGATGATGGCTAAGGAACCATGAAGGTAACTATGTAAATAGGTGTTTGCATACGTTAGCTTTACGAGGTAAGTATCCTATGCATATATAGGTCATGTATGTGTAGGAGTCTTTTAATTTAGTTTAGTTTTCTTTATTGTTTTTATAAATAAAAATAACTTTCTGTTTTATTCTGTTATCCTCAGAAGTTTGCTCAGTTTGTTATCATCAAAAGGGGGGAAATTGTTGACCCTGATTAGGTCTTGATGATGATGTTAATGATTGAGCAAACTTCTATTTAATAAGAGTCTTTTAGTGTTTTGATGTTTGCAGGATAAGTAAACTCTGGGAGTTAAAGTGAGGACTGAAACAGAGGAACCTTAGAAGACTAAGGATGACAAGTAAAGCAGAAGAAGAGTTCCAGAAATGGAACTTCAAGGTGTTCCCTGACAGGATCATATCAAGGGTTGTAATGACCTGGTTCCGGTATAATGCTGGGTTAAAGGTGTGTCCTGACAGGAACATATCAACGGGTTGTAATGACCTGGTTCCGGTGTAATGCTGGGGCAAAACCTGAGATCCAGAATACATTAAGACTACAGGATTCCAGAACAAGAGTCTCAAAGAAGCAACATGAAGACGGAGAAATAGAAGTATATTGCTCTAGGATTCATGTAAGTATGTTGGACATAAAAGTCGGTCTGGAACAAGTTTATATAGAACCAAGGTGAACTCCAGATAGTCAATGAAATTAGAGTTACTGACTTGTCAGGAACTCAGAGACTGTCAGAAGTTCCGAACCTAATAGGAACTTAAGTATGCACGTCTTTAAAAGTCGGTTTTAATGATATATATATTTACCTAATACGTGCATATCTTCTAGGGATTTGGATTTACTGAATAAAGATATTTATTTTCTAATAAATCCCTTTTGGAAAAAGATAAGTTTGTTTAAAAAGTATTTTTAACAAAAAGATAAGTTTTGAATAAAATCTGATTTTATGTTAATTATATCTTTATTATTAATGATAGATTTTATTCTTAACAAAAAGATATATTTTTGGAAAACTTATTTTTAGAAAGTATCTTTTAAACTTATCTTTTCATAAAACCTATCTTTTTCAAGATGAAATGAACAATTCGAGTGTAGTATAAATATGCTCATATGTATTCATTCAAAGTTGAGGCTGATGAAGTGGAGTGGTCGTGCTTAATGGTTTTATCCTTCACCACGAAGCTAAGTCAGTCCTCCTGGTCAAAGTTCCTATCAGGTTTTGGTTACAGTTCGTCCACTGAGTTCCAGACAGGTCTCGAGTGTCCAACATATTAGTTTTATCTCTTTATTCATATATATGTATTTAGAGTTATTCAATGAGATCTTATAATGGGAAAAAGGGTTTGAGTATTTTGGGTATTGGGGTGTGATGAGTTTGAATTCTCTAAAATTCAAGTAGCTGTGAGTGCACAGTGAGTGTGTCTTGGGTCAAGTGAAAGGAACCTGAGTGTGTCTTGGGTCAAGTGAAAGGTACCTGAGAAGTGTCTTGGGTCAAGGAAAGGAACCTGAGAGGTGTCTTGGGTCGGTAGGATAGGTTCCTATCATGTAGCAAGTGTCCGCGGAGGAACTTGTGAGAAAGGTCTGTGTAATAGGTTGTAACTAGGTGTTGCCCTATTATAGTGAATTGTTTGTGTTGAAAATCCCTTGGTGGGTCGAGGTTTTACTTCCAGTTGGGCCCTGGAAGGTTTCCTCGTAAAATCTGTTTTGCACTCTTTAAGTTCCTAACTATAACTGTTTTATATTCCGCGAAAAATTAGGCATTAGGAACTTACTACAATTCACCCCCCCTCTTGTAATATATCATCTGAAATAACAATAACAACATGTAAATTCCTGAGAGACGAACCCCGTTTAAACGTGTGTTGTATAGGTTGTATAATTAAAGCTTGTAATAGGGTTTTAGGTTGTGTGTTGTATTTATTTTCTTTCTTTTAGCTTAGGTCGTAATTTGCTCTTTATTTATGTAGTTCTCTTTGTTAAAAAAAAATAAATAAATAAAATAAACGTAAAATGTTTTTTATTTTCAATATATACATAATTACATAGTACAAGTACATTCCAATAATACTTTCACTTGCAGTAGTCTTCATTTAATTTTTGATGATATTTATCATACAGTCTTTTGAGTTTGTTCGTAGAGTTTTACTCGTAGGGAGGGGAATAAAGTCGCGCACGAGTTAGCTCATTGCTTTCCATGGGTGCCGAGTAGTAGAGTTTGGTTGTCGGATTTTCCTGATTGTATTGTTCCTATGTTGGATTTTGATCTCTCTGCTAATGAATGAGTAGCCTTTTGAAAAAAAAATAAACAACTTTCACAAGCGTATGCGGTTGACCACACTATGTGACGACTTGTAATAGACCATAATAATCCTTATATTAACCGATTAACCCTTGTAACAGTGATAAGGTAACCCCCGTAATACTGGCCGAATAACCCCTAGTGACAAAGTAACCCTTGTAGCACTAACCGAGTAACCCCTATAATATTCACGAAATATCCCCAAAATAGCTTAATTGTCAGTTTGTCACGCAGTGTGGCTAACCACATATGAAAATTTGTGGTTTAAACAAGTATAGCAAATTCAATAAGTTAATTAATTAAAAAATATATATATCTATAAATTAAACATTTTTAAACAAAGTAATGAATGTAAGCAAAAAAACTCAAACTCTTCATTATGACAGGCTTTCATTAAGTTATTGTAAGACGGGTCAAAGTTAATCTAAAATGTATATAAAATTATCCTTATACACTAAAAATTACCATTTTCCTGACATAAATTTTACTACTAGAAAAGCAATAGTAAAGTATTAGCTTAATAATATTAGCTTTGATAACATATACTCCATATTTATTAGAAATAAAAATTAAAATAAATTAAACTCATTATAAATTAAAAATTATTCTCCGTATTTATTTGAAATACTCTGTACTTTATTAGAAATAGTAAAGTATTGTCTTTTAATATAATTATCGTAAGTTCGCCATGAACAAGACTTTGAACAGAAAATTACGGGTGCTCAGAATTAAAACAAGTTACTTGTAATTAAAAACCGTTGAATGGAAACTTTTAAGAAAATTCTGGGTAATTAAGGGAGGAAATCATAGTCATAGTAACGTGTGTGTTTGCGGTCTTGTGTAGACTTCATTGATAAATCACCTAAGACTTCAACACCAAATAAAAGTAGGAGTACGAGTACATGTTAACAACATATTTCCAAAAATGGAATAGTGATGATTATGATAGTAACTCATAATGTCAAATACGTGTTCACGTTCGACACTAGCTTTTGAATAGTTTTTAGGTAGCTATTAATAGCTTTTGACTTGTTAAAACAGTACTCGATAAAACAAATTCTTCGTATATTTTATATACTCTCCCTATTTCGTAATAATCGCAACGCTAAAGTATGCACGTAATTTTAGAAAAATTATAAGGTGTAGGTCAAAAGAAATTTTTTTTTATAATAAAGTATAGTTGATAGGAAAGAGAAATAATAATAATAATTAAAAAAGAAAAGCAGTGCAAGTGAGGTTGATAGGAAAGAGAAATAATAAAATATTTAGAAAAGTGGAATTAGTATGAGAAAGAATTTATAAAATGAAGGCAATGAAAGTGAGTTCTTTTTAAATATGGTAGAGTTGTAATTATTATGAAACATACTCAGGTATGTAAAAAGAAAGTGTTACAACAATTACGGAACGGAAGTAGTATGTAACATTTAGTCAACAACTACTCCCCAAATACTCATACTCTAATAATCTATCTTCACAACTTATTGAACACTGACAGCTATATTTTGTCAAACATATTTGTAATAGCTTTTGATTATTATTATTTAAAAACTGAAAAGGTTTTACATAAAATTAGTGGGTACACTACTATAAACTTGTCTAAAGAAACCATTTCAATATGACCAAAGAGATCTTTTTAGGTAATACCCCCTTTGAATTTAAATTTTGCTCCACTTTCTTTTTTCGGCCATTTTTAAATATTTGCTCTATTTTCTTATTTAGAAAGTTTTTACAATATTTAATTAATTTATCTCACTTAGTGGACCCAACATAAATAATATTTTATTAATTTCATATTCTCTCTCTTCCAATTTTCTCTACTACTTTTACTTTATACAATTTTTTATTCTTCCATCTATCCCATCACCTTCATATTTTATTACTTTATCCAACTTCTCCTAAAATTCTGCGTATGGAGAAATGGAGCAAGTATTTAAAACTAGAGGGAGTAGTATAATTGGTTGGAGATTCAAGTATACGTACTTCTCATATAGTCATAGTTTTTTATAATAACCACGGAGTAATTAACTTTATATCCTGCTGTTTGACAAAACATAGTTGTGTGAGTAACTGTTGATTGTAAAAGTAGTTGTTAGATGTGTGATTAACTATTAACTATCAATTACTCTCTCCATATTTTATTTCTAGACTTTCTCTCATCCCGGCTATTAGAGTATTTGGTAAAGTAGTTATTCACCTGATATTCTACATGAAAATAAATATATTTTCCTAAAACAATAGAATTATTACCAACAACTATTTATTTATTAAAAAAGTAATCTTTTGACAAATACCTGTACCATTAAACTCTACTTTATCACTACATTGCCAAATGCCCAAAATCTTTTACTTGTAATAAATAGTTAGAATTTATTATGTAAACCGGTCATTTATTTATTCATTTGTTGATTAAATGAACAAATGACTCCTTGTATACATAACATGCTCTTATAGATAGTAGTTTAGTGCCAAACACATCCTTAATTGACTTGTATGCGAATCACCTCACCTCTGTTCGTTCAACGCTTAGCCTCACTCTTACTACATACTAATGTGATAATTCAACCGATTGTCAAATACCATTGTACCTACATAAATAAAGTTATATAGACCGACGTATCGCCATAGGTCTGTTGCCCATTCGGATGTTGGCTTGCAAAGGAACGAGCAATGAAAAGGATGGTCAATTTCACGAAAGTCAATGGTGGAGTCTCACTAAGTAGCTTGGTGAGC
Organism: Chenopodium album; assembly: GCF_948465745.1. Lineage (NCBI taxonomy): Eukaryota > Viridiplantae > Streptophyta > Magnoliopsida > Caryophyllales > Amaranthaceae > Chenopodium > Chenopodium album. The sequence continues at coordinate 40,178,121 of NC_137849.1, forward strand.
AAGACAACGGAACAATTAAATGTGGATGTGGGGCCACTTGGCTTGCTTGGAGTGTGGCAAGTGGCGACTAGGCGATGTTATTGTTCATTTGTTCGTTTCCAAGTCCTAATTGTGGGGAATGTATTGTAGAGTGTAGACCCATGTACAGATGTACTAGTGTATCACCATATCTGTTTTTCAGTCGTAAGTCGTAAAACTAGGGATCTTTTACTCCGCAAATAATATACGAAGGAGCTCAAGTTAATCTTTGAGATTAACATTTCACTTTATCCCCTCTTGTAATTTTATATAATTGTTTTTTATGCTATTTTATGATTTTGTTTTTATTATTTAAAAAATAATAAAAAAATATTTTATTGTGAGAAGATATATATTTACTGATTTATTTCAATAATTAGCTTGAATTTTCCCCAAATATACCTCTTACCTCTTTTCTTTGTCAATTTTTTTTTTAAAATTCCACTCTTATTCTTTTAGGTTTGAACAAGTACGTTGAAAGTCCATAGTACATTCGTACGGAGTAGAATACTACCTTCAATCCTCTTATTCTCTTTGGTAACACCGTAGTTTTTAATTTTCTCAGTGATGAATTGCGAAAAAACTTATTATTCTTAGTAAACTTGAATTATTTATAATTTTTCAATGATGAACTTAATGAAACAATTTAGTTAATTCTTAAACATGGTTAACAATTTTACAAAAAAAAAAATTGGAATTCCTAAAATATCCTCACTTAACACTTAAATCCCTAAAATATCCCCACTCGAACCCAACATGTCATCATCAAGATCATCATCTTCATCCTCCTCACCTTTCCAACGACACACTGCCCTATAGCCAACACCGAACAACCACCAATTCAGCCACCGCAATTAACCACCTACCGCATCTCTAGCAGCCACGCCACTAAACCACCTTCGAACTGCCACCACCACACGAAACACTGCAGCAACTTGCCACAAACAGCAATTCCGCAACCAATTACAACAATTCCCCATCCCTGCCGCACCTCTCCTTCTCCCATGAACCACAACCGTACCCCCTCCCCAAACACCAACATCATCCCAACTCCCCCCCGGACGGCGCCCATCCGACCCCTCCCTTAGCCGGCAACTCCATCCCCCTCCCTTTCCCTTTCCCTTTCCCTCACCCCCCACACCTCCACCCCCTCCCTTATTCAATTGTGTATATTAGGGTTCCGATCGCTTGTAAAATTTGCAAATTGGTTCAAACTTTCGCATTTTTAGATGATGGTGAGGTGAGTGGAAGGAGATAGGGTAGAGGAAAGGTCGCCGATGGCCGACTGGGGATTTCGGGAGGGGGAAATTAAAGGTTTTGAGGTTTTCGGTGGGGAGGGAGGTGGGTTTCAACTTAAAGGAAGGAGGCGCAGTTTCAGGGGGGTGGGGGAGAGGTGCGGCAAGGCGGGGGATACCGGCATGCCGGCGATGGAGGAGGCTTGGGCGCCGACGTGGGATGGGGTGGCTGGAGTTCCAATAAGTCCAATTCAGTCAATCAGAACAGGCCCTTAAATCGGATTTTGATTATCTAATAAAATAGAAAGTGATCAAGAGCAAAAGAGTTATTTCATGCTGCAACAACCATGGCGATGAGAGATGCCACAAGTATCAGAAGTAAGATTGCAATTAATTATTGAATTGTGAGACAGTAGCGGAAGACATTGTTTTCGTTAGTTAAATGATAAAATACTTATGATCGTAGCGCTTATATATTAGGGATTAACGATGTGTTCTATTTAAATATTTACCTAGTTAATTGGACTTTCATTGGATGTGCTTGGTAAACAGCTTATTTGAGCAAAATTAGCTTATTTAACCAACATTAGCTTAGGGCCTGTTCACATTTACTTAATTTCAGTTCAATTCAGTTCAGTTCAGTTCAGTTCCAATCAGTTCAGTTCAGTTCAGTTCAGTTCAATTCAGCTCTTAATTTCCCTCTCACATAAAATATTCATTTCAGCTCAATTCAGTTCAGTTCAGTTCAGCTCAATTCAGTAAATATGAACAGGCCCTTATTTGATCAACATTAGCTTATTGACTATTAAATTAGCTAAATTAAGATGTTCGGTGGAAAGCTTATTTAAAGAGCTTATTCCACTAAATAAGCTCTTTTAAAGGAGTTTTTTTAATTAGCTTATTCATTAATTTATGGTGAAATGAAACTTATACCCCCATTTAATTTTAAATCCTACCTAAACTACCTACCTATAATTAGTTTATTGGTCATTTCACATACTCAAAACAAATTTAAGCTATTAGCAATTTATCAAACACTGTTATACAACCAGCTATGAAATAAGTTAGTCAAATCAGTTAATACACTCAATCAGTCAAAATCAATTAATGCAATCAGTCAGTCAAAATAAGTTAATACAATCAGGTTTAACTTTTAGCTTTAAACTTTCATTATTTAAACTTATCATATTTTATGTGAACTTATTTGAATTAATTTAAAAATTATTTTAGTTGTAATTTTAACTTAGATAATCATTACTAGACTTAAGGCCTATTCTAATTTACTCAACTGAACTGAACTGAGTTGGATTGAATTGTTTATGAGAGAAGGAAATTAGGAACTGAACTGAACTGAAATTAATTTGAAGAGAACATGTCCTTAGGCCCTGTCCAGTTCAGCTTAATTTCAGTTCAGTTCACCTCCAATCATTTCAGTTCTTTTGCTAAATTATTTGTTTTATATGATTTAGTTAATGACAATTTAGTTTTGGCATGCTTTTGGGACGATCTCTTTAAGTTCATCATTATGTCTAATGATATTGCTAATGATAATTAAAGCGATTTTTTTTTTTTCTGGTTTGGAATGGAAGTGCGTAGTTTTGGGTCTTTTTTTTTTTTTTTTTTTTTCATTTTTGGAAATTTTCTTCGTTTTTTTTTTTGTTTGTTTTTGTTTCATTTTTTAATAACCAAACTATTACAATAGATTAATTTTACAGGCAGTAATCAACATGAAAAAAAAATTTAACAAAAAAAAAAAAACTATTAGTGGATTAATTTTGAACTTCATTTTATTTTCATAATTATTAGTGGATTAGTATCATTACTAATCCATAGTTAAAAATCATTAATCCATTGTCAAATATTGCAATTCAGTTCAGTTCAACTCCAATCAGTTCAGTTGTTTTCAGTAAATCGGAACAAGCCGTTAATTTTTTTTTCGTACTAATATAAACTTATTACAAAAATAACCTTATATGCACGCGATATGTTCAATTATTTCAAAATTTATTTACTTTAAGTACTTATTTTATTCTTCACCAAAAAAAAAAAAAAAAACCCACTTATTCTATTTTGTCACACATATATAGGTTAAATTTATAATTTGAGAACATTTTTTTTATGCAAAAAAATCGAATGAAAAATGAACTTTTGCACTTTTTACACAATATTCTTGGACCATCTTTTGTGATTTATTTGTAAGGAAAAACATGATTAGGTGGGATCATCATTTATTTTTAATTTTCAGCATTTTATAGTTTTTACTAATCTGTAATTATAGATATTGATCATCAAAGTAATGCATTAACAGGCGTCAAATCACAATTTGTGCAATTAAAAAAATGAGAGGAAGTAGTATGATAAAAATATATGTTTTTTGAGGTTTTGTATGATATTCTATGGAATCTTTGATTGCATATGAGACTATGAGTTATATATTATTCTTATATAGTAATGATATCAGTAGTATTTTATTTGATTTGATTTTATTCTACTATGGATTTGTTTATTTTTGGAAGAATGTAAATATGATACTCATATTGATTATATTTCTATTTTCATATTTGATTTTCTTTCAAGGCTTTGGCAATGTGGATAGTTTAAAAGTTTGACACTAAGGGCCTGTTCATCAGTTCAGTTCAGTTTAGCTCTTAATTTCTTTCTCTCATAAAATATTCATTTCAGCTCTATTCAGTTCAGTTCAGCTCTTAATTTCCTTCTCTCATAAATATTCATTTTAGCTCTATTCAATTCAGTTCAGTTCAGCTTAGTTCAGTAAATGTGAACAGGCATTAAGGGCTTGTTCTTATTTACTGAACTGAGTTGAAGTGAATTGAACTGAACTGAATTGTTTATGAAAGAAGGAAATTAGGAACTGAACTGAACTGAATTTAAGCTAAAGGGAACATATACTTTTTAGGTTTTTTCTTTCTTTTTTTTTTTTTTTTTTAATTTTTTTTTTACGAGCACTTTTCAGTTTTCACTTCCCTTCTCCTCTTGTATTTTTTTCTTCTTTGAATAGTAAAATTAATACGTAAATAACAATTAAATGACATCAGACATCTACAAAAGATACCCAAAAAGGAATACGAGGAAAATAAAATGGGATGGTAGTAGGATTTTTAAAACCTTTGAATCCCATGTTAGTTTGAATACTTCTTATTTTTCATATCTTTAATTTCAATACTATTCAATTTCATAATGTTTCAGAATAGTTTGAGCATTTCCTTTATTTTGATGTAGGTTTATTGATTATCAATTGTTATCACCTTACTTTTGGCCTTTGGGCTTACTACTCCTTTTCACATCTATTATAAGTATTTAATTAAAATAATCGTAAGTTCTTAAATATTTATAACACATGAGTTTGCAAATAGTTTTGGCCTTTTAGGAATAATTGTTAGTAGTATATGAAATTGAATGAACTAATGCACGAGCTGAATAAATATAAGTACAAAGTGATTATAAATATACCTTATTTGCGGGAGAAAAAATCATCATTAAATAGTACAAAGTACAAAGCGACCAAATATATATTCCCTTCGTTTCATAATATTAGTCTCATATGGAATCAATCACATAAAATAAGAAAACAAATGTATTTGGAATCTAACATTAAAGTACAACATATTTCATAATTAGTTTACCTTATTTAACTTTTTTGATTTTTCATTAGGAAAGCGCTAGTCATAATTGCATAATTTAAGGTAAAAATTTCCTTACTTAGAGTTATATCATCAATCCACAATCAATTAATTCCAAAAAAAATCAAGTTATAAATGAAATATATTCAATATGGGTAGATTTTTTTGAAACGCCCAAAATAATATATGGACTAACATTATGAAACAGAGGGAGTACATTTAAAACGTTAAAAATAACATAAAAAAGGAATGGTAAATTGGACAAACAAAAAGATAAATCAAAAGTGAGTAAACTAAGGAAAAGTTGTTGTATTCAAAACAATACTATTTCACATTTAGGTACATTATGTAACCGAAATCATAGGAAAATGGTCAACAAAAAACCTAAATTGAAATATAAAAATAAATTAGAACCTATTTTAATTCCTTAAATACAATTAAAACCCCATTTAATAATGAAAATCAATAGTTATAAAAATTCTTCTAAAACCCTCCTTTCTCTCTCCTCTTGACGCACACACACTCTCTCTCTACACCCTTCTCTGAGTGATCTCTCTCAATGTGTGTGAGCGTTTGTAAAATACTTTATAATATAAAAATTGTACACATATTTTACACACATATAAATATCGCTCTCAACTCTTCATTTTAATGGCGTGAGCGTGCACAGAAGTAACAGACCGTACTACTACTCTAGGCTAAATTCGTGAAAAAAATCAAAAATCAAAAACCCATTTCCTCAAATTGCTACTCCGTATTTTTTTTTTAATTTTTTTTTCATTTCAATCAAAATTTCTTGACAGATTGAAAAAAAAGCGTCGAAAAAAATCTCCATCAATCTTCCTTCATGTTCATGTATTTTTCTATAAACTTTGTCTCTTTTGTTTGAAATTTTGATCTGGGGTTTTGTTGTTTTTGTGTGTGTTTTTTTTGAATTTTTTTATTTGGGTTTGTTATATTTTTCCCTTTTTTTGTTCCTACTCTGTTGTTGAATATTAGCGTAATTTTGGGGGGTGTTTGTTAATTTAATATGAAGAAAAGTGAAAGAGAATTTGATTATAATTATTCTGGTGAAGCATCTAATTATTATCATCAAAAAATGCACGAGGGTGTTGTTCAATCTTCTGCAAATTCTGGGTTTTGTTTTCCTGATTTTGTTGTTGGTTCATCAACAGCATCATCATCTTCTTCATCAGTAAACCCTTTTGATCATTCACGTTTTTCAACGCCAAAAACCCATTTTGTAGATCAATTTTATGTGGCTCCTAATTTACCAGATTCTTACTATAGAAGGGTTAACAATGATGGTGTTGGTGGTGGTGGGGTAATGGTGGATGAGCTTGGTTTAGCAGCAGATTTTCAGAAGTTGAGTGTTGGAAATTCTGATGTTGTTGGACAATTTCATAGAGATTCAGATGTTTTTAGGGGGAGTGAATATAATGTGACTGAGAATTTTGGGGTTTTAGAGGGTTTATATAACAGTAATGGGTTTTCTGGTAATGGGGTAGGGTTTCAATCATCTGTGTATAGAGATGAGAAGGGTGTTAAGGATTTTAGATTGGGGGGGATTAAGGGAGGGGGTAATCTAGCCGATTCGTTCGGGTCGAATTCGGGTTATGCTGCTATGCATGGTCATCATAACTATTTGATTAATCTTCCTTTGGACGGGATGAGTCAGATAGGAGATGAGTGTTATGGGAATGGTGGTGTGCCATTTCTTGGAGGAAATAAGTATTGTGATCCATTGCCTGTGTATGGAAGTGGTGATTTTCGAGGTAATGTTTCGATTCTGAAGGGAGGTGAATGTAACAGTAATGGAGGTGTGATTCCAAAGGGAGATGTAGGGTATGGTAATGGAATGTTTGAGTCTGGATATGGCCCTCATGTTGTAGGTGATCCTTTGCAGCAATATATGTTGGATGGCTGCAAGGAGATGTTGAATCCTTGGGGAAATTCTCCGAATATGTCTATGTATAATAAGCCTGGTTTGAATGAAGCTTTGTTAGAGCAGTATGGACGGCAGTATCCTGGCAATGTGGGTAGCCTAGGTTCCGTCGATCCCTCTCAGTTAATGTATTATAAGCAGGGTTTGAGTAGGGGAAATGCATTTTATAACTCAATGAGGGAAAAGATGAGGGCTGTTGAAGAAAGGGAGGGTCCTTTGCCTGTTACTTTGATGAGAAGGCCAAGGAATCTTGAGTCCTATGGTTCTGAAAGGACCTCGATCTTACGAGATAAGGGATTTAATGGAGCAATTGGTAAGAATTGTCAATTAGGTGGTCTTACCAAGAATCTGCTTAGTGGGAATACAGTGCAAAACATTAGGGAGAGGAACTTTGAACTTAATGTAAATGTTCCATTGCAGACTGAAAGAGCTTGTGAAAATGGTAGTCATGTGCTTGATCCTTTGATGGTGCAGGCTCTATATAAGTCATTGGTTGAGGTTCGGGGTAGAATTTATAACATGGCAAAGGATCAACATGGTTGTCGCTTCCTGCAGAAGAAGTTTGATGAAGGGTCATTTGAAGACGTGCAACTCATTTTTAATGAAATTATTGACCATGTTGTTGAGCTGATGATGAATTCCTTTGGAAATTATCTAATTCAGAAATTGTTGGATGTCTGCAATGATGAACAAAGAATGAGGATTGTACATGTGGTGACCAAAAACCGTGGAGAACTTGTCAAAATTTCTTTGAATACACATGGGTATTGTTATTCAACATAATGAATAGTTGATCATTCCTTGTTAGCCTTATTTATAAACTTTTGCCCATGATTTCCTTTGACTGAGATTGGTTTTTCGTGTTTCAGTACACGAGTGGTGCAGAAATTGATCGAGAGCCTTAAATCAAGGAAGCAGATCTCATTGGTTATTCGAGCTCTTGAACCAGGATTTATTGATCTTATAAAGGATCTGAATGGGAATCATGTTGTCCAGCGTTGCTTGCAATGCCTTAGCAGTGATGATAATAAGGTATATGTCATCAAACAATACATAAGATTGCCTATGTGACTAAAATAAATTATAGCCTGCTCAAAATTGAGTGAAGCATTCTTAATCTTATTTTGCTGGTTCCTGTTATTTTCCATCAGTTGCTTGTTTCTTCAAATTTTTTGCGACTAGCATGTACATTATTGATGAAAGATATTTGTTGAGTCACAGAATTTATGCACTTTTGTTGTTGGACTTTACTTGATGAAACTAGAGTTTGATTTTTTGCCAAATCATTGTCTCATGTCAAGGAGCAAGTGTTAACTTTCTACAATTGCTAGGGGGATTGGTACAACTGTTTCATGTTTTCATTGTTGCCTGTTTTATAGTCATAAAGAAGGGGTGGTTTGATCACACTTTCGTGTAGTCTAAGAATTTGCATTGTTAAAATGGGAGCCCGTATCATTTAGATGGGGCTGTTGTGATGAAAAGAAGATTGATTTACTTAACATCTGATCTAAGTTTCTGCTTCATTTTTTTTGCCATCATATTTTTTTTAAACTCATGGAGCTTTTCCCAAACACAATATTAGTCATTAAATTATTACGTTCATTTATCCACTTCTAGTTAATTTCATTAATATTAATTATTTTGTCTGATTAGTATATCTGGCTGCTGTTAGTGTGTGAAAATGTTGTTTGCATTCTTCATTACTAGAGTTGATTTTGTTTGGAGCTATATTACTCTTTTAGTCTTATTGCACTTATTTCTCCATTTTACATTATTTTTACGTGGCAGTTCATCTTTGATGCGGCTGCAAAGTTCTCTGTTGAGATTGCTACTCATCGGCATGGGTGTTGTGTTCTTCAACGTTGTATTGCTCACTCCACTGGTGAACATCGACAGAAGTTGTTAGAACAAATATGTAGCAATGGCCTTATTCTTGCTCAAGATCCTTTTGGGTAATTATCTGAACTGTAGAATTCATAAAATTACTTTTTTTGCTCAGATACACTTAAAACCATGCTCTTTCTGGTTAATGCAAATTGGAATTGAGTATAACTCGTCATAAAATGTTATGCAGATCTATTTGTTGGACATTTGCACTCAGGTTTGCCTTGTTTACGCAGGAGTAGTTATCAGTTGTTGGTTTGATAAAAGAGGAGAAGCTGGCATGAATATCACTTATTGTGTTATAGTGGATTTACTTTCATGAATAAATTTCATCAATTCACTTTAAGACTTTAAGTATTTGCCTTGTTTAGTACAAGTACTTTACTACTCACATTTAGGTTCAACAATTTCAACCTTTTCCTTGATGGCTTGAGCATACTATCATAAAAGACTTCCAAATATATATATTTCTTTTCATGTCTATTTGAATGAGAATTATCATCCATTTGCTTTTGCTGAATGGAAACTTTCATTGGAGTTGTTTCTCTAGGTGTCGTGATTTGAAAACAATATTATTTAGCTTTGAATTTTTTCTGTTGAGGTTTCTTTCTCTATGAGTGCATGTCCGTAGTGTATGAGCTTTACCACATCTTAGGCTTGCAGGGTAGGGCATTGGGGAGTTTTGAATCTATACTTAAAACTGTACAAAAGTTTTTATGGTTTGCTGAAGCTAGCTCATAAGGGTTCAATTATTTTGCAAGGTCATGAGCTTGTTCTCATATCCCTACAGCTTTATCAGTAGGAGGGGAATCTGAGTAATTTTAAAACTCATTTAGCCATTTTATATATGCATATATGTGTGATTTGCATTTGCCACTTTAGAGGTTTGAGTATAATTAGGAGGGGGCCATAAAACAATATGTTTGTTTGTAGCTTATCTCGTGGCCTTTATAGTGGTACACTGGCACATTCAATTTGCTTATATGACAACTATCAAATTGTAGGATTTGATGCTTATATTACTTTAAATGTTTTTTTTTTTTTTGCATGATTGTGGATATGCTGTGAAAGCATTGTGATGTATTGTTTGAGGTTTGTTCTTATCCTGTGAGGGAACAAAGAAAGGTTTAAAGGTTAAGAGTTTTTGGATCATTGTGATTTGTAGAATTCTTTGGTACATTTATTGAAGTGGTTGACTTAATTTAAAGTTGAGTTTAAAGCTCGATTTTGCTTCGTTGGTATGCACAGTGGTGTTATTCTTGACTGAAGGTATCTATGCTTGTCAATAACGACTTTTTTGTACGATATAATGGTGTAGTGTAAAGTAGTAAGCTGCTCTTCTTTTACGTACTGCTGTTCTCTCTTTGTCCTAAAATAAATCCACTCTTCCATTGGAATCTGTGATGGGAACCTTAAGTTTTATATTTATTTGTCTGATGAAGAACTATGCCTAATGCAATGACTTAAATATAAGAGTGGCATTCATTTTAGATGGTTATATATTATTTCATGCTCAATTTAGACGCTCTAACATTATTCAATATAGTATTTATAGGTTATGAATAAAATGTACTAGTGATGCTAGACCTTTATTATCACATTTTTTTGGCCTTCTGACTTTAATATTGTATTTTGTCTCAGAAACTATGTTGTGCAGTACATCCTCGAGCTAAAAATTCCATCTGCAGCAGCACAGCTGGTTTCTCAATTAGAAGGGAACTTTGTGCATCTCTCCATGCAGAAATTTAGCAGCCATGTGGTTGAAAAATGCTTCAAGTTTTATGAGGAAAGCCACGCAAGGATTGTGTATGAATTGCTATCAGTTTCTCATTTTGAGCAACTTGTGCAGGATCCTTATGCTAACTATGTCATTCAGTCAGCACTTGAAAACACCAAGGTCTGCTTATAAACGCTTCTTCCTTAACTATTAGTTTTTGTTTCATGTTATGCTCATCTTTGAAGTAGAATAATATCTTGCTTAATTAGTGAATTGATATTTCTGGGTTTTGGAACCCCAAACTGCAATTTGTGATTTGACATTAATAAGAAATTAAGAATACCGATAAATTTAGATGGTGAACTGTTATAATCAAGTGAGAATTTGAAACAGGAAAACTATGAAATGGCGTGATGATTATTTTTTGTTTAGTATGAGCTGAAGAAGGATATTATCTTGCTGATATATACCCTTAGAATTCCTTGCCAACCAATTGTGTGAGATGATTCTCCTTCTTTGTTCACAATTCTATTTTGCTGTTTATGTTTTTTTTTCTTTGGATGAAGTATTAATATTAGAAAATGGTAACGAATCTTCTTTGTATTTTGGTATTAAAAAACTAATTGTTCCTCATGTATATTCAAGATAATGCATCTCCACTTGGAAACATACCCATGTCTATTTGATACTGACCGATAATGGTAATCAAGAATTAATGAAGAATAACGCGTATTTGGATGCATTACCTTTTGTTTTTACCTAAGACATTTCGTGCCTAATTATTCTGAGTAGCTATTATTTGTTTATATCTGATGATTTGCTTTGTTTATATGGCATTTTTTTGTACCGTATTGTACATGAGTCATTGGAGCTGTAAGTGTTGGTTAATTTTCTTGCATTTCATACGAGTCTTCTTAGGTTTGAGATTTGCAGCCAGTGGCAGTTTGATAGTCAGTATTCTTGACAGTGCTAGCTGTTCATTAGAATAACTACTCTAAAATTACAATTCAGTCTGTATGATGTCCTAAATGTCACTTTATGCAAAATTCTGTTGCAGGGCACTCTCTACGAGTCACTTGCAACAGCTGTTCGTCCTCACTCGATGCTACGTACCAACCCATATGGCAAGAAGATTTTCAGCCGAGGATTGCTGAAGAAGTGAGATGAGAAGGAAGCTTTTTTGTATGTTGTTTTCTGCAGTAAAGAATGTTGTTTGTTACTTCTACAATAATCAAACTTTGTGAGTCTATATGTCCGCTCTGTGTTGGCTTTTTAGCTAGAGAAACCTTATATGATCTCGTGGCCTCATGGGCATGTACATCGTCGTTTTTGGATCCCTGATTCCCATGAAGCTGTTCGGGTGTAAAGGAATTTTTGCTGCTCTCAGATAGAAAGATTTGAGGTGTATAGATCAGAGCTTACTTAGCTGCTGCTTTTCTTGTTGATGACTTCAGGGCAGGCTGAAGTTCTAGTTACCATTTTATTTCACTCATGAAACAATGAACAAGTCTTTTTTAGGATTGTAAAAATGTGTGTTTTTGCGACATTTTCAAGCTAAAATTTAGTCTTTTTGACGTTGAACGTAGTGATATTATATGGTTTGCATGGCCAACTTAATACTGTATATTATATTATGTACTTGAGTGCCATAATATGGCGCTTAGTACGTTAAATATTCTGCTGCAAGTCCTGTAACCATCATTATGGATGGGCTCCATTAACTCCCCCTTCTTTTTTTCTTTTTGATTTTGTCATTGTACGTCCCAAGTACGAGGTCAACTTATTTTATATATTGCCTCATTTCTTTAGACGAAGGAAGTAGAGGAATCATTTAGCTTAGTTGGTAAGAACACCGTTAAGGTTGTCACGGTCTATCATTGGAACCTTATTGTACGATTTTATTATTAAATGCCATTTTATGATAGGAACTTAAGTAGGATTTATTGTGTATCTATGCTTCCTAGAAAGAATCGGTTCTCTATATAATCTTACAATGACAATTTCTTCGTCCCTCGAATCGTTTTCTTATGTCATGTATCCAATATAGGATTTGTGACTCATGATGTGGTGTGCCACAATTTTTAAGTAAACTTCTTTAATGTTACTCACATTAGTCACATGGGCCATTCTACAAATAGTAAAAATCTTAATAATTGTGCTTTATCCAAGTGTAAAACAAATTTAAAAGGGGATGTTTGCTACATGCTCTTTATCATGCATTCACCTTTGCAGTAGTGCATTTTGAACAATTTTTTTTTTTTTTAGATTATTTGTAAAAAAACCTTTTACTCAAAGTTTGTGACTATAAATTGCAGTTATATGTTACTTTCATTTGTAGATTATGTTACTTTTGTCCCTAAGTAGTGCTAAGAAAACTACAATTCTATACGAAGTATAAGTTTTGGTAAAAAGACTTTTTAATTATTTCATATGTAAAATTTTACATTTGACCCAAAGTTTACAAGTCATAGCGGACAGTTAAAACAAATACGGAGTACTAGGGAATATAATTTCTAAAGCAAAAAAAATATTGCTTGGATAATATTACTCTATTCGTGTCATATTTTGTATTTAAAAGAAGATTTATTCCGGTCACATAACTTTTCAGGCTATCAATGCTTTTAATATAGAGTATATTAACAATATGGGTAATACTAATTATGCTATACCTAAGTGGAACTCTAAGGGTTGTAATAGCAAATAAATTCATTAGTAAGTATGTAGTACTTCGCAAAAATTTGAAATAAATGACAAATCGGTGTAATTAAGTATATGATTTGACTTAATATTTCCATTAAATATATTCTATAATAGTATGATTCGACTTAAGATTTTCTTGTAAGTTCTTACTTGTACAATATATAGCATTTACCTTAAAAAAATAATTAATAAGGGTAAGTTTTACTCCATAACTAGCTTAAATCCGGTGCCACACACATATTTTACAATTTATGTAATGAAAAATGTTAATTCAATTATATGCAATTTAAACTTGCCAAAAGACGTAATGGCATGGAAATTTGACGAAAAGAAGAAAAAGGCCCGTAACACGGGAAATGATTTTGGCACACCATAAGTTGATTTTGGCACACCTTATGTGAGAGCACAGTTTTGTAAGCTTTTCTCACATGAAGGTATGCCAATATCAATTAAGGGAGTGCCAAAATCAATTTCCCCGAAACACATGTCATTTCTAATTCGCTTCATAGATAAATTGAAAATTCAAAGGAATAATATATGACGTATTTTCATATTTAAAGATAACATAATATATAGTATACAAATGAAATAATAGGCATGGAAAATATTTTATACAAGAATATGAAAATTTTGAGATATTTTCTATAATATAAATAAAATATCGTGATCAAATAGGAAATTTGTATAATAATATTATGCTAAATATAATTCTAAGAAGATTTGAAGAAAAAAGAAAAAAAAATTACTCCTTAGGAAAAGAGGGTTTTGGAGGAAAAATAAAAGCATTAGGAAGTGACGCGTGTTATTTATGGTGTCTGTTTTAGTATTATGTTATTGATTGATTGATGATTTTCAAAATACAATCAAATGTCCAAATGTTAAGGTGATTACTGATTACGCTTATATATTCAGGTTTATTCAGATAATTCTATTCAAATAATCGGATACGGATTAACTCCGATCACTCTATTAACATCTCAATAATAAGGAGTCAAGAACTTACATGTTCTCACACAATAACCAATAAAAGGTAAGTTCTTACTTGTATATAGAATTTACCTTTTAAATTAACTAATAAAGGTAAGTACTACTCTATAATTACAAAACACAACCAAATATCCAAAATTTGACTATGGCAATTACGCTTATAAATTCACACTGATTCAAATAATTCAATTCAACTAATCAGATACGAACAAGCTCCGATCACTCTATCAAGATCTTAATACTCAAGAGTTGAGAACCTACGTGTTTTACACAATTCAACTAATCGGATACGAACGAGCTCCAATCACTCTATCACCATCTCAATACTCGGAGAGTCAACCTAACAGAGTGTTTGGATAGCTTTTTAGGAAGGAAAGGGAGGGAAGGGATAGAGAGGGGAGGGAAAAGAAGGGGAGGGGAGGGAGGAAGAATTTTTATTTCCCTTGTTTGGATAGAAGAGAAAGGGAAGGGAACTTTAAATCATAGAACTATAAGGAAATATACGATCAACCAACATTTATCGAATTTGAAAAAGAGTCAGAAGAAGTGGTTCGATCCTCTTATTTTGAGGGAGGGAAGAATACCTGGTAATAGCGGCTGTAGCAACAGGAAGAAGATGACATAGCTTCTTTTTTTTTTTTTTTTTTTTCCATTTCCTTTTTTAAATATTTATGAGTATTATTCATAGTTTTCATTTTGGAGTACACTTCATTTTTTTTAGAGTAATTTTTTGGAGTATTGTTTATAAAAAATTTATTTATTTATTATTTATTTTTTTCATCCTTTATAACATTATACTTGAGTAGTTGAGTTTATACATTATTTTTTTGGAATGCTTTTAAATAATCAATTAAATTTAATAAAATTTGCAATCAAAAGCTTAATATTTTATAGTGAAAAAACTAACAATAATCTTGAAAAGTATAGACATTACAATTTATATCACCTAAAATATTCTCATTGATTGGCTATTTCAAAAAAAAAAAAAAAAAAAAAAAAAAAAAAAAAAAATCTCATTGGAAAATTCTTTGTTATGATCAAGGACTCGAAAGCACACTTCTAATTTTCTTCATCGAGCATCATCTCTAACAAATAGTCCTTTCTTTCCTCCGGTGGACAACCAAAAAGTTCTCGTATCCTTGACTGTTTTGCATTTAAGAACCTATAAGCTTTGCGACGAGTTAATGAGTCAATCTCCATCTTTGACAACACTTCAAAAACCTCTTGTGGTGAATACACTTGAGCACGACCTCTCTCAACAATTACATTTCCCTCTCGAAGAGCTTGAGCCACATTGTCCAACCCTTCTTTTATGAATAGGAGCTCATTTTGAAACACTTCCTCTTATTTTCTTTTCTTGCCTTTTCGGTTGGACGAATCGGCAGAATCACTTGGTTGGGCTTCTCCAAGGCTTTCATCCTTCATCTCAAAGCTTGATTTATCCATAGCCTTCATTTTCTTTTCCTTTGCAGTTCCAGAAATTTCACCTGTTGCTCTATCCTTGGAAAAAAGCTTCAAAAGTACATCATAATGACGAAATGGAGTTGTTTTCCACTTAGGTAATATGACTTGATAAGACACATTGCATACACAACATAACCAACAACCTGAATTACAGCTCCACGTCTTGTTCTTTCCCATGTCACTTCCCTATTTTCAACATCCAATTCCTCAAAATCTCCCTCCATATTAAAGGCAATGTGAACGACTATAAAAATATTATTGAACATATCAACAACAAAAGCATAATAATTATAAATATACAAACAGTTTAAATCAAACAGAGTGTTCACTCAAATTGATCAACAGAGTTCATAAACCATATACTGTTCAACAGAAATTTTACAGCAAATTAACCCAATTAGAAAACAACCCAATTGCATAAATCAACAGAACTTAACAACAAACACAAATTGAAATTCTTACAAATAAACAAAGATTGGTTTCAATTTCATAATAAGTTTTTAATTCTGTTCTTGATTTGCACAAGTATTTTGCTTGCCAAATCAATATGCCTCGAGTTACAACAACATTAGAACAGGTTAATTTTATTGTTGTTGCTTTAATTGCGGACATAAACATATATTATAATATGGTTAGCTTATCAATTGGTCAATTTATTAGGGGGGTGGGATCGATTGAATCCAAAAAAATGAAACAGAATTATTATAATACTACTATTCGCATTTATATTTATTGAAAAATTGCGAGTTTGATTACAGAGTAAGTCCTAGCTTGAGTAATTCTTAGCAAAACGCTTAACATTCTCATGAACACGCATCCTAGCTTGAGTAGAAGAACCTATATTACTACAAAATCAAGCTACAATTGATAAACCTAGAGTGATTTCAAGATTGCTAGTCAAAAAAGCGTGATTAAAACAAGATGAATCAACAAAATCGCACTCCACAAAATCGCATTAAAATATTCAATCAACAAAATCAAACTAAAATTTGACACTTACCTTGAAAAAATCAGATAAATCGTGAGAGAGATAACAAGTATGAGTAGATTAGTAGTGAAATCGCACTCCACAAACCCTAGAAATTGGGGGAAAAAAATTGCATTTTGGAACCCTAGAAATTTGGGGATACAGTGAGGAGAGAGAAAAAATTACATGAAAAACTGATGTTCAGATTTTTGTTAGAAAGTAAAGGGTATATTTGTCTTTTTACAATACATCAGTTTTTACAAAATTTTCCTTCTAAATCTTTTCAAAATTGGAATGATTTTACTCCTAAGTAATTAATGAATTATTTTCCACCCATTTCCTTTCCTTCCATTTCCTTTCCCTTCCTAATTTGCTATCCAAACAAAGGAAATTGTATCCCTCCCTTTCTCTTCTCTTCCTTTCCCCCCAAATCCTTCTATCCAAACACACCCTAAGTGTTTCACACAAGAGAAGGTATTGCGTGCGGCAACCTTTATTTTCCTTCCTTTACTGCTACTTCTCAATTCGATTTCTCTCTCATTGCTTATCTTTCTCTTTCTAACTTGTAATGCAACATCAAAAATTGTATTTTGAACATGATAATCAATAGCTAAATGTTGGTGTAATGTTTCTCGAATTTTTCAAAAATGTCCAAAAAAATTGAATTGGGGCTTTCTTGTGTGATGTATAATTGTTGAAATTAATTGTCCCATATGATTGTATGTTGAATTGGGAGCATTTTGATGACAAATGCATGTATTTTGGTTGAGAAATGAGCAAGTTATATTATACGGCCCATGAGCTTAGTACGAGACCTTCAATGGAGGTTCCTCCATTTCGATCACCTTTTAATTTTTAATTTTTTTTTTTAAATTTTTTTATTAGAGGATATATATATATATATATATATATATATATATATATATATATATATATATATATATATATATATATATATATATATTATTTAGTAGAAGATATGTATTATTTGATAGTGGATATCTATTATCTGATAGAGGACGTGTATTATGTTAGAAAATATGTACATTTAATTAGAGGATATATACGGTTGTAAAAAAAAAAGAAAATTAGAGGATATATATATATATATATATATATATATATATATATATATATATATATATATATATATATATATATATATATATATATATATATATATTTTTTGATATAGGATATGCAAAGTTCATTGGAAGATATGAATTATTTGATGGGGGATATATATAATTTATTAAAGGATATGATTTATCCTCAATTGAACAAAAATGTATTATCAATCTAACTAAAATGTATCCTCAATAGATAATATTGTATCCTCAATTTAACTAATGTATCCTCAATAGAAATGATTGTATCCTCAATATAAGTTAATATAACCTCAATCTAACTACAATTTATCCTCAGTAGACAATATTGTATCCTCAATAAATGTATTCTCTGTAGACAATATTGTATCTTCAATCTAACTAAAATGTATCCTTAGTAGACAATATTGTATCCTCAATTTAACTGAAATGTATCCTCAATACAAAATAAATATATTGTAACCTCAATTGAACTAAATTGTATCCTTAATCTAACTAAAATGTATCATCAGTTTACATGATTGAATCCTCAATCTAACTAAATATATCTTTAATAGAAATAATTGTATCCTCAATTTAAGTAAATATAACCTCAATCTAACTAAAATGTATCCTCAATATATAATTTATTGGAGGATATAAACTATTTGATGGAGGATATGTATAGTTCGTTTGAGGATATGTACAATTTGTTAGATGATATGTTTTATTTAATGGATGATATGTACAATTTGTTAGAGGATATGTTTTATTTAATAGTTTGATAGATGATATATACAATACTGTTTATTAGAGGATATGTATAGTATGTTGGAGGATATGAATTATATCACTCTCAAATTATCTAAACAATGTATTATTTGATAGAAGAAATATAAAGTTTATTGGAGGACATATATTATTTGATGAAAACCAAAACCCAAAATGAATTAATTAAGGAAATATTGAAAAATGGACACTAATGTTGTCGTCAAATTAAAAACAATTAAAGTAATCATAATATTCTAAATTAGTTGATCGTCACTAACACAAAATTTCTCTCTCCTCTTTCTTTGCTCCTCTACAACAATGAACTTTACCCACTCCATAGCCATACACCTAAATACAAGGAAAATCATCAAAAAAAAGAAATAAGTAAAACTTCATAAAAAAAAAATATCATTGTTTACATCATATCGATGGTTTTATTGACGGATGGTACGGTGAGATGGCTTAAGAAACCACCATTGAAGGAGGAAGGAGAGAGAAAGTAAGGCCAATTCACCATTAAAGGAGAGACAAAGTAAAGAATTGAAGATGAATAAGAGAGTTGTAGAAGTGGCAATAGAAATTGGGTTGAACATCGCTAATAAGCTTGTTGGGCTGAACAAAGTAAGACCGGGCCAATAAACCCGCACGATTGACAAGCTGGACTGACCCAATAGTTTGCGTTCACACAATACCTTTTTTTTCCCTCTCTTTTCTTAATTTTTATTATAAAATAAAAGGGCAAATCAGTCCAAACAAAAAAAAAAAAAAAAAATCAAAAGTACCTTAGCTGTCAATCATTGATCGTTCACAAGTTTTATACCTCAACCCAACCCTTGCTCAACCATCACAACCCTACTACCTCACTTGTGCACACCCACACACACTTGGCCTCCTCTTTTCACTTTCTCTCTCCTCTGAAAATTGCAGCACCACTCACCTTCAACAATGTCGCACTTCGGCAGAGCTGGTCCTCCTGACATTCGCGACACCTATTCTCTCCTCGTCCTCAACATCACCTTCCGTATTCTCCCCTTTTCTCTCTCCATTTTTTCCTGCTTAATTTCTCAATTTCATCAATTGATTTTTTGATTTTTTTATTATTAATTAACAGGTACTACAGCGGATGATTTGTACCCTTTGTTCGATAGATATGGCAAGGTTGTTGATGTCTTCATCCCTCGTGACCGCAGGTTTGTTAGGGTTCTCTCTTAAATCCCTCTTTCTTTTTTCTAGGGTTTATGGGAATTTTGTTGATTATTGATTTTTTGTCGATTGATTTGGTTTTAGAACTGGTGAATCTCGTGGCTTTGCTTTTGTTCGTTACAAGTATCAAGATGAAGCTGCCAAAGCTGTTGAAAAGCTTGATGGTTGGTTTTAATTTTTTCCCAATTTATCCAATTTTTTTCACTTTTAATTGTAAATTGAATTTTTATTCTTCTAATTGGGAGAAAAATTGGAATTGGGCTCTCCTTTGATTGTAAAATAATTGGGTTATTCCCCCAATTGGGTTCAATTTGCAGGCAAGGTCGTTGATGGCAGAGAGATAATGGTTCAGTTTGCAAAATATGGTCCTAATGCTGAGAAAATGTGAGCGATTGCAAAAATTTGTTTGATTTTTATTGGTTTTTGGTTTTTTTTGATGCTACATGTTGTTTTTGTGTCAAATCATTTTGTTAAATCTCTTATATGTGGAAAATGATTTAAGGCAGCTCAATTCAGTGCTGAACTAATTATATATGGAGTAATAATTCAAAATACAAGCTCTTTGGTGATTTTCTTATGACAAGTATTGTTTTGCCAATTCAACTTTCTCCCTTTCCATATAGTTTTTCTTTGTTTCATCATATATATATTGATAGTAGCATATTGTTAGACGGTTAGAAGGCTAGTTGTTTCAACAAAATTGAATTCTTGAGATATGATGGGTGTAGGTGAATTTTAAATTAATCTAAATTGGCCTCTTAACCCTGGCGTTTTCCTTTACCACAATGGAAAAGAGGTTTTACTCTATTAATTCTTGCCTATAGTGTAGAACAGGACATTATAAACACAGGGGAAGTGTATAATCTGTCGCCTGTTGTGGTGTTGGCTTTGATTTGTATTACTTCAAGCATCTCTTTGACATGTACTGTGCTTTTTTTTTTTTTTTTTGGGAAAACTTTTTATTACTAGCCAACATTTAGTGTTATGCAACTTTTGGAGTGGCTTTTACTCGTAAGAATTAGCTCTCATTTCTAATGGGCTTTGTATTTTCTTGTTTTCAGTCAGAAGGGAAGAATACTAGAGCCAGTCAAGACAAAAGGGAGATCAAGAAGCCCTCGTCCTAGGTGAGAAGTTTTTAACTTTGATCTCGTTTTTTGTTTTCTCCTAAATTTTTGTTATTCATGTTTTAATCTGCTGCATGTAACGGCTTTCAGACATCGGGATGACCACAGGGACAGAGATTATAGAAGGAGAAGTCGCAGTAGGAGCAGAGATAGGTCTGACAGAGACAGGTATCGTAGCAGGGACAAAGATTACCGCCGTCGAAGCAGCAGGAGCTACAGTAGAAGTCCGGACCATCGCAAAGATGATGGTAAAGGGAGGTATGATGATGAGAGGCGAAGCCGAAGCAGATCATATGGAAGGTACTATTTTGACCTTTGTCTTTACTATCCAGTTTCGTTATATTTCCTTCATATATTCTGACTTTTTTTTTTTATTTTTTTTTTTTTAAAAAAAATGATAGTGCCTCACCTCGTAGAGCCAGTCCCAGTCCTAGGAGAAGCCCTTCACCAAGGGCATCTCCTAAGGATGAAAGTCCTAATGGACGTGCTCAAGAGGAGCGATCTCCAGCTCCCAGGAGTGCATCACCACGTGGGCGACCAGCTCCGAGGAGTGCATCACCGCGTGGGCGGCCAGCTGATTCTCGTAGTCAGTCTCCCCGCAAATCTGATGTAGATGTGAGTTTTTTATAGCAATTTATGTGTTCTTGGTAAGCTTAAACTTTTAAGAAAGTTGTAATGGTGATTTTGCTTTTTCAGGAGTAAAGATCGCAGCACTCGACTAATGCTATGATCAGAATGCTTCTAATACAAGCTCAATCTTCCGGAGAGCCTTTTTCATGTCCATGTTGTTCAGTGCTTGACTTGAATTGAAGTGTTTGTTGAAAGTTAGAACTTTCTTAGTTGAATTCCATGCTCCTATCAACTTTTCTTGGTATGGTCCTGTTGTTTAGCTATTGAGCTCTATGAGCAGTTTATTTGTCATTATGTTATAGAACTTGAGGTGGTTGGATATGGTCTGTTAGTCTTAAAGATTATCTTGCGTTATTTTGGTGTCGTTATGCTTGTTTATATCCTTAAGCTTGCTCTTTTTCTATCTCATATACTCCTTTCATGTTAAGATACTGTAGTCTGTGCTGTTTTTTGACATCTAATTTTGTTGGTTCCTTTAGTTTTGAATTGACCTTTCTGAGAGTGGTTGCGTTGCGGTCTGCTCTCTGGAAATTATGATTCAGTTCAGAGACTGTTGGATTGGTGATGGTTTATATGCATTGATATACATGCAAATTACTATCAGAAGTATTTGCGCTATTTTTAGTTAGAGCCTTCAACCTTTTCCTAGCATAACTTAACTGCTGAACTTTTAGGGTTTTTGACAAGTTCATATGTTTTTGGAACTTTTGCCTCCTTTGATGGCAATATACTTGTGTGCTTGTTTGCTCGGTATAGTATGTATGATAGTCTTATAAGAAACTATGGATGATGGTGTGGTGTTCAAACAGTTCTCTGTGCATGTCCTCATTCCTTTAGTCTTTTTCTCTGAAAACATCTAACTTCTAGAGAGTTGCTTAGGCCAAAATCAAGCTAATCTTTTTCACTATATCACAGCACGTGAACTGCTGTAGCTGCGCACGTGAGCTCGTTGCTGTAGCTGCTCACCTGATTTATTGCTAGTTTTAGTTTTGGTGTTGATGAATCCATCCCCTACCTTGGACCATGGTAGATGAATGCAGCTGATTCCTTTGACTATATCAGTCTATACTAGAGCACGTGAGCTCGTGATTGTGGCTGTGTACCTGAGCGAGCTCGTTGCTCTAGCTGCTTGAGGGATAGGAATACGTTCGTTAGATCAATTATCCCTGCCTATGCTGCTGTTGGCTCCTGCTTTATTGCTTATTTTCCTGCTGATTATACGTAAGTTTACTTGCATCTCTGTTAGCTGCTTGCATCAAGTTGCTATCCATTTTTTTTGTTTAGCACTGTTGTCATTGCCTGTGAGCTCTTGACTGTAGTGGTTCGTGTGAGCCTGTGGCTGTAGATGACAGATTGATAGGCAGTTCATTTGTAGACCGTATGAATGACGCTGAAATGCTGCTGGCAGCACCTGATTTATTGCCTTGTATTTTGCGGTTGATGACTAAATTCCTGCATTTGATTCCCTTGCTGATTTCAGCTGTCAACTTGGAGTAGTTCGTTGTTGCCTTCCATTTTGATTGACTATTAAAGCCCAATGATTTTTTATAGCTGGAAGGTTTACTTGGTTGCGTTTATTGCATATTTTTGTCAATTTACACTGGTAAAAATTGTACCATATGTTAACAGCTAATGATTTATAAACAAAAGTTTATACTACGTAGTATTTCTTGATTACATTGGAATGTTATTGAACAACCTTCAAGACTATTTTGCGTTCTCATCTTTGATTCAATTCAATGTGTTGAATGTAACCCAAAAGTAATTGTGAAATTGTGGGTGCTACCAATTGAAGCAAACTACCTTTAAACCATTTTATCTTTTGATTGAATGATGCAAGTTATATGCACAATGAGAGTTGGTTGAGACTCTCTAGAAGGTTACTTTGTTGTCTTTGCTATTCCAATTATGGTGGTTGTCTCAAAAGACCGTACCAATCTGGCTATCTTAGACGAATGTGAATTTGTTGTACTTGAATTATGGTAACGTCTGTTTTGCGAGTCTCCAAGTCAACTTTGTGTTGATGTTTAACTTGAATGAACTTGAAGTCTTGAATTGAAGAATTCAATCATTTCTCTCCATTATTATATAAAATTCTACTGTGCCCCTGACTCCCTGAGGATTGCAGGACTAAACTAACCATTTGGTTTCAGTACAACAGATTAACAACGAATGCACTATTAAAATCATTCAAGCAATTTAATGTTTAATATTTTGAACAAAAAGTTTGAATGTTATGTTTCCAGATTGGTATGTAAAAGTAACTCCATATTGTAAGTTTGCTCCATAGTTCTTATCAATTAGGAAAATTTGTCAAAAAAAAAACCTTTTAAATGCATCATTTTACAAAAAAAAAAAAAACCTTTTAAAAGCTTTTTGACTAAAGGAAACACGATTTTTAACATTTTGGCAAAAGAAAACCCGAATGTGAAGATTTTTTGTTGGAGACAACCAACTGCCTCTAATCCACTTAATTAACTTCTTATTTATTCTGATTATCCTTTAACACTCACTTAACCATTTTATAATTAAATTAATTTATAAAAATAAAAAAAGAACAAAAACCACCACCCTCCACCCTCCTCCCTCACGCCACCCCTCATCCCCGGACCCACCTCCACCATTGGTCGACTCCCCTTCCCCCTTTACCCTCGGCCTGCTGTAACCCTCCACCTCCCCCTCCTTTCGAACATCTACCTCTCATTTCTCCCTCAAAACACTCTCAAACACACTACCAAAATTTGCTAGGATCTTTTTGGAAGTTTTAAATAAAGTTCTCCCACACATTCACTGTATTTTAACTTCGATTTTATCTTATAATATGCTTGAATTTTGTAATTTTTAATTTGTCCGTAAACCCTAGAAAAATCAATTTAGGGGTTTCTAATTTTGTGCATCTTGCTTGCAATTGATGCTTGTGTTTGACTTTGATTATGTATGTATATGATGCTAGGATAATTTAGAAGCAAATTGCAATTGATTTGAGCAAATTAGATCCAAATATTGAAAATTGCTTACTTGTGGCGGTCGCCGGTGGGGATAAGGAGGAAAGAGATGGTTGGCCGATGGTAAAGGGAGGTCGCCGGGGGTGGGGGATCTGGGTGGGGGTCCGGTGGGGGGAGGGGGTGTTTGGGAGGTGGCATGTAGAGTTCACGGTTTTTTTGTTTTGTTCTCAAGTACATGTAGAGTTCACGGTTTTTTTGTTCTAATATTTATGGGCAGACATTGTTCCAATATTTACGGGCCAGACATTTAAAAATGAGAAGGTAGGGTAAGTAGTCTTAACCCTTAAGTAATTCCTTACCAACTAAACCAAATCTTGCTTTGTAAATAAAGGTTTCAGTATGTAAGTCAGGTTTCTAAGACAAAACTATAAAAAAGAACGAAGTATGTGTCTATGTGATATTGCTATTTGTTCCATTTTTTTCACCAAAATAATATACTACCTCCATTTCATATAGTGTGCAACTTTTGAAATTTTTATATCTCACAAATAATACCATAAAGTTGCACATAATATTGTAACGGAGGTAGTACTTATAACTTATGGCATGATTTGATTTACCATCCCTTTTGAGTTAAAACAAAAAAAAAAAACTTCTAGAATGGAGAATAAATTTGGGAAATTTTGTTGTACTAAAGTTCCCAGGTGCAAATGACCACTGATATAGAAAAAACTATTGTGGTTCACGCATGCACAAGAAGTGTGTATTCGGTCATTAATGTGTATTCAGACTTCAGGACATTCAATTCCACCTTTGTAAAGTTCCTCCTTAGTGCTCTTACGTACTTGACTTTCATTAGTCTACTCTCTGCCTATTTTTGGTTCTCTCTTTCCGTAGACGGAATGTAGAGAAGGAGCTCCAAAAAGAACCAACAGAAAATGGCAGGACGAAGTTTTGTAGGAGATGGAGGGGGGCCTAGAGCTCAAGGGGGAGGCCACTCGGGTGGGCAGGTAACAGCTGCTGTGGTGATAACCTGTATTGTTGCTGCCTCTGGTGGACTCATTTTCGGTTATGATATTGGCATTTCAGGTACCATCTTCAGTAATACTGCTAATATATTTTTAGTTTAACAGCATATATCAAGCATAGTTCTTGCATATTTATAGTTGAACAAAGATAATATTCGATGTGTGTTCACTCCATTTCATTTTAAACGCAAGAACAAGGTAAAACAAAAGAAAACAGTCTTCATTTGGCTGAACTTTGTAGTTGTTATCTATTGTTTTGACTGGTAGATGAGCTTAGATGATTAACAGATATGATAGAAAATTTTATCACATAAACTCTAGAAGATCAATTATATTGTCGAGCACAAGTTAATTTAACAAGGAGGCTCTCTGAATAATTGCATTAGTAGTTTATCGGAATCATCTTCCTTTATTACCTCTACACAAGTTCAAATATTCAACTATCTTACAAAATAATCGAGCATTCAACAATGTCTTGAATTTCTTTCACATGTACCTCAGGGGGAGTAACTACAATGGTACCGTTCTTAAGAAAGTTTTTCCCATCAATATTGGAGAAATCAGGGGATGTCAAAACAAATATGTATTGTATGTATGATAGCCAAGCATTGACATCCTTCACATCTTCTCTCTACATAGCCGGATTAGCCGCTTCCCTAGTGGCCAGCCGTATTACTGCAAAGTTTGGGCGCAAGTTCACCATGGTGCTCGGTGGTTGCACCTTTCTTTTTGGTGCTGCTGTGAATGGTGCTGCTCAAAATATTGCTATGCTCATCTTTGGCCGCATTTTGCTAGGATTTGGTGTTGGTTTTACGAATCAGGTTAGCATAATTGTTAAAAAATTTAGTGTTTTTGGTAGCCTTTCGAGCTATTGCTATTTGTTAATGTTGAGATTGGGGACTAATGGAGACCCTTTATTCCCCTTTAAAACCAAGTTCTTGCAAGATTCGTACTTCATATATTCGTAATTAATTTTTAATTCATGTGGGATGTTCCAATAATACCGTCTCATAAACAAGAAATGGTTTATGATAGTTGTGACTTGTGAGTACGTTAACTAATTCTTGTACCAACATAATAAAAATCCTCTTTTGAAAAAAATGGTTCCCCTGTATTACAGTTATCATCTAATCATTATTTACTTCGACTATGACATCAAGTAAATACGAAATCATGGCTTTATTACCGTAGGCAACACCATTATATCTATCAGAGGTGGCACCTCCAAAGTGGCGAGGTGCATTCAACACTGGATTTCAGTTTTTCATAGGCATTGGAGTGGTAACAGCCAACTGCATTAATTACGCCACAGCAAAGAAAGCCTGGGGATGGCGGCTTTCTTTAGGCTTCGCGGCAGTCCCAGCAGCCATAATGACCCTAGGAGTTCTGATCATTCCTGACACCCCTAACAGTTTGGTGGAACGAGGCAAGATGGAGGAGGCCGAGAAGTCCTTAGAGAAGGCAAGAGGGGGTAATACTGATGTAAGAGCTGAGTTTGCAGAGCTCATCAAGGCTACTGAGTTGGCCAAAACAGCTAAAGAGGAGCCCTTACATACTATATTTGAGAGGCATTATAGGCCACATTTAGTCTTGGCGATTCTTATCCCTTTCTTTCAACAAATTACTGGGATCAATGTTATTGCATTTTATGCCCCTGTCTTGTTTCAGTCTGTTGGATTTGGTAGTGACTCTGCCTTGATTGCTGCTATCATCCTGGGTGTTGTTAATCTGGGCTCCATACTCGTGACCACTTATTTGGTTGATCGATTTGGTCGAAGGTTCTTGTTCCTGGAAGGTGGTGCTCAGATGTTTATTTTCCAGGTACATTATATACTCACTTTACACCACCTATTCCTTCAGTTTCTAAATATATTTACATGGTTTTGGACCACCTCTTTGAGTGTAGTTTTGGCCTATGAATTATAATATCTGTGTAATTCAACAAAAATGTAACACGACTTCTTGAGATGAACTCGTGTCCTATAATTACTCCATCTATCCTGAATTAGCAAGTCACATTTCTATTATAGACAGTCCCAAAATTATACTCATAGGCCACTTTGAACATAACATTTATTAATGATTCCTCTAACCATGTGAATTAAACAATCATATACGAGATGGAACTGATGGCAGTGACATACAAATAATCAGCTTGGAAAATACAAAATTTTCATTACAAACTTGAGTACTTCTAATTTTCTATTTCTATCCATCCTGAAGATCGCAGTGGCAGGAGTTCTAGTAGCAACAACTGGTATATCAGGAACGGAACACATATCCAAGGGAAAAACGGTGCTGGTGCTAGTTTTCATGTGCATCTATGCAGCTGGTTTCGGGTGGTCTTGGGGACCCTTAAGCTGGCTTGTGTCAAGTGAAATCTTCCCATTGAATATTAGGTCAACAGGCCAAAGCATAAGTGTTGCTGTGAATTTTGCGACCACCTTTGTACTTTCACAAACATTTTTAGCAATGCTCTGCTGCTTCAAATTCGGTGCCTTCTTCTTCTATGCTGGTTGGATTGTCATAATGACCATCTTTGTCGCGTTGTTTTTGCCAGAAACAAAGGGTATTCCTTTAGATTCTATGCATATTGTGTGGAACCAACATTGGTACTGGCACAAGTTTGTCAAGCAGGAGCCTTAACTCGCGTTTTATTATGGAAGACTGTTAGTGACTCACGATCTGTTTACAAAGGCAACGAAGTTCAATTTATAATAGCAAGCTTTGCCTAATTTGTACTTGATTTAATAGTTAGTATTCATATGAATGTGCTGACATCAGATTGGTCTTATTAGTATTGATATGAATGTGCTGACATCAGATTGGTCTTATTAGATAAGACCGTCTGACAAGATAAAGGTCATCATCTAAATAAACAAGTAGTCAACTTTATGATCCATATAGCGTAGATGTAATTCAAACTCCTACAAGGCCTATCAATTGTTGAAAAATATGTGTTCCAATTCTTAGTTATGATGTTTCAATATGTTCCAATAGACCGTAAGATATATACACACTCAATTATTCTTATCTAATTAGAAGTGAATTTTTTTTAAAAAAAAATTGAGAAAAGAGTTGTAAATAATAATTTGGACATTTAATTCAGTCTAATTAACTAACAAAGTCTTAGGACAATAAGTCATTGTTCAACAATTAATATTGAATTCAACTTATAAAAATGATGAAGATGGTCCAGCAGCTGCTTTGAAATTGGATTTCTAAATATGGAAATCCGAGTTTGAAAGCATTTTTTGGATGAAAAGAATTAATGAGAAGTGCAATTTTTCTGTATTAAAATTGCTGTTTAAGATGGCCTAGATGGGTCAGTCAACACACTGTATGAACTCAATATGAGTTTGATGGTCCACCAATTTTCTTCCGAGTGACGGTCATTGGCTGATCGCCAATGGAACAATCGAGCTGGGCTAATTTACGGGCCAATTCATGACTTAATTTTGTAAAGTGTTGTGGTCCACTTTATATTTTATTTTTTTTTGACAAAATTATTAATAATTTTTTATTAGAAGAAATTCTTCAATATGTTTAGCTTAAAAATGTTACAACACCAAGGATTTTTTTTTTTTTTTTTTTTTGACAAAAAATGTTGATAGGATAACTGGATAAGTGATTGTTTGGTTGTATTCAGGGCAGCAAGTAGGACTCTCAAGGCTCTTTGGGAACTCTAGGCAAAACCTTCATATATAATCTTGTCGGGTCAAAAAACTGATTTATGAAAGTCAAATTTGAAGGTTATATAGTTCACAAAATCGGACCAATTATTGGGAGGTTTTGAAACTTGGTATCGAAAATTCACAAAACAATATGGGATGCATCTTGGGGTCATATAATGTTGTTTAGGCTCATACACGACCATTTGTCAATAACATAAAGGTCTTGTAAAAGCCTATAGCCATACATGGAGGCGTATACCAAAACATGATGTTTAAAGGCAAAGTGGATGGTTCCAAGTTTCCAACCACTTAAATGACTTCCCGGAGTGTGGGGTGCATGGAAAACACATCGATCTATTTCCTTTTTCGAATATGGAAAAGTCCAAAACTGTCCAAAAATGAAGGCTATAATCCACAATTTTGGATCAATTTCGAAGTTTTAGGATCTAATGTCGAAAAATCTCTAGGTACGTATTACAAGGTACATCCGAGATCATATAATTTTGTTTGGAACCATATATGATCATTTTATGTTTTCATAAAGGTATGTGGTGGCCTTGAGTCAAAGAAATTAACGTAAGTTTTACTGTAAATGAGTAAATTGGTAGTTTAAAGGCAAATTGGACAGTTCCATCCACCCTAATGGACTCTCGGGGTGTATTGGGGTCTATGGGAAGCATCTCTTCATGATTTTTTTTCGTGCTAAAAAAAGTCAAATATAGTCAAATATAATCCACAATTACAGGCCGATTTTGGGAAAAATTTTCAAAATTAAACTAAATGTATGTAATGGAGGTGCCCCTCGGGATTGTATGAATTGGTTTGAAATTCAATATGCTTATAAAGTTCCAAAAACGAGTTTAGTTTTGTTCATGCGTCTATATTGCATTTTTATTAATTGTACAAGAGATGTCGTTTTCATTGACTGAACTGAAGTGAACTGAACTTATTAGAGTTGAACTGAACTGAACTGAATTGAAATTATTAGAGCTGAACTGAACTGAATATTTTATAAGAGAAGGAAATTAGGATTTGAACTGAACTGAACTGAACTTATTAGAGCTGAACTGAATTGAACTGAACTTATTAGAACTGAACTGAACTGAACTGAAGTGAAAATAATCGTATGAGAACAGACCCTTGATTCAAATAATAACCAACTTGTCATCTTGGGGTCTGTATGGAGTCCTTCAACTTTAACAGATATGAATTGTGCTCGTGATTGAATTCATTGACTTTCATTACTATAGTAATTAACCCGAGTATAACTCGAGAAATAATTAGTATAAAATATTAAAATTTTCAACGCTTTTATCAATAATTTTTATGAGTATTAGGAAAGTATTTTATATTTTTATTATATTTCAAAGCACGTATGTGTATATCACACACACCGTATGTCTGGATTGCTAGGCCAATAAGACATGAAACAAATACAAAGTACAAAGTACGACGTACGTATGCATCATGCATGTAACTCGAGTGGCATAAGAAATTGCATGGATTTACACATGAAAACTTACAATTGAAAACAAACATGCCTATTAACCGAAGGTTATTATAACCCTACACAAAAAAATGGAAGAGATAATGAATTGAAATAGGTGTATGGGAATTCTAAAATCACTGAACTCATTAAGTACTAAAAGCTTAACAAGCCAAGTGTAAATGAGGAAGTTATGTATAAAACCTACCTTTCCTTGAGAAAGAAAACAGATGAGTTTGTAGCCTGAACTGCTGAATTCTAGCTATTTAATGCTTAGTTTTAATTAGAAACCAAGAATTCATTCTTCGTACCTTAATTAACATATAGAGTGGTCAAACCCTAGCTAGTTAGGGTTAGGGATCTCCCTCATCTACTTCTTCCTTTTCTAGATGTTTAAATTCTATGACCATAAAGAGTAGTATAATTATTACTAGTTACTTACTCTGTCATTTGCAATAATTTCATTCTATAATATTGAATTCCCTTAAAAAAGAGAAATGGGAGTGAATTTTTGGAATATTGTGGATCGAATGGAGTCGAAAGCCTAATAAGAGAGATGGGTTATTTAAATTGCAACAAATAGATCTATTTTAAAAGTTTAAAGTATGCTGATTTGGAAATTCAAGTAGTTAATTGCATGTGTTATATTATCACCATGTAGAGGATAAATTTATTAAACAACTACTATAAAGTGTTCCGAAATCATGATCATAATATATATAAATCAATAATATTTTGAGTTTATTTAAGGAAATTTTGCAAAAAACCACCTTTTAAATCTGATTTTTTTGCATATAACCACCTTTTAAAAAGATGTTGCAAAAGATCACCAATTTTAAAATTTTTGTTGCAAATTACCACTTTTTTACCCAAATTTATCAATTGTTTTACATTGAATTGGTGGTAAGTTGCAATTAAATTTTTAAAATTGGTGATTTTTTGCAACATTTTTTTAAAAAGGTGATTAAATGCAAAAAACAAGATTTAAAAGGTGGTTTTTTTTCGAAATTTTCGTTATTTAATGATATTATATCTCCGGTAACATAGATCTATATTCTAATATGCAATTACAAAATATGTAAGGAATACTACCACCTTAAGAGGATCGGAATAGAGGTGATGATAATATGTAGTCACAAAAAAGTTGAAGAATACTTCGTATATAGCATAGGCAGTAACAAGTTAATTGGGATATATATTTTTGATCATGGAGATTTATTTTACGTGAATTATTATTTGTTATTTCAGATGGTATACTACAAGAGGGGGGAAGGGTGAATTGTAGTAAGTTCCTAATGCCTAATTTTCGCGGAATATGAAACAGTTATAGTTAGGAACTTAAAGAGTGCAAAGCAGATTTTACGAGGAAACCTTCCAGGGCCTAACTGGAAGTAAAACCTCGGCCCTTCTCGGGACTTTTAAACAAACTCCACTATAACAAGCAACGCTCCTAGTACAACCTATTATTACATACCTTTTTCACAAGTTCCACCACGGACACTTGCTACCTGATAGGAACCTATCTTACCGACCCAAGACACCTCTCAGGTTCCTTTCCTTGACCCAAGACACCTCTCAGGTTCCTTTCACTTGACCCAAGACACCTCTCAGGTACCTTTCACTCACTGTGCACCCACAGCTACAACTTGAATTTTAGAGAGTTCAAACTCTTACACTCAAACGTGAATTTGTAGAGAATTCACAATCTCACCCCAAAACCAAAATACTCAAACCCTTTTTCCCATTACAAGATCTCATTGAATAACTCTAAATAAATATATATGAATAAAGAGATAAAACTAATATGTTGGACACTCGAGATCTGTCTGGAACTCACTGGACGTACTGTAACCAAAACCTGATAGGAACTTTGACCAGGAGAACTGACTTAGCTTCGTGGTGAAGGATAAAACCATTAAGCACGACCACTACACTTCGTCAGCCTCAACTTTGAATGAATACATATGAGCATATTTATAGTACACTCGAATTATTCATTTCACCTTGAAAAAGATAGGTTTTATGAAAAGATAAGTTTAAAAGACATTTTCTAAAAATAAGTTTTTCGAAAATATATCTTTTTGTTAAGAATAAAATATGTCATTAATAATAAAGATATAATTAACATAAAATCAGATTTTATTCCAATCTTATCTTTTTGTTTTAAAGAAATACTTTCTAAACAAACTTATTTTTTTCCAAAAGGGATTTATTAGAAAATAAATATCTTTATTCAGTAAAACCAAATCCCTAAAAGATATGCACGTATTAGATAAATATATATCATTAAAATCGACTTTTAAAGACGTGCATACTTAAGTTCCTATTAGGTTCGGAACTTCTGACAGTCTCTGAGTTCCTGACAAGTCAGTAACTCTAATTTCATTGACTATCTGGAGTTCACCTTGGTTCTATATAAACTTGTTCCAGACCGACTTTTATGTCCAACATACTTACATGAATCCTAGAGCAATATACTTCTATTTCTTCGTCTTCATGTTGCTTCTCTGAGACTCTTGTTTTGGAATCCTGTAGTCTTAATGTATTCTGGATCTCAGGTTTTGCCCCAGCATTACACCGGAACCAGGTCATTACAACCCGTTGATATGTTCCTGTCAGGACACACCTTTAACCCAGCATTATACCGGAACCAGGTCATTACAACCCTTGATATGATCCTGTCAGGGAACACCTTGAAGTTTCATTTCTGGAACTCTTCTTCTGCTTTACTTGTCATCCTTAGTCTTCTAAGGTTCCTCTGTTTCAGTCCTCACTCGAGTTTACTTATCCTGCAAACATCAAAACACTAAAAGACTCTTATTAGATAGAAGTTTGTTCAATCATTAACATCATCATCAAGACCCCTTTTTGTTGATGACAAATTGAGCAAACTTCTAAGGATAATAGAATAAAACAGAAGGTTATTTTTATTTATAAAAACAATAAAGAAAACTAACACTACAAGAAAACAGACAAATGGCGACGGAATCGTTCCGATGGACATAAAATTCCGTCGCAAAAGTCGAAATTTACGACGGATTTTTATTCCGTCGGATATTTCCGACGAATTCTAAAAGTTCGTCGGAAATCCGTCGGAAATTTCCGACGGAATTAAAATCTGTCGTAAATTTTGACTTTTGCGACGGAATTTTCCGTCGTACAGTACTATTTCCGACGGAAATTCCGTCAGAAATTAATTTTTAAAAAAAACCTTTAAAAAACCCCTTTAGAGAAAACCTAAAATAAGACGGTTCACTCTCTTTCCTCCTATCCTTTTCTCCTCCTTCTCTCTCCTTCCTCCTTCTCCCTGATGCGCCGCTCTCCTTTTCTTCTCTCTCCTTCCTATCTCCTCTTATTCTCTTTCTGCTTCCTCTCCTTCTCGTTTTCCTTTCTCCTCTTCTTCTCTCTCCTTTCTGTTCTCTTTTTCTCCATTGTCGGCCTCTCCTCTTCTCTTACTTTCTTTTGTTCTTGGTAGGTGGTGTTCATGATGCCGACGAGTTTGGTTTGGTGGTGTTCAAGACGCCGGTGAGTTTGGTTGGTGGTGTTCAAGTCGATTTCTCGCCAATTTTTAGAAATAAATGGTTTTTCATGTCAAATTCGACCCTGAAAACTTTAGATCTAGAGTTTTCAGGTTCGAATTTGACCTTTAAAACCCAAATTCGAGCCAAATTTGGGGTTTTTTGGGTGACATTCAAGGTATGTACCTTTTTTCTTACTTATTTTTGTTTTTTGAGATTTTTTTTTAATTTTATAGTGAATTGTGGTTGAATTGCGGTGGTGGTGGTGGACTTGTCGGTGGCGGTGGTGTAGATCTAGGTCAGGGTTTGGGTGTTTCAGGTGCTTGGATCTGGGTATGGGTTTGGTGGGGTTTTGGTTAGTGTTCGGTCAAGGTTTGGTCGTTGGGGTGAGGTGGATTTGGTGTGGGTGCAGTGTGTCTGGTCGGTTTTAGGTGGGTGGGTGGGTGAGGGTTGGTTTTTAAGTGTTGGGTGGATCTAGATCAGTTTTAGTGTAGGTGGTCGGTGGTGGTTCGCTTAGGGTGGTAGGTGATGGTTGTGGGGAATATTTGAGGAGTTTTTGTATTTAATTTGTTGCGGTGGAGGTGGCGGTTTAGCGGTGGGGGCTATTGGTGGTGGGGGGTGGTGCGGGCTTTTTTTTTTGTTTTTTAAAAAGGATTTTCCGACGGAATTTCCGTCGGGAATTTCCGACGGAATTATTTTCCGTCGGAAATTTCCGACGGACTTTTCCGTACCTTGAAAACCTCTTCCGATGCTTAAATCCGTCGGAATTTCCGTCGGAAAAGTGTTTACGACGGAAATTCCGTCGGAAAAGGTTGATTTTCCGACAAATACTATTACGACGACACGTTCCGACGGAATTCCGTCGGAAACACAATTTCCGACGGAAAACAGGGGGTTTCCGACGGAATTTTTCCGTCGTAATTAAGCTGTTTTCTTGTAGTGTAAAACAAAACCAAACTAAGCTAGAGCTAGCAAACTAGAAATCTAAACTAAATTAAAAGAGTCCTACACATACATGACCTATATATGCATAGGATACTTACCTCGTGAAGCTAACATATGCAAACACCTATTTACATAGTTACCTTCATGGTTCCTTAGCCATCATCATACTTATCAACCATAACACTCATCATTGTTCTTGTTCCTTTATTGATTATCCTATATTGCTTAAGTTCCTGATATATACCTGAAATTACTAAGGTTCCTTATACCATGTTCCAAGCATAACTTGTTCTTTCTCTGCATAATTAAACAAACATGTTAGATAGATAATCATCATTAGTTTATAATCATCAAAATCTAATTACAACAAATATGGCATATATATAAAAATCCTTAATGAAAACTCCAGATGTAGCATTATGCTCCGTAATTCCGTATTACACATTGCCATTTTACGTAAAAAGAAAGATAAGAAATAAAAATAAAAATGGTTTATGTACGTGTTTAAAAGTGAGGTGTGAGAAATCCTATAGAGCCAGGGAGAATCTGTGTTATCCGAGGCAAAGTTTTTGTGTATTCGAGAGGAAATACACTATGGGCTTAGATGTGGATATTGTATGAGATTGAGAGAGATGGAATAATCTTGAGTGCCCTCTAGTCTAAGGTTTTTGAATTATTATACTATTAATTAATTATATAATTTGTGAGCGGACCTTTTATTACTTCCCCCATCTCATAATGATAGTCCCTTTTAGTCAAATTTTAGTCCCTAAATATTCATCCCATTTGCTTTTTCCAACAATCACTAATATTAATTTTTTATTTTATTTTTACCAAAATTCCCTCAAATTTGCAATAATATTTGTGCAAATTTAGTTTTTTTTATGTAAATTTTGTTTTTCCATGTACTTTTATTACTTCATCTCTTTACTTTTTTACATACGTACCCCATGTAAATGTACCAATTCAATGTACTTTTACTACTTCTAATTTATGTTTATTAATTCCCGTGAAAATTTTGCTCAAAAGGGGCGATCATTGTGGGATGGAGGGAGTAGTATCTTAACAAATATTACTCATAAGATCTTGCTCTTTTCACTTAAAAATAAAAATACAATGTAAATGATTACTAGTACTTCAAGCTAAGTCTTCAAATAACAAACATAATAGAAAATCAATTAAGTATTCTACTTCCTCCCTTCTTTTTTCATTGCACAATGAGGGATTTCACGTTTGTCAATGCATTACTTAAGCCGCTATTAATATTTTCAATTATACTGTAAAAATTATAAAAAATTGATATTTAAAAAGTAAATTTCGAGACAAATTTAACTACATGACTATGTTTTTCCTAATAGATAAATCACAAATGATGATTAAAGAAGATTATATGAATAGTGTAAAAGTTCTTATGGTGCAATAAAATAAAAATGGAGGAAGTACTAAGTTTTACTCCCGCCGTTTTTAAATACTTGCTCCATTTCCTTATTTGGAAAGCTTTTAAAATATTTAATTCATTTATCTCATTTAGTGAACCCAACATAAATCATATTTTAATAATTTCATATTCTCTCTCCTTCAATTCTCTCCATTACTTTTGTTTTTTTTACAATTTTTTTTAATTTTTTTTTTAATTTTTCCACCTATTGCACTACCTCTATATTTCTATTACATTCTCCAATTTCTCATAAAACTTCGCGCATGGAGAAATAGAACAAGTATTTAAAAACGGAGGGATTAATCACTAAAAATTATTTCAATTTAGTGAATTTTAAAATGAAGTAAACATGGCCTAACTTTATCTACCGCATGTACCCCAAACTTGGGTTAGAAGTTTCTCACCTCCTTTTCCCTAGTCCTGACAACATGGCACCACACTGTTAGAGAATAGAGATAGCTAGGGATTCAGTTTGGGACATATTGTGTCATTACCAAAGTAATTTAACTTGGGACTTAAAGTTTGATAATTACTCCCTCTGTCCCTTCATTTTTGCTCTATTGTTATTTTTTGGGTCAAATTTTGTAAATTTTAACAGTAAATTACCGTTAATCTATAAAAGATAATATAGTCATGAACGATCTTGTTAGATTCGGCTCATTATATAGTTTATTAATATCCAATTTTTATAATTTTTACATGCATGGAAATGAAGATATGTGTCTTCTATAATGCATCTTGGAGACGGAAGTGAAGACCGTAAAAAGTCAAATAGAGCAAAAAAAATAAGAACAATGGAAGTAATTAAACCCAAATGTCCCTTGGACATAGCTTACTAAAGTACCTCATTATTACTCACTTGATCAATCAGATCATCTTATTGGGTTTGATCAAACCTAGTTGACAAGGTTGCTTCTTTAGCAAGTTATTAGGTCTCATGTCTGTACAACCTACTTTGTTTAGAAAGTAATCGTATAAGAAAGAAATTACTTGCACATCATACTGATACAAGGATACAAGTACTTACGAAAGTTGTACCTCCGTAAACACTTGAATAAATGAAGAGTTGAGTAATCTCCGTAAATCATATATCACTTGCATTGAATCATTGATGCATGATATTGTATACATATATACAATGAACTCGTGTATATATAATATCTTTTGTCAAAGACATAAGAATTCTTGCGTTTACAAAAACTAAAGTTTGCTAAACACGAAGCTATTATATGCTGCAGATTGGTTAACAAATCATGGAGCTATTCAAGATAACAAAGTTACCAATTTTCATGATTCTCTATTAGATTTAAAATATGCTACTCGTATGATATTTTAGCTAATGATTTGGAGGTGTAGCTTTACCACAATTAATTCTTAGCTCGTCTTATTTATTTTGTTTTGGGCATGGCCCTCCTTTGCACCATACAAATATACAATAAAAAAAAAGGTAACTACTACCTAGCTTATAGATAGTACGAGTAATATATTGTAAGTTTAATTATTCAAAAATAAGGGAAAGTAGTATCCTGTGCATAGGTTTACCACGAGGTCAATTTTGTACTAGTATGTATTCCTTTAGTCCCTAAATTACATTCCTAGTTCTAATATTTATTTCTCACATAATAGAGAAAAGTAGGAATGTAATTTAGGGGCGGAGGGAATAGTATTAATTTAAACTTTTCATTTAGGTTTTGATAGACCTTCAAATTTACTTTTATTATGTTGTACTGCCTCTATGTCTAGCATTAATTTGTATACACTTTACGTCCTATTATTGGTTCCAAATATTTGGTCCTTGAAATAAATGTATCTAAGTCATGGAATTGGATGAGATTGAATTATTTATTACTTGTACAACCAAATAATTAATCCTATTCCTATGTATGCATTGTTTTGCTTTGATTTGTTGAATATTCACCCTTGTACGAGTACATTTTTTTTTATTACTGTATTTTTTAAAAAACTTTGATCACATAATTAATTAGTCATCCTCGTAATCGTATCAAGAAATATATATGACCGATTCATTCTTACATCTAACTTGAAAATCCTGAATTATTCAACCCAATCATCAAATTTTGTGATCGTACAAAAATTATTCCTTTTTGATATATTTCAACCACAACTCGAAATTGACCCTAAACAATTCAAAATTAACTAAGAATCCGACTTCAACCCATTGATCCGGGTTGCCACCCCAAGTGACTCATAATTTCATCCTACCTAATCTAATCATTTAATCTCTTTTCATAGTCCATCGCATTGATTAAAAATAAAATCTCAAATAAAGTTCAAAATTAGGTCAACTAAAATGCATGCTTTATATGTGGAAAAATCAATCCTTATCGATCTCTATTGAGATCTTTGCATACTTTTAGAGTTTTAGTCATGTTATGGATCGGAGATTGACCATATAGAAAGTGACACATATAAGAAATAAATAGAGAGGTATGCTTTTCTAAAGGTTCATTTATCAAATCACCGAGCCACAATTATTGCATAGCACGCAATTGTAGTTCATTTGTAGATTCTTAGTCTCTTAGTCTTTTTTTTTATTAGTCTTTAGTCTTCTCTAATTTAGAATGGTTCAAAAAGGTTCATACTAATTAAACTACCATGTTCGATAAATAATCAATAAATTTATATACACATCGTACAAATAATAAGGTAATTAAACTAATTTCATGTTTTTTATAACTACTGGTAATTTCTATGTATACATATGTTGGTTGCATCTGTTATACATTTTGATGTACCTAATAATCAACTGAGTCCATCAAATTATAAATATATTATTATTGTTGCGCTTTTAAAATCTTATATAGATACGTTATTGAAACTCAAAAGATAGAGAGAGAAGGCATAAATGAAGGGAAGTAGAAGGTGAGTTGGGAGCATTTAACAGAAACCGGTGAAGAGAGTGACGAATTGAAGGGATGTAGAGAGAGAAAAATAAAGAATTGAAGTAGAAGTAATAAGACTAGTACACGAACAAGAGTACTTATTTTTTTATTGTTGTAGTAAGCGAGGCGTTTCAATGCTCATGCCTTAAATTCAGCATTTAAGTGAATTCAAGATGATCAGGATTTAATGAAGAAGGCAGGTAGATACACTCACCTTTACCCCCTTTCTTTTTCTCTCACCAAACATGCCTTTATTATACATTTTTTTTTCTTTTTTACACTTAATTTTCTAAGAAAAATAATATTTGCGAGGTACAAACCCGAGAATTGCATATAAGAAACTAAAAGTATAAGTTACATACAAGTGAAATATAACATTAAAATAGGACTTTTTGTTAAAAACTACTTTATATACATCAAATTTTGTGAAATACTACTACCTTACAAAAAAATTGTTGTAAGAAACTACCTTATAAAAATAAAATGTTGTAAGTTGCTACCATGTGCTTAATTTAACAATGAAAGAGAAGGGGAATTAGGA
This sequence comes from Chenopodium album, assembly GCF_948465745.1. Lineage (NCBI taxonomy): Eukaryota > Viridiplantae > Streptophyta > Magnoliopsida > Caryophyllales > Amaranthaceae > Chenopodium > Chenopodium album. The sequence goes on from NC_137849.1 coordinate 40,217,970, forward strand.
GCTATAAAGGGACTATGGAGAAATTGGGTGGAAAAAGGAGAAAAAATGATTGAAAATGGGTCATTAAACATCTCTTATTTAATGCAATAATTCGGTAAATGGTAGCTTTTTACAATATTAATTATTTTATAAGGTAGTTTCTTACAACATTTATCATTTATAAGGTAGTTTCTTGCAACATTTTTTTTATAAGGTAATTTTTCACAAAAATTGACTTGTATAAGGTAGTTCTTCACAAAAAATCCTTAATTATATCGATTGATTCGTGATTTTGTCATACATTATGAAATTAGTTAATACTATGAACTAATATAAAAAAAATACAAGTTACGGTGTATTTTATCTATAATTTAGAACTGCATAAATAGTCATTACTCTTTTATGATATGAATAAATTTATTTATTACTCCGTTATTTTTTAAATGCAATAAAGGGGTATTTTTTATGAGATATTAAAAATTATTTTATTGCAAACTAAAAAATAAGGAAGGTAGTTTATTTTTCAACAGTAGTAGTAGTACTCTTCAAGTTTTTTCCCCAATTTCCCAACTTTATTCTAATTTGGTGGGTACTACATTACCATATAAAAGAAGAAAATCACCTCCAATTCTCTTGAATTAATTTGTCAAGTATATCTGAGTACTGTCAACCAACATTGCATGGGCTGGTAGTTAGGCAATTAATTTGGCCCCTATATAAAGTAGGGTTTATTATTTGGTATAATCCCCTACACTACAATTACATGCATTGCATGGAGGGTCCCTTTTGCTTTTATGATTTTTGCATGGCTTGTGAACATTACTCTTCTCATTTTTAATAATAAGTCTTCGTTTTCAAGTTGCCCACCTTAATTAGGAAATCATACATTGAATAATTTATACTTGATCGATCTTTCATTTAGGATCAATTGTCATATTGTTTTCAAACTTGTATGTATCTGATACATTATGGCGCAAAGTTCTTATTAACTAATTTGATCTACTTATATCTACCCGTGTTTAATAAACAACAATTAATTAGTAGAGTCTAACTCAACAACAAAAAGATATATTTATTGCTGATAGTGATATACGGAGTAATATATAAATCAATCCCGGATTTCAATCATCAGTTTAATTTTTTGGTTTAGCCAGACATTTAACACGATATCAACTCTAGTGTACCAATTCTATGCTCAACCATTAGTTTAAGTTTTTGGTTGAATTGATTTTTTTAACATAATATCAGCGCCAGCGTGACACAAAATCCATAGTTCTCATGTGAAGGGCGTGATATGGTATATAAACCAATTCTACGCTTCAACCATTAGCTTAAGGGCCTCATCTGATTTATTGAGCTGAGCTAAGCTGAACTGAACTAATTGGAGCGGAATTGAACTGAATATTTTATGAGAGAAGAAAATTAGGAATTGAAGTAAACTGAACTGAAAATAAGATAAAGAGAACAGAGCCTAAGTTTTTGGTTGAGTTAGAGCTTAACTGATAAATTACTTACCACTACTCCGTCATAGCTAGTAAGCATGACAATTGCCAATTGGATCAATCAACATACGAATAATCTCGGATCATATTAGGCCATATTAAAATCTTGTTTTTTATTTTTTTGAAAAAACTTGTTAGATATATGATTGACACTTAATTTGGAAATTGTTTATAATACCTAAATTACCCTTATTAAATGTTCAACATTCCCCACGGCTACATAAATAGACATGTGATGAGCAGTAATTATAACTTATGCAACTTTACTTATCATCCTTAGCTAATTTAATTTGCTTCCCTACCATTTCTGTTTATGCTTTCCAGTCAGATTTACACACCATTCTCCTCTGTGCCAATTATATCTTTTGACAATCATATCATTCAGGAGAATTATAATAAAATTAAAAAAATAATCCCAATTCATAAGCACTTTTATAATACGAATCTAGTATAGTGTTAATAATTGTCATAAATATATATTAGAAGAAACTATATATGTAGATGTACGACTTCATGATATATGATATCATAACATGTTAGATTATTATGCGTAGAATTGAATTGAATTAGTATTAAATGCACCTTTTATGTAGTGTGGGGTGTTTTGGTATAATGTTTGTTCATAATGTATGTCCAAAAGTATACTTAATTGCATGATCAATTGCATACTATTGTGGCGACAATGTATATATTTGGAGTTCAAAAATGTACTAAGTCTAAAACTTTAAATAGGTTACTAGATGAATGTTTTGATTCTTCTTATTAGTTTGAGTAGGAAAATGAATTGAGTAGGAAAATATATATATATGCTGAATTAAACTAAGTTGAAGTAGCAAAATGAATTAAGTTGAATTAAAGTGAAGTACAAAAATAAATTAAGGTCTCGTTCACTTCACCTTATTTTTGCTGAACTGAAATTATTTTTACTGAACTAAAATTATATTTTTTACCGAACTTAAATTATTTTTATTGAATTGAAATTATTTTTTCTGATTTTATACTATACTTCTTCTTTAAGTTTACTGACTTTTAATAAATTGAAATTAATGTTACTAAATTGAAATTATTTTTTGTTGAACAGAATAGTTTTCATTAGGTAGTTTCTCATCACAAATTCGAGTTTTATTAGGTAGTTTTTCACAAAAAAATCATAATCTTTATTTATGACATTGCATCGTAATATAAAACAATAGGAATACAATGCCATCTAGGCCAAAATAGATGCTAATCAACACATGCATATATACGTAATATCCTGTTAGGTCAAGTGGTTAAGTATATTTTTGCACTAAAGTACAGCTAATATACTGAAGATGCCATACGTATGAATTCCATATATCATTAATGAAAACAACTTATTAATTTGATCTTAAGAATAATAGTTGTCATTCATGGACTAGTAGATAGGCCATTGTATGACTAGATAAGATTTCCTTCCCTATCTGGAGTTGGGTCACAAACTCATGATTTATTTTATTTTATTTTATTTTTTTTAACGTAAGGAAAATAACATTAAGAGCTCTCCTCACGAGGGAAATTTCATCCTAGCGTATCAGAAGAAAGAATAGGGAATAGGCTATGGCTATTACAAACATTAATATATATCCATATTATTAGACACTAAATGACCTATATTAGCCATCCAATCTGCATACTTGTCATCAACCTTTTAAACTATGTGATATAATGAGGAGTACATACATATACATGATACTTCTTGGGTGCATGATTACTTGGGAGCCACAAGATATCTTTCGTCCACCACCTTGTGGTGTACTCGGATCGGACCTGGTGGTGGTCCGTGATCCGTGCTCCTTGCCGAGTTGCATGCTGACATGCAAGCGGCTAGACAAAGTTAGAGTGATTAATAGGTCGTGTCTAGCTGCATTCTTATAAATCAGCGAGAGCCAGGACAGAGCCGGCTTGGAGAATTATGAGTATAAATAAAAAAATTAAATACCTTGAATTTACTTAGGTTGGGGGGTTATGACTTATGAGTTATGACTATATGAGTGGCACGAGCTTGGCTTAGTTTAATCCAACATGAAATGAATGGCACGACTAGCTTGACTACATTATTTCATTAAACTCAAACCTCTAATCGTCACAAGTATCACCAAAAAATAAATTTTTTTTGTGGTTTTAATTATCATGTTTAATTTATTTTTGGAAGTAGAAACTTCTACATTAACTCTTCTTCGAATACAGATAAGTTAAGAAGTTTTACTTCAGACTCTCACTGTCTCTATTTATTTATTTATTTTTGCTTTATTTGACTTTTTCGTCTTAAAACACACATAAATCTTTATTTTAGACACGAAAAATTATAAAAACGTGATATTAGTAAAATATGCAATGAGTCGAATCTAACAAGATCACTCATGATTATATTATCTTTTATAGATTAATGATAATTTACGGCCAAAATTTATAAAGTTTGACTCAAAAAATGACAATGGGACAAAAATAAAGGGACAAAGAAAGTAATTAGTATACGTAGTAGTTATAATAAGTAATAAGTTTACACTATTTTTTTTTAAAGTAATAATAAGTTAACAAACAGAAAGACTTTCTACTACAACATACTTCTATGTCTCTATTTATCTCATAATACATGACACATTTAAACATTGCAAACATGCTAATGTACTAATTTGACTTTATTTTTATATAATTAAATATTAATTAAAGTTATTTTTAAAATTATATCATGAAACTTTATATCAAAACCTATCTAACAACATATTTTATGATATTATATTAGTAAAAAAGTATGGTCAAACTTAATGCATGAATATTGAAAAAAAAGTCTAACGTCTCATGTATTATGGGACGGAGATAGTATATATATATAAGAAATTAGTTAGCTTAAGTTGATTGCGTCTGTAAATGTTGAAATTATTGGGATGGAGATAGTATATATATAAGAAATTAGTTAGCTTAAGTTGATTGCCTCTGTAAATGTTGAAATTATTTGAAATTGTTTTTTACAAACACTCTTCAAATATGCAATAAAAGCCTTTCAATTAGAGGAAAGAACATGACAGCTTTAAACAATTATATATGAGTAATATGACTACTCTCTTCCAATTGATTTATAACCAACCACACATGACATAAGAGATGATCCACCAATATTAAGTTGCCAACTATAACATTAAGATATTATCAACCAATCACTTTACAAATAAATTGCATTAATCAATTATATGCTTTTGGTTTCATTAATCAATACATTAGTTAACATACCTTCTAACCCCTATAACATACATTAGTTACAACTTTAGAGTATTTTATAACTCATAAATAATACCCCAAAATTACAACTAATATGAGACGGAGGCAGTATGTATTATATTGTGAAAGGATGGTGTACATGAGCTCAAACATGAGGTGCCCCTAAACCCGTCAGCAATATGTAGGATATTTTAGTACATGATACAGAGTAATAAAAAAAAAAGAAAAAAAAAATCCGGTATATATCATTTGTTTAATTCAACAATCAATATTCGCAGCTACTACTCCATGAAATATACAATCTCTTGGTTTCTTAAAGTTCTTAACACAATATTATCTCTTACTAAAGTCTCTAATTAACTATCAAGTTTCTAAATTTTAGATGAATTGGTTGGTTGCTGCTCTTGCATAATTAATTACTGTCTTAATCTTGCATTTAATTTTAAAAACGTCGTTATTATATAGTTAGTGTACGAGGGGAATGATCTACTTGAACATTGCTACATTTACTTAAGGAATAATTTCTCCGCACAAAATAATACTCTACGTATTCGGCGTAATAAAAAAAAAAAGAAGATATAAATAACCCTTGAGTCGAATACAAAAATATATATTAAAAAAAAAATAATAAAATAAAATAATACAGATTAGATTATTTAAATATTTCCAATCAACGTATGATTTTGTCATGCATTGATTATTAACGTCATATTAGATAGGTACCTATCTATCTACGGACCGGTAAAGAAAGATATTTTGCATGCAGTTACTCACTAACGTAAGAAAGAAAAGAGAGAAGGGGAGAGGGACAGGGGAGCAGTACGTATAGGTGGATGTAGTTGTTAATAAAAGCAAAGGGTGTTGAAAACGAATTAAAGTTTATAGGATGGATGGATGGATATATCATATTCATAATTCATAGATGTTTATTGTGTGTTGAACTAAGTATTTAAAGTGTTTGGATTCATAGGTCATGGGGATGTGGTTGTTATAATAGCTGACGATCAAATTTATTAAATTGAGGGGTGTTGAATGCTTTTATTATAAGAAACATTTTTTATTTTTTCTATTCTATTCTATTTATTAATTCTAGCCCTGTATTAAATACATACTTCTTCCGTTTTTAAAAAAGTCGTAAAGTAATTGTTAAAATTGGTTGGTTTATTCAGCTAATACAGTATATGTTTCTCTTTATCAACCTGTCATCTGATACTGCAATTAAAAGAGAACACATTGATGCTTTATATTTGGCTGATTTTCTCTCTATTTTAATAATTACTTTCTAATCCTCTCATCTCATGACAAACTATACGTCCGTCTGATGACCTTCTACGTTGCAATTAAAAGGGAACAGACTTATGAATTAGGTATGTGCCATCCGATTGCGGAAGTTGTATTGATGTTGCTCAATAGGAATGTGATAATAATAATAACAAATTAACAATAACAATAATAAAGAAGGAAGTCCTTAATATTGGAATTGAATCCGGCCATTAAAAATGATCAGTAAGGCATTGAAGACACTAGCTCCTTCAACTGTACAACAGACCCTCTAATTTAATGACTCTCTCTCTTTCTCTCTCCTATAACGTCACCGCCTCTATTTACTAAGCTACGTACTATTATTAATTAATATGATCATATTAATATTATTATTTTCTCTCTCCTAAATTTAGGATGATCCATGATCAATTTTACCTAGGTTTTTAAATCTTAACATACATATTGAACCCAGTCCAGCTACCCCAGTATATTGATATGTGATGGATAGTAAAGTGCTCCTCAAGATATCTATCTGATTTTTTTTATTTTTTTTTTTATTTTTTTGTTTTATTTTTTTTTTATGAATTGAGTTATTAGAGTAGTTATATGTATTTATGTATTGTTGGATTTAGTAGGCTACATTATTAGCCATATTTATTATTCGAACAAGTTTCATTCTATTTTTTCCGTTATATGTTAGTTGTAAACTTGCAATACTTTTACTTTTGCACAAATTGGATTTTAAGAAAAAAATCCTTTCCTTGTTACACACACTAAATTGTTGTAATTTGATAAGTCGTGACTTATTATATTTTGAAGTGAACAGGGCTTTAAAAACAAAAAACTCGTACTACAAATTAGAGGTAGTAATATTTTTTAAGTATATTTCTTCACATTTAGACAGCTTGAATTGAGATTTTGTAGGATGGGTGACATTATTTATTTTCGATCATATCACGTCCACCAACCAAATTCATCTACCATTAAAAAGACATTTAAAAAAAAAATAAAGAGATATGTTTGGAAATTGACACGCATCCATACTGTATAAGATAAATAAACAAGGTCTCATAGTCAAAGTAGTGATAGATGAAGCGAATTTGACTTTTTAAAATTTAAAGTCAAAGGACTAACCGATCAAGAAATGCAAAGACTTTTACATTAGGGTTTTTCAAATCTACTTATTAAGTATGTTAGTTATCAAATTGAGTATTAGAATGATTAATAAGTCGTTCAATAGTTAAACATATACAAGTACTCTTATAAATTTATAATCTTGTTCTAGTAGGGACGAAAGTTGGGATATATGGTATAAAATTTAAACACTACATCCACTATTTTACTGTCCTCTGCAGTTGTTATACATAAGCGACAACACTAATAATCCATCGAAGATGGGTATAGAGATTAAATCATCTTAAATTGTATATTGTACAATCGGATATGACACATTACTTATTGTTTTAATGAATTTTTATATTAGATATAGACAAAATCTTGTATAAAACCAACATACAACATACTAATTCATCACGATACCAAAATATTGAAGTGGGGACTCCATAATTCATTTAGTGGTAAGTTTAAATGTTTCACAAGAAGTTATTCGAATGTAAGTCCATCTCACCTAAAATCTATCGACACACAAAGTGGCGAGTCATGACGACTAAATAGAGACCGCTAGATAGGTCAGCGGGATCAGGTAATGCAATTTAGTGAGGAGGAATCAATAGATATTGACTAGGAAGAGAAGAGGGAGTTGGTTAGGACTACGCCATCCAAGCTTTAAAAGATGAGCAGCTCCCAAAATACAGTGCAGTAAATTGAATTAAAAACACAACTTCAACTTCAACTTCAATTTGGTTGAGCACGCCAAACGTTTTAAGACTACAGAAAAATCGTACTCCCTCCATCCCCAAATGATAGTCTCTTATGGCATATTTTTAGTCCCAAATTGATAGTCCCATTTGCTTTTTTCAAGTACCATTAATATCAACTTTTTTATCAAAATTCTCTCCAATTGCAACAATATTTGTGCAAATTTAAGTTTTCAATGTAAATTTTGTTTTTCAATGTACTTTTATTACTTTCTCTCTCTACTATTTTACATATCCAATATAAATTTATATTTCCAATGTAATTTTACTACTTTTATTTAAGTTTTTTAATTCCCGTGATTTTTGCCCATAAGGGACTATCATTTGGGGACGGAGGGAGTAGTATTAATATTTAATAAATGTGGGCCACCCAAAATCCACCTTTATATTTGCCCTCTTAGATTCTTCCTTTGCCCTATTTAAGCCCCAAATACATTTTCTCACCCCCACTTTATCTCACACCAACACACCCACATAAACTGATTTTGAATAGAGTAGTAAAGAGAGAAAAACATCTTAACGATGGTATCATTTCAAACATCTTTCCTTCAACTAAACGATCAACGACACCCAATTTCGGAAACGACTGATGACTCCAACTCCAAGAGAAATATGAAAAGGAAATGGAACGACACAGAAGATGAAGAGGAGGTGATCCTTCCTTACAAACATTGGAGGAATCCCAAGGCTGCCACTGCCGTTGCGGCCTTTGCCTCCAAATCTTTCTCTGATATTGAGCTTCACCTCGAGACTCCGTTGCCATCTGAATGGCAACGGTGCCTCGATATGCAGGTCCGTGATAAGGCTATTTGGCTAACGGAGTTTTTTTTATTTTTTTTATTTTTTTTCGTGCTTATTCTAAATATTTAAATGGTCCATCTATTAGAACATAATTCATCAATTTTATTTTATTTTTAAAATTCTAAACATTTTTTATATTGCATGCAGTCAGGGGAAATACACTTCTACAACACAAGAACACAAAAAAGAACACAGAGAGATCCAAGGGAAAGCTCAGAACCATCAAGTCCTAAAGACTGTCACATGAGCTTAGACCTTGAGCTAAACCTGCCTTGTGGTTCACTCAACCATAATATCTCAAAATCAACATCAGAAAAGAACACAACAACTACGATGATCAAGAAGAAATCTAGCCACTCACCACCACCGTCGGCCTCTCCTAATCTATTCAGGAGTCTGAGTACTGCCGGAAAGACGAACACTATCGATGTCGAAACAGCAGACGATGCAGAGGAGATGGTTGCAACCGCTTGCAAACGGTGCCATATGCTGGTGATGCTGTGTAAATCCTCACCTACATGTCCCAACTGCAAATATGTGCACCCTCCATCCCAGAGCCCTCTTGACCTGTTCAAGCCAAGACTTAGCCTCTCTTGTTAATTTTTATTAGTCACAACAACATATGAATTAATGATCATAAGGTTGAGTGTTAATAGCTATTTAGGCCAAAAAAAAAAAAAAAAAATAATAATATCAATAATATTTGTTTAGTATGTTGCAAAAAAAAAAAAAAAAAAAAAAATATTGATCATTAGCAACAATCATGTCAAATTTACTAGTTAGTTGCCACTTAATCATCATTCTCTCTACTCTAAATGGTCAAACTATGAGTTTAATTTGTGTAAATAATATGAAGGATACCAAAAATAAAAATGAGGAGTTATCTCAATCAATATGCAAATAAATTTAGCATGGTTGAAGCATGAAAAAATAATTACTATTGCATTGATCATAAGAATGTAATTACACAAAGGGATGGGCTACCAATAGTCTTACTAGTCTTGTCTTATGGTACTTTCTCATCATAAAAAATAAATGATGTACTACATATCAACCGTAATGGTTTCTTCCCTAAAAAAGGGAAAAATAGTAATCGACGTTTATTAATACACCCAACTTCCACCTAGCTAACAACATTCATGACATTAGATGTAAACATTCACCAAACACTTACCTGAAAACTGAATGAATGAGAGTGAGAGTTTATATGCATGTCCCTCTTAAAGAAAACAGAGCGTAAATTTAATTAAATAATTAAAACTACGCTCTGATTTTCGCCTCGAGGGCGGTGAGTGTATGATCAAGTGAAGGTACATGTTCAGTGTCAAACTTAAAGATTTCTAACTACTTACAAGTTACAGAAATTTACTAGTACGTTTTTACTGGCTAAGTTATTATATCAATGATCTAGAATCACAGTTCTTGCACTAACATTTGCAAACTGAACATTCATGCTTTGAACTGTAGACCTATTCATGACTAAGGGGCAGGGTTAATAATAATAGCAGCTTATGATCAAATTTATACCTAAATGAAATAAATGCATGATTTATGGAGGGAATTTATGACCTATATTCATCGTAGCAACTTAGCGGTCTTTTGGTTGACATAAATTTAAACTTATTGAATTATTTTGTTGACAAGAACACATGAAGTGCAACTTCTTCTTTTGCTTCACACAAAGCAGGGGAAGTTACTCACCTAGTCGCCTCTAGGTAATTACAGTAAAACTTACTCGTAGTTTTCTACTCTTTAAAGGAAGTAGCTAGAACTCCTATAAATTGCAAATGTGACAACAATATTACTTCCTACATCTAAACAAAAAAACCACTTAGCATTCCCTAACAATAATTAAAACCAGGGAAATTGTGTAGCATGAGTCCTAGCCGAATTAGACACTAATTCAGGTGCTGGGGAGGTCTATTTGTGATGGAGGGTTCTACACTAGTCTTCAAAACTCAAAAGCCTACAAGACAACCTAGCCTTAAGCCCTTAACAAGTAAAACAAACATGACTAATAGAAAAATAAAGGCTTCAACAATTGAATAAGAGCACTGTAAACACAACAAATGCACAAGCCTAAAATGATCTTGCTGATAACAACAAATAATCATATGCTGAAGTTATCTGATCTTAAATCGAATAGCTTACGAAAAGTCTGAGGTTGGATCTTTCACTTGCTATTCCGAAGTATTAGATATTTGAACAGAGTTTTACAAAGTGGCAGGGTGTTCATCAGCTCAATGACTAATAATGAAGTTGAAGTTAGGGTTTGAACTGTTGTACAGCATCATGCAAGTCTAAGTCAATAGGATGGTGTTTGAGCAAAGACACTCCCATTAGCTAACGCCAAACAATCGCAACTAGTCCAGAACTCCATTTGCTAGCCTTAAAGCCATGCCAAACAAAGCATCCCTGTCAATATAGAAGATTAGTACTATTAGCATTTTATCATCAAAAGTACTTTCCCGTAAGTATCTTCAGTAAAAATTGTCCCAAAATAAAACAAGAGATAATAGTCGTCAAAACTTATTTTTGAACACTGAGATTTCCAATAGGAATATGGAAAACATGAAGTATACATATTTTTTTGAGAGGGCATGCACTCCTGTAGTCATGCCTCATACTTCGTATAGTATAACATAACAACCAAAGCCTCAATACTTCCTCAGTTCACTTTTTGCTACAAACAGTAATAAATGTTAGAAATAGACATCTAATAAAGGAATTAAGGAACGGCGGGAGTACCTTTATATAATTTATACTCCATTTTGTAATAATATTGTCAAAAATATGTACAACTGTGCATTACATGGAATTTTAATGTTACGGGTTTTTGGTCATATTGTTGCAACTAAAAGTGAATGAAGGAAGTATCATGAAGTATAATATAGCAATATAATGTTTTGCACGAGAATACGAGACTAAGCCACAAAGAGATAGAGATTGCGACAATTGCGTGCATCATGCAAATTAAATAAATTATTAATATCTAAATGGGACAGGAAAGAGATGATAAGCTTAATTGAATAAATATAGTCATAGATTCAATTTTAATTCCCACTTGTCACTTAAAAAAAGAAAGAAAAAAAAAAAAATAGATAAGGAGAGCTACCCACAAATAAAGGCTGGGTCACTACCAGGTAGGAGGGAAGTTCATTTACTATTGGATACGCAGACAAGGTTTTCATTTAAAGCCCAGACTCCAGACTAGTTATTCAATTTAATGACCTCTAACACTTTGCTTGTTTGGAATACTAATGCTCATCAGTATTTTCTGCAAAAACTTATATCAAGCTACTCGTGCATTTATGTCTCAACAATCAAGGCATCAAGGATATGCACGTTTTTCCGTAAATGCCGATCCTTCTTTGGATAAAATAGGACTTCTAACTTCCACCATTTTCCTTCATGTTCTAATTACCATAATCCATTTAACTTGCTTGAAGTGGTCTCTATAAGTAAAATGCTCGAGTAATAAGATTTGGAGTCAAAGCTCGTCTACATCAACTAACTGTTATAACGTAATGTCTATAAGTTATGCACTATATGTTCTCGAGTAATTCCCAAGATCCAGGCCTCAAGCACAACCACAAAGGCTATAGGTTATGCACTATATGTTCTCAACAAAATCATGGCTGATTGAGGAAGAATTAACTACTTAGATTTTCAAAATCAAGACTTTTTCAAACAGAAATACAATGCATCAAATTCAGGTAAAAGTACATAAAATACTGCTAAAAAATATCACTCTTGAGTTAAAAATAATTGCATAAGGTAATGTCTTGAACAACCAGAGAAGAAAATGCCTATTTAAAGGATAAAATTTATTCTCATCCCAACATCTTTGACTAAATTGGCATATAAATCTACTATACTTCATATTCAATTATTAATAAATTTAGTCCATGTTTTCATAGCTAAAGGTCCACCAAAACATCAAACTAACAACTGAGTGATTCATTCCAACTATATTTATATAAAAATAAAATCTTTCAAAATTTCTCATACTAAATCAAAACATGGCTCTCCAAATAAATATTATGAAGATATTAATTTGATAGAAACTATTCAATAATATAAATACATAACTAAAGAGGGGGTTTTATGTGGTATTATCTAGATCATAAATTATACTTCGTATTATGACAATCCTATAACCTTATCATGTGACATGTAAAGGTATCAACAATACATCACCTAATGGACTTTTTTTTTTTTTTTAATGAAACCTAATGGACTTGAGCACTCATTTGTGAATTGCTCGAATTGGCTTCAAGATATATAAAATTTTCAAATCCAACAAGAAAGCCCGGAAAATGAAGATAATACAGCAAATGGTTATATCACCTCACAGCAGCACTTAACATTATTAACTGAAATAGCCTTTTGACTGAAATTATTTTTTCCTCACAAATTTCACCCTTACTTCCTTTCTTGATTCCCCTTTATAACATGTCAATGCACTTACTTGCTAATGTTCTTGCTAAATACATGTCATCATACTTTAATTCTTCCTCTCTCTGAATTCTACTTATGTAACCTCTAATAATCAGAGATCACTTTCACAGTCAGGCAATTGGGAAACATCACAGATTTAAGATTATTATGTGGCTTATCTAGGATATCGCCAATGTTCCAAGATCACAAGTCCATCACTAGGCTAGTGGAGAGCACTACAAAAGCCTTCAATATTGAAACACATGTAATAATAATACATTCATAACACAACTTCCATGATGAGATCTTTACTAGATGTTTTAGTGCAAATTTATGAACCAGGAGGTATATAATATTTCTAGACATACCATCATATGAACCTTGCGATTTCACCCAAGAAACGGTCTTGTAATTCTAAAACTTCCCATGAGTGCAACATGGTCTGATGACCACAAAGGGGAGGGAAGAGATCTACCCACACTCTCAAAGTCAGGGGGCTCCAAGAGGCCTTCAATTTCCAAGCTATCCACTGTATAAACAATCAAAATTAGAATTGAAACTATTTTTTAAAGCATAAGTAAATACAGCTTGATGAATAAATCAGACAGCAATGGCAATTAATTACACTTTAAAACATGACTTAACGATATAAAATTTACATAAATATGGACCTGAACTGCTAAAAGAAAAAAGAAAAGAGTAGCTAGGTTAGCACATGACGTGCCTATGATAGAGCGAGTTTTAAAATCAATGAATAACTAGTGAACAAACATACAGGTCAAACAAATCATTCAGCAGGAAATTCTTTGATTAGCAACTACCAATCAACATAACCACATAGCAACAACCCATACGAGTCAGAGTTCCAAGCAATAGAAAAGCTCATTCCAGTAGAATTCCTCAGGTACAGACTTATGATTTTCTACTCCAATATGTCACGTGCAGTCTAAAGAAAGGTGATCTTTATAAGAAAGCTGATTCGAAGTTGAGAAACCTACAATGTAGAATATGATTACAATCTATATCATCAACCCATTGGATAAGGCTCCTCCATGGAAGATTGGCAGGGTCTGGGATATTAGGAATTACACTAACCTTATCCCTTCCAAGTATCAAGAAAAGATGACTAACATGACTGTAAAAAGCGAGAAGGGGAAAACATAGAAAGGTAGATCTTGGCGAACAATGTGACAAAGGCATAATTTGAAACAATACCTGTGTAAAAGATATAATCCAAAGTACCACAAAAGGGTGACAAACAGGTAGAAGCACGTGACAAATTGGTGAAAAAAGGTTCCCCTGTTTCCGAATGCTTCATTTTCATCCTTTGTCCTTTGGTATCATTGAGATACTTGGAAAATGCTGACACATATGCACTTGCCTGCAATGAAGTACCGACTAACAGTATAATCACAGGAGAGAAATATTTGGGATAGAAGAGAAATGCAACAGCTAATCAGTACCATACTACCATCAGAAGCATCACAATTCACAACTACGGAGTACTACACAAATGTTGTCCATACAAGAATTAAGTATTACGTCAAAAGTCATAAAAAGATGTAAGAATTTCGAATATGAAGTTACCAATTTCATGGAATGTTGAAGTTTGAGATGCTGAAATATACATAGTTGATCTAGTGCCTGTGTACATGCAACATTCACCTCATGCTTTGTGAGCAGAACGTAAGGATCACTGCAAAAACAGATATTTTCCTGAGAAACAGATCATGGGAAGCTATAAACTCATGACTGATATAAATTGATTCTAAATAGAACTTCTTCTATTCAATTTGATTATAACTGTAATAAGAGCATGGTAACAAGCTATATTTGCTAAGATTTGCTGAGAACGCTTATTCACATGTAAATTTTTGAATTTTTCTTTCACTTTTTTAATGGTCCCGTGTTTGATTCAAGGTGCCTATCCTCAGCTAACTTTAAAATTCACTCCCATTTACACTATATACTGCCAATGAGCCAAGCACCCAAAAGAAGCTAATTATCCTGTCTATCTTTTGCTAAATGTAGAGCAGTAACGATTCACAAACAATCACTGTAACTAAGCCCTTTTTCTTCTTGTCGGACTTAAAGCCTATGCAGTCTTTTAAAAGCTACCAAAAATCATAAAGGTCCCATCACAACTCCCAAATCCCAATTACTTCTGCCAATTAACTCATCAAAGATAGCAGGAAGGGCAATTATATAGGCTTGCAAGGAAGAGATTTAATAACAATCCACTTCAAAACTGGAAGAAAGAAGTTCAGTAAATACCCACTTATGTACAGCAACTCATAACTGTCACATAATCAGGGAGTAGTGGCAGACTAGTAGTATCATACAAACATTTTTTAAGCACAGTGGAAAATAAGATATAGTGCAGAAGATGTTAGATTGTTAAAAGCATGGATCAAATTATTAGTAGTTCAGCATGAGATTCAAGACTATATATTCTCCATGAACAAACTTAACAACTGCTGGAATGGGCACCATTAGATATATCAACAAGTATTGTCAGCTAAGACTAATATACAAACAAGAAAGCCCAGTATACACCATGAAATCTATGTCAGCAAAATTCAAAATCTAGTCCTCATGCTGAATTTAGGTGGCTCACCTTCCAGGAATAGAGTTCATATCCCCACAGATAAAGAGAGGCATTCTTGGGTCAATAGTCTTTTGGCTCAATTCTATTGCATTGACAAGATCAGAAACCTTTGCATACAAAAAGATCCCTTGAATCAAAATATAGATATAATGCCAACATCAAAATATAGATATAATGCCAAAATCTAAATCTACCTGGAGCAACTTCACGTCAGCGAAATTCACATCAGCAAATATGTGAGTATTAACCTGCATTTTAAGAAAGTAATCAGTTGGAAACATGATCATTAACCTACATTGGGCATCCAGTAATCAAACAGTATCTAACACAATCAATGAGTAATAGAAATTTAAACAGCACCACACAGAGTCTAGAAGAAGATGCAGCAGTCTTAGCAGATGCAGCACAGAGTCTAGAAGAAGATGCAGCACTCTTAGAAAAATGGTCCACCACCTCCAATATGACAACAAGAGCTACATTGCCCTGCCAAAGAAAAATTCAAAAAGAAACAATGATTACGAGGAAAAAAAATCCAGCTCCACACAATTTAATGAGCAAACAAAATACGAATACAGACCTTTATCAGACGCTTAACAGCATCTTCCCTCAAACCCGGTTCTAGTTTGTCGATCAGCAATAATGCAGATTGACTAAATTCAAGCTATAACCAAGGGAAAAAGATCATATTAAAAAAATGTATAAACATCCTTATAAATCAACAAAAACCCCTGGAGCATCTTTACGTTACCTGATATGATTTAGCCTCCTTAAATATGTCATTGCGATAAAACGTGGCACATCCATCAAATGTATAACCACTACCCAACGTACGCGTGTATATCTGGGTAACATACGTAAAATAAAAGACATGAGAATAGCATAAGAAGATATTATTGACCAGTTGATTCATCTATCTTCCCCAAAACCTAGACACATTCTCATTCAAACTGAGGAATGAATAGTTGCACACAAGAGTAAGAGTGGTCCAATTATTTTCTCATGTCGCCAGCCAGAAGCAGACAAGAATAGAGTCTTTAGCATGCAAAGAAGAAAAAACAACAAAATTGGAAATATACCCCTGTAGTCTTTTCCTTGTAGGCAACAGAATAGCCAACTTTCTCTAGCTCTGGCTTGAAGAAATCCTCAAAGTGATCGCTCTGAACCTGCCAGACACACAATATATACCATAAACAACAACAAAGCCTTACTCCCAAAAGGAATTGGAGTCAACTAGCAGGAACCAAAAGAATTTGGGGTCAGCTAACAAAATAACATTAAATGGTCTTAATTTAAGATATTAAAAATAAATAAATAAATAAATAAATTCAACGTGGCAATTATTCACTTCATAAATGACAAATTTTGCACTACGACTAATAGGGTAAGGTATATATCAAGCATAAACAAGAAGGATGACAAATGTCCATGAAAATCCATGAGCTATTACCTCTTGAAGGCACATAATATCTGCATCATATTGTATCAATTCATGAAGCAGATTTTTCCGGCGGTATTCCCATGTTAGAGCCCATTCAGGA
This sequence comes from Chenopodium album, assembly GCF_948465745.1. Lineage (NCBI taxonomy): Eukaryota > Viridiplantae > Streptophyta > Magnoliopsida > Caryophyllales > Amaranthaceae > Chenopodium > Chenopodium album. Next base: position 40,235,215 of record NC_137849.1, read on the forward strand.
CAGTAAAAATATTTGTCCATACTAACACAAACGTGGGACAAAATATTATAAGTTAGAACAGTAAAATTGCCAACTTTAGAAACCTTTTCAGTCAGGCCATGCTTCTCAGTATTCAGTGAATCTGGTAGCCAAATAAGAGAGCGAGAAGGCAAATTTAGCCTCTGAATGGTGGGGTCTTTCACAAAGGTCTCTTCTGCACACACTGCAGCTTGTAAATGGTGCGGGCTAGAAGATTGGAGCTTAAAACTAAAGCCAACACCATCAGCTAATGGTATTAAAGCATTTGAAGGGCCCCCCTTGTTAACCCACATCCTTCCAGTTGGTACAACCACTTCTATCTTTTCATCAAACCATGACACCATATCTCCGGGTGGCCAAGAATTACATCTATTAAGAGTTCCCTGCGCTTTAGAATCCTTCTTGTTACAAGAATTGCTAACATTAGCATTACGATGACGCAAATTATGATTCTTCCATGCATCTAGGAAACACTTTTTTGAGCAATGATAACTGTGTTCGACAGACAGTCCATGATTTACACATTCTATACACTGCACAGTTGCTACGTCATTGCTGTGTATAGAACAATAAGGTATGTCAGCATGGTTAACAGTATCAGTACCTTGTCCTGGAAGCCTGTGTATTTAAATTGCAGCTTTAGTGACAATAGCAATCAAATTTCAGAATAAAACAAGATGGAGGGAATAAAGAAAATTTGAAAACTAGCCCAACTAAAAGATGAAACAAAGGGCAGTTAATTTTTTGCCCATTCATATAATATTCACAATCACATACTTCGTATTCCTATTAAAAAAATAAATAAATAAATAAATAAAACTGTCCAAAATTCATATGAATGATTATATCCTACTTGTATATACAATAAAGATTGATTTTGTATAGTTTCATACTTTTAAGAAAGTAATATTCCCTTTTATCCCACTTCATAATTCAACTTAAGGAACTCGATCAAGCACTTAAAATGACCTGTTAGATGGATGGAGGGACAATAGAGTACACATTTAATTTATTTTCCTTCATGTTTAATAAATCTTTGAGGAATTCAGAAAAATTACTACCTCCATTTTCTTGAATAGTTACTGCTTCGTACCTACTTTATTAATTCGTATGTTACACGGAATATTTAATAAATCTCTTACTCTCGACCTCACACATCACAAAAAAAAGTAAAAGATAACAACACTTCTTGAGTTCTCTACGGTTTCTATTGCTAATTCATGAAAATGGAAGTAGTACATTGTTAATTCAATCACAGTACTCCATAAAACAGAAAGTTGAACTACAATTCAAATACCTTAATTCCAAAAACTTCAGAAGTTACAACTCAAATTCTTGAAGCATATAAAACAGAATTTAATCGAAAATTGCAGCATACATTACTATAATAAACGCAAATAAAATAATCAAAATTGTTCAAATACCCTAACTCCCAAAACTTTCAGAAGTTAGAACTCAAGTTCTTTAACTATATAACACAATATTTAATCAAATTCACTAAAAAATACAGCATACATTATATAATAAACTGATCAAAATTGTTCAAAAACAAAGAAATTGAGATTATGTAAACTAACCCACAAAAGAAAAGAGCATTTCTTGGACCATCAGAACCAGAAGAAATTGGTATAGATTCACAGTGGATCTTTTGTAAACTTTGAATAGCCATTTTGATGACTGAATTGAAGGAAAATTGATGTTTGATGATTGAATAGAAGGAATTTTAATGAAATTGGCAACATTAATATCAAAGAAAAAGATGGAAGAAATTTTTGTGAAATTGGACAAATTGTTGCAGCGAAATTTATACTACTTGGAAACATCATTGAAAGAATTAAAGGGTTTTCAATCACGTGAGAAATTTCGGTTATTTGGTTGATATTTGCAAATTGCAATGGTTTAGTGTTGGCGGGGAAATGAGGAGAGAATGGGAGATAGTCTGAGAAGTTGAGAGCAAAGCTGGTTCTTGACTCTTGAGGGAGCTGTCAAAATCACACCCGACCCAATCCGAAACTGACCCAAAAAATATTCGATTCAGATTTCGACTTGCGTGAACATAATAATTTAACATGACTCAAGTTTAAAAATTGATCCAACCCAACCTCATCAGACCCGATCCAAACATCAAATTGAAACCTCTACCCTTGACCGTCAATATCTTGGTTCAAAAAAAAAGTACAAGTTTGGCTAATCCTAAAACGAAGCAAATTAGAGATGTCAATTCGGATCTTTCGGTTCAGTTTGATGAGATCGAGTCGGGTCTATTTCACATTTGAGTTATATTAAATTATTAATTTCATACAAAATTTAATCTAAATCGTGATTTATTTGAGTCGATTTTAAATCTCGTCAGTAGGTTAGTTTTTTGAAATTTTTTTGGTTACTTTGGATTGAAATCATGGTCCAACTTTCCAAATTATTACTATTTACTAATATTGGGCATTTGATGGTCAAACTTTCCAAGTTTTAATATCGTTATTTGATGGGGAAAAAAAGGGAGATATAGGGGTTTCCAACTTATTAGGGGTGAGATTCGATTTTTATAGAAGTTTTGGAGTTGAAAAGGATGTTCTAGCCAGATTGAGATATCCCTCAAAATTATATTAAGGGGTGGAGGGAGTAAAAATAGCTAATAGTCCCTATTACAGTTTCTTCCATAACTCTATTATATAAATCTTTTTTTGACACATTATTATATAAATAAAAACATGGGTTTGTAGTGTTTCCTATAAAATCAAAATGGTGATTGGTGATTTGAGTTGGGTTCGGCTTAAGGTAAATGGTGGTGGGTTCGGCTTAAGGTAGAGGTGGTGGTGGGTGGGTTCGGCTTAAGGTGGGTTCGGTGGTTGGTGATTTGCGGTGGGTTCGACTTAAGGTAGAGGTGGTGATGGGTGGGTTTGGTGGTTGGTGGTTGCGGTGGGATTAGTGGGGTGGCGTGAGGATTTGTGCTGATTTGAGAAAGAAAGAGAGGAAGAGTGGAAAAGATGAGAGAGAAGGAAATGAAATGAACCCCATCCTCATTTGAAACAAGAGAAAGAAAGAGAGGAAGTGGGGGAAAGAGGAGAGAGAAGTAAATGAAAATATGTTGTTAATTATATTAGCCAACAAATAACGCATATTAGTAATTGATATGAACATAATGTATGATATTAGTAAACATTAGGACATATGAACAAACATTAATAAAAACGTATGAGCCAACAAAAGATACATATCAGCCAACAAGAGGAATATATCAGCCAATAAAAGATTAAAAGGTACTTATCACTCAAAAGAAGGAACATATCAACCAAAAAAAGGATGAAATCAGCAAACAAAAGCAACAGGTAAGTCAACAAAATAAACATATCAGCCAACAAAATAAAATATATAAGCCAACAATCAAAATATACATATCAGCCAACAAAATAAAAATATCAGCCAAAACTAAACAAATATATTAGGGCTTGTTTGGCATCGTTTTTTGTTTTTAATTTTCTGTTTTTTTTAAAACAAAAAACCAAAAACAGGAAACAAGAAAAAGGTGTTTTCACTTTTCTGTTGTTAGTTTTCAAAATTATCATGATTTTAATAAGTTTGACTAATTTTTGTTTAATTATTTGACTTATATCATATGAGTTTGAAAACCAAAAAACTAAAAAACAGAAAACCACAGCAATGCCAAACGAACCCTTAGCCAACTGATGTCAAATAGCAGCCAACAAAAGGAACATATCAAAAACTAAAAAAAAAAATATATATTAGCCAACAAAAGAAATATATTACACTACAAGAATCAGGTCGAATACAGACGGAATGGTTCCGACGGAGCTAAAAATCCGTCAGAAAAATCAATATTTCCGACGGATTTTCTTTCCGTTGTATATTTCCGACGAATTCAAAAATTCCATCGGAAATTTCCGACGGAAAATTATTCCGTCGGAAAATATGTTCTTTCCGACGGATTTTTTTGTCGAAAAATTAAATTTCCGACGGAATTTATACCCGTTGGAATTTTTCGTCTAAATTCCGTCGGAAACTAATTTAAAAAAAAAAGAAAAAAAATCCGAAACCCTAAACAACTAAACCACCCCCCTTCATTTCAACATTCCGCCACTTTTTTCCCCTTTCCCCTTCACTTTCTCTCTCCTCTCCTCTTCTCTTCTTTTCTGTCTTCTCTTTCCTCCTCTCCTCTCTCTCTCTTCGTTCTCACCTTTCTCCATTAACATCAAGCACCGATGTCAATCACCACCAACAACGGCGCAAAAACAACAAAGCCTACGACGACCACCGATGTCAATCCCCACCAACAACGGCGCAACAACAACAAAGCCTACGACGACCACCGTCCTGAGCCACCCACTCCCAAGGTTTTTGTTTTGTAGATCTAGTTTTAATTTAGGTTAGATTGTAGGTCTAGTTAATTGTTTTGTAATTGTTATGTTAATTTATGAATTTTATTAGATAATTGTATATTTATATATATCTTGTAATAAAATTATCGTTTTTTTTAAACGAAATTCTGTTTAAATATGTAGATATACAGGTTTTGATTTTATATTCTGTGGTATTTTTTCGATTTTGTTGTTAATTTTAAGATTTTTGGGCTAATTTTCGATTTTTAGTGTTAATTTTCAATTTTTGGGGGGATTTTCGTTTTGTTAGGGTTGATTTTCATGTTTTTGGGTTTAATTTTCGTTTTTTAGTGTTTAATTTACTGGGTTTAATTTTAGTTTTTTGGTGTTTTCGTGTTTTTGGGATTGATTTTCGTGTTTTGGGGTTCATTTTTGGTGTGGTAGTGTCGGTGGTGGTGGGATAAGAATGGGTTTGTGGTTGGGGTCGGTGTGCAGTGGTTCTGGGTGGGGGCTGGTGGTTCTGGGTGTGGGTTGGTGGTTGTAGGGTGGGGATGCAGTTTTTTTTTTTTTTTAATTAAATTTTCCGACGGAATTTCCGTCGGAATTTTCCGGCGGAATAATATCCGTCAGAAATTTCCGACGGACTTTCCCGGGCCAGAATTTGTCGTTCAATAGAAAATTTCCGTCGGAAAACCGGTTCCGACGGAATTTCCGTCGGAAAACATCAATTTTCCTACAACACCTTTTCCGACAACCTCTTCCGACGGAATTTCCGTCGGAAACGGGTTTTCAGACAGAAAATGGGGTGTTTTAGACGGAATTTTTCCGTCGGAATTCAGCTATTTTCTAGTAGTGTTAGCCAACACAAAAACCATATCAGCCAATACATGAAAATATCAGCCAACAAGTAAAATATATCAGCTAAGCCTGATGCACGCATATTTTCGTGCGTAGTCCGCACCCAATAACTTCTTTAAGTCTTTTAAACTTTAAAGTATCTAATATAAAAATGAAATTATTCAAAGTATCATCTTGGAGCAAAGCCCGAGTCAATGGTGTAGTAACTTAAATCACGTTCAGTATGAGAAATTGTCAAATGGTGTAAAACATCAGAGCTTGGATTTCATTGATTATTCTCAGCCAAAATATATAATACAAGCTATTCCCTAATTTTATAGAATCAGGAAACTACCTAAAATATATTCACAAGATATTCTAGGCATAAAATAGGGAACAAAATATATCCTATGATACTCTCAAAATATATCCCGCAATACCCCCCCCCCCCCTCAAGTTGGAGCATGGAGATTGTAAATGCCCAACTTGGAAAGAAGATGATCAAACTGGGTCTTCCCAAGCGCCTTAGTGAAAATATCTGCAAGTTGTTCCTTAGTGGAAATATAGGAAGGAGCAATTAAGCCCTCTATAATGGCATCACGAACAATGTGACAATCAATCTCAATATGCTTCGTACGTTCATGAAAAACTGGATTTCGAGCTATATGTAAAGCAGATTGATTATCACAAAACAACTAGATCGCCTTAGGGTGTTGGACACCCAAACTCAAAAGCAAGGCCTTCAACCATTTCAACTCGTGTGTGGTTGAAGCCATGCACCGATACTCAGCCTCAGAAGAAGATGTGGCAACTGTGGGTTATTTCTTGGTCTTCCAAGAAATAGGGGAGTTACCAAGGAACACAAGCCAACCTGTCAACGAACGACGAGTAGGAGGACACGCCGCCTAATTTGAATCACACCAACCCTGCAAACTCAGGTCACTATCTGCACTCAACAAAATACCCTGTCCCGAGGTACCCTTTAAATAACGAACCACCCTGAGAGCTGCTTCCCAATGCTCAATCCGAGGTTCGTGCATAAACTGTGAAAGAATATGAATCGAATATGCCAAATCTGGTCTAGTCACCGAGAGATAAATCAACCGCCCTACTAGTCTGCGATAAGACTCAAGATTCACAAGTAACTCACCACTAGCAAGGCTAAGTTTGTGGTTTTCCTCAATCGGAAAACCACTTGGTTTCGCGCCTAATAACCCTGCTTCAGAAATAATATCCAAGGTGTATTTTCGTTGACACAAAAACAAACCTGATTTACTACGAGCAACTTCAATGCCCAAAAAATATTTCAAAGGACCAAGGTCCTTCATCTTAAAACAATCACCAAGATAAGCTTTAAACACAGTTAATGCAGCGGAATCATTCCCAGGAATAATAAGATCATCAACATAAACTAAGACATTAATCTGAACATTGCCTTTAGTGTATGTGAAAAGAGAATAATCAGAGTAAGATTGAAAAAAACCGTACCCTTTCAGAGCCGTAGTGAGTTTTGCAAACCAACACCTTGGAGCTTATTTCAAACCATACAAAGACTTTTTCAAACGACACACTAAGCTCGGATCCGAGCTCTCAAAACCTGGAGGTAATTTCATGTACACCTCCTCTTCTAGATCGCCATGTAGAAAATCATTATGAACATCCATCTGTTGAATCTCCCAGTTTTTAGAAATTGCTATAGCAAGAAGGGCGCGAACAGTAGTCATTTTTGCGATCGGAGCAAAAGTCTCACCATAATCAATGCCCTCTTGTTGATGATTACCAAAGACAACCAAACGAGACTTGAGATGTTCAATATCACCATTAGACAAAAATTTCGTCTGGTACACCCACTCACTACCTAGAGCTTTCTTGCCAGGAGGAAGATGCTCTAATGTCCAAGTCCCGTTGTCTTCCAATGCTCTTATTTCCTCTTTCATGGAACGTCGCCAACCATCTGATTTCATGGCTTCTTTAAAAGATTTTGGATCTTTTCCCAAAACAACTAACAGCTGTAAGAAACTTGTGATAATTCACAGAAAACATGTCACAATTTATATATTGTGCTATAGGATAGGGAGTACCTGAGGGATGTGTTGGAGACGATGTATTAGGCGATGCTTGAGATGGACTTTGAGCAAGAATAGTATGTGTCACATAATCTCGTAACTTGACTGACGATATTTTCTCCCTCATTCCATGACCCAATTCTATAGCATTTGAATCAACAGGTTGCTCAAGAGAAATTTGTTGGTCACATTCGATTACGGGCAAAGATGCTTATTGTTCATAATTTGTTGCGGGTGAAGAAGTTTGCTACTCAGATTCGGTGACCGGTGGCATAGCAGTGTGGTCCGCACCCCCTTGTGGCCAGCAGCCATTTGCTGCAGGATGCCTGCGGTGCCCATTGCTAGGTCTTGGGAGGGCTACTCTTGAGTGGCCTGCTGCTGCCTTGCTGGCGCAGCCTTCCCTGCGGGCTGAACAGTGGTGTGTGACACATCACCCACTCCCCCCCTTTCTTCTTCATTACTGGTCTCACCCTCGACCATGTCCCCAACATGTTGAGGCCGGGTTATCATTCTCATTAATATACTCCGCAAAATCATAATCGACAACATCATTCAAAGGCACAATATTTTCTGGTACTATATTTGAAGAAGCCGGGTCGAGAAAAGGAAACACATCTTCAAAAAAATTTACATCACGAGAGACAAAAAATTCTTTCAAATCGAGATCAAAGAGATTCCACCCTTTCTTCCCAAAAAAATACCCCAAGAAAATACACTTACAACTCCTACTTGCAAACTTATCCCTTATTGTTTTTTGATTGTGTGCAAAACATAGACACTCAAAAGTACGAATGGAATCATATGAGGGACAAGTATTAAAAAGAATTTCATAAGGGGTTTTATTGTGTAGCAAATGGGAGGGAGTTCGATTAATTAAATGAACGGCCGCTAGAACACTCTTCCCCCAAAAATAAATTGGTAAAATTGCTTGAAATCTCAAAGCTCTTGCCACATTCAAGATATTTTTGTGTTTTCTCTCAACCCGCCCATTTTGTTGTGGAGTTCCAACACAAGATGTTTGAAACAAAATGCTGGTGGCATTAAAAAAATCACGCAAACAATTAAATTCTGTCCCATTATCACTTTGAACTATTTTAATTGTTTGAGAAAATTGTCTATCAACCATGGCAACAAACGACATAAACATACGAAACACCTCGGTTTTATCAACGAGTAAATAAACCCAAACCGCACGGGAAAAATCATCCACAATTGTCAAAAAATAACGAGCACCACAAGAAGAAGGGTGTCTATATGAACCCCATAAATCAAAATGAACCTTTTCAAAAATTCTAGAAGTCTTGTTTTCACTTACAGGATATTTGTCTCTTTGATGTTTAGCACGAAAGCACACCTCACATGCTTTATTCAAATCACTCTTACAATGACGTACCGGAGGAAGAAGCTTCACCACTTTTTCCGACGGATGTTCCATTCTTTTATGCCATAACTCCAAGGTAGAAGAAGTCGAATTCACTGAAACATGTTGCACTGACTCTGCTCCATTGAAGTAGAAATGTCCATCTCGCCTAATACTCGTTCCAATCAAGTCCCCCGACTAATCCTGTATATCACACATAGAAGAGTTAAATTGGACAATACAATGCATATCATCAATCAATTGCGATATTGAAATTAAGTTACAACTCAATTCCGGAACAAAAAGCACATTTTTAATAACTATTTTGGTCGACAAACGGACCGAACCCTCCTTCGTGGCCATTACTGATTTTCCATTTGGAGGACCAACCGGACAAAACGAGACATCATGAATGTCAAATAACCACATATCATCACAAGTGACATGTCTAGAAGCCCTTGTCTATAATCCACATTCTATTGTCAAACGAACCATTATTCAACCAAACATCATTACTTTTTGTATTACCAATTAAACTTGCTAAAGCCTTCCATTGTTCTGGCGAAAATATTTTAGAAAATCCACCATTGATAAGAGTGTCCGAAGTTCCAACTCCACAACCCCCAATCACGGTGGAAATGGTAAATTTTGATGGCGACGGTAGTAAAGTATTGTCACCGACTGTCACCGACCACGGTTTTTGGGTTTTAATTAACCTGAGCGGCTGATACCATGTCAAATTGTGTAAAACATCAGAGCTTGGATTTCATTAATTACTCTCAGCCAAAATATATAATACAAGCTATTCCCTAATTTTATAGATTAGGAAACTACCTAAAATATATTCACAAGATATTCTAGGCATAAAATAGGGAACAAAATATATCCTATGATACTCTCAAAATATATCCCGCAATAGAAATACTTGAGAAAAAGCCATGCTATCTTTTCCGTTTATAAAAAGGTAATAAAATCTCTGCTATCTTTTCTTTTTTTTTTTTTTTTTTTAAAAAAAAAAAAGGTATGCGGTAATAAAGTATTATCAACCAAAATCTTTCGCGGTCCTTCCACATTTTTGAACTTCCAGAGAGAAAATAACAGAGTAAAATGGAGGATGATGGCAGAAGGAATTCAGACTTCACGGCGCCACACGCTGTGCCAAAGCTGCTCTGCTACTTCCTCCCTCCAAACTTGCATCTGAACTCCGAAGCCAGGTTTCTCCTTTTTCCTCTTTTTCTCCCTCATACAAAGTATCTGAAACAAGTAGAGTGAAAATGATTGATTTAGGAGAATACTATCATCATCATCATAAGATGGTCCAATTGGGAAACATCACAGACACCAAATGAATATATACGTAGTATGTGGTTTCTTTAGGGTATCGCGATTGTTCTAAGATAACAAGTCCATCACTTGGCCAGTGGAGAGCACCACTAAAGCCTTCCACGTTCAATGTGAAACACATGTAATAATTATAATACATTCTTAACACAGCTTCTATGATGAGATCTTTACTACTTCTGTTTTTTTTAGTTGTATCATTTGTAAAACATGGATTCTTAGGTGATTTTTGGAGATGAGGAAATAAAGAGTTAGAAATAAAAAACATGTGATATGGAAAATATAAAAAAGAAAATGATGCATCTAATTTTAACACGGTTGCTAAATACAACCCCTATTTACTTAACACACCCCCTTGAAATCCCCAAAATACCCTTCTCCCTATGTTGTTGTTTCAACTGCTCACTAATCCTCCCCTTAATTTTTACACGACTCTTTTGCAGCAAAAACTCAAACAATTGAAAATGATTCCATGGTTGCAAAGTTGGTGTTCTTTCGACGAAAAAGGGGCAATTAAAATCGAATTTTCGTCAATATCCCATTGTTGTTAAGGTATAATCTCACAATTATCATAATTTTTGTTCCTCTAAGTTTTTAATTAATATTAGGGTTTATTTATTGTGTTTTCTTCAGTCGAATTTGATGCGATTATTGATTTCGTGGGTGTTATCTGTTTAATTGTGGTCGTTTTTTTGTTTTTTTTTTCAATTGAATTTCATGATTATTGGTATTTTTTGTACTATGTATATAATTGGGGTTAGATGCAAGTGTATAATTGGGGTTATTTTTTGTCAATCAAATTGATGATTATTGGTTTTGTTTAGTACTCTGTATTCAATCTTTGTTATTCAATTGATTAAAAAAAAATCTAATTGGGTCCTTTAAAAAAAACAAATTGGGTAAATTGTTGGTTAAGAGCAGTATTTCATATATTTTGTATAATTTAATATCATCTAATTTGAGTATCTTGTGTGAAATAGATTGAGTATTTCATATAGTTGGGCTAAAACAGATGGAGATATTTCATGTAGCTGGGATATAATAGATGACTAGGTTTCATATAAGTGGGTTGTAATAGAGGCATCTAATTCATGCCTTAGTAATGAAATTTAGGGTACTGTCTCATATGGCTTATCCGAAATTGCTATTTCAGTGATTGCTATTTGAATTGAAGATTTTGAATAGTATACTAGTTCTTGTAGAGTAGAGTAGTAGTAGTATTGACTAATGACCAAAAATTGGTGACTAATGACCCAAAATTAGTGACTTATGACCCAAAATTGTTGTTGTTTTGGTGATGATGCAGTCTGGTGTTGTGGTGTTGTCATGTTGCTGCTGTGATATTTTTTTTTACTCAGAAAACGAAGTAATTATATTACAGGCTTAAAGCTTTTAAAACCAAATCATCCAAATCATGCAAAACCCAAACCATCTTGCTGGAAGGGAAAATAACAATATGCTTTGGGGAAAAGTGAAAATTAAAAGTCCAGCAAACATAAACTAAGCTAGAAATATTAAGGCAATAACCAAGATCAGAGAACATGAGAACAGAACATTGGTCCTGAAAGGACTGGATGATAACAACAGTTTTTTTTCTTCTGCTGTGATATAGTATGTAATTAATATCTTTCTCCATGGCCATTAGCCAATAGTGGGGTCCACTATATGCCATTAGTAGAGCCGACAATACTTGCCTCTCTTTCTCTCTTTTCTCTAATTTTTCACTTAAACTCACAAAATAAAATTATCATCTTTCTATTTTTGGAAACCTTAACCTTTCTTCTCTCCCTTTTCTTCTTCTAACCTTAACATAAGCATCTTGGACAACTACATTATTCCATGTTATAAGCTTGCTTAGTATATTGATGACCTCGTTTTGTCTAGTGTATGGTGCCTAATGCAAATTTATGATTCTTTTTAAGACCTCATTAATTAGATTTTACCGAAGTGATTTCAAGATTACTTGATAACTAAATACATACTCCCTAGAAGTGTATATTATGTTATTTGCATAGTACTCCATATAATAAAGTAAGTAGTATGTGACCCCTTTTATAATTTCTTTCTTGAAATGTAATAAGACAATGGAGTGGTAACTTGGAAGAGTTGGCACTGTTAAATAGTTACTCCGTAATTTTGTCATTATCTAATTTTTACTTGGATGTAGATGGTCGATGGAAAGAAAAATCGGCTACATAATAAGCAAATTACAATTTCTGCTCGAGCAAAACGTGCATTAGTGAGGGCATCTCAAGATCCATTACCTGATAACATTACTCAAGAGATTCCGGAGGAAGCCCAAGAGGAGCCTAAGGAAGTTGGAGGAAAACGGGCATGGAACAAAAGACCTCGCACTTTTGATTGGAAACTAACAATTCCAGCGCCGGGTGGTCCGATTTATCTCAGTCTGTGTTGAACTGTTGATGGTGTTCTCAGTTCTATAACTTATTGGGTTTTAGTGGTTCTTTATATAAGATGCACCTGTATGTATTCCATGTGGAGCGGAACGTTTGTGCCTGAGCTTTGAGTTAAACTCTGTTGCATGTACTAAATATGATGCTTTAGTAGCTCAATTATGATGCATCTATACTGTCATACAATTGGAATTTGTAAAATTATACAGAGTACTTTGTACTTAAATGTGATAATTCTTGAAATAGTCAGGGGCTGCGGATTTGGACTTGTTTAATTTTTCAATAATAATTGCTATCTTTTCCCTCATAAAAAAAATTATAATCACTTAGCACTTAAAATTTAAATTCCTAAATAGTGCAAAACATAATACTAAATGAAATCAATAGAATATAATTCCTTAAATTAATCTCTAATGTTGTAGTTGAAACACAAAACAAACTTTTTCAAACAAGCTAAGCTACTGTTTAATGTCCTCGAACGTTTGCAATTTTGTGCCACTGATTAATTCTTGATTGCAAAGGTATGTCCCATCCATTGACACTAGCATGATGATGGCGCCAATATGGATATATGGGTGGAAGCGGAGAATCCTCTTTCATCTCAATCTGTTCAATTAATAAAGTTAATTAGATGCAAAGTAACATTGAATTAAATTAAATATACTACCAACAATACACATACCATTATAAAGTGCTCAGATGACTTTAAAAACCCAAGTGTTATAATCCGTTCTAGAGAGTTTTTTCCTTCTTCTGCAACTAAGGGTAGAAAGGTTAAAGACTGGTCCACTGCCCAACTAACAACCACAACATTATATTTAGTGGCAATGACGAAACCCATATCAATCATACTCATCCAGTAAAATTTTGGTGCTGGTCCCACGTAATGTTGAACGGATTGCAAAGTCCTGTTACAGTCACGTTCCCCTAATACATCAAAATACAAGGTATATCTATATTCAATTTCAATAGCTAGTTCATGCCTCACGGTTGGCCATCGATGTTCATCCTCGTACATCCATCGAGCAATGGCTCTATACCCACAATTTCCATCTCCAATAACATTATGGATATACTGAACAAAAGGCAGAATGGGCAAAGGTAGATCATCAGCAAATGGAGCAACATTCAAAGACAGACCTTGGAAACTATTTGAGGATTTAACACTTTTATTAGAAGAGACATGTGTAGGAGACTTTCCACGACCACAAGAAGAAGACCTACCACGTCCTGGAACAGAGGCAGATGAAGAAGATCGTCCACGACCACGACCACGACCTGTGATTGTCGTTTTAGAATATTTAGAGCACATTTGTTCAGTGTACTCCCAATTGCATGGGTCTCTTTTTGTAGAATTATTCTTTGTTGATGGACGACCTCTGTTATTTTCATTACACTCTGGCTCTCTCAAACTTGTGAATTCAGGATAAATCATTTTTTCTAATTCAGCTGCCAATTTTTTCTTCCTATCTTCAGGTTAATTCAAAATCTCCATAAAATATGAATGTAATACTTTATCAATATCATGTTGACACTCAAATTCAAATTTATTTGATGGCATATCTTGTGAAGAGGCATCATCTATATTAAGCAATTTCCAAAAAGGATGAATATCTGAAAGTTGAATACTCCTACATTCACGTTCCATTGCCATCATCTCATGCGCGCACGGAAGACCATGTGTCTTTCTCAAATAACACCCACAAATACTATCATCCACACCAACAGATTCCATCCGTTTATACTCATTGTCAAGTAAGCGTAAAGCTTTATGAGTAATTTTGCCTCTTAAAAACATGAAGAGTCGTAATACAGTGACATGGGGATCTCTGTTTTGCGACCTTTGAAAAGTTGCCTTGATTTCGTGTGTTTGTGACTCTAAAAATGAGTGAATTTTAGGCCATATGGTATCCAAACTCCCAGTCGAGGTCTTCAACCAACATTTTAATGATGAATGCCCACTTTCCGCCCTAGATAGTAAGAGAAAAATTATTAATCTACTTATTTTCATATATATATATATATATATATATATATATATATATATATATATATAGATTTCTTATAAAATTAATTAAGTACCTGTTACTTGTCCTGTTTCCAAAATGTAGAACATTCATCGTATAAGATCGAACAAATCTGTTTCTATATGGAATAATCCATGATTTATTCACATATTTGAGGATAGCAGGCATTTTAGCAAAAGCGGTAGTCATTTCTTTGAACCTTTTCTCATACATAGCAATAGTGTTAGCTTCTACTACTCTTTGCCACCTTTTCACATAAGCATTCACAATAAGTCGATTTTTTGTCAACTTGCACACATAATTCTCCACATTTTTCTGAATATGCCTAGTACATAAAAGATGAAAAGAATTGGGAAATACAATGGCAATAGCATTCATAAGAGCCAATTCCCTATCAGTTACAATTGCACCTGGTAATTTATCTGGATCAAATAATTGTTTCACACAACTAAGAGCCCATTCATAACTCCCTCTTTGTTCATCTTTTAACCAAGCAAATCCAATAGCAAAATTTTTACCTGTGGGAACCATGCCAACTATTTCTAGAAAAGGCATTTTATATTTATTTGTCTTGTAGGTGCAATCAACTATCAAAACGTAGTGAAATAAACGCAGCATACTAATTACATTAGGATGTGCAAAAAATATATCCCTTACCACATCCGTGCCTACTTCTTCCCGATGCCACTGAATGTAGCCTATCAACAATTAGTTTCATAAGTTGTTGCATCACAGATCGACCTCCTAGTGACTCTGTTTTAAACTTTTGACGGGCATTGTATATGTGCTTCACTGTAACCAGAGTCTTTTTATTCACTGTTTTCAAAATATTCATAATTTGAAGTGGTTGTACATGAGACTTTGAAAGCTCTTGTACTAATGATAGGTCATCTTTACTCAACTTGCCGATAATTGCACGACCCTCATTATAGTCTGGAAGTTTATGATTGTGTATACCATGGCGGACAAACACACTCCATCCACCACCAACATGCTCTCTTGCTTGAAGTCTGAAAGGACACATCATTTTTTTTGTTCCTGTAAATTTTTCCACATCCACGGGAATTCCAGACTTGCTGAGCCTATATTTACCGGCTCTCTCACAAGTTAAGGTAGCTTTTGCCGTACCTAGTCCATGACCTTCTCCATATTGTGAACGAGCAATGATAATGACCATATTGTGCATTTTACCAACTTCTATGACCCAATCAAGCATGGCTTTTCTAGAAGGAAATATAGTTGTGGTTGTAAAATATTCACTATAGTCAATTGCATTCTCACATACTTTTTCAATGTATGCATCATCCTATCAAAGTTAAACAACATTAAAAAAAAAAAAATCATATAACATATCAAAATTATATTTTTCAAGCCTCGTAAAAAGCATATAACAATACTTTTTCAAGCCTTTTATTATTCATGTATGATATCAAAATTAAAGCATATCATTTCATTAAAAGCATATAACATGCCACAACAGATAATCATGCAACTTGTGTTAAAAGAGTACTCATATCAATTGTTCGTCCATAATCTTGATATTTTGTACTTGGAAAAAAAATATAAGAAATAGATAAACTTACATTAATTCCAAAATCTTCCAGATCAAAATTATCATCCATTGTAATCCCAATGAGTATTACATTTATTCAGATTCTTTATCAAGTTGAAAGAGGAGGAGAAAAGATAATTTATATATTTCTATTAGGGTTAAAAAATAAGGGGAAAAGGGTGAGGAGAAAAGATAACTTTTATATTTCCATTAGGGTTAAAAACTAAGGGAAAAAGGGTTACGTCAAGTAAACTTAGGTTGCGTTTAGCACACCCCAATTTTAAACTTCCTTATTTCAAAAGTGATGTATCTACAACTACAAAGAAACAGAGGAAGTAGATGTTTTAATGCAGTTTTATTCACCAGGGTACATAATATTTTTTGACATACCATCATATGAACCATGCAAATGCGCAACTTCACCATAATACGGTTTTGTGATTTGAAAACTTCCCATGAGTACAATATGATCTGACGACCACAAATTGGAGGGAAGCGCTGTACCCACACTCTCCAAGTCAGGGAGGTCCAAGACCCCGTCAACTTTCAAACTATCCTCTGTAAGAACAAAATACGAGTATAGAATTAACTAAAACTATTTTTTAAAAGCTGAAGTAAATAAAATCTGATGAATAAATTAGCCAGCAGTGGCAATTTATAACAGTTTAGATCATGGTGACTTAATTACAGTAGGTAGGATAGCACATGGCACGCCTCTGGTAGAGTGAGATTGAAAAATTAATAACATATACTCCCTCTGTCCAAAATCAAGTGCTCGTTTCTAAATTTTTTTCGGTTTTTAAGGTAATTGAGTAAAGCATGTTATGATTCTTGAGGAAGATAACAATATGTACCATCAATCCATTGGATAAGGCTCGTGAACGGAAGATTTGCAGGGTCTGGGAGTTTAGGAACCACGACACTACCTTACCCCTTCCAAGAATCAAGAAAAGATGACTTTGTAAATAGCAAGAAGGGGGACACAACAGAGAAATTATAGACCTTGAGTCCTTGACAAACAATACGACAAAGGCAAAATCTGAAAGAATACCTGTGTAAAAGATATAATCCAAACTGGTAAGAGGTTCCGCCCTTATTACAGAATAAGCACTTGCCTGCAATGAAGAAACTCACTGTAACCAAAAATAATCATAGGTGAAAATATTTTGGGATAAAAGAGAAATGCAGCAGCTAATCAGTAGCATCAGACGCAACATAATTACTACAAGAATGCCGTACATACAAGAGTCGAAGTCATAAAAAATATAAGAATTTCAAATCTGAAGTTACCAATTGCATTGAATGGTGAAGTTTGAGATGCTGAAATATACGTAGTGGATCAGGAGCCTGTGCACGTGCAATATCCACTGCACGCTCTGTGAGCAGAACGTAAGGATCACTGCAACAACAGATCATTTGTAAGAAACAGATCATGAGAAGCTATATATTCATGACTGATATAAATAGATTTTAATAAATCTTGTTTTACTCAATTTGAAGTTGTAATAAGTGGAGAGCATGAGCTAATTACCTCAATCAACAATAATTATCACTCCCGTTTAACAAAAGTAAACAGCAATTAGCCTGTCAATATTTTGCTAAATATAGAGCAGTGACAATTCACAAATAATCACTGTAACTAAGCTCTTTTTTCTTCTTTTGGACTTGAACCATCAAGATAAGTCATCAAGGTCTCGTCACAACTAACAACTAATTCTGCAAGTTAAGTCATCAGTTAAGGTCTGAAAGATAGGAGGAAGGGAAACTTTATAAGGCATGCAAGCAAGAAGTTCAATACAATCCACTTCAAATTTGGAAGCAAGAAGTACAGTAAAAACTCACTCATGCAACAGCAGCTCATTTTATCTCATAATAAGTTTTGAGTAGAAGACTAACAGTATCATACAAGCATTTTTCAAGAACAATGGAAATTAAGGTTTAGTGCAGAGGATCGTTGAAAGCATGGATCAAATAATCCGTAGATCAGCATTAGCAAATGCTGGAATGGGCGCAATCAGATATATTTACAAGTACTGTCAGCTAATACTCATTAAAAAATAAAATCCCATTATTCACCATGAAATCCATGTCAGAAAAATTCAAATCTCATCCTCATGCTGAATTTAGGTGTCTCACCTTCCAGGATAAGAGTTCATATCCCCACAGATAAAGAGTGGCATTCTTGGGTCAATAGTCTTCTCTATCTCATTGACAAGATTAGAAACCTTTGCATACAAAATATCCTCAAGTCAATGTTTTGTATGCCAACATCAAAATATAGAGATAATACCAAAATCCCAATATACCTGGAGTAACTTCACATCTGGGAATCCCCTACCAGCATATATGTGAGTATTAACCTGTGCATTAAGAAAGTAATTTGTTGAAAATGCAAAACACATTGTCATTAACCTTAAAATTAAGCATCTAATAATAAAAAAAAAGTATCAGAAATTCAGGCAGCACCACACAGAATTTGGAATAAGTTGCAGCACTCTGAGCAGAGTTTCCCACCACCTCCAATATGACAGCAAGAGCTACATTGTCCTGTATACAAAAGTTTCTGATTACCAGGAATCCAAAAATCGAATTCTACACGATTTCATGAACAAACAAAATAAGATTATAGACCTTAACCAATCGAATTGTAGCCTGTTTCCTCAAGCTCGGTTCCAACTTTTCCATCAGTGA
This sequence comes from Chenopodium album, assembly GCF_948465745.1. Taxonomy (NCBI): domain Eukaryota; kingdom Viridiplantae; phylum Streptophyta; class Magnoliopsida; order Caryophyllales; family Amaranthaceae; genus Chenopodium; species Chenopodium album. The sequence continues at coordinate 40,253,855 of NC_137849.1, forward strand.
CAATGCAGGCATCCCATACTCAAGCTATAACCAAGGGGAAAAAGATCATAAACATAATGCATCACCATCCTTATAAGTCCACAAAATACCCTGGAAAGAGTTAATGTTACCTGATAGGATTCGACTTCATTAAATTTGTCATTGCGGTAAAACGTGGCACATCCATCAATGGTATAACCGCTACCTGTGTAAAACTGGGTAAATACAAAATAAAGGCATGAGAATAGCCTAAGAGCCACTGAACACTAACTCTTAAGAAGATAAGTCCAATTATATCCTAATGCAGCCAGCCAGAAGCAGAAAAGATCAGTCTTTAGCCCAACAATAAGGAAAAGTGACAAATTTGGAAAAATACCACGTTATTCTTGCTCTTGTAGACAGCAGAATAGCCAAAACTTTCTAGCTTTGGCTTGAAGAATTTCACAAAGTGATCAATCTGAACCTGCCAAAACACAATATATGACAAATTTTGCAGATGTGACTAACAGGCAAGTCAAGCATAAACAAGTAGGATGGCAAATACATGAAAAATCTGAGTCATTACCTCTTGAAGGCACAAAATATCTGCATCATATTGTATCAATTCATGAAGCAGACTTTCCCCGCGGTATTTCCATTCTAGAAACTCTTCGGGACAGTGAGGATATTTGTGTGCATAGACATAGATGTCGGACAACATATTATAAGTTAGAACAGTAATATTGCCAACCTCAGTAATATCAGTATTCAGTGAATCTGGAATCCAATAAAGAGAAGGAGACAGCAAGTTTTGGCTCTGAATGGCAGGGTCTGTCACAAAGGTCTCATCTGCATACACTGCAGTTTCAGATTGTCGCTTAATAAACTCTTCTACTATTTTATCAGGCCATAAAACCATATCAGCAGGTGACCAAAAATCAAATCTATTCAAATTTCCCCTTGCTTCAGCATCCTCGTTGCAAGAATTGCTAACATTTTCATTACGATGATCCAAATAATGGTTCTTCCATGCATCTTGGAAGCAATTGTTTGAGCAGTAGCTGTTTTTGACAGGCAATCCATTTTTCACACATTCTATACACTGCACAGTCGCTACATCATTGATTTGTATAGAACAATAACGTATGTCAGCATTATCAACACCTTGTTCTGGAAACCTGTGTAAAGTTAATGGTAGTGACAATAACAATCAGATGTCAGAAATTAATGATGTTATCGATGAAATTAATTTGAGTCTAACTATGTTATCGATTCACAGCTGTTCAAAAGTAGAAACAAAGATCATTTAAACTAACCGATGTAAGAACATACAAGTAGCTTCTTTAGAACCATCAAAACCAGAAAAATTTGGTGTCGATTCACAGTGGATCTTTTGTAAAGTTTGATGATGCATTTTGATGATTTTGATTGCAAAAACAATAAAGACTTGGTGTTGTTTACTTGTTTGATCACTTAAGAACTTGTTTTAGTAAAAAGTTGCAAATTGCATTGTTTAATATTTTGGGGGGGGGGGGGGGGGGGGATAATGAATAGAATGCCGAATTGACTACGAGATTGATTATTGACTATTTTCTGTTTTTTATGTTAATTTATCAATAAATTTAATACAATGTTATTGACTTGGTTCGTCGCCTTCCATTGTTTAGAGATGATAATCCAATGATTTGGTAGGTCTGAAGATGTCTGATAACCAAATCACCCTATATATTAAAACATACAGTACTATTCTTTATTTATTTTCTTATTTTTCTTAGCCTTCAAGGAAACACATCATTTCGTTATTTAGCGTTCTTATATAGAATGCGCTCTCCCCTTTTTCTTTCATTCCCAATATAAATTTTTGGAAGTAATTAAACAAATTTCTTTCTTCAAAAAAAAAAAAAAAAAAAAAACTAAAAAAAGATACAAAAACAAAATTCTTGCAATTTTATGGTATCTCGTTTTGTATTTTTAATATTTATTTAGCTATCGTTCGCTTTAACACAATCACATTATACATTTATGCTTACTTGCTTAGGTATTCAATTATTACGGGCGACTGTTGATTAAGAAGGTAAGAATAATGAAAGAGTATATTTATAAACAAAATCTAATGATCTAGCGTGTTAAAAGCTTAAAATTTTAAAAAAAAAGTCTGAAATTTTGGGTTAATGAAGTATGACATCATTTTGCGTTATTTATTATTAGTTGCACCCGAGAAGCTAAGAGCAACAAAATATGCACATCATAAAGTTATGTTGGATTATAGATTTTGGAAATGAGAGACAAAACTATGTAAAATAGAAATTAGAAAACCTATGTAGATTCTTGAAATAAAAGGAATTATTACTTTAACAATTATCTCATTTACTCCATATACAAAATACGGAGTAATATATACCCCGTAAACTATAAAGTACTTTATTATTATTATAAGTTAATTACCGTACTTTACAAGTAGATAAGGAGAATAAGTTGATTGAATTCAGCCAATTGACACCTCTAAAAAGTGCAATCAGACTTTTTAAATTAAATTCAACAGAACTTTAAAGGAAGTTGCATCATAAGTTCATAACACAAACACAAACACAAAACGAAAATGTTTCACCAATCGGAAATTTCATACTCGCCTTCAACACACCATTTCATTAATTAGCTATTGTATAATAACGTGTGCTCTCCTCATTCTCGCCTTTCCCAATTAAAAAAACTTACGCGGAAGCAATTCAGACTCTCACAATGCCATACGCTGTGCCAAAGCTGCTATGGCTGCTATCTGACACAAGGTTACTTCTTCTCTTTCTCTTTCTCTCTCTAAACAGAGCCTCTGAAAAAAGTAGAGTGAAAATGATTAAGAAGAATACAATCATCATTAGATATCTGGATTTCATGAGATGATCTTTAAAGAACCAATTGGGAAACATCAGACACCAGAAGAATATGTAGTTAATTAAGGATATATAGCCGATGTTCTAAGATCATAAGTCCATCATTTGGGTAGCGGACAGCACTACTAAAGCCTTCAATGTTCAATGAGAAACACATGTAATAAAAAATACATTCATATGTAATAAAAAATACATGATGAGATCTTTACTAAATGTTTAAGTGCAACTTCAAGAGCCACTAAACATACCATCATGTGCACATTGCAATTTCACCCAAGAAACGGTCTTGTAATTCGAAAACTTCCCATGAGCGCAATATGGTCTGATGACCAGAAAGGGGAGGGAAGCGCTCTACCCACACTCTCAAATTCAGGGAGCACTAAGAGGCCTTCGACTTCCAAGCTATCCACTGTAAGAACAAAATATAGAATTAACTAAAACTATTTTATAAAGCAGAAGTAAATGCAAGTTGATGAATATATCAGACAGTAGCAATTAATTAAAGTTTAAAGAATGGTGACTTAATTTTATTAATGAAGTTAAAAAAAAAATGTAGGTAGGTTAGCACATGACACGCCTTTGGTAGAGTGAGTTGAGAAACCAATGAATAACTAGTGACACACGGGTCAAAAAAATCATTCAGCAGCAAAATCTTTGACTAGCAAAGTACCAGTCAGTATTACTGCATAGCAACAACATTCCTGTTGTAAAGAATTATGATTATGTGCTCCCAAATGAAAACACGTACAGTCTAAAGAAAGGTGATGTTTATAATAAAGTGGATTATGAGGTTGTGAAAAGTTACGACTCTTGAAGAAGATAACAATCTATACCATCAATCCATTGGATAAGGCTCCTGAAAAGAAGATGGCAGGGTCTGGAAGTTTAGGAATCACACAACCTTACCCCTTCCAAGAATCAAGAAAAGATGACTTTGTAAATAGCAGGAAGGGGAACAAAACAAATTTAGACCTTGGCAAACAATACGACAAAGGCATAATATGAAAGAATACCTGGGTAAAAGATATAATCCAAGGTGCTACCATAAAAAGGTGTCAAACTGGTGAAAAGAGGCTCCCCTGTTTTAGAATGCTTCATTTTCATCCTTCTTCTTTTGATATCATTGAGATGCTTGAGAAATGTTGACGCATATGCACTGGCCTGCAACGAAGTACTCACTGTAACAAAATATAATCATGGTGAAAAATTTTGGGATAAAAGAGAAACGCAGCAGCTAATCAGTACCATCAGGCACAACATAACTACTACATAAACGGCGTACATAAAAGAATTGAGGTACAGTGTCAAAAATCATAAAAAGATACAAGAATATCAATCTGAAGTTACCAATTTCATTGAATGGTGAAGTTTGAGATGCTGAAATATACATAGTGGGTCAGGTGCCTCTGCACACGCAATATCCACCTCATGCTTTGTGAGCAGAACATAAGGATCACTGCAACAACAGATCTTTTTCTAAGAAACAGATCATGAGAAACTATACATTCATGATTGATATAAATAGATTTTGAACGGATCTTTTTCTGATAAATTTAAAATAGTTGTAATAGGTGGAGAGCATGGTAACTAGCTAATTTGCTAACATCTGATGAGAACTCCAGTTCACAGATAATCTTTCTTTCCCTTTTTTTTTTGGTCCACTTATGGGTTTAAGGCTTTGATTATTTAATTGATTGTATAATTTAGGGTAACTATCCTCAATTAACATTAATAATCACTCCCATTTTACACAGTTTACAGCAAATAGCCTGTCAATATTTTGCTAAATATAGAGCAGTGACAATTCACAAACAATCACAATAACTAAGCACTTTTTACTACATATTGGACTTAAACCTATGCAGTCTTTAAAAAGCTACCAACAAATCATCAAGGTACCATCACAACTTACAACAACTTCTGCAAGTCATCAGTTGAAGACTGACAGATAGCAGGAAGGGCAACTTTATTGGTTTGCAAGCATTAAGTTCAATAACAATCCACTTCATATTTGGAAGCAAGTAGTTCAGTAAAAAGGCACTCATGCAACAGCAGCTCATTACTATCTCATAATCAGGTAGGGGTAGCAAACTAGTAGAGTATCATACAAGCATTTTACAAGCACAATGGAAATTAAGGTTTAGCACAGAAGAAGTTTAGAGTTTTAGACCGTTGAAAGGTATGAAAGCATGGATCAAATAATAAGTAGATCAGTATTAGCAACTACTGTCAGATATATTAACAAGTACTGTCAGCTAAAACTCTTATACAAACAAGAAAGCCCATTATTCACCATGAAATCCATGTCAGTAAAATTCAATTCGTCCTCATGTTGAATGTAGGTGTCTCACCTTCCAGGAAAAGAGTTCATATCCCCACAGATAAAGAGAGGCATCTTTGAGTCAATAGTCTTTTCTGTTTCATTGACAAGATCAGAAACCTTTGCGTACAAAAACATCCTCAAGTCAAGGTTCTGTAAGCCGACATCAAATTATAGAGATAATACCAAAATCTAAAAAACCCTGGAGTAACTTCACATCTGGGAATCCCTTACCAGCATATATGTGAGTATTAACCTGCGTATTAAGAAAGAAATATCTTGGAAATGCAAAAAATATGGTCATTAACCTAAAATTGAGCATCTAATAAACAAACTGTATCCAACACAATCAATAAATAACAGAAATTCGAGCAGCACCACACAGAGTCTGGAAAGAGATGCAGCACTATCAGCAAAATTGCCCACCACCTCCAATATGACAGCAAGAGGTATGTTGTCCTGAAAACAAAAATTTCTAATTTTTAGGAAAAAAATCCAAATCGACACGATTTCACGAACAAACAAAATAAGAATATAGACCTTTATCAGTCGAACTCTAGCATGATCCCTCAAGCCTGGTTCCAGTTTTTCCATAAGTGACAATGCAGACTTACTGTACTCAAGCTATAACCAAGGGCGGAAAGATCATAAACATAGCATCCTTACAAGTCCACAAAATCCCCTAGAAAAGGTCAACATTACTTCATAGGACATAACCTCCTTAAATATGTCATTGCGGTAAAACGTGGCACATCCATCAATTGTATAACCACTACCCGTGTAAACCTGGGTAAAATACATAAAATAAAAGACATAAGAATAGCCTAAGGGCCACTCAACACTAAATCTTAAGAAGATGTTATTGACCAGTTGATTCATTGATCATCCCCAGAGTCTAGACATATATTCTTATTCAAACTCAAGAATGCATTTTAGCACACAAGAGTCTAAGAGTAGTCCAACAATATCCTAATGCAGCCAGCCAGAAGCAGAAAAGATCAGTCTTTAGCATAACAAGAAGTAGAAACAACAAATTAGGAAAAATACCTCTTTAGTCTTTTTCTTGTAGGCAACAGAATAGCCAAAACTTTCTAGCTCTGGCTTGAAGAATTTCTCTCAGTGATCACTCTGAACCTGCATAAGACACAATATATATGACAACAACTTTCACCCTTTCCAAGTACTGCATACAAGTAAAGATATTATTCACTTCATACAGTATGACAAATTTTACAGACATGACTAACACTCTTATCAGTATCAAGCATAAACAAGTAGGATGGCAAATGTCCATGAAAATCTGAGTCATTACCTCTTGAAGGCACAAAATATCTGCATTATACTTTATCAATTCACGAAGCAGATTTTTTCAGCGGTATTCCCATGTTAGAGCCCATTCAGGACAGTAAGGATATTTGTCCACATAAACACAGATGTCAGAAAATATATTATAAGTTAGAACATTGAAATTGCCAGCTTTTGAAACCTTTTTAGTCAGGTCATGGTTCTCAGTTTTCGGTGAATCTGGTAGCCAAATAAGAGAACGAGACGACAAATTTAGCCTCTGAATGGTAGGGTCTGTCACAGCAAAGGCCTCATCTGCACACACTGCAGCTTCAGGTTGGAGCTTAAAACTAATGCCAACACCATCAGCTGATGGTATTAAAGCATTTGAAGGGCCCAACTTGTTAACCCACATCCTCCCTGTTGGTATAACCACTCGTATCTTTTCATCAAACCATGACACCATATCACCAGGTGGCCAAGAATTACATCTATTTAGAGTTCCCCGTGCTTTATTATCCTTGATAAAAGCATTGCTAACATTTGCACTATGATGATGCAAATAATGGTTCTTCCATGCATCTCGGAAACACTTGTTTGAGCAGTGATAACTGTGTTTGACAGGCAGTCCATTATTAACACATTCTATACACTGTACAGTTGCAACATCATTGCTGTGTATAGAAACAATAACGTATGTCAGCGTGGTCAACGGAATCAGTACCTTGTTCTGGAAACCCGTGTATAGTTAATTGCAGTAATTATTTAGCTTTCAAGAAATATATACAAGATGGAATATTCACAAACCGAAGAAGTAAAATTCTTTTCAAGTTTTGAGGAAATTCTGTTGTTAGCTAAACATCTGTTAACTGCGAAAAATACTTTATACAAAATCAGGGTATTTGAATTGTAGTTGCTAATGTAGTACATGAAAGTAGTACATTGCTAATGTAATCACAGTACTTCATAAAACATAAATTTGAACTACAATTCAAATACCCTAATTCCCAATACCTTACAAATTACAACTTCAGACTCAAATTCTGTAAGCATATAACACAAAATTTCGTCCAATTTACAAAAAATTACGATCATACAATAATAAACCGATCAAAATTGTTCAATAAAAAGGAAAATGGAGATTATTTAAACTAACCGATGAAAGAAAAGAGCACTTTTGGGAGCATCAGAACCAGAAGAAATTGGAATCAATTCACAGCGGATCTCTTGTAAAGTTTGAAAATCCTCCATTTTGATGATTGGATTGCAGAAATTTTGATGAAATTGGCAACATTAAAATCCAAGAAAAAAGTAGCAGATTTTTTGGCGAAATTGAAATTTATAGTTGATAACAACATAGAAAGAATTAGGGGGTTTTGATCAAGAAACAAGTTTAGGTGTTTTGGTGGAAAGTTGCAAATTGCAATTGTTTATTGTTTGGCGGGGAAATGAGGATGAATAGAATGAGAAGTTGAGCACGAGACTGGATTGTTTATTGACAGAGTTGAATTGGCCTGTTCTAATTGACTGAACTGAGCTGAACTTATTAATTAGTGATTTTTAAGTACGGATTAGTGATCTTTGGTTATTTATTATTATACATATGTGTATATACAAATACACATATTAAAATATTTAAGAAAAATATACTATATAATTAAAATATTTATGGAAAATATATTAAAAACATGAAACCCCAAAACATTTTAAAAACATATACTATTTAATTAAAAAATAAAATATTATTACGACAAAAGAACACAAAACACTTTGTAAAAAATTATCACAATTAAAAATAAAAATAAAAAAAAAGCTGGAACGAAATTAAATAAAGCCAACCCCCCCCCCCCCCCCCCAACTGTATACCACTCTCTTTGTTATTCTAATTAATACAATGTTATTATTACTTATTATTATTATTAATTTATTATTATTATTATTATTATTATTATTATTGTCGTTGTTGTAATAAGAGCTTAAAACAATGAAATTTGGCTTTATATCATTAGCAATATCATTAGACATAAACTTAACTTAACTGAACTAATTAGAGCTGAACTGAATTGAACTGAACTGAAAATAAACGTATGAGTGAGAACAAGCCCTTAGTCTCACTATTTTCTGTTTTTTATTTTTTTATTTTTTTTATTTTTTTAATTTGACTTAATCAAATAAATACAATTGTTATTGACTTGGTTCGAAAACAATTGTTTAGAGTTGATATAATCAATTTATTTATTATATTTGTAGAAATCATTAATGGGATTGGTTGTATCGATTTTGTTTTTGAGAAGGCGAACATATGCTAATTGGATAGATAAAACATACTTTTACTTATTACTAGTAGTAAAATTATAATTGATCTATATTAGATTTCACAATTATCTATGTCCTCTTTTACATTATCTTTTTATTTCATGTAGCCTTCCATGATGATTTATTCCTCTGTAGTAGTTTTGATTTTGATTTTTGTTTGGTTCAATTGGCAGTAAGGAGAAATAAGGCATTTTTTACAAAATTAATCGACAAAACTTGATTAATGATACTGAAAACACGTCCATATTGAAGATTAATAAACAAAAATAAACTCAAACAACAATCAAATCATAACATGGGATAAATAAAAACACAAACGCATAAAATGAATCAAACAAGAACATTTGAAATTAGCCAATTAATGAGAATACTTAAATAATAGCATAGAAATTAAAACCACAAAAACAAAAGGACATAAATAATCATTGTATAATTATTTGTCATTGTACAGAGATCTACATATCTTGTATCTTGACTATAGAGCGCTACATATCTTGTATCTTATCTTTTTAGCTCGATAATAATCTTTAAAGATGGTTGAGGATTATGTTAAGTTATTTCTCGTATCAAGTGCACATAACTCAGAGCTAGCTAGACCCATACCACTAGCAACATGATAACCCAACACAATCTAAGTCTACATATTATAAAAATAGTAACCCAACACTATCTAAGTCTACATATCATAACACAATATAAGTCTGCATATTATAAAAATGGTAACCCAACACAATCTAAGTCTACTTATCACATTATTGTGTCATGCTTGCCGAAGCCAAGATTAGCAAAAGAGTGAGTAATGCCTAATGTATCAGGCAATTCTTTAATGAAAACAAACTTTTCAAATAAAAAAAAAAATATTATCTCAGTCATAATAATGCCCTTAAATATGATATTTTTAGCAAAAAGTTGCAATAATGCCCCTGAGATATCACAAATCTCAGACACATTAGGCATTACTTATACAATAACTCTTTTTTGTATGTATTAATTCTAATTGTAGTTTTTCTTGATTTTGCTTTTGTTTTTGATTTTGATGGGGTTCTTGATGCTCTCTTCAATGCATCCCAATCTTCAGACTCATCTTTTGAAGTTGGGTACTTCAAATTTACTGATTTTACTTTAAATTTCTGAATTTTGTTGTGATTTTTTTCTTGAAATTAGTTGGGGTATTTGTAAAAATGTGAACTTTAGTGAAATTATGAGCATTTTGGCTCCAAAGTGTGCTATTCCAAACCCAAATAAATGTTTTGATGTAATTGCATTCAATTTATATGATTTGACTCTTGATTAGTCGCTAACTAGAGTGTTAATTGCTCATAAGTATGTTGCTCCAAACATGTTGCGTTTGTTGATTTAGTTTCCTACATTTGAAGATTGGTTGGATATTCGATTTATGGTGAAAAAGAGGCTAATAATGGGCCATCTTCCATGTTATCATGCACTTGAAAATGCCCTTTCAATTCCTATACATGCAATGCAATGCTATGAAGTCTTTGTGTTTTCTTTTTTTTTATTGTTTCCAATTGCTTTACTATCTATCTTTATTGATCGCACATTTTGCACTTGTTAGTGGAAACAACCCCTTATGTTATGGATGAAGTTGATATAGGTTGCAGCTAGCAATTGTCACCCAACCGCCTTCCCAGCAGAATAGAGGAAGAAATTAAAGGTTTTGCCTTGTGCAGTTGCACAATATGCATTTGCACTCGAGCTAGGGTTCAACTTGTGGGTGAAGAGAATATTTTAGAGATTAAAATTATTACAACCAAGGTTTCCAGCTCTTCCATCCCATGCTCAGATGATGGAGAAAAGAAGGGTTACCGAGGCCGAAGAGTTAAATACTTGCATAGTTTAATATTGTTAAGATTGTAATTGTGAATGGGTAACAATGATGTTAATAATATCCTCTGTTTGTGGTTTATAGCAGTCCACTATTCTTAGTTTGTTACATAGTATTTGATTTGTTAGTCTATGAAAGTGATCTTCATAATATTTGTTAGTCTATGAAAGTGATCATAATATTTATTTATTATTGCTTTGTATAATTACATACAACCTCTATTTCATATTTTTTGCAACTTTTGTCAAAAATGGATGCTACACATTATTTGCAATTAATATTTTCTTTCCTTTTTAGGTTGTCATTTCTCTCTAGGTCTCTTCTCATCACATGCATTCATATTATTCTCTCTCTATCTTACACTCACAAACAAATTTTGCCTAGAGTCCGTAATTTGGTTGATGGTATGATTTATATCGCAGTATAATATCCTGATGGTAAAGAATATCCTCCTACTGGCAAAGTCCCAGGGCCATATCAATACACAGGCACCCGCCCGAAATTCAAAGAATCCAAGCATTCTCCAACTAATATAAGCACAAAATTCAATGGAGATCGCGCGAATGAACGAAGATTATCGTCAAAAGAATGTACTGATTATTATTATATTGCAAGCTAGACATTGAACATTTGAACTGCAAAATTCAAGTTGAAGAAAGACAAACATAACATTCAGATTTCTGAAGCGATAATCAATCTAGAAAATACTGGAGAAAGGCCTTAAATTGAGAATTGACAGTGTTAGATTTAGAGAATTGACAACAGTGGAAGATCTTGACACCAACTTGATGAGCATATTCAAGTACCTCAGGAGCGATCATGACGTTAATGGCAAAGATAACAGAGTACTCATTCTTGTATGAGACTTGCGAGCATGAAATCAACATTCTCCTTATATGGTGAAAGCATGTACATGTACTGTGGGCCCTTTTTTTCTACTGTCCTTGTGGACATCCACTACTACATCCAGATCCGACAAAGTCGACCCCACTACGGACTTCCCGTAACAACCACCTCATCCCCTACCCTTACTTCGCAGACCACCAGCCATCAATCGCGAACAACCCCACATCAACCACTAGCCATCGCGAACCCATCCTCTCGACCACTAGCCTCGCAATCACCAAAAACAAAATCCTTATTCATCTTCACAACAAGTTTTTAGGTTTCAGGGTGATTGAGGTTTTTGTTTTGGAGTGGGTTTGAGGGTAATGGAAATGGAGGGGGGAGGGGTTCGACAATTTTGTTGTTGAAGATATTGATGATGATATAAGCAAGTAATGTACACATGGGAAATGAGTTGGCAACAGGGTCACACATTAAGCATGAGCTAGCGGACAACAGATATTTTCAAAGAAAGAATCAATTCTGTTAGGAGTTAGTTACAACATTTATTTTGTAATAAATAGAGCTCTTAGAGCTAAGTTTTCATTTTCATTCACTTAGATTTCTTTTCCTGCAATCTTCTTTTTCTCTCTCTAAAATTCTCTGTAAACTTTCTCTCTCAATAATCAATGAATTAGTTCTAGTTTGCCCATGCACGAACTCTGCGGACAGTGCGATGAAGGCCATAAATCTAGTGTGCTTCTTTTGCTTCTGTTCTGTTTGATTTCTTCCGCTATACTTTGACATGGTATCAGAGCTCCGGGACGATCTGGAGACGTTCGATTCTTCGTTGATTTTGTTCATCTGAGGTATTCTTGCTTTCGATCAATTTCTTGAAGTTTTCTGCTCGAATTTTGCTCAATTGCTGCTTATTTTGCTCAATTGCTGCTTATTTTGCTCGATTCTAGCTCAATTGTTGTGGATTTTGACGCGATCATATATTTTGTTCAATTCTTGCCGAGATTTTGCTCGATTGCTCTCGTTTGCTGCGAATTTTTGATCATTCATTTGTGATTTGGCGAATTCGTTCATTTTCTGCCTTTGATCGTTTGATTTCAAGTTCATATCCTGTTTTCTTGAGAATTATTTTGGTGATTCGTTCACTGGTGAATTGGAGGTTATTCTTGTCTTGTTACGTTTCAATTCGAGTTCATACTAGTGCATATTGACCTTGATAATGGCAGTAGATCCTTCTCAGAATCCTACTTCTCCATTTTACTTACATCCGTCTGACAATCCTGGTCAGAAATTAGTCAATTTCAAGTTTGATGGAAATGAGTTTGGTGATTGGAAACGTTCGATGTTGATTAGTTTGTCAGCCAAAAACAAGCTTGGTTTTGTGGATGGAAGCTTGATTAAACCAGCAATTACTAATGATACTTATCTTGCTTGGGAGAGATGTAACAACATGATCATTTCATGGTTGTTAGGTGTCTTAGATCAAGATATTTCTAGGAGTGTTCTGTATTTTGGAATTGCTATGGAGATATGGCTGAATTTGGAGGAAAGGTTTGACCAGTCTTCAGGTGCTATGTTGTATTCTCTGCAACAGGCTCTTCATGAGATTAAGCAAGGTCAGGACAATATTTCGAGCTATTACACCAAAATCAAGATGATTTGGGATCAATTGGATGCTATAGATCATATTCCATATTGCAGTTGTACTAATTGCAATTGCACTATAACTCAGAGGTTACTTAAGTCACAGCAAGATAGAAGGCTTGTTGATTTTCTGATGAAATTGAATGAAGGATATGAGATTATGAGAGGTAGTATCTTGATGCTCAGTCCTCTGCCAAACCTGTCCTATGCCTACAGATTGCTCATGCAAGAAGGGAAACACAAGCAACTCTTTCAGTCTACTGCCACAACAACAACTGAATCCATGGCTTTTGTAGTTAATAACAGAAGGTACTATGACCAGGACAGAAACAGGCAAGACAGACAAGGATATCAAGGCTACAGGAGTAATGATCACAGAAGAGTCAATTATTTTTGTGATCACTGCAAGATTCCTGGCCATAGCATTCAAAGATGCTACAAACTGAAAGGTTAACCTCAGAACAATCACTTTGATAAAAACAAGAAGGTAGCAACACATGCAGATTTCTATGAACATGGTGGGACTGATGATCAGAATGATGAGATACACTTACTGGAGACCAGTACCAGAAGGTTTTACACTATCAGATGTCTCGAAGACTGAGGACCCTCAGGCATCTAGTTTTTCTGGTCCACCTCAATCCACCAAATCAGCTAATGTAGCAGGTAAATTCTGCTTTACATCTCTTGTGGGTGCTAGGTGGATATTGGATAGTGGTGCTACTAACCATATGTGCTATGATAAATCTTTATTTGATTCATTGCATCATTATAATGGGTCAGAAAATCTAATCACTATTCCTAATGGAAAACAAGTAGATGTCACACATTTAGGTACTATCACATTAAATGATCATATAGTCCTAAGTAATGTGCTACATGTCCCTGATTTTAGGTATAATTTGATTTCAATACCTAAACTATGCAAGGATTTGAACTGTCATGCTACATTCACTGACAATGAATGTTATCTCCAGGGCTCTTCAATGAGGCCAATTCTTCTTGGTAAACTTACACAAGGTCTTTATTGCCTAGAGAATTCTCTCCTTCATAAGTCACACTGCACTACTTCTTTGGCTGCTGTTACATCTTCTACTGTACATAGTAATAAGCTCAAGTTGTGGCATCTAAGAATGGGACATCTTCCTGTTAGTAAGCTGCATTTAGCAGTGTCTGATGTTTGTAATAAGGATGTCACTTTGGATAGCTTCTGTCAGATCTGTCCTGCTACTAGACAGACTAGGAGTTCTTTTCCTTTAAGTAGCATTAAGTCCAAGACTCCATTTGATTTGTTACATATTAATATTTGGGGACCTAACCCTGACCCTACATATAATGGATGTAAAATTTTCCTCACTATTGTTAATGATTTTAGTAGAATGACTTGGATATTTCTGATGCATTATAAGTCTGATGTTGTTCAAGTGTTTCAGAACTTTGTTCAATATATTGAAAATCAGTTTCTTTGTACTGTCAAAACTGTTAGAAGCGATAATGCATTAGATTTATGTGAAGGGGATATGAAGAGGTTCTTTACTGCTAAAGGTATTCACCATCAAAGGAGTTGTGTGGATACCCCACAGCAGAATGGGGTGGTTGAGAGAAAGCATAAACACTTGCTAGAGACGTCTAGGGCTTTATTCTTCCAAGCTAAGATGCCTATACAATTTTGGGGAGAGTGTGTTCTATGTGCTGTTCATCTAATAAATAGGATGCCTCTGCAAGTGCTTGGTAATTGTACTCCTTATGAGAAAGTTTTTGGTACACCTCCATGTTTGGATCATTTAAGGGTCTTTGGTTGTCTATGTTTTGTTTCCATACCAAAACAACATAGAACCAAGTTTGATGCTAGAGCAGAACAACATGTGTTTGTTGGGTACTCAGCTTCCCAAAAGGGCTATAAGGTGTTGAATTTGGAAACCTATACCATTCATGTCTCTAGGGATGTTGTATTTCATGAGCAACATTTCCCTTTTCACCTCTCAAACTCCAACCAACACAAATTCTTCCTTCCTACTGCTAATAATTTTACTCCTTTCCTTTATGACTCAGTTCCTGTTATCCTCAGATAGGATCTTTCCCATACTCCTTCTCCATCTCTTTCTTTACAAACTGATTCTGATGACACCACCACTTCAGATATGTCTCTTTCCACACATTCAGAGAGTTCTAATCATGATTCTACAGTCATTGACCTAACTGATGTCAGGAAGAGTACAAGACCTACCAAATTCCTAAAACACTTTGATAATTTCATCTGTAATCTTAGTGATTCCCAACCTCAGTTACATTGGTGTGGTCTAGTACATTTTCACCATATTTCACCTTCTACTCATCATCTAGCCATGGTTGCTGAACATTTACAAGAACCAGTATCTTATGATGAGGCTATTAAAGATCAGAGATAGGTTGAGGCAATGAACAAGGAGTTTACTGCTCTTGAGAAGAATCAAACTTAGATTTTGGTATCTTTACCAGCTGGTAAGAAGGCAATTGACTGTAAATGGGTCTACAAAATCAAACTGAATGCTGATGGGACAGTTGAGAGATTTAAGGCAAGGCTGGTGGCTAAAGGGTATAATCAGAAGTGGGGGATTGATTTTGAGGAGACTTTCTCCCCTGTTGTCAAAATGGCTACCATTAGATGTGTCCTAGCTTTAGCTGCATGTAAAGGTTGGGAGTTACATCAATTAGATGTTAATAATGCATTTCTGCATGGTGATCTGACTGAGGAAGTATACATGAGGGCTCCTGAAGGATATCATAACCCTGATAAGAAAGTTTGCAAACTTGTCAAATCATTGTAGGGACTTAAACAAGCCTTAAGACAATGGTTTGCCAAGTTAGTGGGGGAGTTGAAGGTTATGGGTTATGTTCAATCTAAAAATGACTATTCCTTGTTCGTTCAGAAAAGAAGCTGCAATCACTATAGTTGCAGTGTATGTGGATGACATAGTTGTGACTGGCAGTGATGAGAAACAGATCCACAGTTTAAAGGCACATTTGGACAGGATGTTCAGCATTAAAGACTTGGGAAAACTCAGCTACTTCCTAGGAATGGAGATTGGATATATAAGTGATGGAATCACTATGTCACAGAAGAAATTCACCAGAGAACTTCTTAAGGATGCTGCAGTTGAGGAAGGAAAGACAGTAGTAACACCCTTACCTGTAAACATTAAGCTAGAAGCAACTGAAGGAGAACTGTATGCTGATGCTAGTAGGTACAGGTGCTTAATTGGGAAATTGAATTTCCTTACACATACCAGACCAGATCTATCATTCACAGTCCAGCATCCGAGTCAATTTCTGCAAGAACCTAGAGTCCCTCACTATAAAGCATTGCAGCATACTTTGAAGTACATAAATGGAACTGTTGGATAGGGAATCTTGCTCATAGGTACAGACTAATTGACCTTACAAGCATTCTCAGATTCAAATTGGGGTGCTTGCTTAGACAACAGAAGGTCTATTTCAGTATATGTCATGCTCTTTGGAAAGTCTCTTATATCTTGGAAGTCTAAGAAACAAGGGACTGTTTCTAAAAGTTCCTCAGAAGCTTAATACAGGGCAATGTCTATAGCAGCAGGTGAAGTAGCTTGGCTAGTCAGGATTCTTGAAGAATTTGGAGTGCAGAATCTGAAACCTGTGACTTTGCACTGTGATAACCAAAGTGCAATTCACATAGCAAAAAATCCTGTGCACCATGAGAGAACCAAGCATATTGAGATTGATATTCACTTTACAAGGGACAAGGTACTAGAAGGATTACTGCAGATCACTTATCTCCCCACAACTTCACAAATTGCTGATGTTTTTACAAAAGTGTTGCCTTTAGAAAAGTTCAATGAGTTGTTGTCCAAACTTGGTATGATCAATACCATGCCAAGTTTGAGAGGGGGTGTTGAAGATATTAATGATGATATAAGCAAGCAATGTACACATGGGAAATGAGCTGGCAGCATGGTCACACATTAAGCATGGGCTAGTGGACAACATATATTTTCAAAGAAAGAATCAATTCTGTTAGGAGTTAGTTACAACATTTATTTTGTAATAAATAGAGCTCTTAGAGCTAAGTTTTCATTTTCATTCACTTAGATTTCTTTTCCTGCAATCTTCTTTTTCTCTCTCTAGAATTCTCGGTAAACTTTCTCTCTCAATAATCAATGAATTAGTTCTAGTTTGCCCAAGCACGAACTCTACGGACAGTGCGATGAAGGCCATAAATCTGGTGTGCTTCTTTTGCTTCTGTTCTGTTTGATTTCTTCCGCTATACTTTGACATTTGTGGTGGGCTTTGCCGAAAAGAGATGCTCGAAGTTGTCGTTTCAGTTGTACGTGGTGGTAGTCGGAAAAAGCAAGGGAATGGGGTGGGTTGGTCGGAAGGGGAGGGGGAAGAAGGCGGGTTGGTCCGAAGAGGTGGGGAAGAAGGTAGGTTGGTCAGAAAGGGTGGAGAAGAGGTGGTTGCAAGGGAGGTGCCGGGGTGGGGGCTGTTGGAAGTAGGGGTGGCAAAAGCTGACCCGACCCGACCCGATAACACGACACGAACTCGACCTGAAAATAGCGGGTTAGGGTTGAGATTTTCGACCCGAAAACTTAAATGGGTCGACACAAACCTGACCTGAAAACTTAAATGGGTCGACACAAACCCGACCTGAAAATTAAATGGGTTAGGTTAAGGTTGAAAATTCCAACCCGAAAATGACCCATATAACCCGAAAAAGTTATTGGGTCAAAATTAAGTTGGGTTAACCCGAACCTGACCTGAAAAACCCGAAAACAAATCAGGAATAAAAATTTTAAAAAACTCTAAAGTACCCAGCCCAAGCCCAAATTCATGTTCCTTATAAAAAGTAAAACCCTGAGGATCACTTTTATTAGATGTAGCCGCTGCTTCTTACTCCTCTTTTTCTCATCTTTCTCTTCAAGGGCTTCAAAGTTCAATCTCCTAAGGCAAATAAACTGTCAACATCAATTTTCTCTCTCTTCAACTCACAAGGAATCAATTCCTAAATCCTTTGCAAGTTGCAAGTGCTCCTCCTTCATGTCTTCCTCTCCTTCACGGACATCAAGCTTCAAGTTGCAAGTGCTCAAACTTCAAGTGCTCCTCCCTTTCATAGTTTCATTAGATAATGCTTGTTGTTTTTACTAAGTCTAATTTTATTATACGTTATTGTACATATTGTTTTGCTTTTAGATTTTTGTTGTTGTGATATTAAATTACAAGTTTAATACACTTAAAATTGTTATTAATTTCTATTGTTGTTGTTTTGTTGATATAATGTATACGATTTACATAATTTCTATGGTCTTATATATTCGTATAATCTATACAATTCACCTAATTGAAGCACTGATTAGATTATTATTTGAAGATAAAAATCAGGTCAGTTTTAGACTACTTTCAGTTTAAAGCAACCTGATTTAAACTAAAAAAAAGTCAAATAAGGTCAATTTCGGGTTGACCCAAACCCGAAAATATCAGGTTCAGGTTGGGATTTTCAACCCGAAAAGTTAAATGGATTAGGTTCGGGTTGGAGGTAGCTGACCCGAAATTAGTCGACCCGAACACGAACCCGACCCGACATGATCTGTTTGCCAGCCCTAGTTGGAAGAAGGTTGGAGGGGTTTTTTTTTTTTTTTAATTTTTTTAAATTAATTTTTTTTATTAATTAAAATCATTTTTAACCAAAAAAAAAATGTTAAAATTAAAAATAAAAAATTCTAACCATTCATAATGAGACACGTGTCATTACTTAACCTATTAAACCGTTAACCGGTTATTTATTCTATTTATGGAAGATTAGTGTCAAATGTCGTTTTATTATGGGATAATCCAAATGTCGTTTTATTCTTGGAAGACCGGGCAAAGATCATAATATTCCTGACAAATTTTTTGATTATTAAAACTCAAAGGGTTAATATATTGATGACATGTGTCACTGTTATGTCATCATGAAATTTATGACATAACGCCACATGAGCCGGCAGTGGAGCCCGGGATTCTCCCACCACTGACTTCGGTTGCCCCTCCCCCACCCTCAACAATCCCTCCTTTAAGCACCATAACCACAGAACCACCTCGTCATTTCTTTTCTTCGGCAGCCGTGAAGAACTGAAGACCCTACCACCCCACTACCCCATCGTACGGCCTGCTTCGCTTCCCCTTACTGCCCGTCCCCCCCCCCCCCCATTCCTGTCGTCCATCCTCGTCCCCCCCTAAACCACCATAAAACCCAAAAACCACCTTGTAACCCTACCCCCTCCCCACCCTTGAAACACCCAGCCACCCCTCAGCGACTGGGTGTTTTGAGGGTGAGGGAGGGGTGTTTCGAGGAATAAGGTTACAGAGGTGGTTTTTGTATTTTCTGCGAGGGGCAGCAGGGATGGGGGTTGTGTGGTGAGGGGAGGCGAAGCATGTGATGAGGTTATCACGGCTGCCGGCAGTGGAAGGGAGGGGTGACTGGGCCGGTGGGGGAAGGTGTTTTTTTTTAAAAAAAAATTAATTAAATTATAATATAATTGTATAATTAACTTTAGATAAGTATTGTTAATTATTAGAAAACTAACCTTAGTTAAATTTAACATCAAGTTAACGGTTTTAACTAAATTAGGTTATGAAAATGATTTTTGTAAGAGTACAAGGCTGCCAAAGATAATTTTATACGAAGAGGCTACCATTTGAACTACGCAATAGTACAAGGCTACCATTTTTTTGATTTATAAATTTCCTTTTTTTGATTTTAAAAAAAAGTCGAGTACCAATTTTCCTTCTAAATTTTTTAAATTTAAAAATTTCCTTCTTTGTATTTTCCTTTTTATTCAGTACCAATTTTCTTTAATTTTTTTTAAAAATCATCTTTTGTAGTATAGTTTTGATATTTTCATATTGAAGACACTTTTTTTTAAAAAAAAATCTTTTTACGTATTAATTTTGATTTCTAGAATAATGCACGAAATTACACTGGTTTTTTTGTAGTTGAAAAATCAAATATATAATATTAAACATGCAAAAAAAAAAAATTCAAGCCCGACAAAAATCAAATATAATTGAACATGCAAGAATTTTAAGCCAGAATTGTTTAAAATTAACTATTGAATCTGACAGTTTGCCTAGAAGTTTCGGGTGTACGGCTAATTAATTGCGATTGGTGATTTCGTGGTTGTGGGAGGAGTTGCATGAAGAGTTGCAG
This sequence comes from Chenopodium album, assembly GCF_948465745.1. NCBI lineage: Eukaryota > Viridiplantae > Streptophyta > Magnoliopsida > Caryophyllales > Amaranthaceae > Chenopodium > Chenopodium album. Next base: position 40,274,146 of record NC_137849.1, read on the forward strand.
TGGTTAATTTAATTTGGCTGTTCAATTGTAATTTGTTTTAGGGATGACTTTTCAATGGCTATATAAAAAATGTAGGCACTGTAACTACTTTTAATTTCAACCGTTTAAATATTAATGATAAATCTTTTCCATTCATATTGGCTTCTAAATTATAATTTTTAAAACTGCTTTATTTTGAAAAAAAAACTTCTTGATTGTCGCTGCCATTGATGAATTTCGTATTCAACTTTCAACCTAAATCTTCATTAAATAACTATGGAAGAACAATAAACATGGATAAGGATTAATGTATAACCAAACAATCAATGAAAAACTGCCAACTAATAACCTTGAAAAAAGGAATAGAATTTTATACATCGGATAGTTTAATACTTCCTCTGTTTTTGTATACTTGTAACACACCTTTTATCACGCTTTTCGATAAGGTGATTAAACTAGGTAAACGAATGAATTATGCTATGAAATTTAAACCGTAGCAACTTATCCCTTTCTTCTTATAGGTGGTAAAATTTTGTAAATTAATTTATCCGTTTACCTAGTCTAATATCTTTCTTAAAATGTGTGCCGAAGGGGTGTGTTGCAACTAAATAAAAACGGAGGAAGTATATACGAAGTACAGTATATGAAAATTGGATAGGATTAACTATATTCTATTATTCTTGCACTTGATGGATTTCATATTAAGTGGATCATTTGGTTCGTCATACAGTACTTTGCAGCAAATTACAGCAAACATTAATGGAAGCTTTCGTACTCCAGTTTTTTTATTAGAGGAATAAAGAATAAAAAAAAAAGTTACGGAGTAATTTTTTTTAACTTAAATCAATGGCCTTTATTTACATAATGATAATCAAGGGTGTAGATTTCTTTTTATATAGTGGCTACAATTTTATTGTAGTCATTGCAAAACTGTCCTTGTTTTAGAGATCGTAAATGTATAGATTTTTATTTTTCAATCAAAATAGTATGATGTAGATTTTTTATTTGAAAGACTAATTTATATTGTGTTATTTTGTATAATGGAATCCTTAATTAATTAGTTTGCAAATTTTGGATGAATTTTGAATGTAGTCACCATTTTTTTTCTAGTTTAGTAACAATTAAATTATGAATTGGGCGTGTACTTGGGTAATGCAATAGTGAGAATGTAGTTGAATATTTTTTAAATTAATTTGATGACATGGATGTAATAATTCGCTGACGTGGCATTGAAGTTGCTTTTAGTGATGTGCTAATGTTGCTTCATGAGAGGGGAGTATTGAGGGTTTGTCCTTCCCTCATTGAAACTACTTTTAAATAATAACTAGTTATTGGTCTTGGCAATGCACCTGAGTCATCATTTAATGTAATATGAGATTAAATATTAAATCACAATAATTTCAATTTCATCACAACTAATTATGTTACATTAAAAATAGTTTTCAAAGAGTCACATTAGCCTCTAACTAGTGATTTGGATGATCCCACAAATTACACTACTACAAAAATGGCCAAAGAGACCCAATATAAAAGACATGTTAACTACATAAGTGGTCTCTTTGTTTCAAGAGACCATTTATCACTAATAACCGGTCCCAAAAAAATTCAAAAGACCATTTTTTTAAGATAACGGGTCTCTCGTGGTTTTTTAGAGTTTTATTTTTTTAATTAAAATAGCTTGAGACCAGATTTTTTAGAAAACAAGTCTTTTGGTGGTTTTTATTTTATTTTTCAAATTAAAAATTGGCAGAGACCTGTGCAAAGAAACAACCGGTCTCTGCTTTCCCTCATTATAAACCGCCAAAAATCCCTAAATTTTCTATTTTTCAGATCGATTTTTTGGCTTTGCCTCCTTATTGCTTGCGTTGCTCTACTACTATACTCGAAGTCAGTCCTCTCATACATCACTCAAACGACATGCCACCTCCATCTCGAATTGCCGGCGTACCTCCACCTCCACCTGTAGGCTGCCGCCGTGATATCCACCGCAATAACCTGGTCGTCTACCAACCGTAGTAACCCGGGCTTCCCTCATTCGCTTACTTACACCACCGCATTGCATCCTACTCCATCGTGACTGCACTCATCACACTCCACATTCTAACGCACCGTAGCAATAGCAATTCCACCACTCAAGTGCCGACTTTGCATTCAGTAATTGGAGGTTGAGAATTCTGCAATTGTTCGATTAAAACCCTAACTTTGGAGAAGGTATTTTTTTTTTATTAGTTTTCCCTCTACTAGTTTTGTAACTATGTATGTAGCACATATAATTCATAAAATTGATTGATTTTTGTTCATATTCTACCGTATCATTGAGGTTGCCTTGTTTGTTTTGCTAAATAAAAATTCTACTGTTGTAAAAAATGCATAAGAATTTGCATAATGCAGGTTTGATTAAAGTTTGAAATTTGTTTGGTTTATTTAATTTCAAATTCTTTTCATCATTTCTATTTTATTTGTTTGCATAAAATTTGTATCTCAATTGTCTTCTTATACTATTAGTTAGTTGATTTGGCTTAGAGTAGAGCTTTGTGTAAGTTATGAGCTGCTAGTAGTACATATAGTACCTGTTAGGAATTTGATTTTCCCGCAAAAGTTCCATTTTGTACCTCTGTAAAAGGAGTATATAATAAAGTATACAAGCTAACCCCACATGTAAGGATAAAATATTTGCATGGCTAAAAATCTGTGCTATAAATAATGGCAGAACATGAACATGGAAGCTCCCAAAATTGATGTTCATGCTGCTCACATTCAAAAATAAAGTAGTAAATGACTAGTGATCCTGTAGGGAATATTTCAAGCATTAACCCCAAGCTTGAACCCCACTGTGATCATACACTTAAGCATGGTGGCGTCCAAAGGGAAGGAAGCTAGAGCAAAAGAGTCGCCAACAAGTTTTAGGAACTTATAAACCGTTCACGAGGTGAAGATTACACCCCTTAATGATCCAGGAGATCGTCAACTCCAAAAGGTCTTGAACCAAATAGGGTTCGGGGATGAAGGTACAAATCTAACCTAAAAGAGATTGAACCTGCCCTAACAATAGGCCTATACTTTATTCTTCTCGTATTCATGTGCGCTTTCTGACTAACATGCAATCAATAGGTAACCCTTAACCTATTTATCTATGTTGGTTTAATGCACAAGCAAAACTATTATTGGCGATCACTTGAATTATAATCATATTAGCCCTAAACAAGATTATTAATTATCTTATTAAGCGTGATTACAAGTACAAATTCCCTTTAAACATGCATAAAAAGCGTGATCAAGCAATAAATAAGCATCAAGCAACATGATAATCATAAATCATAATAATCATAATCATAATCATAATAACGCTAAAGCATAATAATAGCAAGATCCTAGGCATGATACTAACTAGATTAATAACAAACCCTAGCATGTCACTAAGCAATAAAAATCAAAGCTTTAGCCCTAGCATGATACTAACATGATATTAGGAAAGAGTAAAAGGCATCCTAAACATGATACTAGAAAGCAATAATAACATCCTAACATGATACTAGGAATTAAACAAATAACAAACATGCTTTCTACAAGAATAGAGCAATAAGACTACATACTTTGATGTCTCGTGCCTCTTTCTAATAACAAAATACACGCGTTAGTAACTTCAAGGAAAATAATAAATCAAACAATTAAATTAAATAATTGAAAGAGATATTTGGGACTAAACCCTCAGAAACCTTTCACGTCTAGGGCGAAGGCAACTTCGAACTCGGCTAGGTGTGTCTAGATCTCGTGTATGCGGAATTTTGTTTGTGAAAAGCTAAAGAGATGAGAGCATAGAGAGAATAGATGATTGTAGATGATTGTAGATGATTGATGAATTGATTGTGGATTAAAAAACGGAGGTTCAGGACCCTATTTATAAGAAACCAGTCCGGAAATAGGTAGAATTTGATAAGGAATAAAGTCCGTATGAAAACTGAAATCGTATTTTTCATAAAATAATATTTTATTCCAAATAAAACTTATCAAATTATAATTATTAATTCTAATTTTATTAGGACTTAAAAGAATCTTCTAGAGAATTCTAGAAGAAAATCATTAATTCTAATAACTTTAGGAATAATAATTAACATTGGGCCCTCCCTAGATCATCAGGCCGCATATAAAGATCAAACCGGGCCCAGTTTAGTATTTTGGCCATAACTTCCTCATTATTCCTCGGAATTGGGCTTATAATATATCGTTGGAAATCTCTTTGCAAGCCCCATCCAACTACACTATTATTGGACCCTTGTTGTGGACCAAACTAAACTGGATTGGCTGTTTTCATAAAATAGAGTTGTTTTTCGAAAACAGAAAGAAAGAATTTTTAATAAAAACCAACCGCAACACTTGACCTTTCACACTTTCACCTTATTCGATTATCATTCGACGCAAAAGGTATTCATCACTGGGTTTGGTTTTGGGGAGACACATTTGGGTGTCTACAGGTCCCATGTTTTATTCTTTACTTTGTATTGTATATTGTTTTTGCTTAAAAAAAAGAATAGAAAAATGGATCCCAAAATTGTTATTTATTAAGGAGTATCATATTTGTTTTTTTAAGGGAGTACAATTTCAAGTAAATGTTTGTTTGAAGCGCGTATTCGATCTGTTATTGAGTATTTGAGGTGCTATTCTTTTGCATAGGTAAGTTAATTCATCTCAATCTTGTTTTTCGACTTTTAAACAATAGACTCATGCAATTATTGTTTTATATATGTATTGTTTTATCTATTGTTTTATATATTGTTTTGTAGATGTTGTAAATCTTGTGGTTCTATTCCAAATTGCCTTTATATGAGCTATATATATATATATATATATATATATATATATATATATATATATATATATATATATATATATATATATATATATATATATAAGAGTTGAGGTCTCGTTCTTGGTGGTTAGAAATGGATCAAAATTGGATATCAACATCAAAGCCGGGTGACCCTGAATATGAAGCAGGGGTTAAAGAATTTATTAAATTTGCAGTAGAAAACAGTGGAGGTCGCTCCAAGCTACGTTGGCCTTATTTTATGTGCCATAATTTTTTGCATAAGAGACCCAATGAAATTCTCAATCATTTGAGTAAATGGGCATTTGATAAAACATATACCCGTTGGATCTGGCATGGAGAGTTTAGGGACAGACAAGATAGTGGTAGTGGTGAGAAAAGGGATGATGTGTGCGAAGTTCATAAAAATAATGAGGGTCATCGGTTGGAGGACATGTTGCATGTAGTTGAGGATCAATTTGATGACAACCCTTCCATGTTGGAGAGCTTATTAAACGACTTTGAAAAACCATTGTATGAAGGTTGCACCAAGTACACAAGGTTATCAACCATACTTAAATTATAAAACCTGAAGGCTAGTCATGGTTGGACAGACACAAGTTTTAATGTGTTATTCGAATTGGTGAAAGACATGCTTCCCAAAGACAATGTCCTTCCTATTGGTACATATGAGGTGAAAAAGACACTAAGCTCTATGGGTTTACCTTATAAGAAAATGCATGCTTGCCCTAATGATTGTGTATTGTATCGTAATCAATATGAATTGTTAGAGAGTTGTCCAATTTGTAAAGCCTCACGGTATAAGAAAGGGGATCAGGGAGTACCTGCCAAAACATTATGGTATTTTTCGATAGTACCAAGGTTTAAGAGGTTGTTTTCAAAAGCAGAAGATGCAAAGAAGTTAACATGGCATTTCGATGGTCGAGTAGATGATGGAATGCTTAGACACCCGGATGACTCTCCGTAGTGGAGGTTTATTGATGCAAAATACCTCGAGTTTGCGCATGAAAAGCGTAATTTATGCCTTGCATTGTCTATAGATGGTTTCAATCCATTTGGTTCCATGAGTAGTACGTATAGTACTTGGCTCGTTATGTTGGTGACCAAAAATTTACCCCCATCGTTGTGCATGAAGGGAAGGTATATGTTCCTTCGTTGCTAATTTCAGGGCCAAAACAGCCGGGAAATGACATTGATGTGTACTTGGCACCTCTTATTGACGATTTGATTATGCTTTGGAAAGAAGGTGTGGAAGTGTTTGATGCACATCGCAATGAGAAATTTAATTTGAAAGCAATGCTATTTTGCACCATTTAAGATTTTCCGGCTTATGGAAATCTTTCGAGATATACTGTGAAAGGGGAAACAGCTTGTCCTATTGGTATGGAGGATTGCAAGGGACAATGGTTGAAGGAATCTGGAAAGCATGTTTATCCAGTTCATCGTCAATTTTTGCCGTCTGATCATCCATACCGAAGGAGAAAGAATGCGTTTGATGGGACACAAGAATTCAAAGGGCGACCAAAAGTCATGTTAGGTGAAGAGGTCTTCGAAAAGGTGAAGGACATTGAAATTACTTTTGGAAAGAAACATATATCCACTCTTTCTAAGAAGGGTTTTAAAAAGTGTTTATGTTTTTGGCAACTGTCCTAGTGGAAATTTATTTTTGTGAGACATTCACTTGATGTTATGCATATTGAGAAGAATGTGTGTGATAGTTTAATTGGTACATTACTAAATATCCCCGGTAAGACCAAGGATGGTAAAAAAGCTAGAGATGATTTGAAGCATATGGGGATTAGAGATGAATTGCATGCTGTTACGAATGAGAAAGCTCGAGCATACTTGCCTTCTGCTGCTTACACATTGTCCAGAAAAGAAAAAATCAAGTTTTGTGAAAGCTTGGCTGGAGTGAAAGTGCCGGAAGGTTATTCTTCGAATATTCGTAGCCTTGTGAACATGGAAACTTTGAAACTTGTAGGCCTTAAGTCTCATGATTGCCATGTTTTAATGCAGCACTTGTTACCTGTAGCAATTCGTTCTATTCTGCCTAAAAATGTTCGTTATGATATTATTAGACTTTGCGGATTCTTTCATGCGATTTATAGCAAAGTCATTGATCCAAGAGAGTTGACTGCATTAGAGGATGAAATTGTTGCAATTTTGTGTCAATTAGAGATGTCTTTTTCTCCATCATTTTTTGATATCATGATCCATTTACCGATTCACTTGGTTAGAGAGATAAGATATTGTGGTCCAGTTCACATGAGAAATCAATGGTGTTTTGAAAGGCAAATGAAAACCTGTAAGGGATGTGTGAAGAACGCTTTTCATCCTGAAGGTTGTATTGCCAAACGACTATTTTACGAAGAAGTTCTTGCTTATTCTAATGACTATGTGTTAAATGGAATACAGATAGGGCTTCCTGTATCTCGTCATAGTGAAAGAATGGATGGTGAGGGGACCTTAGGTCGAAAAGAATGTAACCTATCTTATGTTGATTGGCATAAGGCTCATTTATATATTCTTCATAATGAGGATGAAGTTATGCCGTATGTTGAGAAACACATGAGCTACTTTAGGAAGAGCAACATAAAAGCAAATGAGAAGTCATTAGCTGCTGAACATAGTAAGTCATTTATTAGTTGGCTGAAGGATTATATAATGAAGGAGCTCATAGATTCTTCGACTCCATTTTCTAATCGACTAAAGAGTTTGGCATTTGGATCCGATTTTAGTGCAACTTATTATTCTGCTTATGTTATTAACGGTTGCACATTTTACACAAGGTTTCAAGATGAACTTAGTACTATGCAGAATAGTGGGGTTACTTTAGAGGCTGAAGCTATGCATTTTTCTAGTGTTAAAGACAAGAATCCTGTGTGTGGTATGATGAACTATTATGGGGTCATCGAAGAGATTTGTGAGCTGCATTACTCTACTTTTTCGATACCTGTTTTTAAATGTCAATGGGTCAAAAATAACAATGGGGTTGAACATGATAGGTTTGGGCTTACATTGGTTAATTTGAAAAAAGTTGGTCACAAAGAAGATCCTTTCATACTAGCAAGTCAGGCAAGACAAGTCTTTTATATGACCGACCCATCGAACAAGAGAATGTCAGCAGTTATAGCACCAAAGCCCCGACATGTTTTTGATGATTATGGCGAAGATAGTGTGTTGGATGATGGTTATATTAGGAGAAAGGAGCAAGGACACATTGAGGTTGATGTTACAGATGATATTTCAATATAAGTTAGAGATGACCATTATGAAGGCGTGTGGGTTGACAAAGAAAAAAAGGGGAAAAAGCGAAAGCGTGGACAACTATAGTCCTTATGTATTTGAGGTGTGTTTCACTTACTAGGTGGTAACATTAATTTTCAAGTCTTACTTTGTTTATGCAACTTGATTTATAAATGTGTGCTTGTCAAAATCATTTGTCATTACCATCTATATATTTAATTTACGTTATGGTTTTTATAGCATTTTATTTAGTTTAACTAACCAAATTGATTTTTTCTTTTTATCTTTTCAATAGGTTGATGGCTCGGAAAAGAAAGCGAGTGCGTGAAACCGACAATTCTAACAACACCGAATGCGAGGAAGAAAGAGGTCGCATGGTGCTTAGAATGGTTGGGAAAGCTATCCATGATGGCTCCAAAATCCCTTTACAATGGCATCCAACCAAAAGAATCCCTATTGGGAGTCATAAGGGTCATTTTTCCACATATATTGGTGTATTTGTGCGTGAAAGAGTAAGTATCACATACAACAAGTGGTTAGATGTTCCACGAGCAGTCCTAGATCATTTGTATGACAATATCTCGGTAAGTAAAATGAGTTCATATGTTAAATGAAAAACAAAAGTTTAGGGTTACTTATACATATATATATACATATACATATATGTATACATATATATACATATACATATATATATACATATATGTATATATATATGTATATATGTATACATATACATACATATACATACATATATATATACATATATATACATATACATATACATATATATATATATATATATATATATATATATATATATATATATACATATATATATATATATATATATATATATATATATATATATATATATATATATATATATATATATATATATATATCCAACATATGACATAATATCGATGTAGAGGGGGTTTCATGTCCTTGAGGGTCGCAAACGATGGATACTAAATCGAGCTTGTGTTCGATGGGGAGCTTTCAAGATTAGACTAAGACTTAGGTGGTTGTACCTCAAAGATGGATCAATTAACAATACTACACCACCTTTGAAATATCCTTTTATAACTTCGGATGATTGGGGGGCATTCATCACAGCTTGTAGTTCTAATGACTTCAAGGTGCTAGTTCATCATTATGGCATTACTTTTTTTTTTGTATGCCTTTATAAATTTAATGTTTGTGTAAAATAACTTTGAGTGAACTTAATTGCATAAATTAAGTGAAAGTAATCGCGAAAGGTCAAAAAAGAAGACCTCAAAATATCGAGGTGGGAGACTTGGCTATCAATATTTTGAAGAAGAAATTGTAAGTATATGTTGCTTCAGTTCATTTACTCAGTGAAGGCTTTGTTTAGACGCGTAGATGGAGTAATTAATAAATCCTAGGATCTCGACTTACTGTGTATTAATTATCTGCATTGTCAATCCATCTGTGAATCATTTGAATAATACTCTCCAACTGAGTATATTTACAAAAAATGTTGCAGATTAGGAAAACAAGATTTAAAAGCAAGATTAGGCTGCTAGATGTGTAATTATAAGTGCAACTTTAGTTTCTCTTCTTGTTTGGGTAAATATTTTATACAAAATGTAGCACATGATGACCCCTGGAAACATGTTATTTTCACCTTAAAATAACTGCCAGTTTCCAATTTCTCTCTCTTTTCCTGTTTTGCTTAGCTGTAAATATGCTTCTGGATCTGTGTTAATATGATAATGCACTGGCTAAATTTGTTCATTTGCACACTTCTCGCATTATATTAATAGATTACTATAGTTTGTTAATTGTCAATTGTCTTATATATTTATGGAAATTGTTAGGTTTAGTCTATGTTTGTGTAGAGTCATGTGAACTTCCCACTAAACTGTTATGAGACTGTCAAAAGCACAAGTAGAACTTTTTCCAACAGTCTATTCTTTCAAGAGCACAACTTTTGAAAACCATTGCATATGATCTCAACATTATGAGATTTGGGGAAATGTCTTCTCAAATCTCTAGAGCAGGCAGAGCCACCAAAAGGATATATATAGGAATAACATATACAATAATTGATGATGTGGCCTTGATTACAATAATGAAATGTATGATTATGACTTGTTATCATCTATTCTGTTCTGCAACACAGACCAAGGAAGAAAAGCAGTCCTACGGGCTCTCTCAGCTCAATCTAGACTTGACATGGCTCAAACACTAGGATATTAGGATCATTTTTATGTCTATGAACAAATGTCAAATTTGGAAATATTGGATGTTTTCTTGCATTCCTTAGAAACCCTTCAACCTTTAGTTTTTGTAGCATTGCCCTTGACTTCAATTCTTTGTTATAGGCACAATCACTTGTAACCTTGAATTCATCAGTCCTACTTTTCTTGTGTCTTGTAACTAATTAAAGCTTACTGCAGCTTGCCCTCCCTTTGCCATGCTACCACACCACTTAGTGTATCTTTAACTAGTTTTGTCTGCTTCTTCCAAGGGTATTTCACCTATGTCTTGCTGCTGTCCTGCTGTCACTAAGCCTTCAGCTGGTCGTTTCCTCCTTGTGTACACAGCCATAGGGTGCTCACTTGGTGGGTTCATCACACTTTCACTTGTGCTAATATGCCTAATTAAAGTTCAGGGATTTATATGGCTCTTTTCTTTGTCATGTGTTCATGAATTTTCAGTTTTTTTTTCATAAATTTCCATAGATCTTTTCTGAATATCTGAACATCTTTTATGCTCTTGAACTGATGTTAAAGTATTTTTGTTTTATGAATTTTTATTTTCACAATGTAGGAGAAAGATCTCGAAAAGCAAGGAATACATGTCTTAAACATGCCTCGACATTTGACTTGGATTAAAGCTCATTCTCACGTCAAGAATGGAGTTCTGACCGTTGACAATCCTGCTGATAAAGAAATCCATGATGCAATAGTAAGTTAGCAACAATGTGATGCAATTTCTTGGTGTTTTGGTAAACACCATAATGTAATATAAGTTCCTTTTCGGCTAAAAATAGATATTAACCCTTTATGATCTTGGCCGCATTTCACAGATTAGATCAGAGGCCCAAGTATAAAAAGGTGAAATAGTTGCTACAGGTAATGACATTTTGTCAAGAGCTTTAAACAAACCAGAGCATGGAGGTTCTGTTAGGGCTGTTGGATCAGGCATAACTAACAAGGAGTACTTTGGATACAACAAACCAATTGCACCTAGCGAATTACATGCTAGAATGAATGCGATGAACTCAAGGATGGCAACAATGAGCAAGCAACAAAACTTTATAATTTCCTTCATGATGTAGTCATGCTTATCCCAAGAGCAATTAGGAGCATTCATGGCTGGTGGTGCTCAGCAAGGTGTTTTTGGTGGCGACCTTGCAAATTCAGGTGGGCTGCTTGGTGGGGAGGCAGTAGGTTTAGGTGGTTTCCTTGGTGCTTTTGGGAACCATTTTTGTTCTGGTGACATCAGTGGTTCTAATAGCCAAGGGGCAGCTAGAAATGGGTTAGATGCTGCTCATTTAGACATCTCATTTGGTAATGGTGTCCCACTTACACAACTCTTGATGGGAGGTATGGAAAGGCATGACGTTAAAGGGCATCACTTTGGACATGATTCACCTGGGGCTAAATCTCATGAACAAGCCTATACTAAGCAAAGAATTGTGACAAACTCAAAAGCTCAATACACAAAAAGCCCAATCGTGGTACATCCTCAACTTCAGAACCTCGAGACAGAGGCAGAGGCACACCATGTTTTTTGGCCTAAGGTGAACCATATGAATCCAGTTGAGCATACTCCAATCCCCCCACATCAAAGTCAAGTTGTGAATACCAACAGCAACTATACATTTCCCGAGGTATTACCTGCTTGAATTATGGGCTTTGTGTTTTCAAGTCTCATATAATGCTAAGGTCATTTAAGCGAGATTTCATGTTTGATATCTGGTTGAGCCTGTTGTTTTCAGGGATGGAGTGACTGCCGCTTGACAATTGAGGAAATCAGCAAAGAGCTACAAATTGTTGCTAACGGAAAAGTCTACATAGAAAACATCACGAAAGTTCTTGGTAATCATACCATATCGTTGCCCCATGGTCATCGTCGAGTAACCATTACAGAAGATTTAATGCCTTCTGTTCCCTTGCCATGTCCCAACAATGAATTGATCTTTGTTTGTCAAGCTAAGAAGGCTTTCACAGCTTGGCCAAATCATTTGATACTCCCCCCACAGGTAAAGACTTAAATCTACATTCTTTTGCTTGAACGTCGTAGAATCTGCAAATATAAAGTATGCTTGTCTTCTATGCTGTTGTTGCTACTGCTTCTGCCTTGTGTACACCTTGCGTGGCTGCGCACTATAAGTGCTAAGATGTGCATTATAGTAACAAAAGAGGTCGGGCAGCTGAGACTACCAAGGCCATCAGAAGCATAACCATGGTTATGAACACCACACACTTTGTCATAACCTGAATCTGACTCCCACTATAAGTTATATTGTTAATTTGGATGGATGAAATTTGCAAGAATGAATGAAGTATATATATAGTGGTTATATATGAAGGGAAGACAAATTTCATTGATTAATATTAAAAACATAAATTATAAATTATTTAGACAGTAAGTTGTACCAGCAGGCTATATGCTGTTAGATCATCTATACATGATGGATAATGTATTATTAATTTAATTTAATAATCATCACATTGATTAAAATAATTCATTTATATTGAGGACGTTGTAAAAGGGTTTACTATAAGAAGCTAAAGTAGAACCATCGAACAATTTATTTAGAAGAGTTATTATTAAACGGTCTTGAATTTTGGATAAGACACGTACGGACTATATATATTTTTCAATTGGTGGTGTTGATGTTTTATTAAATGTAATATTTGCTCTTTGTAATTTTACCTTCTTACATGTAGCTTTGCATAAATAATGTCATCTTAATAAACTTTTATGTACCATTAATACTAGGAGTATGGAGTAATATATATACATTTCCTATTCAAGTCTGATTGCATTTCCTATTCAAGTCTGATTGCATTTCCTATTCAAATGGTGCATTCTTATAGTTTTAATTTTGCTTTTCATATTCTGCTAGTATGTTATCGTTCTTCAGTTGTGTTGTAGTTGTCCTGGGCAGATAACAATGCATAGATTGTGCTAGCAGGGGCAATAGCCCTGCAAGCAAGGGAAGCAGCCATAACTTTGGTTTTTGTCTTTCCTTTTAGATCATGTGCAAGTTTTCTTCTGCTAAAGCTTACATGCGTGTTATTTTTGTGTGAAACCATATTATTAAGGCGGACTAGCAACTAGATAAGGAGTTGAATATGACCACACCATCCCCACGATCAACATCCTCCCAAGCATCAACCACTCGTAGCTATGTTGTTACCGACAAGGATCGTGAGAAGGTAGCGTCTACTTAGATGCGTGTTATGAGAAAAAAGCTATGGGAATGCAAAAGACGGGTGATACCATCTCTATAACTATCCCGGAAAGCATGTTTCTTAATGAAAATGGGTTAGATGTTTCACTTGACTTTGAAGACTTGGTTGATTGGTGTTTCCAAAGGGAGGTCGGAGAATCGCAAATGATTGTTTTCATGAAGTAAGTTTCCATATAATTTAGTTTCTAATTCTAATGTTGATTTTTTTGGCCCTTTAACTAATATTGATATGACTTCTCATGGGACTAGGCACCTAAACGAACATTGTCAAAAAGAAGGTATCTCAGGAATGTATGGGTTTTGTGACTGTAACGTTCTTTCACCATTGACACCGACAACAGACGAGCAAGTTCGATCTAACTACTTAGCTCATGTTTTTGGAACCAATGAGGGGAAGAATGTTAATCAGTTATTCTTTGCTCCTTTTAATGATAAGTAAGTGTAGTTCCTTTTTTTTATAGAGTTATGTTAAATCCACAAATTTTAATTGATCCTATTATTTATTTTACAATATGTCTAGTCTGCATTGGACGTTAGTGGTGATTAGTCCATGGAATGGGTTGGTGTATTGGTTAGATCCACTTGGAGCAGAAAACGAAATCAACTCATTTGCACAAAAAATCATCAATGAGTATGTATTACTAAAATATTCATTTGATTAACTTCTTGTGTTTTTCTTATTGTCTAATAAAAATGATTTTGTAGGGGATTAATTAAATTCAGCATTAAGCATCGAAAAGATATCAAGAAAATAAAAAAGAATCTAAAAATTGGGTGGAAGCAACCACATGTAAGTTATTATTATTGTTAGCATATTTGATACTTAGTAGTGCAATCATAAAATCCAAAATTGTGTTGATGTTTATTTTTTTGTGACAGTGTCCTGTACAGTCTGCATACACAAAGCACTGTGGATACTTTGTATGTCACTATATGCTGGACATTATACAGAATAGAGTTTTATGGATTTCTGAGCAGGTATATTCAAAATACATGTCATTTAACTTGGTATTATTTAAGCCTATATGTAAACCCCTATGTCTACCCCCTCTTCTTGTGTTTCCTTTGGTAAGTGATGGAGTCTTGGGGATGCACTATTGGATTAGTTACACCAACTATTGAACTGGATGAAAGACTTGATTATTTGAGTTATATCGAGACTTAATTATTTTTAAGTTGATTTAATGTTTATGAACTTGCTAGTCCAAGACTCACGTACCCTTTGTTTGTTAAATTGATGCTGGCTGTTTTGATTGTTTTGATTGTTGTTGTTGTTGTTGATAAATAAAGACATTATTGGCCAATGTTTTGAATTCACATACGTGCCTAGGAGGAACGTTTTTGTAATACCCAGTATTTTTATACGTATTTTATTTAAAATAAGTATTTTGTGAAGTATTTAAATAAATTGAAATGTTTTATTTATAGTATTTTAATTATTTATTTTAATAAGTTTAGAAATATTTTATAAAAGGAAATTTTGTTTAATTAATTATTTTATTTAATTTGGGGTTTAATTTACGAAACTTTTATTTTAGTAAAGTTTTATTAGGAAAGATTAAAAGGGAAAGTTTAGGAAAGGGTTTCTAGAGAAAGGGGTATTAATATTCAACACTTGGGGCAAATCAAACTTTGCCCAGAGTGGAGAAAACCCAAGGTAAACTTTCTCTCTCTTCTCCTTTATTTTTCTTTTCTTTTTTTTTCTTTTTCCCCTTCCCCTTTTCAACCTTCACCATCGTCGGCCACCACCATCACCGATGGGCCGCCGGCCACCAGCAGCACCAGCCGGCAGCAGCGGCAACCACTGGCGCTGGCAGCAGCCGGCAGTGGCACCGGCCTGCTATCCGGCTGCCCTTCTTCTTCGAAAAAAAAAATTTAATTTTTGTTTTAATTCTTGTTAAACCTTAGATTTAATTTTTAACTATGGGTTTTGTGATTAATATTATGATGATTGTTTATAAGTAGTATGTAATTTAATTTTCAGATTTTAATTCTAATTAAAAAGCCCCAATTTTGAAACCCTAGATTCATAAATTATTAATTATTGAAGGATTATGATTTAGGATGGTTTAGACCTTTTATTTAAGTGTTTTAAAGCCTAATTACAACAAGTTTTCATCAAAATAAAATGCTGGAATTTTTGGTAGTGCATTAAAAATCAAGTTTCTTTAAGGAATTTTAATTACCCTTTGATCGGGACTAAAGTATGATGTTTTAAATATAA
The DNA here is from genome assembly GCF_948465745.1 of Chenopodium album. NCBI lineage: Eukaryota > Viridiplantae > Streptophyta > Magnoliopsida > Caryophyllales > Amaranthaceae > Chenopodium > Chenopodium album. The sequence continues at coordinate 40,289,875 of NC_137849.1, forward strand.
TTTCAGCTTATTTTAATTGAATTATGAAGGGTTTAATAATAGTATATATTGCTGGAAATTTGTGTAGAGAGGATTTTAATACTCTTTTATTATTTTAAATTGTAGGAGACTTCGAAGTGATGAGTGATTTCTTTTAGTCGTGGCGATATTAAGATCGTATTCAAGGTACGTTCTCGTACTTAGCATAATTTTTATGATGTAGTAGCATGCTAAATGTGATTTATTGATTACAAGTAGTATCATGCTAGATTTGTAATGGAAGTTGTGATTTAGTTGTTATTGGTGATTGAATTATGAAGCATGATTTATTTGTGATGGATTAATGGTTGGAAATAATAGTTTGGAATGTTGAATATGAAATAACTTTTATTTATGGCATGATAGAGAGCATGTTTTATTAAACTAAATGTTTAATTTGGTTTGGAATATTAAAAGAGAATTTTATTATGGTTCATATAATTTTTATTGATGCTTTAAGCATGAGACAGGAGCTATGTAAGTGTCTATGTACACGAGGAATAAATTGTATGTTGGTGCCTTAGTGCACTTAAGGTGTTTTTAACACCGAGGGATAGGATTTTTGGCGCATTAAGCGTTTAAGGTGTCTTTGGCACCGAGGTAGATTTAAAAAGGGTTCAACATTAAATATTATGTGGTCACTAATTATTCAAGAATTAAATTAAAGTGTTTAATTGTTTGAATAATCATGATGTTTGATGATATTATGATTCGAGAGTCATCACCAAGTCTAATAACATGTAAAGCAACGTAAAGTGAAAGAGATTACGCACCAAAACTCTTGGAACGTATATACCTTGAGTATGAACATATGGGGGGAGTTATGCGACTTTATATTTGACCATAACTTCTACTGGGAGTACAAGACGCTATATATTCCTTTTTATTATTATGCGCAGGAATTTCGCCACTTACAAGTGGTTCTTTTATACTGGCACGGTTAGCTCCCGTGTTAGTACCCCTTTATTGGGGCAGGTTAGGGGGGAAACCCGTTCGATGCATAATCAAAACTAAATAAATTATTTAGTTACTTAGTTGAGAAGTTTTGTTGAATGTTGTATGCTTGAAAAACAGGTGCAACAAGGTAAGTTGTGTGTTGATAGGTAAGTGCGTGTTAGTGTGTTTAATTACGCTTATGTCCTCAGCTTTGCTGATTGTGTGTTTGTGTGTTTGTTGACCTTGTCTTTACCTTGGCCCTATGATGACCCATTTTTAATGGAGAGTAGTGGAAACAAGTAGAGAGAGGTGGTGAACATATTCATGATGGGCATGAGTGAAGAGCGAATCATGCTAGTTTCCATAAGTATATGATGTGTTATTGCTTTTATTTATTTTATGATATTTCTATCGCAAGACTAACGTAAGGTTTTAAATTGAATTGGTTCGTTAAGGGCCTACAATGGTTCCAAGTTGTAGATTTGACTTTGTTTTACTTTGGTTTGACTTTACTTTCGTGAGTTGACTTTTTAAGTTGAGTCGTTTTAAAGTATTTTTTTAATGGTAAGACTTCCGTTGTGTGTCTTTGATAGTTGCCTTAACCGTTTTCACGGTGGCGGTAATATCTTAGATTTTCCTATTTAAAGTTTTAAACATGGCAAAACATGTATTTTAACTTTAGAGGCTACTCTGCTTTTGCCAGGTGCTTACAATTAACTTTAGAGGCACTTAATAGCTGTTGTAGACTAACTACAAGCAGTAGGCCAGTAGGTATAAATTTTGGGCTCTGATACAAACTGGTGTTATTGAGTGAAATCAGCCTTAGTGTTTTTGTGCCCTTTTCTTTGTGTTTTTGTGCTACTTGAAATATGAAAGAGGAATTAGTGGCTTATAGTAATGGATCAGGCTTTTGTCTTGTTGTTTTGCTGCTACTGATTCTGCCCTGTGCTGCTACTGCTTCTGCCCTGTGCTTCTACTGCTCCTGCCCTGTGCTGCTGTTTTTTTGCCTTCTATAAACCTTGAGTGGCTGCTGTAACGGATCAGCTCGGTCCATAGCACAACAGCCTCTCATGCGCTTGACACCCGTAAAAAGAACATCATCTAAAGCATTCCGGCCCATAGCAGCTAGCCCAATCAATCCCTCATCCCTTAGACTAGCATCACTGTTGTAAACTGACCGAACCATACACCTTCAGGGCTGGGCAAAGCAACTACCTAGCTAGCAAATCAGATTAGTGTTAGTCATGATACTATGTTATTAGTTAGCAAGAGTGATGTGCATACATAACTTTTATGTAATTTTCTTTCTTTACTCATTTAGTAATCTAATTTGATGTTATTTCATAACTATTATGTAATTTATTTTTCTTTACTCATTTAATAATGCAATATGTTGTAGATCTTTCCCAAAGATCCTTGCACATATTCTTCGGAAGATATTGACGAGATTAGAGACTTATGGATTCAATATGTTCTTGATCATGATGAGCCAGAAGAACCTTCGTGATTGGTGACTTGGCATGATGAGTACAAAATCAGATTAGTGTTAGTCATGATACTTGAAAAATCTCACATTTTGTATTTTGATACATTGGCAATTAGCTAGTGTACATATATTAGTACTGTGTTGGATATATATAGTTTGATGCATGCATATATATATGCCTTCTATTTTGGAGTACAAATTTATTTAATTTGTATGTATATATTTTTTTTTGAATGCTATTTGTATGTATATATATTAGCAGGTTCAAGGATTTTTGGTGCAATTTAATAATATTGAGCTTGATGCATGTATACAAGTTGTGTCAAAAAAAAGAAAAAAAAAAGAGCAGGATATATATATATATATATATATATATATATATATATATATATATATATATATATATATATATATATATATATATATATATATATATATATATATATATATATATAGGAAATATTTGGCGCAAATATTTAATGCATAGCAGGGATTTAAAAATTCGATTATAAAAATAAAAAAATAAAAAAAATAAAAAATCACTCATGGAGAGACCGGTTATCATACAACCAGGTCTCTACAAATGCAATTCAGATTTAAAACAAAAATTATAGAGAAATCGCCTAACTCTAAAAGTGGTCTTATTTTTTCAAATAGAGAGACCGCCTAAGTTAAAGAGGCGGTCTTAGTTTGTAAAATCAGAGACCGCTTTTCTGACTAAAAAGGTCTCTTATACTTCTACAATTTTAAAATTATAACCACCAAAAGAGACCGTTTTTCTTAGATAATAGGTCTCTGGAATTGCAACTTAAGACCACCTCCACACAAGCAGTCTCTTAGCTAAAGAGACCGCTTAGCTAAAGACCGCCTCTAAGGGAGTCTCTTTGGCTAATTTGGACGGGTCTCTTTGGCCATTTTTGTAGTAGTGTTTATAAGATGTAAGTACAAGTTTATTGGATTGATGCTTGATATTTGCATCCATTTTTTGGACTCTACATATTTAAGAGGAAGTTTTTAGTATCATATACTCCGTATGAATAATTATGATGTATTTGTGTTATATTTAGTGGTTGTGGTTTTCCAGCTATATCAATAATCAGTTTCATTTAGTTAAGGATTATAACCAAATTTATTCATTTTTTAAATTACTAATTATGACCATAAAATGGGAATTGAAAAGGATTTTCTCTCATTTTAAAGTTATCATTTATTGATAGCATTAATTTAAATTATAAATGGTTGATTTAGTTTTAAGAATAGTTATAGACTAGATTAGTACTCGTGCGATGCACGAATTAGAATAAAATTAAAATATATTATCTCAATATTATATTATAAACTTATTGACTTTGCAACACATTATATAAAAAAATTTGGGAAAAGACTACGTTTTGATAATTAACTAGTGATTAGCCCGGGCGTCGCTCTGGGTTACTACTTTTATGATTGTGTAATTGTTAATTTTTAAGAACATTTAATAATTTGTATGTAGTATGTGTCTTCAATACTTTATACTATAACATTATTTATTGTGCAAGGTTAAAGTGTAATTGACAATTAGTCTAGATGGTTAAAAACCTTTCTTCTAAGAGGTCAAGTGTTCGAACCTTCTCATCCATACTAGGTTAGGTCCTGTGTCATGCACGATAATTTTCAAAAAAAAATGAATCTGTCTAAGTTATTACTTTGTAATACTCATATATGTATATTTATACATAGTATATTTCACCAACATATTTATATGTTTTTCTTCTTGTTAATCAAATGAATATTTTAACAATTTGTATATAACCCGTAAATAGATTTCTTTTTTACACACTATTATTCATTCTCTCTTATGCAATATTTTTTTACACTAACCTACTGACTTAAATTATTTTTTCATATCTTTCCTGATAAGCTTTTCATACACAATTAAATACATAAGTCTTTAAGAAAAATCCTTGTACTAATATTATGTATGTCACAAATTATGTTAAGCATTTGAATTTTTAGTTTTGTTACTTAAGTTTATGGTATCAAAATATAGTGGAAGGATACTTTATTTTTATTCTTTTATTAATGTATAAGATCATATTAGTTTCCTAAATAGATTGTTTTTTTTAAAAAAAAAAAAAGCCTAAGGACACACCAGGAGATGACACGTGTCATTGCTGGTGTGTCTTTTAGTATATAACTAGTATAGTCACCCGTGCAATTACACGGTATAATAAGTTCATTTATATATTACTCTAATTATCAAGGTTATGTTCAATTCAATTTATTTTAATTAGAATTAATCAGATTAAACCGTCTAGCATCATATTTTATATGTTTATTCGCTAAATCGTTGAACAATTATATGTTCGTAGTTTAAAAATGGGCATTTTTCTGTATGCGTGGCTGGCCACACCGTGTGACCGAGGTTATTCGAGTTACTCGGTTAGGGGTTACTCGGGTTACTCCCGACCGAGTAACCCCTCAAGTAACCCTTAACTGAGTAACCCCTGACCGAATCCCTCAAGTAACCCCTAACCGAGTAACCTCTGATAGAGTAACCCCTCAAGTAACACCCTTGACTGAGTAACCCCTGACCGAGTAACCCCTCATATAACCCCTGACCGAATCCCTTAAGTAACCCCTGACCGAGTAACCCTTCAAGTAACCCCTGACCGAGTAACCCTTCAAGTAACCCCTGACCGATTAACCCCTGTCCGAACCCTTCATATAACCCCAGACCGAACCCCTCAAGTAACCCCTGGCCGAGTAATGGGTAACCCTTGCCTCACGGTGTGGTCAGCCACACACAAAAATTTGTCTTAAAAAAAATTATAAAATTTCATATTTTCTAATTGCAAATCAAATGACATCTCATTTAATAAATCTGTTAATAAGGGTTAAATAATAATTTAGCTAGTCAAATCAAAAAAATGTGGTGAATTGAACATTACCCAAGTCTGGTCAAATCTAGTCAATCAAACATAGTCGAACAATAAGTTAGGTCCAATTTATGAATTGAGCATAACCCAAATCTTAATAAATTGATAATATAAAAATATTTCATTTAAAAATATACATAATGTACGTATCAAAGAAATTTAGGGTGTGTTTGATTCTCTTTATATTTAATTTTAGTTGTAAAATAAACGTAAGTGGCTCTTATAAACCCTTATCATAACTTATTAGAATTTATGTTTCATGAGCTTATATTATCTGCAGGGCCGACTTGAAACCCGAGCTCGATTCGAACTGAGACCGATTAAAAGGATAACCTTGACCCAAGCATACCCGACCCAAATAATTCTGTCCCGTTGTGGGTCAACTAAAATTCCATCGGCTACCTGAATTAACACTTCTAATACTCCGTAACTGTAAACATAAATTCAATTATGCAATTAGTGATTTTTCAGCAATTGAATTATATATTTTTTGTTTTACTTTTGTGTCTTTATTTATTATTTGTTATCTAATACTCCATAATTGTAAACATAAGTTAAAATATGTAATTAATAATTTTTCTTATTTTTCAGCAATTGAATTATATATATTTTTTATTACTTTTTTTCTTAATTTTAATTATTTATATTTATAAGTTAAAACATAAGAAGTGACTCGAACTTTTTCAAAAAAAATATGAATTAATTGTTTTATTTGAATAAAATATATTCTTTGGTCTAGTAATAATCTAGTTTAGTCTTCTTTGCTTTTTCTATATTTTACCCACTTTTTAACGAATCTTCTTTATTTTAATAATGTTTCTTCTTTAAAAAATAAGATAATGTTTCTTCTTTATATTAATTAAATTTCATTTTAAAGTAAGTGTTAATGTTTTCTTTTTCTTTCTTTTTTTTTAACATGGTATTTCACATTACTGGTATTTCGATGAGAATGATTGCATTATTACATATAAATTAGTTTTTCTTAATATAAAGGGAGAATGGTAATAGAGGAAGAAATATATTATGGTGGATTATATATGTTATAAGAAAATTTGTAAAAGAATGGATGGAAAAAGTCATATGGATTATATGTTTATATGAAAGATTTAGAATAATATTTAATATATGATTTCACCTTTAAAATATATTTATTGATATTTTATATTATAATTCAACAAATACGAAATTAAGTTCACAAAAAAAAAACGAAATTAATTTGTCATGTATTGTTCTATAATTTAAGCATAAAAAATATTGCTCAATTATGTCACATAATATTAAAAATATTCATTGATGTAGGCAATAATTTAAGATAAAAATAATATGGAATTTTGTCACATAAGATCATAACTATTCGTATGATTTATTGTAGGCAATAAATATGATAAAAAAATATTATGCAATTTTATCACATTAGATAGATCAAAAAATATTTGTAAGATTTTTTGTAGGCAATAGTTTAAGATAAAAAATATTGTAAGATTTTTGATAGGCAATGAAAATTTCAACAATATATGGAATATATATTTTGACAATTGTTTTACATAGAATTGGGGAAAAGGGCAGGAAAATTTTTAATAGTGGAGTGACATGTGGAGCTTTGCATATAGTGTCCTCTGTTTTAGTATATATATGTAGATATAGATAGTGTGTGCCCCGAGCGATGCCCCGGGTTGCTATTTTGTGTACTTCTTGCTTTAATTTAACAATTATGTTCGACTATTTGTATAGTTAGTGTGTATAGTGGTTCGCGCGTTACATCGGATGTCACTTTTTTTTTTTTTTTTGTATTTTACATCATATGTTTTTATATTCTAATCTTGTGAAAAATAAATGAATTATATTACCTATATTTTACTTAATAAATGAAAGAAATATATAATATTATGTGAAACTTGAAACATTAATAATAGTTGGTTGAGATGGTAAATGTATTACCTATATGTATTGGAGGTTATGGGTTCGAATCTTGTTCAAAGCATATTTTATTTTGTTAAATGAAGTGGCTAGCTTACGTGGCGCATATACTTTGGATGATGACGTGGCATTGTGACATAGCACACATACTCGTGGCACCATTCCTTTAAAAGGAACGCCTTTTAATATATAATAATAATATAGATATTCACACATATAATTTTTGAATTTAGATTTTTTTTAGAAAGAGAAAATAGTATTGAAATGATAAACAAATTATAAAGGAAAATAAAATATGATGTCATAAGCAATTTTGGAGGGAAAAAATTTAATGATAAAATGACATGCGTCAAAAATGATTCAGCGGTTTTTATTTTAGTAATAGTTAGAGATGGATAGATGTGCGTGTATTGCCATTGACACGTGGCAACATGGCATATATTGCCATGAGTTTTAATAATAACTAGCATAGTACCCGTGCGATGCACGACTTACAAATCTTATTACTTATATTCATTTCACAAAATTTTAAGATAAAACGATTTAATGAGTAATAATGAATTTACTTACATAGATGTCTTAATCATGCATTTTTAACCTCTTAAAATAACAATATCTACTTTAAAGACAGCTTTTTTATTCTTAAATTGAATGTAAAGTTTTTAAATATAATTCAACTTAGTCAATGAACTAACTACTGATAATCAATCCCTAAATTAAGTCATATTTTTTTTCTCATTTCTACTTGAGTCACTAGCCACCTCATTTTAAAAATGATAAAAATGATTAAACTCTGTCCACTAACTCAATATATACAACGCTTTTTCTGTGTGACTGGCACGGCTGACACACTCCAAAATACGAGTAACCCCTGACCGAGTAACCCCAAATTGACTGAGTGACCCTTGACCGATCGAATAACCCTTGACCAAGTAACCCCTGACTAACCGAGTAACCCCTGATCAAGTAATATTGGCCACACGGTGTAGCCAACGAGATATGAAACTTTGCAAACTCAATATATGCTTGGAAAAATAATTTCTATAATAAAACAACATGATCATTGTATTAATATTGTATTTCGTATATCACAAATAATGTCAAATCTTTTTTCTCTATGGCCTCTAAAACACTTGAAATTTAACATGTAACTTCTAAAAATAGGAATTTTTATATTCACATATATCATGAACATAGTCACATCTTTTTATAGACATTTGATATGTTTATCACAATTTTTTGTATGCGGCCTTCTGTACCGTGCGATCGGGGTTACTCGAGTTACTCGGTCAGGGGTTACTTGAGTTGTCGGGGTTACTCAAGTTACTCGGTCAGGGGTTACTCGGGTTACTCCTAACCGAGTAACTCCTCAAGTAACCCCTGATCGAGTAACTCCTCAAGTAACCCCTGACCGAGTAACTCCTCAAGTAATAACCCCTGACCAAGTAACCCCTCGAGTAATCCATGACCAAACCCCTCAAGTAACCCCTCAGCGAGTTACCCCTCAAGTTACCCTTAACTCCTTAAATAACCCTTAACCAAATTACTCGAGTATGTAACCCCTGACCGAACTCCTTAAATAATCCTAACCTAGTAACTCGAGTAACCCCTGACCGAGTAACTTATGACCGAGTAACCCCTATCTCCTCAAGTAACCCCTGACCGAGTAACTCGAGTAACCCCTTACTGAATAACTCGGGTAGCCTCTAACAAAATAACTCGGGTAACCCCTGCCACATGGTGTGGCATGCTGCACCAAAAAGTTGTTGTAGTTTTATTATGTATGTAAATATTAGTTCTCATATTTTTCTTTCCCTTGTGGAGAATAAAAAAATATGAAATTATCTTGTCTCATCACCTACTAAATTTTATCACATGATAAATCAACCTCATCACCACACACATATTGCATCTTCCACATCCAAAAATTTGCACGTCTAAAAATCTGAAAAGCCACTGCTTAGTATAATTTTTTTTTTTCAAAAATTGTAACTTTTAGCTATATACGACCTTAGAAGGATGCATAGGTTTGTCCTTAATTGTTTGATTAATTGTCTTTTTTTTTAATTATTATTATTATTATTATTATTATTATTATTATCTCAAAAACAAAAGTCATACAACCTACAATAAATTAGTGGGAAGCCGAGATACAATCTGGGCCCCCACTCCTTTAGCTATAGCAAAGCCTACCCTACTAAATATATGAGCTGCAGCATGTGCTCCAATGTCTTGTGTCGTCGAGAACCTCTGAACTCACTTTAGCAACGCAACAACCTCCTTCTCTAATTCTCCAAGCAAAGAAAAGGAGAAGGGAATGAAACCATTTCCAATTTCCTGACAACGAGCTTCATACTTAACCCGCTTCCGATGAGCTGCATCAGCCACAACCCATCTAGGAATAAAGTCAGATAGCCCTGACTGTGTCAAAGGAGAAGATCCTGTCAAATCTACACAGACATCACGACCATGATCCCAGGAATAAAGTAACACACCTGCAGGTCTAAAGGTCTCCTCGTTCCCTCCAGACAACCCAATGTCAACCTCTTTCCTTGCTGAAGTCCCAGAACGATAGCAAATATCAACTAGGGTATCCCGAACAACATTATGTCGATGTTTAATACCCACGATACCAGCACACGACACCGTGTGATCACTGAAAATATCCCTTGGAAAAACCCTCAAACAAGGAGAGCACGGTGTCGAGATAGAGAACAATGAAACACCCAATCGGTAGCATAACATACATCGGTAAGTCTTTGCGTTCATAGTCTGACCCAACCTTGAAATAGGAACCGCCCGAAGCCAAGCAGATGTGTAATCTCCCTGTTGCGATTTCCACAATGCTGATTGTCGAGGAGATAAAGAGAAGGTGGATTCTGCAGAAGCGGTGACCTTCGTGAAGTATATATCTGCCAATTTCTCAATGAGTTTAGGGACAGCGACCTCACTAGGATTACTCAAAATGTCAGACTCAACCTTTCCATGAAACAGACTCAACGCATCTGCAAAGGCTCGACCAAGGCCAACAACGCCAGCATCCTGTAGAAGCTTTGTCTGCAACCCAGCAAACTGTAACCAAGAGGCAAGGAAAGCATAATGACGAACATCACCTGCGGAATAAACACCAAGTCCGCCAAACGCAAATGGTAAGGTGGCAAGCCGCCACTGCCAATCGCCAAACCCAGGCCTCGAAGCAATAACGATACGCTCCAAGGAAGATCGAAGAGCCTCGTCGAAAGAGCGCTAAGCCACCTCAAAAGTACTAGGAGGACAAGTACGCAAAGCAAAGTAGAGTTTAGAAACTCCGGTACATGCCCTAAGCAACAACAGCTCTCATTGGGGATCATCGATCTTAGCAACCTTATCCATAAGTGCAAGGTCTTGGTCACCCTCTGCATCACAAGCTCACCACTAAAACAAGAATCGGAACTAGCGGGGCCACCAAGCAACTTAACACCACGTAGAGGTCGAGCAATATTAGGTGGAAAGACACCCATAAGCCTGCTTCGAGGGTCTTCTATAGGCCAAAAAAATTCAGTTTTTTCCACGTTAAGATGTAACCCAAAACGAGGCCCTTCCTCCATAATCATTTGCAGGACCTTCCCCACAACCAACGTGTCACCAATAACAAGATCGTCATCCAAATACCAAGCCTGAAGACACACATCAAAAGTGTCTCTGATTTTACACACTAGGGGTTGTAAAACCAAAGCAAAAAGCAAAGGACCAAGGGGATCACCCTGCTGCACCCCCTAAGACGACCATAAGGTTTGGTCCCCATAATACAATATGGCTGGAGTATAATAGCATAATTCCACCCATCGCGAAATGCCCGGACAACGGCGACGAACTTCACGTAACATGACCGAACGATCAACAAGATTGAAGACATTCTGAAAATCATCATCATCATCATCATCATCATCATCATCATTATTATTATTATTATTATTATTATTATTATTATTATATGTAATCATTTGATATTTTTATTGCACATACAAGTATATAATAGTGAAAAAAATATATGCGACTGGCACACCGTGTGGCCGCTTGTAAAAAGAAATAGTAACGCCTATGAGACCGACAAGTTAACCCCTATTTTACTAACATATTAGAGTAGCCCCTTATTATACTTATTGAGTAACTCTTAAATAATTAGCAATTGAAGTATCCCCTACAACACTCACAGTGTAACCATTATAACACTTACTAATAAGTAAGCCCTATATTTTCCTCAAAAAAAAAAGTAAGCCCTATATCACTAATTAAGTGACCCCTATAACACTAACTGAGTAACCCTATGGTGGCTGCCCACATTGATGAATAACTAACACAATCAAACTTTGCATACATGTCTATACAATATATTAACTTAGTTTATATGAAATTAAATATCAATAAAAATTATATTCTTTATAATTATAAAACCTTACATCAATATCTATTTAACAACTTAAAATGATAAAATATGAATTTATTACATTTATAAAAAAAAAAGAAAAATAAAGTAAAATAAATAAACTACAATCAATGTTAATACTATAGATATTGAAAAAAAAGTCTAACGTGTCGGTTATAATAGAAAGAATGGAGTAAAAATTAGTGTCGAACTCTGTATTTAAAAATGAGAATTATAGTTTATAGAGAATTATATATCAATCAACTTTTTTACAATTTGTAGATGTTATGCATGAGTGTGTTGTGACTTTAGTTGTCTAATAAATGGTTTGTTTATAGGTTTAGCAAAAGTTTAAAAACTTGTTATAAAAATTCAGAGATTTTGCGTTTAGGAGTTCCGTAACAAAATATTATAGCAGATGAATTATATATAGCATGTATAATTTTTTTTAAAAAAATTAAGTATGATATACCTAAAATCATATGGTAGAAAATTAGTAAAGTCATTATAATTGTATCACAATTTACATTTATTTTTTTTAGAGAAAACACAATCTACATATTTATAAGCTATTTACGATTCACAACATGTCTAATTGTTTAAATATAAGCTAGAAAGCACATTATTATCAAGTTTGATCTTATTAGATTAAAATTGTAATAACTTTTCAATATATCAACTTTGTATAATTCAAATTAATGCACAATTATATATATATATATATAAATGGTAAAAAAAAATCCTTTTAAAGCAATCACGGGGGGTATTACAGGAATGGTGTTAGTAGCCATAGGAATAATGTGGGGAGGAAAAAAAATTAGGTTGAAGGAATAACCTACTCTAATATAGTTGTACGTGTGCTAATAAGGAAATCTAAAATATAATGTACGGAGTACAAAATAACAAAATATACTCTCCTTGAATTAAGCAATCTAAAGTCAAATGATATGGACTAAATATATGCTAAAAATCCATGGATAATATTAATTGAGAAACAATATTAAGAAAGTCAAGATATTATCTCGGAGTATCTTTAATAATAGGATCTTTGACAATTATACATTTTACCAAAAGAAAATTAAAAAAAATTAAAAAAAAAACCTAAAACAGGGACACGTGGCAGCCATGGAGCTAGTGTACCCTATTTTAGTATAGTATATAGACTAGTTTTTTGGCCCATTCAATGCATGAGCTGTTACTTAGGTTATGTTTATTGAAATGTGGACATATTAGTTTAAATTATAGTTTAAGATTAGGAGACGAAAAGACTAACTGATTATATTTCATATGTTTATATAATGTGCACTAATCACTTAATTAGCTCAACTTCAATTTATTACTTAAATATGCAAGAAAATTATGGAATGCATAAAGATATTTTAGCATTATATATATTTTAAAATTTATTTATTTTATATTAAGAAAGGGAGGTGACATGTGGTATATTAGTAATTTGTGGTGACATGCGTCGTGTTAGTGGTTTGTGTTATTATACAAGTACTAAATATAGAGTATAGATAGATAGAGATATATTGGTATAGATATAGATATTCAAGGGGTTTTGGAATTATCTGTAAAGCAAAACCCTGAGCACTTGCACAACATAACCAAAACAGCAAACAACCAAAAAAGAACAAGACAGCAAGCTGCTACAATACACCACTACAAATTGCAATAGCAACTTATCCTAAAAAACCAACTATGACAAAAAGAACAGCAGCCAACCAATAGAATCCAGCATCAACAGATTAACAGCAGGCTGCACCAGAAGCAGAAACTGAAGCAGCAAGAGAGGCAGCCAGTGAGAACTCTAATTTCACTTGAATTGTTTTTGCTACAGAGTACTCCGTATTGGTTGTAATTGATATAAACTTCCCAATTATAATATGTATATGCTACCTAAAATATGTATCTTGTAGATTAGTACTATAAGAGATACTATATAGAAACAGAAACAAACATCAGTCATCAAGACAAAAAAAATTTAAGATATGTCCATAGCGACCAGAGTATTCTTCAAGGGCTCGCCTCTTCAAATCCCAAATATCATTGTTTACGTTTTTGATATCGTTTATATTAAATATTGTTCATGATATCTCTCATTTCTTCTTGCGTAAAATACATGTTTATTATGTTGTTAATGATGCTTTTTATTTGTTTTCAAAGTCACAATGTTGTCCGACTCTGATGATGGAAGTAATTTGTTTTATTTTTTAATATATCTTCCTATCCATAATAAGTTTAAATGAGAGATATCATGAATAAACGTCTAGACGATAACCATCCGAAAAGGGTAAGAAGATATATTACCCAATCAACTTGAAACAAATTATATTAAAATTATATACAAAATAACAAATTATGTAAAAAAACAACATAAAAGAAAGATAGACAAGAAAGAAGAGAGGCAAAAACAGCTAAAAATATACTAAAAAAAATAGATAGGATAAACAAATTACTCAGACTCGACACGTACGCCTATGTCGTGCATAGTCCAACCTTTTGAAAATTTTGACCAGGCACAGCACAACAAGTAACTCATGGGCTAGCCTAACTGCCTAACTAACCTAAAGCACATGGGTCATGCCAAAGCCATCTTTAACTACTTATGTACTATGTCTAAGATTACTATACTCCTCTTTTCTTTTTCCTTTTTTAAGTTGCAACATTTTTTGTTAATTGAAAAAAAAAAGTATGTTTCAATGGGTAAATTATATATTTTTTTTTCTTTATTCATTTGCTCTTGTATCATGCTTTTGATAGTTTAAGTTTAATAAACTAAAAAAAGTCTAATTGTGAAAAGTACAACAAGAGAAATAGAAAAAAAATCCAAATAGAAAATACTATTGTTTGGTCGTTTGGTTAGTTTAATGACTACATTGAAAATTTGTTAAATTAATTTTAAAATTTCACGCATTCTCTAAAATTTTTCATTGATTATCTAAAAAAAAAAAGAAAAAAAAAAGAAAAAGTTTTTTCATTGATTTTGAAAGACAAAATATGATATGACTAAGTTAATTATAATGATTTACATGTTTTCTTTCCATATTAGTAATTGTGATAATTAATTATAGGAATCATATATCTATATTTTATATACAACTATCATGGAGTACTTACTTTTATGCAATAATGTTAAATTACCAAACACATGAATATTTTGCTTTGATTCCTATCTTATCTTATCTTATCTTTTCTAACAAGTTGTATATGGATTACAATGAAACTATGTAGTTTTAGTTCAACTCAATTTCTCATATTAGAGATGTAATTAAAATAGTGGTTCATATATCACGCGTGTTTAATATATATGTATTAGGGGTGAAAGTTCGGTTTTCGGTTTAGTTTTTTGCCCAAACCAAAACCGAACCACTTTAATTCAGTTTCTGGATTTTAGAAACCACACCGCACCACTTTACTTTAGAAACCGAACCAAACCAAACCATATTTATTTCAGTTTCATAATAAAAAACCGAACCAAACCGATTTTTTTGGGTCTCATTTATTTGGAAAATAATTTGCAGAGCAAGTTCCACAGTGTTAAAATAGTTTCAATTGTATAGTCTTAATTGTACAGCGGTAGCAGAGCAATTAGGCAGTAGCAATTGTATAGTCTCAAATCTCAATCAAGTGGCAAATAATTGCTCAAACGACAAATAATTGATGAAGCAAAGGCAACCCTAACTTGTTTATCAAAATCGACGAACTCAAAAATAATTGCTCGAAAATAATTGCATTCATGGATAATCGCAAGCAAAATTGCAATTCACAAGTATAATCGCAAATTGCAAAGATTAAAACTTAAAAGCATACCTTAACAAGAGTAGGTGGAGAGAGAGAGAAAGTTACCGGTGGACTGGACGGTGGTCGACTGGTGTCACTGGTCGGAGCTCGGAGGAGAGGAGAGGACTGAGTAGGAGGAGTGGAGAAAGAGATTGTAGGGAATATTTCAAGCATCCCACACTTGAGCCCCACTATGATCATACACTTAAGCATGGTGGCGTCCAAAGGGAAGGAAGCTAGAGCAAAAGATTCGCCAACAAGTTTTAGGAACTTGTCAACCGTTCACAGGGTGAAGGTTACACCCCTTAACGATCCAGGAGATCGTTAACTCCAATAGGTCTGGAACCATGACTGGAAGTTCGGGGATGAAGGTACAAATCCAATCTAAAAGAGAAAGAACCTGCCCTAATAATAGGCCTCTACTTTATTCTTCTCGTATTCATGTGCGCTTTCTGACTAACATACAACCAATATGTTTACCATAAACCTATTTAATCTATGTTGGTTGAATTTAATGCACAAACAAATCTATTATTGGTGATCACTTGAATTATAATCATATTAGCCTAAACAAGATTATTAATTATCTTATTAAGCGTGATTACAAGTACAAATTCCCTTTAAACATGCATAAAAGGTGTGATCAAGCAATAATAATAAATAAATATAATATCAAGAAACATAAAAACAATCATCATCATCATAATCTCAATAAAGCATAATAATAATAGCAAGATCCTAGGCATGATACTAACAAGATTAATAACAAACCCTAGCATGTCACAAAATATTAAAGATCAAAGCTTTATTCCTAGCATGATACTAACATGATATTAAGAAAAGAAATAATAGGAAGCATCATAAAAACATGATATTAGATACATTAGTTAATCCTAAACATAATACTAGGAATCAAAATAATCAAAGCATGCTTTCTATATCAAAAGAATAACAATTAAATTACTTACTTCGATGCCTCGTACCTCTTTCTAATAACAAAATACACGCTTTAGTAACTTTAAGGAAAATAATAAAATAAACAATTAAATTAAATAATTGAAATAGGAATTAGGGACCAAACCCTCAGAAATTATAACCTTTCACGTCTAGGGCAAAGGCAATTTCGAACTTGGCTAGGTGTATCTAGAACTAATGTATGAGGAATTTTGTAAGAGGGGAGCTTTAGAAAAAGAAGAGAGAGAGAAGGAAAGCTTCTAGCTTTTTAGAGAGAAAATAGAGAGATGATTGATGATTGTAGATTATTTTAAAACAGGGAGATTTGACCCCTATTCATAAGAAAAATAGCACGGGATCAAAGAAAATCATATTCAAAATAAAACTCCTCCTGTCGCAAACGACAGGAGTCAGCGCCAAACGACGAGCATCGCGACGAAGGCCAACGCCAGGCGACGAAGGTCAGCGTCTGGCGACAACGCTGTCGTCTCACGCTGGTCCAAAAGTCAACGCGCTTTTCAACGCGTAATTACCTTCAACACCGGTTGCAGGTAATTAAGCGTCCGAGCAGTTTTCGAAATCAGAATTAATATATCTTATTCTAAATAAATCATCCTTTCTTTTTAAAATAATAGTTAATAGACCCTCCTCTAGATAATCGGGCCACCTTTGAAAATCAGTAGGCCTAATCTAATTTAATCCATAACTTCCTCATAAGTCATCGGAATGGGGCCTATAACAAATCATTGGAAAGCTCTTTTTGAGCCCAATCCAACTACACTATTAGTGGACCTTTATCATGGACCAAACCAAATTGGACTGGCTACTTTTCATAAAATAGGAGTAGGAAAAGAAATATTTTCAAAAACAGAAAGAGAGATATTTTAATAAAAATATCCTCATCATTAGACTTTCCACACTATCACTTCGTTCGATAATCAAATGACGCAAAAGGTATTCATCACTGGGTTTGGTTTTGGGGAGACACATTCGGGTGTCTACAGAGACTAAGAGTAATTAGGGTTTTTTTTTTACATTATATACCTAGGGTAATTCAGTGTTGGGCCAGGGGTTATTTGGGGTTGGGACTCTAATTCGGTTTGGTTTGGTTTTTCATTTTCTCGAACCTAACCGAAAACCTTTTTTTAAACCGAAACCGAACCACTTCTGAAAAAAAACCGAACCAAATTTCTTATTCGGTTCGGTTCGGTTTTAAACCACACTTGTTTCACCCCTAATATGTATCATATTTGTGTTAGCGAACAAAAGTAATTGTGATTAGTGTATAATTTCAACTCCTATATAATGGAATTCGTTCTAATCTACATGTGGTTATACACGGATCAAATAAGTACATAATTACTCGCCTTTAAGTATAATCTCCTTGTTAATATAAATTAATAATCTTAACAGTATTTAACTTAGGAAAAATTGTCAAAAATAATACAAACTTTCAGTGATCTGCCAAAAACAAGTCGATCTTTTGATTATTTCTGAATAATACAAACTTTAGGGAGTATCCGCTTTAAACAAGATTTTTTTACCTACAACCTAAACAACCGGTTAACATTTTTTATGTTTTTGATAAATTCATTTAAGAACATAATTAAATCCTAAATAAAGCTTTAGTCAAGTTTTTTTTTTTGAAATAGAATCAAGTTAATTAATAATAATTAAAATAATTAAAAAAAAATAACCCACCCTCACCACCAGCCACCCCCACCCCCGGCAATGCCAGCCAGCTACTTCGCCGGCCCGCCACCCATTCTTATCTACCGTCACCCTCCCCCTCCCTCTCCCTCGAAACACCAATCCACCATCACCAAAATCCTATTCCCTTCCCCCCCGAAACGCCGTCAACGATATTCTTCTCCTTCCCCACGAAAAACCCACAAAACCTCTTCCTGGGAGTTATGAGAATGGGTTGTAGTGGTTGATTGGTGATGGGAGGGACCCGATCTGATTTCGTGGGGTTTCAAGGCTACTGCTTAATCGACGTAAAGAGGGGGCCAATCTTATTTCATGGGGTTTTGTGTGGCGGTTAGTATAAGGGCGTCTCGGCGGTTTTGCAATAAGGGGAAGGGAAAGGGCTTGGTCGGCAGCGGGTTAGGGTACTGGGTAGGTGGTCGTCGGCATTCAGGGGCGGTGGTCGGTGGTCGGTGATCGCCGGCAGTCGGTGGTCTTGTAGGGTGGGGGGCTAGTTGAGTAGGTGGTTGAGATTTTTTTTTATTTCTAAAATAATAATAAATGTTATTTTATATCTTTTAAAAATTAAAAACATTAAATTAAAAAAATTAAATTGTCAAACCAATAGGATAACGACACGTGTCTCGTATACCTACTAATCAAGTCACCAACCGGTTATAACCTGTTTAAAGATGATACTCCCCAAAGTTTGTATTATTCATAAATAATCAAAAGAACAACTTATTTTTAACGGATCACTTAAAGTTTGTATTATTTTTGACAATTTTTCCTTTAACTTATCAAATCTTGTATTTGTTGGCAAGAAATTAAAGAGCTCATGAATTTGATAGAGATTTGGGCTCAAATGAGCTTAACTTTAGGCTTTAGTTCTTGGGCTCAAGATAGCCATAATTGTTGGGCTTTAACAAGATTTGAAAAATAAAAATTTGTACTACCTTTGCATAATATTACTCACAACAATTACCAAAAACAGCTGCTTAAAAATACTTGCAACTAACCAAAAACTTTCCTTTTACAGTAAATTTTTTTGTATAAAAAGACTGATATACCTTTACTCATCCTAATTTAAAATTTTAAATCACCAATTAACTAACACTAATTATTTAATTATATACCTAATCTAACTTCCTAATCTAACTACTCCATAAATAAAATCTGATTTCCCAACTACATACCCCTTCTTCAATTCATCATTCAACAACTCCCCCACCCCTACCGACAGGGCAGCAACACCCTTCCCCTACCTCGGCGGCCGGTCGTCGGCGATCAGCCACCCCAAGCGCTGGCCGACCAATCCCCTGTCCCAGACCTGTAACACCCTAAAAATTCCTTTCCTTTAAAATACTTGTGTTTGCTCTTTTTAAAACTCAAAATAGGAAAATCTAAGACATTACCGCCATCGTGAAAACGGCTAAGGCAATTATCAAAAACATAGCAGAAGACTATCTTTAAAAACATTCAAAACAAGTCAACTTAAAAAGTCAACCAAACGAAAGTAAAGTCAAACCAAAGTCAACCTACAACTTGGAACCATTGTAGGCCCTTATTAAAAACCAAACCAACTTAAAACCTTTGTGTTAGTCTCACAAACATAATAATAAAATAATTAAAGCAATAAACCACATCATAAACTTATGGAAACTAAGCATGATTCGCTCTTCTCTCATTCCCATCATGAATATGCTTCATCACCTAAAAAGCTTCTCTCTATTTGTCTCCACTACTCTCCATTAAAAATGGATCATCATAGGGCCAAAGTAAAGACAAGGCCAAACAAACATACAAACACACAATCAGCAAATATGAGTACATAAGCGTAAATTAAACACACTAACATGCTTTCACCCTATCATCACACAACTTACCTTGTTGCACCTGTTTACAAGCATACAACATATAACATGACCCTCAAATAAATAACTAATTTATATATTCATCTTAATTACGCATCGAATGGGTTTTCCCCTAACCTGCCCCAATAAAGGGGTACTAACACGGGAGCTAACTGTGCCAGTATAAAAGAACCACTCGTAAGTGGAGGAATTCCTGCGCATAATAAAAAGGAATATACAGCATCATGTACTCCCAGTAGAAGTTATGGTCAAATATAAAGT
Organism: Chenopodium album; assembly: GCF_948465745.1. Taxonomy (NCBI): domain Eukaryota; kingdom Viridiplantae; phylum Streptophyta; class Magnoliopsida; order Caryophyllales; family Amaranthaceae; genus Chenopodium; species Chenopodium album. The sequence continues at coordinate 40,310,113 of NC_137849.1, forward strand.
CGCATAACTCCCCCCATATGTTCATTCTCAAGGTATATACGTTCCAAGAGTTTTGGTGCGTAATCTCTTTCACTTTACGTTTCTTTACACATTATTAGACTTGGTGATGACTTTCAAACCATAACACAATCAATCATTATAATTATTCAAACAATCAAACATACCAATTTAATTCTTGAATAATTAGTGACCACATAATATTTAATGTTGAACCCTTTTTAATCTACCTCGGTGTCAAAGACACCTTAAACGCATAATGCGCCACAAATCCTATCCCTCGGTGTTAGAAACACCTTAAGTGCACCAAGGCACCAAAATATAATTCATTCCTTGTGTACAAAGACACTTAAATAGCTCATTCCTCATGCTTATAGCATCATGTAGACACCCAAATGTGTCTCCCCAAAACCAAACCCAGTGATGAGTACCTTTCACGTCATTTTATTATCGAACGACGTGAAAGTGTGGAAAGTCTAGTGATGAGGATGTTTTTATTAAAATATTTCTCTTTCTGTTTTCAAAAATATTTCTTTTCTTACTCTATTTTATGAAAAACGGCATTCCATTTTAGTTTGGTCCATGATATGGGTCCAATAATAGTTTAGTTGTATGGGCTTGAAAAGATCTTTCCAACGATATATTATAAGCCCAATTCCGATGAATAATGAGGAACTTATGGCCAAAATACTAAACTGGGTCCAAACCGGATTTTACCTACGACCCAATAATCATGTAGAGGGTCCAAAGGTTTAATCCTATTCCTAAACTAATTAGGATTTATTAGAAGCTTTCAAAAGTTTCTAAAATATCTTAATTATCCTTTTTAAAAAGATAAAATCATAGAATTTGAAATTGAATAAAACTTTCCTTTTTTAAAACTTTCCTTTTTTTAAGTCCTAATTCTATTCGAATTTAAAGATATTCAAAGACAGTCAGATATTATTTTCGTGCCTCATAATCTTTATCCAAATCTTATATGGTTGGATATATCTTGAAATTATCTTTCCAATGATATATTATAATATTAATTCCGAGCTATAACGAAAAAGATATGAATGGAATACGAAACTCTATCCAAAACTGACACCATCCCACTATTTCGGCCATATCTTTTTATATACAAAAGATTTTAATCTAATTCCAGGAAAGTAGACTTCGAGATCTTTCCAAAGACATATTATATTACTTATTTAGACTTCTGGATCAAAAGATATAATAAAAACAAAATTCGCAAGAACTGCTAACCGACGAGTTTTATTTCGATTCGAATTCGGATTCTTTTCTTATTCTTCGACTCTCTTTTTTCCTATAAATAGAGGTCATATCTCCCCTTTTTTGAAGCATCTACAATCAACAATCTTCTCTCTCTTTCTCTCTCTCTATTCTTTTTCTAAACCTTCTCTCACAAAATTCCTTATACATTAGTTCTAGACACACCTAGCCAAATTCGAAGTTGCCTTCACCCTAGACGTGAAAGGATATAATTTCTGAGGGTTTGGTCCCAAATCTCTATTTTAATTATTTAATTTAATTGTTTTGATTTATTATTTTCCTTGAAGTTACTAACACGTGTATTTTGTTATTAGAAAGAGGTACGAGGCATCGAAGTAAGTAATTTAATTGCTTCATTGATCTTTTGATATAGAAATCATGCTTAGGATGTTATTATTTCTTCCTAGTATCATGTTTAGGGTGCTTCCTATGCTTTCTAATATCATATCAATATCATGTTAGTATCATGTTAGGGCTAAAGCTTTGATTTTTATGTTTAGTGACATGCTAGGGTTTGTTATTAATCTTGTTAGTATCATGCCTAGGATCTTGCTATTATTATGCTTTAGCGTTATTATGATTATTATTGTGATTATTATTATGATTATGATTATGGTGATTGTTATCATTATCGTTATTATTATTGTTGCTTGATATATATTGTCATTGTTATTGCTTGATCACGTCTCTCTTGCAGGATTAAAGAGAATTTGTACTTGTAATCACGCTTAATAAGATAATTAATAATATTGTTTAGGTTAATATGATTATAATAAAAGTGATCGCCAATAATAGTTTTGTTTGTGCATTAAATTCAACCAACATAGATAAATAAGTTTAGGGTTAACCTAATTATTGCATGTTAGTCAGAAAGCGCACATGAATACGAGTAGAATAAAGTAGAAGCCTATTTTATAGGGCGAGTTCTTTCTCTTTTAGATTGGATTCATACCTTCATCCCCGAACACCAGTCTTGGTTCCAGACCTATTGGAGTTGAAGATCTCCTGGATCGTTAAGGGTGTAACCTTCACCCTGTGAACGGTTTACAAGTTCCTAAAACTTGTTGGCGACTCTTTACTCTAGCTTTCTTCCCTTTGGACGCCACCATGCTTAAGTGTATGATCACAGTGGGGCTCAAGTGTAGGATGGCTTGAAATATTCCCTACACATCAATAAAAATTATATGAACCATAATAAAATTCCTTTTCAATATTCTAAACCAAATTAAACATTTAGTTTAATTAAACATGTTCATTAACATGCCAATAATAAAAGTGTGGTTCATATACAACATGCCAAATTAATTATTTCCAATCATCAATCCATCACAAATAATCCATGCTTCATAATTCAATCACCAATATTAACCAAATCACAAATTTTAATCATGATTTAGCATGATACTACTTGGAATTAATTAATCAAAGCCTAGCATGTTCCTACATCATCAAATATATGCCAAGTACGAACGTACCTTGAATACGATCTTAAAATCGCCACGACTATACGAAATCACTCAATTGGAAATCTCCTACAATCCAGAATCATAAAGAGGTATTAACACCTACTCCACACAAATTTCCAGCAATATATGCACTCCTTAAATCACTCATAAATTATTTAAAACAAACTGAAAATTAATTTAAAATCCCTTACTTTAATCCCAATTAATGGGTAATCAAGAATTCCATCAAGAAACTCAATTATAGCTTACTAATAAAATTTTCAGCTTTATTAAATCATTAAAACTTGCTGTAAATATGTTTTAAAACACCCAAATCAAAGATTTAAACCATCCATAATAAAATTCCATCATCATACAATAAATTAGAAACCTAGGGTTTTCAATTTGGGGTTTTTTAATTTAAAAACAAATCTGAAAATTAATTTACATAATACTTAAAATCAAACATCATGAAAATCATCACAAAACCTATAATTAATAATTAGATTAAGTAAAGCAAAAGAGAAGTTTTTTTTTTCGGAAACCGCAAGCAATGGCAGTAGCCACCACGACACGCGGCTGGGCTGCTGCCGCGCCCGAACCGCCCAAAAATATGGGGTATTACAAGATCCGATCCTAAACCACCCAAAAACCGTACCGACACCATTTCCACACCCCGAACCACCCAGAAAACCTTTTTTCTAGAGTTTGTGGTTTTCTGGGTTAACGGGTTTGTTGGTTTGGGGTTTGATTTGACAATGTCGGTTTTGGGAGGGTGGTTTGATTTGGGTAGTCGATTTTAGGTGGGTGGTTCGATTTGGGTGGTCGGGTTTTGGGTGAGTTGTTCGATTAGGGTGGTCGAGTTTTGGGTGAGTGATTCGATTAGGGTGGGTGGTTCGGTTTGGGTAGACGGTTTTAGGTGGGTGGCTCGATTTGGTTAGTCGGTTTTAGTTGGGTGGTTCGACTTGGATGGTCAGGTTTTGTTAGGTGGTTCGTTTTGGTGGTTGTTTGATTTTCGGTGGTCGATTTTCGGTGGGTGGTTCGATTTGGGTGGAGGTGGGTTCGATTTTCAGTGGTCGATTTTCGTTGGGTGGTTCGATTTAGGTGGAGGTTGGTTCGATTTTGGTGGTCAGGTGGTTCTGGTAGGGTCTGGGTTAGATTTGGGTGGTCTAGTGGTTTTGGTAGGTAATTCTACGTTCGATTTGGGTGGTTTGGTTGGTGGTCTGGTGGTTCATAGGTGGTTGCGGTGCTCGTGGCGATTCTGGTGGTTAGCTCCTATTTTTTTTAATATAGATATTTAGATTTAATTAATTATTAATGACTTGCCCTTATAATTTCCTAATCACACTTTGCTTATTTTGCCTAGGTTTTCGTGAACCCCTCATTTGTTGCAACTATTTTTAGGCAGAGGTAGTAGTTAAAAGTCATACGACGTTTAAGGATCCCTATTTTTTTTTTTTTTTTTTTTTTTTTTGAGGGAATTAAGGGAGCCCCAGTTAATAAGTCTAATTAACGTTTTTCGTTAATCAGCCTTCTTTTATTAAAAAAAAAGATTAACAAAAAACAAAAATTGAAGCTCGGATCTAAAAAGCTACCACCATTTCCGCCTTCACCTTTGCTTTCGTTGCTTCGAGTCTTCCACAACCGTCTGTGTCTTTCGTCGTCGTCTCATCCACCACCACCTTCGTTTTTATTCCTCAACCTCAGCCCCAATGCCGTTTCATGGCGATAACAAAACGACACCCTTTTTGCCAAGAGTTTAAAGTATGCCATATCAACCCCTTAGGGGAAGGGTGTTCTTTGCAGCAACAGTTTTAACTATTGTGGTGGTGGAGGCGGTAGTGGCAATGATCAACAATTGGTCGAGCATTGGATGATAGTTGAGTTGCTTAGGTTGTGATGGAGGATGGAGAAGGAAGAAGGGATGGATGAAGTTACAAAATTGCCCTTTCTTAAGCCATTGAAATGACAACTTTACCCTCCTGATATACAAAGTTGTATCTCTGACTTATTAACTAGAATTTCCTCATAATCAATAGTTTGGTCCCAAAACTTCATCTCACTTGTGGGAGAAGAAATCATAGTGTCATAAAGCTCTTAATTAATTAATGAGAGTGACGGTTGGTTTCCGCAGCACACTTTTTCAGATTGTCCGTTTGTCCATTAGCTGGTGGAGACAATCTCAGCCTTGGTGGCTTTGTTCGCTCTCCTTTGGGCAATTTGGCTCACGAGGAATAATTGCCGGTTCCGTCAGCAGGATATGTCTCCTTCGGACATCTTGTATCTTGCTTCTCATTGGGAGGCCAAATGCCATTCGGCTCAAGACTTCCTTGTTTCCACCACTCGCATTGCCCCTCGGTGTTCTTCTGTTCCTCCTAAATCCTCGCACTGGCTTATAGGGGGCTCGTCGGCCCCTCTTGAGATTTGCTTGATCCTTGATGGTTCTTGGTCGACTAAGGATAATACGGCTGGTATAGGATGGTTTTTCCGGCCTTTAGATTTCCCCATTCTCTGCGATGGGGGGGGGGGGGGGGGGGCTCGTGCTACTTGTGCTTCCTCGTCCATTCATGAAGAATTATTGGCTTGCTATTGGGGACTACAAAATGCGACCAGAAAAGGTTACTGAAGGATTCTTCTTTACACGAACTGTGCTACCATGTGTCTTCTGCTTGCAAAGGAATGTCGAGCAGATATCTCACTGATCTGGTTACTGCGGGATCTTCACTCCTTATTGGGTTCGTTTGAGGCATACAAGATTAAGAAGGTGCCTAGACTTTGGGTCTCTCTAGTGCACTGGTTGGCTGGGAAGGCTAGTTGTCGTGATTTCCTTTGTTGTTCTTTCTAGTTTGTTTGTTTTTCTTGTTTATTAGTTCTCACTATCAAAAAAAAAAAAAAAAAAAAATAATAATAATAATAATAATAATAATAATTAATGAGAGTGAGGGATAGCTCAAGTGATTAGAGCTTCTTTCCCGGTTTTAAAATCCTAGGTTCGATTTTCACCCCGCCCTTGTGGCTCTCTAAACAAAAAAAAAAAAAAAAAAAAAAAAAAAGCTCTTAATTAAACAAGTTAATACACCACTTTTTTATAGAGAGGGCAATAGAGCAGCACATTACGTTGCTTCTTTAGGTCATTTCATGGAAACGCACCATGATATTGATCATTTTTTAGACAGTAAATTTTCTTTTTTTATAACTTAAGATAGATTGGATTATAGTCTTGACAGAAGAATAGCCTAACTTCTTGTATCTTTCCTTTAAAAAAAAAGTTAATACAACACCTTTTTTTTTTAACAAGGTTGATACAACACGTTTATTCGTTTAACCAAACAGTTTGGGTTAGTATTGAAAAGCCCTACACAAAATTAACACGACTCAACTTGCTTAAGTGAAAAAAAAAAACCAAAAAAAAAAAAAAAAAAAATAAGGCTGTACTTTATATATAACACAACAATACAATACGCACAGAATACAATTGCCAATTCTAATAGTCCTAAACAACATACCTTTTTTCTTCTTTTTTCTTTTTTGCAAGGCGAAAAGAAAGATCTGGGCCTAGTCACTTTGCCTTGCTAAAAGGTCGTGTGCCTTGGAAACAATTCTCATGGGAATATTACAACAATAAACAAAAAACTAAAAATATTAACATATACTCCGTACCGTATAAAATAACACTAATTAGGTATGTAGTATTTTCAAATGGTGTAGTGGTACATGTACCAAGCAAGAAGGGAAATTCGCCTTATAAGTTATAACTTAAAGGTCACAGGCTCAAATCCTACCCTCTATGTCTGCCACTAGTCAAAGTTCAAGGTATTAGGAGCATCTAAGCATGTTTATTACGGAGTATTTCCTTACAATTGAATAAGGAGAGGTTTAAAAAAAAAAATTAAGGAGATTGACTTGATTAAATTGAGTCATACTACTATAGTAGTATAGTACCATCTCTAATACTGTAAATAAATGAGAATCGAAAAAAGAAATTTAAAAAAATGTTGGCATAATTGATCATTAGCAGAGCCCTTAGGGCTATGTATAAGAAGCTCAAAAAAGAAATATTAAGAAAACATTAACATTAATTATACCGATCTGTGTCTGATTTTATCATGAATTTCCAACTTTATTCTATTTTGGAAAATATATTTAATACTTATGAATAGTCCTAAGTAGAGGTGTCAAACCCGAACCGACCCGAAAAAAATTATCCGTTTCGAACTGTAACCGATCCGATTTGATCCGAAAAATTCAAGACCCAAACCCAATCTGTAACTGAACTGAACTCAACCCGAATCCGAACTTGACCCGATCTGAACTTAATCCGGCACCGATTTGATCCGACCTGAACTCAACCCGAATCCGATTTGACCCGACCTGAACTCAAACCGAACCGATTTGACCCGACTCAAGCTCAACCCGATCCGAAATTGACCCGACAAATAACCGATCAGATCCGATCCGTTTTGACCCGAACTGATATTAACCCGACCCGATTTAAACTCGATTTGATTTTTACCCGATCCGAATTTAACCCGACCATAATTGATTATTGACCTTTTTATTCAAGTTCTTATACTATATATTTACTAATTATTAATAAGTTAACTTTTTTACTACAAAGAAATAGTCTGGAGTCTTAAGTTTACTACAAACCCATCACGTGAGACAATCTGACTAAAAAGTAGATGGGGTTCATATAAAGAGCTCTCTCTTCCTATCTCTCTCCTTTTTTTCTCTCTCTACCATGTGTTTTTAGAATATTTTAATCGTTGTTATGTATTTACAAATACATAACATTCCTTCATTACTACTTCCTCTACAACTATGCATTATCCTAGAATTATAGGCATTATACATCGTACGGTTGTACACACACTACGTACATATGCAATAATTTATGCTCAAATAAAAAGAATGTACATAGTAACAATTAACTATCACTATGTATAATGTCAAGTTTTTAATATAAAAATTGAATTAGTAATAAAGTAATTCTAACAACTCTAACAAATATCTTATACAAATTGAATTAGTAATAAACTAAATTAATAGTACAGAATTCATAACCTCGCAAGATTGTACAATTGATGAAGAGTTGTAACCTTGTAATAACCTTAAAAAATTGATATTCTATTTTGTATATATCACCATATGTAACTATTATTACTCATCAATATATCACTAGCTCGGTCTCACTTATATAGGTATGATAAGTTATCGATAATTATTCAATCTCAATTTTCCTTTAAGATAAAAATTATACATAACTTGATCAAATGAGAAAACTAAAACTTCGTGCTTCATAATTAATAATTATATTGAACCAATAATAAGGTAAAAACTCAATAATATCTCTAGATTAAAAATAACATTATTTGGATATGAATTTGGTCAGCTCGACCAAAATCCAGCCAAACACAAAAAGGAATTAAATCGAAACTGACCATTTAATGAATCAACGGATCAACCTTATCTTAATCAAACCGAACTTGACCGAACCGAAATCATCCGAACCGAAATCAACCCGACCCAAATTCATCTGACCCGAAGTTATCCGGTTAAACCCGTTTTAAACCCGATCCAAATTTATCCGAACCGAAAGTGAACCGATCTGGAGTTGACCCGACCCATATCCGACCCAGACTCGATAGACCATGACCCGAATTTGACCCGACCCGAATTTGACCCGATCCGACCCGACCCGAGTTAAAAGGATAATTTTGATCCGAACATATCCGAACCGAGTAGACCCGACCCGAACAGACCCGACCCAAACTCCATCCGGTTATCCGAATTGACACCTCTAGTCCTAAGGGCTACGTATGTCATTACCATTTAGGCTTTTATTCAATTATTTCTCACACATTTTATATTTTATTTTATTTTTTATTTTTGAGTTAGCCTTCAACACATGAACACACCGTTTCGTTGATTAGCACTCTTGTATAAACGCGCTCTCCCTTCATTTCCCCTTCTCAATAAAAAAAATTTTGGCGGTCATTCTACTTTTTCAAACTTTAAACAGAAAAAAAAGAAGAGGAGAGAGAAAATAACATCAATGGAGAAGGAAGATGGCGGAAGCAATTCAACCTCTCACAACGCCATACGCTGCGCTAAAGCTGCTATGCTGCTCTCCTCACTCGGCGATCGCATCCAACACCAGGTTTCTTCTCCTTCCTCTCCATCTCTCTCTACTTTCTCTCTCTAAAACAGAGTATCTCAAACAAAAAATTGAAAATGATTGATTTAGGAAAAGGAGATGATGAAGCAAACGATCGAACAATTGAAGATGGAGGTTGTTCAAGAGCGTTTCAAGAGGAAGAAATTGAAGTTCTGTAATCTGATTGAGTTTACGATTCAGATTGTCTTGCTGTTCTCTTTGCTCACTTTCTTCGTCTTGCGTGCCTTCGATTTGTGATGAAGATTTCAAGATGATGAATTGAGCATCAGTGTTTTTCGTATCTACTGTTGGAGTTTAATTTCTCTTTTATGTCTTTCTTCAATTGAAGAAGAAAAAATGAAGGAAAATCAATTGATTTTGTCGATCAGTTTGATTATGTTGAATTGAATGCTTATTTTCAAGTGTAATAATTTCTAGTAGTTCAAATTCTAGTAGTTGAAATCTTTTTAATATGAAGTAATTAAACAAATTTCTTGCAATTTTATGGTATTGGTCTTGTTTTGTATTATGTTTTTAATTTATTATCTCTCGTTTCTTTCGCTTAAACACAATCACATTATGCTATGTTAAAGGAAAGTCCAAAAATACAGTCCGAAATTTCGGATTAGTGGAGTATGTCATCATGGAGCAGCAGTTCAGCACCATGCCCTCCATTCTAACTAGCAAAAAATAATATAGTACTCCGTAAGATCTTAATTCTACTGATACAAATGTTATGTATAGGACTATAACAGAATAGATTCACAGGTAATCCTTCATAGGATCATCATGGTGGATCTTCTTCATTCTGAAAGCTTCTATCTCTTCTGGTGTCACGTCGTTATCATATGTCATGTTATACTTCCGTTTCCTTTCTGTACACCAAGTAGGCAGCCTTTTCTCCTCAGTCAACTCCGGTTTTTCTTCTGAAGTCTCTTTGAGATCGATGTTAGCTTTCATCAGCTCTCCCATTGCTTCTGCAGCCTCAATCCCGGCAGCACCTGTACAATAGCTGTTTCGAATTGCCTGCTTGCAGCATTTGTAGCCCCATTGGAAATCACTCCACCATGACCCCCAAACAGTTGTGTGATTATTAGTGTACACGACGCCTTCTTCATATTTACTCTTGGGGACAGCCATCTCCTGCCCCTTGATTATCCGGCCAGAGCGATCATATTCAACTTGTCTATCACTTTGGCCAAGTAGAAGTTCCCGTGGAATCTCCTCTTCTGCTGCAGCATTGCCATACTTCTCCATTATGGTATCCTTCACCTGAGTTTTCAACTTCTCTTTATTGACCTTAAAGTTCTTGTGTAGTAACTCGACTTGGGTAGGAGCTGCTTGCATATGCACATCCTGTCCCTTATCATATATCTCAAAAGCATGTAAATTGAGCTGCTTCAACTCCAAAGCTTGACCACTGAGTCGATTTTGATTATCACCAGAATAAAATTTCTCATTTGGATCAGCATCAGGAAGAGGATCCTCACGCATGGACCGGGTTTTAGGATCATAGTAGGCCGAATCAACATCAAGGTTCAATAAATATTTGGCTGCATCTTCTCGGATACGCAAGTTTCTAACAGTTCCAGTACTTCCTCCACCAGTTGTACGTACACGTTTTTCAACCTTTGCAAAATCCATTTGTTTACTCTCATCAACCTTCAAAGCATCTTCATCATCTTCCTCACCCTCACCTTCTTTGGTTTTATTTTTCTCCTCGAGCTTTTTCAACTGTTGTTCCTTCTTGTATCTTTCTATTGCTACCTCCTTCATCTCAAATTTATGAACAACATAGACATAACTTGCAGCATCAAAACCATTATATCTGTCATGTTTCCCATCGTAATCCAGCTTAATTTCCTCTATTATTTCATCAGGTGCAATGTGCTTCCCTGTCCACTTTGCTCCAACTCTTCGAGGTCTGTCCGTGCAAGACTTTGCATCATGGGTCTTAGCGCCACAACTACAGAAAACACAATAAACTTTAATCACATGTTTAATGTTTAAGACACCCCATGAAGATAATTACACAAGAAAAAGCTCTTCATCTAAGAAATACAGTGAGCATGAAAGGAACTTTAAGGGCTCCAAGAAATTGTAAGTGTACTCATCCCATAATTTGGAAAGCATGTTGGATAAAGCCATGGCCTCTAAATGTGCATAAGTTTCTCAAAAAATTCTAACAAACACTCTACCCTCTGAACGATTTGAGATGGTTATTAAAAAGTATGAGAAAAACCTAAGTAGTTCACAGAGATTGTATAAAACGTTGAATAATCCATTTAATTCCACACTTCCACTTGATCATCCTCATTTACTAATAATGTCAAGTTCCAAATTAAAACAAACATTTGAATTTTAGCTTATTAAGTTTTGTCATATTGAGTTTTGAAACAAATAGTAGAATTTCTTAAGGTTCAAGATACACATCATAGGGCAAATACGAGCACACGCGCGCGTATTAACAGGATCGACTTACTTAATGCCAAGTTCCAAAACAAACTTTTGAACTTTTAACTTATATTAAGGGTTGTCATCGATATCGAGTCTTGAAACACAATGGAATAGTAGAATTTACTTTGGTTCAATTACAAAATCATTAGCAAAAAACATAGGGCAAATAACAAATGGAATTAACAGGTTAAACTTACTTAGCACAAGAACCCTTCCGAAACTTATCAGCCTGGAAACCCTTTTCACCTCTTCGATACCACGCCTTGGAATGATTCGACTCCGATTTCCACTTCCTTTGATGCTTCAAACTCTGAAAAACAACCAATGTCAGTTCTTAAATCTTGTACAACACTACCAATAAATTCAAAAAAAACAAACAAACAAATAAAACATACCGGTTTATTTGAATTGAGATACCAAGGGGCAGAAGACATATACTGTGGAATATGAGGATTAATTTCTTTCCCATCTTCATCAACTTCTGCTGGCACAAGTCCAGCTTTTCGAGCTTCCTCTAATTCCAACTGCTTCCTATGATCTTCCCTAGACTTAAACGCCCCTGCAAATATTTCCCCAATTTTAATACACATTTTAATCAAACATAAAATCACTCGATTCCATTATATCTTCAATTTAATTACTACCATCAATTCAAAAACAGCACCAATTCAAAATAATCAAAATCTATCATAATCAGAATTTATCATGAATTAAAATCATTTTATCACGTATTATTAAATTAGAAAAAAATATTATTTAATCGAACCTAACCTAAATAAAAGAAATCAAACAGTAGAAAAAATTCAATTAATTTTCAAAAAAATACCTGGAGGAATCTCCATTGGGAAAAAAAAAGTTTGGTTTGAGAAGAATAATTCTTGGTTTTCTGGGAAATTGAGAATTTAGTGAATAATTTGAAGGATTCGAAAGAATTTGAAGAATGAACAGCAGTGAATAAGAAAGTTTCAGAGACAGAGAAAAAAAGAGTAGGGAGAAAGAAGGGAGAGAGATTATATAGATTTTGAAGGAGTGATATAAGACGCGGTAATACGGTAAGTTAGTGCAAATTACCGACCTAAAGCTTGGGGATTAAGTAATTCGTACATCTTACGGAGTATCTAATATCTATGTTATCCAATGTCCATCGATCTATTTCCTCCGTTCTTTTAATACCGCACCATAGGAGTAAATTTTACATTGATAGCAAAATAAAACTCCACAATTATATTAGAGAAAATACGAGTTCATCTTCATGAGAATAAACAAAAAAGTGTTTATGGCATTTTTTTAAATAAATTAACAATTATTAGTAAATGCGGGTCTCATAAATATTAATTTATTTACGAAATTGTCATGCTGACTAGGATATTTGTTGATTTATTTGGAAATGTCACTAGATTAATGATATTTTATTATCTTGATGATAATTTGGGGCTCCCTTAGAAGCAGGCCACGTCAGCAGAGTAAAAGGAAATTCGGTTATAACAAACTTTGCCAGCTCATCACTTTGTTATAACTAATTAGTTGAAGTAATTAATGCTATTTACTTCCTTGTTCCTTGTATAAATATTCAGCTGTAATAATTTATTTCTCTTTAATCTAAATACACACAAATTACTTCTCTCAAACACTTTCTCTCTCTAGATTTTCTCTCTGATTTTTGCTAAGCTTCAATGGTGGAATTAACTTGATTCTGCCATTGAAGATTGTTTGAGCTCAGAACTTCAGTTTCTGACATATTTTACGAGTATTTATTCTAGATCAACATTCGCAAGAGTGACAAGGCTTATACATATGTTGAATAACTAGTTACCATCCATGCGATGTACAATTTTAGACAAATACATTTATGAATAAGAATTTTTTTATAACAGGATGTACGTGACTAATTTCTAAAATACTATTAACCGGATATATCTGTTTATGATGGGGATGTGCTTGGAGGGTCAAATCTAAGACAAAACAACTATGAATAAACAGGCGAAAAAGTTGCAGTTACCAGTGCACCAGCTTTGGTTTCCTAAATTAGTTGCAGTTGATAATATCGGACATTTGCAGAATTGAATGCTTTCACTTAAAGCTCAAGCGCAAAAATGATCCATGACAAAGAATTAACAAGTCTTAAAGACAGCCTTAGCTGATTGTAAAAAGAAGCAGTGGAACAATGAGTTTCAAAATTTGATAGGACACTAATGTCCATGACATTTAGCCAATATTTTTTTACAAACATGGACATTATATTTCGACATTGTTCTAAATTCTCTATACGACCTACACTATGCAAAAGAAACTTTACACTTGATCCTGAAGTTAAAGCTGCACACGAGTATATTGCATATCTGCATTAGGTAAATCGGTCTGGCACTCTACAACCAGTTGAATCAATGTACATCTGTCAGCCTGTACAAGAAAGGAACTCTCTGCTGTCATCTGCAAAAATTGTTCAAAACTGGTTCAGTAAAAAAGATGCAGCAGTAATTTGCAGTCAATACACCACATGATGCCTAGTTGTTTAATATTGCAATCAAATCTCCTGTTTGAAATCATTTGACTCGTGACAAAAGTAAATTGTCAAGCCTTGTAAAGATTTCAGACAAAATAAAAACTGTCAGATGAAAGTTTTTCACAGTTTTCTTTGATGCATAATGAGAACTCGCCCAAGAGAATTCTTAGATTATAGCTACTAAGCCAGAGTAAAAAGAATCAAATAGCATGATTTTATGTAGAAAGAACAAGGATATAATTGTCTACCATTAATCGAATGCATAAGGATCATCTCCATCAGCGTATGGATTCAGAGACCCTTCAGAAAACAATTCACCGATATTGGTAGGCTGAGAGTAACCCACTGCCCTAACTCCCTGCATTAAGAGATTATGCCATCAATTATTTTTTGTCCTGTAATTAATTGGTGACTTACAAAAGCAGGAACCAAAACAATTAAACTAACAATCCAAACCACGAGTAGAAACTAACAATCCAAACCACGAGTAGAATAGCAATCAACAGCCTATAGGACAATTCTATGAGCCCCAGTAAGAAAACAGAACTCGTCTCTATTTATTCCGATTAAATACTCAGCGTATATGACACGGACTACAGAAACAACCAGAACAAATGCAAATGATACCTTTCATTACCTTGATAGAGCTTTTAGGAGTATTGACTTTAGGAGTAGCAACCTTCTTATGTTTTCTTGGATCCTAAGAAAACACAGGAATAAAAGTTTCAGATTTTTCAGTAGTCACATTTTCTTAACTCCTAAGTTCACCCATTTCTATGGAATAATTCTCTTAAGGGCATACCGCAAGCATAGCAGTACTCCTAGTTTTCCTTCATTTGGTGATGCCTCCTCCACTGGTTGTTTCCTCTTCAAATTCGCGGTTACTTACCTGTGATTTTACTCAGTTATCATCCAAGAAGACATATATAAAGCAACATGTACTGTCAGAACTAACTCAAAATAAACACTCTATACACTATAGGTTACTGTCAGAAATTAACACTATATACACAATAGGCCAACTAATATAGCTTCCTTTTGTCAGATAAACATCGAATAAAAACTTCATATATGGAAGTGATCTCCAATTGAACAGTCAAGCAACAAAGTTTGGGGAAACTTTAAACAACTCACCTTCCTTCCATGCTTTGACATATTCATCACATTTCCTGCATTTTCTTTCCCTACTTTCCTAAGCAAGGTTGATACTGGAGATTGCACAGTAGCTTCATAACGTGATTCCTAAATGCAAACATTGTCAAATGTAATGACAACAATGGCATAGATCCATGATTTAATTTATGGAGGAGAAAGCTTTTTCACGACTCTTAGCTCACTCACTGGAGGAGGCATGCGTCTTTTAGTGCCATCTGGATCTCTCCTCCTGATTGATGAAACAGAGTATTCCTAAAGGAAGGAAACAGAGATTGTGATTCAACCGCTTTCTATCCAAAATATAAGTAATTTATTATAAGGCATTCACATTTGCGATATTCATCATAGAGACATGCTTATAAGTTATAACAAAATGGAAGTCAAATAGATACTTGCAAGTTTCTGGACCATACATATTATACTCATCCATGGAGAGAGAGGGGATGGGAGAGACTAGGAGAGTGAGTAGAGAGATATCAACATCAAACCTTCTTTGAGTTCGCTTCTTGATCCTCTTGGGGTATGTCGCTCATCACTTTCCACTGTAGCTGCAACAAAGCCCTTTGCCTTTCTTCCTGTAATATGATGAGATCCCAGTCAATTTTATCAGAATAAACCTATCTGCTGAATTTGAAGTATTGACACACACTTTAGATTTCTGAAGATCCAGCTCCTGCTGAAACTGTTTACATTCATCCTCATGCTGCAATCTTAAGGCTCTAATCTGGGATTCATGCTCATTCCTGAGTGTCATTGTTTTCTGGAAATTTCAAACTGGTTAGAAAGAGAAATTGATACGACAATAAGAACTTGAATGCTCAAATGCCCAAATGTGAAGTTTCACAACCTCTCTGAGTTCGTTCTCTGCATGTAGTTGGATATTTTTCATTTCTTCAAGGTGCTCAGATTTGAGATTGGATTCTTTTCTTTCATGCTCCTTCTTCATGCGATCAATCTAAGAACATGACAAGACAAAGCTTAGTCAGGAATATGATATTGAATGAGCGGACATTCATTTAATCACATCCAGACTAGAATAACCTGCCCCTTTTAGAAGATATAGAGATGCTTGCCAAATGTGTCTTTCTAAAGTGCAATTTATGCTGTTATGCAAGTCCAGGTAGTTAAGAACAAAATGTTCTAACATCAAATCACTAGTCAAGATAATCTATTACTAACATTTAGTGTTTCTGTACCACATACAATCATCCTAATGATTCTAACACAACTCCTACCTACCTCAGATAAAGATTAGGGTCAGATGTACGCAGCCCTATGGCCCTATCTACACAATAACAAAGAGGCCTTTCTAGGACTAATTTATTAGAACTGCTGTTCCTGATTGACCTTTGAATGGAAAGACAACCAATTGGAAATTTGGCATACTACTACACACAATCAATATTAAATAAGGGCATGTTTCATGAAATGTTTGATTTAGTCTATCTTTATCCAAATTCAAAATTTAACGCATCAATGATTTAGCCAGCTTAGTTGTGAATGAATTGTATGCGTTTGCAATAAGCAGACATAAATTGCATCCATAATCAAGCAAATGAAAAAAAAAAATTACAGCATCTTGTCCGAAAACAGGTATTCAATTGCATTTTGACAAGACAGGAGAATCATTTAATCATTACTATATTGGTTCAACTATGAATTGGTTTATAATTTTAGCACATACCAGAGCGGTATGCTCTTCTTGGATGCGAGCTAAATTCTGCCTTGATTCTTCATTGCACTTGTCAAGTCTTTGCTCACAAGACCTTTCCATCTCTGCAACAGTCTTGTCTGCCTAAAGTAACA
Source organism: Chenopodium album (assembly GCF_948465745.1). Taxonomy (NCBI): domain Eukaryota; kingdom Viridiplantae; phylum Streptophyta; class Magnoliopsida; order Caryophyllales; family Amaranthaceae; genus Chenopodium; species Chenopodium album. Next base: position 40,326,908 of record NC_137849.1, read on the forward strand.
AACAAGCAACATCATTGTCTAGATCTATTCTATCTTCTAGATATTGAAACAAAATAATGAAACAATTCCTCAATTATTCTCGAAAATAACCATGATGAATATTGACAATTGCCAACCTTCTCTTTCTCATGATTAATGATTTCTTGCTTTTCAACCTCATACTTCTTCCTGATGTCATTTATTGCCTGTATGACGGCAGCCAAAGTCAATATTGTCAACAGAAAATGCCACAAAAATTTCTGATGAAATAATATCTATCTTGTGCTATCCAGGGAAAGAAGATACTACCTGATCATTCCTCTGAGAGATCTCCTTCAAATGCCTTGACAGCTCCGACTGTTTAGACTCAAGCATAGCATCATACTGCTTCTTAGCTTCTCCAAGCTTGCCTTCTGCAGCTACTAACTGCGCCTGAATCTGTGAAAATCCTTATGCGATTTACATGCACATCCCAGGGTTCATAGTTATTCCACCCAAAATAATAATTAACAAGACAGTTTCAGAAACCTCTGCTTTTTGGTTGTCCAGTTCCTTCTCTTTGTCCTTGTATTGCAAGATTAGCTGTTCCTTTTCCTCCAGAGTGGAAGAAAGCTTGTTCACTTGCTCCTCCAAAGATTTCACCTCCTGATTGATCTTCAAAATCTCCTTCTGAAAACCATCAATTTCATCCTCCTTTTTATGTATATTTTCCTGTAGCTTCTCCATGTTCTCCTTCTTTTCCAACTCTAGCTCTGATAATTTGATCAACAAATCTTTCTGCAGATTTACAAATGGTCATTGAGATTATGACTTATGATTCTAGAGAAAAACATAGATCATCGTTAAAAGCTAAAAGACCTTTTCATTCTCAGATGACCCTAAGCTCTCAGAAAGATTGCGAACTTGCTCCTCTAAGTCTGCAACTAACTTTCCTGCTTCAGTTTTCTTAGAAAGAAGAGCCTCTACTTCAGACTCTAACGTTCGTATCCTCTCTTCTGATAATCGACACTCTTCAGCATGCTGCACCATTGCAGATTCTTGTGCGCTCTGAAGCTCATCTACCTTATCCTTCAATCCCTGATTAACTGATTGAAGTTCATCCATTTCTGATTTTAACTGCATGTGCTGATGATGCAGAAGACCATACTGCCCTTGAGCACGCTTGGCAGTGAGATCCTTCTCCTGTTCAGCCAACTTAGAAGCTTTATCATACACAGAGCAGAGCTGAGAAATCTTGTCGGAAACAGCCACACTGTGCTCATCCAATCCAATCAGTTTTGAAGCGAAAGCATTAACCACATCCTTAAGATTTTGAGTCTCCTGCACTGATGTTGCTAATCTTTTGGCAAACTCATCATTGTTGGATTGAAGATCAACTTTCTCCCTCTCCAAGTTTTCAAGAGTAATTCTCATCCGAGTAAGATCCTCTTCTTTCGATTTCAGTTCTATTCTCACATCATCAAATTTTGACTTCAAATTTTCACCAGTCAGTCTGCTTGTGGTAAGGTCAGATTCAAGGCATTTTATCAAAGAATCTGCATGCAATACAGCGCATGTAAATCCTCAGTAAGCAATATCTCATTTTGAAACAGTTCACTGAATCCAAAAGTGTTTATACCATTCAGGAATGGTAAAGATTTCCTCAAGACCACAATCCACACGTAACAATCATAGACTAATGCAATAAATTAAATATAAAGTAAAGCAAGTAAACAATGATAGAAAATTATGGACTGAACTTGTTTGAGTTATGAATGTGAATCTGTTGATAACAATAATCAGTTCAGTAAACTATTGATAAGGTACTTGCAATAAAACCCCAGTTTAAATTGACAAAACAAGCTTATAGCTTAGATTAAGTGACAATACAATATCCACATAAAATCAATTCTACAATGTTATACAACCACTTCACTTCATAATTACTCAAAAATTGGAAATATGGGAGGATCATATAAATGTTGTATAGTTTTTGACTACCTTTTTCCTCCATAAGCTTGGTAGTTTTGGATCGTTCATCTTCATAAAGCACCTCTTGTTCCTCTTTCTGCTCTTTTAGTTCCTTAAATGCCTGGTCACCTAAGTACAAAATTCAAACAAATAGATATTACACAAAAACAATCATTATCATAAACATAATGTTAATTCTAACAGGTTAAGAAGCTTACGTTCTCTTATGTTTTCCTCTGCTGAATCCAATTTAAGAGATAAACTCTTCATTTCATCATTTAATGTATCCAATGCAGCCGAATTCGCAGTTAATTTTTCTCCAATTAACTGCTTATCCTTCTCCGCTGTTCAAACAAGCACAATTCTATTAAGAACTTGGAACACAGGAACAGAATCGAAACACAAGTTGCGAAACAGTCGAAAACAAAGGTATTCTTACCATCCTGAACTTGACAGACCAAGAGCTGCAACGTCTCAGTGAGTTGATCACATAACGTTTTCGTCGAAGAGAACTTTGATTCGAGACCTTGCCAGAGCTTCTCATCTTCTTTCTGCTTCACTTTCAGCTTCGCATTCTCATTACAAGCTGCTTGTAGCTTCTCTTCCAGCACATGAATATGCTCAAGAGATTTCTTCAACTTCGAATTCTACAAAATTAATCAAAAATCAAGGTTGAAGCAAATTCTTCAGCATTTCACTAATCACAACTTCAGAATTGAACTAATCGTAAAATCGAGAGAATAATTACCGCTAAATCTAGGTCAGTTCTCACAGACGCTTGTTCCTTCACCAATTTCTCTAAAAATCATCACTATTAGATTGAATACAACATCAAAAATCGGCGAATTTCTGAAATTAAGACTGAAAATTAGATGACAAACCAGCAGTGAGCTTCAAGCTCGCGAAACCTCCTGAAGTAATTGAATCGGAAGTTGAACGTGAAGAAATTGATAAGGGTTTCGCAGTTCCTGAAGCAGATCCTGTTAAGGATTTGAATTGATCTAAGCTTTTCATGCCGAAAAACCCTAATTTCTGCATTTTGAAGTGTCAAAATATCGTTTGATTGAAGCTTTAGGCCACAATTAGGTTATGGCGACCTCGAATTTCTGTAACAATGGCGGACGACAAATCCAGAAACTTCGAGAATTTACAGTTTTTCTCTGTCTTTCGCTTTTTCTCTCAAAGTTCTCAGACAGAAATGAGTATTTGAAAAATGGAATTCGCGCCATGTTACAGTATTTATAGGTTTCGTTTCGCGGATAATCTTTCTTTGTGTTTGGCCTTTTGTGGGTTGGTTGGTTGGTTCAATCATCCAAATGAAATAAGAAGTGATTTGAGCATTGATTTATTTGTAATGAAATGAAAAATTAATTACCAGTAAGGCAACAAGCCAACACCTGATTAGAACATATGGTGAGGGAATTGTTCTAGTTTAACTAAGGTTTTGGGTTTGAGATTTGGGAGCACAATAATATTTGTTGAGTCTAGTAGGGTTTGGGATTATTAGATATATATATTCCATAAGATTTTAGAGTGATCCGCACGACTATTGACTAAATACAACGAGTAAATAGGTCCTATGTTTTCCTTAATTGTCACTAACTTAAAAGTTTTTACTAAAAATCTCTATATCAACTCCTTTCATATCAAAAACACGTTTCTTTCAATGATTGTTTTTATATCTCTACCGCATTTTATTTTTTTTAATATGCTGACCAGGTGGGAAAAAAGAGCTTACCTCCGTACTAAAGGTAATGTAATGAAGAAGTTTTATTCTCTTCACTGCCCTAGCATATGAAAATAAAGGGTAGTGATACATCTTCAAGTGTAATTGGGAGTAAATCTAAATCCATTTATGTCTATTTAAACCTTAAATATGGAGTAAGAAAAAAAGGCTAGAGAATTGTGTGAAGTTTATTGATACAATTTCATTGATGGCTCTATTTTTACCTGCTCACTTTCCCATTTATTTAACCACAATTCTAATTTATAATCGTTGATTTGTACACCCGGGTGTACTATGAGCATGGTACAACCGGGCAAAAACGATGTTGTCCAAAAAATAAAACGCATGCAACAAATAAATTAAAAAAATGCGGAAAGTAACATAGTGCTTTGGAACAAAGAACATTCTGCTAAAAAAGAACATGTAGATGTAAACACAAAGAACGCGAGTTTTTTTAGGTATATTCAGTAAATTTCGGAAAGGAATCAACCAAATCCCACATTACTTGATACAATCTTTTCGAAAAAAAATTAAGATTCCAAAATAATTTTCTCGTTTTATAATTTTTTTTTTTCTTTTTCAAAATATTTCAAGATTTTATTTTCAAAATTCAATATTTAAATTCAAAAATTCATTTCATAGTTAAAATTTTAGTTACCAATATTTTATTTGATTTTCGATAATTTAAAAAATCTCTACCAAAATCAATCATATTCTTTCAGCAATTTTTTTTAATGTAATTATTATAATATTCACTATAATAATAATGGTCATGTGTAATTCTTGTGTTGTTCTTTATATATTTTTATAATGTTCTTTATTAGAAAATATGATGTACTTTATTTTGTATGTAAAGTACTACGGAGTATTTAATTATTAGCATAATTTTTCTTCCATATGTCCACTATTAATATTATGATCTTTATTAGACCTTTTGATAAAATATTTTAAATGTCCATGTTCTCTAACTGTAATTGTAATGTACATTTATTGACATGTAATATTCATTGCTTATTGTGAAAATGTTTATTAAATTTTTGTTTGGACCATCCTTGTTAAATTTTAATATTTAAATTTAAGTAGTGCTTATTACATAATATAATCATGTTCTTTATAAATGTTATGGATGTTCTTTGGATCTGGAAATCAATCATCAATAGATGATGTCCTAAAAGAAAATCTCCATCAACCATCGTGATCCTGAAAAAAAAAAAATGTACACAATTATTTAATGTTATTAACATATAAAAGTATAAATTTAAAAAATAACATTCAAGATGAATAGTTTAATAATTAGAAATGATGTAAAACTCATTTTAAATTAATATGTGCTATATCACTCAATAGCCAAAAGAACATAAAAATAGAAGAACATATTATTCAAGTAAAAAGAACATAGTTCATATTATTGAAACACAAAGAACATTATACCTTAAAGAACATAATTTGTATTGTAAAGAACATATACTTTAGACTCAAAGAACATATTAATCGGACTTAAAGAACATATTCCATTACAATTAACAAATTGAATGCATGATAAAGGAACATTCATCATAATCAGAAAAACATCATTTTCAACCTTTGAAAATAATACAAAAACAGCCAAAAAAAAAAAAATCCTTTGATTACGAAATCTACAAATTATGAAATTTGATAATTTAAAAGAACATTATCATTAGCATCAACATCGCAATTATAATTATAAATTTTAATACGAAAAAATCTAAAAAAAATAAATTACCTTCACATTTGATTATGAAATCCTCAAATTCATCTTCATTATTAACCGAATCTTCATTCTCATACATATTATCAACAAATCTGTAATGTAATCATGTCGAATTTCTTACACCCCGCCATTAATTTTCTATGCTAAAATTTTCACTCTCTAGAAATTCTCTCTGTATTTCGAAATTGTAATTATATATCTCTAAAAATATCAAATCTATTTTTGAAAACTATTAATATAGGGAATAACTAACAAATCCCTTAAATTAAGGAGAAATCATTTTAAAGAAAAAAAAAAACTAAATTGAAAAATGCCTTTATTTTTACAGGGTGTACCGTGAGCATGGTACACCCTGGTGTATTATGCAAATTTCATCTAATTTATTCCAATTAAGGTAAACTTTTTTTTACCACCTTACCCCCTTTTTTTCCAATGTTTCTCTGCAAATGAGAAATGGTTCAATGTGAAAAATAAGAGTGCTCATCCTCCAGATGAATCAAGAAAGTTGAGATACCTTTGTTTAAAAAGTATAAAAGTTGAGATACCAAAAATTCACTTGCTTCCCATTATTATGGAAAATTATTGATTATTATTTGCAAAATATTTCTATCTAGGTCACACTGAATGATACATCCACTCATCTTTTGGTGCAAAATGAAAAAAATTACACACTCAACGTCACCTAAAGAGAGAAATAATCTCTCTTCTCATAACTGAGATTGAATCAAGCAGCAACACAATCATTCCGCTTTCTTCTCGTTAGGAACTATTTCTTTCAGCTTTTGCTCCAATTCACCAGTCTGCAGAGGAAGAGAGTGTCAAATCACGACTCAACTTATTAGCAATAGTAGGTTGATGATGCAACAAGAATTTACCTGGTGCATGTTGAGAATGATATCTGATCCTCCAATGAATTCTCCCTTGATAAAAATCTGTGGAAAAGTAGGCCAGTGGCTGCAGAGAAGAGCAAAGGTTCATCACACAGATAAATTAATATTTGAAACAACTATTTAATGTGAATAATATACAATGCGGATTTTCTAATGTGAAAAGTCTCGGTGATAGTATGATGGTTGACAACCTCCTGCTTAAGAGTTAAGAATTAATGGCCCCAAATGCACATTAACAATAGATGAAGCAATAACAAGTTAGTAAAAGAAAGCATAATAAGACAATGAGCTCAAAAACAAAGCAACACCACCAAAAGGAGAAACCTAATAAAACTATATTGTTTCAGAAGACGATCTGAAAAGGTACTAGTTTGCCCCCCAAAAGCCTTGATACACCACACCCATAATTGTAGATGATCTTAGGTTGCATCATGCTTGCCTACATGCAAGTATCCATAAATACCGTTATACAAGGCCAACATTGCTAATTGTACAACATTTCACCAAATGTCACACCCCAATTTTTATTGCTACACTCGTACAACGAGATAAGTTGTGTAACTCTAACACTCATGCTCATGACTTGTGCCCACATGGGGAAGAGGGGAGCTGGTTCTTACCTTTGAAGCACAGAAACATCTGGTACCCTGCATTTCGACATTTATCAAAGCTTTTTCACTAAAGAGATATCCCCAAAATAGGTTAAAAGTGAGCTGGTGTAGAAACATTTCATCCACCAGAAAAATCTATATAAGCTAATGACTGAATCCCAATTACCCTGCCAACTTCATAAGAGATATTTCCCAACCAACTTTAAAAGAGGAACTTTCCATCCACCCACACTCTCTATCTTGGTCGAGTTGCTAGAGTGACCATCAGTGTGTTACAGATTGTTACCAAAAAGAAATTTGGGTTGGATGATTGCATCAGAGCAAAAAGGGTAGTCTCTGCCTCTCTGGGGGTCTGGGGCAGGCCAGCAGAGAGGGGAAGAGAGGGGGGGGGGGGGGGGGGTGAGGACCTATAACATGAGAAAATAGCTGACCAACATGAGGCAATATCAGAGTTCCAACGTGCCCAGAGGTGAAAGTGACGCTGAGCACATGCAAAGGATTAGACCTGGTTTGCATTGAGGGTCCAATATGGAGGTATATAGCAACCATGAAAATGATGTTGTGGCAAAGGTTGCCTGCTAGCAAGATTTCCCGGGAAGGACAATTTGCATACATTGAGGGTGTGGAAGTGCACGCTTATAAGATGGGCTTGGAGCCTGTGACTATGAGGCTGGATAAAAAAAATCACAATTCACATACACACATACATACTCCTTTCCACATTAACACTTTATGCTATCAAGAACAGAAAGCTTAAGCAATTATAAATGACCCATTCACCCAAGGTGTTCCTTATATGTTATTAAGTAACTCAGGAAGCATGTGAATAGATTCAACAAATAGTGTTTTGACGGTTGAGTGATGGGGACAGGAGGAAGCTTATCAATGACAGTGATGTGAGGACATGCCAATATGCCATGGGATGTGGAAACTAGGAAACAAACAGTATTCTGAGTGTAGGATCAATGGTATTAGAGGTCTTAAGTGACAGTGGTATAGTCTGATGGGGACAGGAGGAAGCATATCAATGACAGTGATGTGAGGACATGCCAATATGCCATGGGATGTGGAAACTAGGAAACAAACAGTATTCCGAGTGTAGGATTAATGGTATTAGAGGTCTTAAGTGACAGTGGTATAGTCTTGTCATACTTGTAGCTCATAAAGTACAGCAGAACAGATTTAGAGAAACCTAGGGGAATTATCAAGGGCACCTGTCAATGTCCACTGGATAACGATTGAGATTACATATACTATCCTTATTCAGCTATAAAAGTGTTGTTAAAGCCAATCTATTTAAGCTAATAATTAGCCTAATAACCAATCACTTTGTCAGCAATTACAGGTGAGACAACAATGCAGTGAATTTAAGATTAATGATTGCAACACCTAACAAAAAGCTGATCCAAGAGTATTTAAGGACCAAGAAGAAAGGATAGCTGCATCTTAACAATATAGAGTGACAAATGTTTTTGGAAATCTCAATTTAAAACTCAGAATTCAGAAAGGAGGAAAGTGTCAAAGTAAACCCATAGCAAGTTGAGCCACCACAAGCATAACCAATACAGCATGAATCAGAAAACTGCTAGCATGTCAGTTAAATCATTGAACATTTCAAAAAGTAAATCAAGCTATATCATGAATCCTGATGAATTTGTGAGAAGTAGCAACTCAAACAATAAAATTAATAGGCAATGCACCTGTAGGATTTGACAGCATCCTTTAGCTCCAAGTCTTCCAAGATATTTCTTGAACCAAAAGGAACACCTGCACAGAACACATTAAGAGCAGGATGAGGCAACCAGCTTGCTAGACAGGTCTCCAGGTAATACAAAAAGTTACAGAAAAATAACAGCCAAACCCAAGAAGAACACTACAAAGGAATAACTACACTGAAAAAAATATCAGGAAATATGTAAACCCTTCAACCTCACTAGCCATCTCTTAATAGCATTCAACAGGTCAGTGGAAGATGGAAAAATGTTTTTACCTTCAGAATGCAACTTTATGAAATCTTTTTTTACATAGATGAATATTAGACTAATTTTCTGACAAGGACAGATCAACAGCATAAATAGATACCAAATTAAGGTATAATAATTAAATTTATAGGATGAGGAGCTTTTGCACTTGGCTGGTATGCCCTCACTACATTACGCACAATGCTACCACTGCTAGGGAAGCGTCAAATCAATGCCATGTCAGCAACAAAAGCTTAACAAGAATTTAGGTATGAAGAAATACAAAAGATAAAGAAAGAGAATCTAGACTCTAGAGCCATCATTCAATTTTCCAAATGCACAGACAAAAAAGGGGCCTACATAAAAAGCTTAATATGACCATACATGTGATACAAGACTGAAATATATCAAGAGAGATAACAACAGAAATCTACATATAAAACATTACAATAAGTTCCCAATAAAATTTGGCTAATAGAACAATCGGAACATATTCCTTGACTTGATGACAAGGGGTTCATGCAAGCCAAGAACTTCATGAGAGCCAATACTGAGCTTAGTCAGGATAGCTTTATTACCAGTCTGTCGGTCTGTCCTCCCTAATCCATTAAATGGGAGGTTTTTCTCAAGGTCCATCCCATATATAAAATTAGCTCCAGCGATCATGTTCATAAGTTATACCAACACTTTTAAGGGCCTCAAATTGTAAAATGATACATAACTGGTAATCTGGTATGGTGCATGAAAACAATTACAGAACAGATGTGAAGAAATGTCAAATAATCAACCAAAAGTAGAAAACTTACGATATTCCTTCAATACCCTCACTGCGAGAGAGCTGAAACCACATCTAGGCATTTCAGGATTTCCCTTCATATAAATCATAACTGGATTCTCCTTCACATCCTGAAGATAACAAGAAAAAAGATGAATTCAACCTAGGATTATAACCTAAAAGATACAACTCCTGGTTAAGGAAAAGTACATACTTCGTATTTAACAAAGTATTTGTATAAATAATCACAGGAAAAGAAAAAAATCACCTGATCAACAATATCTTTGACGGAGAGAGAACTCTCAACCTTACTAGTTGGTCTGAAATCTTCATGTGTATCAGGATCGTTGGGCGAAGTAGTTGAGTATTTCATTGCATTTTGATATGACAACCCAGATACCTAATACAAACGAACAGTCAGGAATAATCCCCAGACTCCTCACATCCAAACTTGAGCTGAATAAACTCCCCCCACACCCCCTCCCCCCTTAAATTAAAAGCAGAAGACTAAACATGTTTCTCATTTTTGATAATGCATCTAATCAGACTATAATATTCGCCTGCTTAACCTTGCCTTGATGAGGGGGAAGGCATTTCTAAACGTATTATAAATGTCTATTTGTTTACCTTGGGGATGACACAAGAGTCCAAACTCAAAATTTAATATGTAAACAAACAGGTGACTGTGCAACTACCATTCGCAATAGGATCATTTTTGTACACCCCCTAGACAAAGGCACAAAGCTATAGTTCCTAACTCTGGTTCCAAATTCATTAGAATCACCAAAGTCTTCACTACGAAACCAAGTTAATGTTGGACTATTATTTAATGACACAATCCAATACATGAGAAATCAAACACTCTATGGTTGGTGTTGAATAACCACCCCTTTACTTAGGATATACAAATAATTGTACTTTAAAAGCCTTCGTCTTTTATTTCGTGAAACTTCATTGAAGCAATAAGGCACATTAATACGGTGCTATCGGAAAAGCAAAATGGCGACCTCGATCCATTACCACAGCTCTAATTAACTAGCATTTGTGAGGTTGTTATGAATCCAATCAGTTAACAAACAAGATATCAAAAGTTAAACTATACTTTGTATCCCAAATTCCATCCTTTTACCAAGGAATCGGTGCAACAACCACTATCGGAAAATCGTAAACCAATCAAACAAAAAGAAAGGGGCATTAAGATCCTTACTTGGGCGTTCATACGAGCAGCCGAGAAATTAGTAATGTTCCTCAACAACATACTAGATAATGACCTCGCCATGATCCCAAAATTCTGAATAAACCCTTCTGATATGCTAAATTGCAATTCCTGTATCATACAAGAAATATAACAAGATATGAGCTGGTCGGCAACAATAGTTCATTTTCCAATCAACATTCGAAAAATAAAACCCATTATTAATGATTTGCAATCAAATAAATACAAATAAGTATTCATGTAAGCTAAAAATTCGCTAGAACAATTGAAATTTCAAAAGAGAAAAAAAAAAATCCAAGGAAGGTGAATAAACAATAACTTGTAAAACAAAGAGTGAATTTCAGGTAAAAATTTAGCAATTTGAGCAAATTGCAGAATTAAATTTAAGAAAGAGGAAGAACCCTAGTTTTATGAGTGAAATAATGAAGATATTATTCGGTCAAATGTGCTGATTTACAAATTAGGGCTTACTACGGAAGTCGTAGCTTTTACAGAAATTCACGGCGGAGGCGTGGCGGTTGCAGCGGCGGTGCGAGGGGATGGGAGTCGTGGTGGTGCCGGTGCGAAATGAGATGGAAGGGAAGATGAATAGTGTGGTGAAAGAAGCCGAAAAGGTATTCCTTTAAGAACAAAAAAAAAATAACGGTTCAAGTTATCCTACGTGGCTACGTGAGTACGTGACAGGGGTGAACAAAAATTACGAGTACAAGGGTGGAACCATCCGAACTACGAACCAAGGTAAACTCGATTTAGTGAGAAAGATTGTACCTTTCAATCTTGAAGTTGAGGGTTCAATTCCTACTAGAGGCACTTTGAGGGTGGAGATCTCACCCTTTCCCCCTCGCTCCCAAAGTATCTGACCCGAAGTATAAGAAGCGGTTGTAATTTGTTTTGGTTTCGCTTTTTTATTTTTGAATTGGAAGCCAATTGGACACCTGATTATTCAACAAATACTAATATAAGAAGCAAGCTGTATGTATGCCGAATGCTCCAGTCGTCAAAATTTCTAAGAAGAAGACACTTGTCCTCAACAATTTAATCAATCTACCGTAGGGCTACTTATAAACCTTTAACTGAGCTGATAACCATGAGATTGCCTCATTTAATATGTATTATTTTAATAACTTAGTCAATTGTAACAAGGATACAAATGAAGAGGACACATGTTGTAGGCTTGTAGCTATGAAATCTTTAGGATTGCCATGGTTGAAAATGCGCGCTTAAAAAGTTCTTGTCACTATCTCAAATGTTGATTCCTAATGATGCTAAGTTTGGAAGAATTGTTAGGTGGTACCTCCCAATCAATTAAGATGGAGTTTGTTCACGAAGAATGTGGGGATGGGATAGGATCTTGAGAGTGGAGATCCTATGGATTGAAAGGTATCGATGAGAATTCTATTACGCCACTCAGACATTGTAAAATACGTTCAATTATACTCCGTAAATTCAATAGCTACTCGGAGTTTCTTGACAAAAATAGCAAGAGTTTCACTCTTCCCATGTGTATGTCTATGTATTACATATATTTTGTTTTCGGTGTTTAAAATTAGCTATACTTTTCGTTTAAAAGTCCTCACTTATTCACTAAATCTATGTTTGATTCACCTCATTTACAGAGTATTATTTTTTTCAAAATTAAATTAGAAATAGAAATTTGAGATAAGATTAAATTAGAAAAAATAAATTCAGATAATACTTTGATTGGACTTTCAAAATCTACAAGTCATCCTATTCACCAACAACCCTTCTCACTCACCGGCCGCCGTATCTCTTCTCGACCCCATTATCCTATCCTCTTTCTCTAAACCATGTTCTCCAAATCCTGCAATCTTTATATAAGGGAAGAGAGCAACATTGAAGGATTGTATTACTACTCGTAATGGAGAAGCAATTGTGGGTATTAAGTAAGCAGTGGCGCCACCCTTCATTCATTTCACTGCTTTGGTCTGCAATATTGTTGTTATTCGTATTAATTAGGTTTGTGTAGGTTCATTTAGCAATTTTGGGTTTCTTTAAATCCAACGAATACTGAATTTGGAGTATAGTATTCTGTAGAACTGTGGTTAATTTTATCCATGACTTAAAATTCCAATATCATAGCCTGAAGTTGAGGAGGACTTTTAATCTTCAAATTGTTATGTAGTGAATTTTATATATTGCATAATTGCAAATGGTGTGGTAATTGCCTAATTGGCTGTATGTTGTGGCAATACAAGAGCTAGCATTGGTTGTTATAGTCATATCTTATGGTCTATATCTATAGGGCTCAAATGTGGATTTGTTACGGGGTAAGCATTTTCGGTAGTGTGATACCGGTATTTGCAGCACAGGCCACAGCTAGTTTTAGTGTCTTGATGATAAGGGGGTAATCGGGTATTGCTGTGTATATTATTGATGTAAGGACTAAGGAGGTCCGGTATAGTGATTAATCCTTATTATGTGATCCATATACATGGCTGTTGTTGTAGAAAATTTGCGATCATTGCATCAATTATCATTTTGGATTTAGGACAGTGTTTAATTGCACAAGTCGCCTTCTGTGCACTAGTAACACGTTTATATATGAGTGTGTTACGGTTCATTCTTCTTTAACCCTTGCCCCCTACAAAAAAGTTCATCTATATTTTCATATGCTGAGTGCTTGTCTGATACTCTCATCTATCATGTGCTGTTAATTTATTTGAGACTATCAGCTGTACTTGGTCCTTTCTGTCTCACATCCCTTTTGGTGTTACAAATGGAAATGGTTCAGATTTTAAACTCCTAACCTGTGCCTTTCTTTGGGTCTAAATCTTGTTAATTTCATCAGTTTATGACTGATTTTTACTGTCTCAGAACTGTTGTTGCCCGGGAGACTGATGCTAGAATCTGTAGTTTGTGGTGAGCAGAACAACATTTCGGAGCTCATAAGGACAATTGTTGTTAATCAGTGGTAGATGGGATTTTGGAAGGGGGAACTTGCTTAATGTTTATGCACAGCTCTCTTTATGGCACTCAATTTTAGTGCTTAAGGACTTCCTTCCATCCATTCTTAAATGAAGTTTTCTATGGGCCTATGGGGTGTTTGATAAACTTGAAACTCCCATCTAAATTCACTTGAAGGAGGGGAAAGAGTAGAGAAAACTAAGTTCCAGGGGCAGGACATAATAGCCTTGAGTCTACCGGAATTGGGCGGTGTAAGAACCTTACTGTAAGGGGTTATACCTGGTGCTTGTGCTGAAAGTGTTACCTATCCATTTGTGGTGGTCAGGAGACAGCTTCAAATGCAAGTTCATGGAGCAAGATTGATTGCTCTGGCAACTTATATTATGATAGTCAAGCAAGGAGGAATTTTGGCTCTCTATGCTGGACACCTTCCCAGCATACTTCACGTAATAAGTATGCTCTTTCCTATTGCTAATCAATACTTATATCTTTCTGTCTGAGCTTGCAATTGAAGAATGGAAAGAAGCATTTGATTTCAGTTTTGAGCTAGAAAGTGAGAATGGAAATCATGGAACTTGGTCATATTATTCTCTTCCTTTCTGGAACCAAATCTGATAATTATAATGGCTTGGACGGAAATGTTTATGTGGCTTCCACCTCTCTCCACCACCCAAATATCTGTGCTGAGTTGTTTACCTAAGTAGTATCGAAACACAAGGCAATACTTGTCAGAAATAGACTTTTAATAAATTTTCTGTAATGAATAAGCTCGTATTTAGTGATTATGTAAGGACCCGAGTTAAGGAAAAAAGCTAAAGTTTCAGAATTCTTGTGGCGTTAAGCTGCATTCTATCCAACTCCATACCCTTAGACCATGGGAACAGTTGTATGGACTGTTGAGTGAGCATCATGTGTACAAGATAGCCAGCCTCCTGTCTTTGAGATAGTCTTTCCTGGCCCAATCTGTTACCAAGTTTGAAATCAATACTCGGGAAAGGTGGATGGTTAGCCTGTTGTATTGCAATATCCAAGAATTTAAAGGCATTCATGATTACAAATTTACTAGTGATAAGAGTAAGACAAAGTATTGGGAATTAGGTTTAGGAAATCAGCTTTAATATATCCAAACTCTTGCATCTATTCTGTAGTTTTTCATTCTTACTTCAGATAGGAGTCTCTTGTTCATGCTTGCTTGATCATTACCATCCTGCACTCTTAAGCTCGGTCATATGCTATATTGCTAAGGATTGACAAGACCCAAAATTTATTATATCATCCAAAGACTTAGACCCCAGCTATTCCATCTTCATATGGATCACTGAATTGAGGTCCAGGTATTCCATCTAAAGACTTAGACCCCAGCTATTCCATCTTCTTATGGAGTCAAAATTCTCTTTGTTCATGATTTTTTTGAACTCTTCTTCATACTTCCTTTGAATTTGTTTGTGACAGAAACCAAAACTTCAAGTTGGAGACCCTAGACTTAATATAACCACATCAGAGATCCATCTCCTCAAGTTTCCGGCCAGTTCATGCTCTATGGTACTGCATTAGGATAATAATTAATAATACATCAATGACCAAATCTATCTTATTGAGCTCATTGTATTTAGGAGCCTGGTTAAGACCCCTTGTATTCTAAATGTGTAATTATTGTTAGGTGAAAAGGCGTGAAGCCATGAGTATTATATGCTTTAAAACTGGTAAGTACATTCATGAACTTTTGGCCTTTTGGGTGTGGTTTTATTTTGAAGAAAATCCAATGAGCGAAAGAAAGATGGGTATATGATCAGAACAAGTGTCTTTGCTAGTTATGCTTATAGACTGTATTTTCCGAACTGTAATGTATAGTATGTACTCTCTGTGTATAGTATTTCTTCTGGTTTGATAGAATATGCCTCTGTCCAGTGACTCCAGTCTGTCGTTTGAATCAATTCTTCATTACCATGACTATAATTAAAAAAAAATTATAATAATAAAAAAAAAAATGAAATGTTTATGTTTTGCCTATGAGGTTATTATGAGTAGATAAACTATTCGCTGGCTTTGGTTTACTAAGTATTATGGATGGTGTCAATTTGATTTGTTACACCTTTTACTGTACTATTTTGGATAAAAAGATGCAAGTAATGTTTCATGAAACATCTTCTGCTTTCCAATTCCTCTACCTTAGCTATATATGGAGTACTGTACATTTAAATAACGTTGACGTCTCCTTGTGACACAGCTTGTATGAGGTTTGTCTAATTCATTTTGTGTTGCCTTGAACATCTACAGGCACACCCAATAGTTGCAATAAGTTATTTTGTGTATGAGTTAATGGAAATAGTTCTGAAAGCTGAATGAAAGGAAGCAGCAGCTGCACTGAAGCCAGTCGATGCTGGAGCCATGGACGAGCATGTCATGTATTGAGATTGGTAAAGCCACTGCATTCTGACAGCTTCTAGGAAATTCTCCAAAAATATGGTTAGCTGGTATTCAGTATTTCAGTGACCTACTGGGGGAGTATTTATGGTTATCCTCTTATCCCATACTATATTGAATTTGGTGCTCCTCTCTTGTCAATTCATGTGCATTGTCTGTATGCAGTAACTGTATGGCCATTAATGCCCTAGCTTACTGCAAATTGGGGGGAAATCGACAAATCTGTTGAAGTGCTAGATGTAGAAAGACACCTGAATTGCCTGTAGATCAAAGATTTTGGGCTAGAACCTTGATTTGGATGTGATCAAACTCGCGAATTCTAAAGTAACTTTTCTGTCTTTTGTAAACCCTGAATTTATGACAGCAAGTCAGCATATGTATCAAATTGAGCCTTGCCTTTCCATTTTGACAGAGCTATTAGCAATTTGTGTATGTATTGTCAAGCTGGTTATTTAAGGCAACCTTGAAACAACCTACTTCCTCTATCAGTAATTGATAGTCACATAAACAATTTTAGGATGTTTGAAAAGGTGTTACTGTTCTTCTGGTTTACTCCCACATTTCCCATGTCTGACTGCCCAACACATCGATCTCCTATTATAACCTTACACTCTTACAGTCTTAGATTGGTATAATGTGACGACTAAGTCTGTACATCGATGGTATTTGGTACTGGCTGACCTGAGACATCCAAAAAATTTAGAAAATAAGCAATGCACTATGAGATTCAAATCATAATTACGCTACTCTGTATTATTTTTAATTTAGTATTGCATCTGCTGTTGCATTGATTTGTTCTATTAATTGTACTGGCAACTGAACTTAGCAGCGATATCTCTGATACAAAATTCTAGATGAAACAGAAGACCATAATTAACAATCTGCACAAACAATTATACAAAACTCAATTACTGCATCAGAAACTGGCAGGACTGTCATCCAACTGCTTCTCATCTTCAATATCAACCTCCAGAATCTCAGGAATCCTCTGTTTCAAATAATTTTCAAGCCTAGCCACCACTGTACTTCTCTTATGCCAGAACTTCCCTCTTAATCTGATCTTCACAAATGGGCCATCCAGCTCTGCAAGTTCAACTTGACCTGTAATACCCACTTCTCTATCGAAAAGTTGAGCTAACTCGATCCGAGCATCAGCCAAGACCTTTACGATATTCTCCTCTGTCATGTCAAGTGGCTGCATTGCTGCAGAAACTGCCACCACTGGAGAGCACCTCTTAGCTTTTCGAACTCCGTCGTTTTGAGTCGGGTGTAGACCGAAGCTTAAAGTTCTATGAGCTGGTTGGTGTTTTAGGAGTAATGGTGGTGTAAAAGTTGTGAGCTTCAGACAGTATTGATTAAAGAGTAACTTGGCAGCCATTGTTTTTGATGGATTTCACTCTATCAAAACAGCTGAAACTTGTATGGATGTGCTTTTGGTCCCTTATCAACAACTACTGGATATTTGGATATCACTCCACTTGTAACTTATCTTTTGCGCCCCATAGGCCCATATAATGAAAATACTCAAAATAGTAAGTATTATTGTATAAATACTACTCCCTCAGATTTTAATAAGTGTTACACTTGTCAAATACGGCCGTGTTTTAATAAGTGTTACAGTAGCATACATTTTAATATTATATACTAGTATTTCTCTTTTCATGGTTCTCACTTGAATTCACTACTATTATATCCCTTTCACATTCATTACTTTTCCAATAAATTAAATTTTACCTACACTATCTTTCTTTTACAATTTTTTAATACTCCAAGTACTTTACTTAGGCCCCGTTCACTTCACCTTATTTTTGCTGAACTGAAATTATCTTTATTGAAACAAAATTATATTTGCTAAACTTAAATTAATTTTACAGAATTTAAATTAATTTTACTGAACTGAAATTATTTTTGCTGAACTGAAATTATTTTTACTGATTTTCTATTATAATTCTTCTTTAAGAAAACTGAATTTTACTAAACTGGACTTATTTTTATTGAACTGGAATTATATTTACTGAACTGAAATTAATTTTACTAAACTGAACTTATTTTTGCTGAACTGAAATTATTTTTACTTAATATTATTTTTTTAAGGTGAAGTGAATAGGGTCTTACTTCTTAATTTATTTAAGTCAATTAAATTGCCTAAACTATATGTCGATCAAACTTAAACATTTATTAAAATATGGGGGAGTATATTTTTAAACAAAATGTTAAGAATTGTTCTAATGAAGCAAAATACTCTGTATTGAGTTAACTTTTCCAACTTAACAACGGGATGATTATGTAATCATTCCGCACTTTCTTAGGCTATGTTTTGTTAACCTTATCTAAGGTTATCTGATCTTTTTTTAAATTTTGATCTGACCTAGTTTGAATTTTGCTGATCTAATTTGATTTTCTAGTTTGATTAAACTTTAACCTTAATTATATATCAATGTATAAGAAAAAAAAAAAAAAAAAAAAAGAAGTGAAATCTCGTGTTTCCCTTCGGCTACCTTGTTACGACCTGTCCTTCTTAGGTTTTTTGTTAACTTAACCGTCTCGGAAATGTTCTTTTATCCACGTATACATCTTGATGTGTATTTTTGAAATTTATTTCAAATTATAAAAGATGATACATACTTGCTTCGTATGTTTCTAACGAGTACCATACTACATACAGACAATACAGTACAAGATGTAATGAAGAAATAAAAGGGAGTAATGTTTTAATGTTTAGGTTCTTATCAACATCTACTGAAGCTGCATCTACTGAAGCTGCTTTAGTACTTGATTCCACTTAAAATTTGGGTTGGCACTTGAGCCTTGACCCATACATAAATGATAAATCTCAATCAAAATAAAGAACCAATTACTATTACAACAATTTTCCAACTGCTGGCTAATATAGTTTCAATGTTGGCCAACTAATTACACCCTCTAATTGATATCACTTAGGTTTCAAACAAGCACAATATGTATCAATTTATTGGACAACTTTGTTATGAGAGTTGATAAACATAATAACATTGACCATAGATGATGTAATACTACTCAAAGAAATTGGTTATTGACTAAATTTGCTTTCTAATGAAAATTTTGGGGGTTTATAGTATGTCAACTATAGTTTTGTTTCGATTCATGGTGCCGTGTCATAAGTTGTGATATTTTTCACACATTTTGACCTTGATCAGAGGCGGATGCATTAAGAAAGATTAGGGGTCACATAAACTCACTTACATTTGTGTCAAATTCTTAAAATATAATAGAAGCATGGATTATTTATCATTCTTATAATCAAACTTGACCCCACTTATGTAGTTATGTCGGAGTTAATCAGTTAAATGAGGTTTTACAGTTTTTTTTACATTATTTTTAAAAAATGTCTTAGACCCCGTTCACTTCACCTTATTTTTGCTGAACTGAAATTATTTTTACTGAACTGAAATTAGTTTTGCTGAACTGAAATTATTTTTACTGGATATTTTTTTTTAAGGTGAAGTGAACAGGGCCTTAGTATAAAAGATCTATTTGGATTGATTAATAATAATAATAATAATAATAATAACTAGATTAGACTCGTGCGTTACACAATTTAATTAATTTTTATTATTATGCATAAAATAAAGTTTTATCATTTGTGTATAAAAAGAGCGGTAATTGTTTTGTTAGAAAAATGTATAGTAGTGTAGGGTTAAAAAAATAAAATAAACGATGACATCACACATAGAAATTGGAGAGAAAATTTTTAATATTAGAATGACACGTAGAATAACTTGAGAGTTGATGATGTCATCAATATTTTGTTTTAGTAATAGTTAATAAACCATAAATTTTAGCCCATGCCTAGGATTCTTTATGTAACCCTTTAAGAAATCGACTCCTTATCAACAAAATTTTTCTCCTTCTTATTGACTACTCTCATTAGTTATTGTGATAGTGTACAACATAGGTAAGTTGTAAGTATGGCCGAAGACAAGACGAGTTCGTTTCAAGGAATCAAATTCCTTCGAAGATGATGAGTTTAAGCTTCTGTTGTAATGTAAGAGCTAATTTAGCTCATTAAAGTAAGTTGTTGAACTTTTTTTGGTTTGTAATAGTTGTTGAATAATAATAAAAGGGTAATGCTATACATAACCCTTAGGGCTACATATAAACATTAAATACACTCTAGAAAATTGTACTATAAAATTCGGAATTCATGACAAAAACACGCGTAAATCAGTGTAATTAGTGTATTTTTGTTATGATTTTCTAAATTTAAACAATTTTCTAGATTAAATTTAATGCTTATATGTAACCCTAAGGGTTATGTACAGTATTTTCTATAATAAAAATCTAATTCCAACTGTTATTGTCAATTTAAGTTTTTAATGTTGTCAATGTTGGCCAACTAAACCGATCATTTATAAATATACTTCCAAAGAGGTACATGAATGATGAATCAATTAAAAGAACTTGGCAACACGCTTCTACAAGACCACAAGTACTACCGCCATCATTTCGTTGTTGCACATTACTAAATTGGCTTGTATTGTCACTTCTGCTAATTAAGAAATTGAAAAACAAAAACGTGAAAAACCTTAGATGAGCTATTAAAAATGTGTACGAATTTCACTAATATAAGTAACATACACGTACATCCAAAATGTTAATTAGTAGTTTGTGGTTTTCAAAAAAAAAAAAAAAAAAAAAAAAAAAAAACAAAACAAAATGTTAATTAGTGTGATCAAATTAGGTTGGAGCAATAAAAATATTATCAATGTTTAAATTGACAAGGGACAAAGAAAGGGTGGTTATGTTAAAATTGTTTAACAGGTTATAAACGTTTTCTCGATTAATAATTAAGATTTGAGAAAACTATGCACTATTTCAGAAAGTTTATGGAAGAAAAAAGAGGAAGTTTGGTATGTTTAGAACCATTCCTATATATTTCTAATTTACTTCATATATAAATTAGAGATGATAATTGGACGGGCCGGGCCAAGCTTCGTGCCTAAACCCGCCCAAAATGGTTGGGCCGTGCGGGCTTTTTGGGCCGGGCCTAAAATCAACTCAATATGCATAAAAACGTATTCCCAAACCTGCCCAAACAAAATTAATTTTCGGGCCGGGTCGGAAAATTCTACCCAAAACCCGCCCAAAATCAGGCCGGGCTAAGGTGAATACTAGGAACTATTCTCAGCCATTGATCACACTCCATCTAATGGCTCACACTGCACCCGCACTCATTAATGGTTTTCTCGTAATTTCGCTGTTTTTAAACTTTTTTCCAGTTTGTTTTTTAACTTTTAAGGCAAATATTTCATTTACTTTAAGACTGATTTAATTTACTTTTACTAAATTTTCATTTACTTTTGAGAAATGAAATTGGAAACTACTTTTATAAAGTTAAAATATTACAAAATGCCATTAATGACATGGGAAGCATGTGAGCCGTCTGATTAACATGATCTAAGGGCCTAAATTAGTTCCTAATTCTTATTTTAGCCTTGGTTCTCATTATAACTTGGTTATATATATATATATATATATATATATATATATATATATATATATATATATATATATATAAGGCCGTGCGATGCACGACATAAAAAATTTCTTTGAATAAATATTTATTTTACATATGTTCCTCGTATGAGATAAATTATAAAAACCTAACCATTAATTGCAATGCTATTTAGATCTAGGTAATTTTGAAGAAGAGTATAAATTTAAGTAAATTATGCAATACGAATTACTCTTTAATCGGGAGTAATTATATTTTGAAGCCAAATAGTTACTCAAATTCATCATAATATAATATAATATAATAATTGTTTTTTTTTTTAAAAAAAAACACTATTGTAATAATTTAAGGTAAAAAATAAAAATATGATGTCAGCAATTAATTTAGGTGGGAAAAATTTCAACCACAACTTGACATGTGTACAATTTGAAAAGTGATGATGTCAGCGGTTGTTGTTTTAGTTTATATATATATGGTATGTTCTGTTCATTTTATTTTCACTTATTTCAAGTCTAATAAGTTCTAGATAAATTCAGTTTAGGAAAAATAAGTTTAAATAAGGGTGTTTAAGTTCAAATTACAACTAAAATAAATTTTAATAAGGTTTAATAAGTTCAGATAAGTAAAAATCAGATGAATAGAATACACCTGAAAAATTATTATACGGAGTACTTAAGAATATCATCACTGGTTGGACATTTTGATTGTGCTCATTAAATTGCTTGGAAAATATCTCTTTTTCCCGTCATCTATGACTAACTCCCATACCCACTTATGATATACCTAAACTCCTAATGATTTCTAACACTCAAAACCCGACTTAAGGCCTGTTCATATTTACTGAACTGAATAAAGCTGAAATGAATATTTTATGAGAGAAGGAAATTAGGAGTTGAGCTAAACTGAACTGAATTAAACTAAAATGATTGGAGCTGAATTGAACTGAACTGAAATTAAGCTGAAGTAAATAGATCCATAGATAAGTATTTTCTTTCTCATAAATCCAGTAAATTATTTTATTTTTTCTCTCTTTTTTCTAAATCATCCCCCAAAATAGGCATTAGACAGCCTTACTCTAAATATCTCGAATCCGCGTAATTATCAATACCTAAATCCATTTTCCAACCCCCAAAATTTAATACAAAAACATAACACGAAACCATAGTTGTTGTTTGATATAAGAACCCTCAACACGTTACCAATCCATAGAATTAAACTTTGAAATTTCAATTCTTTCCAATACACAATCCCATTAATGAATTTATCTCCTTAACCTCGTAACTACCATTAACGTACCTCTCAGAATCAGGCTCTCTTATTAATTCGCCACCTGTTATTTCCACTCTCTCTCCTCCCTCCCTCACTCACTCTTTTTTTCATCGCCGCCGATCATGCCGCCGCACGCCGACGGCACCACCTGCTTCTCCGCCGGAGATTCTCTTTCCGACGCCGATGACCTAATTTCCGACCACGATAATTGTCCGCATTGCCAGGAATCCGATCAATCTCCGTCATCTTCCGAGACAAATTCCGATAAACTTCGCCGGATTATCTCCGCCGCCGTAAAAGGTTTCTCTATTGGTGCTGGATTGAAAGGCGGTGTCTCGATTTTCTCTCTCCTCGCTCGTTTGAGTCGCCGGAGATCCCCCAATTCTCTCAAGTTAGTTTCATTGCTTCGTTTTTGTTACTTACTATTTTTAGTAATTTTGAGCTGGATTTTTAAGGGTTTGAAAATTTGAATTGGTTGCATGTTTCAGGAAAGTGAGTGATGTTTCGAGTAGTGAGGAGATTTTATCGGTGATTAAGGAAACTTTGAGATATGGATTGTTTCTTGGTGTTTTCGCTGGTACTTTTTCTTCAGTTGATGAAATTGTTGCTACTTTGGGTGGACATCGTAGGTATGTTGTTTCTGAACTTAATTTTCATCATTGGATTTGTATAATTTAGCTTAATTATAGTTTGATCAAAGTGATTAGTTTAGTGCTGTAATTTTGTTTAATTTATACAGAATTACCATGAAATTGAAACTTTGTTGATTGTTGATTGGATAAGACATGTTTGAGCAAATTAGAGCTCACATTCATGTGTTATGCGACTTATGCGTGGTTCTTCAGTCCGGAATTAGTTGTCACGTTGTCGCTTGTCACGTTGTCGCAATCTTATGGTAAGGGTATGTCATGATTTACTGAAAAATGGTATATAATAGTTAGGTCATTTCCATGTGATTCTCATCACTTTATTTAAGTTGGGTTGCTGGGGAATTCTAATCATTAAGTATTACTATTTCAAGTAAAGTGACAATTTTTTTCAGATGCATTCTGATCATGTTATCATTTGGATTCGGAAGGGCTATATCAGTTGTATTGGTTTTGTGTGTCTAATGAACAAGAAATAAAAATCTTGTTAAAGCCTTCAATACGAACCTATCCGTGTGGCTCCTTGCAACTACTAAGTGATTGGCTTTGCTAGGTCCTTCGTAAAAAATGCACAGTTTGATTACATTTTTTCCAGTTTAACAGTAGCTGAGATGAGTGACTATACTTGTAGTCTATATTATATCAAAATGCAGTGAATTCTCAAGTTATTCGTGAAGATACGGAGGGTTGTTACTAATTTGTGTTTGCTATACTTATTGAAACACATTGGAGTTATAGTTCTGACTTTTTATCCCCTTAGTTAAACTCCTCCAATGCCTGTACTTGTCTAGTTGTATTGATTTTTTAAGTCAGTTACATGTGTGATTCAGGACTGCGAAATGGAGGGCGTTACTGGCAGGTGGTATTGCTGGGCCTTCTATGCTATTAACTGGGTTAAATACACAACATAATAGCTTGGCTATTTATATCCTCATGCGAGCAGCTGTTTTGGCATCTCGCTGTGGAATTAAGAGCAAACGATTTGGTCGCATCTGCAAACCATTGACTTGGACTCATGGGGACATCTTCCTCATGTGTCTTTCATCCTCTCAAATTTTGTGAGCATACTACTAAACTTTTAAATGAATTTTTTTCACATAATTTGCGCAGGCATCTCAAATTAGTATATTCTGTGAAAAGGGCATTAACTTATGAAATACTTGTTCTCCAGCTATATTGTTAGCTGATTTAGTGAATGACATAGGCTAGTGGATTGTAGTTCATGCATCCCAATTTTTGCATCAGGTTCTTCTTCATTTCATCTAAAGTTAATATCTTGTGCTCTAGTGTTACAAGGTCAGTTTTGCTTGTATACAGAATGCAGAGTCACATTAGTTAAAGTATATATCTGTCTGTTAGCAGTCTCTACGGTGTCTCTCTTTTCCTGCGCTAGATTTTCTATTTCATTGCCTCAATTGACTAATTGGTAATTTGGTATATAAGAAAGCTAGCTTTTCCAGCAGTCCTGCTTTTGCTGATATAGGCATATAAATATACAACATTTTCCAAGTACATAAGCTATGTAATTAAATTGGGACCTGCCTTTTCAGGTCTGCTTACATATTGAAGCAAGAATGTCTGCCTTCATCATACAAGTTGTTCCTCAATAAACATGGAGCAAAGGATTTGTCTATCCTGCAGGGTGTGAAAGAGATCGCTTGTGGCATGCCTTTTTCTAATCTGGGGGCAATAGAGAATTATTATAAATTAACGGGTATAGACATCAAGTTAGACCCAGAAATGAAAGTTCCCTGTTCGGTATGAATATTTCTCTACCACTGTTACCATATTTATTTCCTTAGATAGTTGAGAAAATTTGCTGTTAATTTGAAGGTTACATTTGCCTCCACAAGTAAATACTATTTTGCTGAAAATTTTAGCTGGTTATAGATTTTAGTGATCACAACTTGAGAATAAAGTGTCCTCTATATAATCATGCTTGTATGTGATGTCTCTTTATGGCCATATGTGTTAGGGATCTTACACAGTGTGCTTTGGTAGAGTAAAGGGACAACATATAATAATGCTAGCAGCGTCTAATTGTTGATCTCAATGGATAATGCAGATTGTTCATGGGAATCAATCATGTGCGGCTCATGTCTTCAGGTTTCTTATTCAAGCGTATAAAAGAGCACTTCCAGTGTATCTTCCAGTATATTTGGTTTCTGCACTAATAGTTCATCGTAAAGACCTATTGAAAAGGTAAGATCTTTACTAGCCAGTCTGTCATTATGCTGCAAATGGCCCCTAGCAGAGGTGGTTTTGTGTTATCTCGTTCAAATTATATGCCTTGTACCTTCGTTACAACCTTTTGCTTTAATTATAATATATAGAAGG
Source organism: Chenopodium album (assembly GCF_948465745.1). Lineage (NCBI taxonomy): Eukaryota > Viridiplantae > Streptophyta > Magnoliopsida > Caryophyllales > Amaranthaceae > Chenopodium > Chenopodium album. Next base: position 40,352,844 of record NC_137849.1, read on the forward strand.
CTGATAGGATTTTTGAATGTGTCCTCAAATCATCTGTTTCTGCATCAATAGATGTTGTACCCAACAGTCTACACCTCAAGTACCATGAGGGAAAGGTGAAAAAAAACCCTATCTAGGGAGTGCTGAATGACCTAAGTACTACCTGGCTGATGTTTCTGTATGACTATCTCACTACCCACCTTGTTTCCCACGCTGTGTGAGACTTATTATTATAAACTTTGCCTTGTGAGGCACCATCTTTTGCACTTTATAGGGTGAGGGCCACACCTCTGTGTAATAAGACATTGCATTATGATGTGACCAAATCCATCCTTCAGTTCTTATCTTTGTTTGATTAAGACTCTTTGTGAGTAACACATGTATTAAAGCAGGACAAAATTTAATTTGTCAATGCAGTAGGATATAACATGTGTGCTTCTTAGTAGAGCCCAACCCAATAGGAGTATAACATGTGTGCTTCTTAGTAGAGCTTATGTATTGAAATGATCTATAAGGATTTCTCAAAATGTTGTGCCTTGAGTGAAAGACTCCTTGACGGGATATATTTCTGCCTCATGGTGCACCTTGTATTCTTGAAGATTAGGCTATGGGGTTTAAATCCTTGTAATCCTTGCTAATCACTATGTTTTTCTAACAATGTTTTTGTCTTTTGTTGTGCAGACCGTACCCAATATTGGGGAAGAGTGTTATTGGTATTGCACGTTCAAGCTTGTTCTTGTCTTCATATTGTGCTTCTGCCTGGTAGGTATTCTTTTGTCCATTACATTCAACGGTAATTGGCTCAACAAGTATTTGTATCTCTTGGGTTAACAACTGGAAAGTGCTGTTATTGCTACATGTTCACTAGTACTTCTGGCAGAAAACTATCTTATAACATATTGAGGGATAAACTGTGAGACTCAGAGGCTAATGTTCGAATAGTACATGTCTGAAAACTTTGGCAGTTCTGTCAAAAAAAAAAAAACACGCACACACACTTTGGCATTTGGAGGTTGCTCCTGTATTCTGTTTTTAAGATGGTTTGCTGTATAACTTAAAATTTTCTGTAATGGAGCTCCCCTCTTTATTCTCAACTATGGACTGCGCATGATACTTTCTGAAGCCTTTAGTATGCATTAAATGGGTTAAACTGGAACTAAGCCCACCGAGTTTAAGAATCTTTCATACTTTGTAGTTTTATTACTTTTAAACAGGATCCTTAGTGGAATTGTAGTGAATCTTGCATTTATACAACTGAAGTTACAGTACAACTTACCCATTGTTTCAGGATGTGGACATGCATTCTTTTTAGGATTTTCAAGAAATGCAACATTCCAATGGTGGCAATGGGGACGGTACTTTTTCTTCTCCTAGTCTTTCCTTTTCTATTGACACTTCCCCTCCTTTCTTCCATCCAAAGAAAGAAAAACAAATCAGGTTTTGCTCTATGTTTCCTAATGGTAAATCTGGCTCTTAAACAGACCCCAGCTGGCCTTGCACTAGCCATTGAAAAGAAAAGCAGACGAATTGAAATATCATTGTATTGCCTAGCTCGTGCAATCGAGAGCTTCTTCACATGTATGGCTGACATTGGATATCTCCCTCAATCACTAGTAAACATCAAGAGAGCCGATGTGGTTGTATTTAGCTTTTCAACAGCCATTATTATGCACTGCTATTCACAAGAGCGAGAGGTCTTCAGATCCAAGTACCTAAATGTTCTCGATTGGGTATTTGGTGTGCCACCACCACCCTGCTACACTCCTCGCTATAGAAACAAACAGAAGAGCAAAGAATGAACTTCAAGCATCAAGGATCATCATTTTTTCTCCCCAGCAACTCAGCAAGTTTTTCTTTAACCCATGTTTCACTAGGGAGCCATATGTACAAGTGTACAACAATTAGTTACTGTGAGTAGTCACATTATTAACGATAGGTCTATACTCTATAGTGTCTATAGTGTTTTTGTAAGTTGTAACCCTCATTCAATGTATGGTAATTTATGTAAACTTTCATTTTTGCATTAGTTTCATTCGCGTTGTTATTTAATGTATGGTAATCAATTGATTTAGCTCTAACTGTTTTGTAAAATTCATTCCAGTAATTCACGAAAACTAAAACACACACTGCACAGTCAATACTCTCAATTTGCATCATTGCATCAAAATAACACGTTTTTCTTCATTGAGACATTTCATCGAACACTTAATATGCATCCATTGAACAATTACAATCATCATTGTTTCAAGTAATAAAAAGAATCAAAATCAAGGGAATTTTGCGTAGAACTACCCTAAAGATAGGGTCATTTGTGAACAACTACCCTTTTTTTTTTATTTGTTTAGAACTACCGACAAGTTTAAAAACATTTGGGTATCACTACCCATTAACATATTCCGTCCAATTAAGACGTTATCGAGGCTCATTTTTTTCACTTTTGCCACCCAATTAACTGTCCCAATTTGTATAAAGGTTTTAATCTATTTTAATTAACCTAATTAGGGTTTTAATCATAATTCATTTTAGGGTTCATGAGTGTAGTATTATTTGGGGATTTTAATTTCTAAGGTTTGGGGGTTTAATTGAATTGGAGTTTTTGCTTATTTTAGCATTAATTGGCCATTATAATTGAAAAAAGTGAAAAATTGGCCCACAATAACGTTTTTATTGGACGAAAAACGTCAGTGGGTAGTGCTACCCAAACTTTTCCAAACTTGCGGGTAGTTCTAAACAAATAAAAAAAATGGGTAGTTGTTCACAAATGACCCTATCTTTAGGATAGTTCTAAACAAAATTTCCCAAAATCAAACTTCATCTTCATGAAGAAGCATATTAGGAATACCCTTATTAACAGGGAACTTACGCCCAGTTTCAGGGCAAACAAGGGCACCTTCTTCAAGATGAATCTCAAGCAGAGCATGATGAAACTTGGTAAGAAATTCCTGAGAATCAAGCAAAGATTGATCAACATCTTCAGGTAATTCGGAAAATCCCAAGGTTTTAGCAGCATCAACAAATGGCTTCCATTCGATTTTGCTGAAGATGTTGTTGAGAAAATCGGAATTCATATCGACTTGCTTCTCCACCACTTTCGCTGCTTCGATTTTTAGAGGAAAGCCATTGATAACACCTTTGATGTTGGAAGATAGCATGTTGTGTGTTAACAGCCTCATCGTCAAATTTTCTCTCTCCTCTCTCGAGCAACGCCGGCGGCTGGAGTGTTGGTTGTTTTCTTCTGGTTATTTTGTAGTGCTACACTTAATTAGGTGATTTGGAGTAATAATTTGTGTTATTGGGTTGATAACTTGATTTTACCGTTGGATTGGACTTTGGGATGGGAGTAGGCTTGGCATTGGGCCGTGTCGAGACAATCATTTAGCACGGCTTGTATAGCATTTACCAAAATATATATATATATATATATATATATATATATATATATATATATATATATATATATATATATATATATAAATCAATAGACCAAGTAACCAACAAAGTGTTGGTTTATTTGGTAAGTTTCCCTTAGATGTTAAATGTTTGGGGTTCGAATTATGCCAAGGGAAGGTGTTTGGGTGTAGGGATTTTTTTACCCTTCCCTCTACTTTTAAGTGCGGAAGTATTTGACCTGCAAATACTAGATTTAGAAAAAAAAAAAAGTTAAGGTTGGGGGTAAAGATGGCACTGGGCTGGACTAGCTTGAGGCCCAGTACGAAAAAACACGACACGGGCACAATGTCGGCCCTGCCTGACACGTTATTGTGCGTGTGGACCGTGGGCTGCCTTTATTTGGAAGAAACACGATACGGCACGATCGAGCCTGGCACGACAAAATATGTTAAAATCAATGCAATTTTGCTTAGGCACGTAAGGCTAGCACGACCCGACACGATGACATGTGGGACTGGGGTCGTGCACGGGCCAACCTTTTGAAAATTTTGGTCCTACACGGCACAATACGAAACTCATGGACCAAGCCATGGGTCGGGCCTAATTAACCTGAAAGCACGTGGGCCTGGCACAGGGCGCAGCCTACAACCATCTTTAGTTGGGGGTTCAATCCCTACTAGAGACAATTTAAGGGTGGATACCCTTTACCCTTTCCCTTCAGTTTCAAAATGTCTAACTCACAAATATTAGACCAAAAAAATTGTGAGGGTTGAGGTCTGGTGAACTATAATACTTCTTGTAAGCTACGGAGTATTGACTAAACCAAATCATCCTAAAACTAAGGTGTTGTTTGTTGGTTGGCATTTTTTTTTTATTTTTTTTTGTTAGTTGGTTAGTTGCCTTTAACTTCTATAGGCACTCCAATTTCTCATAAATTTTCTTTTGGCTATATTGGTTGGTTGACATTAAAAAGCAAAAATGAAGGAAATCACAATTTATGGGAATTTCAACCACAAAACATGGGAAATTATTCATCGTCCTCACTCTTGGTTATTCACAGTTCCTATGATTTACAAATTCCCACATTTAATTTGTGTAGTTCCTTGAAAATTTATAAAGGAGTCAATTTCTATGAATTAGTATTGGGAATTTATTTTCTACATCAACCAGACAAGGCCTAGTCATACCCCCCTTCTTCAAATTTTTATAGTATTGAAGCACGCCTCTTTAATTTTGTGATGCACATTCCTCACCACCTTCAATTTTCATTCTCTAATGCACGTCTCTCACCAACCTCTAATATTTGGATTTCGAAACACTTCTCTTCACAGTGTACTTCTCTTCTCAAAAGCAATATAAGCTTTCTTTCACAACCATTTTTGTCATTGACTCATGCTCATTGTTTTGGATTTTACAATTCTTTGCCAAATGCTCAAAATTTTGACATTTGAAGCATTGTGGGCTTGTGGCTTACCTTAGCCAACAATCTATCTTTTTTCTTTGATATTGCTATGATTTACATCATTTCCCAACAATAGGGTTTATCAATTTGTTGTATCCGTGAATTTTTTTTCATATGACGTTTCATCTAATTGTAATTGATGGTTTAACTTTTTTTCGAGGCCGTATAAATCCTTACCCATAAGATAACTTGTACTATTCCTTCTTTCATAAACAATTCATTTCAGCTCTATTTAGTTCAGTTCAGCTCCAATAAGTTCAGTTGTTTTTTTGTAAATCGGAACAGGCCCTTACTACACAAAGAATGTAATTTTATTAGATTTAATAACAAAACAAGAATAAATTAAAGAGAAAGTGCTGGAATACTTGGAAATATCCGTGAAGAAATTTGGCTATTTCAGGCCTATAAAACACGAATTTTATGAATTGTAGAAAGAAAATAGAGAGAGAAAGGAGAGGTGCGGCTCGGATTTTCGAAGTTAGCTGATGGATTTAATTGTGCTAGCTAGTGGCGTAAACTTGTTATCTTGCATATTTTTTCTAAATGGACCCTCGGTGGGATAGGATGAAGTTATGGGTCCATAGTCCATACTCCATCTGATAGCAACAACACATCATGACTTACAAATTCTACTAGCTAGGCTACATATCTTGTTATAAAGTTAAGGTTATGCATATTAAATTCTACGTACACATCATGTACATACTGCAAAATAAATTTTCATACTGAAACACTCTTATTGCCAATTTGTCATCATAAATGTAGTCTACAATTCTACATTGGCTTATATAGTTATTTTTATATGAGGAAAAACTTAAAGTTTCCCATCCTTTATTATGGTTCATGACCCACACCACCCACTATTCTAATTAACCCCTTTACCACACCACACCACACCATTGCATTTAATTAACGAGTTAGGAGACAGTTGAGAATTGAAAGATTTTCATTAAATTTGTACAACAACACAAGAAAATAAACTTACCTTAAAAAATAAAAATAAAAATAAAAATAAAGATAAATCAAACTACTACTATTACCAATACAAATGACATTACTAGTACTAGTCCACTTCTACTACAATTTCAACCTCATGCCCTCTTCATGCCTTACTAGTGTTAAGTGTTACTACTCACAAATATTTAAAAAATAATTATCTTATTTTCGCTCTCGTAAATTAGAACTACTTGTGTACTTTTCCTTCTTAAAAAAAAAAAAAAAAAAACCAAAGTACTTAAAAGTATTTCGCTCTCGTAAATTAGGTGGTGGCCGGTGGACTAGATGGCGGATGATGCGGCGTTACGGCGGTGTTTGATGTGGTTAGCGGTGGTGGTAATGGTGGTGGGATTTTACACACATTCATTTAAGAAAATGATGGTAACATATTTTATGGGACTTGGTGGTATTGCTGGTATACTCTTGCCTGATTGGGAGTTTTTTGATAGAGAAATCTCTAAGTGGACTCAACCTGTTTGTGTTGATGATATTAATCGCTCTGATGTTCTTAGGCCTGGATCCTCAAGGTTAGTATAATTTTACCGTTTTGTTCTTCGTAATTTGGTTTTAGTTTTAATGTGTTCGGAATGAGTTGTTGTATTACTGGTTCAAATTATAGCATTCACCGACTTTTTTAGTTGGAATAGTGGTTGAGAATGAAATTTTTTAACCACCATTTCATGTGATCAGATATTGGTATCTTTGCCTTTATAAAATTATACTATCAAAAGTATCAATGTGACAATTAATTTTGGATGGGAGCGTAATTTTGGTTTATACTATGGTTTGATTTTATGTTCATGTACTTGTAAACTTGTTTTTATGTTGATGCACTTGAGCACTCCATATCAATGTGATGATTAATTTCGATCAATGACATTTTTTTGTAGTAGTTTTTGGTGGTTTTCAGTTGATTACTTGGCCCATATAATTCGATTTACAGAATTAAAAATTAGATAACATATATATGAAGAGCAAATTTTCAAAACAAAATTGCAAATAAATCAACATTTGTTTCAATTGAGGAAGAGGTAGCTATAATGGTAGCACACATCGAAATCAAAGGTTTCGACTTGGGTTCTAATCCTCGTGTTAACAATGGGAGGAAAGGGGCAGGGGAGACAAAAATCGATGTTAGAATTAGGCCTTTGGTTTGGGCTCTGAGAAAAGGTGGCCTAAATTAAAGGAATTTGTGTACCTAAATAAGATTGTTTAAACTTGCCTTACAAACTCTTGGGGTTTGTTGCTTTCATCCTCTTTGTGTGAAACTCTTTTAGACTAGGTACATCGCTTCCTTAAGCACGAGATCATTTTTATTACTACTGCTACCACCACTACTACTAGTTCGAGTTCATGAGCTCTTCATGTCTTACTAGTGCATTAAACGTTTTATCACGAAAAAAATTAAACTCCTTAGAAGTATGTGGTGTGGTATGTTGTGTGGCTAATTTGTGCATATAGCATGTTTTCTTACCATGTATGCTGGCCGAAATTTTGCTGAGCGAGTATACCTTGAATTTGATGGTGAGATACTGAATTTGTCTCATCAACATAAGAACTCAATCCAGAGTAATTATTCACAAATATGTTCTTTAAAAATTATGTCTTCATTTATCTCAACCTGCATACCCAGGCCAGGCCATGACATGGTTTCTAACCAGCCTGACTAAGCAATCGAGGTGTGTTTCTACTCCCATTGAAAATAGAGTGTGGAGTGTACCATTTTTGATAGTAGTTTGTAAAGGGAATGGACAACTACAAAATTTTGGTTGTTTAGGGATAGCTTTGAATAGCACAGGAATCTTAATATTCATCATTCAGAATTCTGATATCGAGTTTTCTAGACAGAGAACCTAGTGAGTGTGTGTGTGTGTGTGTGTGTGTTTGATTGTTGGATACACAGCAATGTCTTATCATCTCAATTCCAACTCTGAAACCATTGTGAGATGGGAGGGGATAATGCAACTCTTAAGTTCAAATTATACATGGCTTAAAGCGAATTAGGTAGCTAATCGTGATGAGCTTGTTTATCTAGCTAGTGAAATCTTTTTGAGACATCTGAATTCTGTGTAAAATTGTATTAAGCTCTGTATATACTAGCATACCTAGCTGATACATTCAATGAGGTGACCAAAATGTGTTTAATTTGGCCTAAACACCAATTTACATAATAGAGATAAAGTCTTATTATTACCTGCATATATGTTACATATTTATGTAGGTTTCTCTGTTTTGCCTTAGTAATACTCATAACACACTGTGGTACATACATGCAGGTTTCGCTTCTATCCAGTCAGAACAGTAATATACGTCGTAGTTTACAGCTTCGGGTTGTACAAGTGGTGGACGTATGTAAGGCAATGAACTTAATTATGATGATATCTTACACTACATCAAATTTACATTGTCAATTAGTTGATGATAAATATCAGTTCAACTTGCAGATTGCAATGAACTTGTAGTGTAAGAATGTAAAGAATCAATTCAGCTCGTCACTAATAGATATTTGGCAGAGGGATTATGTATTTCAACTTTGAACAAGCTTTTATTGAGTATGAAGTAATTAGATTTACATTAAAAGGGGGCATCAATTTTTTCCTCTGCATTTTATTTTAATTATCACATTCTAGGATCTTAATTACATGCTTGATGTATCACATTATTTTATTCAATAAAACACTTTTTTTCTTTTTAATACGGTTTTTTTTTTTTTTTTTTCCATTTTTTTCAAGTATAATGAGATACATAAAGTACAAAGATGTAAACAAGTTTAATTTCAAATAATTTTAAGATACCATTTGGTAATCAAAGACTACCATTAGCCAAATTGACTTTCTAAAATACCTTTTATTGGTAATTGAAGAATACCATTAGTGGTTGTAGATAGGGATTATAATTACTTGCAATTTTTAAAAATTTATGACTACTAGTTTGACCATTAAAGCTAAAACTGAAATTAGTTTGGTCAAGCAAATTAGCTTCAATAAGCTCATTTGCTAATTTACTCAAGAAAAACTTGCAAAAATTTAAAAAAAAAATTGGTATAGTATAAATTAAATAGCAGGCTAATAGCTACTTGACAAATTAATAGAGAAGAGTGAATAGAATGGCTTTTGTATTGCTTGCTTGTTTATTATTCATCAATAGGTTGAGTATTTATACAAAACCTAACCTCATAAGATAGGAAACAATATTCCTAAAAGATATACTTAAATAATATCTTAACATATAATAAACCTAAATATATTATTCTCCTAATAAGATCAATACGGAAAATATATCACACATATATTTTCCGATATTATCTCTAACACTACTCCATAATATAACTAATGGAATGCAAACTAGCCTTCCTTTTTTTTTTTTTAAATAAATACAAAGTACTCTAATGATACACAGATACAGTACCAATACGTAATACAATACAATGGTAAATAAATTAAATACAAAATATATATACAATGAGATCACGTATCTCTCCCGTTTCTTTCTCAATCCATTCCTCCTACTTCATGATCAAATTGGCAACTTTCTCTCTCTTATTTTACTTCTCACTTTCTCTCTCCAATCCAAATAAGTAAGAAGTAACAAACTAACAACTTCGCTTCAACAAATAATAATAATCATTGTACCCCTGTTATGCCAATCTATATAAACTCATATCATAAAATCATCGTCTTCACTTTGCTTTTGCACCAAATCAGAAAATCACCAGTCCAAATTTTATGTTTTTCTGAAGAATTTCAAGTATATAAGCTTGCCCCTTAAACCAGGCCATCTCTTTTAATCAGGTATATTTTCTTTTTACCGTTCTTAATTGTGCTGTTGTATTCGATTGTAACACGAAGGATTTGTTTTGTTCGACTCATTTTGACTTATTTCGATTAGTTTGGATTTAGACAACATTAGGTTTCCATAAATATCGGAGGGACGAGGTGTTGCCGGATCAATATGATCAAGGACATTATATGCACAAACATGATTTTCAAACAATTCCACTCAATAAGAATATTGGACCTTTTTTGTAATCTAGAGATAACGGCATTGAATTCTTGATATTAGTATTCGTGAGTGCTGGGTGGAACTCAGTGGAGGGTGGCAGAGGAGGCGGGTTGTCGCCGTCCTTCGTCATAGCTAAGGGGCGGTGATGTGTTTGGAATTGAAAGCGGAAACAAAATAATTAACCATAAAAGAATCGGGATCGAAAACCTAAAGCCGTGATACGATAAGGATACAAAATATACATAAAATCTATCATAATCTGCGACAAATATTATCATGAATATAATATCTATCATATGTTATGTGTAAAAATTCTCAAAATTAAGCTTTTCAATTTTGATATTCTATTCCACTATGCCACTAATTTTATGTTTGATATAAATACAATCAAATTAGGTAATATATACGTGTATTATTTTAAGGTGAAAAGAACAAGCCTTAAGCTTTTCAATTTTGTTGTTTTATAAGTACGTACTAAGTATTATGTTTGATGTACTCTATAATACTATCAAAAATCTAAATTAAGCCTTTTAGTGTTGTTTTTTTTGCTAGATTATGACCTCAAAAAACATGGGATCTACTTCAAAGAAGCATGATGCAAGAGATAGGTTAAGTGAAATGCCTGATAAATATTGGTGCACATTCTTTCATTTCTGCCAATTTTAGATGCTGTTAGAACCGTGTCAATTCGCAGATTTGGTAATCTCTGGACTATGATTTCCTCCCTTGATTTTAAAGACTATGAATTTTTCAAAGCAGGGAATTGGCCTAATTTCATAATAGATTTTGATAAACAAATTCATTGCTTTACTAGTTTTGCGCGCAATGTACTCATGCTTCACAAAGGGATCTCGGTTGATAGATTCGTGCTTCATTTCAATGACATATATATGTATGACGATGATGATAAATCACTTATCACATACATAAACACATTGATAAGATTCGCAGTAGATAGACAAGTCAAGGAACTAGAAATTCAAATTGATGAAGAAGTTTATGATTCTAATTTGCCTCAATGTATTTTTACTGGTCAGTTTCTTGTTATGCTGAAACTTGCTCACTGTGAAATCAAGTGTCTAAGTACAATCCAAATGGGATCGCTAAGAAAATTATCGCTTACCTATGTTAAGGTGAGTAATGAGGTGTTCGAGAAAATCATATCTGGATGCCCTTGTTTACAAGAGTTGGTTATAAGGCGTGTACATGTAGTGGACGAGCTGCGAATTACTGCTCCAAACATTGAGAAGTTAGATCTTGAATACTGTAGTCGATGTGAGGTTGATTGCCCCAACCTGAAAATTCTAAATATTCATCTCATTAGTAGCACAGAGTCAATTCTTCAAGTGGTTAATATTCCGTCTGTTTGCCAAGTTTATATTCAATCTACTTTCCAAATTGATGAAATTGTGAGCAAGATTTGTACTGTTGAGGTTGTTAAATTTTCGGATGGAGCTTTTCAGGTGAGTTTCTCTGTTGATATGATTTTTGATACTGTTTAATCTTCTATATTACATTTAGTGAATAACTATAGATATGCTAATTATTGACCATTATAGCATTTTTTTGTTAGTCAATTTAATCTTGTATATCTAATATGGATTCAAATTACAGAGCAATATTTACAGGCTTAGATACTGTACTAGTTAGCTTGCAATGATTAATAAACCAAAACTTTGATAAATCATGTTGTCCTGATTTGCATTTAGAGATCCAATCTCTTTTTTAGGTAAATATCATGATTGTGGTGCTTTATTATTGATCACATATTGGTGTTTATTACTTGAATATAATACAATCATAATTGGACAAGTTATAGAAGAAAGTATAAATAAGATTATTGATGACTTCTCATTTTTCATTCAGCAATCAAACTTCAAGGAGTTAGATATTCCACAAACTATGTGGAAGCGTTTACATATCGAGTCACAGCTTAATGATGAAGATCAGTTTATAGGTATTTGTAAAGTCTTGAGAAGTTCACCTCACTTGGAAGAACTCACAGTATGCTCATTTTCACAGCAGAATTTTCGGCGAGATTTGGTAGGTGTATTTTGTGTATGATGCTTATTTAAAATCTATTATTGCCCTGACTTTCATGTAATAGTCTTTTAATCCAATAACGTACAGGGTAAAAACCGTAAAACACATGAACATCACGTACTCTCCGAAGAGCTCTCCTCCCTTTGTGTGATTCCACTACTCAAATCTGTCACCATACATGGCCACAAGGTCCCTTGTCAAGGTCTGCTTCGACTAGCAGAATTTTTGCTTAAAAGTTGTGTTAGCTTGGAAAAGATGGTAATTTTACCCAGTACATATAAATTGGGAGCAGTTGAAGAGCTTAAGTTTGTGCAGCAATTATTAAGCTTTCCAAGGGCCTCAGCAAATGCAAGGGTAACCTGTGGGTCGGAGATATACTAGTGGCAGCTGCACCTTTATGCCTCAGTCTTGATTTCGGCATTCATGTCAATGATGGTGGCTAATGTAGTGTTTCCAGACGATGCAGCCCTACGGCGGTGTTTGATGTGCCTATCAGTGGTGAGGATTTACTGATTTACACATTCATTTAAAAAAATGATGGTCACATAAATAGTGGGACTAGGTGTTATTGCTGGTGCACTCTTGCCTGATTGGCATTTCTTTGATAGATAAATCTCTAAGTTTAGTGCTGATCATATTAAGATTGTTAACCGTCCTGATGTTCTTAGGGCTGGATCCACGAGGTTACTAGTACAGTTCTTCGCTCTTAGGTTTTATTTTGTACTCTGTTCGAAATTAGTTGTTGCATTACTGGTTCAAATTACATTGTAAACCGGCTTTTCTAGATGGACTAGGGACTGAGTGATGGTTGATTGAGAGAAACCTTTTGACCAATGTATTTTGGTATCAAGTATAATGTAGATAACATATGAAAAGTTATTTCTCAAAATTTCTTAGCAATTGAATCCATGTAGCAATAACGCAAAGATATCAACATTTGTTTGAATTGAGGGAGATGTGTAGTTATAATAATAGTAGCACACCCTGAAATCAGAGGTCCAACTTTGGTTTGAATCTTTGTTTTAACAAAGGGAGGGAGGTGGTAGGGGACAAATATTGATGTTAGAGTTGGGGCCTGTTTTCATTGATTGAACTGAAGTGAACTTATTGAAGCTAAATTAAACTGCATATTTTATGAGAGAAGGAAATTAAGAACTAAACTGAACTTATTGGAGCTGAAATGAACTGAACTGAAAATAATCTTAATAGAACAGGGTCTTGGGCCTTTTGTTTGGGATGATAGTTATATTGTGTGTATATAGCATGTTTTCTTACCATGTATCCGGGCCGAAGTTTTACTGAGCAAGTAGACCTTGAACTTGATGCTAAGATACCGAAATAATCTCATCAACATACAAACTCACTCTAGGGGATCATTAACATAAAGTGCACCTTATGTGCCTTCTAGGTTGTTTTGTATTCTTGTATTAATTTGCCTTTATATTGTAATTCTGTTATTCATTAATAGAATCTTTTGTCAAAAAAAAAAAAGAAGAAAAAAAAAAGAACTTAAAGTGGGAATACAAGAATATAAAAAAGAGACTCTATTTTGGGAATTGGATGATTTAATAGCACTATTATGGGAAAGAGTTCCATAAAAAGAAGAAAAAAAAGAGAGGAGTATATGTATATGGTTAGAGAAAAAAAAATCTATACATAGATTGAGCTCCATTATTTAAAAAGATTGACTTTCTTTATAAATTTACCCATTACTCGTAATTCATTAACATGCTCGTAATTTATTAACACCTATCAAACGGGTCATTAACTCATTATATTACTCCCTCTGTTCGTAAATGTTTATCATATTTCACATCTTTATAATTATTAAGATACATAAAAATACTTTTATACCTTCATTTTTTGTCTTTTTAAAGTCTTCTTCCTATATTACCCTAACATTTGCTATAAAGATTATGCTAACTTTTGACTAATTTAACTTTTTACACTCTTGAATTTCTCTTTCTCATGTACTTTAATTACTTTTTTAATTGATAATTTTTCTTTTCCATACACTTTCATCACTTTATTGGTTGGAAATTCCATTTTTCCATATACTTTCATTACTTTACATTTTTCACCTTAATTCCCATAAATTTTCATCAAAAGTGATAATTATTTGCAGACAGAGAAAGTAACAGTAAGCCACAAGGTTCAAGTCAAACTAAAATGACAAATAAATAAGGCAAAGGCTACGGGGGAAACTATATAACTAATTCAACTTAATTTTCGCTCTGCTTCAACCAATGAGCCTGGAATCCCTTCACTTGGTTTTTGCAGAAAAATCCAAATTTCACGCTTTTCTGATGAAAATTTAAGTTTTAAAGCTTGCCTTCTAATCCCTTCTATTTCATCTGGTAAATTGTCTGTTCTCCGTTCTGAATTTGATATTTTTGTTTCCAATTTCTTATGTAATTTTGACCTAATTCTATTTTTGATGTACTATATTTCTGATTTAGCTTTCCAATTATGTTATTTATTTCAATTGTGTCGTAATCCTGTTCGAATGGACAATATGATTTCAGGTTACGTTGGTTGAGTTCATACAAAATAAGTTTTTAATTTTGTTATATTCCTCAATTATATCGCTATTTTTGACTTAATTTTATGTTTGATGAAAACACTCTCTTAATCCCTCATTTAAGATTTTTTATTTTGTTATTCTGTTCAATTATACCACTAATTTTGACCTAACTTTATATGTGATGTAATACTCTCTTAATTAAACCTTTTAATATTGTTATTCTATTCAATTTATTGATTTCATGTTTGATGATAAAACTCTGTGTTTGGGTCCAAGTTAGTCCAATTGGGCCTAGTCATTAAATGATCCAATTAAAAGCCCAAGGTCAAGGTTCAACTCTCCAATTATGCTAAAATCAAGATCAGTCCACAAGGCAAGTCAATTGGGCCAAGGCCCACTTCTCCCATATATGCCAAGGTATAAAAGCCATCAATATCACATTTGTACATAGATTCACATTCACACAAAGCCTCAAGCAATTAATTCTCTTGCATAGCTTTTCCTCTACACATTGTACTGACTTTAGCATCGGAGGGGCCTTCCTCGGCAACACCCCCGAGGCTAGTTTACGTGTGTTTGCTGTGCAAGAAACCCTCGGCCCGACATCACTTGGACTGAGCCCAGTCTTCACCATTTCATTGGACCTTCGGCAAGGTCCCATTGTTTTCACCCGAAACAATTTGGCGCCGTCTGTGGGGAAGACTTTCAAAAAATCTTTAAGCCAATTTCAATCGTTCTACCTCAATCTTAGTTCCAATGGCTAAGAATCGCAAGAACAAAAACACGGTGCTTCTCCTCCGAGAAAGCACCGAAAGTCACTAGGAGGGGGTCCCTCGGAACGCCCCACTTCTAGCCTGTCTCCTCCTCGGGATAGGAGCCCCTCCGCGGGACCCGACTCTCATGAGGAGCCTAGGGAGAGATCCGAATCTCCTATCATCCAGTCCAATCATCCGCCGAGCCCGCCTCGGTCAAATGAGGATAATCGGTCCAGTCAAAGGACCCAATCTCATGCCCGGAGCCAATCCCGGAGCATTCGCACCTACTCTCGCTCTCAGCCGAGGACACCCTTGACAGGGCCCAACTCGGAGGAGGTGGCGAGAGGCTTAGCGGTCCTCATGGAAGCCATGAAGGCCCAGAACATGCCACCTCCACGCGACCGAACCCCTCCGCAAACCAAAAACCAGCGGAGGTGCCTCGGCCAGGAGGGGGGGAAACTCTCCTCTTTCAAGGAGCTTGGCGAATGGGAGGAGGATACCTTGAGAACCGAGAGGGAGAGAAACAGGAACTCTCACTTCTTCAGGGAGTCTTCCATTCAGCTCACCATGAGCAGAACCCATAAAAGCAGCAGTTCTGCCTCTCGGCCAGAAACTGCTCGCCGAAGCGTTCACGACCGTCTCGGCGATAGGGAACGGAGCGTGCACAGCCGCCTTTCCTACCCTGTAGCCGAGGCCCAGACCTCCCAGCCAGGGACGAAGACCACTTCTACCTCTCTGAGAGGGCGGAGCGCGGTCCCTTCGGCTGGGAATAAAGGCAAGGCCGTAATGCTGCCCTCCAATTCTCCATTCGAGCAATGGATACTGGAATCTCATGTGCCGACGGTTAAAATCCCGTCGCACATTACTTATGATGGAACTTCGGATCCGAAGGACCATATTGCCTCATATGAGGCTCACATGCATCTCTGCCCCAAGTCCGAGGCGACTTGGTGCAAGTATTTTCCAACCACTCTCAAGGGGGTCGCGCAAGCGTGGATCTCCAAGGGAGTTAAAGAAGGCTCAATTACTAGGTGGGACGACCTGTCCTCCAAGTTCAAGAGCAAGTTTTCCACGGCAAATCGCCGAGAGAAGACTACTGCAGAGCTCATGGGATTGCAGCAAGGTGAGGCCGAGAGCCTCCTAGACTATCTGACTCGCTTCAGCAACGAGTCATCCAGCATTTCTCAGCTGGACCAAGGGCTGGCAGTTTTCGCCCTTCAGCACGGTCTCAGAACTGGGCCGTTCTCTGACTTCATGGTCATGAATTCACCCAGGACCTTGGAGGAAGCATTGAATGCTTCGGATAAATTCATCCGAGCTGAAGAGTGGAACAAAGCAAAAACCCAACCTCAAACTGGGGGAGGGAAACAAAAACAAGCACCCTCGTCTGAAGGCCAAGGCCAGAAGGCAAAGGGAAAGGCGAAAGCCTCGGAACAATCTTCGGCCAACGAGTCGAAGAAAGAAAAATCTGCTCCTTTCGCGGGCAGATATGAATCGTACACTCCGCTCTCTCTTCCGCGTGCTAAGATCTACAGTGTGACGAATGAGGAGCAGAGTTACAGAAAGCCGAGACCACTCCCTGAGTGGTATCAGCGAAAAAATAAGAATCAGTGGTGTGAGTTCCATGAATCGCCGGGACACAACACTGAGGAGTGTATCCAGCTGAAGGACCAAATCGAGGACATGGTCCGGAAGGGATACTTGAAAAAATATATCGCGGATCACCGCGAGAAAAAAGAGGCTGAGAAGTCCGAAAAAGACTCTCGGCAAGAAATCAACTTCCCCCGAAAGAACAACAAAACTGCGGAGGGAAAATTCCCTCCAATCCATGTTATCTCGGGAGGAACATGCTCTCGGAGGGAGCACAAGCGTCACCTCAGGGCTCTGACCCACCAGGTGAATCATGCTGATATTCAGCCACCCCAGTCACCGGTACCGAACATGACGTTCATAGCCGCTGACTGCCGGGGGGTGACGTACCCTCACGAGGACCCGTTGGTGATCATCGCCACGGTGGCCAACCACGACGTCAGCAAAGTTCTAGTTGACGGTGGTAGCGGAGCAAACATTTTGTTCCGAAAGGCCTACGATCAAATCAAGCTGAAGCCCAAGCACCTTACGCCAGTATCCTACCCAGTATCCGGATTCAATGGGGCTTCAACTTATCCTGATGGGAAGGTTCTACTTCCTGTCACCATCGGCGGCGATGAAGCAGCTAGGAATGTCATGACCGAATTTTTGGTCATCGACGCTCCTTCAGTGTACAACGTGATTTTGGGGAGACCCATAATTCACGAGATTCAAGGGGTCGTCTCAACTTATCATCAGCTGATGATTTACGTTTCAAACGCCGGTTTCCCTGAAAGGATCCAGGGCAGCCAAAAGGAAGCCCAAAGGTGCAACTACCTCAAGCCATCCACTAGTCGCCCAGACGACGACGACGAGGATGAGGAGGAGAAAGAAGAAGAAAGAGAGCCGAGCACAAAAAAGCCGAAAGGTCTAAGTGCTTCGGCCCAAGGTTCTGTGCCCAAAGAAAAAGGGTCAGAAAAAGAAAAGGCTAGCTCTTCATCTGAGCCGAAAGACTCAGAGAGCCAGCCAAAGAAGAAAATGTCTGGGACGCCTGCTGATATAGACAGCAGGCCAGATTGTGAAGAGTCCAGTCCATCAACAATGGACCTGGACCAGCAGACTGAAACGGTCGAGTTGACCGTAGGAGATGCTGAGAAATGTGTAACAATCGGGATGGACCTCGATCCGAGCACCCGTTGTGAACTTATTCAACTCCTTCGGGACAACAGAGATGTGTTTGCTTTCTCGGCAGCCGATATGCCTGGGATAAGTCCAGACCTCATCTCCCATAAGCTTAACGTCGACCCAACGTGTCGGCCAGTCAAGCAAAAGAAGCGGAATTACTCCGCAAATAAGAATCGAGACATCGCAGCCGAGGTCAAAAAATTGCTGGACGCAGGCTTCATCGAGCCTTGTCAATATCCAGAATGGCTGGCAAATGTGGTGATGGTTCAGAAGGCCAATGGTACTTGGAGAATGTGCGTTGACTTCACGGACCTAAATAAGGCTTGTCCGAAGGATTTCTATCCCTTACCGAGAATCGATCAGCTAGTCGACTCGACGAGTGGCCACGCCTTGCTTAGTTTCATGGACGCATTCTCGGGGTATCATCAGATCTTCATGCACCCCGACGACCGAGCAAAGACGGCATTCGTCACGAACGCCGGGGTGTACAATTACAAAATGATGCCTTTCGGATTGAAAAATGCGGGGGCGACTTATCAAAGGCTGGTGGATCAGGTATTCGCCGATCAAAAGGACCGAAACATGGAAGTTTATGTTGACGATTCAATCGTCAAAAGCAAAAAATCTGAAGACCATGTTAAGGACCTGGCTGAAACCTTCGCCACTCTAAGAAAGCATCAAATGAAGCTGAATCCGAAGAAGTGTGTCTTCGGCGTGAAGTCAGGGAAATTCCTTGGATTCATGGTCAGCAAGAGGGGGATTGACGCCAATCCCTCCAAAGTCAAAGCAGCTCTTGATCTTCCTGAGCCGAAAACAAAGAGGGACGTTCAACGGCTCACTGGAAGAATGGCAGCCTTCTCGAGGTTCATTTCTAAGGCTTCGGACAAGGGACTACCTTTCTTCAAAGCCTTGAAACTCCCAAAAACAAAAGAGCTCGTTTGGGAAGAAGAGCAAAAAGAGGCCTTCAAGCAGCTTCGGGAGCATCTAGCTCAGCTCCCAACTCTGGCTAGTCCAGTGGAGGGGGAAACTTTGTATCTGTACGTAGCTGTTAGCCCAGCTACCATTAGTGCAGTGCTGCTGAGGGAAGAAAATAAAATTCAGCAACCGATCTACTTTGTCAGTCACACTCTGACGGATGCCGAGACTCGTTACCCTCTGCTCGAGAAAGTTGCCTTTGCAGTAGTGGTAGCTGCTCGGAAGTTGAGGCCCTACTTTGATTGCCATCAGATAGTGGTCTTAACTGATCAGCCGCTGGAAAAAGTTCTCGGCAAAGTTGAAAAATCTAGTAGGTTGGCCAAGTGGGCTTTCGAGCTCACTAAATTCAGCATCAGCTACCAGCCGAGAACAGCCATCAAGGCTTAAGCTCTAGCGGACTTCTTGGCCGAATGCTCGTACCAAGAGACGTTAGACGATGAAAATAAAATCTGGACCGTGTTTACGGATGGATCCTCCACCGTAAATGGTTCGGGGGCAGGGGTAGTGATAACCTCTCCCGAAGACAAATCCTTCGAGTATGCACTCAAATTTTCTTTCAAGACTTCGAATAACGAAGCTGAATATGAGGCAGCAATCGCGGGCCTAGAACTGTGCATCTCTCTGGAAGCCGAGCATGTTTGTCTGAAAACAGACTCTCAGCTAGTTGCATATCAGATCGGTGGCAGCTACGAGGCCAAAGAGCCCTCCATGATAAATTATCTTGCCAAGATCAAATCAGAATTATCTTGCCATTATCAAGCTGAGAACCTTTGAAGTGCAGCTGATCCCAAGGGGTCAGAATGCTCAGGCCGACGCACTCTCCAAACTTGCCAGTTCAACCCTCACCGAGCTGAACAGATCTGTATATGTGGAAGTGCGCCGAGAAAGAAGTGTCGACGAAGCACCTGAAGTGTGCTGCGCCGACCCAGAGCCCAGCTGGATGGACCCCATCCTAGCTTTCAAGCTTCGGGGAGAAATTCCCGAAGATAGAATTTTGGCCTCCAAGCTGAAGAGAACTAGCTCAAGGTTCATCGTCTTCAGAGGAGAGCTTCTGAAAAAGTCCTTCTCAGCCCCATTGCTGAAATGCGTGGGACCAACAGATGCAGATTACATCCTTCGGGAAATTCACCTCGGCATCTGTTGAAATCACATTGGGGGAAGGACCCTAGCCCACAAGGCATTGAGGGCCGGATATTACTGGCCCACCATGATCTCAGACGCTAAGGAGCTGGTCCGAAAATGCGAAAAATGCCAAAAATTCGCACCAGTCATCCATCAGCCTGCTAGAGACCTTCAGCCGATCCTAAATCCGCTTCCATTTGCCCAATGGGGGCTGGATATTTTGGGGCCCTTTCCAGATGCACCTTACCAAAAAAGATGGTTAATAGTCGGCATAGACTATTTCAGCAAATGGATTGAGGCTGAAGCAGCTTCGAACATCACAGAGCAAACTGTCAGGAAATTTATCTGGCAGAACATTATCACTCGCTTCGGTATTCCGAAGGTCTTTGTCTTCGATCATGGGAGGCAATTTGATAATTTACCACTGAGGCGGTACACAGACCAGTTCGGCATCAAATTGGCATATTCAGCAGTTTGTCATCCACAAAGTAATGGCCAAGCCGAAGCTGCAAATAAACAGATCCTCAATGCTTTGAAGAAAAGGGTTGAAGATCAAAAGTCTAAGTGGATAGAGGAGCTTCCAGGAACCCTCTGGTCACTTCGGACAACTGAAAAGGAGGCAACGGGCTATTCACCCTTTGAGCTGGTGTATGGTGCCGAAGCCGTTCTTCCAGTGGGAATCGGCTCTGAAAGTTTAAGGGTGCACCACTTCTCGGCAGAGAACGAGCAACTTATGAAGGAATCCCTTGATTTCCTTGACGAAGTGAGAGACTCAGCCCGAGACAGAATGGCTGCTTACAAGCAGAGAATCAGCAAATTTTACAACCGAAGGGTCCATGCAAGGCCTCTCAAAATTGGAGACCTTGTCCTTCGGAATGCTGTTGCAGTTCAGAAAGACCGAATCCATGGGAAACTCTCAGCTGCATGGGAGGGACCTTATGAAATTTATGATGAGCTTCAGCCAGGGACATACAGACTTCGTCAGTTAGATGGAACTGAGCTGAAAAATCACTGGAATGCTGATGTACTTAAGAAATATCATGTGTAAACCCTTCGGGGCAGAGCAATCTTTGTAAGTACATTTTGAATTATTAATGAAAGGCTTCAGAGCCACCATTTCTATTATTTTTTGCAACTTTTTAAGGTTTTTTATTCAGCCTCGTCTGAAACCTTCGCCTTCGGGTAACTGGGTTTCAGATTGCTGACAAACTCGTCTTTTTAAAGAACTCTGGTCTTTCAGCTGAAGTTAAACTTCAGTAAGACTTGTTCTCCAAAGACATGAGTCCATGGACAAGTCTGGGATATTGCCTTAGCTGAGCCTCGTATCCCAGAGAGCCATTATCTGAAACATTGCCTTCAGTTGGCCCTGTGTTTCGGATATCCATTTTTAAAGATAGAAAGAAAACCAAGGATAACGACAACTATTAGAAAATTTTTATTCAGCCTCGTCTGAAACCTTCGCCTTCGGGTAACTGGGTTTCAGATTGCTGACAAACTTGTCTTTTTAAAGAACTTTGGTCTTTCAGCTGAAGTTAAACTTCAGTAAGACTTGTTCTCCAAAGACATGAATCTGTGGACAAGTCTGGGATATTGCCTTAACTGAGCCTTGTATCCCAGAAAGCCATGATCTGAAACATTGCCTTCAGTTGGCCTTGTGTTTCAGATATCCATTTTTAAAGATAGACAGAAACCCAATTCAGTAATCCAAAGACCCGAGTCTTCAGATTACTGAGGGGGGCAAGAAGCACTATTAGTGCAAGTTTATCTTTAGCAGAATTCTTCGAGCCGAAAGCTTTGTACTTAGCAAATTTTTGAAGAAAAAGTAAAGCATTCAAAATAAGGCAAAGTAATTGAAGAAAAATGCATCAGTTAAAGCTCAAATGCTCAGAAAACGAGCTACAAAGTTCAGACTGTTCAAAGGACATAATGAAATATCGGCAGCCGCCCACAAGCGGAAAAATACAGATGCCGATGTACATGCAAAAACAGAAAAAGCAGTTTGTACATCAAGGCAAGCTGAAGCAAAAAACAAGGCAAAAAATTTCAAAAGCGGCAAGTCTAAAGTTGAGCGCATGATGAACCGCAAGATTCTGAAGACGACTGCCCGAGTTCCTATGCTTCAGCCCGAGGATCAGACTGATCAGCAGTGCTGGGTCCCATGGTGGCTTCAGCTCCAGCAGCAGATGAAGCAGGTTGTGCACCCTGCTGAGCCTCCCTTTCCCGCTGTTCGGCTTCAAGTTCCCTCCTCTCTTCTTCTTCTTCGGCTTCTTCAGCCGCAAGGATCTCAGCTTCAACAGGAGTGGGGAAATTCATATGGGGATCTTCTGGATCCTAGACCCATTCAGCACACTGGGACCAGTCCAGCTTCGGCTCAGCATGAAGATAGAGTCTTCGGCACACTCTGAACCCATTCTTGAAACCCATATCATACTCCTCTTGAGTATAGATACGGACCTTGAGCAGGGCTTCAGCGTCTGCTAGCTTCTTCTGTACCTCCTCCAAGTCCTTCTTGGATTGGTTCAGCTCTTCAGCGAGCCTGGAGGAGGCATCCTTCTGCTCGTTCAGCTCTTGCTGAACCTTTGAAGCTTCAGTCTTCACTTGGGTCAGCTCATCATCTTTGACCCTTAACTGATCCTCAGCCTCTTGAAGCTTGGCTTTCTCAGCTTCAGCAGCAGTAGCAGCCTCTGAGAGTTGGACATTTTGAGCTTGGAGCTTTTCTTCAGCAACCATTCTACTGGCTTCCAAAGCTTCTAATTTGAGTTGCACCTCAGCCTGTGCAGCAGCTCCTTCTCGAATTCGGCTCTCAATGGCAGCCTTGAACTTGGAGATGTCCACTCCCAGATGATCCCGAAGGAAGTTTTCCCCTTCTATCAATGGGGGAAAAACCTCCTTCTCCATTGCAGCGCAGAAGGTTTGGAGGGCTTCAACAGCCTTTTTCTCATATTCTTCCCCCTCCTTCTGCTTCTCCTCAGCTGCTGCTTGCTTCAGCTGAGCAAGCTTCAGCTCCTCGACTGCCACCTTTCTTGCATGTTCGGTGGCGTCGACCCTGTCTTGCAGGAAGTCTATCAGCTCTACAGTGAGAGTCTGATTGTGCACAAACTGGGAACAGAGGCACAACTCAGTAAAAAATAAAAAAAAACTGAACTGAAGAGCTGAATTGAAAAATAAAAGCAAGGATACGGATTTAACTGCATCATCAGCAGTTGATTCGACCTTGCAGGGTCTGGAACTGATCTGCTGGATTCGCCCATCCTAGCAGTGGCCTTCAGCGACCAGATCCTCGCCCTATCTACTTCGGTTAAGCCAGAGAAATTGCCGAAGTAGGCTGCAGCACCTTCTCGGTTCTGGCCCCAAATGAGGTCCCAGATATGATCTGGAATTGGAATTCGGGGGGCCGAGAAACCCATCTCTCCAGAGTGCAGCGTCTGGAATGAAGGGAAGGAAGACTCAGGAGCTTCTTGAACCTTAGAGGGCTCAGCATCTTCTTCTTCAGGAGCCTTCTCTTCCTTCTCAGCAGAGTCAATGATTATGACCTCTGCTTCTTCTTCAGGGCTGAGGACGAAAGCCTCAACCTCCCGAACAATATCAGCTGAGAAACCCTCAGCAACGGGTTTCTCAGCACTCTCAGCATTGTGCCCTCCGGCACTTTCTTGAACCTCTTCTGATGGAACCCCTCCCTTGGGATCGGGAGTTTTCTGATCCACCTCCATCTCAGGAGGTGGTGAAGGGGTCTTCGGCGGAGACTGGGGTGGTGGCTGAGGAGCCCTCGGCGATCCACCGCCTTCCTCAGGTTCCCTAATGCTTATGCCGACATACATCGGCCTCGTCTGGAAGTCGTGAGGGCCGATGATGGCCATCCGTCTTCTCCTTTTTCGAAGGGGCTGTTCGTCCATTTCTGAGTATTCGGATTCCTCCTGGACTTGATCTTCGGGACGAACGGGAGCTTTCCCTTCTCTTCGTCTTTTGGTCTCTTCAGACTGCAAAAGACAGGGGGGCAGGAAGAACGTGAGTAAAAAAAAAAAAAAAAAGAAAGAAGAAAGAAAAATTTTGAAGCTAAAAAGCTAAGTATAACTCACCGAGGTCTTCAGCAAAGCCTCGTCTTCTTCTTCAGCTGCCCTTGTTGTTGCTTCTTCTTCAGCAGCCCTGGAGGACCCTTATCCTCCTTCACAAGCTTCAATAGCCCGTGCAACCTCCTCGGCTGTACGGGCAGCTTCAAGTTCCTCAACTAGCAGTTGAAGCCAAGGATCTCTCTTCTTCCACCAAGGCTTCTGCCTCTGATACAGGGCAACAACCTCGATTTGGAGATGGGAGTGATCTAGATGGACCTCCCTGTGCTTCGAATCGGTGATAGAGGGGGCCCGATCGATGATAACTCTCTCTTGGGTGACGCTGAGACGGTTGTAGTCGATGCCAACGTTAGTCTCGTCTCGCTCTGAGCATAAGAAAAGAGGAGCAAAGATTAGTTCAGCAAAATAAAAAATGCTGGATCGGCTCAGCAGGAAAGTGCAAAACAAAAATTCTTGCTAAGAATAAATAATAAAGGCCTCGACCCCAGCCGAAGAAACTTACCATCCCTGAACTTTCGGCTGAGGCCGACAGCTGCTAGCATGTGCTCTTGGAAAATATAGTGGTTATCCGGGAGCCAAGTCTCCGGGATATACTTCATTCGGCCCCCAGCGCCCCCAGGGTTCGGCTTTCGGCCGAAAATATTTTGCTGGTTAAGGTGCAGATCTGGGCCTCTATCTTCGGGAGGGCCCAGGCTTCCCATTTCAGGGTCAGGCTCAGATAGATACCTGGGAGCGCTGAAGATGTAAGGGTGGTTAGGATCTGTGGGCGCCCTAACCCAAATCCATTGACCCCTCCAGTCCTTGTCTGAGGAGTCATTTGGCCACATTGTTAAATACTGGGGCCGAGACTCAATTCGGTACCACCCAGGACCGTGATCTCCGTGCCCACTTTGAATGTTTGGCACTAGCCGATGAAGCTTTTTGAAGCAATGGAGGTTCGGCACGTATCTGAAAAACTTGCAGACCCACAAATACGTCATCACCCTTCGGATGCTGACAGGAGTTAGCTGGCACAGGGAGACCCTGTAGTGGATCAGCAAGTCTCGGACAAATATGTCCAGAGGAAACCTCAGCCCATACTGAAGCTGTCTTGTGTACACCCCCACGTACCCCGGGGGTGGACGATGGATTCTATCAGATGCAACGGGCATTCTACACCAATATCCATCGGCTTCCATTATGCCATAGTGCAGCTCTATTTGTTCAGCAAACCGATACACATCGGCATGCTTTACCCACCAAGAGTAGGGGCAGTTCTTTATCATGGCTGAGGCAACCTCAGCGTCCTCCCACTCCTGAAATCCAGGAAGAACATCCCAAAGATAGGCGGGAACTTCTTCGTCCCGCCCAGAAGCGCTCGGCTTCTCCGTTCCTTCAGGAGGCGCCGATGAAATTGGGGTCGCCTTGATTCCTTCAGCAGGGTCAGACCCCACTCTTTGTCCGTTCCAGGTCCCAGTCCTGTTCCTGGGATCGGGGAATTGCCTTGCCCTTCTTGGAGCACGGGCCCTACCTCTAACTCCTCTCACCATTGTTGAGTTTCGAAGAAAAAGTCGAAAAAAGGGGAAAGAGTTCGAATTCGAAGAAAATTAAACAAAAATCAAAGGAAATTACCTTATTTTGAAGCGGAATTTGCCGATCTATGAGTTCGGAATGACGAATTTCAGTTTCTAAGCTTAATTCTCGGGGATTCAAGGAAGTTTTGATGCGGATTCAAGGGTTTTGCGCAAGTCGGAGTTCGTGTTTGTGAAGAAGTGAGGAGAGAGAGAGCGGTTCTCTTGCTTATATTTCCAGAAATGGGAATTCTGGGAGTCCGCGTCTTTAATTTCTCTTAAATACCTCACTAAGTAACCGTTAAACACATTTCCTCTTGATTAACCGCCCATTATCCGTCCAACTTCCACAAATTATCCATCCACCCGCCGTTATTTCATTAATTGCGGTTTAAATTCAAATTTTTGGATTAATTAAATCATTTGCTTTCCTCCTTTTTCTGGCTAATTAAACCCGACCCGTCATCCTTCCAAATCGGGTCTGGGGGGCAAGTTGTTTGGGTCCAATTTAGTCCAATTGGGCCTAGTCATTAAATGATCCAATTAAAAGCCCAAGGTCAAGATTCAACTCTCCAATTATGCTAAAATCAAGATCAGTCCACAAGGCAAGTCAATTGGGCCAAGGCCCACTTCTCCCATATATGCCAAGGTATAAAAGCCATCAATATCACATTTGTACATAGATTCACATTCACACAAAGCCTCAAGCAATTAATTCTCTTGCATAGCTTTTCCTCTACACATTGTACTGACTTTAGCATTGGAGGGGCCTTCCTCGGCAACACCCCCGAGGCTAGTTTACGTGTGTTTGCTGTGCAGGAAACCCTCGGCCCGACATCACTTGGACCGAGCCCAGTCTTCACCATTTCATTGGACCTTCGGCAAGGTCCCATTGTTTTCACCCGAAACACTATGAATTAAATCTTTCAATGTTGTTTTTTCTAGATTATGACCTCAAAAAACATGGGATCTACTTCAAATACCAGTATTGCTTTTATGAAAAATGATGGAAGAGATAGGTTGAGTGAATTGCCTGATGATATTCTGGTGCACATTCTTTCATTTCTGCCAATTTTAGATGCTGTTAGAACCGTCTTGATTCGCAGATTTGGTAATCTTTGGACTTTGGTTTCCTCCCTTGATTTTAAAGACTGAATTTTTCAAAGCAGAAGGCCTAAAGGAACAGTGGATCATAAAGAAAGAAGTTTTTGCTTTACCAATTTTTTGTGCGATGTGCTATGGCTTCACAAAAGGAATCCCATTGATAAATTGCTGATCCGTTTCTGCGATACGAATGTGTGTGATATTTATGATACATTATTAATCCCGGATATGATTCATTGGATGAGATTAACAATGCAGAGACAAGTCAAGGAATTAGATGTTCGACTTGAATATGATGTTTATAATGAACTTATACCTCGCTGTGTCTTCAGAAATCCTTTTCTTGTTAAGCTGAAACTTGATCGCTGTGAAATTGAAGGGCTGAGTAGAGTCCAATTTGGTTCATCTGGTCATTGGTATGATATCAATTTGCCTCGCTCTGCCTTCACAAGTCAGTTTCTTGTTATCCTTGAACTTATTGAAGGTAAAATTGAGGGGTTAATTAGTGTCCAAATGGGATCACTAAGAAAATTATCACTTACCTGTGTTAAGGTGAGTAATGAGATGTTAAAGAAAGTCATATTTGGATGCCCTTCTTTACAAGAGTTGGTTCTGTGTCATGCCTATGACTTGGACGAGGTGCGATTTACTGCTCCAAACATTGAAAAGTTACATGTTGATTCCGATCAAATAAGTGTGCTTGATTGCCCCAACCTGAAAATTCTAAACGTTCATCTTAGTTGTAGAACAGGGTCATATCTTCAAGTGATTAATATTCCATCTGTTCGTGAAGTTCGTATTAGTTCTATGCCCCAGTTTGATAAAATTGTGAACAATATTTGTAAAGCTGAGGTTGTCAAATTTTCAGAGGAAGCTTTTCAGGTGAGTCTCCCTGTTTTCACTAGACCTTACAAGTTGATATTTAACTATGCAATCTCTTGTAGTCAAAAAATTTCCAATATTGTTGTCATGTAGGGGTGTTGTCTTGATGGTAGTCGATGCAACCATGTGCTCTTCATATTTTATTTTATAATTGAAGTTCATTACCTCGCTCTAGAATAAGTATATTATGAGTACTAAATTAATCTTGAATAGTATTTTAGAAATCTTGCCTTCTACTAACAATTGAATATCGTTCATTACACCATCGGTGTTAAGTTTATTTAATCATTCACTGGTTTTTAGTGTGTACTAGTTAACTTGCGATTATCCTTCCCAAAATCCTAATTAAATTGAGTGTAGAGATCCAATCAACATCAAGGATTTTTTTTTTTTTTTTCTTTTTGGTAATTAACATGATTCTGGTGCTTTATTGTTGAATGTGATCACATAATGAATTAGCATACGATCATTGGTCAACTTATTGGACAAAGTTAGATTACTGATAGCATACTTGTCATTCTCATTCAGCAATCAAATTTGAAGGAGTTAGATATTCCACAAACTAGATGGAAGCGTTTACATATCGAGTCACGACTTAATGAAGATCAGCTCATAGGTATTTTGAGAGTCTTGAGGAGTTCAACTCAGTTGGAAGAACTCATAGTATTCTCAACTTCACGGAGGAATATGCAACGAGTTTCAGTATGTGTATTTTGTGCATCATGTTTATTTGAAATCTATTATTGGCATGATTTTCATTTAATAAAGTCTTTTAATTCAATAATGTACAGGGTAAAACACATGACCATCATTTGTTCTTCGAAGAGCTCTCTTCTCTTCGTGTGATTCCACAACTCAAATCTGTCACCCTGCACAGCCACAAGGTACTTTCTCAGGGTCTGCTTCGACTAGCAGAATTTTTGCTTAAGAGTTGTGTCAATTTGGAGAAGATGGTAATGGTAGGAGTTCAGCAGCATAAGTTTGTGGAGCAAGTGTGCAGCTTTCCAAGGGCCTCCGCAAATGCAAGGGTAATCTGTGGGTCGGAAGTATACAAGTAGCAGCTGCACCTTTGCACCTCAGTCTTTATTTTGGCATTCATATTAAAAATGGTGGTTATCTTAGTTGAAGGCAGAAGATGCGGCCTTAATGGCGCTGTTTGGTGTTGCTAGCAGTGATTATAATGGGTAAATACAAGTTTCTCTTATTGATTAACAAGAGATGTATCTCAAGAGGGTATATTCGTAATTTTAGACAATAAGTGAGGGTTAATATTGTAATTTGCCTAAGAAAATAAAGAATTGCAGCAGAAGACTAGAGCTTTAATGGAGGTATCAACCAATTTTAATGGAGAATGAAGCAGCTTCAATGGTGTAATCAAAGCTCGCGAATATCTTTAATGGAGGAGGACGGCAACCCTACCCTTTTGGGGTTAACCATACCCTTATTTTTCTATATTTCCTTAGGGTTTTCGTTTTAATTTGGCGGCGAAGCCGCCGGAAACGCTTCAATAGAGGTAAAACGGTAATTTGCGATCTGCTACAATGGAGGTGAAACGCTGGTTCGCATCTGCTTCAATGATGGAGGTGAGGCGCTGGTTCGCGATCTGCTTCAATGAAGGACGGAGAAAAGCAGCGTGATTCACGAGGTAGACTACCCAGATGAAGTGTGGAAGTGGAATACAGAGAACCAAAAGTACAGCAAAATAATATTAAAATATTAAAATAATTGATTTTATTTACTAAAGTGCCATTTTGAGAAACAAAGTTGTTAATCAATAAGAGCAACTGGGGCTAGCCCGATTATAATGATGGTCACATTACCTTGTAGGACTTGTTGGTATAGCTGGTGTACTCTTGCCTGATTAGGATTTCTTTGGTAGAGGGATCTCTAAGTGGACTCAACCCTGAAACTTTGATGATATTATTGATGTTTTAAGTTCTAGGTTCAAAGCTATGTGTTGTTCATCTTCTTCTTGCATACTCCAGTCTCACAAAAAATAGGTTTTGTGCTTCATGAAAAACAGGAGTGCCTTGATTGATTCAATTGCATGGTTATGCATTTATTGAATTTCAAATTATTTTATAGATGTTGTGTGCGTTTTTAATCACGGAGTAATGAATTCTACTCAATTTCCATTTTAGGTTGTTTTACCCCCTTTACTTTATTCTATTTTTGACATATTCATTTTACTCCCTCTGTTCTTGAATAATTGATACACTTGACTTTTCTTTTTCCTGAACTTTGACCATTTTTTATTGCTATTTTATAAAATAGAATGTTACTGAATAATCTAACATATATCAATAAATAAAGCCTAATTTCATAGCCAGAGATATACTTCTAAAATTTTATATACACAAAATTACAAATTCTTATATGTGGCTAACCACAGCTAGTCATCATAAGAGTTACTTCGTTAGTGAAATAGGTTTACTTTATCAGTGTTAAAGGAGTTATTATGTCACTGTTATAGGGGTTACCCGCTTAGTATTATTGAAGTTACTTATCGATTGTTATAGAGGTTATTTTTTTTTTATAAGTGCTCACACGGTATGGTCAGCCACACACAAAATGGCTGAAATGTCTAATTTAAAAAAAATTGTCATCTCGTGAGATTTATAGTAAAAAAATAAAAAAAAATCCATATATCGCAAATGCTTTCATTTAGTATTTAAATATTTAGAGTTTTATTTTAAATTAATTTAAGTTGTACATAAGTAAATAATACTAACAATAAAATAATTCTTAAGTATTTTGGCTTTGGAATTGAAGGCTAGGTTAATTATTTTATATAGATCAAGTGGTTAGAGCTTCTGTCTCGATTCCCGAATATCCTGACCTCTTTAGATCGATTCCCATCTCTAAAAAAAAAAAGAGTCAAACGAACTAAACAACAAAAAAAAATAACGATAAACTTATTAATCTATAATTTGCCGTGATAGCGAGGTATGAGTCTTGCTCGAGACATTTTCAATCAAAAATTCAATAAATTTAAAGAAGAAATATAACATGAAATCAGTAAAAATAATTTTAGTTCAGCAAAGTTAATTTCAATTCTATAAAAATAATTTCAATTTAGTAAAATAATTTTAGTTCAGTAAAAATAAGATGAAGTGAACGGGGCCTTGGCCGTTCGTGATAAAAAGCCTACAAAAAAATCATACTTAAGAAATACAGTACTAATTTACTAAATTAAAAAGTGGAAAGCTAAACTTCGCTCTCGAATATCTAACTAACGCCCGCAAAATAAACTAAAATTACAAATTTACCCTTTTTTAATCAAAAAAAATTACCCCCTCAATTTACCCCCCTTTTCATACTACCCACCACTACCACCTCTTCATACTAACCACCACTACCACCACCACCACCACCTCCTCCTCCTCCTCTTTTAACCATCAACTCCTTACCTCCGGTTTCACGATCTACACAGCCACAATAATGACGAGTAAGGACAAAGGGAAGTCGGTCGCCGGCGGAGAAAATGTTTTTTTTTTCTGAATTCGCCGCAAACGCCTAGATTTTTCGCACGTCCTAGGCTCAAACGCCTAGTTCGTGCAAACAACCGTGTGGTTGTATGAAAAATCTGGGCGTTTGAGGTGAAACGCCTAGTTTTTTAGAATACCCTAGGCTGAAACGCCTATGTTTCGAAAAAACTAGGCGTTTCAGCCTAGGGTATTCGAAAATTCTAGGTGTTTCAGCCTAGGGTATTCGAAAATTCTAGGCGTTTCTTGGGTTTCGAATTTTTTTTTAAAAAAATTATCGCAACGTACCGATTTCGTACGGTTCGACGAGCCTTTGACGAGCATCTAAGGTTGTGTTTCTGGTATTTCGTCGTTGTGCATAAGATCTAACGAATTTGATTTTGTAAAATTTAAAAAATTTGTTTGATTTTGAAACTCATGGTGGTTGTTCGATGAAAGTATGAATTTAGTTATGAAATTATAATAACGATTATTAATCCATTCTTAATCCAATTAGAAGAGAGGCGGTTCCTTAAAATTAAAAACTTATGAAATTTAGATTGCAGAATTGAGAATAACTTATGAAATTATGAGTCGAAAATCGGCTAAAGTGCGTTATGAATTTAGTTAAATTGCCTTTAAGTGTTTTCGTTTCTCTGATCCCTTTCCATTAGATTTGTGTTTGAAAGAGGAGGTCCCGGTTGATCAGCCTGATTAACCAAGTCATGTTAATCAGCTGGATCAGTGGGCCCTCATGAGCAAATGTAATATTATTTTATTGAACTGTACCGTTGCTGACATGGAACTCATTTAACGCCGTCCAACCCCCATAGTTTAGCATCTGGATCGTAATTCCATTGCCCATTTTTTCCGTCATCGTTTTGCTCCGCAAACCACCATCACCTTCATTTCCCCAATCTTCTTCACTCTCCTTAGCCTCTCCGGCGGCTTCGCCGCCGAATCAAACGAAAAACCCTGAAAAAAATTGGAGAAATTATGGCATGGTTAACCCTTAAGGGCAAGTTTTGTCTTCCTTCTAGGTTGTTCATGCGCTGCAATTTCTGTATTGAAGATTTTGATTTCCATTAATGGAGGTGAGAGAATGGAGGAAGAAGAAGAACCCATTGATGTTTTCCTGTTGGTGGGGCATACGACTTTGCCTTGCATTGTTGATTGGAAAGGTGGAAATTGTGGTGAGGTGATAGACAGAGGGCGGAGAATAAGGAAAGTAGAGAGAATTTGGTGGTGGTGGTGGTGGTATTTTCATGGAGGAAAAGGGCGGTGGGTTAGGATGAGGAGAGAGAAAGTGAGGTTAATTATTCCTTACCCCACATTCCCAATTCACCGTTTGTTAACCCCATTACACGTTTACACCATAAATGAACGTGAGGACGATTTTGCCCCCCTCCTGCAATGTGAAATGACAATTATAGGGCCTGATTTACTGATTTCGCAAATCAGGCTGAGGAACAAGAATTTCCTCGTGTTTGAAATTTCTTCGCACTCTCTTTTTATGGTCTATAAGATTAATCTTTGATTATTAATCATCATTTTCTTTGATTATGTTTTCTTTAAATTTTCCAGAAATATAGTCGAAACAAACCCGAAAGATTTTACATTATAATGTAAATACAGAGTTATATACTGCATCTTGTGATTATAGTTTCTTGATGTACTTAGTGGTATTATTATCTAATGAGTGATATAATTTCTTTGATATTACGAGTAGCACTCATGCTGTTGTACACGAGTTGAAATTTATGAATTATGATGTTATGTTCCGGGTTAAATTTTACATTATAATGTAAATGCAGTGTTATATACTGCATCGATCTTGTGATTATAGTGTCTGAGTGACTGAGTGGTTGACGTAGTTAGGTGGTACTCCGTATTATTATATAATGAGTGATATAATTTCTTGGATGTTACGAGTAGTACTCGTGTTGTTGTACATGAGTTGATAATTATAAATTATGATGTTATGTTCCGGGCTAAATTTTATGTTTCCTGTATGTGTTTGTTACTTTGTTTCTTATTTGGTCTTCGTGCTAATTTTTGTTCTTTATATTTGTAGGAACTTTGTATCAACTGTCAACATGGGCTGCACTTTGGATCTTGAAGCTGTTGCATCGGAAGCTCATAATGCAGAGTATAATCCAATGGTAGATTCTTAGAGTTTGTTAATGAATATCTTAATTTTTGTCTTAATGCCTTAAATTACTTATGATTAATTGTTTCCTATTCTGCTGTTCTGTAGCGTTATGCAGCTGTCATTATGAGGACAAGGGGGCCAAAGACAAAAGCCCTAATATTTGCTCTTCTTATATATATAAATTTGTTAAAACAGGTTTTCTCTTTAACAGAGTGTTTGGATAGCTTTTTAGGAAGGAAAGGGAGGGAAGGGATAGAGAGGGGAGGGAAAAGAAGGGGAGGGGAGGGAAGAAGAATTTTTATTTCCCTTGTTTGGATAGAAGAGAAAGGGAAGGGAACTTTGAATCATAGAACTATAAGGAAATATACGATCAACCAACATTTATCGAATTTGAAAAAGAGTCAGAAGAAATGGTTCGATCCTCTTATTTTGAGGGAGGGAAGAATACCTGGTAATAGCGGCTGTAGCAGCAGGAAGAAGATGACATAGCTTCTTTTTTTTTTTTTTCCATTTCCTTTTTTAAATATTTATGAGTATTATTCATATTTTTCATTTTGGAGTACACTTCATTTTTTTTAGAGTAATTTTTTGGAGTATTGTATATAAAAAATTTATTTATTTATTTATTATTTATTTTTTTCATCCTTTATAACATTATACTTGAGTAGTTGAGTTTATATATTATTTTTTTGGAATGCTTTTAAATAATCAATTAAATTTAATAAAATTTGCAATCAAAAGCATAATATTTTATAGTGAAAAAACTAACAATAATCTTGAAAAGTATAGACATTACAATTTATATCACCTAAAATATTCTCATTGATTGGCTATTTCAAAAAAAAAAAATTCTCATTGGAAAATTCTTTGTTATGATCAAGGACTCAAAAGCACACTTCTAATTTTCTTCATCGAGCATCATCTCTAACAAATAGTCCTTTCTTTCCTCCGGTGGACAACCAAAAAGTTCTCGTATCCTTGACTGTTTTGCATTTAAGAACCTATAAGCTTTGCGACGAGTTAATGAGTCAATCTCTATTTTTGACAACTCTTCAAAAACCTCTTGTGGTGAATACACTTGAGCACGACCTCTCTCAACAATTACATTTCCCTCTCGAAGAGCTTGAGCCACATTGTCCAACCCTTCTTTTATGAATAGGAGCTCATTTTGAAACACTTCCTCTGATTTTCTTTTCTTGCCTTTTCGGTTGAATGAATCGGCAGAATCACTTGGTTGGGCTTCTCCAAGGCTTTCATCCTTCATCTCAAAGCTTGATTTATCCATAGCCTTCATTTTCTTTTCCTTTGCAGTTCCAGAAATTTCACCTATTGCTCTATCCTTGGAAAAAAGCTTCAAAAGTACATCATAATGACGAAATGGAGTTGTTTTCCACTTAGGTAATATGACTTGATAAGACATGTTTCGGGGTTTTTTGTGAACTCCTCGGATACTGGTCGCGTTCTTCTGACAATGAGACTTGGACACCTGCAAAACAACGAATATTCCGTTTATCGGAATATTCGCCTCCGACGATCAAGTTAGAGATTGGAAATCGGAAAAGCTAGAGAGAGAAAGTAGAGAGAAGTTGGAGCTTTTTAATGCTCTATATTTATGTTATGTCGTAATCCACCCCTCCCATCATAAATGATTGGGGTATTTATAGGGGTGGGAACATGTGCCCCTCTAGGGTTTATACCCTAGAATTTCGTGACGTGATTGGCTGCGCAATCAGGGGTCGCCACGTGTCATGGGGGGCGCCGTTTTACGACATTCAAGGTTTTTCTCGGGATTTGGGCCTGATGTAATCAAGGCCTTTTTCTCTTTCTGATGTTGTATTGTGTATTTAAAGGTAGCTGACATGTGTCACCCTGTCAGGAGGACACGTGTCACCCTCTCATAATGCCACGTGTCGCCTTCTTATTGGGTCACGTGTCACTA
Source organism: Chenopodium album (assembly GCF_948465745.1). Classification (NCBI taxonomy): domain Eukaryota; kingdom Viridiplantae; phylum Streptophyta; class Magnoliopsida; order Caryophyllales; family Amaranthaceae; genus Chenopodium; species Chenopodium album. Next base: position 40,388,004 of record NC_137849.1, read on the forward strand.
TGAGATTGGGCCACGTACTTGGGGTATTTTTACCCTAAACAAGACACATTGCATACACAACATAACCAACAACCTGAATTACAGCTCCACGTCTTGTTCTTTCCCATGTCACTTCCCCATTTTCGACATCCAATTCCTCAAAATCTCCCTCCATATTAAAGGCAATGTGAACGACTATAAAAATATTATTGAACATATCAACAACAAAAGCATAATAATTATAAATATACAAACAGTTTAAATCAAACAGAGTGTTCGCTCAAATTGATCAACAGAGTTCATAAACCATATACTGTTCAATAGAAATTTTACAGCAAATTAACCCAATTAAACCCAATTGCATAAATCAACAGAACTTAACAACAAACACAGATTGAAATTCTCAAAAATAAACAAAGATTGGTTTCAATTTCATAATAAGTTTTTAATTCTGTTCTTGATTTGCACAAGTATTTTGCTTGCCAAATCAATATGCCTCGAGTTACAACAACATTAGAACAGGTTAATTTGATTGTTGTTGCTTTAATTGCCGACATAAACATATATTATAATATGGTTAGCTTATCAATTGGTCAATTTATTAGGGGGGTGGGATCGATTGAATCCAAAAAAATGAAACAGAATTATTATAATACTACTATTCGCATTTATATTTATTGAAAAATTGCGAGTTTGATTACAGAGTAAGTCCTAGCTTGAGTAATTCTTAGCAAAACGCTTAACATTCTCATGAACACGCATCCTAGCTTGAGTAGAAGAACCTATATTACTACAAAATCAAGCTACAATCGATAAACCTAGAGTGATTTCAAGAATGCTAGTCAAAAAAGCGTGATTAAAACAAGATGAATCAACAAAATCGCACTCCACAAAATCGCATTAAAATATTCAATCAACAAAATCAAACTAAAATTTGACACTTACCTTGAAAAAATCAGATAAATCGTGAGAGAGATGACAAGTATGAGTAGATTAGTAGTGAAATCGCACTCCACAAACCCTAGAAATTGGGGGAAAAAAATTGCATTTTTGAACCCTAGAAATTTGGGGATACCGTGAGGAGAGAGAAAAAATTACATGAAAAACTGATGTTCAGATTTTTGTTAGAAAGTAAAGGGTATATTTGTCTTTTTACAATACATCAGTTTTTACAGAATTTTCCTTCCAAATCTTTTCAAAATTGGAATGATTTTACTCCTAAGTAATTAATGAATTATTTTCCACCCATTTCCTTTCCCTTCCTAATTTGCTATCCAAACAAAGGAAATTGTATCCCTCCCTTTCTCTTCTCTTCCTTTCCCCCCAAATCCTTCTATCCAAGCACACCCTAAGGTTCAGGAAAATTACCGTGTTAATTGGTTTTGTGTTCACTTATACTGCCTGAATAAGTTGTCAGTTTGTCACTTGTCATGCTTGTTAAACCCAAGTATGATTCCATTTGATAGATATTGATTATTTTCTTTCTCAAGAAATTTTGTAAAAGGGTCGTCTTTGAGTGTTTTTTTATTCAATGTGTGTTCGTTCACTGATGATTATAAGGACTCAAAACTAGCTGCTTTTAAGGTAAGTAAAATTATATTTTTGCTGAACTGAAATTATTTTTACTGAAACAAAATTATATTTGCTGAACTGAAATTATTTTTACTGAACTTAAATTAATTTTGCTGAACTGAAATTATTTTTGCTGAACTGAAATTATTTTTACTGATTTTCTATTATAATTCTTCTTTAAGAAAACTGAATTTTACTGAACTAAACTTATTTTTACTGAATTGAAATTATTTTTACTGAACTGAAATTAATTTTACTGAACTGAACTTATTTTTACTGAAGTGAAATTATTTTTACTTAATATTATTTTTTTTAAGGTGAAGAGAATAGGGCCTTATTCATTTAACAAATATTGTTATCTGCGTTGAAATTCAGAAGTGCTTTGCAGCTGACACATGTGCCAAAGCTAACTACCAACATGCAAGAAATAGATAAAATATTGAGGATAAATAAATAAATAAACAACTCAAAAAAATTTATTGTAAATTACTGAATTTTACATATTATATCGATTTTTAACAAATTGAGTTTTACAAAATTTGTGTAAGTAATATTTTTTTTTTCGAATCTAGTTCATAATTAATTTTAATCCTTTTGTAAAAAAAAAAAAAATTCAATCAAAAATTTATATTATAGCTAAATTGATTTCAATCTAAAAATAGTATACAAAAATCTATACTACAACCAAATAGTAAGTAAAATTCCATTTGGTGTCAAAAAAAAAATAAAATAAAATAAAATAAAAATCATTTTACAAGCTGAAAGTACTATAAATAACATATTACTCCGTACAAACATATGGTACCATTAGAAGAAAAAAAATAAGTAAAATTTTTAAAACGGAGATAACTAACAATTAAATACAACACCGATTATTATAATAACTTATCTCTTTGGTATTGCTTAGTAACAATATCAAAGAGAGAATGGTTATATATAATAACCAATTTTATTTTTTTTTTTTGGCTGGAGATTCAGGTACACTAGTGTACACATGGATCAAGTTCAGGTTTGATTTTAGGTTGTGCTAAATAATTATCTTGATAAGTTAATATTAATTATAATTAAAAAACAATAAAAGGGACAAATCGGGTTGAATTTGAATTAGGTTAGATTTGAGTTCCCTTTCAGTAATTTCTTGAGAAATTGACAGCTCTACCATCTCTGATCGCTTAAACGGGCCACTGTGGGCATTATAGAACAAAGTCAAAGGACAGACTAAAACGGAGAAAACTATAAATGATCGCGCCGCTCCTTTCTCTCCTGCTCTACTAGTCTGCTTCAACCAATTCGCTTGTAATTCCTTCACTTGGTTTATGCGACATATCCAAATTTCATGCCTTTCTGAATAATTTCTACTGCTAAATCTTGCCCTCAAATCCCTTCTCTTTTAAATTAGGTATATTTTTTTTCTTTATTCCATTCTCAATTTTGATATTATTCCTTACAAATTCTTCCCCAATTTTGACCTAATTCTTTTTCGATGTAAAAAATCTCTGTATTATGCTTTTCAATTATCTTATTCTGTTCAGTTGTACCGCTAAATCCTTATTTTGTTCGAAGATTGTAACTTATTTCAGACAATATAATTTCAAATTAGGTACTACGTATGATTAGTTCATACAAATTCAGTTATAAAATTTTGTTATACGAAATACTATCAATTATACCACTGACTTTGAATTAATTTATTGTTTGATGTAAAACCTCTATTAATTAAGCGTTATAATTTTTTTTATTCTATTCAATCATACCACTAATTTGACCTAATTGTATGTTTAATGCTTTCGAATCAAGCTTTTCATGTTCTTGTTACATTCAATTATACCACTAATTTTAACTTATTAGTTTATTGTTTGATGTAAATACTTTCTTAATTAAGCTTTTCAATTTTGTTATTCTGTTCAATCATACAACTAATTTTGACAGGCTAAACAAAACATGGGATCAACTTCAAATAATAATAAAGCTTCTATGATGAAAAACAATGCAGGAGACAGGTTAAGTGAATTACCTGATGATATTTTGGTGTACATTCTTTCATTTCTGCCAATTTTAGATGATGTTAGAACCGTATCAATTCGAAGATTTGGTAATCTTTGGACTTTGGTTTCCTCTCTTAATTTTAGAGACTCTGAATTTTTAAAACCCGAAAATTGGCCTAGTGGTGCAATAGATTCTGATGAGCAAGTTCCTCGCTTTACTAGATTTGTTCGCAATGTGCTAAAGCTTCACAAAAGGTTCCCTGTTAATAAATTCCTGCTTTATTTCTACGATATAGATGTGGGCGATGATGATAAGGGAATCGTATCATGGATAAGGTTTGCAATCAAAAGACAAGTCAAGGAATTGAATGTTCGATTTGATTATGATTCTTATGATTACATTTTGCCTCGCTGTGTCTTCAAAAGTCCTTTTCTTGTTAAGCTTAAACTTGTTCGCTGTGAAATTGAAGGGCTAAATAAAATCGAAATGGGATCACTAAGAAAATTATCACTGAACTATGTTAAGGTGAGTAATGAGATGTTAAAGAAAGTCATATTTGGATGCCCTTGTTTACAAGAGTTGGTTCTGAGGTATGTAGATGAATTGGAGGAGCTGCAATTTACTGCTCCAAACATTGAAAAGTTAGATCTTGGTTTCTGTGATGTAAGAGTGCTTGATTGCCCCAACCTGAAAATTTTAAATATTTATCTCAGTTATAGCACAGAGCCAAGTCTTCAAGTTGTAAACATTTCATCTGTTCGCGAGGTTCATGTCCAATTTAGTTGGCACTTTGATAAAATTGTGGAGAAGATTTGTAAAGCTGAGGTGGTTAAAGTTTCAGCTGGAGCTTTTTCGGTGAGTTTTCCCTAGAACATCACACTTTGGTTGATTTTTGATACCGTTTTTGGTTCCTGTTTCGGTGATTCCTCTTTTCTTTTTCTTTTTGATAATTAATATGATTGTGGTGCTTGTTGAATGTTGATCATATATTGGTGCTTATTACTTAAATTACCATACAATCATTGGAGAATTTGTACCAGAAATAGAAAGTTGAATTTTCTTATGACATACTTATTATACAGCAATCAATTTTCAAGGAGTTAGATATTCCACAAACTAGATGGAAGCGTTTACATCTCAAGTTACGGCTTAATGAAGATCAGCTCATAGGTATTTGTAGACTCTTGAGAAGTTCACCTCACTTAGAAGAACTCATAGTATGCTCATATTCATGGCAGAATTTGTGGCGAGATTTGGTAGGTGTATTTTGTGCTCCATGTTTACCTGAAATCTATTATTGGCCTGACTTTCATAGTTTCATGTAATAATCTTTTCATCCAATGATGCACAGGATGAAGCACATGACCACCATATGCTCTCCGAAGAGCTCTCTTCCCCTTGTGTGGTGCCACAACTCAAAACTGTCAGTGTCACCAACCGTGGCCACAGGGTACCTTGTCAGGGTCTGCTTCGACTAGCAGAATTTTTGCTTAAAAATTGTGTCAACTTGGAAAGGATGGTAATATCACCCAGTACATATGAATTGGTCGCAGTTGAGGAGCTTAAGTTTGTGAAACAATTATTAACCTTTCCAAGGGCCTCAGCCAATGCTAGGATAATCTGTCAGTCGGAATACTCAGAAATATACTAGTAGCAGACTAGCAGCTGTACCTTTGCACCTCAGTCTTTATTTTGGCATTCATATCAATGATGGCGGCTGGCACAATGCGGCTGTACGGCAGTGTTTGGTGTGGCTAGATAATGGTGTTTGGATTTTAGACATCTGAATTCTGTGTAAGATTGTATTACACACTATATTTGTACAGCTGATACTTTCAATGAGGCGAATTACCAAAATGTGTTCAAGTACGTCTAAAAATCAATTTACATACTTTCAATGAGATGAATTACAAAGTCTTTTGATAGATCTTCTCTGCTTTATGCATATCTATTACATTTGTGTGTGAGTTTCTATATGTTGTGCCTTAGTAATACTCATAACACATTGATGGTACATACATTCAGGGATCATAAAAGTGATCCTATGCTGTACTTAACAGCTTTGGGTTGTACAAAATGGTGGACTTATGTAAGGCAATAAACTTAATTAAGATGATTTATTGCACTACATACTACATCAAATTCAATGGCGGATCCACTAATCCGAAAATAATTTAATCAGATTTTTGTTTATTAAAACTAGTGATCCAATATTCATTTTCTCTCCTGTTGTAGTGTTCTACTTCAACCAACTCCAACTCGCTTGTAATCCCTTCACTTGGTTATTATTGCAACAAATCCAAATATCATGCATTTCTGAAGAATTTCTACTGTTACAGCTTTGTCCTCAAATCCCTTCTCTTTTGTTAATTTTCTTTTCTCCATTCTCAATTATGGTATTATTCGTTACAAGTTCTTCTCTATAATGGGAAAATTCTTTATATTATGCTTTTCAATTTGTTACCCTTGTTTTGTTCAAATTGTATCTGGTCACGAGATTGCCCCATATTATCAGACAAAATTGTAAATAAATCAAATACTTAAGGTCTGTTCACTACAGCTTAATTTTAGTTCAGTTCACCTCCTAATTATCTTCCCTCATAAAATATTCAATTCAATTCAGTTCAGTTCAGCTAGGAATGGCAATGGATCGGATGTGGGTCGGGTGATGCTTCATCCGCCTCCATCCTCCAAAAATCAATCCATCACCCGACCCATCCATTACCTAATTTTCCTTCATCCACATCCGATCCATCCGTCATCCATGAATGAATCGGGTGGATCGGGTGACAATTCGGGTGAAATATATATATAAATACAACTTTGCACATTAATAATTAAAATTGAGATTTGAAAAAAAATGATCAATTAATTAAAACTTTTATACATCCTTCTAATACTCGTTCCTTTTTACTAAATTAAAAACAAATGTCAATTCCTAACACTACAATAGACATTAATTTATTAAAAAAAATATTTATTTTTATTCTTTTATATATAAATTTAACGGGTGGATGGATGGGTCGGGTGATGGATCGGGTGATGGGTTGGATGTATCATCATCCGTATCCGACCCGATCCGTCACCCAACCCATCCATCATCCATCCGTCATCCGCTTAAGTTCGGGTTTTCATCCATATATTTGGATCGGGTGGATGGTTATCCATCGGGTTTGGATGATATTGCCACCCCTAAGTTCAGCTCAATTCAGTAAATACAAACATGCGTTTAGTTAGACTACATTCTAAGACTAAGATCAACAAGTGCATGACTCTTTATTTTTATTATATCCACTTGATTTGTAATTTGACTATTTCATTTATAAAGGTGATAATTGTAATCATGTATCTTATCAAACGAGTAAACAACCTATTAAAGAAAGTGACTAAGTAAAAATTAAAAAGGAAAATAAAGCAAAAGTGGGCGGATAATCTATATACTCTTCTTTCTTTTTTTCTTTTTTTTTTTTTTTTTGCCCTATTGCAAATAACTGTGTCTAATTTTAAAAATTTTGACCATAAATTCTAATTAATCAACCATAGATTATATACTCATGTAAGGTCTTATTAAATTCGTCTCATATGTCAAGTTTTTATAATTTTTAAACGAAGTTATATACTACCTCCGGTTCTTATTAGTGTTATTACTCGCAACAAAAAATATTACTCGCAACAAAGGTGAGACATAAAATATTTTTTGTTGCGAGTAATAAGAACCAGACGTAGAATAAGTACAAGTACATTTTAAAATGTGTATTGAAATTGTGAAAAGTCAAATGGGGTAAATCTAATTAAATAATTGATCCAACTTCATTTGTCACTTCTTTCTCCTGCTCTACTTCAAGTCTTCAACGAACTCTCCTGAAATCCCTTCACTTGTTTTTGCAAAAGTCCATTTTTTTTTAAAGAAGAATTTCAAGTTATAAAGTTTGCCCTCGAATCCTCCTCTATTAATCTGGTATATTTTCTTTTCACCATTCTCAAATTAGATATTCTTTTCATTTTGTTCCCTAATTTTGACCTAATTATAGTTTTCATGTAAATTTGTCTGAATTTAGCTTTTCAAATTTCAATTATGTTATCCTATACAATTCTGCCGCTAAGCCTTTGCTGTGTTCGAATTATTTTGATTTCTTGCAGACATTATAAATTCAAATTAATGAAGATAAGTTCTTAAAAAAAGGTTTTTAATTTTGTTATACTCGTGCTATTCAATAATACCGCTAATTTTAACATAATTCTAGGTTTGATTTAAATACCCTCATAATTAAGCTTTTCAATTTTGTAATTCTATTCAATTATACCAATTATTTTGGCCTAATTTTATGTTTGATATATGTACTATCTGAATTAAGCTTGTAATTAAATTCTTATTTTGTTGTTCCTCAAAAAAAAAAAAAAAAATTCTTATATTGTTGTTCTATTCAATAATATCACTAATTTTATGTTTGATTATGACTACAATAGACATGGGATCTACTTCAAAGAAAAGTAAGGGTTTTATGAGAAACGATGCAAGAGATAGGTTGAGTGAATTGCCTGATGACATTTTGGTGCACATCCTTTCATTTCTGCCCATTTTAGATGCTGTTAGAACCGTATCGATTCGCAGATTTGGTAATCTTTGGACTATGTTACCCTCCCTTCATTTTAAAGTGACTGAAGTTTTCGAAGCAGAAAATTGGCCTAGTGGTGCAATGGATTATGATGAGCAAATTCTTTGTTTTACTAGTTTTGTGCACAATGTGCTAATGCTTCACAAAAGGATCCCCATCAAAAGTTTCGCTTCATTTCCACAACATATATGTGTGTGATGAAACATTAGTCACAGATATAAAATTATGGATAAGATTTGCCATAGGTAGAGAAGTCAAGGAATTAAAAGTTCAGTTTGGAATTGAAGCTTATGAAGTTTATGTTTTGCCTCGCTGTGTTTTCACAAGTCAGTTTCTTGTTGAGCTGAACCTTGATAACTGTAGAATAGAGTTTCTAAGTAGAGTCGAAATGGTATCGCTAAGAAAATTATCACTTATCGAAATTATGGTGTGTAATGAGATGTTCGAGAAAATCATATCTGGATGCCCTTCTTTACAAGAGTTGGTTATGAGGTATGTATATGATGTGAACGAGGTGCGATTTACTGCTCCAAACATTGAGAAGTTAGATATTAGCTCCTTTGACTTATATGAGCTTGATTGCCCCAACGTGAAAGTTCTAAATATTCATCTCAGTTGTAGATAAGGATCACCATATCTCGAAGAGGTTAATATTCCATCTGTTCATGAAGTTCATGTCCGATCTATTGAGCAGTATGATGAAATTGTGAACAAGATTTGTAAAGTTGAGGTTGTCAAATTTTCAGAGGAAGCTTTTCTGGTGAGTTTCTCTGTTTCCATCAGAGCATTACAGTTTTGGCTGATTTTTTATATTGTTTAATCTCTTGTTGGCAAACAAATTTCAATATTGTAGTCATGTAGGGTGTTGTCTTGATGTTAGTGATTAAAATTGAATTATGTTTATTACCTCTTATATAATTGAATTTTGTACTAAGTCAATCTTTACTCTTTAGTGGCATATTACAAAACTTGCCTTCAACTATGTATTAACCATTACAGATTTACAGCATGTAATCTTGTATATCTCAAATGGATGCAAAGCACGGAGCAATATTCATGGGCTTAGATAATTAGTTAAATTGCGATGGTTGGTTCTAAAATCCTATATTGAGTTTAGAGATCAAGTTTCTAGGAACTGACATGGCTTACAACACTAACAATGGCAGAAATTAAGAAGAAAATGATGATTATATTAATAAGATGAGAATTACAGTAAATCAATTGATAATTCCACTTTCGAGAGGTGGATGCTCTCCTAAGTATGAGCTTTTGAGAGGCTCACTCTCTTTCAATGACAAACCACACAATTTTCAACATGTCCTCTTTCCTTATAATGAATCTTATTTATAGGAAATCCCTCCTAACAAACCTCTAGCTTATTCCCCAAGTTACCACTAATAAACTATGATTAACATACCGTTTCCCTAAATACTGATTCCTTGCACAAGTCAAGGTTTTTCCATTTTTTTATTTATTTTCCTTTTTGTAAGTAACATGATTATGGTGTTTTATTGTTGATCACATATTGGCGCTTAGTACTTAATTTATCTTACTTAATTTATCATACAATTATTGGAGAAACTATAGGAGAAAGTAGAAAATTAGATTATTGATGACCAACCTGTCATTCTCATTCAGCATTCAAACTTTGGAGAGTTGGATATTCCACAGATCAGATGGAAGTGTTTACACGTCGAGTTGTCACAGCTTAATGAATATCAGCTCATAGGTATTTGTAGTGTCTTGAGAAGTTCACCTCACTTGGAAGAACTCATAGTGTTCTCAAATTCACAGGGAAACATGCGGCGAGATTTAGTAGGTTTATTTTGAGCATCATACATGTTTACATGAAATCTATTATTGGCCTGACTTTCATGAAATAGTTAAGTCTTTTCATCCAATGATGTACAGGGTATGCTCTCTGAAAAGCTCTCTTCTCCTTTCGTGGTTCCACTGCTCAAAACTATCACCATGCGTGGCTACAAGGTACCTTGTAAGGGTCAGCTTCGACTAGCTGAATGTTTGCTTAAAAGCTGTGTCAACTTGGAAAAGTTGATAATTTTACCCAGTACGTATAAACTGGTAGCAGTTGAGGAGCTTAAGTTTGTGAAGCGACTATGTAGCTTTCCAAGAGCATCAGCCAATGCAAGGGTAATCTGTGGGTCAGAAATATACTAGTAGCCGCTGCACGCCTGCATTTTTGCACCTCAGTCCTTATTTTGGCATTCATACGATTATTAAAGACGGTGGTTATTTAGCTTATTGCAGAAGAAGCGGCCCTAACGAGGTTGTTTGGCGAGACTAGCAGTGATGATAATGGTGGTGGGATTTAACACTTGCTCATTTGAGAAAATGGTCACCTATCTTTTGGTACTTGTTCGTATAGCTGGTGTACTTTTGCTTTGACAGAGAAATCCTCAAGTAAACTCAACCTGTTAGTGTTGATGGTATTAACCGCTCTGATGTTTTTAAGGCTGGATTCCCAAGGTTAATATATATAAGTAATTCTATCGTATTTTCTTTGCTTTTGGTTTTTAATTTGTTCTCGGTTCAAAATTAGTTGTTGCATTATTGGTTCAAATTACATTGTTAACCGGCTTTTTTTTGAAGGAAATAATAATGTACATATACGTAGGATACTATAAAATGTTGCATCATTTTCCACTGGAACTGTAAATTAGTTCCTATATATATGGGAGCGAGCTTACATTTCCTAAGATAATGATGTACTCAATCATATTTTGTTTTTATTTTACAAGGTTTTCATTATACACTAGTATAGAACCTGTGTAATTACACGATTTTAAAAGTTCAAATGCTAAATCTTACAAAAATTAAACTATAGTTCACTTAGTGCACAATAGTGAAGGACTATACAACAATTGATCATCTTGTAACAATATTAATTGCAATTATGTGAACTCATTTATCACGATACTCTTATCACCAACTATCCCAATTCTTGTATTATATTAGAGCAAGTTTAGCCCCAAGTATTAAGACATGGATGTGACATCATTTTTTGTGATCCCTATTGAAAATGATGTCATCAAATTCTTGTTAAGACTCACTAAGTGTAATACCCTGTATTTTTTAAACGTATTTTCTAATTAGTATTTCCTAAAAAGAGTTTTTTAAGTAATTTATTTTACAATTTGAATTTTGGAGCCAAAATGATATTGGAATTTTGGCGCCAAAAGTATTTTGAAACCTAATTAATATTTTTAGATTTTGGATAAGATTTATTATCCATTTATTCTATTTTAAAAACCGGATTATTTATATATGTTTCGGATATTTTAATTAAATAAAATTATATTTTATTATTTATTTAAGATGGCCGAAAATTCCTAATTTAATGACTATGATTTTCGGATTTTCAATGTATAGAAAATCTAATTATTATTAGTTATTTTATTTAGTGAATAATTGGTATTTTATTAATTAATTATTTTGTATAATAAATATTATTTACACAATTATTTTTAAGCCTAAAATCTAGCAAAATAATTTCCTAAACACTACTAATATGGTCCGAAAATTTAGAACTATGGAAGCTCAAAATTTTCGGCCACTTTGGTTGGATTTTGGGTGATTTATTTTGGTAAATTGTATTTTTAATTATCTCCTTAAATCTCTTATTTTCCTTAATTTTATTTTTTCCATCTTCTAAATATTTGATTATCTTATTTTCCTACCTTATATCTTCCTTGATTATTCTCCAATTAATCTCTTTTTTCCATATTATATTTCATAACAACACACCTTCCTTAAATTAATTATTTTTAGTCACCTTAATATTAAACTTTCCATAATTCTTTAACTCTTTTCTACAAGTAATTTCCTTAATTCTTTTTACCATAATTCAATCTACATTCTCCTACCATAATTATTTCATTCATGAGCCTATAAATACCCTCTTCATACCTCTCATATTATTCATACCAAAACTCAATTCTCTTCTTCTTCTTTTCTTTAAAGCTTTTCATACTTTTCTCCTCTTTTTTTACAAATATTATCACATATACCTTTGAAGCCAGTTTCGGGCACTTCTGGTCAGTTTTCGGGGTATTGATATTTCACGTAAGATTGTTTCTCTTGAAAAATACTTGAGGTTAGGCTCAAGAATCACCCAATTCGGAGTTATATTGAAGGAGTTATAGTCTCTGCAAGTTCTGCCTATTCTTTCCAATGAAAATTCAATTCTCTTTAATCCTATTCCTTTATCTTCTTCATGGTTAGTTTTCTAAAATACAAATACCTATTTTAAAGTTATAAATTTATATTAAAGTATTATTTTAAAAGAGTTTTATAGTCCATGCGCATTAGATTTGAGTTTATGTTGTGATAACCTTATGGTTATGTTATTTGCAAGGTATATTCGTGATTAAACTTTGAAAGTGCGAAGTATTGATTGAGATTCGGAATCAAGGTACGTTTAGGTGGCTAGATACTGTAGGAGTTTATAGGTACTACGCAGCGGAAATAACATGAATCATATTCATACAGTACCTAATCCAAGGATCTAATGCATAACACATAAAGCACAAATAATCGTACCTTTGAAGCGTGATTCCACGTGCGATCGAGCAAGAACAAAGGGAGATAAAGAACCCCAAGCGTGATTCCTCTACTTGGTCCACGGGCACAGATTAAGACCTCCACTAATGCTAGTTAGTCGCAATTGAAACCTTCAATTGACCTTCTATGGAGAAGAGCGACATGCTAACCAAGAACCACCACGATAACGACCACGAACCACCAAGGGGTGGCCGGCCGTACGGACGTGAGGGGAGGATGAGGGCCGTGAGTTGGAGAGAGGATTAGGGTTTTGGGATTGGTTGCATTGATGTCAAAATTCACAGTGTGTGAATTATGACTACTTCTTACAAACCCTAGGCATGAATCTTATTTATAGATCTCATCTCTAAATAAGAGCCCATGTCATAAGCCCAAAACCTAATTCCAATCTAACTATGTTAGCCCAATCCAATTCATGATTAGTTAATTGCTCATGAGGTCCATTAATGGGCCTCTTACTTGCTTAACCCAATACCCTTGTGTGTGACCAATATAGGATCCATTCTAAAAGGCTTTGTGCTATTTGACTAGCCCAAAGATCATCTCTCATAGTCTAGCAACAGAGGATGACGCCCCAATAGAATGAACTTATTATCTCCATAATAGTGATCCTTGATATATCTAGTAATTGCACTTATCGAAGACACAATTCCTTCAATCTCCCACTTGTCTGAGACAAGTGCGCAATATTCAAATTCCTTAAGTCATTTTGTGTCAATTTGATAATATGATTGCATCTTATGCGATCTATATTAATCTACAAATCGTTTCTTGAAATCCGAGTTAGAATTACAAAACAAATGGTTACTATATAACACATTTGAGCACGGCCATGCATTTTCTGAATTCTCCCTCTTCAAGAGGCCAAAACATGACACATTCCTAATTTAATAGGAAGACTCTATCCAATCTTGTGGCAACCAAAGCTCCCACTCAACTTCTGAAATAACCAGGAAACACCCTTTATAATCTCCAGTTACGGGAAGACGTTTGAATGTACCACAGTTATATCATCCGTTGAATGAAACCAATGTTCCACTCATGTCAAAGGAATCCACTAATATATCCGGAAGTTCTATACTTGAACTTCAAAGTTGGTCTATAGTTCGATCCTGCATCATTCATGCATATCCATGTGATTGACCGAGCCTTATCACTATGCTCCTATAGCCCATGAAACCGAGCTATCCAATCAATCTTACATGCTAGTCCATTCATTGAAATCATTTATGTCCACTTTAATGATTTCGAACTAGGAACTTAAATAATATGTGGATTTTGTTCACCTGTGGGGTTTCATACACCAGGTCTCTATCTAATAGATAACCTGATGAGCCCATCAATCCATAATTATTTTGGACATTTTATTTAATCTTGAAACCACGATTAAATAAGATTGAAACTTTGTTTCAATTGATAAACATAATTCTGCAAGCTAATGTATTTACTTTTGTAATATGCTTTCTCAAAACATACACAACTAAAATTACATAACTTGCTTCAATCCAAAAACCTTAGTATGACTCTCATACCTTGGTCGTGGAAGGGGTTTAGTAAGTAGAGTTCATGAGACATTCTCATAAACATGAACTTTGCAATTTCTAAATCTTATAATCATTTTCATCTCCATACACTAAGAATTTTCCTTCGCCCTTTCGCAAAGAACTTAGGAATTTATAATTTGTATTCCAACGTCACATTATTGGATTTCGATTGAAATCTATCATTATTTGTTCTTTAAAACACGTGAATCAAAATAGACGAGTATAGTCCATGGCATGCATGATGCATCCTTTGCGAATTGCATAAGGATCACCACTCAAAGTCTTAATTTCATCAACCTTTCTCAAGGTATTGAATCATTAAGCAACGTGCCATGTTACATGGGATTGAAACTCCTTTCAATATAATGTTGAACCCTATAAGAATCTTATCAATATAAGCTTCTTAACCAAAACTCAAACATCCTTCGAGACCTATATATATAGATCTTGAATCCCAAATGTACTCATCTTCTTCTTCAAGATTTTCATACAAAATGCATTAACCATTACTTGACTATTCAAGCAACAAATAATCACTCTTTGTACTAGACCAAGAAGACTTCATAGCTCCCACTAAAACGTCTTGTACACTCAAGACCTTTTCCTTCATTTTACGAGAACATCAAACGATTTGACTAACTCGCAAAATTAAGAACATTAACTCCCTGATGCTAACTTCAATCCATTATGGATCTTCTATGCATCCCTAGGATTATTGGATCTCTAAACTTTTGATTGTATCATATACAAATCTTATTTCATGAACAATTTCAAGAATCAAGAAAGCGTTTTGATATCCATCTACCAAATCTCATAAGGTAGAAATCACTAAAATATCTTTAATAGATCTTTGCAACATGTAAAGGTTTCATCGTAATCATAGTCATACTATGAATTAGTTGAATCCTTTAACAAGTCTTTGCTTTAGTTAGAAAACATTTTTCTTTCTTGTCTGATTTGCTTACAATGGGTTTCACCCAATTTAGGCAAATTATTCAAGTGTCATACACTTGCTTACAGACTTAGAATCTATTTCAGATTTCATGGTTTTAAACCACTTGGAGTTATAACTCGTCAAATCATCTTTATTACTTGCATAATCATCATGTTCCAAAATAAATATTTTAGAACTCTTAGTCAATATGAAATCATATTTCTTTGACTAAGTTTTACATATGCTAGTCATCCTTGTGGGTTTTACGCAACAATTGAAACTCATACAACAATTTTGTTTAGTTTTCGATGAGAAACGACAATAGAGGATGTGCACTTGGAATGTACTACCTTCGACACATGGTTATTAATCCCATTACACATAATGAGACCACGCGTTGTCATTTGTAACATGAGGTGAATCATGCTCATATTGTTGTTTTCATTCGATAACTTCTCGAATTTCTTCAAGATTTTCGAAATCACTTTTCTTGAACTCTTTCAAGGCTCTCGAACTTTTCGAGATTCTTATACTCCCACTTGCCTTTTGAGGAGGCATATTTAGCATAGGGTGAACCAATCATGGTTTGAGCCACGTTTGTTTGTTGCTTTTCTCAAACTCTTTTGAGATTTACACTACTCCCACTTGACCTTTTGGAACAATTTCCATAAGGGCACCTACTTGAGCAACAAACATTTTGTGCTAAGTATGGTTTGTGTAGTAGTACCCCGTGCTCTATATAGGAATCGAACGTGCATCAAACGTTTTAATACATGTTCTTGTTTTGTAGAAAGACTTAATAAGAACTTTTCTTATCCATATCACATATGAAGTCTTTGCTACTTTTGACTTGACGTATGTAGTTTGTTCAGTTTTGTAGTTTTCTTAAAAGTATATCCCTTGAACAATGGTTGGAAGATAGGTAATTTACATCCATTATCGAATTATATCTCATATAGATTGATAACTTCCTGCGTAAACACTTCACAAGGTTTTCTTTCGTAGTTTGTTGTAAAACGATTTCACAACTATTGAATGTTTATCAATGTCTTGGCTTAAATTCTCATTATTACGATCATATCGCAATATTTCGAATGTGTTGCCAAGTACATGTCTTGATTTAAATTTTCACAATTACAATCATATTGTAGTGTAATCATTATCTTGTCAAGTTGATACTGAACTTCATACTGAAAATTTTGAACTTTTCAAAATATTCATTTCCATGGTTCAACTAAGCGTAAATAGTGATCGTATCACAAATGAAGTTTCATTGTATGTCTCTAACCTTAGAACCTTTGGTTTTCTTACATCGATATGTATTCGACCTCGAGTTCACATCGTCATTTCTCTAAATGGTGACTTAGTCAAAATTTCAAATTAGAATGATAATTACATATATCAATGGATTCATAATTCAATGATATTGAAAGTCCATCCCTTTGGATCTTCCGCATGCAATTTTCATTTTTATTTGAATTAATTGACATATTAGAGACAATTTATATATATAGAAATTGTTTAATTATTTCTATCATATAGAATTTTAAACCTATTTAGCAATTCAAAACACATTATGACTCAAAGAAGCATAGAATAACATTTATTCCACGTTTTGAATCTTCGATGTTTAGTCATTACTAATCATTGAATGGTGTTTTGATAATGGCAAGAATGAATAACATTTATTTAATTCTAGCCAATTATTAGTGGTGAAATACTAGTTTCTACTTGTAAAGTTGCAACTTTTGCTTCCAAACTTGTAGATTCTACTTGTGAAGTAGCAACATTTGCTTCTAAAGTTGTAGATTTATTCCTCCTTTAGCTATGACTTCTTCCTTTAGTTCAATCACATTGTGCAATGAATGATTTAAACAAGACATCATATGTCCAAGAATTAGCAATATGCTAAATCAATTTCTATAATATGATTCTTAAATTGGAACATTTCCATTCTTTTACCTTCCAACTATATGAGGTAGTATCTAATCAATTGGAATTGATCCATTTAATTAGAAACATTGTAGTTCTAGGTTTGAGAAGTAGCAACTTGTTTGCAATTCTTGGCCTATAACTTCTTAATGCAATCCTCATATATTCCTAAACCCTTCCATTTGAGCCACTTAGAACATTTCTCTTAGGTTCAAAATGATACCTTGCTCAACTACTTTAAGCACTTTTCATGATTTTGCTAAGTCTATTCTATCATTATTTATATTTGAGTTTAATCAAGTATTAAACTCTATATAAAACAGATGAAGAATATTGTTATTTGATCAACTTTTGATCATAGATATTTCCAATCACTTTCTCATATTCAATCATATTGAAGATAAGAGATTTTATTGGATTTCTATACTTGTCTTTTGGAGGATTTGTACCTCCCATCTCATTATATCCCTTGAAACATTTTTCAAAATGAAGATGTGTTGGTATTTTACTCAAACATTTTGAATAAAACCAACCTTAGACATGTGACATGAATTTCTAAAACTTGCCTTTTAGAACAATCTTAGCAAAATTGGAATATAGGTTTATGGATTATCTTTTAAACTCTTTTGAGAACGTTTCTCAACTTTATTTTCAATCGAGGAGATTATATATAATAATAAAATTAGAACGACATGTTACTAATAAGTAAACGCAAAATTCAATTATGTTTATTAAATTTAAAGTACCATAAGCGAATTAAATTGGTAACTTTAAAACACTCTATTCAATTTAATTGATCCCAATTGAATTAAATGATTCCAAGATCCTTTATTCGTGCAATAATTAACCGGACTGAGGCCCTGCCATCAACCATTACATTTTCAAGGTGAGTAAACTCTTTACTGATTACAACTCTTGTAACTCTTGGTTGAATAATTAACCATCACATGTTTAATTATTACCCTTAGCTTCAAGGTTCTAAACTGATCTTTAGGTAACCTTGTTGAATATAACCAATTAAAAGTGTAGAACGTGATCTACCCCCACTTCCCCAAGATATATTATGATGCTCTGCTAAGGCCGACCCATCACAAACGATCAAGGTTTTCGTCGGGTTTTTAATTGGAAAAGCTGCATCAATATTACTGGGATCTAGATTTATTATGTTGTGATTATATAGTGAACTCTAGCGCATCATCAAGCAACATAAATAAACCCAAACATGCATAAAATACTGAATGCATAAATAAGACATAGCATGGCCCCTAATCCTAAGAAAACTAATAAAGTAAATGCTCCCACTTGAATCATCATGGATCGCATCCATCTTTCTCCTTTGGGCCTTCACTTCATGGGCTTCTTGGATTAACTGCAACCTGTAATTCTACTCTATTCTATCTATTACTTAAATAAAATAAAATAAAATTACAAAATACTTTATCGGTACGTAGACCGTACTAAGATTACAAAAATACATCACGATGCGCATATCGTATTTAGCAATCTACTGGGCCATACTAGTCATTATATAGCAATAAACAATATCATATATTATAAAATTGCCACATAATAAATCACTCATCATGCTTTCCTAAACTATAACATCTGATGATCATAATAAAGGAAACATGGCATCTAAATATCTCATATTTTAATTAAAGCAATTAGATAATATCATATATTATTCATGATCATCAATAAAATATCATATATTCTAAATTAGTCATGAGATAGAATCAAATCTTATTTTAATCTCAAAAGATAAATCATATTTATCCTCAAAGATTATCCTAACAATGTTAGGAAATTCTATCCTAATTACTAGCCAATCACAATATTTTAAATCAATTATATCCAAAATGATTATGGGATAATCACATTATTTAAATCAATCTTTATCTTTTTGAAATATGCTCAGAATATTCTAACAAATCCTATCCAAAATTAACAACCTTAATTAAGGATAATTATCAAAAACCAACTTTTGAAATTTGATTTTATCCCAAAATAAAATCAGATTTTATTTTGAAATATATTTAAAATAAATTAATTTAATAAAACAAATTTTTTTTTTTTTTTTAAATTGAATCTGCTGCCACGTCAGCCAGGGGAAGCCCAGCCAACGCAGCAGCTGGAATCAGCAACCCGCAACCGCAGCCAGGAGCTAAGCCCAGCCACGGCGCAAGCAGCGGCTCTGACCGGAACATTTCCAGTCCACCACCTGCCGGAGCCACCTTCTGCGCCTGAATTTATCGCCGTCGCTCGAGGGTTGCCGTGGCAGCTAGGCCGAAGCCCAGCCACCAGCAGAGCTGTACTAGCAGCAGCAAGCGGCAGTGCAACAGTTGCACTTTCGCTGCTGCCGCCTGTCCACCAGCCGCCGCCCTCTCTGCCCTTCTCTTCGACCACCTGGGCAGCCGCCGTGGCCACCTAACGGTGGTGCATCCACCCAGCCACGGCTGCCCCCTCCCAAAATCAAATCTTTGTTTTTTTTTGAGATTTAATTTAATTAAACAACATTTGTAAAATTAAATTAAATTAGGTCTTTTGAATTAAAACATAACTTTTATGCCTAATTCAATTTTGAAATCAAATTCATAATTCAATTTCAAATCTAGGGTTCTTCATTAATTCAAATTTAATCTAACATTTAGATAAAATTATTGATTATACAAAAAATCATATTTTATGTATAAAATCAATTCAATTAAATCTATGAAGCATAAAATTTTCGAAATTTATCAAAATTAAGCACACAAAATCAAAATTTTAGAGCTTTATTTCAATCATAATTTTCGAAAATACTAGGGCTTATTTGGATTTTGCTAGAACAATTGAGCAATTAAATCATATTTAATCATATCCCAAAAATTAAATCTCCATTTAATATAAAGATTGAACCATAATTAATTATTCTCCCTCCTAATTGAATTAAAATTGTGGATTATCAAAGAATTATTGGCAATATGCGTAAATGCAATAGGCTAACTGATACCACTGTAGGAGTTTATAGGTACTACGCAGCGGAAATAACATGAATCATATTCATACAGTACCTAATCCAAGGATCTAATGCATAACACATAAAGCACAAATAATCGTACCTTTGAAGCGTGATTCCACGTGCGATCGAGCAAGAATAAAGGGAGATAAAGAACCCCAAGCGTGATTCCTCTACTTGGTCCATGGGCACAGATTAAGACCTCCACTAATGCTAGTTAGTCGCAATTGAAACCTTCAATTGACCTTCTATGGAGAAGAGCGACATGCTAACCAAGAACCACCACGATAACGACCACGAACCACCAAGGGGTGGCCGGCCGTACGGACGTGAGGGGAGGATGAGGGCCGTGAGTTGGAGAGAGGATTAGGGTTTTGGGATTGGTTGCATTGATGTCAAAATTCACAGTGTGTGAATTATGACTACTTCTTACAAACCCTAGGCATGAATCTTATTTATAGATCTCATCTCTAAATAAGAGCCCATGTCATAAGCCCAAAACCTAATTCCAATCTAACTATGTTAGCCCAATCCAATTCATGATTAGTTAATTGCTCATGAGGCCCATTAATGGGCCTCTTACTTGCTTAACCCAATACCCTTGTGTGTGACCAATATAGGATCCATTCTAAAAGGCTTTGTGCTATTTGACTAACCCAAAGATCATCTCTCATAGTCTAGCAACAGAGGATGACGCCCCAATAGAATGAACTTATTATCTCCATAATAGTGATCCTTGATATATCTAGTAATTGCACTTATCGAAGACACAATTCCTTCAGATACCTTCAAAAGTTATTGGTTTGAATAACATGTTTCACATGATTTTATTGGTGATTGAATTAAATTGATTTGAATTATGATTTATGAAATAAATTATTTTTGGAGGTATTGATTTTAATATTTGTTTTAATAAAAGTATTTCGAATGATTGATTTTTAAATCATGTTTTGAATGGTTTGAAATTATTTATTATGTTCAAAGGAATTTGGATTTTTAAAAGTATGTTGGATTGATTAAAGAGTTTTTAAAAGGGTTTTTGAAAGCTTGATTGAATTAAATACAAAAGGAGTTTTGATTTAAACTATAATAAAGGTTGATTTTGTTCAAAGAGGAATTTCATAAGAATTATTGAATTATTATAAAAGCTTTACGAGCATGATTATTATATTAATCCCACTATGCGGATTTATTGAAGATTATGGACTTTGTATGACCTAGTCTTTCTTCAAGAATAGCCTTAAAACAGTAGGAGACTAGCTTGGGGGTGTGCACACTTAGAGAAGAAATTGGGTTTTTGAAAAGAATTGATTTTTAATAATCACTATTATTGAATTATTGATTTATTGGTACTATTTTTGAGTATCTTGAGATCATTGGTTTTTAAAAAGAGAAAGTGGTTTTATAAACCATTTCTATTGAGTTATTAGAATTATTTGAGATCATTGAAAATTGGTTTTGAATCACGAGTTTTGGAATTATTGGATTAATCATTGGAATTGGTTTTAAAAGCATGTTTGCAAATGAATTGAGTTTACATTATCTTTCACTTATCGTAGCATATTTTGCTAATCCGTATTTCCTATTTGTTTTGGTTCACCCTGTCTACCGTAATGGTAAGCAGTGTTAACTATTTTCAGGAGGAGTCGTGAATGAGCATATGGGAGTCCCGAGATTTGCTTCACCTAGTTAGGAATGTCGGTCTTGTTTCTATTTTCGAGTACCCATAACAATGTTACTATTTTACAAGTATTAATAAAAGAAAGTTGAGTTTTCGCTGCAAGTTTTGTTATTGAGTTAAGTATTTTGAGTAACCTTGCGTAATCACGCGGCGGTAATACGCCTAAGTCTATCTCTACAGTATAATTATATGTATTATACTAGTATTCTCGTAGAGAGAGATTTGGGGGTGTTACACTAAGACTTGCACAAATTTATCACTTTAGCCCTAAGACTCAAATATATGACATATTATATGTAGAAAAGTGTAAAAAAAAAAAAAAAAAAAAAAAAAAAAAAAAAAAAAAAGATAATAAAAATAAAAGTGAGGTGGGTCCCAATCTCAAGTCTTAAGTTGAGTCTTGAAATTTCAAGACTCAACTTGAGACTTGCTTGAGATCTAAGAAGAAAAATGGAAAAAGTCTTAAGCATAAGTCTTAAAACTCAAAATGATGATGTCACCCCAAGTCTTAAGAGTTGGGGCTAAACTTGCTCTTAAAGTTAATAAAATAACTAAAACTATGTGCTAGTCAAAGTTAAACACTTAGTGTAGAACTAGTGGACGGGGGTTGAAAATCATCTAGGTTCAACTAAGGTACTTGCACAGACAACGCATGTCACTGCCCTTGGGGGTGGTTTCGAGGAGTCCTCTTCAAAAATTAAGTCAACTAGTGTTCATGAGAGAGAAATTAATGGAAACTCAAAATATCCAACACCTTTACCGTTATACGTGATGTACTACGTACTCTTTATACGAGTCAGCTGTAACATGGGCACTGAGATGAACCTCGAAGAACATGGGTATTGAAATGAATCTCAAAACTAAGGGTTTGTTCTCTTCAAATTATTTTCAATTCAGTTCAGTTTAATTCTTTTTCCTTCTCTCATAAAATATTCAGTTCAATTCAGCTCCAATAAGTTCAGTTCAGTTCAGTTCAGTTCAGCTCAATTTAGTCAATCAGAAAAGGCCGTAAGTGAATGACGGAGAAGAGGTTTTTTTTTTTTTTTTTTTTTTTTCTCAATGAGATCAACTGGCCCCAACCAAAGTTTCCTATCATAGAAAACATGGCTAGCAACAGTAGCAATGCATGAGGTAAGGGGGAATTTGTCAGTTATGAGAAATGAACCTTGCACCTCGGCGAGCTCTTAGGCCACCATATAAGTGATCCAATTTCCTTTGTCTCTAGTTCTACTTCAACCAACACCAACTCGCTTGTAATCTCTTTACTTGGTTTGCAACAAATCCAAATTTCATTCCTTTCTGAAGAATTTCTACTTTTACATCTTGCCCTCAAACCCCTTCTCTTTTAATCAGGTAAGTTTGCTTTTCTTTATTCTCAATTTTGAAAATTTTTCTTTACAAATTCTTCCCCAATTTTGACCTAATCCTATTTTCGATGTAATATTCTCTTAATTATGCTTTTCAGTTATGTTATTCTCTTTTAATCAGGTAAGTTTGCTTTTCAGTTGTACCGCTAATCCCTTGTTTTGTTCGAATTTTTAAACTTGTTGAATTATACCTCTAATTTTGGCCTAACTTTATGTTTGATGTAAATACTATCTGAATTAAGCTTTTCAATGTTGTTGTTCTACTCAATTTTACCTCTAATTTATGCTTGCTTGGTAATACTCTCTGAATTAAACCTTTCAATATTGTTTTTCTGCTAGAATTATGATGACCTCAATAAACAAGGGATCTACTTCAAAGCAAAGTAAGGCTTCTATGAGAAATGATGGAAGAGATAGGTTGAGTGAATTGCCTGATGAAATTCTGGTGCACATTCTTTCATTTCTGCCCATTTTAGATGCTGTTAGAACCGTATCGATTCGCAGATTCGGTAATCTTTGGACTTTGATATCCTCCCTTGTTTTTAAAGAGACTGAATTTTTCGTACCAAAGTATTGGCCTGGTGCAATACATATTGATGAGCAAATTCCTCGCTTTGCTAGATTTGTGCGAAATGTGCTAATGCTTCACAAAGGTTACCTGTTAATAAATTCTTGCTTGAAATAGATCCGATTGATGGTCAGGAAATGTTAGATCTTAATGTATGGATAAGATTTGCAATTGATAGACAAGTCAAGGAATTATATGTTCAATTTGGTTCATCTGGTCATTGGTATGATATCAATTTGCCTCGCTCTGCTTCACAAGTCAGTTTCTTGTTATCCTTGAACTTATTGAAGGTAAAATTGAGGGGTTAATTAGTGTCCAAATGGGATCACTAAGAAAATTATCACTTACCTGTGTTAAGGTGAGTAATGAGATGTTAAAGAAAGTCATATTTGGATGCCCTTCTTTACAAGAGTTGGTTCTGTGTCATGCCTATGACTTGGACGAGGTGCGATTTACTGCTCCAAACATTGAAAAGTTACATGTTGATTCCGATCAAATAAGTGTGCTTGATTGCCCCAACCTGAAAATTCTAAACGTTCATCTTAGTTGTAGAACAGGGTCATATCTTCAAGTGATTAATATTCCATCTGTTCGTGAAGTTCGTATTAGTTCTATGCCCCAGTTTGATAAGTTTCTGAACAAGATTTGTAAAGCCGAGGTTGTTAAAATTCAGTATGAAGCTTTTCAGGTGAGTTTCCTGATTCAGTACTTCAATCTCTTGTTGCAAAAGAATTCCAATATTTTAGTCTTCTGGTCGTGTTGTCTTGAATCTTGATGTTAGTCGATGCAATCATATGCGCTTCCATCTTTTATTAAATAATTAAATTTTGGCGAAATTGTCCTTAACAGCACGAACTTTTAACAAGGTACAAATAGCAGCATGAACTTTAAATAGTAGCTATAACAACACAAACTTCTTTATTAGGTGCACAAAATATCATAAATGAAACTTGATACCAAAAAAAAAATGCCAAAGACATGATATCTAATATTATATTATTATAAAAAAATCGTTTAATATTGCGTGCCTTGATTTTTATGTGGGAAAAAATTATCGAATGAAATTTTGGAGGTCAGTTTAGTCAAATTTGAGATCAAATTTAGCAAAATTACAAAAAAAACATCGATTTGCGTGTTATAAAAATGTCTCGGTTAAGGTATTGGGTCAATTTGGACCTTGAGGACTAAATATGATATCAAAATTTGCAAAAAGTAAATAAAATATTAATATTCGATAAAATATCCAATCTTAGGTTTTATTTATGATATTTTGTGCACCTAATGATGAAGTTGGTGTTGTTAAGGCTATTAGTCAAAATTCATGCTGCTATGTTGTTGAGGCTAATTTTGCCTTGAATTTTTGCTAAATCAATTTTGAGTAGCTAGATATTTTGCCCTCTACAGTTCTACCAGTACTTATGATTGACCACTATAATCACATTGGTATCAAGTCAATATAATCTTTGTATATCTCAAATGGATTCAAATCACAGATAATATTTGAGAAATTCCAAGTTTCTCATTTAGAGAAACAAAACTGTTTCTCTAATGGCATATTCATAAATAATTGCATGTTATTTTAGTAAAACCGCTACTTTTTGCCCCATAACCACTACTGGTTGTGCCCCTAAACCGCTACTTCATTTATGTGATTATTATTAATCAAATGTACCCCTTTGAGAAACATATTTTGTCCGGGGCTCCCGCATAATATTTATGTGATTATTATTAATTAAATGTACTACTTAACTTGCGATAATTATTGACCTACTCTGATTCAATAAATCATTTAGAAATCTTGTCAAGGATTTTTCTTTTTTTTTTTTTTCTTTTTGGTAGGTAAATGATTATACTACTTTACTATTGATCATATATTGGTGTTTATTAAATTGGTATATAATCTGGACTAGGAGAAAGTAGAAACATAGATTATTGATGGCATGCCTTTAATTTTCATTCAGCAATCAAACTTCAAGGAGTTAGATATTCCACAAACCAGATGGAAGTGTTTACATATCGAGTCACGGCTTGATGAAGATCAGCTCATAGGTATTTGCAGGGTCTTGAGAAGTTCACCTTACTTGGAAGAACTCATAGTATTCACAACTTCGTGGGGGAATTTGAGACGAAAATCGGTAGGTGTATATTGTGCATCATGTTTATTTGAAATCTATTATTAGCCTGACTTTCATGTAATAGTCTTTTCAACAATGGTGTACAGGATAAAACACATGACCACCACATGCTCTCTTCCCCTTGTGTGATTCCACAACTCAAAACTGTCACCGTGCGTGGCTATGCGGTGCCTTGTCAGGGTCTGCTTCGACTAGCAGAATTTTTGCTTAAAAGTTCTGTCAACTTGGAAAAGCTGTTAATTTTACCCGGTCCATGTAATCTGGTTGAGAAGTTTAAGTTTATGAAGCAATTATGTAGCTTTCCAAGGGCTTCAACAAACGCAAGGGTAATATTTGGTTCAGATATATACTAGTTTCAGACTAGCAGCTGCATCTTTGCTACTCAATCTTGATTTAAGCTTATCAATGATGGTGGTTATTCTACTTGATTGCTGGTAATTGATAATGGCTCGGCTAAAGTACTTCATGCTATGTGTTAAGATTGTATTGTGTGCTGAAGGACATGGCAGTCAGAAGAGTCTTTCTATGTCGCTGACCAGAGTGAAATTATAGTAAAGTTGTATTATACCAAGGTTTTCAAATTCTAGGATCAAATACCTGAGGTGAGTTTCCCTAATCGTTTCTTTTGCTCTACATCAGATTTTCCATGTTTATAGATGTAGATAGTTATGCTGTCTGGAAGATCTATCTTTATCTTTTGACCAACATCATATTTTCAAGTATGTACATATATGTGGGTGATGTATAAGCTACGGCTTTGGCTTATTAATATAAATCTTCATATTTGCATTAAAAAATGGTTTCCTAACGCATACTATAATCTCGAACTTTTTGTATTTTGTTGGTGATAATGTGGTATAATGTTGGAGAAATTATGCTAATGTGAATATGTGGTGTTTGATATCCATTGAAGCTTGGTTATTTTTACATTCACTTTATTCTCTTTGATTTTATACACTATTTTCTTGTTGAGAGCTTAAGTGAGTGAATTTTATGTTTTGCATTCTACTAATTTAACCTTTGACAATATTGCTAATTTTGCTTAAGGATTTACTCGTTTAAGACATTAACATCTACTCCCTCTGTGGCTCTGTGTTCCTTTTTAATTTAAAACGTGAGTTTATCCAAGGGCGTGATGTTCTTCCAACACTCGAATGTAGGATCTAATTTGTATCTCAACTCTGCTAATAACTTGGCCCTAAGGATCTTACTCCGCATACTAATTCACTTAAATTTTAATTCCCCTATAAAATTCAAAGTTACATGCACATTAACATTACAAGGTGTATAAAAACAAATTTCTAATTTCTAATCATTAAATCATATACTGGTAATTTTAAGTGTCATGAGCGGCTTAAAAAAGTTAAGAATATACTTTTTCTTGAATAATTGTTAGATTTGTTACACTGCTCTAACTTCAAAAAAGTAAAGGCCATCCATGTGGTGAGCTAATTTTAGGAAAATACTTTTTATGACAAATTTTTTTTTTTTTTTTTTTGACAAGGACTTTTTAATTAATTTAATTTTAAAATATAATCGAGAATAATAGGGAAAGAAAATTGGAGGGAAGCGAATCGTGATTTGTGAGCCACACAATGTTCTCCTACACTATGTTCTCCTGACCTTGTAGAGTTGTACCCAACAGTGGTTACACGAGTGGGGACTACTCGTATTATCCTTTGAAGGAGAGGGAGTATAATGTTTTTTATACAAACTAAATTTATGAACCCCTAAAAAATTTTACGTCTAACTTCTAAGCTCTAACTAAAAGCGCCAAAGGTACCTAGTGCACTGTAACAAAAGCTTACCTCTTCCATTCTAATAATATTGCAACAAGCTTTGGCGGATTCAGGATTTTATGGGTGCTGGATCACCGTCACCCATTAACCGCATACCCATCGATTATCAAAAGGTGAATTTCAATTTGTGGAGGATGATTTTGTGATAGAGGAGGAGGATGAATTTTGGATTAAAGAAACTTGTCGTTATATCACACTTTTTTTTCTTCCATTATGAAAATTAATTCACAATTTCAATAATAGTTATTGATATTAATTAATTGATATGGCTCATATAATGAATTTAGATTGCCGTTATAGATTGCAATAAATAGCTAGGATTATCTGTCTATTGTGAGTTTGTGACTATTGTAAGTAGTGACAAACCACTGAACCACCAATGCACAAGTATAATTGTATGCTTTCATTTTCTTTTATACCTTAGTGTTTTTTTTTTTAATTTTATTTTTCCGTTGACCTAGCGTGATCATAGCTGGGTCCGCCACTGGCAATAAGGATGAAATTATGCATCTCAAAACATATATATTTTATATGTTAAATATCTATAATTGTATAAGAATAAAAAAATTAGAAAAAGTTGATATTGTAAAAGTATTTTATAAGACAAATCTAACAAGTTCCTGCATGACTATATTTTGCTTAACGTATAGATTATGTTATAAGGTCAAACAAGAGTGATGAATAATGCAAAAGTTTAGTTGTTGCAATAATATTGAAATACGGAGGAAGTATTAGGGAATAAAATTTCTATTAGACTCTAAGGGTTAAGGCACGAACTAGTATATGTTGTTGTGACTTAAAATACCTTCCATCTAGGATTGGTCACGAGCCGAATTTGTGACTTAAAATACCTTCCATCTAGGATTGGTCACGAGCCGAATTGAACTCCGTCTAATACAAAGTATGACTATTGATTCAATCAAGTTCTGTTAATTGGCTTTAGGCCCTGTTCTTTTCAGCTGCTGTGTCCTGCTCTGCTTGAAATCTACTCTGTCTACTCTGCATTGTGTGAAATCCATGTCCTACTCTGCTGTGCTCAAAAGAACCGGGCCTTAGTGCAGTACCCTGATGAATGTTGGATTGATAAGAATAATTCAAGTCTGAGGAACTCAAGATTAACTTCATTTCTAGACCATAATTCAACATTAGCCTACATATATTGTAGATAATCGGCTCAATAATAGCATTAGATTAGATCATGATTTAACTTGTTGGTTTATTAAAAAATCAGAAATTATAATTTTAAGTTTGGTTGCTCAACTCGAAATTTGAACAAATCAATTCCAAACTGTTTACAAGCCACTTTATTCGTGTATGC
The DNA here is from genome assembly GCF_948465745.1 of Chenopodium album. Classification (NCBI taxonomy): domain Eukaryota; kingdom Viridiplantae; phylum Streptophyta; class Magnoliopsida; order Caryophyllales; family Amaranthaceae; genus Chenopodium; species Chenopodium album. The sequence continues at coordinate 40,417,014 of NC_137849.1, forward strand.
CCACACATACTTCTATTCCTCTTGTCAATATTAACAAATTATTCAGGTTATATTTCGTTGATGAGTTATTTATATCGACCTAGTAGAATTATTTCACATCTTTAACCATTTAGTCCATCATATAAGATGTTAAGATAATTCACATATAATGGAACAAGTTGTTCTACATTGAAGAAGAGACAGTATGACTAAATTAACACGCACAATAGTCTCTCTTGTAGGTCCTATCCTCACATAGTGCTCAATAATAAACCTAAGCTACTAGATTAATCTTCTAATCTAAAGACAAAAACTTCTAAATCAGTCCAATATTGAATTTTCTACCTATATATCCCTATAAAGTGATAAAAGTTAATTATTGCCAGTTTAATTTGTACTGTAAAGCACTTATTGTAGGCTAGTTGAGTAGGTTGACTACGATCAGCATTGGCTCTTTTCTCTGTGCATGATTATCTAAAACAAAACACAAATTATAATAATACTGATATTTATTGTTTCTTTAAATGAATTAAATAAACTAGTTTTTAGCTCGTGCGCCAATTTACAGGCGGTCTAAAAAAATTGTGGAAATGTTGGCTTAATTCAAGCTTGTCCCAATTTCTCAACGTGAGAAAGTAAAATTGGTAAATAATGGAGTAGCAAATTTATCAATATTATATTATATTTTGTGACTGACTCAAACTCTTCCTCTTCATTTTTCAACCTTTCTCGTCTTCTTAAACCTTTCCCATCATCAGTGGCTGACAAACTCCAACACCGTAACAAACATCATGAACAACACCACTTACACCATAACAAACCCCAGCACCAACACGACCATCTCTGGCGGTTTTGCCGTCAAATTTAACGAAAAACCCTAAGATATATATATAAAGTGTTTCGGGTAAAAACAACGGGACATTCGGTAAGGTCCTTTCCTGGGGCTGAAGAATGATCTTGGTCCAATTGATGGCTGGGCTGAGGATTTCTTGCACAACAAACACACATAAATTGGCCTCGGGGGTGTTGTCGAGGAAGACCCCTCCGATGCCTAAGTCAGTAAAGTGTTTAGAGAGAGAAAGCTATACAAGAATATTAATTGCTTGAGGCTTAATGTGAATGAATGTAGAAAGAGGAGATTGAATGTTTTTCTACCTTTGCTTAATAGATAGATGGGCCGTGAAGGTGGGCTCGCCACGTGATTGGGCTTTCACTGACTTGACATAGTTTGGGAGAGTTGAACCTTGCCCTTGGGCTTTGTAATTGAATCATTTGTAGACCGACCCAATTGGAGTGCAATTGGAGTAAATTGGACCCAAACATAAAGTTATGGCATGGTTAACCCCAAATGGTAGATGTTTTGTCGTGTTTGTGAGTTTTCCCTCCCTTGTTGAAGAATTCCTCGACTTTCAATCATCCATTGCTGAAGTATTTTCAACTTTCATGGTTGAGGAGAGAGAGCAGTGAGTATGTGGGTTATCAATTTTGCTGAAATGACACAACTAACCTTGCTAATTTACATAAAATACGAAAATACCCCTTTCAGAAACTTGTATTTTCTCTCTTAATTCTCCATTTTTCGAACTAATAATGACAATCATTATAAGATGAAATGATGTACGTGAAAAATGATGTACGTGAAAGTAGGTGATTGCGTATATTGTTACTATATTAACTCGTTATGAAGTAATATAAACGAGATAAAATCTCAAGTCTTAGACACCATTTATTAATCTTTAGCCAATTAAAATCCAAGAATAATTTTAAGTATTATTGTATTATATAGTTAAAGTCAAAATAAAACAACTACGAAATACTCAAAATAGAGTTACCACAATAGAAGTAGGTAATTAGGTATGGCCCGTGTCGAATCTCAAGAGATTTAAGAATAAAAATACGGACTAATAATTAGCCTAATTCATTATTTTTAAGGGTAAGAAAAAAGAAAATATTAGGAACCCCTCCTCACGAGGAGAATTCCTAATGCATCTGAGGAAATAATAGGGTACGAAGATGAGGAAATACAAAGAGTAATATCCATGTTATCACTAACAAGATGACCTACATTTGCGATCCAGTTTGCTGGTCTGTTTGCTTCTCTGTAAACATGGTTAATATCTCATTGCCGAAACCTTTGAAGAAGATTGAGGATGGCGGCGATGATGTGATTGATTTGCCATGGAACAGACCAAACTCCTTTGACTGCGTTGATTACTAGGAGATTATCCCCTTCAATGACTAAATGTTGGATCCCATGTTGAAGAGTGAGAAGGATGCTTTTTTTGAAGAGCAGTAGTTTCTGCAACAAAAATTGTGGTGTGGCCAAGGTTGAAGGTCCGAGCTGCAATAAGGAAACCGATGTTATCTCTAGACTCTAATAATAACATGTGCTGGTACCGAGTTATTTTTTAGTGAAGCGTTGAATTTGAGGTTGAAAGAGTTAAAGGGGGTATTTGCCAGAAACCTGTTAGCGCGGAATGGAATGGATGGGTACATTTAGACATACACAAAACGCCCAATAGTTATTGTACTTTGTACCTATTTGTGACTTGGGATTAAGGAGCGAGTGGAGTGGATGAGTCATGAATCTCATGAAGTCATGATGTTTTATACTCCGTAAGTAGTATGAGCAATTGAGTTTATCCAAAACTTGCGTTTACGACTTGTCTAGTTGTCTCTTGTCCGTGACTTTCGTTTAGGATTAGGAATATTTAGGAAATTCCCGTAAAAAAAAGGAATATTTAGGAAATTACTCCTGCGAATTTACGAGTATAGGTTTTATTTACATTTTCTTCGCTAATATAATATACTTCCTCCGTTTTTTAATAGTTACGAAACACATTTTTTCACGCTATTTAAGAAAAGTACGGTTTACATGATATACACTTTTTTAAAATGGAGTGAGAGGTTTTTTGAATTATAATTTAGTGGGCCATGTGATTTTAAATAAGAGAAATGGTACAACTTTTTCCCAAAAAACTTTCCATTTATAGTGTGTTGTAAATATTGTAATATTTCCATTTTAGAAAAGTGTTGTAAGTATTAAAAAACGGAAGACGTACTATTTATCACGTTTATTTTCATGGATGATAACTTTAATAAGGGCTTATGTTTCTTTACACGTTTCCCCTCCAATTATGAGTCTAATTACTACGAAGCATTAATAAAACAACTAAACAAGCATATATAATTGAGATTTCATGCATATCTCTGTAATTAATTTTACTCCCTACACTCCCTTATCTATATATACCATACCCCTTAAACACCAAAAAAAACTATATACCATACTCCGTACTAAAGTAATCCTCAAAAATATTTTTCAATACACGAGTCATCGACTCATAAAAAAATTTCCCATCCAATTAAAAAAAAAAGCCTTGAAGTTATTTTAAAACACAAAGATTTGTTAATTTTAATAAAATTCAATTGTTAATCGACTAAGTAAATCATCATACATCATTCAAAAAAAAAAAAAAAAAAAAAAGTAAATCATCAAACAAAATTAGTTTTCTGCATAACTCAAACATTAACTAGTTCATAATATGCTTTCAAAAAAAAAATAAATAAATAAATAAAACCTTGTTCATAATATAAGGTTCACACCTTTTTGAATTTTCAATGGATCAATGATAGATCTCTAATTAGTCGTATCTCTAAAATTATACCGATAGATCCATTAAAAAAACTCATCACTCTATAATGTTACAATTGTTACAAGTATTGTTTTTGTCAAATTTAAGTATCACATCAAATATCTAAAGTGCCATATATTATTAATCATAGGAAGTTTGAGTGAGACATAGAGATTACAAAGTTTTTATATTTAAAAAATATCGTTATCTTTCTCCATTTTGGCAATTTTTGCAGATAATAAAATAATAATCTATCTATAGTAATTGTTGATCTTGCCTTTAATGAATTGATATTTAGGCCCTGTTTACTTCACCTTAAAAAAAAATATTCAGTAAAAATAATTTCAGTTCAGTAAAATTAATTTTATTTCAGTAAAATTAATTTTATTTTAGTAAAAATAATTTCAGTTCAGTAAAATTAATTTCATTTCAGTAAAAATAATTTTTGTTCAGTAAAAATAATTTCATTTCAGTAAAAATTTGTAAACTTAAAGAAGAAATATAATAGTATATCAGTAAAAATAATTTCAGTTCAGTAAAAATAAGGTGAAGTGAACGGGACCTTATACGTGTAGTTCTTAACTTGAAAGAATTTAACCGGTTTGCGAAGTTATAATTGGTTAAATGAACATAATTTAACATTTCTCCGTACGTTGTCAATAAAAAATTCAAAATATTGTCTCTATAAGGCAATTATATTTGAGGAAAGTGTAAAAAAAGGTTTTTTGGTCAACAATTACTTCACCCACCTTTTCAATATGGTAATTGGTGACTAAATGTTTTCAAAAAATTACATAGAGTAATTTCATGTTTTCATATATTAACCTAACAAGTTTTCCACTCCTTATAAATAACTCAAAACCATTGGCATCAATTTTAATTACCTTTTGCTTTCAAAAAAAAAAAAAAAATTTACTTTTGTGTGTAAAATATATACAGTATCAATCTAAATTTTACATACTAAATTACGTTGGATATGTAACAAGGACATACAAAGCCCAACATGTTTAGACCTACCATAACAAAAACCCATACAATTATGCAACGTAGTTTCTAGTTTGAACCTAATCTGATTTCATAATCATTAACCAACATGCATGTAAACAATGTAACCCATCATGTAATAGCTTATAAATTTATCATATAAGCATATTCTAATAACACATTCATTATACAAACCAATGTAAAGTGTAAATCATAGTTCTCACAATTTTCATGTGAGCACATGAGAGCAAGAACGTGAAAAAATATAATTTTACACCCGTATGTATAACAAAAATTATGCAAACTTAAGCAATTTAGATCCTTGAACTCCATAAATTCACAACACATATTCAATATGCACTTGTAAAAAGCTCCAATCTATAAACTCACAAAAACAAGTTTAGAAAGAAGCAACTCAATAGAAAATAAATTTAAAGAAGATTTTGTTCTATTGGAATTGCAACTGGGATAAGAAAGAAATGGAGACAAAAGGGAGAAGAATATAATTGAACTATTAGTAAAAAAAAAACAAAAAAAAAAAAAACAATAATAAAAATAGAAATCTAGAAAAAATAAAAAGTTGTGGCTGAAAATTGTCTATCAATTTATAATTTTATTTTTGTATGCCCACTCAAGTAGTACTAACCACCTATCCTCTTTCTTCTTCTTCAACCTTGCTCTGAACAACCAACATTTTCTCTCTCCTCCCATGTGGAATGACCTGTGACTCTATTGCTTTCCATGTTTTTATACCCTAAAATCATGGAACCATAATTTCACCTTCCCCAAAATTATCTTGATTGAGAAATTATTCAATCATTAAACCCACAAAAAAAAAAAAAAAAAAATTTAAAAAAACACCCACATAATTTAATGCCCTTTTACACTAACCATAAATACCAAAGATCTTCAAATTTGCTGATTGATTAATTGCTCCATATCCCCACTTCCTTTCCTTTTTTAGAGGATAAAAAAATAGTGGATATTATTTTGTTTATGCTTATTAATTGAAGAAAAATTGCCGAAAAAATAAAGATAAAATAATGGATGGGTGTAGTATAGTTTGGTTTAGAAGGGATCTGAGGGTAGAAGATAATCCAGCCCTAGCAGCAGGAGTAAGAGCAGGTGCAGTAATTTGTGTGTTCATCTGGGCACCTGAAGAAGAAGGTCATTATTATCCAGGAAGAGTTTCAAGGTGGTGGCTTAAACATAGTTTAGCTCAGCTTGATTCTTCATTAAGAAGTCTTGGTACTTGTCTTATTACCAAGAGATCTACTGATAGTGTTTCCTCTCTCCTTGAGATTCTTAAGTCTACTGGTGCATCACAGCTATTCTTCAATCATTTATATGGTAAACTTTTTTGAAATTATAAAATTATTAGTTTTTGATTTGTTTTTGGTTGATTCTGGCATGTGGGTTTTGTTGGGTTTTTTTTATTTTTTGATGTTGTTTTATCATTGTTTATTTTGGATTATCAATGTTTTTAGATTTGTTAATTGATTTTGGTACTTGGGTTTTGTCTACTTTACTGTAGTTTATGATGCTGTAAAAAAAATAAAAAAAAATAAAAATTATCTGTGTGAGTATGTAAAATTGGTAATTTTTTTTAATTTTTAATTTTTATTTTTTTTCTGAAGTGGGGTTATGTATTTTAGTGATTACTTTTTTTGTGGATTGTGATGATGCATCATTTACTCCATCTGGGTAAGACTATGACTTTAGAGAAATTATTTTGATGCTAAAGGAGGAAAGCCTGTCTAGTTGTACCTTACATACTAATCTTAGTAAGTACCTGAAGGTTGGAGGGAATGAAATCCGAAAATAGAAAGCAATCGCGTCGCTTAGGTTCAGGGATGATGAATTTATCCCTAGCGAATGTAGTGTGTCATATATGTGAATGATGTAAATGCTTGCTTGCTTAAGCTTCTGCTGCCTCAATTGTGGTAGCTGAGTTTACAGTTGCCCTTTATGGTGGCTTTCTGAATTACATCAGGAACCAATTAAAAGAATTAATAGAACTTTTTTGAAGCTATCTTGTGTGTGATTGGATAATCGATCAAAAAAATTTGTTTTAGTATTTCTTATATTTTGATTGAAATATGTATGTTTTGTAAAGGATTACAACTTTATCAAGGTTAACTTGGAGGTGAGTATACTTCCACATCACCTCTACCAATCTCCTTTTCAGCAGCTTACTCAGTTCAGTATATTAACTGAAGTTAGCAACTTCACATAATCATATTTGTTTGAGTTTGACTGTGACCTTGTGATGTAATGATGTATTGTTGTTGCTCCTTTATTTTGTAGTCTGATTCCTCTGACTGGTTCAACTAATAATTTTTGTCTGAAATTTCAGATCCTCTGTCACTTGTTAGAGATCACCGTGCAAAGGAAGTTTTAACAGCACATGGTATATCTGTACGGTCCTTCAACGCAGATTTGCTGTATGAACCATGGGAAGTTGTCGACGAGAGGGGCCAGCCATTTAATACCTTTACTTCTTTCTGGGAAAGATGCCTTAGCATGCCTTTTGATCCTGAGGCTCCACTGCTTCCACCTAAAAGGATAATCTCTGGTTAGTAGTCCTTAGAGAACATCCCACTTTTTGGAATAATCATTTTTGAAAGGTGAATTTTTGTAATAATTTCATGCCTGCCTTTCAGGAGATGTGTCAAAGTGCCCATCAGACACACTGGTGTTTGAAGATGATTCAGAGAGGGGAAGTAATGCCTTACTTGCTAGAGCATGGTCACCTGGCTGGAGCAATGCTGATAAGGCTCTAACTACTTTTGTCAATGGACCTTTAATTGAATACTCGAAGAATCGAAGAAAGGCTGATAGTGCTACAACCTCCTTTCTCTCTCCTCACTTGCATTTTGGAGAGGTCAGTGTACGAAAGGTCTTCCACCTTGTCCGCATCAAGCAAGTCTCATGGGCAAATGAAGGGAATACAGCAGGTGATGAAAGTTGCAATGTGTTTCTCAAATCTATTGGTTTGAGGGAATATTCAAGATATATGAGCTTTAACCATCCATATAGCCACGAGAGGCCTTTACTTGGGCACCTCAAGTTTTTCCCTTGGGTGGTGGACGAAGGCTATTTTAAGGCATGGAGACAAGGTAGAACAGGTTATCCTTTGGTTGATGCTGGCATGAGAGAACTATGGGCTACTGGTTGGCTACATGATAGAATAAGGGTTGTTGTCTCTAGTTTCTTTGTGAAGGTTCTGCAACTTCCATGGAGGTGGGGCATGAAATACTTTTGGGATACCCTATTGGATGCAGACCTTGAAAGCGATGCCCTTGGCTGGCAATATATAACGGGTACTCTCCCTGATGGACGTGAGGTTGACAGAATAGATAATCCTCAGGTATTTGTTATACCACCAATTTGATCGCATAGCTATGATTCAGACATATAATGTTAAGAAGGGAAATCATGTTACTTTCATTTGATTCATCTCGAATACAAAGTAAATGGTTGAAAGATAAGTATTTTTCTGATGACTAAAGTAAGAGAAATGACCACCCTTCTTTTTGCTGACAAATTTCATCTAGCATGGAAGACAATATTGCTAAGAAGGATGTGCTCTCTCTCTTTGTTCCCATGAATTTTACATGTGTTGTTTATGCTAAAAAATTTTAAGCATTACGAAAGTTTCTAGCAGACTAAGAGCTTGCAAAAAACAAGCCAAGAAATGTTCTGTGCTTCTTCTCTGTATTGATCTCTCTCTCTCTCTTCTTTTTTTCCTTCCAGTTTGAAGGCTACAAATTTGATCCTAATGGAGAATATGTAAGACGGTGGCTCCCTGAACTTGCAAGGCTGCCAACTGAATGGATTCATCACCCTTGGAATGCTCCAGAATCTGTACTACAAGCTGCAGGGGTAGAGTTGGGATCAAATTATCCTCTTCCCATTGTAGGAATAGATGCTGCAAAAGTAAGACTCGAAGAAGCACTTACAAGTATGTGGGAGCAAGAAGCTGCTTACAGGGCTGCTATTGAGAACGGGACAGAAGAAGGGCTTGGTGATTCTGAATATGCTCCTATTGAATTTCCTCAAGATTTACGAATGGATATTGATCGCGAACCTGTTAGGAATAATAACCAAATTGACATTAACCGACGTCATGAGGACCAGATGGTCCCTAGCATCACCTCGACCTTGTTCAGGGTTGATGATTATGAAACTTCTTCAGATGTTCAGCAACATTCAGTGGGAGATGGGAGGGCAGAGGTTCCAAGAAATGTGAATGCAAATCAAGTGCAAGTGAGAGAGCCACCAAACCAAGGAGTTACTCCAGGGTCTCCAGCTCCTAGAAGAAATAATGTCACTCCACAACGTCAGGTAAACATCACATTTGGACTGCAGAATATAGAAATAGAACAGTCTACAGCTGAATCATCAAGTACTACTGGTGGTAGTCGAAGTAGTGGGGTGGTTCCTGTTTGGTCTCCCTCAAGCTCTACATTTGCTGATCAATATATTAATGATGATGCGACAATGGGACCTGGCTCCTCATTCCTGCAGAGGCATCCACAATCTCATGAACTGGTGAATTGGAGACGGCTTTCTCAAACTGGGTAAGGCCTTAACTTTGAATTCTAGGATATTGTCACAACCACTGTAAATGTTGGTGGTGTGTCCTATTCTGGACTTTCTGGTGTTTTGATCACTAATATGACCTTTCAGTAGAATCCTTTTTCTTTAAGTCGATCATTAATTTGAAAATTAAGGCATGGCCAAATTTTTGAAATGAAGTAACAATATGCTACATTTGTATGAATTCTATCCTCATACATTGATTTAATCCTATGTAAAATGTATCAAACCATCTCCATCTATTCCAGACTATGATTATTGCCATGTGAGAAATGAGACCGCATCTGTGTAGCATGTTTATATGCTAATTTATTGCCGATGATTTTTCAAATACCAATCTGGCAACAGGGACTAACTTTTTATACGAATTGAAGTAGGTGATCAATGTTCATTCATTCAAACCTGGTGGACAGATCGTTAATAAATCATGCTTTTGCCTTATCTGTATATAGGACAATGCCGGAAAACAAACATGGAAAACAGTAATGGAAAATAGAGATTAGGAGAAGGTTGTTGAGGTTGTAGTTAATTTGAATTATTGCATTTGATTACTAATTTACTGTATAAAACTCTTCTGAAATACTCTGTTATTGACAGTTGAGATGATTTTGGGGAGAGCGTCCGAAGGTAAGAACATTGTATATCCTGATACCAAGGCAAGTCATATGGGAGCAAGGACTTGTTATATTTATGTACATCCCGTGTATTTGCTGAAAGTGGACATCATTGTCCTGGTGCCGTGACATTCAAAAGTTCGATTGATTTCAGTAGCTCTGCTTATGCCATTTTGGCTAATTAATACCAGCAGCTCTGCTTGTGCCATTCTGGCTTGTACCATTATAGTGTGTAGTTTTGCTGTATAGTTGTAGTGTTCTCACAGGGGAAAGAGAAGAGTTGTCGTAGGGATTTGTAGCCTCGAATAATCCCAGGCTTGTCCATTTTCTTTCTGTGAAATATACTCCTATTTGCTACTATTGTCAATAATAGTTCTTGGTTCTGCATCTCGCTCGATCTTGTGCAGCATCACTTCAGAAGCTCAGATGCTGGGTTTTCCAATTGCTCTCAAAGACATTAACAAAACATGGCAATGATAGAAGCTTTAACATGCTTGTATGCTTTTCACACCTTTACACTCTGAGTGATAAAAACACGTACATTTGCTAAATTGCTAGGAAGTCGATGACTGTCTATGATGATGCAACTCTATCTCAAGTGTCACCCAAGTATATGAAAAATTATACGGGACATAGTTGACATGCAAATATTGTGTCGAACTCATTACCATTACCACTTTTTATTACTTTCTACATAATGGGCCTGAAGTGTTGATGAAGTGAATTAGCTCTAATGAAAAAAAGAGGAAAACCTTTTTAAGTTCTTAACGTGTCTTTACCTACCTTAAAATTTATCTACAAGATATAATTATAGCTCCCCATATACATAAAAAGAAGTGTAAAGGAAAGTTTTTGACAGGAAGAAAAGGAATTTCATAAAATATAGCCAAACGACACTTACATATAATTCCTAAAAAATCAAGAATTTCAACATAAGTACACACCTTAAAACTAAATATGTCGTAGATTTGATTAACAATCGCCTTAATAAAAAAACTTCATCTGAAGCAATATAATTTGTGAGTTCGCACTAATTCGGCTTGAAATTCACTGATGCGTGGTCATTTGAGTGAAAATACTCATGTGGTCCTTCAGTAGAGATTATGAAACCCTAAATCTTCAATTTTCACCAAACAAACACAAAAAGAAAATAAACTCAATAGAAAAATCATCATCACAAGGATGAGATCTATTTATTGAAAGAAATTGAAAGGTTTTTGGGGCTTACCACTGGCAAAATACCAGTGGAAGCCCTTACAAAGATTTACAACTAAGACCAAGAGGAAAAGAGATGGTAGAAATGGAGAGAAAAGGGAGAAGATAGAAGGAAAACCTTTAAAAAAAAAAAAACCCTAGCAATAGAGGCTAGGAAAACGCTCTAAAGGGAAAAACCCTAAAGGAAATCAAAAAAACCCTCCCAAGAAAAAATCCTAGAGGAAACGAAATTATATATTCATCAATCCCACTGAAATTGAGTTATGAAGAAAGAGTGAAAAAGGAAATAAAGGAAAGTTTTATTTCACAAAGACTCGATCAACATAATCTCTTAATGACATGCTCTATGTTTAATAAACTTGAAACTTTAAAATTTTGGACAAATTTAGGAGAATCCAGTTTTAATACTTTTAAATTTTAATGAGTACAATAGTTTATTTTCAGTTCTTCCTTATGGATCTTCAAACTTTTAAAATGACATAATTTTTTCAATAGTCTCGCTAAATAAAATCTTAAATCATATGAATTAAAATTATTGATATTGACTAACATAAAAGAACGAAAATAGTATGTTTCCTGGGTTATTTGAATCTATTTTATGTTTCTATCCCGTGCAACATATATAAAGAGATTAGTACCAATAAGACCATAGTTGTGCTTTGACCAACTTGAGATAGGGTTTGTACTTGCAGAAGTTTCAGGGAAGCATCATTGATTGGCTATTCAGAATAAATTCTGGATAACTTTAGCACTTGTGAACCAATACCACTGCTTTCTCACTAAGCAATGTAATTCATCCTTGCTATTTTTAGAATGAGGATATTGACCCAAGTGGTATGACAATGAAAATGATGCAAAAATGCATGTATTACGTTACCTCTTATTTATGCAACTTCCAAGCTAACACAAAATATCTTACACGGAGTTGATTTCTTTTTATTTGTTTTATTTTGATTTTTGACATTATTTATCTAATTTACTTTGATCATAGCTATTTATACATGTTGAATCTTGTTAGATTTACATCGATTTTTTTTTCAATTACAAATTGATTAAATTTAGGATCAAAGTTGCACATCAACAAACGTGATAAGCATAAAACATGTCAGATCAAAATAGAACAAATAAAAAACACGAGGCGAGTAAAATGATCTGATTGACATTGGATAGTTTGTTTAGCGTGGACGGTCGACAACTTGAGCCGCCTAAGAAAAGCTAACCTTAGTCTTACAAATTGTTAAGTTGTCTTCAAAGACTTTTCTAATGTTTGATATGAGCACTCCAAAAGCAATCTTTTAATATCTGCTGTTTTTAGGGTACCATGTTTGATAATTGATAATGATTGCAAATCTACATTTCGTCTATAAGTTTCATGGTCGGTTGGTCAATATGAATCTATAATATGTGATTATTTATGAAAAACAAACTTATAATCCGTAGTCCGTACTTACTTTTGCTCTATGTCGACTATAATGATGTTAGATTATTTGTACAATATCACTATTGAAGAAAATAGTGGATGAAAATTATTCGGAACGGGTGATGTGATATTGTCGTGGAAATAAAAACTTAAAAAGACACATAGAAATGTGTGATGTTTAGTCTGGGATGGAGAATAAATTTATTTTCATTTTACTTAAGATGAAAGATAAAAAAAATAATGTCATGTACTATCTCCGTTTCTTTTAGTTGTCACGAGATATATTTTTAAAATATTGACATTTTATAATTTTTGCTAATTTGGGACTTTAATTGAGAGAAAAGGAATAGTCTTAGATACACTGTACACTCATATGTATAATGAAAATTGTCTGACAGGACAATATGAAGTGGGTTTGGGTAATCCGAATAAGGAGGAGGAGAGTTTGGTCTACAAACAAGGTTTAGGAGCTTCCATACTGAAACTAATTGGCAATAATAGAAGTAACTCCTCCACCTTATAAAGTGAAACTAACTCTTCTCTTTCTCCAATGTAGAACACTCACAAGTGGGCTATAATGGATTTCAACACTAATGATAGAATATATAACATTGTGATGACAATGTTATATGCAATAGAATATATACCTGCAAATGCTTATTGATTTTGAAACGTATTCTTTAAGGTGACAAGAACAAGGCTAATCATGCTTACTACTAATAATTAATAACATTTCAATGATGAAGCATGAATATGTTAAATTGAGAGTTGAGAACTATAGCTAAGAAGCATAAATATGTGAAATTTAGAGCCTGTTCCGATAAAAACAATTAAACTGATTGAGGCTGAAATGAACTAAATAGAGTTTAAATGAATTATTTATGAGAGGCGAAAATTAAAAACTGAAATTAAGTTGAACAGAACAGATGCTTAGTATTAAGAACAATAATAAAGAACCATTTACATGTGTAAAATTGAGAGTTGAGAAACGCTCGATTTAGTTACCTAGATCATCATGTTATCAAGCATTATTTTCAATCTAACGACACCTTTTTTTTTTTTTTTAAAGTTATAAAACCTTAAAAAAAAAAAGTAAACCAAATATAATATTCAATTTTAAAATTTAAATTATATCCTAACTTTACAAACTAAATTAGGAATGGTAATAAGGTTGCGAATAGGTTAAGGCCTATTCACATTTACTGAACTGAACTGATTGGAGCTGAACTGAACTGATTGGAGTTGAACTGAATTGAACTGAACTGAGCTGAAATGAATATTGTATGAGGGAGGGAAATTAGGAGCTGGACTGAAGTGAACTGAACTGATTGGAGCTGAACTGAACTAAACTGAAATTAAGTAAATGTGAACAGGCCCTTAGTCAACCTTGAAATTGTTCGTGAAGATAGGCTCGCTTATAAGGGACTTTCTTCGGGAGGACGTTGTTAGTGTTACTACTCCTCGACTTATGCATAAAATAAAAATAAAAATAAAAATTAATTGACATATACACCATCACTACGTCACACAATACATCCGCTACGAGCCATGGCTCGGCATACAAACTCGAAAGACAAGTTTCCTTTAAAACGGGTAATCCCGGGGAAAGGATATATGCAAGTAATAAAAAATAAAACGATATGCGTAGAAGAGTCAAAAAAAACACAGTCATCTCATAGTTGTGTTGGTATAGCAAATATAGGATAGCCAAAAAAAAAAAAAAAAAGATAGCAGACCAAAAAGTCAACACGGAATAAGTCGTAGTACTTCCTTTCCTCCCTTGAATACTACTACTCCGCACCTTCCCATTTTCCATTTCCTTTTCAATTTTTACATTTTCTGTTTTCTTCTTCTTCAATCCCTAAAACCTTTCAATTATAAAATATTATTTTCATCATTTATAAATTCCTTGTCAAAATAATAAAATTATTAAATATAAATTCCTTGTTTTCCTTCTCTTTCTTTCTCTTAAGGCGGTTATAAAGTTGAGCACACGCTTAAAAACAACTCCTCTCCGTCATCATCATCGCCGCCGTCTCCGCCGCCGCTTCCGCCGCCGTTCATATTTTTGCTTGCTTTTATTTTTCCGGTAATACTTATTTTCCTTTTTTATTTTACAAAAATTTGCTCAAATTTGATGAATAATTGGTTGACTTTGATTTTTGATTTTTTTTTTTTTTTTTTTTTTTTTTTTTTTGTTAGGATCGTCAAATATTTTCCATGGACCGGCTTTGTTGTTTTAATTCTTCTGAGGTAATTATATTTTTCTGGTTGTTAATTAATTTTTTTTCATGTTGATAGCGATTGATTAATTTGAATTCTACTGGTAATTTGTTTGCTTTTTGATTAATTTTGTGTTGATAGATTATTTAAAGCTGAAATTTGATGATAATTAGTGTTTTAGGGCTTAGGTTTAATTGGAATGCAGCAGAAGTGTTATTCTGGTAAAGCGATAGAGCTGATTTTTGAGTTTGAATAATGGTGTCACTTTTTTTATTGGTCCTTATAATTTGGAAACCAGCTAAATTGAAAAAAGTTCGAAAAAAAAGTTGAGTTTATACTAATTTTCTGCTATTATTGGGCGCCTTTTACGTTGGAGTACTGAAAAATATCTGGTTTACTTTCTTTTGATTTTGATATGGAAATTATGTTTGCTAGAAAGTTTGCGCATAAAAATACAAGTACTACTCTGTATTTTCTTCGTCTCTTTATACTTGACAGTTGATACTGTGTCTTTCAATATGTCAATGCACAAAATTGACCATCATTCCTCGTTTTTGTTTTTTTATCGTGCTATTTAGAATGATCCATATGCAAAGGAAATTTAATAATTCCTCGATAAATAGTAAAAACATACTCGAGTGAGATTTTGTTTGGTTCGTTCTAAAGTAGATTCACAATAACAATGTTTTATAATATGTATTTAAATATGAATTGAAGTGTTTTGAAAAATGGAAAAAAAATTATAATAGAAAAGAAACAAAGGGATTAGTATAAAGTTGTTATATTGAAAAAAACTTTGACACTAAAACAATGTGGTCATGTACTCATGTATGAATTAGATTGAATAGTACAAAAGTCTAGTGTTCCAAGTATTAAGAGACAAATAAAGTAAATTATGTACACCATAATTACATATATATTTTGACAGGAAGCGATTTATGATTAAAATCAGCTACATGACATCTACTGTGATAATTGTTGCATATATTGCTTGTGTTCAGTGATAGTGATACAAATATATTCTTGGCTTTGCCTTTTTTTAGATCAGTGGGCAACAGATTTCATGCACTTCAGGAAAAGGAAGAAGTACTCAAGGTCAAGTTACATTCGGATACAGTCTAGTTAAGGGAAAAGCTGACCATCCTATGGAAGATTATCATGTTGCAAAGTTTGTAACAATGCAAGAACATGAGGTTGGACTGTTTGCTATATTTGATGGCCATTTGGGAGATGCTGTACCTGCCTACCTCCAGAAAAATCTGTTTCGCAATATCTTCAAGGAGGTTTGTTGGTTGGTTTTTTTTTTTTTTTTTTTTTTTTTTTTTTTTTTTTTTTTTTTTTTTTTTTTTTTTACTCTGTATTAAACTTGAATAAGTTATACTCCCTACATTCATAAATAATAGGCCACATTTGACTTAAATTATCATAATGTACTTGCCTTGGTGGTATATCTGTTAATATTTAGACTGAGATATGATGTGAAAATCATAATATTAGATTTATCTAAAGACAATTTATTGATATTGTATAGATTAGTATAATGGTAAAAAGTTTGCTGTGATAGTCAAATTTGATATGACTTCAAAAATTATATGTGGCCTATTTTGTCGAGGATGGAGCTAATATTGTTTAATTCTTCCAATTTCTTGCAAAGATGATCGCATTTATCTTGACAATGTTTCCTACTCATTGTTTCTTAGGAAGAGTTTTGGGTTGACCCTGGAAGATCAATACCAAAGGCCTATGAGAAAACTGACGAAGATATTCTGTCTCAAACTACTGACATTGCCCGAGGCGGTTCCACAGCTGTTACTGCTATTCTTATTAATGGTAAAAGGTTATGGGTTGCTAATTTGGGAGATTCCAGAGCTGTTATCTCAAGAGGTGGTCAGGCTCTGCAAATGACGGTTGATCATGAGCCTAACACAGACAGAGCGACCATTGAGGGCAAAGGAGGATTTGTCTCAAATATGCCAGGTTACTTGACCTTCCTTTGTTTTTTTCCCAATTTCTTTGCCATCAATAATTATTTCCAATTGATAATCGATACACCATAACTCCATAAGGCTCTTAGCTAAAAAATAAACAATAAGCTTTTGCAACGCGGTGAAACCAAGTCAGAAGTGCACATATTTCCAGTGTTTTCTGCTAAACAAAAATTACCATCATAAGTAGAAAACTATGGAAAACTTAATTTTTGTGTGTCTTATCTCTTATAGAGAGATCACTTATCTTCATTGTATAATTTTTTATTTATACGTAGAAATTTACCTCCTTTTGGTGGCATTTTGTATTCTTCCTGTTAGATCTTCTTTCTCCCATTTTCAGAAGTTGGTTGAGATGAAGATAAGATAGACATGTACAATAGAAGTTTGAAAGGTTCAAATAACATAATTATATTCTTGGAGAGTGTAAGAATGAAAGCATGATACTTAACAAGGCAGGTCATTAACACTAATACTACGCTGTCATTGGGGACTCTGTAGCTCATGGAACTTAGCTTGTTTGTTTCCTTAAAATGGATTACTGCCTTGGTAAACTCTGCAATCTTCCTGCTTCCAAATTTCTGTTGTCTACTTCTCTAGTATTCTCTTTCATCCTGTTTGAGTTGATCCACCACAGTATTAAGTAATTGGGTTGTAAATAGCTAGTTTGTATTATCTTTGTATCATTCAAAAGTCCTGATATATGCTCGATGAATTCCTAACTAGGTTTAGCTTCTTATGACCAATTGATGTGCTATAAACTGTACATTTGTCACTTATTGAATGCTCTTAATCTTATATGTTTGTTTTATTTCAGTTCTTGGTAGAAAATCTTCCTCATAAATTATTAAATAGTGAAAAAGACTGGTGTATATGAGTTAATAAGGGATCTTTTGAGTACAATTACATCCTTCAGAGATGCTTCGTATATCAATTACTTGGCTTGATGTTTTTCTTTTTTTGCTTGTTTATTAGGAGATGTTCCTAGAGTAAATGGTCAGCTAGCAGTTTCTCGTGCTTTTGGGGACAAGAGCCTTAAGTCGCATCTCCGTTCAGACCCAGATGTACAAGATATAACTATTGATATCAATGCTGATCTCCTAATTCTTGCCAGTGATGGTCTATGGAAGGTGATTTCTAGATTTCAGTACTGTCATTTGCTTTGTACTTGTTTTAGTAAAAAAAATCCGTAGCCAGGCCTCTTTGGAATTTGACTTATTTCAGTTCGAGCCAAATTTGATCCAGTTGTGGGGAAAAGAGCTTTCCTTTTAATGATGTTTGCATTCCTAGACATCCTAATCTCAATGTTGAGACCTTTGGATTAACTGGAACATCTCCAATGGTGCATTTTGTTAATTACTGTTGTTCCGTTCTTGAGAAAATTATTGTAACTGCTATATTTCATGCAGGTAATGTCTAATCAAGAGGCTGTAGACATAGCAAAAAAGATAAAAGATCCACAAAAGGCGGCAAAACAGTTAGCATCTGAAGCATTGAAGAGAGATAGCAAAGATGACATATCTTGTATCGTAGTAAGATTTCGGTGATAGAATCCTCTCTCAAGGTCCTTTAGTAAGCTGAATTACGGGTGCTAGCTGCTATATTGCACACAGCTTTGATTGATATCTGCAAAGATCGGGGGAACGCTTACTTGTTTGTAGACATTGATTTTTGGTGAAAAAAATTACCCTTTCCCCTGGAAGGAAAAAAAAAAAGTTTGAGATTGATGCGTATAAATTTATTCTTTTGCCAGAATGTGTTATTCTGTCATGTATAATTTGATTTATTAATAACTGGAGGAATGTGGGTGTTAGGTACTGTTCTGTGTGGTTTTAAAAATATGGAGCAATTTCTTTCTTTCTTTGTTAAAGATGATTATTAAGTGGATTAATGCTGTCATTGTCCAATTAGAGAGATATTGCACTGTACAGATGTAATGGTGATTTGATTTCTATTAGTGATAATCTATGTTGACTATGTATATTGAACATCAACTTCCTTTGCCAATTGCCTCTTGTCTCTATTGATTTGAGTGAGGATTGGGGTAGGCTTCTTTTGCATTATATCCAATCAATTGGGATTTTCTCCAATAACTAGACGTTTTGTTTGTATAGGGATTATGAAATTATTTTTCGCTGTCAATCCAAAAACTAAATATAGGCAAGGAGATAGACTTTTTTTTTTTTTTTTTTTTTCGGTGCAAACCGGGTTAAAGGCAGTAGATTGCCTGGTTCATCGACTAACCAACATAAAAATAGGGTGGGGTATCAATGTACTACAATGGCCGGTGTAGTATCGCCCACATATTTGGACATTGTGGTGAGTGGCCTTAAATGTCATAAGTTGAAAGGTGGAAAAACAAGTATGGGGAAGTTGGCAGCAGTAGCTTTTGACAAATTTTTTTTTTTTTTTTTTTTTTTTGAGTAATAGCTTTTGACAATTTGTTTTCATGGAGTTCTACAAATGTTAGGACAAGTATTGGGTTATGCAGTGTGCAAGCAATCTTGTCTAAGTTTGTGTATAATTTGAAAATGTTTGGATGAAAGAGTGTACGAGGTTCATAGACAAAAGAGTGTAATACACAAAACTTCAAGAGTTCACAGTTTCATTTAGGCTCTGTTTGGTTGGGTGTAAAATGTTTTTAATGGAAAGTGATTTTACATGAAAAACCTGTTCCATTAGAAAATGTAATTTCCTACCCATTTTCTCTTGTTTGATTACTGTAAATTGATTTTCCTTTTTAAGCATATTCAAAAAAATTTAAACAAAATAAAACTAATATTAGGTGAGGCATTTTATCAAACACTTTGTGCGCATGATAAAAAGCATGTAAAATATATGAATCATCTTTAGAAAATTCAATCACATTAGAAAAAACAATTTCAAATTGAATTAACAAATTTAATGCAAAAATATCCTAAAAAAATCAAAATATGTACAAAATATACCCCCAAAAAAATAAATTTTAAATCAAATTAAACCATAGATTAATAATCAAGTCAAGAAGAGAGATTATTACCAATTTGCAGCAAGAGATCGAGTGAGGAAGTACCTGAGTTTGCAACAATTCAGCGTAAGGAGAAGGGGGGAGATGGAAGAAGAGTGGAAAACATGGCTTCCCTTCTAATTTGGGAAAAAACGTTTTCTTGTATAACGGAAAATAGTTTTTCAGCCCAAATTTTCCTTTTCATATCCGGCCCAAACCAAACAATGTAAAATAAGGAAAATACTTTTCCTGGAAAAGGTTTTCAGCCTTACCAAACAAGGCCTTAAAGAAAAACATTTTTGTTGGATTTGCTAAAATGATCTGTTAAAAAAAATGAATTATTAATTCATAATGTGATAGGTTTAAGTAGATTGATCTTACGTTCTTCTTCACTCATGGATTGGAGAAAGAAGAACAAATCGATGTCACATTGATCAAGTTGTGTGACAATCCATGTGGTAGCTAATCTATATAATCACAAAACACACTACTACCCAAAAATTATGAAGAGCTTGTACACTTGATCGGCATGCATCATCTTTGAGATCTATGCTAAGCTTATGGGGATTTACTTTCTTCAAATTTAATCTATATAGTTTTATCTAGGAAAGTCAATGGGTTGAGCAGGGCGGATGTTGGCCTTCCCATCCCCATCCTCATCTAAAATTTTCACCCCCATCCCCATCCCCGCGGCGAGTCCAGAATTCAACCCCATCTCTGCCCTGGTGGGTACAACTCCAAAACCATCCCCGCCCCGCCCCCCACTTGGATATCCACCCCTACCTAATTTCCACCAAAAACCCGTCTAATCCCCACCCAAGACCCGCCTTTCAAATACACAATCCAACATAATTAATACGGATTACAATAAATAAAAAAAAAAAATTGATCTTAATATTATACACGTTTTTGTTTATAATATAAGTGTAGTACAAAGTATTATAATTAATATTTTATTTCACATAATTATTTTATGAAGTAGTATAAAAGTATATAATTTTGTTTATAAAAATATATAAATGTGGGTATTAGGTGGGGATGGGACGCGTACGAAGTGAGGCGGGTGGGGTGGGGCGGGTACAACTTAAAATCCACCCTCATCCCATCACCCATGGTGGGTATGATTTTTATCCCCATCCTCGCCCCATCACCCGCCAAATCAAGACTCATCCCTACCCCAATGGGGTGGTGATAGGGCGGGTCTCCTACTTGATCCGCCCCAATGACATCCCTAGTTTTATCTTGTTATGATTTTGTCATTTTGATGAGGCAAAAGTCATACGAGTGTAACAAACTAACGATATCTTTATTGATTGTTATCTCATTAGGCCATTAAGATGATTCTTCAGAAATTGGAATGTCATTTAATGTGACAAGAGTCACCCCCATTGTCTACATAGTTGAATTTGTTCAAAAGGGAGTCTAAAATCTTAATGCAAGCAATGTGTGTTTCAAATTTTAAAAAATATAGTAGGCAAAGAGTATTTTAGTGGACAACGTACTTCTTTAGGTGGCTTGTATAACAGAGATTTCACCCTATTATTGCAATGAACAAATTACAGTAATTTTATACCCAAAACTCATTTGATGTACCATACAAGTACATTATGTATTGAGATGAATTATTCAATTCATCCATCTCTACATAAACTACACTTTAATAAAGATACAAGTGA
This sequence comes from Chenopodium album, assembly GCF_948465745.1. Classification (NCBI taxonomy): domain Eukaryota; kingdom Viridiplantae; phylum Streptophyta; class Magnoliopsida; order Caryophyllales; family Amaranthaceae; genus Chenopodium; species Chenopodium album. Next base: position 40,438,333 of record NC_137849.1, read on the forward strand.
AATTTGCATCACAAAAGCAGTGGTTTATCTATGTTGAAAGACTCTATATCACAATATACCTCCACAATTTTTAACACTTAGGGCCTGTTCTCATTGACTGAAATGAGCTGAACTGAACTTATTAGAGTTGAAGTGAACTGAACTGAAATAAATATTTTATAAGAGAAGGAAATTAGGAGCTGAACTGAACTGAACTGAACTTATTGGAGTTGAACTGAAAATAATCTGATGAGAACAGGGCCTTATAATGATTTAACTTTGATTAACATAGGGTGTGTTTTATTCACCTGATGTTTACTTATCTGAACTTACTAGATCTTATTAAAACTTATTTTAATTGTAATTTGAACTTGGCAACCCTTATTAGAACTTATTTCTCCTGAACTGAACTTATTAGACCCGAAATAAGTGAAATAAGGTGAGCAGAACAGACCCTTAATTTGATTGTAAATTTTAACTAAGGGTCTGTTCTAATTTACTGTACTGAACTGAATATTTTATGAGAGAAGGAAATTAGAAACTGAAGTAAAATTAAAATAAGATGAAGAGAACAGACCCTAATACAAGTATACCATAAACAAACATCATTATGTATGAAATTATTGAATTAATCCATATATATTTATAAGAATTAACTTTTACTCGTAAAATTTTATTACTAATACATTAATTAGCTATATCGATGTCCAAAGTTAATTTATTAACAACATAAAAATCAAATTGTTATAGAGTACAAATATTAAGAAAATGATGAAACTATATTTTGGACCATCTTCCTCTACTTGACCCCTTAAAAACATAATTAATGAGCTGGGCCTCTGAAGAAATGAGCCAAGCCTGTGAATGCAACAAAAAGGGGCTAATTGAGTTTAAAAGGTGGGCTTTATCGTTCATAAACCCTAAACTATTTAGGGTTTAAGCTGGCAAATATTTGAAAGTAGTATATAATACAACAATCATATGAATCTTCACTGCATTGAGCAGCTCAACACAATTTGGTTAGTCAAATTTTCTTTTGTTCCCAACTTTAATAAATCATCAATTTCTTTGATATTAGTATAAGAATTTAAAATTAGAAGAAATGCCTTCCCTTTCGGCTGCAAGTTGTGAGATCTTCGGATCGATTTCTTGTAATGCTTTGTTCTGGAGGCATATATTTAATTTCTCCAATTTTTGAGGGTTTTATTTGTCCTAATTTGAATTATTTTACTTCAAATTTGGACTCCCTCTTTTTGGTATATTGTATCAAATTCCTGATTTTATTAATTTGATTATGAATATTTAGATTAAGGATGGTCTGATCGCATTGATGACTATTGAAAAATCAAGCTCAACAGACCGGAAAACAGGTTTATCCTGTGTGTGTCGATTTTACTCTACTGAGCGATCTTACCCCCTTTTTTTTTTTTTTTTTTTTTTTTTTTTTTTTTTTTTTTTTAGTATTTTGGGATTGAGCTCTGGTTTTTTGGGAGTTCTGTTTTAATTTAGAACTTTGGTATTTAATGTATTGAGTGAAAAAATTTAATTTCTAATTTTAAATTATAAATCGAGCACCTGTGAACTTTATATAGAACCAAATTCCTTGTAATGTAGTTGTGGAACTCTGAGAAAAGACCAAATGAGAAATTCTGGCCACTCTTTTAAGATAAGCCGATAAGACTTCGCTTGCTTAGTTGCACCTTAAAAAAAAATTAAGTACTTGTAATATTCGCATACGAAGAGGGTTTTCTAATGTTTTTAGTGGACGATGAATATCTAACCCAAAATCATTGAATGAAATTAATGTTAACTCTAGTCATGAACTCATGAGTAGTCACTACTCGTTAGTCGTGACTTGTGAGCTAACCTCTTTGGATGTTATTTGACTTGTGAGCTAACCTCTTTACTGATATGGCCTGCACCCAAGCACAATCATTTCTAACCCAACCAACAACTTTAGGGATGTTTTCAAAACGGTTGAAATTTTTGATAACTATGGGCCTATTAGGTTTTTACAAATGGAAGGCAACGACTCAATGAGAATAGCTCTGCACATGTATTGCTATGGAAATCAAAGGTTCGTTTTTACAGTTTATCCCTTGTTGCGATTGACAAATTTTCTCAACTATTACCATTAGAAGGGCGTTAATGTGGTATTGGATGATAATGAGTTCAGAAAAACACAAACTTGGGATTTTACCAAAGACATTATGAGATACTTTACTAGTGAAATAACAGTTAATTCCATTATCATTATCACTGCTCATAATTAGCTATATAGTGGGCCGATACAAGAAAACTTAATAATTACTCCATATGACTTAATATTGATCAATAAAATTAAATTTAGATCATATCAAATTAAAAAAATAAATTCTGATTAGATCAAATAAGTAAGGTACTCTAAAACTATTCTTTTTTACAGTACAAGAGTGCATTCCTAGTTTATTTTTTTACTCCCCGTTATCCTGTCTCCAAATCCCAATCGCTGCTTTCGTATGAGCAAACATAAGCAGAGTAGTCGTATATAACAAGGTGGCAAGGTCCAAGTGGTTTCCAGAACCTTTACTTCTTCTCAAATCTTCTAGACTTTGCCTTTTTATATGGAAATTGAAAAAAGAGATTAGGTGCTAAGAAAATCTTTATCATACTTTGAAAATGACTATATGCTCTTTCAAGGATTTGCATTAATGTATTCTTTAAATGTGTTCTTTACATCTGACTTTCATCTATCAGATTCTTTTTTTTTTTAAATCATCACTTGTCAGACTTTAGTGTGTTATTTGCATTTGACTTTCACCTATTAGAAGTTAATTTATCTTATCTAAATATAATTTTATCAATTAGATTTTCTTAGAATTATTTAAGTTGTAATTTGACTTTAACTAATATTAAGTAGATAATACAAAAACCCTTATTATAAGAAATAATTAAGTAGTATTAATCATGATGCATAATTTTGTTAGCATGTTTCAAATTTCTTAGTGGCTAGAAGCCTATAACTAGAATGAATAAGCCATAGAGACAAAGGTAATACAGATGACATGCCATGTACTCTACCATAGATAATATTCTTAGAAAGTTGAAAATAGGTTGAATCTGATCTCTAATGTTACAACCATGTTATATAGATGACACTTAGGGCCTATTCTGATTAATTGAGTTGAAATGAACTGAACTGATTGAAGCTGAATTGAACTGAATATTTTATGAGAGAAGGAAATTGGGAACTGAACTGATTAGAGCTGAAATGAACTGAACTGAAATTAAGTTGAAGAGAACAGACCCTTAGATGTGGCTTTTATTCAAATTATATATTCATATTATAAGAACCCTTTCAATTCATTATTACGGCGTATTCAGATCAAGTCTCAATATTAGGCCCCGTTCACTTCACCTTATTTTTGCTGAACTGAAATTATTTTTGCTAAACTTAAATTATTTTTACTGAACTGAAATTAATTTTACTGAACTGAAATTATTTTTGCTAAACTGAAATTATTTTTACTGATTCTCTGTTATATTTCTTCTTTAAAGTTAACTTATTTTTACTGAAACGAAATTTTTTTTGCTGAACTGAAATTATTTTTACTCAACTGAAATTATCTTTACTGAATATTATTTTTGTAAGGTAAAGTGAACCGGGCCTTAATCTGAAATCTATCTAAAATATTATATATTGTATTCGCTTTCTCATTCAAATGTTGCAATTATATGTAGGTTACTTGCTTTTTATGTAATTACAAATTACTTTCTTCGTTTCAAAAAAATTGCAATAGTATGACTAAATATATGAGAGATTTTTTGGCAAAATATTTTAATTTTCATAAAACAAAGAAAATATTGTTTAATTACAGTAGTTTGACTAAAAATTTGATACTAGAATACTATCTAATCTCTTTATTTTTATTTATGTTTCTCATAGTAAGAGAGCTGACAATATCGTTGCCCACTTAGTAGCTAGATGCATGGAAGCTAAGACAAACGATAGCTCCAAATTAATTTGTATCAACTCTTTCTCTCAACATCCCAAGTATTACAACTTGGTTGGTGAAATTTTTTCCATGCAAGCGGATGCAGGATGCTTCGTACATCCAGTTTTATTTTTAAAAAAAGCGGAATGAACATATAGTTGTTCAATAAAGAACATTTAGTTATTTTGTAAAGAACATTATTATTAAATAGCACGCATGTTCTTTTCACTCTAGGTATATGTTCATTATATTTTAATAGTATGTTCTTTTTACTCTAGGTATATGTTCATTGTATTTTAACAATATGTTCTTTTCATTGTAACTATATAGATATGTTCATTATGTTTTTATAATATGTTCATCCGCTTTATAGAATATGAAAAAGAACATTTTATTGTATTTTAATGTACATTGTATTATTTAGATCTACAACTTTTTCTGAATTTGCTAATTTGTTTGCCTTCTTTTTTCAAAATGTAATAATCGGTCGATCTTGTTCAAGAACTTCATGTAGTTTCTCATTGCAACACCAAAACCACATAAATCACAAATTTACACCAAAAACTTGCAAAAAAACTAACAATCAAACTCAAATTGAACAACTATGTCTGTCGAAATTGTACTTACCTTTTTTTTCGTCAGCCATCTTGAACAATTTTGCACCAAGAAGTTCGAAATTTACGAATTTTTTTTTTTATTAAGGTTTGATGAACTTGAAGTGGTTTTCAGTTTTTTCTTTTTTGGGAGAGAAAACTTCTAGAGAGAGTGTGTAGTTTGAAATGATTTGAAATTACTATATGGTAAAAAAATAATTACTATTTATCTTTTTGTTTTTTTTACAAAAAAGAAGTTCAATATAACTCCTGTACATTAGAATTGAATAATATGTTCTTTTCTACAACCATGTACATTATGAACAACATACATTTCGCAGCGGATGCACCATGCAGATCGTGCATCCGCCTGCAAGAACCACAAATTGCTTTGTTGGACCTTAATTTTTAATATATTGCTAGCTCATCTTTTCTAAAAAAAAAATTAAAAAAAAAAACCATGTTATTCCATACATTATTACTCGTAAGAGTCATAACACCTTAAAAGTAAACCTTTAAACGTTCTCAAATTTCAATTCTCAAACCTTTATGTCATTTTTTTTTTTGGTGTTTAGAGAGGTACATGACAGGGGTGAGAATCGATCCCAAGATATCCTGAAACCGAGAGAGAAGTTCTAACCACTTGAGATATAACAACAAATTAAAATAAAATCTAATCTTTTTATAACTTTGCCATTATCTTTCCTAAAACAAAAGCTACAAAAACATCCTTTATTTTTCCTGACCATTCCCCTTACTTTGTTAAGTTATTTCCCACCTTATTATGATCTTCTCCCAAACTAAACACCTAACAAAATGACCCGTTGTTTTAGCTTCACCTATCTAAGAGACCGGTGCTACCGCTACACCTTCAACCATTCAGGCCTACGGTCCACCACCACGGACCTCGGCGGCGGCACCGTAATCCACTGTTGGGCCCCCAAAGCCCGCCAAGATTCCAAGCCCAACTTACTCCTCATCCATGGGTTCGGAGCCAATGCAATGTGGCAGTGGGGTGACTTAGTAGGCCACATGACCCCCCACTTCAACGTCTACGTACCTGACCTCCTCTTCTTCGGAGAGTCATACACGAGCCGGCCCGAACGAGCCGACTCGTTTCAAGCTCAATGCTTGATGAGGCTCATTCTGTGAAGGGGAGGTTGAGCTTGGTTGGTTTAAGCTACGGTGGGTTCGTGGCGTATAGCATGGCTGCTCAGTTTAAAGAGGTTGTTGAAAGAGTTGTGATATGTTGTGCTGCTATTTGTATGGAGGAAAAAGATTTGGTTGAAGGGAAGTTTAAGGTTAAGGATTTGGAAGATGCTGCTGATATTTTGTTGCCTCAGACTCCTGAGAAGTTGAAGGAGCTTATGAGTTTTACTATGATTAAGCCTCCTAAGATTGTTCCTAATTGCTTTCTCAATGATTTTATTCATGTAAGTTTAATTTGGACCAACCCTTTTTATTTTATTTTTTATATGATCAATATTGCTTTGTTTTTTCTTGTATGATCTAGTGTTTGGATAAGGGTGTCACTTTGTTGAGGTTAGCTTGCTGATTTGGTTTGGAATAAGATTTAAGAGTAGATTAAGTTCTTGGTTATATTCCTTAATGAATATGCCAAAGCACTTATTGTGATTGATCTTTGTACATTTGTGCACTCAGGTGTACCTAAAATTTTGATTAGTAGCAGCGCAACTATGGGTAATCTTGCCGGGTGTATAGTACTAAATTTAAATTAATAATTGCAACTTTTTTTTTTTTTTTGGTTCAACAATGTTTTAGTGATTTATACTTCGTGATTGACTGATTGTGGTTGATTCACACTGTAAGCACATATATGAAGCTAGGTTGAAGGTTTGGTAAGTGGTAGACACATGATATGACATAGTAGATCTAACAATAGTGAAATGTAAATTTAGAGGTCAAGATTTTAATTTGGACTAAAAATGTTGTTGAAATTACATTCACATGATTTACAATTTTAGCTGATCTACTCTTTTATAATTGGAACCTGGTTAGGTTTACATTGAAACTAATCTTGTAGAAAATTTTTATATTTGGCAATTATGTAATACGAAAACTAATGGTTAAAGCTCCACATTGGAGAAGACAATACATGAACGTTTGCTAAATGCAGAATATACAGAGGTGGTAGTTAGTTTCTAATGTTGTTAGCTTGAGTTTGACTAATTACATTGGAGATATATTCTGGAAATTTCTGGTTATTTTGAAACTTTATCTAAAGTGACAATGGCACTTTCGTGGCAGGCCATGTGTACAGAACATTGTCAAGAGAAAAGGGAATTAATCCGGGCTATTCCAAAAGACCGAAAGATCTCCGAAATTCCTAAAATCACTCAGGTAGTCGGATTTACTAACCACTCCTGTATTCTTTATGTCCATACTCCAAATTTAGTTGTCACATTATTACTTTAGTTGACACTTGACAGCCGATTTTCGTTAGAGTTATTTTTTTTTTGTTATTGGATTAGTTCGTGTTGACAATTTGACATGAATATGAAATTATAAGATACCAACTTTGAATGTTAAATGGTTGAACATTCTGGGGTTGCAGCCTACATTAATAATCTGGGGAGATCAGGATCAAGTTTTCCCAGTGGAATTTGCTTACAGGTTGAAAAGGTATGTATATATCAAAACCAAATTGTTTAACTAAATCATTTGCTATTTTACTCTGTATTGTAACAGAGGAATAATATATATGATCTTCTTGGCTAAATATGGTTTCTCAATATGTAGCCATCTGGGAGACAATGCTCAGCTAGTGGTACTAAAGAAAGCCGGGCACGGTTTCAACGTCGAGAGGCCTAAGGAGTTCTACAAGCACTTGAAGGCTTTCTTGATCGGTTCCCAAACATCTCAACATAATCACTCCAATAGCAATGCCAAATAAATGAACACAAAATTCAAGCTGTAGATCGGCTTTCGCCTACCGGAGCTTTTATTGATCAGTTGTTCACGAGTATTTGACTGATAATTTACATTCTTAATTGTGATGCATTTAACACAAACACTAGGCCACTACTGCCTAGCTAATTAGCATCACCAATTCATTGTTGTTATAGGCCATAGTACTGGAATCTAGGATGTTTTGGGACAAGCTATGCATCATCTATTCTCTTGTAATAACTTTGTACATACTTCTATAATTATGCCTACATATATAAAAGTATCTAACTTAAGTTGCTATTGCTAATAATTTTTGTTTGTGTCAAAGGCAAAGCAAGTAGCTTCCGATGATAATTGCAAGCATATACCATGTTCAAATTTTCTAAACATTATTAAGAATGTGTTTTATCACCTAATTTTTACCGAATACTATTGTTAAAAGCTATAGGTTGTATATTAAACCTGGGTGCTTAAAGACTTGTTGGTTCAACTGATTTTATCTGAAATTATTTAATATGAACTTATTTTGTTTAAAAGAAACTCTTAATAAGTCTTTTAATCAAAATTAGAAATTACCATAACTTCTCTAACTTGAAATTATCTTTTAATCAAAAGTCAACACATTTCTTTTAATCTAAAATAGAGGGAGTAGATAACTAAATACATTTGCATTTAGCCTTCCAAAAAAAAAACATTCTTATATGTGACTGACCACTATAGGGGATATTTGTTAGTGTAATAGGGATTACTTTGTCAGTATTATAAGGTTACTTGGTTAAGGGATTACTCAATCAGTATAACAGATATTATTTACTCATTTGTTATTTACGGAGTATAAGTGGATTAAGTGACTGTGTGACCAACCAACCCAAAAAAAAAAAAAAAAAAAAAAAAAAAAACCTTTTGGAAAAAAAATGTACGTGTCCACTTTCATTTACTAGTGCATAGAAAAGGCGCGAAACTGAGAAAATGTACACTAAAATTCGTCTCTCATCTTCCTTTCCCCTAATCCCCAATTTGGCAATTCCCCCAAAACCCTAGCCTGAAATTTTCCAATTGAACTACCGGCGAGCCATCGATTGATCTGGTATTGATTTCTCTCTTTTGCTGCATCACATCTGGCTAAATTTATTCAATAATTATGTTTAATTACTCGATTAATCTCTTAGTGTGTTGAAATTGGACAGTTATAATGTATTTAATTTCAAGTAAAATTTCTTCAAAATGCAATCACATTCATAGATTATAAATCAAAATTTTTTAGGGTATGATTTCTCGTAATTTAAGGTTATCCCTTTTTTGTTTCAGCTAGTTTGTTTCAGGAATGAGTACTGCGGTTGAAGATCTTTCACAATTTGATTTGTCAGATGAGGTTTTTTATTTTCTTCTTTTATAATTTATAAAAGCTACCCCTTTAATTCCATTTTCCCTAAATTGATGAATCAACAATTTAATTTCACTGTTTATTTTTTTTATTTTTTTTTATGTATGTTCTGTATTTTTGGGGGGTTTTGTAGGAAAAGGATAGGCTTGTTGCTGAGGTAATTCGTTACATTCTATTTAAAACTCACCAAAGCTCGGGTTGCCCGATTAAAAGGGAGGAACTTACCCAAATTGTTACCAAGAATTATCGGCAGCGAGCCCTTCCTGCTGCTGTTATTGATAAGGCCAAAGAGAAGCTTGCCAGCATTTTTGGTTATGATTTGAAGGAGCTTCAACGTACTCGTCCTCCAGCCAAAAATCAAACTCGCTCTTCGCAACTTAGTGAGTGTCGAATTACCTTTGTTTGATGTTGTATTTTTCTAGTGTTAGTATGTTTAGTGGTTTTTTCTATTGCATGTTAGAATGGATTATATTTGACAGTTTAGCTAGAGATTTGATCAATTGTAGTAGTGTATAGTTAAATATAAGAGTAACTAGGTGGGTTATAGTTTTCGATTTATGTGTTTGGTTTCAGAGAATACTGCATTGATCTGTTGTGAATAGTAAATACCCCTTGTGTATCATTTTGTAATGAAGGTGAGAGTGAGACCTTCATATTTAACAACAGAATCATCCATGTTTTGAAAAGTAGAAATGTTTTTGTTTCTATGGTGTGAATATATCTTCTGTAAGAGTTGGAGTAAAGATTGTGTTAGAGAAGTTTCAAAGTAGGTCCTTAAGACGGCATAAATTACATCCGTTATTAAGATCATTTACCCTAACCTTTGAGGTCTCACTGTGAAACAATCTTGTGCAACACTTGCCTTAAGGTTTACATTAGCAGTGTCGTCCTCAATCATTCTTTTTACTGTTTTTTTTTTTTTTTTTTTTTTTTTTTTTTTTTTTTTTTTTTTTTTTTTTTCCATATTTTGTGTGCTTTTTTTTTTTTTTTTTTTTTCCTGGGTGCTTTTACTGAGTATCTACCTCATTTGTTGAAGGTGCTGCTGATATGAGATCGTATATTGTCACAAGTCAACTGCCATCTAATGTATATCAGAAGCATGTTGAGGATATTTCTACAGCACACCTGACAGGATTCACATTTGTAATTATCAGTGTCGTACACCTTGCTGGAGGGAAAATTGCAGAAGGTTCGCCGTGTTTTTACTGCTTGCAAGCTTTTGTACTATTAATGTCTGTTTATGATGTGGGGCATTTCTAACCTTTACCCAAACTTCAGAACTTGCCACTGTTATTTATCTCTCCCCAAGTTATTTATTTTTTCCTATACTGGCTTTTGATTTCATAAACTTTAAATTTTTAGAGAATCTGTGGCATCACATGAGACGAATGGGACTGCAAGAAGCTGATGAAAATCATCCAGCCCTTAGAAATGTCAAGGTCTCACTGGAGGCACTTGTACAACAGAGGTTGGTATTTGCTCGATTCTGGAAGAAGAAAAATGTGTAACTTTGTTTCAGCAGGGTGGAATGCCTTATAGTCCTTATTCATTGGTTTATTATAAATCTTCTTATTCTTATTTCCAGGTATCTTCAAAAGGATAAAGTTAATGGTCCTGAAGGAACCACTGTTATGTATGAGCTTGCTGAGAGAGCATTAGATGGTGAAGTTAGCCAGAAAATTAAAGAGTACATATCACAGGTACACCCTAGTTGACTGGTGGCATTAAGTTCTCCTTAATGTACTATAAATGTCGTGCTTTACCTTTTTTTCGGATCCTTACTGGCCATTCCCCGTTGAAATTTATGTGATCCTCAGCTGTCTGATATTGTCTAATACCGTAATTCTTGCATCTTGACTGTAGTATAAGACGTAAATGTGTATTTTTTTTTAACAGTTGTCTTATTGCCATTATTAATCCCTTTTGATTGTTCATTGTTCAATATCCAACATCTTGTACCCTAATTCATGTTAGATGTCTCTTGGCACGTTGTGCTCTCCGAACTGCCTGACAAATATTGTTCTCTTTGATATTAGATTGTAAATAGGGATCTTGGGACCGTTGAAGTTGATGATTAGTGAACATACAAATTGTGTTTAAAGGTATGTCTGATATTACCTTCTATTTTCGATTTTATGCGTTTACCTTTGCAGCTCCTGTTTACACTATCTTTTTCTTTACAGTCATTTCCCATTACATTTTCTCAGAATTAGTTTATTGGAGACTGATCTGCACTTTTGTGCACGCGGAATTGGACAGGCTCAGGCAGAAATGCTGCTAGAATATGTGGATTATGTAATTTCAATGGTCAGGAGGAGGAAAATCGGATCTTTTTGTGAAGACTCCTGTATTTATAGAATTTTTGGGACTTTTGTCTTGTGAATTGATTCAAGTATTGCATTTTAGACGATATACTAAGCAATCTTCTCCTTAACCATGTAACATTTCATGTCCACGTTTGTCTATGCATGTTTCAGCCTGTAGATTTAATGAATGAGGGTTGTTAAGCTCATTTTCTCATTCCAATCTTACCTTTTACTTGTGCATATTTTGCATACTTCCAGAATGGTGGATCATTCATACCAAGTAGTTGGGAAATTTAAGATAAGCAAGCTGCAATCATTCTTTACCTGTAATAAAATCTACTCTTTGCAAGCTGTCTGAAGTAGTTTGAGATAAGTAGTTTGTTTTGTGCCAGCTCCACTCCTAACAGTTGAAGTAGGTCAAGCATGATTGGGGTGGTTGCAAACTTGCAAGTAAGTAGGCGGTGTTTCAAAAAAAGTGCAAGGCTGAAGATGGAACAGCAATTCTTTGCACTTATTAGATCCCACAGAGATAACTTGCATTTAATGGAATGCAGCTGCAAGGTTTAAAGTCTTAATAGCATCAAAGTTGAAGGATGAACATAGCATGTGCGAAAGGCCTAACAGAGAGTGCATGTTAGATTATCATCAAAATTAGCAGCAACTACTTATGATAGTAGCAACTCAAAATCGTCAGGTCATATAGAGAAAATTGGAGATACAACATAATACTCGTACAATACAGGAATTGACACTGTATCTGTGTTGAACTATTCACATATGGGATATGCCACTTCTTATCCTCAATCTCCAATTATGTCATTACAATGGAACACGGATAAAGAAGACTTCCTACATATTTCATTGAGAAGGCCCCCAAACAAGAACTCCCATCACCCTCAAGGTTACTCTGCTTTGTGAACCACTAGGGGAATCAAAATAAAAATTTAAAAACAAAAAAGAAAACTGGGGTGGACTGAACATCTTAATGGCTAGCACTGATTGTCCCACCTCTGCTGGTACTCGCATCACCAATGGCAACTGCAGAAGCGAGTGACTTTGATGCCCATGCCCTTGCCCTTGCATTTATAGCACCTTCTTGAAAATTGGTTCCCTTGCAAGGATCCCTCATGAAATTGAACAATTGCTTTGTTCTATTTAGGAAACGCATAGGGTGCTCCCATAAAGGCCTTATCCTCACATGTTGCACATATCTTCTCCAAGTAGAACGAGCAATTTCAAGTAAACATGGGAATAGGAGATACATCAACCTCAGAAGCACAAATGTGGTGGCTAAAGCCAAATATGTTTCTTGCCGAAGAAGGTTCTCAGGAGATCTCGCCCATGAGAAAGGGCAATTTTCTGGCTCACTGTTTTCATTACTTGCACGATTAGATAAATCTTCAATTTTCTCCAGCGGTAACCGGTCCCTAGGATCACTTTTAATTCCTGCAAAAAGAAGTACGGAGAGTACCATAATTATAAAGCATCCATTCATTTTAGGTAGTCCTCAGATGTCCATATCTCCATAAATTAGTCCATTTATCAGTTGTGTGAAGTTGATCAAGAAATGATGCCAACCAATATACAGGGAACAATGATGGGCCATTATGGGGTTTTCTCCCGTTTAACCTTCAATGTTTCCTTATTACCCCTTTTCAGACAAAGGAAGTGATCTGACTTGAGAATGTAGTTAGTGCTACTTTTTTTTGTTTAAAAACGTCCACATTAATCCTTTTTCTTTTAATTCATTCACAATGTCAAAAATTATTATGCTAATGTATCTTGGACTTAGGACAGATAATTGTCATCACCCTGACATCAGATCGGGCACAAAACATAAAACAAGGGATTTACGGATAATTTGAGAAAGAGATTCCGACACAAACAGATCCAAAGCTTTATATATATACATACACGAGGACCTGAGTCATGATAAGATATTAGGTGAAGTAATTTTAGCAGCATTGGACAAAGAACCTTACCAGTGACATCACTATAGAAAGCGACAAGTGAACCGAGACTACGAGAACCACGATAACGAACACGCATGGTGGAGTTCAGAAGAAAAAGGGTAGGAAAACCATGAACTCCATATTTTGACAGTATGCTGCACAAAAGTCAATGTTAGATTTGTTACACAAGTTGCAAATAATCTTTTAATGTTATAAACATGAAGCCTTGATTTGAGTCCAAACCTAGGTCTAATGGATGATTCTTCAATCGCAAAATGAGGAATAGATGGATACAAGGAAGAGAGAGTTGAAAAGCTTGGTCTGAAGTTCCTAGAGAATGGGCACCAAGAAGCATAAAACAAAACAGCTACATAGTCTTGATTGAGACTGTACACCAAATGCAGTGCCTTCTGCAATGAAACTTCATCTCCCTGAAAAAACAAATGAAAGAAAGAACTATTAGATATGGTGAAGGTAGCCAATAAACAAAAAATAAATAAAATAAAACTTCATATATGTAATGTAGCTATATAAACTCTATATCCGGTTATCCAAAATATTTCATCAGTTAAGACCAAAACTAGTTTATGCCCTTAAGCATAATGCATGCAAGGGTCATGCCTCATGCTACAGCACATGACCCTTCTCATATCCAATCACAAGCAACAGCCTGCTTAAAAAATGGTATGAAAAGGTATAATATGGCTATTGAAGTTCCTTCAGCAGATTGTATCAGCAATTGACCTAGCAACTTAATATCCAAATTAAAATTAACCCTATTAGTAATTTAAATGAGATAAACATCTGTAATGTCACAATCACCCAGCCTACCCTTGAAAATACTATCCATTGAAGCCTCCCAAGCCAGGCGCAACAGAGAATTTACAGAATAATAATAAGCAAGGAAAAAAGGCATGATGTACAATGATAAAGAAACAAATTAACTCAAACACAAGAGAGAAAGCTACAAGTATGTTGAAATACGCACTGAAGACATTCCAACAACCTTTTAAGGAAACAAATAGTAAACATAGCAAAAGATACCAAAAATATTATGGCTAAGAGATATTTTTGTGCAAGCAATCGCAGACCAAAGTACAGCTGTAAACAACAGGATCTCACTCATGACCTACATAAATAGACCTCCATCACCAGACAATCAGGAAGGAAAGAAACCGGGGCAGAGGTTAGGTGGTATTCCGTTCTGTATTAAGGAAATTAAAGTCACACCCAGTATCCTGGATACTTTATTTAGGAACATGAAATTTAAGTTCTCCCAGACATGCACTAAACAAAATTGATAGCAGAAGTGCACAGCAGAAATTAATGGAGCCTTCTTTAATTTAGAGCTATGACAGACATCCAAATTTCCCACTCAAATCAAAGTAGTGTAATTAAACTGTAAAAAAGACCACAAATGGAAGATGAGTAATTACACCATTATAGTGGTGTAGCACACAACAATACTACACCACTAGTCTGCTAAAAGAAACAGCCAACGCACCTCTGTGGAAACTTTCCTAAATCAATTGGTCAATAATTTTTTCTATTTTTATTCTTATCAAAAGAAAACACACTGTTTCTTAAAAATTGCATAAGCAAATAATCTATCAGATGAAGATAAGATGACATATGCGTTCAGTGACTTCAGTCCTTTATACTCTATGTATACAACTTCTTTTTCAGAATCTTCCTTGTTCCATAATCACCCTTACACTCTAAACTAAAAGAGAGAGTGGGGAGTGGGGAAAAGGGGCAAAAAAAACCCTTGTCCCCCCCCCCCCCCCCCTCTTTTCTTAAACCTTCTCCAAGTGTATAGAGCCATTGAACACCTCAAAATGTAAAAACTCTAGCTCCTCCAAATCCTTAATATGTTAGTCTCACTGTCCTCACTTATTCCACTCTTTAGAGATTAAAAACATCAGCATACATAGCCTTATCATGCTTTAGACAGGAAATAGGCCTTTTATCTCCCAACTTTTCAAGCAAATGAGATACAACTATACAAGTCTAACTACACTAACAAATCTTCTCTGGTCATCTGACAAGAAGTTTGGAGCATTGTGGACAACCTTCAAACTGAAATTTATCTACCTATTGGGAAAAAATACTTAACAACAACGAACCGGCAAACTGCTAAAACTTCAAATATACTAATACACTTGTGCTTCGTATATAATTTATTCATACAATTGGCAGCACATTTTTTGTTATCCAACAAGCTAGCGTTACAAAATTTCAATTAGCTCTGCTTCAAAGTTCAAGAACTATAACTCATTAATTTACTTTGGATCCGGATCATTCAAATAGTTAACATGAAACAGGACCAAACATATGACCTTCATCACTTACCGACAAAACCCATATCATTAGTCAACCTTAAATTTTGCTAAAAACAGAGTGTCCAAAACCAAACGGCAAGAAAATAATCATACACAATCATCAATTTCAAATTTTGCAAGAAAAAAAATCCCCTAATTAAAAAGAACAATACTTTTATTATACCAATCCAAATAAACAAGATTAAGGTTGAAATTGATGAAAGACGAAAATTAAAATAATAATAATAGTTATAAATAAATAAATAAAATACCTCAATAACAGCAATATTGTAGGAATGATGAAGATCGCAAATGGAATCAGGAAACCCTAAGATCGCATCTGTAATCGAGGCGGCAGGACAATAACCCAGCTCAGAAACCCTAGCTGAGTCGCCATAAATCACCCCGCCGAAAACCAAAGCAACTAAAAAAACACTCCAAAACCTCTTCATCCTTTAATTGATCATTCAGCCCTTATTTAATCCCTAATTTTAATTTCCCCAAAAAAAGAACCCTAATTTAGGAACCTATATGTCACAAAATTAATCAATACATGAAACCCAGAAATTAAAACCCAAAAAAAATAAGGGAAGAATGAAAGATAAGAGAATTAGGGTTCGAAAACCCAGAAAAAAAAAGAGGGGGAAATTTATTAAAAGATAACAAAAAAGAAAAAAAAAAAAAAAAAAAAGAGGGGGAGATTGAAAGGAAAAATTAATGGAGGAAATAAAATGTTTGGGAAAAAGAAGAATAAGGGAAAATGATTCCAAAAAATCCTTTTAGGAAACGAAAGATTTGGGGTTCTGAGAATAAAATTTTAGGGGATTTTTGGGAAATTTTGGGTTGTTTGGTTCACAATGGTTTAAAACTCTGTCATCTTTTTAATTTTCTCTCTCTTCAAGATGTTGGAGTTGTATGACCTACTGAAATACTGACGATAATGCTTTTTAGTAATTATCTAAAGTCTACCTAGCTGACTTTTACGGCTGTTTATAGTGACACTATTAGTTACAATTTACAAGTGCAATTTCATAAATACTCCGTAAGATTTATAAATGCTCAAAAAAATTTTGAGTGAGGATTCTAATTTTCATGTTGATTAATATGTTGTTATACAAGAGTAACATTGATACGAATAACAAATCTTTAATTTTACTCGTAACTTATATGTTTTTGACTTTTGACACTATTTATACATTTGATTTGACGTATTTGTCATTTATATGTAAGCAAAAAAAAAATATTGTCAAGCTTAAGGTAGGTTCTCTTCAGCTTATTTTCAGTTCAATTCCAATCAGTTTAGTTCCTAATTTCCTTCTCTCATAAAATATTCAGTTCAGTTCAGCTCCAATCTGTTCAATTTAACTCAATTCAGTAAATCAGAACAGGGCTTAATATTCTAATCAAATATATGTCTCCTAATAAATTATGGAACAGCGTGTCTTAAATGATGGACGAATTCTAATCACTCATCCTAAAATTTTTTTTAAAAAATCTTGTTTTTCATGTGCACATTTGCCAATAAAATGTTTTCCATCAATAATTGTAGTTAACTAAAACTAAAAAAAAGTTTATAAAATTTTATATTTTTTAAAGATACATTAGAACTAATCCAATAACTTTTTCATAATAACAAAAAATTGATTTTTATAGTGCAAAAAAATCAAAGTGAAAACTTTTTTGTGGGTTAAATTGTAGTCATGAATAGTAGAATAAAAAATTTAAATATTAATACTTACTTTTTTTTCTTTTGAGAAAAAATATTAATACTTACTGTACATAATATTAGTGAATCATTTACGTAATAAATAAATATAGTGATGCAATTAATTGTGATGACCATAAAAATAAAAGTGTGTTGGTTAAACTAAAATGGTGATAATACTCAATTCATATTCATCTATGTTTCAATTAAGACAAATCACATGATTATTCTAAGAAATACAAAGTATTGTCTAAGCTAAGAGCTACAAGGTGTAACCCTTAGTATATTTTTAAAGGTGTACCACACAACTGAACTATTTTTAGCTGGTCTTTTTATTAAACTTAGGGTATGTTATGTTCAGCTTAATTTTAGTTTAATTCAGTTAGTTTAGTTCGATTTAATTCAATTCACTTCAGTTCAATTCAGTTTCTAATTTTCTTCTCTTATAAACAATTCATTTCAGCTCTATTCTGTTTAGTCTAGTTCAATTCAGACCCAATCAGTTCAGTTCAGTTGTTTTCAGTAAATCATAACAAGCCCTTAATTAGCAATTTATTTTACTCCCCTCCAGTCTCCAAGTTTTCTTCCAATTTGATTCTTTAGGTGAGAGAATCACTGCCAAAACAAGAAAAAAAAATATTTAGAGACGAAGGGAATAATTAATTTGTTTTTTTTTAAAAAAAAAAAACGCATGTACAATGAGCATGTATCAAAGATCAAACTAAAATTGCTTTGTTGCTAAAATTGCTTTGGAGGTACGTAGACTTTCAACAATCAAACCAGACAATGGAGAATGGAATGATCTTTGTTAAAGTATAATTATATCATATATGGCGTTGAAAGTCTTCATATTACATTCATTATAAGCCACTACCGTTTCTAAATTATTTATGTTCGATCTCTCTTCCGTCATACCAAAACCCTATATGCCATATCAATGCACAAATTAATAAATTCTTTATTCAACTTCTATATTGTTCTTCCACATTAAAATACAGTGAAAACAAAATTCCAAGATAACTTATACTATATGAAGTACTCCTAAACTTTTTGTTTTATATATATATATTTTTGCACATGGACAAAAATACTACCTCCATTAAATGTTATATGCAACTTTGGAATATTTTATATCTCACAAATAATACTCCCAAAGTTGCACATAACATTTAACGGAGGTAGTATATAATTATGGTTAGATACTTAGATATCCTAAAATTGGCTGATTTATAGAATTGGTCCGTACTATTCTAAAGTTACAAACAATTTTGTTATAGGAGATACAAATTCGCTAAAACAACTCACATTAGAAAGATCAATCACACGCAGATTAAAATGAATGATTGGAATTGACTAAAGCTAAAAAAATATTTTACATATCATGAGATGGTTTCATTAATTTATAATGACACATTAAAAGCAAGAACACATTTTATTTGCCTAGTTACCACTAATATGAGCTTAATTATACTTGCCACATTTTATTATCCGTTATTTAGATTTAGTCAGGCGGGATTTTATTGATCTGTCTCAATTAGTGATTCAAGAAAATCAAATATAAATGATTTCTACTACGAGTAATATATATGTGCACGAACAAAACTAGGCACAAGTTCATAGAAGGAAGTTGTATACAATCACAGTATCACACACGTCATAGTTACATTTTTTAGATTGAAGGAAAAAGGCCTCCCATTTCGACTTAGTAAAACCAGAAATGAAAAAGCACAAACCAATTTTGAAAATTTTGTCATATAATATACTCTTAGGGCCTGTTCTCATTTACTGAATTAAGCTGAACTAAATTGAATTGAATTAAATATGAGATAAAGAAATTAGGAACTGAACTGAAAATAAGCTGAAGAGAACAAACCCTAAGACTCTTCGTTTTAGTATCTTTTTGACAACTATTAAATAAAGCAATACATTAAAATTATAACAAAAAATTCAAATTTCAAAATAAAAAGTAGGATGAATTTCATAATAAGGGGAAGTACGACTTTGAAATGGTCAATTTCAAAATAAAAAGTGGGAAGAATTTCATGATACGGGAAGGTATGTATGTAAAATAAAATAAATATTGGGTTGTTGAGTAAATTCACTAAATACTTAAAGTTCTTTTCTTGTCCAAAAAAAAAAAAAAAAAAAAAAAAAAAAAAGGTTACCCAAATAATCAAGGATTGATGATTATTCAAATTATAGTTCTTCAAAACAAGGGTTGGTGGCACCAAGATATAATTAGGTGGCCCATCAATTTTATTAAAAAATAATCGAGCATAAGCAATAATTTGTGAACAAGTACTAATTATTTGTTCTCTGCTTTGTCCTTTTAATTATTCCTTTTCATCTATACTCCTATAGCAACCCCACCCCAAAAAAATACAATAATAATAATAAAAAAAAATGAAACAAACAAAAACAAAAACAAAAACGAGGATGAATATGAATATATTATCATTTCTCTAGAAGTTGAAAATCCTATATAATGACGAATCATAATGCCCTATCCAAATAAACTTGATACCCAACTTATATGCATAAAATATGACTTGAAACTTGATTTGTCAAAAGATGTTATCCAGACTGTCTTAGTAATCTCGACTCCAATAAAGTCCATCCAACTAAACTCAGTCTATGACTCAATACAACCAAAACCTGCACCGACTTGCAAACAGCATAACCTGAACCAAAAAACCAATCTAATCTGCTTTTTTGCCATCACTACTCGAAAACTATGTAAAGCTTCATTCAATGCAAGAGGAGCAGAGAGACATTGTATCTAGAAATCAATAGCTGTTGAAGTATGAAGAACAGAGCAGAAGACAATGGATGCTTTGATCTGAGCAATGTTAATGAGATGACTATCCACATAAATTTAGCAGTTTTAAGAAAGCTATCACTCCACCTCAGTAGACATTCTAACTACGCAGTATTTGGAGAGGGACAAGTATGACATCAAAAAGCAAAGAATATAGTCAAACATGTCAAGAGTAGAACCACCATTCCACCACAGAAGGCATTGTACTACACATTATTCAGAGAAGTACAAGCAAGCCATCATATAGCAAATTAAATAATATTATGCTGAACCAAAATGTCTCGTAGTTATGAGTAAAGACCAAATAGAGCATAAGATCTGTAAAACTCACCTATTAGCTTCATTCATTTTCTGAGAAACAACAGTAAAAGTCAACCATTAAGGAATTTATATTGCTACTACTAAATACTAGGTGTTAAACAAGATAAGCCTAAAAGCCCTTCAAAACATATGGGAGTTTCCATATCAGCAGATGCACAAATCTCTATAGATTGTTGCATTCTTAGAAACTCAACTAATGTAGCATAGTTAAGTATGATTAGCCTAAGAAACTAAACGCAGCACTATACACATTCTTGCATTCATTTTTTCCCAAAAGAAATCACACCTACCATTTCTACTCCGAGTAGAGCCGAGAACATGAATGAATGCATGATGGAACTAAATCAATTTACAACAAAATTACAAAATACTAACAGCATCAGCATCAGATGTGAACTTTACCATTTATTGGGCCTGACCACGAATGTAGGAACAACTCATCTACAGGAATTGCCCTGACATTCTAGCCTTGCAGGTTGGACATAGATAACCAATTGAACCAGCTTGCATTTCACAACCCAGTGAATCTTGATGAAATTCATTTCCACACCAAACACATAATGTGCTAACAACATGTCCAGTCATCATATTTGGCATGGCGTTTGGTTTTTGATGCCAACCAAATCCTTGATTAATCTGTGCATTGTATGACATGACCTTTTGGTGATCCAATTGAGCATTTGACTCTTGCGTAGTCATGAAACTGAATTCCATTGGTTCCACATTGGTAGGTCTCAGCCCTTCGAAGCTTGAAATATTATCAAATTTCTCATTAGCAGCATACAGATCATTCCCACCCTAAAATTAGACAACAAACACATCAATTGTCACTCCATCAGCATATGTGATGACCAAGAGCATATTATAGAGTTATCTACATTGTTCCAAAACATGGTACCTGAGCACCAAAAACTGACCAACAAAAGAAATGTCTTGAGCAAAATTAAGCAATCCTTGCCCAAATATCTATATAATTTATTAAAAAACGTTTCTAAGAAAGCTTAGGTGCCACGTGGCATCCTCCTCCTCTTAGGCAAAGGCTTCAAATGCATGTCTACCCTTCACTATAAAAAATAAACATTGTGTTGCAAGGAGTACGCGGGATCAATCGAATAATAAGTAAGAACTTAATTACCACTTAATATGACATCAATGTTTAATGATTTAAAATGAAAGATAAAAAAATCTTACAAAGGTATTTCTTTAAACGACTTGGACAAGAAGATTTTATCTCAAACACCTTTATAGTAATAACAAGCAAATCATATAAACACAATTTTTTTTTCAGAATTACAATCTGGGCATCGGCCAAGACGCACTGGTTTTTTTTATTAAACGAGGACCAAGTACAAATTATTTCATTAACAACTAAAACTCCACCCCCCCCCCCCCCCCCCCCCCCAACAAAAAAAAAAAAATATCATACTTTGAATATTCTAAATAAAGCAATTAGTTCATTAAATTTTTTAAGACTTTTTATTTCCTATAACACATAATTATAATAAAAATATCATACTTTGAATATTCTAGAATAAATTTAATTGATCTTATATACTCCGTAATATTTTTGCCAAAATAATATAATTTCTTTCGATCCTATATGATACCCTTTTTGTCTATTTGGGAATATTTTTCTTAAAGTAGTAAATCTTTACAAAATATTGATCAATTTAATCTTCACAAAATATTAATCAATTTGATTCGTCTAATATTAAACTTAAAGCGAGTTAATATAGATCTTTTTAGTAAATTTTTAGTAAAATCTTGATATTGCACTATCATATAATTGACGAATTGTCAATTAAAATATAGTATTTATTTAGCAAAAAAAGTACATCCTTACTGGTGATGATCTTTTTAGTAAAATCTTAATATGTGAGACTAATAAAGTAAGTTACTAATTTGATAATTATGTGTGTATATAAATATTAACAAAATATACAGAATTAATTTAGTTATTTTATAGACAGAATATAGTAGTTAAACAAGTATCTTGCTAGAAGTTGTTCTTTCGGTAATATATCTTAAGAATATTTCATTTGTTGAGATTGAAGGCAAATCAAGTTCTGCACAACATTATACCAATAAAAAGAATATAGTGGTAAAATAAGAAAAGGAGGACAACTCTAACAAGGAATGAAGTTTGTATGAAAGATAGTTTTGGGGGGGGGGGGGGGGGGGGTCAAAGCTTTTAGTACTTTATATATTGTTTTGTTTCAAAAAATAATTAAACTGTTACTTTTTTTTTTTTGGACTGAAATTGATACTTTTTAGTTCTTAGACGAATATAACTTTGCCTACTTTTGATTTTAGTAAATTTTTACAAAGTATTCATTATTTGATTTGTCTAATAATATAATATTGTCTATTTAGAATAATACACATGACAAAATTATGCATGTCGTTGATCACAATCCTTGTGAGAATTATAATTTCCCTGCTCCTGACATATGCATTTATAGAATTGAGGAAGCTGATCAAGTTTTTGATCAATGTTTATCTTTGTCTTTAGATAATTCGATCTAGGATTTTTATTTTTTTTTTAAAAAAAAAAAAAAAAAAAAAAAACGGAGGGAGTGTTATGAATGTATAATCAAATAAAGTAAAGAATATCACTATTATGCATTAAGCTAACTTTAGATTTTGTGATATTTAATATTTAAACTTTTAAATCCATGCAATTGCATGGGTACTACACTAGTATTTTCTAAAATATAACAAGTTAAACTTTGAACTTTCACTAATAACACTTAAAGAAAAATTTGAACTTTCACATATAACACTTAAAAAAAATCGATATGTGATACCCTTGTCAAAGAATTCAATTTCATAATAATAACTCCACATCAAAATTTATATAATGAAGGGTAAATCACATTTATGATATTCCACATATTTAAAATCAATATCTGAAAATGATCCCAAGTCAAATGTGGCTATGGTCCAAGTGCAGAAGGACATCCCAGTAAACTTCCCTAGTCTTGTCCCTAGAAGCCTAGCATAACTCATCCCTTAAATTCAATTGAAGATGGGAAATTCCCAGAAAATATATAGGAGTATCTTTTCTGCCACAGACACCAGAATATGGCCATAAAAAGCAAACTGAAAAGTATCCTTTATTACTCCTTGGCATACAAAACCCTCATATGTGTACTCCATGACCTCTGCTGGACAAATCCAGTGCTTCTCCCTCACCCAAAAGATACTTTGATAATCCTCTTTTTCGTTTCAACGCATATGTCAGAAGCGAGGTTCTTAAAAGGCCACACTAGAATGTATAATTTGAGTCAATCTAGAACAACTAAGGTCAAAAGTTCAAATTTTCAGCAGAAACCTACCCAATGAGATTAGCAACAGGAAAGTTTGAAATTCATACTTCCTTTGTTCCAGATTAGTTGGCACATTTCTTTATCACATTTGCCAACACATACGTTCAAATCATATATATCTCTAATTATCAATAAATAAAAATAATAAGATGTTGATAATTAGAAAATTCATATTGAGAAAAGTGTAACAAGATCCCACATGACTATGTTTTAAATCACAAAAGTTAGTCAAAGTTTATTTAATGAACAGTGTCAAAAGTCAGGTTGAAAGATAAAACATAGGAGACAATGATCCCGTACCATCATCACACCTGAACTTAACACATCGGTTAGGTTAAAAGATTCCAAGACGTAATAAAAAATATATATAAAAATAAAAAATAAAAAATAAAAAAATTCCAAGTTCCATTCATGAGGAGGTTTACACAGATAAGGATCCCATAAAATTCCTTTGCTAGTGTAAAATGCCGAAAAAGCAGACTATGAAAACTGCAGAGGTGATAAATTAAACCAAAGAAGCTCAGAAAGCTATCCCAACCAAACATCTTCATAATATATTAATCATACATTTGATAAAAGATGGGCAAAGAAAAAATTTGAGTAACAAATCTACCAAACTCCAACAACAAGAATGGAGGTGATGGAGCAACTGAGAATCTGCTGGAAGTGCCCAGCCCCCTACCCCCTCCTTCCCCAAAGCACCAAAAGGCTTGACTTTATTGCCCAAAATTCCAAACCCAAGTTTGCACAGAGTAACTGAACAAATGTCTTTAACCCATTTCTGTTAATTGTCAAAAATGGTCAAAACTCACCAAAAGAGTCATTTCCTCAACTCCAAAACTAGAACATAATAAATTTCTCCGCAAACTCTTAATCCCCTTTGACAAACCAACAAGTAATTGTTAAGGTCAAAAGTGAGCATACATACAATAAACACAATTTGAGAGCAACATCCTTAAACTTTTATTTTATTTCAATTCATTATTGAAAAAACCCTACTGCTATCCACCAATTCAAGCTCAAAGCAACCTACAAAGCAACATGATCTGAAAAGACCGCAATCTGCACATTAACACCTGGTAGCAAGTCCAAGTAAGGTCAGATTCTTTACATGTATACAGGTTTATGGGAAAGAAAAGGTGATTTTTCCACTACTCTTACGTTTTTACCCTCCACCCAATCTGCTCAAAAAACTCTCTACTAATTCTACTAAGACTTTTTGGCCATAGGAACACAAATATATAAGTACATTAAAATTAACAGTTCTACTTCATACTTCCAACTCCAAAAAGACGAAAATTGAATATTATGATATGATTTATACCTTATCTGAAAGGAAATCAAATGCTTGATAGGAGCCAGATGACTGTCCCTGGGATGGTGAAGAATCCATTAAACCACCGGGTAAAATATTTCCATCTGTTGCTCTCCATAAAAAATCATTTGCAACACCCTGACTAGGTCTTCCACCACCATTTCCAAAACCAACCATTAAGTCTCGATCCCGAGAGTGTCCAAGTTCATCTAATTTAGAAAATTCCTGCATGTTCCCCATATATCCCTTGTTCAAACTGAAACCTGTGTCACATGTTTGCTGAATGCAAGCTTTGTCCAAGCTATACCTGGTATCACATGTTTGAGGAACACTAGCTAGGCTAAGAGAGTTTCCATAAGCCACCCTCTCTTGTTTGGACTCATCGCTTGTACTGTAAGCTCCAGTTTCATTGCATTGCATGCCATAACTTTGCTGATTTATACAGGGCTTGTTCAAGTTATATCCAGCATCACATTGCTGCTGAAGACCAGCTAGATTCAGAGTGTTTCCATGAGATATCCCCTCTCTCCTGGCTTCGTTACTTTTTCTGTATACTCCAGATTCATTATGCTGCATACCATATCTTTGCTCATTCATATGGACCTTGTTCAAATTAAACCCTGCATCTGAAGGTTGCTGAAGACCGACCAAATTAAGCAAATTATTATCAGAAGCCCTCTCCTGCTGAACAATACCCCTGGCACCACTGTACATCCCCTCCCTCTCAACTTCATTGTTATTTCTGTATACACCAGTTTCATTATGCTGAACACTATACCTTTGCTCATTCATACAGACCTTGTTCAAGTTATATCCTACATCTGAAGGTTGCTGAAGACCTACTAGATTAAGTGAATTATTGTCAGAAGTCCTCTCTTGCTGAGAAACACCCCTAGCACCTCCATAAACCCTCGTTTGATTGTCTTCAATGGTACATGTTTGCTGCCCCCACAGTGAAAAAGGGGATGTCCCTTCAGGAACAGTCTCATTCTGCACAGAACTAAGGAATCTTGCATTCATTTCAGGGATATTGTCAAAATCAAAAATCATCTTATTAGTCCTTGAGACGTCCACCTTATCAAGTTCAGGAAGCTGTGTTGTAGTTGTAGTGGAAGGAACATCCGTCACACTATTCATGGCAACTTCACGCATGTGCTCGTTAATGGAAAGGTCCGACAGAAGACCTTTTGGAACTTGATTATGCTTATCCTCAACAAAGTTACTGAAGGCCCCTAGTAGATTAGAGACATCACTATGTCCTTGATCACTGCTAGCCATAACATTAGCACCTAAATGTCTATCATTACTTCCAGGAGTTAAAATTAGGTTGCTTGAATTCGTAACTGGGTCATTTTTAGGCTCCTCACTTTTTTTATTTGACAGCTCCCTTGGGCTATTCTCAAGGCTAAAAGTTTGCTCAATCTGAAAAACTCCTGTTTCTTTAGGTTCTATCATATTTATAAGGGGAACTGTGTGAGCCTCATTTGCGATATAACCACAACCATTTTCTTTTAATAGAAGAGTTGCACAGCTTTCAGGTCTTTCCTGAGAAATACACCTCTCAACATCAACTGTTGCTTCATTGTCTTCCAAGCTGCACATGTCAACCTCCGTCTCACTTACCATGCCAAAAAAATCTTTCCCAACATAATTCTGCATCATAGTTGTAGGTTGATCCCCTGATGGAGGACGAGAACTGTTCTCATTGGAAGCTGCCAATGGAGATTCCATAAGCTCAATCTTATTGGTGGTAAAACCACATGTTTCCTCTTCCTTGCAAAGGACTTCTGTATATTCGTCCAAGCTTCTGGTATGCTGGACTTCATCAGCAGCCACAATGTCCAGATCAAGATGGCCACTGTTGTTGGAATTCTCGATCAACCTGTCATCATCCCCAACTTCCAAACTCTCACTAAAACAACTATGCTCGACAGTTTTAACTTCCAATGACCTATCTTCTGAGTTCTGATCACCTAATAAGTTTTCTTTATTTTCAGTATGCAGATTATTTTCAGAAGTCACACTATCCATTTGCAAGAGGTTGACAGTGACATCATTTCCAAGATCTACCCGTTTGCTATCTGAAAGGAAACAAGATTCATCATTTCCCACCAGTGCAAGTGAAGATTTTATTTCAGAATCTACACATTCAGCTGCAGTTATTCCGCCAAGGGTCTCGCATAAATCATTATTCTCACCATTATACACCTCCTCTGAAACAGAACAATTATCAGGCTTCCTAGCAGAAAACTCAACTGCCTCCTCTACCTCCCTGCCATTATTATCAGTAGTATGGGTGATTCCATCATGTTTACCAGAAGAATCTTCAGCTGACATTTTATCAATTTGAGCAGCTTCCTTATTCAGCTCAGCATGAAGAGACATATTGTTTTGGTCAGATTTATCATTTCCCAAATGTGTTTCAGCCTTGCTACCAGCTTCAGGCTTGCTATCAGATGAATTTGTATTAAGGTCACTACTGGCTAGAATATTAGAAACTGAAGCAACAGGAACAACATTAATTTCTACATCTCCTACTGTCTCAGATGCAGTTACTGGGACTTCAGCAACAGCTACAGAAGATTTTTTTGGCTTGGTTGTCACTAGCATACCTGGTGACCCACCAATACTCTTCACATAGTTTTTCACGTGTATGCCGACATGCCCAAAATAGCTGCTCCTCTCATGGAACTCCTTGTTACAAAATTGACACTCATACTTTCCATCTTTCATCACAACATCATCTTCAACGGGTTCACCAGATTTTCGTCGCTTCCTCTTGTGACATGATAAGAGGTGGCTCAAAAGCTCATCCTTTTCACCAAAACCAGAGGAACATTTGTGGCACTTCAAAGCAGATGCTGCTTGCACCTCTCCTGGGTGAACTGTTGTCAACAAGGACAGTTGCTTTTCATTATCAGTAGTTTGCGAAGAAGAGAGCAGCTTCTGCTGATTTTCGTAAGCGTTAGATTGAGGAGTGACACATAATGACGGGTACTCAGTTTTGGTCCCCAGATCTGTAGACTGTAAAGATTACATCAATTCAGGCACAATGGAAAATACAAATGAAATGGATGTGTCAAAGTACAGCAATAATGACTGACATTTTCAGAAGCAAATTTGTTATCAGCCACTGAAGCTTCTGGGTACTGAACAGCAGTTAGCAGCTTTAAATCTTCAGGGCTAGTCAGGGAGAGCAAATAAGACGAGATTTCCTTGCAGGACACAAAATACCGTCCATTAGGACTGCATGGCATCCAGCAGACAAACTGTGTGAGTAAAGATGATGTGACAACAAAACAACATGAACAACAAAATAAATACAAATTTTATGACACAAATAGTGTTTCACAATTATTTTCCACGATTTTCAAGCTTATATCAAAGATACAAGCCAGTACTCTTATCATCAGAAGCTTTAAACATGTTAAAAATTTAAGCAACAAGACTATGCAAAGAAATTCCAAATCCAAGCCAAACTTATAATGAAATTCTTTTCCAATCCTTCCCACATCCCCAAAATCCTAAAAGGTAGGTTATATTAATAAGAGAGGAGTTACTGATAGGAGAATTGGAGAAGAACAACAATACAATAAGTCCCTGTATTACTTAATTTTCAAATTAGAGCTCAGATCTATTTCTGCAATGAAGCCAGGAATACTTGCTACATTCTTCTTTATCTTAAAACTCTCTAGTATCCTTCTTTTAAATATTACAGTAACCATTGCAAACAAAATGAGAGCTTAACAAGAAATTTTTTGTAGTCTAGGATTGGTCTTATGGGCTTGTCCTTGGGTTAAACTCCTATGGAACCTTGGCATATAAGCAAAAGACTACAAAAGTGAGTATACATATCAAGAGTAAACCAATACGTCCTATAAATACCTCATACAAAGATACACTAGAATTCACTTAGCTGACAAGCAGTTAAAAAACTAACTTAACATATATGCAGGGACACAGAATAAACCAATGTAAAAAAATAAAAGGAGCACTAAGGAAATAAAGGTCCTGCTGCACCACATTGAAGAAAAAGAAAAAGGTAATAGAGATCAATACATTGTGCATAACTGATGAATTTTGGGCAGATAAATGAAGAAGCTGCAAAGATTATACCCCCTCCGATATTTATGTGACACTTTCCTAAAGCAGCTATTTTTTTCAAATGTATAAATCACAAGATATAAACCAACTACCTAATCAATACATTCAAAGATCATACCACGAATCGAAATCTTTACATGTATCCAACTACTATAAAGTCTTTTCAACAATGCAAAACCAGTAGCATTTTTCTTCCTAGTAGCATCTTAATCTATACCATTATGAACCTACTTGGTAAAACTCCTTAATGAATTCTAATTCACAATCTATAATACAAAAATATCATAATTTATAGCATTTAGCCTTAATCTATAGAGAGCTACTTATTTACCTTTTTATGAGTTAATTCCATGATGAAAGTCTTAAAAGACATAAATCCTCATCATCCAAGTCACCAAAGCATTCTACCCAAAGTTGAAATAGAAACTCCAATCTTATCAAAAGTCAATTGCTTCTCCAATCTCAAAATAACCTAGGAATTGCGACTTTGTAACCTAGTATTGGATGAGCACTACTTTGTAACCGTATTGGATGAGCTCTACAAGTAAACTCACCGATAGTTTCAACTTTCAACACATTCCTATCAAAGACCCATGCTAATCTTCTAAGGAAATTTAGTGCTATCTATCTTTACCACTCTATAAAGTACTAGTTAGAAAAATAAAGCTGGTTTTCCAAGTTCAAATAATCCTTTCTTAATTGAAATTAGATTCACATCTCTATAATTGTACAATTAACTCTAATCCCATCAATTATAACTTATTCAATCAAAAACTAACAAAAAATATATTGATTGAACAATTACCATCCACTAATGCCTCATTACACTTGATTGAATCCATTGTAGCTCACTGCCCTAACATTGCACAGACGCACAGTTAATCACGACTCTTGACCAATTCAAGCTTTCTCTATTCGCGAACACTGGTGCATATCATTCCATAATTTGCAATGCATCCACATGATCCATTAATCAGTTCTACTACAAATTTCTTTTCCTTTCTTAATTTCTTTTGATCAATAGAAGCAAATAAAAATCAATTCAACAGAAATAAGAACAATCAGCAATTGAACCACCAACATCACAATATACAACAAGATCATACGAGTATAAAATCAATCGAAAGAAAGAAAGGAAAACCTTATATATCGGCGACAGAACACCCAAGCGCGACCCAGCTTCTTCTTCATAGCAATCAAAACCTTCCAACCATTAGGCAGATAATCTCCAAATTCATTAGCATCAACAATCTTCCTCTTCTTCCTTCTACTCCCCCAAACTCCATTCAAATCCCTAATAAACCCTAACAATTCCTCAGGACTTTCCTTCCCTTCCGTCCGCCGCCTTATCTCCTCCCCATACGGATCCTCCTTCTTCGCCAACTCCGCCAAATTCACCACTTCTCCATTTTTATTCACCAACTCCTTTTCTCTCTCCTCCTCTAACGCCGCCTTCTCCTCCTCATCCTTCACCTCTTCCTCTACCAATGCAACCGTCGTCACTGGCGTCGCTGCAACACTCATCAACTCACTCTTCGCCTTCCTTCCTCGCTTCCGCTTTCTCTCTCCTCCACCTCCGCCGCCGCCGACGCCTTCCTCGCCAGCGAGAAAGGCGTCGCTATACTCGACATTAACAGGAACAAGCGCAGAGAAGTCGTCACCGTCACCATTACCGACGCTATTTCCGGCGTCGTGAATTCCGCCATTGAAGAGCGACTTGAAGAGAGAGATTATACGAGAGTTGTCAGCGTCGAGAGGAGTGAGACTAGGGCGAGGTTTGGGTGGTGAGGCGAGATTGTTACCGAGGTTGCGCGGGGCAAGGCGGAGACGAGAGTAGGTTTGTTTGCGACTGCCGGCGGATTCATTGAAGACGGAGCGGTCGATTTTGGGGATGACGACGTCGTCGCAACGGCGGAGGTCGAAGGCGTGGGCGGAGCAGAGAGAGAGTGCGGTGAGTTCGGATTGAGAGAGGAGGCGGAGATCGATGGTTGGGATTGATTCGAGGGAGAGGCGATCGGACGGTGGTGGTGGTCCGACGGTGGATGCCATGGTGGTGTGAAAAATGGTGGGGGGGGGGGGAGAGAATGGTGGAGGGTTTGTGTTGGTGGGTTTGTGAGAGAGGGGAAGTACGGCGTTGTGGGAGAGAGAGGAGGAGAGAGAAAGTGTGGGCTTGGGCTTGTAGAGTTTTGGGCTGGATTGAGATGTTCTTTTAGTGTTTGGACTTTAATGTTGTTTTTGGTTTGTTTGGAAATTGAAATGGTTGAATAATTGTTTGTACTTTGTAGGCTCAAACGTGAAAGATAGAACTCATAGAACGAAGGACTTCCTATTTGGAGCTAGAACAATTCATTCTAAGATATACTCCCTCTGTCCCACAACATAGTTTCTATTTTCCTATTTTGGAGAACTAAAATATTGTTTCTGTTTCTATTTTTGGATAATATGTAAAGACCATTATACCCTCATCTTTTTAATTTTATTTATAGTAATTCCTAATTTACCCTTGAATTTTGCATATACCTTGTACTTTTTTCCACTTTCTCTCTCTAATTTTTGCCTATGATTGTACTTTTCACTTTTATTGATGTACTTTATCCACTTTTTCCTCCTTTTTCTAAAATACCGTAAAAAAACACAAACAAGAAATATATTATGAGACGGAGGGAGTAGTAATTCCTCCATTTCAGAATAATCAACACGTTTGTTTGTGTTTTTCTTTCCCCATTTTATACATGAACCTTGATTGTTTATTTTTGATATCGTATTAAAAATAACTTTGATAATGGAATACTATGTCATTAGATTGATTTAAATTAATATAAAGTTTCAAAATATTAAATTTTTTATATTTTCTGTTGATATTCAGTCTGTACAAAGTATCTTCTATTAGTTTTTTTTTTTTTTGAAGGGAAGTATCTTCTATTAGTTCTTTATATTTTTCCGTTTTATTTGATATTTTTAGTATTTATTATCTTTATGTTGAGTGCATTATGATTTTTTTATTTTATTATTTATTTATTTTTTTGGTTAAGGGTGCATTATGATTGTATTTCCATAAATCCAGTAAAGACAATATAAAAAAGTATTACGGAGTACTGTTAACTAGGCCATATTACATGTCCCTTTTACACAAACAAGGGCTTTTGCCTTTGTGTATGAACCTCGTTACTTTATTAGCATGCTGCATGCCCACTTCTGAGTTCTGACGAAACAAATACCAAATCGACATTATTATTGACAACTTAACATGTCACTCACCATATACATTTGTAAGTTCGTAGACTTGTAGGCTATGACTACTAATGGAAGAGAAAGTCTTGAATGAGAACGCGTAATATCGTTTTTCATTTTAGGATGAAACATTATATACATCCTTCATTCCTTCTAGAGTTCTAGTAAATTAAAAACCTACATATATATACACTATAAATGTGATATTTTCATTTGATACTTTACACACTCTATAAATAAGTGATCCTACCCTAATAAGTTTATATAAGGAAAAATTGGCCGCAACAACACCAACTATGATAAAGGTGCGTGTAACAGCACAACCTTTTAAGGGTGCGGTTTACAGCACAAACTATGTAATTGGGTGCACATATTAGCATAAATGACACTAATGAACTAAGGTTGCATGGAAAAAAGTGGAATCTTTATTATTTTATATAATTGTTTAAACATTATTTAAACATATATGATTTTCCATCATGCGTAACTAAATTAGCCTTACCTTTTATTTTATTTTTTTCATTTAAGCATTTCTTGACCTCCACCATTATATTAAGCGGATTCCTTAAAAAAAAAATTGTGCTATTATTTTCCTTTGTTCGCTTCTCCAATTACTATTTCTAATATCGATCTCACATGATTGACTTAGTTTCCTATCCCTTTCCACCTAGTTAAATACTAAATTGATAAATAAAATAAAAAATAAAAAATAAAAAATAAAATCATTTAAATACCTTTATTCTACAAGATTTCAGGATACATAGGTAACTTTCTAAATACTAATATCAAAACCCACAAAGTGATTTCAAATACTTAATTCAAAAAATAATTTTAGAGTTGGATTTTAGGATATGTCAAATTGATTTTTTTGTTTTTGATGTACAACACTTAAATTGTGGAGGTTAAGAGAGAATTAATTTAAAGGGAAAAAATTAATTATAATGGAAGAGGAAACTAAGCCAATCATCACATGAGATGTAAAAAAAGTAATTGAAGAAACAAACGATAGAAAATAATGGCGAAAACTTTTTGAAATAATTCAATTTAATGGTTATTTAATTACATGTGATGGAAAATGGAAAATTAAGTAGAATGAAATTAATCAAAAATATTTTTAAACAAAAAGGCATTAAAAATATTTAAGATTTCACTTTTAGAAGAAATCTACATTTTGCCAATGTCATTTATGTTGTTATGTGCACCCAAGTGCATAGTTTGTGATGTTGAGTGCGCCCTTGAAAGGTTGTGCTGCTACACGCACCTTTGTCATAGTTGGTGTTGTTGCGGCCAATTTTTCCTTTATATAATGACCCATAACTAGGGGTGAGCAAAAAATATGGGTACCCGATTCTGGAACTGGAACTAGTTTAGACCCGGTGGGCCCGGACCCGGAACTGTTTCAACTGGAACCAATTCCAATTCCAAAAATAAGGACCCGGTTGGTACCGGTTCCAGTTCCAAGTCCTTAAATTTTGGACCCGGTACCCAGTGGGTACCCGGTTAGATATGATACTTAGTATGTGGATTGTTTGTGTTTATATTTTTGTAAGAAATTACAGAGTTATTTTCGGCCCATTTTAATTTCTAAGCCCAAATGCTATAAAACTCTCAATCCCCTATCAAATAAAACCCTAAAACAGTAAAACTCTTACCCTCTCTCTAAAATTTCATTCATACGCCACCCTCATTCTTACTCCAACAACCTTCTTTTACTCCATTATTTCTTTCTCTCTTAAATTTCCTACCTTTTAAAAACTTGTTCTCATTTCTCTAACAAGTAAAGGTTGGCAGATCTCTTTAGTTTCAATAATTTAAGAGATCAATCTTATTTTGCGCAGTATAATTCGAGAATCGCAAATAATGAAGTAGTGGAGTATCACATTTTGGGGGATTTTTTTTTTTATTACATAGTGAACTTGTAATCGTTTACTAAAGCTTGACATAGCAATATAATCTAATTGAGC
Organism: Chenopodium album; assembly: GCF_948465745.1. Classification (NCBI taxonomy): domain Eukaryota; kingdom Viridiplantae; phylum Streptophyta; class Magnoliopsida; order Caryophyllales; family Amaranthaceae; genus Chenopodium; species Chenopodium album. The sequence continues at coordinate 40,472,539 of NC_137849.1, forward strand.
TATTCAGAATTTAATTTTGCTTGTTAAAGTTTTATTTCTATTTTAGTTTTTAACTTTGGGAAAAAAATCGAAAAAAGAACTGGGTACCCGGTCTTGGAACCGGTTCCCACCAGTTCCGGGACCAGTTCCACCATTATGGGACCCGGTTACAACCAGTTCCAGTTCTGGTTCCAATTTCTCGGACCCGGTTATAACCGGTTCTGGTTCCAGGTCCAATGAAACTGACCGGGTACCCGGTTGTGCTCACCCCTACCCATAACCTCCTATATACTACATTTATATCTCAATCCCCACAATTCACATGCCCATCATAAATTTTCATAATAGTGACTTTTAGCCAATGGTATTTGGTTGAGACATGAGTGTACTTCTTGTTTGCTTGTCCTTTTACTATTTGCCTTACACGTCCTTCACCTAGCCTCATTTTCAACACTGGGTATAATCATCATGATGATTCATGAACACATAAAAAATGAATATAAGTATCTTCATATGATAACTCAATCAATTAAAACATTAATCTCATAATTAAGTGGGGTCGGCTATCTGAACCGAATCTTATTATTTCGTGTAGTAATCGACCAATTTCTTCCTCGGCTCCTCTATCCCCTATGCTCTAGTGCCTCATTTTCAGGCAAATGCATATACATCATATCCTTTCTAAGGGCCTATTCTAATTGACGGAACTGAACTAAACTGAACTTATTGGAGCTGAACTGAACTGAATATTTTATGAGAAAATTAAGCATTGAACTAAACTGAACTTATTGGAATTGAACTGAACTGAACTGAAAATAATCTGAAGAGAACAGACCCTAGATTCATATATTTCATATGACAACTAACTAATTTAATTACTTTTCCAAAACTTATGAGCATGTATATATATATAATTATAACAATTTTGAGAGATGTATTCACTCAATCAAGACCTGAATGTATGTGTGCAAGAGAGTCTAGTTTTCGATACAAAACCCAACATGAATAAAGTTGTGACGTTACCTTTATTTGAAAATATTCATTAGATCGAGGATGATGATGAAAATTCTAATCTAACATATATGGTGCAGTCGTGGTTGGTCTATATTCGTGAGCTCATACATTTTAATCATCTACTAATTAAAAATAAGCAGGTTCAAATATTAAATTTGGCAAAAATGACATAATGTACTACACTTGTATTTATAATATATATAGATGCATGTATACATGTGTTTCCTATAGAACTTTTTTTTCGTGAAGTTGCAGTGACGACATTATTAGTTTATTATATTATTCCATATTTAAACTAGATTTAAAAAGATATGTCTTACAAAATATGTACAAGTTAAAAGTTGTTGAAATTCAAAGAGTAAATTAAACTATGTATACAAATAGAGGAAATAAATACTTCGTAGTGAATGTTGAGTATGTGTTATATACAACTATACAAGTATATGTTTCTAATGTCTACTCATATAAAAATTGAAAGAATGATTATAGTTCCTCAAAACAAGTTTCCTATTTCTTGGTTTCAGTTTTCAAAACCAAAATAATCATTGTAGACATGATTTTGTAAGCTCATTATTATATACGTAGTAACTTACATATATCATAGTACCATACACATCACACATGACAAATTTTATAACCCCTTTGAAGGGGTTCGGAAAAACAAATGATGCATGGGTGTTCTTAAAAATTGGTAATTATTGAATTTCAAGTAATATGCCCGCCGCTATTACAAAAACATTTAAGTTTCAAGGTAAATAACACTAGCTAAATAATGATGTCAAAAAAAAAAAAAAAAAAAAAAAAAAAAAAAAAAACAACTACCTAAATACAAATGGGAAAGGTCATTAAATTAACTACACAAACCACAAATTCTGAGATCCAAAATATATTTTCTGTTGATCTTTGAAAATGATAGACGTGTAATAATAGTAAGATCCAAATTGCACATGCAAGTTGAAAACAACTTGGACCTCTTATTCAAATTTTCTCATACTATTACATTACCATCCACATTTTATAAATATCAATTTGGACACTATCTTAACATTATATTATATATAGATGACTTTGCCTTTAATTCAAAATCGTATCATCTAAGGGTTTGTTTGGCATTACTGTGGTTTTCAGTTTTTTGGTTTTTTGTTTTTCAAAATCATTTGACATATGTCATGTAATAAATCAAAAATTAGTAAAACTTATTAAAATCATGATAATTTTGAAAATTGACAATAGAAAAGTAGAAACACCTTTTTCTTATTTCCTGCTTTTGGTTTTTTTGTTTTTAAAAAAACACAAAACTGAAAACAAAAATCAATGCCAAACAAGCCCTAACTTAGCTTTTTTGTTTTTACTCATTCCCAAAAGATTATGGTGTTATTTTATATAAGCTACCATAATTCTAGTAAGTATGTATATTTATTTTATAACATCAGCTAGCATAATTCTAACAATTTCTTACTATTATTATTATCTCAGACTTTAAAAAAAATATATATATACATACTTTGCTCGATATTTTTAAGGAACGAATATAAATAAAAATTAAAGAAAGATCGGACCAAGGAACGAATAGAGTGCGCAAGAGTCGGACCAATTAGGTGAGAATAGTTTTGTCCTACTTGGCCGGACCACATGACTAGTGATAAGCATAATTGATTTTTACTACCTCAATTGATATGAGAGTGTCGCTATCAATTGTGCCAATCCAACTAAATCAAATGCCAAGAATCTGTATTAGAAGATTCCCTTACCGTGGAAATTTATGGTATACGGATGCCCATGTGACGGCTTTCAATTTTCCGTCACTAGTACATCTTTCATGTACGGCAATTTAATTTCTCTATGCTTTTTAATATTTATAATAAAGATATTGTTCTTTTTTGACATTTATGAAATTGCTTGTCTTTAATCAATATCTTGTTATCCTTGCCTCCTTGGTATATGTCCATAGAGAATAATGGTGATTTTACTAGTAGTCTTTAATTAACATCACAAGATCTCATCCATCTCTTTTTAAGAACAAAAACTATTGAAATTACGTTTTCTAAAAACGCATCTTATACAGTATGATATATCTAAATTAACATTATTGATATCATATAACTAAAAAAAATACTAAAAACATCAATAATTAAGTTAAACTACTCTGTCAAATCTAAAATAGATGATACATCACATACATGTATATATGTCTCATCTCGTGATTATTGTATATTTGTACATAAATAGACTTGCTTTTTAATTGAGAGAATTGTACGTTTCATCTCGTGATTGTATGTAAATAATATTTGTTGATATTATGAGTAGTATTAATACAATTGAGTTAAAGGTTCAAATATATAAGTGTGTTTTACTCCGTATTTTCATTTATATTCACAACAAAATTGTCTTTACGTGCAACAATAACAATAGAAGGACTCATTAAGGCATCAAATTTGGCCATCACTATTATTTTCAAAGAAATGAGGTGTGTTTTTATTATTTTAATCTTTATATGGAGTAGATAGCAAAATTGTTTTTACATGCAACAATAACAATATACAAGGGACTCACCCCATTAAGACATCAACTTTGGCCGTTGCTATATTATTTGTAAAGAAATGAGGATTACCAATATTTTCCCGATATAGTTGAATCAATCAATTATGGAGTAATATTTTCTAGAAGTGTTAATAATCACATCTGATTATGATGGAAACCAGAATTTTTGAGAAGATCAATTTGTTGAGCTTCTTTGTAAGATTCTTGTCTTAGACTCTTAGACACCTATATATGTACAAAACAACATAATGCTTAACCTTAACTTGGTGTGTATAATTTGTGTGCAAGATCATCTAATGAGTCTAATTCTTAAAGTTGTTACACAACAATAAGTTACTTATGATTGCAACATTTTTCTACTTTATTCAATCGTATTATTCCATTAATATCTATATGTTTTATTTGTCAGCTACACGTTACCATGATAGCTATTCACTATGTAATAGCTACTCCGTACTAAATACTCACTACATCGGTATCTCTAATTTTGTAATTAGCACGTAGAGCAGTGGCCGAAATGATGGAGGAGGGGATAATATTCGGGGGTCGAATAAAATGCTGAGGTTGTATAGTTGTTGTATTTAGCGATCTAATTTTGTTTGTTTTCGGGTGAGTTGTGATTAACGTGGAGAAGATTGGCATCTGACAACTTATTTCGTCAGTTATGAAAGACATCATGTGCTAATGGGCCCTAATAGCCCAAATTAATTGAGAAAGGAAAAACACCTTTTTTCTGTTTTTTTGGATAAAACGATTTGTACCTTAAACCACTTGATTTGGAATTGATAATTATTCAAATAAGGATGACTTAATTATGATTAAAATAAAATTAATCAAATTGTAGGTAGACCTAACTTTAAGGTTTATGTCATTTCCATTGTTGTCAACTATTCTTGGATTTTTAATTATACAAATGTCATGGTTGATGCATGTCCAATATACAGTATACTATATGCTAATTTGAGGAAGAAATTCAGATCAATGGTTGATATATGAAATTATAATTATCCTTTGAGATAAAGGTAGGTGTGTTGTCCGTAGTCATTGATGTACTGGATTTTATTTTAATTTATTTTGAAAGGAGTCTTAAAAGACTCTAATTATCATTAAAGTAGTCGTATGATATTTGTATTTAAAAGTTTATGACAAAGAAATTGAAACATATTTAACAAAATCAAATAAGAATCGAGCTAAGAATCCGAATACATAGATATAACAATTCGATATTCTCGATTAGTTGTTTCATACAACTTTATACTTGGCTACGTCATTGCTTAGTTATTTAGGGATTCTTGTGATAACTTTGTAATATAATCTGAATCTGAACAATCAACCTCAATCGTATCGCATGCATAACTTAAGATCAGAGAACAACTTGTCTTTTGAAAGAGGTCGAAAATCCTGTCTTTTAAAATAGATAGGAAAAACCTAGTTTTTCGAAGAAGATCAAATACTTTCTTTCTAAGGAAACAAGTTCCTCGCTCACAAAATGAGGAATTGTTACTATAAACCTAAAAAGGACAAAAAGCCAAAAAAAAGTTAAAATAAATAAAGATTGGACTTTCCGCTGGCATAAACCCCTTCAAAATATCAACAGTGGAATCAAAGATTAGGAGAGATCATGTACTAGATTTTTGTATGCTGTTTTTATTACGATAGATTAGTGAAGACATTAGACATAAACAATAAATATAAACTAATATAGGGTCCATCAAATAAGAGTACCAAAAAAAGAAAATGGGTTGCGTTAAGGGTTTACTTATCTGAAATTATCTTAGACCTTATCTGAATTTTTTTAAAGTTTAAGTTGAATCTAAATAATTAAACCTTTATCAGAACTTAATTTCTTGATTTTTTTTTTTTTTTTTTGACAAGTTATTTTCTTGAAATTATGGTAAACAATTGATGGCCAAAACTATAGCAACTCAAAATATAAACTAGCGGTACATCAATAAAAATAAAAATAAAAATAAAAATAAAAGAAAAAAGAAAAAGAAAAAAGAAAGAGGAGTCCTCCTTCCGCAGTTCTGTACTCTAAGATTGTTCCATTAGAGAGAAAATTGGTGAGATATGGTGCTTTATTAATAGTTAAGAATTTAAGTTGAAAACAAAATTCTAATTGCGAGAGAGAAAATTTCGTACTATACAAGTATCAATTTCTCATGCACAATTTTTACGAAAAGTTTGGCACACCAGCGCAAATTGTGTATTTAAAGTTTGCAAGAAACATCTCAATTACTCTTTAACCATTCTGTTTTATAGGAGCATCACATATAAAAGATGACATCCTTGCACAAGGCTCACAATAATATATTATGAGCTCAACTTATTATAATTGGATTTATAAAGAAACTAACTTGTTAATTCAAAGTTATTTTTAAAGTAAAATTAATTAATTTGTAGAAAAGTAGAATGCAAAATTATCAAATACAAAATAACAAGATCATATCATATATATTTTTTTCACCTTCAAAAAAAAAAAAAGGGCAAAACCACAATCACTGTGGATAAGTTTTGATATTGATGAATACCCTCTTTCACAGAGGATTTCTGTTGTAATTTTGAATTCGAACAAGAATTGATGCAATTAATTGTATATGTAGAATTGATTTTTATTATGACACCGCACAAACCCTCATCAAATTAATTTTTGTAAAATCCAATATGTGGAATGGGTTGAAATTAGGTAGAATAATCTCGAGTAAATTGAGAATGAAGATTTATTGCGAGCTTAAAATAAGTAGAAAGCTAGTAAATAAACAAGATATTAGGGGCTTTCATCAACCAATTCAATTCCGTAAAAAGGGGTTAAAGGGAGTAAGAGAGAAAGGACAAAAAAGTGGGGGTAGCTTAATTCAACATTATTTAGGATCTATATTATCTTAACTCAGTTTTACTGACTAATTAGTTTTTTTTAATCTTAATTTTGAAGCTTGGTCTATTTTATACATGTATTAAAGAGGAGAGGGATAAAATATAACAATTTTGGCAATAACACGAGAATGTGATGAGTTTGGAATTGGATGAAATCCCTACCTTATAAAAAAGTAGAAAGTAACTCTTAGGAATAGTGTGCTACCAATTATACCCTCACTATTGTGTACAAAATTGTGTGCAAAATGTGTATTTACTTTTTTACCCTCAATAATATGTTTACTATCATTAATACATTTAATGTTTTTTTTTCATTAAACATATATCATCAATTAATTCGGTTTTTTTTTAATAAAATATATGTAATGCTTTTTTTTTACTAATTTAAAAAAATCAATGCTTTACACTTCATATGATATTATTTTTATTTAAAATGAAAAAAAAAATTGTATGTACGAATAGATGATTTATTACCAACTACCAAGGGACTATTTTATCTAATTGTTGCCTGAATGTTAATGTTTATGCGAGTTGTAGGGTGTAATTGTTTGTCTTTTTTAGTTTCATATAGTTAATCTCACACTTCCTCCGTTTTCTTTTACTTGCAACACACCTTTTAGGCACGCAGTTTTAGGAGATGATTAGTGAGGGTAAACGAGCGATTTTATCAATATAATTTTTACACGAAAATTAGAATAGGGTTAAGTATCATTTGTAAAAATTATAATGAATAATTTATCCGTTTACATTACATTAAACCGACCTCAAAACACGTGCCACAAGGCTGTGTTGCAAGTAAAAAGAAACGGAGGAAGTATAATTTATGTAGAGTAATTACTAGGTTGGGTAAGAGTATAGACTTTCAAATAGTAATGATCCGAAAAATTGTTCTACTATTGCATATGTAATGTTAAATTACTTCTTTTAGTATATAATATGTGCTCTATAATTTTTGAATTGTATTTAATCCATTTCTAATTAAGTTTGTAGATGTTTTTGCAATATTACACTGTTGAATAATTGCATAGATGTTTCTTGAAGAAAGGTTGTGCAGGAAATTAAAAAACGAAAACTTTAAATACACATTCCATTAATTTATCAAACTATTTTCCCTAAAATCCCAATGTTGCGAAAAGTTTAAACACAACCCAATATAGACATCAAGAAAGGGCAAATCACTTCGCGCGCATCGCGCGCATCAACTGCCCTAGTCATATAAAAGTTAGAAAAAAATTAGCAAGAATAATCCTAACTTTGTCTCATTCACCCAAAATAATCCCAACTTTGGATTATTTTTAATAATCCGAACTTTGATATTGATTTGCTTCTAATGGTCCTAACAGGTTATTCAACTTGTTATAATAAGTTATATGACACGTGTTAGCATATGATTGATAAAAAAAAATTAAAAATTAAAAATTCAGATTTTTTTTAAAGAAATAAATTAATTAATTAACTTAAAAATACCCCTACCAGCGCCCCAACCAGTAAACCACCTTACGGCATGCCACCGTCCAGCCAGCCATCCATGCAGCCGCTCAGCCTATGCCACCGTCCAGCGGCCCAGTCCACCTCCACCCTCGTCAATCTCCTTCCCGCGCCGGCCACGCTACCACCTTTCCCGACACCCCCTTTTCCACCTCGAATCCATTTCACCAAGACGCCAACCATAGAACCCATTCGAAACCCTTACCGACTACATCAGCCCTAATTGCGAAGAGTACAAACCTTCACCCTGCCCGCGAGCCGTGACCCTAAGCTACCCAAACCTCCACCCCTTTTCCAATTTCATTATTGCAAAAGGGGTTTGCAACTTGTGAGTGGGGATTAATTATGTTGGTTGCAAAATGCGGTTGCGGAGAAAGGGAGGGTTGCGGTTGCAGCGGGGAAGGGGGACGCCGATAGGAAGAATCTAGGGGAAGGTCAGGTTGGGGCGGACGCTGGCGGTGGTAAAGGGTAGGGAGGGTGGTTGGTGGTGGTTTTACTTAAAATTATTTTTTAAATAGTTAGTTTTAAAATAATTAGTTAATTGTTAATTAATACTAATGATCTGCCTTAAAAAAATTAGTACTAATAACATATTTTGACCAATCATGTTGTGACATGTGTAAATTACATTTTTTTTAAAAAAAAATTACCTTCCTAGCAGGTTACCGGTCACTTGGGACCGTTGAAAGCAAATTCATATCAAAGTTCGGATTATTAAAAAATAATCTAAAGTTGGGATTATTTTTGGCGAATGAGACAAAGTTAGGATTATTCTTATCAATTTTTCCTAAAAGTTAAGTTGTTAGAATAGTTAACATGGCATGATGTTAACGGTTGCTACTTTAGTTATATTTATAGATTAATTAATTATTAATAGAAGCTTAGAATTAAATTTTTCTAAAAAAAAAAAACCTTAAAATTAAATTACTTATTACGGAAATACGGGGTAATAGTCATTAGTCATCCCTTCTGCGCCTTTTTTTTTTTTTTTTTTAAGGTCACTCATAGCGTTTACAGTACATATTCCTATACTCTTATTACTCTTCTTAAAAGAGATGGACAAGACAACATTGACTACCTTTAATTTTTCTAAACATTGTAGTATTCAAATGCATCACCAAATTGCTAGTAAAGCTGTGCTACATTTTATTTGATTAAGAGGTTTATCGCTAGCTAGATTTTTTTCACTTATCATATACGGAGTAATACGCATGTCAACCCGTCTAGTTAGTTTAAATATTAAAAATGATTTTGATCAAAATTTATCTAAACAATGAATCGGAAAGCAATCAAGATCGGTAAGCTCGACTAACATATAATAATATGACTAATTGGATAATAATTATAATAAAACAAGAGAGCCATTGATTTCACCTGAATTGTATAAGAATAGTTATTAGAAAAAGTGGACCCCAAAATATATGTATTTATTCATCCTTTTGTCAAATAACAATGAACAAATGTCAATAAACTAATTCCAACCTAATAATTGCCAATTTGCCATGTATACTCATCTCACATCTGTTCTTCCTTCTACACATTTTTTTCACATAAAACAATATTCATTGAATTTTTTTTATTTTATTTTTTTATATTCGTTGAATATCTAATACCATTATTTATAAAATTATACTCCGTAGGATAGATAAGACTGACTGAATAATAGACCACACTACAAGAATAATGGCATAGCATAAAAATAATAAAATAAAATAAATGATGCGCGTAAGAGTCGTGTTACATATACATTCTCTAATAATTTCTAGAACTTCTACACAACACAAACATAACCAACATCTTTCCAGCCCAACCAGGCCCAAAAAATACCCACCTTTTAGGCCCCATTTTCTCTCTCCTATTATATTTACACTTGGACGTTCCGTAGTACTACTACTACTATACCTTCCTCAGTCGTAACGAATATCTTCTCTCTTTTTCTCTCCTCTCTTTCATCGCCGCTCTTTCCTCGAGTTCTTCACTTTCACAGGTATAAACAAAAAAATAAAAAAAAATAAAACCCAGTTCATCGTATTATCTTGGATTTAATTTTTTTAGAATTGCATTTTGTTTAGTTTAATTTTGGTTAGTTGATGTCTTTTTCTCCGACAATTAAGCTTTCTTGATGGAAAACTGTATTCATGGTGGGAGATATTGATTGTATAGTGTTTTGTTTAGTTGTCAAAAAAGTTGATAATTTTGTATCCCTTCTTTATTTTCTTGTCGGGTGCTTTTTAAAGTGCTTTACACATTCATATATTGTTATTCGTTCTAGTCTTCTTTATCCGAAATATAATCTATGTTACTCAGACTCGGCTTGAAGTAATGGATACCGAACACGGGTACGGGTACATTAAGTACGAGTGTTCGAGTATCCGATAGGTTGAATTTATATTGATTATGATATCTAAATTTGTGTTATTTGATTTGTTTATTGAAACAGTGAGGAACTTACAGAAGATAGACTGGTGCGCATAAAAACACTCTGGCCAAGATATTAGTGATCTCTCCTCAGTGGAGGGTGTGCTGCGCGCAAATCTTTGATGAAATTTGCTTTTCATTTTGCAAATCATTGGTTTGGCGCTTACCCATTGATTATGGCTAATATCCAACCTAACTAATCTTTTTTTTGTTCTTTAATTTTTAAAGCAGTTGAGATGTAAATCTTTAATTTTTGGTGAACTGATTGAGGTACAACAAAGTCAAATTCTCCGTACAATCCAACAAACCTATTCTTTTTTTTTGGAAGTTTTTTTCCCAATTTTTTTTTTTGGAAATCTTTTTCTGAATTTTGATACCCAGAAAGTATGGCATTATTCCATTGTTTTTCCAAGTTAGTTGGAAGGAAGAAGAAGGTGAAGGTAATAATTCATTTGATTTGGTAATTGAAATGTTTTTTTTTTTGGGGTTTGTGAATTTGAATTTTGATGATGAAATGATGTATTTTGTGCAGGATGCAATTGTTTCTTCGTCAGAATGTAAGAATGTTAATGAGAACAGAACCTTACAAGTGAAGGTGGAGCACCCAGTGAAGCCTTCTGAGCATGAGGACGAGCTGAAATCGACTTCGTTTAGTGTTCCGGTGCCATTCGATGTCACTGAGATTTCAAGATGTGAGGTGAAGGTGATGAACCCGGTTGAGAAGGATCAGGAGGAGGCTGTGGAGGTGGCATATGAAGGTGAAGATGAACATGAACATGACGAAAAGTCACCAATGAGTAGAGAGAACTCTGATTCAAATCTTGAAGGCCGCGACATTGATTCGAGTAACCCGAGTTTTCAGATTGGAAGTCCTTGTGCTGAGCAGGGTACTAATGATGAGGAGATTGAGATAGGCCAAGGTGGGCATGTCAGTGATCCTGGGATGGCAAGGGAAGAGCGGTGGGCTTCACCGAAGCTTACACGTTCTTGCTCGAATCTTGACTCGAGGGAAGTGCTCAAGAGGATAGCTGATCAATTGCCACCCTCCAAAACACAGTCATTTGAGCAGTTACAGGAACTTGCAAATAGAGTAAGGGGTGATCTTTTGATGAGATCTCCTTGCAGCCAGTCATCGGCACGTACTCACTGCAGTGCTGATAAGGTGATGCTGAAGAAGCACTCTTCGAGTCAGATCCTTCCCTCGAGGAGCAAGAGAATGTGGTGGAAGCTCTTCCTTTGGAGCCACAGGAATTTGCAGAGACCAGCAATTGCTTCTAAAACAAGAATGTCGTCCCTTCTTGCTACTGTCAATCAGCAAGGTGGATACTCATCTGACACACTCGAACCATATCGAGCAAAGCAGCTCTGCAAGGTGGAATCAGCAGGCTCATTTTCTGAATTATGCAGTTATAAGAGTAGCCACGAAGAAGAAAATGTATTGAAGGGTGGATTTTCAGGGCTATGGCCTCAGAATCAGTGGATTGCTTTCTCAGGGGAGTCATCATCTTCGTTAAAGAGGGTAGATGACTGGGTGAAAGACCTAGAGTTTCAGCCAACAACCCCGGTCGTTGAAGAAGAGAATGGTGATGAACAAATTGTCTTCCCATCTTCTCCTAAGGCCGATGAGTCAATGGCAAAATATCCAACTCATTCCTCCCGACATACCAAAATCAACTTATCTGAGGAACTTCAGCATGCCAACAGTGTGATTCAATCTCTGAATTCGTCTTCAACTGTGGCTCATGTATCAGGGATGGGGTTGAAAGTTATCCCCATCATATCACACTTCTCAAGTCTTCGTTCAATCAATCTATCGAACAACTCAATTGGTATGAACTTGAATCAAAATCTTGTTTGAGATAAGAAGCATTTCTGATTTTCTGCAGTATAATTCAGGCATAAATGATAAAACGCCCTGAGCCTCTGACAACATTTTTTTTTTTCATTATTCTGGTTTATCTTGCAGCTCAAATTACTCAAGGATCACTTCCAAAGGGCCTTCATGTCCTCGATTTATCCAGGAACAAGATCACTACCATTGAAGGACTAAGAGAGTTAACTCGACTGAGGGTACTCGATCTGAGTTACAATAGGATCTCTCGTATTGGTCATGGTAATATTGATCTTTTGCTTCAAATTTTGGATTGGTAATTACCTGCACATAGTTTGAAAAATATATTCACATTGTTTATTATATTAACCTCAGGACTCTCAAGTTGCATATTGCTCAAGGAGTTGTATTTAGCAGGCAATAAAATCAGTGGAGTTGAGGGGCTGCACAGGCTATTGAAGATTACCGTTCTGGACCTTAGCTTCAATAAAATAACCACAACCAAGGCTCTAGGACAGCTTGTTGCCAACTACAATTCTTTAGTGGCACTCAGTATTTTGGGGAACCCGATTCACAGCAACCTAAGCAGTGACCAGCTTAGGAGAGCTGTTTGCGGACTTCTCCCTAAGCTGGCATACCTAAACAAGCAACCCATTAATCCGCAGAAGGCTCGAGAGGTATCAATGGATATTATTGCCAAATCTTCATCTCGAAACAACAACTGGAATGCTCGCAGGAAGTCCGTGAAAAAGAGCAGTCAGAGTGGATTGATGTCATCCAGCACTGGCAGGAGCACTACGAGTGTTGGGCAGAGAAGCAGGAACAAGTCGAAAAGGCAAGCAAACCAGCAGTCGAGGTTAAAGGCGAGGACTGTAATCAGTTAATTGAAGATGATCTTACAGACCAATGATTTATGATATAACGCGTCATTGCAACTCTTCAGCAAGGAAGCAGGCAATAAAATGTATAAACTTGAGTTCGAAGTATGTTCCTTGCTGTTGGTTTTGTATCATTGTTTGTCTTCATTTCTTCAAAATAAATTAATAATAGGACCCTGGCATTTTTCTGGATGACTGCACTGTATAACATGTCTAATGCCTAAATGGAGTGGGAGGTGTTTCAGTCTACGAAAACCTCATTGCATGGAAAACCATTGACTTTTTTCATTTAGCAGCATGTAAAAGCAAGCTTTTTTTGTGAAATATGAAAACCTGCACGTAATAATTCATCTGAAATATGACCCAAAGAAGCTAGTGATAGATGGAAAATTCTGTCTAAACACTAACTTGATCTATTTGAGCGGTCAAATATAAAGATCATCTAAAATCAAGTGTTCCTTGCACAATGTTAATATGTTATACGAAGCAATTGCATACAAGCATAGTTTGGACAGTTCAAAAAAATTATATTAGACAGCAAGTTCAGAAACAAGCAGAAAATTAGAGTTAAAGAACTCATCTTTGGACAGTTCAAAAAAATTATATTAGACAGCAAGTTCAGAAACAAGCAGAAAATTAGAGATTAAAGAACTCATCTTTGAGGATTGAGTTGAAACAATACAGAGATACTAGCACTGAGACAAACAACATTAAATCTATTTTATGTCAGAAAACTACAGGCCAAAGATCAATGTTTGTAACTAAATTTTCATCAGACCTTTCTAAGACAGTAGTAATGACTCATGAAGTATAGAAATGCATGACACAAGGATATTGACAACCAAAATTATCTAAAAGCATCTAATTACCCCATCTTTCTTGCTTGATCAAGCATATTTTCGTCACCATCATTCACTGATATTGTCACGACACAATTCATCAGGATGCTGCATTTGAGCAAACCTATATAACCTCTCATTAAAAACAACCTGAGGATCTTTCTGAATTAAATTCCCATTCTCATCATACCCATCCTTCAAGAAAACAACCCAATTCATCTCAGTACCAGCTAAATAAAATGTCCTAGGCTGCTTTTTAAGCATCTGATAAGTATGCTTAGTAAGACTAAACTCCTCCTTAAACTCTACTATATGATGAATTGAAGCCTTCTTCTCCAATGTCAAGCTCAAAAACTCATGTATAACCCCAACCCTATACTTCTCAGCCTCCAAACTCGAAAGCTCGTGCTTCCACCCATCAGAATACGGCGAAACCAAAGGCAATGTATTCAACAAATTCAACCTCCTCACATCATCATCCTCCAAGTCCAATTCCTTCCCATGTTTCACAGGAAACTTAAATGCCTTCTTCACCTTCTCCTCATCAATCATAAACTCCCTCTCTAACGCGCTCAAGGCCAATGCCGGATCCCACCTCACTAGTTCAAGCATTCGACTCCCATCATCCCCAATTACGACACGAAAATCATCAGAAAATTTCAAAACCCAATCCCTAAAATCCTCAGGAACACCAAATATCAACCTACAATGATAAATCTTACTTAACGCCATTTTCTTATCTTTCGACATCATTAGAAGTTTCTTAACAACTTTTACCCTCTCTAATTCCATACTCTCCATAATCTTTACCTCCTCCTGCAGTAAATTCTCCATAAACTCAGTAAAACCTAACCACATTCTATTATTTTCGTGACGGTAAATTTCGAAAATAAGCGGGTGATTAGCGACGAACTTGTTAACCTTTCTTCCCCGGGGAAAACCCAGTTCCCGGAAAAGTTTTCCGGCGTCATCTAACCGGAGAATATGCTCGGGTTGTTTCGCGAGAAATTGTTTTGATCGGGTGAGAAATCGGAAGAAATTATCGCGATTAACGAGATGTTCGAAGTGGGTAATTAAGGAAGAAGGGTGTTGAACAAGGGTATTTCTCGGACTGGGTTTTTGGCGTTTTTTCTTGAATTTTTTTGGGGTTTTTGTGATTAAAAAGGAGGTGGAAAATAGGGAGGTTTGGAGGAGAGAGAAAATGGGGGTTTTGGAGAGAAAGTAGGGTTTAAGAGAGTGTTTGGTTGTGGTGGTGAAGAGGTAGTGTAAAGCCATTGATGGGGTTTTGGAGAAGATGATTCAGGAATTTGGGGTTTAAGAGGGGAAGTTGAAAGAGGAAAGAGGAAAGAGGAGAGAGACAATTAAAAAAGGGGGGAAAAAAAAAAAAGAGAGAAAAAAATCCGACCTGCCGGAATCGAACCAGCGACCTAAAGATTATCTGCTACTACTACAGTCTTCCGCTCTGCCAACTGAGCTAAGGTCGGATGTTGACAAATTGCGAATTGAAAATTATTATGACCTTGTTCAGTTGTTTGTGTGTTGGGCATAATTTTTTCAACTCCTTTATTTATTTTTAATTAAAATGGACATTTACTTTTTTTTAAAAAAAAAAAACTTTTTTTTCCCTCTTAACATTGCATGTTTTGTGTTTTTTTTTTCTTAAAAAAAAAACTTTTACATGATGTATTAATTATTTTTTTTAGTTGTTACTAAGAGTCTGTTCTGATTGAATGAACTGAGCTGAACTGACTAGACTGAATTGAACTGAACTTATTGGAGCTGAACTGAACTGAAGTAAACTGAATATTTTATGAGAGAAGGAAATTAAGAACTGAACTGAACTGAACTGAACAGAACTGAGCTAAAAATGATCTGAAGAGAACAGACCCTAACTCTTTTATTGTGTACAAATTTCACGCAGATGAAATTCTCTTAAATTAATGAAGTGAAGGGCTCTAATACATTGTTAGATACAATGGAACATATTCGCCCAAATGAGTGTCGTATTCATCTAAACCAAAGGAAAATACATCTTACAAACATATGGTGATGAATAAGAAATTAAATATCTCATAACTCTGGTGAAATTATTTTCTTCTTTTATTGATTCGGGACATTCATATGTGATATACTAATATTTTATGTGTTTAAAGGTGCTAAACTTTCAAATAATGAAGTTTGTCGTCGTGCATATTTAATTAAAACTAGGCAACTAACTACGCTAATGTAGGATTTAAGCATATAAACTAAAAGCAAACAATACTAAGGGTCTATTAAGTTAACCTTAATTTTACTTATTTCAAATCTCATAAGTTCAAATGAATTCAAATAAGATAGGTTCAAGAAAAATAAGTTATGATGAGAGTTGATAAGGGTTACCTTAATATAAATTACAATTAAAGTAAGACCCTAATCTGTTCACTTCACCTTAAACAAATAATATTCCGTAAATATAATTTTAGTTCAGTAAAACTATAAAAATAAGTTTAATTCATTAAAAATAATTTCAATTCAGTAAAAATCAGTAAACTTAAAAAGAAATGTAATAGCAATTTAGTTTAAAAAATTTCAATTTAGCTAAAATAATTTCAGTTTAGCAATAAATAATTTAAGTTCTGTAAAAATAATTTCAGTTCAACAAAAATAAGGTGAAGTGAACGGAGCCTAAGTTTTAATAAAGGTGTAATAAATTTAGATAAGTAAAATTAGGTGAATAGAACACAACCTTAATTCATCTAATTTTCACTATTCTGAACTTATATAATTTTGGGAAATTCTCTTTGATCAACTCCAACTTTTTAAATTTCTAAGCGGTAAACATTCTTAAAATTTATTATCAATGGTAAACCATAATTAGCTTTACTAATGCATTGGAAACATTATTGATGATTTTACGTAATTATTTGGCTAACCCTAGTTAACTACAACACTAATGACTAATCTAACCTCATAAAATAAAATTATTTACTACCTCCATTTCATATTTTTTGCAACTTTTGCCAAAAATGGATGCTACACATTATTTGCAACTAATCTTTTCTTTCCTTTTTAGGTTGTCATTTCTCTCTTTCTCTCTCCTCATCACATGCATTCTTAATTTTCTCTCTCTATCTTACACTCACAAACAAATTTTGCCTAAGAGTCCGTGCACTCTTCAAAGTTGCAAAAAATGTGAAACGGAGGTAGTAAATAATTTTTTTTTAAAATAATTAAAAAAAAAAAAAAAAAAAACCAAACTCCTCCCTTACCCCACCTAGCCACTACCAGCAGCTCCTCCCTCTGCCGGCAGCCAAGCGCCCCACCATTCCGGCAGCCAGTCCGCCCCTACCCCCGCCGGCGCCTAGACAACCTTTTCCCGCGCCGGTGACCCATCCCCCCTCCCCCCTACCCACTAAACGCACCACCCGAAACTCCCAAATACCCAACCCGAAACCTCAATAAACCCTCCCCCACCACGTTAAAACCCAAATCCGGCCCTTTCCCACCCTCGAAACCCTGGGGAACGAAGTTTCGAGGGTGGGGGAAGGCCTGATTCGGAGTTCAAAGTGGTTGGGGGAGGGTTTTTTACGGGTTTCGGGTTGGGGATTTGGGGGTTTTGGTTTGGGTTTTCTGGTGGTTTTAGGTAGGGGAGGGGGAGGCTACGTCGCCAGCCGGGGTGGGGAAGGCCGGGCGTCTCCGACCGGGAGGTGGGCGACTGGACGCCGGCAAGGAGAGGGCTGCCGCCGGTGGTTAGGGGGTCTGGAAGGAGTTTGGGTTTTTATTTTTTTTATTTTTTTTTTATTTTTTTTTTTGGTAAATGGTTGAGTGCAGTAATTAGGGGCTTCTTAGTCATTTCGATTTTTTTTTTTTTTAATTTTAAAAGCTAACCATGGTTAAGGAATCGATTAATTATATCAATAATGTTACCAATGCATTAGTAAAGCTAATTAAAGTTTACCATTGATAATAAATTTTAAGAATGTTTACCACTTAGAAATTTAAAAAGTTGGAGTTTACCAAAGCGAATTTCCCATCTTTATTAATCATTATCAGAACTTATCTAACCTAAAACGAGAGAAGGTGAACAAATAAGGGCCTAAAAGAAACTAATATGAGCTGTGTTTGATCTGTTGATGACTTCCCTGCTTATTTTTAGAACGGTGGGTAGATGAAAATGTTATAACTGCATATACTAGGAGAAAGAGAAACTGTTGTCTTTTGTTAAGAATGGGAATGCTCCAATGATTGCCAATTTTGTATGCCCCATATTTTCAAACTCCCACTAGAGCCACTACTAATTTATGGTACTAGCAAGTAGCAACTGCAAATGGATTTTCAACGGTTTACCAATTAGGAATTTAGGACCAAAATGTTTGAATGGGTCGTATTTATAACCCATTAATGTGCTGGGCCACCCTTATACTTTGGGCTTCAACTTTGCTGTTATTCATTTACAATACTAAGGGCCTATTTTGATTTACTGAAATGAGATGAATTGAATTGAACTGAGCTGAAATAAACTGAACCGAACTGAACTGAACTAAATTGAATTGTTTATGAGATAAGGAAATTAAGAACTGAAATGATCTGAACTAAAGTAAACTGAATTAAACTGAAATTATGTTGAAGAGAACAGGTCCTAAATAAGAATGTACTTAATGCCCAAGATCATTTATGAGATCATTACTAGTTAAAAACTTTGACTCTTTGAGGACAATAGGTCAAGAAAAACCTTTTAGTACATTTTACAATCACCCATTAAACTTGTGAGAGCCAAATGAATTGAAAGATTCAAGTTTGGTTTGATGACTTTTACACTTTGATTCTGAAGATATACTAACTGCTCCGATTAGAGGAAACGGAGAAGAGGATGAATGGATGAAGTGGAGGGAGATGAAAGGATCCATTTTACATTCCTCTTCAATAAACATATCATCCTATTGAATAAACACCATCCCTTTGAAATCAAAGAGATTTAGAGGAGCAAAAGAGTTCCGTCTTTCCCTCCACCCCTTTCCTCCTCTTTCCTTACTACTTCGTAATATGTTATCTAAACAAGGTGTAATATATGCTTCGAATTATAGCTGTTAACTCTTTTACTTTCCAACACATACATTATTTTGGCGTTTACAAAAAAATTGCCTGTGAATCTGTGATCTACTAGTATTTTTGATAGACACATACATTTCAGTTATTAATGTACATGCTTGATCCACATTAATTGTTTTTTTTGGCCACAAATCACTTCAGATAATGACTTCTGCTTGTATTATATCAGGTCCTACAAAAGCAGAATTTCTTTTCTTAAAATAAAGACAATGTAACTTTTTGAAATTACTCCACAAAAGAGGGACATTTATAAATAGACATGATTGTACAACCCACCTATTTCTAGAGATAAGTCTTGATAGAATGAAAGATACAGCTAACAGATTTAAAATGCTTATGAATTTGGATTTTATAACTAAAGTTTTTTTTTTTTTTTTTTACATTTAAGAATATTCCTATCAGATAGTTGGAGACATTGAAGTGAAACATATTTACATCATAGAATTAAGAGTTGTGTGTACTAACCAATAGATTCAATGGAGATGCCTATTTCATTTTCATGGTGTACACTAATACACATGCTATGAAGGTCTTATTCACTAATATTACTTATATGGCGTTATGCATGTGCAAATGCATCTCGGAGATAGCTACGTCTACCCACATTTCAAACTTCACATAATAAAAATATATTTCAAATACTCGCAGGGTAGATATAATTTCTAAGCTTATTCATAGACAAACTCGTTTGGTAGGCCGTAATAAATTGATAAAAATGTGCATTCTCAAATAATGTCGCATCAACATGGCCTTTGGCTTCATAATCATTTATATCAATCTTTTAAACAGGCCAAAACTGCCAAACAAATGTACTATGTACATCCCATTTTAAACTAGTTGATGAATCAAAAGCATGTCTATCAGTTGCTGACCAATAAATTCATAGTGAGGTTTAATGATTCTTGAAAATATACCATTCAATAAGTACCCAAGTTTTGTGTTGCAAGACTTGCATTACTAATGAATGCCTTTTTAAATGAGCTTTCTACAATGAATATAGATGGATTTAGTAAGGTGGGTGGTAGAAGGAAAAAAAATAACTGAAAATTGCCACCCCAGCATTGTATATACTGCAGCAGACACTCTTTGCTTATTCTGCTAGACATCGTATAACTTAAAACCGAGACAAAAGAGTACTGAAAACACTGATTCATTCTATACTTGACAATCACTCTTGTTGTGCCTCAATCGCGTAATTACAGGGGCCCTATGGTTGCCTTACGGCTTCATAGGATTGTCGCTGGCTTCAACTAAAAAAGAAAATATATCGTATACTGAACTTCTCCTGTTCCAAAAATCTGTAGACTTTGATTTTCTCTATTGACTTGTGTCGTGGTATAAATAAATCAATATTTAATCACAGGTAGCTACCTTAAAGGCTTGTAGTCGTAGATCACTTTGCGTGCCTCTTGAAGAAAGACTTCTGGCAGACGAGGAGTTTCTCATCATTGTTGCTCTCGATTTCAATAACACGAGCTTCCCATTTCAGTCGTGCTATAAGGGGTCTCATAGACTCAATTAAATTAGCTTTGTCTCGGAAAATTACCCATCCCTAAGCCAATACTCTATGTCAGCTGCTTTGATAAAATGTGAGATAAAAAAATTGACTAGGACTTTCTCTTATACTTTGAAATAAAAACTGATGAATAAAACTAATTTAGATACCTCAGGCCGAAGAATTCGATCAATCTCAAGAAATATGTCAAGAGTATTACATCTGCGTTGGGAACCTTTTTCTAGAGTGAGAAGACCATCAGCATGCACCAAGTCGTAAGTTCGAGGGTATGTTGGAAATGCTTCACACCTACACAAGTAGGAATCACACATTCTTCAGCAAAGGTTACACTATATCCTAAGCCAAAGCAGAGTTAGATACAAAACCTAAGGTTATCAACAATATGGTGCAAGTGCTAGTCTCTGCATTTTTCTTGATCAGTAATGCATTATGTATCTTAATACTAACAATCATCACATGTATCAGCATGTACATTTTTGTACTTCAACTGACATACTTAGTGTTTCAACTCTATCCCACAACAGAATACGAGGCCATTTTCTGCACATTATATGCACCAAATGACCAGAATCCTAATGCACCAACCACACAGTAAAAAGCTGATACAGATTATATTGCTCCAATTCTTGTTTTGCTGCTCATTTTAATTTCAACGTACGTAGTATAATTCATTACAAATTGAAGCTGGAAAACTGGCCTGGCCAATACCTTTTGTACATTTCATGTATAACTAGGCACTGTAATCTCTTTATAGTGCTATAAATTCAGCTTGAAAAAAAAAATGCAGTTCTATTAACAGCGGTATCAGATGTCCATGTCACCTTCTAGAATGAGGAATACAGTATTCACTGACAATATGCAGCATTAGCAATTATATATTGCAGTAGATAATGTAGGGAAATCTCAAGAGCATAAATTGACACAAGGTTCACGAGGAAGAAAGAGAGTAATTTTTCATACTTACCAGTCATGTAACACACCAACATAACCCCGGTCCAGAATCAAAGGCAGGTAGTTGGGACCACTTGTAGGCACAACATTCATGACCCACGCAGATTTTCCAGTGTCCAGTAGAGCAGCATTAAAACCACCAAAGCGAGCATTCATGTCTAGCACATTTCTGAGCATATTGTAAGGAGGAGAAGGATCCTCATCACCGGGTCTCTTTGGATGGTCTGAGAAAATAATAGGGGAGAGAAGGGTCCAATAATCACGGATTGCAGAATTCCAATTTGAACTATCTTCAGCCAAGTCTTCTGGATGCAGTCCTAAGGAGTCAATAGTGTGTCAGCTAATTATACAAAAAATCAAGGTAAAAGCTGCAAATAACCATCGCATGAAATCGAAATACTAATCAAACAACGCAAACTCAAGAGATCTTACCATGAGGTTGAAGCTCCTTTTCATTCATTTTTGCCCGAGATGGCCAAGTTAACTTCTCTTCAATGGGAAGCCAGCGACTGCTATGAGCTCCTCCTATGCAAGTTTGGAGTGGGCGGTAGTATGGAGATTGAATATCTTGACCCTTGCTACATACACTCGGGCTTGAACCAGGTTTCCTGAAATATAAACATTCCAATGACATGTCACTCACTATCACCCAGGAAACTGCAAAAGAATACTCGTCTATAAACAGGTAAATAACTGACCTAGAAAAATAGCAATTCCTTTTGGCAGTCTTCTTCCACACAACAGTTTCATCCTGTTGGGACAACAATTCCCAACAAAGCTTCTCTGTAAATTCATGAACAAGATCCCATCTCTTCTGATTCACTTTATTACGGGCATTGGTAAGAGGCGAAGTCCAGACAAAGTATCCACCGGGTCTTAAGACTCTATCAGCCTCAAGTAAGAACAAGCCATCTGCATCATTTGGATTATATCATATATCAACAAACTTTGATATCAAGCTAGCAAAATAAAAACATTTTGCCCCAATTCGCATCTAAGTTGCCTTGCAAGTACCAGCAAGTCCAGAAAATTGGATCGCTTATACTTCTAATGAAACGAGCATTATAGAAAATCTTAAGACATTACAGATTGACCTTTAGGAGAGTCTGATAGTATGGATCTATTTTCTGAAGGCTCATTTGGCAGTGCAGGTTCTCATTCTTATAAAGAGGGTGGTAATAGCCCCTGCATCGCAGACACCAGGTTCCCACGAAGAAATTTAAGTTTTGATAAGAATATGAAGTAGGATAGGAAACCCCAGCCACCAAACAATAATAGGAAAGGCGATTCTTGAGAAGAGAATTCAGGTGCATAGCATCCATCAATATCTTCAGCAAAACATTGACAATTGTGGCATATTGTCATTTGCACACTAAAAGGTAAAGTTATTGATTGTCATATTTCTTTGGCAGTTTCTTACTGATGATGTACATTCCACAACAAATATGTCAACACTGCTTTCCTCTATCAATATTCTTTTAATAAACTTTATCCTCCAAGACATTGTAAAGGAGGCATGACAATGATCCAATTGGTTGGGAGCAGTCTAGAGGTTTTCACCTAGCAAAATGTCAAATGGAAACATGTAATTTTCATATTTTATACTAACATATAAGAAAGACTTGGTACCTTTCAGATCCCAGTCAATTCCACACCGCGCACAATGCACCATGTCATAAGAAAGAGATGGAAATGGCAACTGTTTTGTACTGAAGGAACCAATCATCGCTGGAAGACCTCTTTCAAGTGTGAGTTGCACTTGACTACCTGAAGCCTCATAAGGCGCAATACACATGGTCAGTAACTCTTTTGAGAACAGATGCGCTCCAAAGGTACCATATCCACATCCTATATCTAGGATATTTCTCACCTGCACCAGGAAAAAGATGCTTTATGGCTTATGAACACTTGAATTGTATTAGAATTTGGAATATTACAGGTCTATCTCAAGAATGACAAGGTACATACTACTTTTGATGGGGTCGAGGAAAAGGAATATGCAAAAAATCATCTTATTAAGCTGAAGAATATAGAAATTCTGAAACAGTTAGCTTCAACTTTGTCAATGGTATTGTTAAAAGAAATTTAAAGCAAGAGCAATGAGGTTATCCACAATACTAGCTCAAAAGCACATCAAAAAAATACCTCAACATTCACATGGTACCCTTAGATTCTAAGAAGTGAAAGATTTAGAATTAGATATGATGCAGTACACATTATCCATTTCCAATGGAGTCAAAAGATTCACTAATTTATTTCGGCCAGGAGTATGATTCACTAAATTACAATGTATCATTATTCCTTAATACTTCGTGCATCTTTTTTATCGTGAAAGGGAAAATGTCCAACAGAAACAGCCTCCCTTGTTGAGTTGGTTAAGCTGTAAACATCAACCCCCACAACCTTCCCAAGGAAAGAGCCCTATCTAGAGGCCAGGCAATATTAATTGCAAGGGCAGGGGATACACATGTATGATTACATTAACGAAAAACATTACCAATTGCAAGGACAGGGAACTATAGAAGTCTGATTTCATTAACAAAGAAGATTACATACCCCAGCTTGTTTAAAATTGGAAGAACTTCTTAGCCCAATCATTTCAGCAATTTGATGTGAGTAGTCCTCAATGTTATCTGACGTGAGTGAGTCAGAGCGAAAAGAAATTTGTTCTTCCTCTAACATCATCATCCTGTAATTAAAGCCAGAGGGATTAACAACAATGAAGCAGAAATCACAAATTGAACTCTCTGTCCCAGACTAGTGAAAGGGGTGGTTTCAGTTCACCTTTTGGTCAAACTTCCAGAAGAAAGTACTTCTTGAGCAGAAATCTTAACATTTGCAACCCAAATGACATCTCTTCCAGTAGGCCATCTCAGAGGAATCTTGTAATTCACAGGAGGTAAAACCAAGCAATTTTGCTTCAAGCTGTGCTCACAAAGACGATCAAATTCATCGCCATCAGAATAACCTAAAGCCGAGCTTTCTGACACATTGTAGCAAGGCACAAAATTTTCATCTTTTTTAGAACAGAAATCCAATTCTCTCAATTTTGCTGGCCCTTGAGATAGATCACTGATGGCTGTAAGATCTGAGACGAGCAGCTCTTGCATCCTCCTATAACTATGGTAAATGTGACCTCTTGACGATGCAGTAATTGATATTGTCCACCAAAATGACCCAGTTAAAGCAAGAATCACTATAAGAACTAAACTGGTTCTAAGAAGAAGCAAAGTTAGCTTATGCCGACTTCTTGGACTTCCACCACTAAACAATTCTGTTGTAAAACCATTTTCATTAACACCCAACTTTGAAGGGGCATTATCTGAAGAATTTAACCGAAAGGGTAACTTTACTGAAGAATAGCTTTGGTCAGACAACGAATGACCAGCTCGAGTATTATCCTTTTCTGTTTTTTCTTTCATTTGAGAGTCCTGAGAATCCCAAGAACCATGATTGCTACCAACAGAAAGACGCCGTTGCTCACCAGATATGCCTCTTTGGAGAGGCCTTGACATTTTATACTACCGCGAATCCTACAAATGCAACCTTTTGGATTTCAATACAACTGCTGAATAAAATCTACAAGTATCTTTGTATAATCAAGTCCACTACATCGCCATTGCATCATCGTAAATTCTAACACCTATTACAAGATGCATCCCTGAGGGTGGCAGCAAAGTATGGCAACAATATTGAAATATCAGATCCAACTAAACAATATCATTCATTTGAAGCATATAAAAAAGACATAAATATAGATTTTAAACACCCAAAGTCAAAAAAATTCTTCTTTTTCGACGACAATACAAGGTGGAATCCAGATTCGGATGCTTATTAGAAATAAAACAGTATAATTGTAAATGATTTATATAACTTCAAATTATAAGCTTAAACAATAAGTTTCACCGACAGTGTATTTTAGTTCAGTCACTCACACTCCTTAAATCACTACTACAACTTTTAACAAAACTAAGATCAAACCAAAAAATTAAACTGATTGAAAATTTGAAATGAACCCAGCAAAACTAAATTAATTTACAGATACATAATAATAAAAAAACCCATTATGATTAACCCACTAATCAACTAAAATAATAGTTTATGAAATTGAAATTTAATCCTTTTGTATTAAACATACTAATTATAAATCGAGAACAAAAAAACCCCAGATAATTTCACACTGAAAAAATACAGAATCAAACAAGATCAACTTAATATTATTCCTACAACACTAAAGTATAAACATAAAAAGACAGATTATGTAAAATAAAAAAGAAAAATACCTGAGATTTTGAAGTTCGAACTTTGAACCACTGAGATTGAGCAAAAAAAAAGAAACCCCAGAAAATTTCACAACATTAAAAAATAGAAAGATACAAAATTTGAGAATTTTTCTTCTTCAATCTCTCTCTTACTCCCTCTATACAATCTTATAAACCCAGAAAACCAAGAAAATCAGGAAAATCAGAAATTTTGTTTAAATGAAGTCGTTATAATATACTTGTTGTAGTACTGATTGAAACATTATACTAAAACAAAACAAATGAAAGTTTTTATTACTCACTTTCCTATCACCTCTGCAATTACTAATGTAGTGTAATAGCAGTAGATGCTGTGTATTTAATGCTCAATTTTCAAATAAATTATTTCACCTCTTTTTCTCTCTCCTCTTTCTTTCTTTCTTTCTCTCTCTGTTTTATAATATACTGTGTGAATCCAGAAATTTTTATACGCGCTATCCAAACAACCAAGATAATACAGAAAAAAGGGTGGAAGGGAGGTCGATCTGCAAAAATTATGGAAAAAAAATGTAATTTTTTTTAGTAAAATTAAAAATTAAAAATACCCAAGTAAAAATTAACTGGAATAAACAAAACCCAGATGTTAAATCTTGCAAATGATGTGAAAGTTTTGAGCTTTTTCAAGTTAAAACACTAAAAATGGCAAAAGTTTCTCTCTCTAATTAATTACTACTACAATATTTAATGACTCGGGATTAGCTTAAGCTGTGTTTTAGGCTATGGTTTTCTGCTTTCTCTCACTTAAATTTTTAATTTTTTTTTTTCTGGGGATGAATTAAATGAGTATTTTTTGGGTGAAAAAATGAGAAAAATATTATGCAGATCTGCTAAAAAAAAGGAGGCATAAACTTACCCAGAATCTATTTGCCGCTCAATTTTATAAAATGTTTAGTACAGTAGTAAGTTTACTCTGTACTCTGTAATAACAGTAATTGCCTTTTTACAGATTTTTTTACTGGTGAGTGGTGAAGAGTGAAGAACAATTTTCTTCTTGTGTCTGTTTTTTTTTACATCTTTAATAAATATGCTGAGAATTCATTTTGTTTTTTTACATATTTTGGATTTTTTTATTATTTTTTTTTACATACTTTTGGATTTTTATTTCAGATAATGGGAGTATTAGTTTTAATAAATGTCCAAAACAAGTAACTATCCAAGCCTAGGTCACGTGAGTTTTGATCTTTTGGTGTGATGATTTATCCGATTACAAAGTTTTATTACTGGTTCTATTTTGAAAATTTGAAATAATGGTTACTCATACATGTTTTTCATTACGATATTATTTTTTCAACTTTGAAATATATTAGGTGTTCAATTTTAATTCTCACAAATGAGCAAAAAAAAATGATTTTAGGTTGTACACCTTTACCCAGGTGAAAGAACAAGTTCGTCATACGATAAAATAGGTCTACATCAAGTAATACTCGTTCAATTTTTTTTAACAAATGCAATAGTTTTCTTTTCATGGTGAATGGTGAAAGAAACACATTTAAGATCGTAAAGTCAAATTAGTGCACTTGGTACACCTCGGAGTATATTTTTACTTGCGGTATCTTTTATCATAATACTAGATTAGGTCCCGTGCCATGCACGATAATTTTCAATAGATATTTTTTAAAATTAACACTATTAAATTTTTTGACTTTCATATGTTATGTTCATATCAATTAAATGCTAAAGAACAACAAAAATGACAGGAATATATCACACTAAGAATAATTAATATGTGTCTTTTTTGGCAAATCTTATTGAAGTATCTATAGAGTATTAATTGATTGAAATTTTAATCATAAATTATTCAAATAAATGACAAAAGTATTATTTGTTGATTTGATATTCGTATTTCATCACTTAAACTTGTAGCTTCTATTACATAATTTTACAAAAAAATAAAAAAAAAATAATATATAATCTTGTTGTAATAAACATATGTAATACTTCCTCCGTTTTTATTTAGTTGCAACACACCCCTTCGACACGCATATTAAGGAAGATATTAGACTAGGTAAACAAATAAATTAATTTACAAAATTTTACCACCTATAAGAAGAAAGAGATAAGTTGCTACGGTTTAAATTTCATAGCTTAATTCATTCGTTTATCTAATTTAATCATCTCCTCGAAAAACGTGATAAAAGGTGTGTTGCAAGTATAAAAAAAAAAGAGAAAGTACATAATATGTCTTTCCAAAAAAAAAAAATATATCAAAATCTTTTGTTTTAATTTGTATGCAATTTTTACTTGGATCTTGCTAACGAGCGTCCCGGGGCGTTAGATAAGGAATAATTATATTGGTTGAAATGGTATTAAGTTAGGAATGCAGGACAAAATCACGCGTCGTTCGGTGTAATTAATGTTAATTTTACTCTAATATTTCCACTTTTAATTCTCTTATCTAACGCCCCGGGAGCGCTTATTAACTTTTGCCTTTTTACTTATATGTAGAAAGATTTAATTTGTTTCTTCCAGAACATGACACATGTCATTACTGGTGTGTCTTTTAGTATATAGTTATTGATTGATATTAGACCGTGTTGCATAGTCGCTTGGATTAGATTGAAATAATGTTCTGTTCACTATATTTTAGGAATTTGTTAATTATTTTAACTATAAAATCTATACAAGGTTGGAGTGGACCGAATCTTACAATTGTCATTTGTAATTGTCAATTAAATATCTTTAATCGCATTATTAGAAATATAAATTTGTAAATTCACATTTAGATGAGTCTAATAAGATCTCGCTTTTGAATTTTTTTTTTAAAAAAAATAAAAATAAATTAAGAAAGCAAATTGAATTCTATGTAAAGTTAGTTGATCGAATTAGACTAGTTGGATTTTTAAAGAAATTAAAAATTATATCATATGGTAAAAAATTATAAAAACTTTTGTATACATTCGGTGTATAGTAATATTACTGTACATCGAGATAAATTTAGGGTAATTTTTGTTAAATTTAGAGTAACTTTTATCCATAAAACTTAAATAACTTTTATTTATATTAGGATAACTTATATATTTATTGGATAACTTTCATTCATTATAGGGTAACTTTTGATCATTTTAAGGTAATTTTGAAACGAATGTACAATATTTTATTGTACATCGGATTTTTTTAAATGTTTGTCAAAAAATTAAGATTGAGATACCTTATTTAAATTAAGGCGAGAAAGCATTAACATAGGCTCCGTTCACTTCACCTTATTTTTGCTGAAGTGAAATTATTTTTACTGAAGTGAAATTATTTTTCCTGAACTTAAATTATTTTTCCTGAACTTAAATTATCTTTACTGAACTTAAATTAATTTTACCGAACTGAAATTATTTTTGCTAAACTGAAATTATTTTTATTGATTTTCTATTATATTTCTTCATTAGGTTTACTAATTTTTACTGAACTGAAATTATTTTTGCTTAACTAAACTTATTTTTACTAAACTGAAGTTAATTTTACTGACATGAAATTATTTTTACTAAATATTATTTTTGTAAGGTGAAGTGAACAGGGCCTTATTCTAACTCACCTATATAAAATCACTTATAAGTTATAATTAGAGAGTTTCCAATTACAGTTGTCCCAATTATGACCTAGCGTAATTGTTTGTTTATTATACTCTGTACAAAATAGGTATCAATTCCTCTAGTATTTTAAAGAAAATAGAAAAATGTTCATGCATATAAGCACTAAAAAAAAAATATCTTTATGGCAGTGTGAGATTTAATTTTCCCGCAAAAAAAAAAAAAAAAAAAAAAAAGGGTGAGATGTAATTTACTTTGGTAGATGTGCAGTTGATTAATTACTCAGTTTTATGTCTATTAATTCATAACCATGTCTTTATTGAAAATATTGTACAGTAATATATGGCAAAAATGCCAGCGTGGAAAAAAAAAATAAAATTAGTCAAATGATGAAGTGATAATTTTATCATGTCCACGGCTTCCCCTTAATGGTCTTTAAATGCACGTCTACGCAGGAAAAAGCTAAGTAAAGCCGAGATTTCAAGCTCAAATAGCACTACGTCATTGTGAGAGTTTGGCCCTGTTCGTTAAAGGTATTATGCTCTTTTATACTAAAATTTGCTCTGTTTTACTCTGTCTAAAAACTCGAAAGAACAGAGTTATGTATTGACACTTCCATTGTGAGATCATAATTTTTAGTGCTGTACTCATCCGGAACAAGAAAGAAAAGAGTGCCACAAATATCAACACCCTATATAAACGTTATTATTTAAAAGTACATTAATCATTTATGTCGTTCATAAACATCATATTTAGTTTTTTTTTTTTTTCAAGAATATTGCTAAGTATGTAGAACGACCCAATGTGAGTGTCAGAACATGTATGTGCGTTTTTATTTATTTACTTAGCGGGTTAGACACTTAAGAAAGGAGGGATAAGAGAATTCCCATCCCACAGTGCCTCTTGAGGAGTTTGATCCGACAACCTCTTGGTTATGACTTGTGAGATGCAAATTTTCCTACTAGACCAAGCTTTGCTTGGTATGTATGTATGTATGTATATATTTGTATGATGTATGTATGTACGTATGCTTTGGTGAGAATCTATACATGTATAATTAAGTTTTATGGTGTAATCATATCAAATACAATTTGGTATTATTTTGTTCAAAAACTTTTATATACATTCGATGTATAGTAATATTACTGTACGATAACTTTTGTTGAATTTAGGAGAACTTTTACACTTTTTTTGGTAACTTTTATCAATAAAGCATAAATAACTTTTATTTATATTAGGGTAACTTAGGGCCTGTTCACATTTACTGAACTTAACTGATTAAAGCTTAACTTGAACTGAATATTTTATGAGAGAAGGAAATTAGAAACTGCATGAACTGAATTGATTGAAGCTGAACTGAACTGAAATTAAGCTGAAGTGAACATACCCTTATATATACTGGGTAAAGGGTACCTTTTGATCATTTTAAGGTAACTTTGTAGCGGGTATATAATATTTTATTGTACGTCCGATTTTTTAAATGTTTGTGTATTTTGTTTTGTATACGGAGTAAGCAATTTGAATTATATTATTTTTTAGCAAGTTGCCTTAAAATTTAAAGATATAAATTTCGTATGCCTTAGATATTTATAGCACATAGCTTGTAAAAAAACATTTTTTTAAAAATTGAAACAAAAAAAAAATAATAATAATAATAAATAAAAAATAAAATTACAGGGAAGAACCGTTGTATGTCTAAGTGATACTGTGATATACGACATGTACCTTAGCTTACTTAAGAGTATGTTCTATTCACCTGATTTTCACTGATTTGGACTTTTTTTTAACTTACCTAAACTTATTATTAAATCTTATTAAGGGCATATTTACTTTAGCTTAATTTCAGTTCAGTTCAGCTCCAACCAATTCAGTTCAATTCAGTTTAGCTCATAATTTACTTCTCTCATAAAATATTCATTTCAGCTCTATTCAGTTCAGTTCAGCTCCAATCAATTCATTTCAGTTCAGTAAACGTGAACAGACCCTAAAATTTATTTTAGTTATAATGTGTATTTAAATAACCCTTATCAAAACTTATTTTTGCTGAACTGAACTAAACTAAACCGATCTTATTATACCTTAAATTTGTGAAATATACTCCATAGTAGTCACATACGTGACCTTAAGAGTTAGGATTGCCCATGAGCCTGTTTCAAATATCTTTTTTTTTTTTTTTGGAGGGCTATCTTATTTTTATTTTACGAGTAGCTTTTGTTTCGTTTTCTAGATATTTGATTCATGCATTTATTTGTATTGTGGACTATGGTCTTCACCCATACTTTGTAAGGCTATCTCCAGTTGTATGAATGAATTCATCCCTTAATTTTGAGATTTGCTTTGATGAACATAAGATTGTAGACTTGGCTATAGGCCATCCGAATTCTTGAGGAAGTCCTACTTTATACTCGTATCATTGTGAGACATTTGTAGGGGCAATTTTTTTTTTTAATTTTTTTTTTTATCCCTATTTCATTGTTTTTGCAACAATTTGACATAAAATGTAAGTATGTAATGTTTAAACGTTACAAAAAATATAAAACGGAGAGAATAGTAGTTATTATTCTAATAAATATAATAATAATAATAAAAGCTTGTTGATGAGAGACAGAGGATGAGAGTGAAAGAAAGAAAGGAAAAAGACAATAAACCTTATATACTGGTTGTCTGGTTGATAGTCATATACGTGAAGAGTGAAAAAGAAAAGAAATTGAGATCACAAATTACAATAATCTGTTAACACCATTCCTTCAAAAAAAAAAAAAAAATCTGTTAACACCATTGTAAAAGTTTGGAGTATATATTGTTAAGGGTTAGCAAAAATGTTACAATATCCAATAGTGCTACATTTTAACCACTACATAATCAGTTATAACTTCCAATTATTTACTATTGCCTTGTTAGCTATTTACCCAACGTTCGTTCAACTAGCCATCGAAAATGCCTCATGAATTATATATACATCCCTAACTCATCTTCTAAAAACTTGGGAAAACTTTGTTAAGAAAAAGACATTTTTATAATGGTTCATTCTTTTTTGAGAACAGCCTTAAAGAACTTTCGGTTGTGAACGTACAAGCCAAGGCCCTTGCATATATTTTTGAATTAAAACTATATTCCAATGGAAAAGCAATAATCCAATAAGTAATAAGATAAAATTACTTAATTAGTCATGACGCTGAGTAAAATTTGAGTTAAGAAGAGTTTATTAAAAGTAGGATGCCTTTTTACATCACTATCACATTTTCCATCTCAATTTTTTAAAAAATTCATAATGCATGTAATGCAATTTAATTAATAATTATAAAAGGGAGAACTCTTAATTTCATGGGTGAATTCTGTAAGGTGGATCATTTTTAACTTTTGTATCGATCTAGAGACCATATATATATATATATATATATATATATAAACTACATATTAATTTTATTAAAAGAGACAAAAAGGGAAAATATTAAGGTTGTCTACTTGTCTTTATTTAGTAGTTAGTCTAACGTCGTTGGATAAAATGAGTATGTTGTACGACTTACTTTTTGCAAAGCATGAATCCATTAAGATCACAATTCACAAACTCAACATATATGAACTTCAAATCAATACAAGTTACATTGAATTGATATATATTGTAAATATAATTGATGATGGTTGAACTATAAACTTTTCCAACATATGTCATGTTTAACTCAACTTATTTTTACCTTTTTTTTTAGGCAATTTATTTTTACTTATTTCCCACATTGATTGATAAAAGAAAAGGGGGCTACTTCTACTATTGTTATGTATAGTAGTTTTGGAACGGAACCTCTTAGGAGTTGTAAAGTAGAACCTCCTAAACTCAATGAGTATGTTGTAGTTTTGTTATGTTTAGCTTAACTTATTTTTTACTTATTTCAGATCAGATTAAAAATTAAAAAAAAAAGTTCTGGCATATTTTATCGTTTTTACGCAGTTGTTATCCTTAATAAATCTTCATTTAAAGCATTTTTTGTGCGGCTATTTACATTAACTTTAACATTTTCCTTACCATACCATATACTTCCTTCGTTTTTTTTAGTTGACACTGTTTAACTTTTACGCTATTAACGCAACACACTTTGACTCGCATTTGTGGTTTATAGATTCGATAAAATATATTCATGTGGGATCTTGTTTGAATCGTTTCAATGTATATTTTATTAATATTCACTTTTATAATTTTACAATGTTGATAATTAGAGATATTAATCGTTTAAAATATGCATTAACAAGCGTGATAATAGAAATGTGTCAACTAAAAAAAACAGAGGAAGTATATAACTTGAATAGTTCATTGCCATTTTCCTTACCAATCCTCTATGTAAACTTGACCAAGAATCTAACCGTTGTGCAAGCTATAAACTACTTAGGTCTTGTTTGGTTCACCTTATTTGTGCTTATCTGAACTTATCTGATCTAGTCTGATCTGAATGTCAAATTTGACCAAACTTTAACCTTAAATATACGATAATCTATACGGAAAAATATATCA
This sequence comes from Chenopodium album, assembly GCF_948465745.1. Taxonomy (NCBI): domain Eukaryota; kingdom Viridiplantae; phylum Streptophyta; class Magnoliopsida; order Caryophyllales; family Amaranthaceae; genus Chenopodium; species Chenopodium album. Next base: position 40,506,279 of record NC_137849.1, read on the forward strand.
AGTGGGGTCTTGTTAGATTCGTAATAATATGTATTTTATTAATATGTAATTTTCACAATTTTTTTCATTGCGAAATTAAAGATATCTAGCGATAAAAAACTGCACATAAAACGATGATCTAATTTGAACTTATTTTTTCTGAAATAAATAAAAATAGGGTGAACTAAACAAGGTCTTACACTAACAATGATCATTTTTTACTCTTTTTTTCATCATTGTATTTTTTTTTTTTTAAATGTAGTTTATACTTTATATAGTACGATTATAGTCGTAAAATTCGTAAGAAATTCCAAAGAATTAAGAAAAAGGTATGTAGTGGCGTAATAAATTGGCAAATGATTAAAGGACAACAATAAGGAAATCGAGGTCATCATGTGACAAAAAGAGTCAAAAACTGAAGTTATGCAAGAATTGTGGTGGTTTTATTTACGGGTCCCATTACGCCGCGTTACTTGATGTCGGTGTTTCATTGGACTGGCTCAATTGATCCACTTACCTTATTGGTAGCCTACTTTCTAGTGGAAATTATTGTCTTTACTCGCTAATTAACAAATTTTTTTGCTGCTTAAAATTAGTGGCGGTGAGAAATATTCTCAAGATGTTACTCCGTATACAAAAGATGTTACTCCATAATACAAAAGTTTGAAATACTAACTAAATTATACTTGTACGACTAAAAAAGATTAAGTTTTAACATTTTGTTTGATGAAAAGACTAAGTTTTAAATAAAGTAACACTGGCCAGGAATGTAAGTGAGTATAGATAATTTAAAGTATATTGATCATATATATGTTTTTTACAAAGAAAAATCATAAATGTAACCTAAGTGCATCATATAAGAAGAATTTGTATTATACCCCAATTAACTACATGTGTATTTCCCGTCAAAAAAAAAAAAAAAAAAAAAAAAAGTCAAATGCAAAGTATTCCTTCCATTATTTTTTAATTTTTTACATTTGAAATCTTTTTATTGTGAGAGAATAATAGTCAAAGTGTAAAGATTTATTATAAAGACAATACAATTTTAAGAAATGAATTTGATGCTTATATGCAATTCTTATACACAATTTCAAGAATTGCATATATCATTACCCATTAAAAAAAACAACTAAATAGAAATTCAATTCATTGATGAACTCAATATAGTTGTAATGTGAATGCAATTCTCTATCCCAAAATCCCATTCAACAATTATCACATTATCAAAATTGTAAGAAAACAATGCATTGAAGTCTCCTCTTGCTGTAGGCCACAACTAACACCCACGAAAACTTTGAACCCAAAAATTGCAAAGGTTGTAATATACACCAGGGTGCACGGTGCACCCGAGATATGTTTTAATTTAATGCTTATATTATTATATCACACCTACTGTTTGAAGTATCAGAATAATATGTTATCTCAAACAAACATACATGAAAATGTGCAACTTCATGTATATTAGATTTTCATTAAGAATCTGTTTACTTCACCTTATTTTTGCTGAACCCAAATGATTTTTACTAAAGTAAATTTTTTTTGCTGAACTTAAATAAATTTTACTAAACATAAATTATGTTTGCTGAACTAAAATTTTAATGATTCTCTGTTCTATTTATTCTTTGATATTACTGATTTTTACTAAAGAGAATTTAGTTTTACTAACTGATCGAAATTACTTTTACTAACTGAAAATTTGAAATAATTTTTACTGAATAATTTTTTATTTTTTTTTTACTAAATATTATTTCTTTTTAGGGTGAAGCGAATAGGGCCTAAAATTCTATATATAATATGTATTTATATGTATATATAAGAAAGTGTTACTTGATATCACCTACAATTTAAGTATTTAACATGATTTAGCTAAACAATGTTGGATATAAAATTACTTGGTCATTTATGTTCGTAATGATTATGGTCATTCACCAACTTTTGTATACAATATAGTCAACATTTAATAGGACATTATAACTAACAATAGAATCCCCTTCGCTTTAAAAAAAAAACATTTAATAGGAATATCATTCAAGCGAAGGGGATTCTATTGTTAGTTATAATGTCCTTGTATATGTATTCAATTCCAGTAAAGCTTAAGAAAGTATATTGAATTACTCCGATCTATTAAGGTACATACTTCATATATAATTACAATGCAAGTAGGTCTAATAATAAGAAAACTCAATATAGTTTTTGTTTCAATACAATTGTATGTAGTAATTTTAAATTAGTGAATTAAAGGTAAAATTAGTATTGATCATACTATATTATAGAAAAAACTTCACACAATTATTTTACAACCCTTTTGTTTTGTAATTTTGTTGTTTGTAGTTTTCTACATATGTAACATGTCGTCGGTGAGCATTACATAGTGAGTACTGGCTATATATAGAATTCAAAGTACATCATGCATCACGGGTTCTGATTTTCAGGCAACTAAACTGATAACATTGGTACCCTGAAAGTGTTACTATTTACTAAATCATTCTTGATAATTAAACCATTTCCTCGGTCGCATAATATAGTTTTTGTTTGTGTTTTTTCATGGTATTTAAGAAATAGAAGGAGAAAGTGGATAAAGTACATTAATAAAAGTGAAAAGTACAATTATAAACAAAAGTTAAAGAGAGAAAGTGGAAAAAAGTACATGACATGTGCAAAATTCAAAGGTAAATTAGGAAATACAATTAATAAAGTTAAAAAAAAGTGATGTTATTTTACGTACTATCCAAAAATAGAAGCATGAAAAACATTTTGATACTCCAAAATAGAAAAACAGGAATTATATTATAGGACGGAGCGAGTACTATTTATATCAACTATTTTAATAATTAAACAACATATCTTTCGATAGCTTAATCTACAAACTATAGTTTATTTTAGATCAGGATGTGATCATTACAAGCAATTCATACTTCTTACTTGATACTCGTATTAATTAATCACCTAATATGTAAGGGAGCATCATACATGAATTGTGTTTTCGTCTTTAATCTTGTATGTACCTGTTTAATGTTTAAACTCCTTTTCTTTTACAAAAACAAGGAGAAGTTAATAAAACTTTTTTTCTTGATTATACAATAATTGCAAACTATTTGAACTTGAATTTCTTTGACATAATAAAAAATAAATCATTTAAAAATTAAAGAAAAAATTGGCCGCAACAACACCAACTATGACGAAGGTGCGTGTAGCAGCACAACCTTTTAAAGGTGCCCTCAACATCACAAACTATGCACTTGGATGCACATAACTACATAAATTACATTGGCATAACTTAGATTTCTTCAGAAAGTGGAATCTTAAATATTTTTAATGCTTTTATATTTTTATAAATTTTTGTTTAATTCCATTCTACTTAATTTTCATTTTCACGTAACTAAGTAGTCTTCTCTTTCATTAATTGTTTTACTTTAAACACTATTCAATTCCTCCATTTAATTGAATTATTTAAAAAGTTTTCGCCATTATTTTCTATCGTTTGTTTCTCCAATTACTTTTTTTTACATCTCATGTGATTGACTTAGTTTCCTCTTCCATTTAACTAATTTTTTCCCTTTAAATTATTCTCTCTCAATCTCTACAATTTAAGTGTTGTACATCAAAAACCAGAAAATCAATTTGGCATACCCTAAAACCCAATTCTAAAATTGTTGTTTTAATAAGTATTTTGAATTATTTTGTGAGGCTTGGGATTAGAAAGATACTTATGTATCCTAAACTCTGCTAGAATAAAGGTTTTCGAATGATATTTATTTATTTATCAATTTAGTATATGACTAAGTGGAGAAGGAAAGGAAACTAAGTTAATCATGTGAGATCGATATTAGAAAAATATAATTGAAGAAGCGAATGAAGGAAAATAATTAATAGCACAAATTTTTTGAAGTAATCCGCTTAAATGGTGGAGAATAAGAAATGCTTAAATGGAAAATAAATAGAAGGGAAGGCTAATTTAGTCATGCATGATGAAAAATATAAGTTTAAAAAATGTTTAAACAATTATAAAATAATGAAGATTTCACTTTTTTCCATGGAACCTTAGTTCATTAGTGTTATTTATACTAATATGTGCACCCACTTACATAGTTTGTGTTGTGGAGCACACCTTTAAAAGGTTGTGCTGCTACATGCACCTTTATCATAACTAGTGTTGTTACGGCCAATTTTTCCAAAATTAAATGAATATACTGGTTAAATTATCACGGACCATTATAAAACTAAAAGACATAATAACTAATTCCATACATAATCCTAAACCCAATAGACGAAGCAGGCTACTAGATACATGAAACAATTAAGAACTTTCAATGATGAGTTGAGACTTGAGAGGTTTATGAAAGTTGTTATAAATTGGACATAATATAGAGAAAATATGACCAAAATGGGTTTAGCAATTAATCGTCTCAATTTTTAAGTAGATAAACACACTTTTAAATACATCTGAATGTATAATAGAGCTTATGACATCAAAAAATGGTCCCTTGAACCCTGGTCCCTTCTTAGAGCACAACACATGATGACATAATTCATAGCTAAGAATCCATTATCATAAATATGAGGACAATGGGAAGCAAGAACCTACCAAAATTCCACTGAAGGATTCCTCGTGCTTAGAATTGGATTACATGACAAAACTACAGTCATGAACAAGAAATTGAATGAGATAATAGTCCGTAACGTAATGTGTTCAAGTGTAAACAGACAAGAGTCGCTGAAACTAATCATAATTTCATGCTCTTTGACTTTGACTACAACGTTATTTTTATGAGTTGTACTAAATTATCATTATGGTATTCAATTGTTAGATGACGTGGCCACTAATTTAGGCCCCCATATACATAGTACCGACGTATAACTTGTCACCCTACCATTAATCGCTTCATAAGCGAGCAATCTTCGACCACTTTTTACCTAGATTGTTGAGACTAGAAATATTCATAATTATCATTACTATATTGGTGTAATTCGATCTTGTATAAGCTAAGGTTGTACAATAAAATTAGATAGTTAGAAATTTTAGTGTGCAAAAAGTTATAAAAAACAATAATGTAGACAGTAGATGAAAGACGGAATCATACATATTTTGGATTCTATCCTAAAATATTTTTAACCAAGTGATTTTTTTACTATATTGTTTACGGAGTACCAATAATTATAATTATACTTTTTATTTGATTAAAATTGCAAAAAAGGATAAAAATAATGAGTAATTATGATAGTGAAATTGAAACATGCTAAGAGGAGCGAGAATTGAATAATCACTTTCATTCGGTTGACAAAATTGATAGAAAGGAGAAAAAATATATCACAAGGGAATAGATCGACCGACTTTTAGCTTTTATTTCAAATTCCCTTTTTATTTTTTTAATAATTATATTGATGATCAAGAAAGTTTGTTTGTAATAATAAGTTAAACAACACTCAAAGTCTGTGTATCAAAAGAATTTAAATTTAACTGATTATAAATACAATTTTCTATTTATACTTCACTCTATCGATCCCATAATATAGGAGGACAATTCAGTCCAATTACAAGCTCAAAAGAAGTTTCATATTATAACCAATAAAGTAACTACTCTAACTTATTATAAGGTGATCTTCTTTTTTCGGGCCTGTTTTATTCAGCTTAATTTCAATTCAGTTCAGTTCCAATCAGTGCAGTTCATTTCAGTTCCTAATTTCATTCTCTCAAAAACAATTCATTTCAGCCCTAAATTAGTTCACTTCACTTTAGTTATTTTCAGTAAATCGGTACAAGCTAATCACATCACCCAAGAATTCCACATTTCCTTTTATTTATTTATTTTTTTCTTTTGCAATGAGACATCGGTCCAAATTCCACACCTCCATAACCAAGTCCAGGATGGCATATATCACCCTCTATTATGAATATCTAAGGGAAGTGGGAGACATATCTTGTGGTTATAAAAGCATTAGAATATTATTAGGTATATGGTAGGGAACCTAATAATTAATTACATTATTTCAGTTTCAAATATTATTCTAATGTTATGATCAGGTATAAACACTAAAGAATTTTTGTGTGCTAAATACAGTATAATGCAAGTTGGTTTGTTTCCAATAGAAAGGGAATCTTGTCATTTTAATCCATTGTTTAGACTTATTGAAGTGAAAAATTAAAATAAAGCAACTATTACTAATTTTAGTAGTTTATAAATCTGGTAGTGTATCACTACCAGATAGTATGATTGGATAGAAATTTCAATGTGAAAGAGTCAACACTAATTTAGTTCAGATTAGCTGGTTTAATTTTGGGTGCATGGTTTTAATTGTTAATTAATAGAGTTATTTTAAGTTAAAGTATATGTGAAAGTAATTAGCTAGCCAATTGATTTTAGTAATAGTGCTTTATTGGCTAACTTAACAGTTGTACTTTGTCTTCTTTGGGCATCTTTGGCTTTTACTAGCTATCTTGAGTCTTAATATGTGGCTTAATATGTGCACCCATAAAATTACACGAAGTATATATATGGTAATTGATTAAATAAAGTACTATAATACAAAGTAATTAATTAAATAAAGTACTATAGTGTTTTTTTTTTTTTTTTTTTTTTTTTTTTTTTTTTTTTTTGGGGTGGGGGGGAGATACTCGTAAGTTCTGACTGAAAGGTATTGAGTATAAGATAGTTAAAGTCCATCTGTCCGTGCGATGTATATAAATGAATTACATACATATGGATCTTGTTTTTAAGCATAAACTAAGTTGTTTGTATATAAATGAATTACATATATATGAATCTTGTTTTCTTACAATGGCACTTTCTTTGTACTTCCTCCATTTTTTAATAGTTGCAACACACACTTTTTCACGGTATTTAAGAAATGTGGGGTTCATATAATATAATATACTTTAAAATGGAATGAGTGGTTGTTAGTAGTGTAATTTAGCGGGTTATGTGCTTTAAATCAAGGAAATAGTATAATTATTTCCTAAAATAACTTTCCATTTATAGTGTGTTGCAAGTATTATGACATTTCCATTTTAGCAAAATATTGCAAGTATTAAAAAACGAAGGAAGTATATGATATTTTTCTCCATATTATTCCTTCTCATACGACCCTCTTTCTTTTTTTTTTTATTTATTTATTTCTTATTTTATCATTACTCATGTGTGTTCATATAAATTTATTCTTTTTGATAAAATTGCAACTAAAAGTGAATAGACCAAGTGTTCCGTAAATTTTATATATCTGGTAGGATATATTGTTATGATTTTACTATCTGGCTTTACCAATATAATCTAATCATATCCCTTTAACATAAGGAAAAATACACTTTAATAATCCGAACTATGGGGATTTACTTCTAATAATCCCAAGTTAGGTTTATTTTTTAATAATCCTAATTATGCTATCAGTTTTCCTCCAACGGTTCCAATGATCGGTTACCTGCCGAAGGAGTCTATTTTTTTTTTGTTTAAACTTTTTAAAAAAATGATAAAAAAAAAAGAAAAAGAAACCATAAAAATACAAAAAAAAAAAAAAAATCCTCAGCCACCTTCCCCCACCGCCAAACCCTAACTCCTCCCCTAAACTCGCCGGAAACCGTCCAGCCACCTACCAAAACCGGTCGGCAAATTCCACTATCGCCGTATCCGACCCTCCCCCAACCCCCGAAACCAATCACTCAGCCCACCCCGACCCCAAAAACCACCAACGTGACCCACCTCGACCCATGGAAAGCCCCGATCTGCCACCACAACTCCTCCACAACCCCCTGCTACCACTCGCAAAAAACAACAATAATAGCTCCACAACCACCATAGCCGCCGCGCGCATCTCAACATAACGTCAATTTACATCAGTAGCCACGCAAATTCCAGCCACCGTAACATCCCAAAAATAGAGCAAAGGCGTAAAGCACAAAGCACAAATTCAAGGTGGAAAATGTTGGGGCAGGCTGGGTGGGTCATTTCGGGGGTGGGTCGAATGGTTGATAGAGGGTCGGCTGGCCATTTTCGGTGGTTAAGGGAGGGTGGTTGGCCGGTTCCCGGTGAGGTTAGGGGGTGTTGTTAGGGTTATCGGTGAGGTTAAGGGGGTGGGAAGAGGTGGCTGGGAAAATATTTTTTTTATGGTTTTTTTTTTTTTTTAAAAAAATTGGACCAATCACGTATTAACACGCGTCATGATACCTGTCATAACAGGTCGTTGACTTAGTGTTGACCACTTAACCGGTGGGACTATTGGAGGAAAACTGATAGCATAGTAAGAATTATTAAAAAATAAACCTTACTTGGAATTATTAAAAGTAAATCGTCAATAATTGAGATTATTAAATTTTATTTTTCCTTAATATAATGTTGCTTTTCACAACCTCATTCAATAATTGGAAGTTACAACTATTTCTCTAAAATGAAATCGATGGGAGCAGAGTAAATACAATCGTGTATGCATGTCCAAGTTATAACTTGTAGCCATAACTAGAAAGCAGAGTTATTCCTTGTTCTTACAAAAATGAAGCGTGTGTATCTGACAAGACTTTACAACTAGTTTAGCGTAACAAAGAAGAGAAAACAGACAAATTAATGAAAGAAATATAGCATGCCATGCTACGTTTGTCATTCTCCCTTTGGACTTTAGAATTAATTTTACAAGGATTAATTAATTATATATATTTATACGTATGTGTACTTAAAAGTTAATTTTGTTCTATTTAATTATTATGAATGTCTTATTAATATCTTCGACCAATTATAATTCGAATCTGAATGAAAAGCCTTTCCAACATGATTACGCTACTTTAGTTTCACTTTTGCAACTTGCCAAGTTACTACAATTATTTAGAGAAATTATTGGTGCCCCTTATCAACTGTTTATAATAAATTGCTCAACATTAGATGTTAACGCATTATTTCATTTATATCTTCTATAATACAGTCATATTCATAATATAAGTCGATTTAGGAGTATATATTCATACATTAATAACAATAAGTTCGTTAAATTTTATGATTTTTTTTTTTTTTTTTTTTTTTTTTTTTTTTTTTGACAAAAGAACTTACAAACAAACAACAAAGAAACTAAAAACGGAAACAAAGTAAATCACGCCGACGCGCCTTCCCTGCCAAACAGTGAGCTTGAGCAACCATAGACCTTGGAACCTTCTGAATATGACACACAACCAAAGCACCAATAACTTCCAAAATCTCTTGCTGAATCCAACATACAGAAATATCTTTGGGAAACTGAGATCGAAGCAGATCCACCACCGAAGAACAATCAGTAAAAATTTGTAAAGAGGAATACCCACGCTGCCTGGCATGGCGTAAAGCAAACAGACAAGCCATCAGTTCAGCCTGTAACGCAGAATTAGAGTTACAAGCCTGCGCCCCACCCCCGAGTTGAACATCAAAAGCCAGATCCAAGAATACCCATCCAGTACCCGCATTATGACTGGCAGAACTCCAGGCCCCATCAAAAGTAAGGCTGACAGAACAAGCATCCGACGCATTCCCTCGAAGAACTGTAGAAGATATATTACAAGAAAACCCAGGAGGAAATGCAGGCGTAATATTAATATCATATCTGAACGACCTGGCCTCAGAACACCTATCCACCCAACTAGAAGCTAGATCCATAATACAATCAGGGGAAGAAACTGCAGAACGAAATCTCATAGAGTTCCGAGTAAGCCATAGGGCCCATAACAAACTAAAAAAACGATCTAACATCAACCAGTCCTTGTCATGAAGAAACTTAGAAAGAACCTCAGGAAACCACTCTTCAAAAGGCTGTTCTGGGGACATATTCAAGGCCAATCCACAAGGCCGGTTCTCCCACAAACTTCATGCATTCAAATTTCATAAAATTTCGGAAAAAATCTTTTCCGAAATTTTATGAAATTTGAATGCATGGATTAGCAATATTCTTCTGTCTCTAAAAGTCTATGTTTTGTTTAGAATCTCACTATTATTCAATTTGAAAAGCCTAATGAAATATTTTGAAAGTTAATTAAGGTTTTGATTGAATCATCTCAATGAGTGATATAAGAAAATATGGAGTATAAATTTATTTTTTATTTATTAATTATGAGGTACTCCGTAATACATAAGGATAATAAGGTTAAATTTCTAAGATATATATTGACAAACGTGCATATCCATATAATATAATAGAATGTATTTTATTAATTGAATTTAAAGAATTAAACAAATCATCCCATTTTATATTACAAGTACTTGAATAACTTGATGACTATACTATGAATTAGTCCACTGACAAACTCTCTTCCACTAGCACTTGACTTTCAGTATCCCATGCTTGATGGATAGAATAATACTGAGTTCATTTAGAAAAGTTATTGACCTTTTAAGAGGGATAAAAAAATATGATAAAAAAAAAAGGAGAAGATATAATATAGAATTAGTGACTAAATAAAGCTAGCTTAGCTTGAGTGTTAATTTACTAACTCTCATTAACATTCGATTGTCAGCTTAATGGGTAAGGGAGCCGAGGGGGTGGGTAGGTGCGCGAACCATAGGGGTGAGTAATGTGCAGTATATTGGATTTTGAATTCCATACTAGTTGTAATCGATGAAAAAGTACAAATTTATCTTCGTGATAAACAAAAAAAAGTGTTTTTCTAGTGGTATTTTTGTAAATAAGTCAACAACTTTTATTAAATGCGGGTTTTATAAATGTTGAGTTATTTACGAAAATGTCATGTTGACTTGGATGTTTGTTGATTTATTTATAAAATATGTCAATAATAGAGAATTAAGAGAGTTTTAGAGAGAATAGAATCGTCTCATTTCGTATTAGCGTATACACACATATATATACAACCTATCAAGTTAGGGCTCGGAACATGTACACGGCCCAATAGCTATATATACACACTATGGCTTAACACCCCCCCTCAAGTTGGAGCATGCAAATCACAAATGCCCAACTTGCCAAGCAAATACAAGAATTGTGTTTTGTTCAAAGCCTTAGTGAAAATATCCGCTAGTTGATCTGTCGTTTTTACATACGACGGACTAATAATACCATCCTGAATCGCATCGCGTACATAATAGCAATCAACCTCAATGTGTTTAGTACGCTCATGGAAGACCGGATTCCGCGCAATATATAATGCAGATTGACTATCACAAAACAAACTCATGGCGCGCGAATGTGCGACTCCCAAACTCAGAAGAAGAGCCTTCAACCACTTCAGCTCATCGGTGGTTTTAGACATTGAACGAAATTCGGCCTCTGCAGAAGACTTAGCCACAGTATCCTGTTTCTTAGTTTTCCAAGAGATAGGGGAAGAACCAAGAAACACCAACCAACCAGAAATAGAACGTCTCGTCAAAGGACAACTAGCCCAATCCGAATCACACCAACCTGTAATATGCAAATCGCAATCAGAACTCAAAAGAATTCCCTGACCCGGACAACCCTTTAAGTAGCGTACGGTACGAAGAGCGGCCTCCCAATGATCTTGACGCGGTTGTTGCATAAATTGAGACAAGATATGAACCGCATAAGCCAAATCAGGTCTCGTGAAAGATAAATAGATCAAACGACCCACAAGGCGACGATACATTTCCGGATCAGAAATAAGAGGAGACTCCGATTTAGCCAGAGTATGATTCTGCTCAATAGGAGTACCTGCAGGACGTGCCCCTAGCAAACCAGACTCTGCAATAATATCAAGGGTATATTTCCGTTGACATAAAAATATACCCTCCGGACTACGTGCAACCTCAATACCAAGAAAGTACTTCAACACACCCAAATCTTTCATACGAAAACAGTCACTTAGATATGATTTGAATGATGCAATAGCAGAGGAATCATTACCAGACACTATCAAATCATCAACATACACCAGAACACTGAGTTGAATAGACCCAGATTGCAGAGTAAAAAGGGAGTAATCAGAGTATGATTGTATGAAACCGTACCTTTTCAGAGAAGAAGCCAACTTAGAGAACCAACAACGAGGCGCTTGTCGCAACCCATACAAGGACTTTTGAAGCCGAAAAACCATCCCAGATTGAGAACCATGAAAACCAGGGGGAGGCTTCATATAAACCTCCTCATCAAGATCACCGTGTAGAAAGGCATTATGAACATCCATTTGGTGCAATTCCCAATTTTTCGCAGAAGCCACCGCAAGAAAAGCACGAACAGTGACCATTTTTGCCACGGGAGCAAAAGTCTCGTTATAATCGATACCCTCAACCTGATGATTACCAAATATAACAAGACGAGCCTTCAATCGCTCAAGAGTGCCATCAGAATTAAGCTTGACCTTGTAAACCCATCGGCATCCCAAGGCTTTCTTCCCCGGAGGCAACTTGGCCATCACCCAAGTCTTATTATCTTCAAGAGCAGTAATTTCTTTTTGCATTGCCTCTCTCCAACCCTCATGTTTCATTGCCTCATTAAAATTCCGGGGCTCAGTGATTGTATCCACAGCTGCAATAAAAACACGGTGTCGTACAGAAAATTTATCACAATTCACAAAATGTGCTAAAGGGTAGGGAGTACCTGAGGAGCATGGAGTAGACGATGAACGGGTGGAGATAGATGGACTAGAGATAGAATGTGCGACAAAATCCTTATGCCAACCCGGGGCACGGCGGGGGCGTTGAGCACGGTCAAGAGTAGAAGAAGTGGAGTCCGGAGGGGCCTCTGTGCCACCCTCCGGACTGTCAACAGTGGCAGCGACAGAAGACCCCGCAGGGGGGCTGCGGACAGCAGGGACAGCCACAGCACTGCTGCCAACAGCAGCGGTACTCGGGGCAGCAGCAGCCGTGGGTGGGGGCTGCTGCGGGGAGCTGTCGTGAGTGTGGTGATCCGGGGCAAGCTCACCAATCTCGAGCACATGCTCTAGATCATCCAAGAAATCATCATCGACCACATTATCAATGCTAGACAACCCTTCGTCACTCTCATGAGAATCATGCAACTCAACATTATCCATAAATGGGAACTCATTTTCATGAAATTTAATATCACGGGACACAAAGATATCACCCGTCTCCAAATCATACACCTTCCAACCCTTCTTGCCATGAGGGTAACCCACAAAGACACACTTACGACTTCGAGGTGCAAATTTGTCACCCTTAGCTTTTTGGTTATGAACAAAGCAAAGACAGCCAAACACCCTTAACTCATCAAAATTGGGTTCTTTATTAAAGAGGATTTCATAAGGGGTTTTATTAGCAAGTAAGAGGGATGGAGTACGATTAATTAAATAAACCGCCCCAAGGACACATTCTCCCCAAAAAGAAATCGGCAAATTGCCTTGAAACATTAAAGCACGACTAACATTTAGGATATGTTGGTGTTTACGCTCTACCCTCCCATTTTGTTGAGGTGTACCAACACAAGAGGTTTGGAAAAGAATACCATTTTCAGTAAAATATGGGATCATGGGTTTAAATTCAGTGCCATTGTCACTCCGCACACACTTAACATTGACATCAAATTGACACTTAACCATAGCAAAAAAAGAGCAAAAAGAAGAATAAACTTCAGTTTTGTCATTCAATAAATAAACCCAAACACCACGAGAAAAATCATCAACAATCGTCAAGAAATAATGAGCACCACAAGTAGACGCCGTGTTATATGGTCCCCACAAATCACAATGTATCATTTCAAGAATACGACTAGCACGACTATCACTATCAGGAAAACTGGCTCGGGTTTGTTTTGCTAGAGGACAAATTTCACATGCTTTATGTAAACACATAGGAGCAGAACTACCTCGAATAGAAGGAAGCAATTTGACAATTTTCTCCGACGGATGCCCCAAACGACGATGCCACAACTCGAATGTAGAAATGTCCGAACCCGTGAGAGCACACACTTTTGGGAGACGCCGGAAATAATATAGTCCATCTATCCGTTCACCGCCTCCAATTAAGCTCCCCGAGGATTGATCCTGTATAGCACAAAGAGAATTAGTGAATCGGACAAAGCAATTAGAGTCATCAATCAACTTAGACACCGAAATCAAATTGCAATTCAATTGCGGAACAAGTAGAACATTTTCAAGAGCAATGTCATCCGACAGAACAACACGACCCTCCTTAGTAGCCATGGCCTTAGCACCATCGGGAAGACCAACGGGACAAGAGATAATAGAGTGAGCATCTTGTAAAAAATTTTCATTGCCGGTAACATGATGGGATGCACCGGTGTCAATAATCCATGAGAAAGATAGAGAATTAGTAGCCATAGAATTAGTAGTAGGATCAAACACACCCAAAATAGAAGAGGTAGTAGAAGGTGTAGGTAGCCAAGGAAGAGCAGCAGCAACGCAGGAGGCAGCAGCCGCGGGTTGGGGTCGCGGGATATCCCCGCGGCCTGGCAGAGCCTCCTGGGCCGTGACAGTACCCGCGGGACAGGGGCGCAGGCCATCCCCGCGGTCTGGCACAATGTGTGACAGAGCAGTAGACAAAGTAGCAGAAGGCAGGGTAGTAGAAAAAGCAGCAGCAGGTAGAGAGGAAGCGGTAGCCGTTGTCGACGATCGACCATATTTGTTCAACCACCATTCAGGGAGGCCATGAACAAGGAAGCAACCACCATAATCGTGACCCGGACGATTGCAATGAGTACAATATCGTGTCGATTTATCACCACGGTTGGACTGAGAAGGCCTAGTAGTCAGAGTATCATGTTGATCGATGTTGTCGTTCGCCATTGAAAAACAAGAAGCAGAAGTAGTAGAATGATAGAAGCCCACACAACTCAAATTAAATATGCACGCAAACCAAAGCAATAATGTAGCACTGCAAGTCCGCAACGCACACACCACTACGAAGCAACCAAAATTCTTAGAATTAGAAATCACCAGAATTAGGGATTAACCCTTAATTCGAACCAAAAACCAAAAAATAAGATATATTATTGAAATTGATATTGGGGATTAGAATGTAGTATTCAGAAATTGATTTGATTTTAAGGAGTAGAGATTAGAAAAAAAATTATAGTTTTAGGGAGTAGAATTGTATTGGCTCCGATACCATGTCAATAATAGAGAATTAAGAGAGTTTTAGAGAGAATAGAATCGTCTCATTTCGTATTAGCGTATACACACATATATATACAACCTATCAAGTTAGGGCTCGGAACATGTACACGGCCCAATAGCTATATATACACACTATGGCTTAACAAAATATCACTAGATAAACGAGTTTTGTTTATCACAAAGATAAACTAAGGCTCACTCATAATCGATTCCTTGAATTGGATGGAATAAAAATCAATTCCTAAAAAGATGAACTAGAACTAAAATAGTCGATACTAGTTTTGATGTTGCATTAAAATACTAGATTTAGTCCTAATTTGAGCGCCAAGGCCAACTGAATCGGAAACCAAAACTTGAATCAATTTCACCCATCCAATTTCTAATAATTGGATTCGACAAAAATGATATTAGACTTGGATTCGATGCTCATAATTGGTTCCATAAACAAATTGTTTAGCTCACATTGCAATTTTATTGAATCTCCACGGTTTGGTCTTCGAAATTTTATTGGAAATCTTCTTGTGATAGGGCCTTGATAGAGCTAAACTCTTTTAATTACCATCCAAAATTTATACACTTCTTACATGCTAGTGTTGCATTATTTATTAACAATCGGTTCATATACAATAAATCATCTTAACTATACTTGGCTACTCTCTATTCAATACTCGTATCATTTATGTGCCTATATATAAAAACTACCATACCTATATAGAACCAAAGAATAACTGAAATAATAATGTGAATAATAACATATGATCAATATGAATGAATTATGAGCATGTGGAATTGCCTCAGCACAGAACAACAAACCAAACCACAAAATAATGTTAGTAATAAATCCATAACTATCATGAAGAACCCTGCATGTGAGGGAAAATAGTATGATATACATTTCAAATTACAACTATTGATTCATGTGATCACATCTTTCAATTAATTGTAAAGTGAAATTTAATTCTAACAACTCATGAAAGATAGAGACGAATTTCCATCATTGACGAATTTCGTCCATTGGGCCCCACCCATGACCCGACCCTTTTTTAAAACATTAGCTTATTAGTGGCCAGTCTAACCAATTTCTACTTCCATTATCCCTTCTATGATTGTGATGTTTTTGGAAGCATGTTTTGCTCCTTAATTAAATAATAAATACAGAAAGTGAGGGATAGATAAAGTGGTTAGAGTTTCTCTTCCAATCTCAGGAGATATTGGGATTGATTCTCATCACCTGTCTTGATGGCTCTTTAAACACCAAAATAAAAAATAAAAAATAAAAAAATATTACTACCTTGATCTCTTTTAGTTTAATTTGCCTCGTATTTTTCCACAAGGATTATCTAAATATTGCTCCATTATCTTATTTGATAAGATTTCACTTGCCAATGTTTTATACTTGTTTCATCTCTCGTCAACCCTAATTGCAGTCCCATGTGCATAGTTTTTTCTACAACAACAACAACAAAGTCTTAGGGCATGTTCACTTTAGCTTAATTTCAGTTCAGTCTAGTTCAGCTCCAATTAGTTCAGTTCAGCTCCTAATTTCCTTTTCTCATAAAATATTCATTTCAGCTCTATTAAGTTCAGTTCAGTTCAGCTCCAATCAGTTCAGTTCAGCTAAGTTCAGTAAATGTGAACAGGCCCTTAGTCTCAAAATGTACATAGTTTTTTTTTTTTTTTTTTTTTCTTACTTAAAAAAAATATTCGTAAACTTGATTTTATGGGGCAATAAAAAAGGAACAAGGATAATGCATAGACTAAGTACTAGTATGAGTATTAATCTTCAATAGTTTGGTTAGATTATTCCAAAAGAAAAGGAAAAATAAATTATTTAATTCAATAATGTTTATACAGTATCTTATGTAATGAATAAAAATGGAGCTATATGAGAGTCACCCCACAAAAGTTGACTAAACTGTGCCTAGGTTCTTTTTCATTAGCTTCTACTGAGGTCAAATAGTTATCTCTTGGAAAATCAATCTTGTCCTGTTTATATGATCCAAACAACATTATTTGTGGGTTCAACAGATTGTAAGGGCCAGATGGTGAAATTGAAACCATTGTCCAAACCAATTATCATGCAAAATACATACGAAATAACCCTTTTTGTTTCGCATTTCATGATATATATAACCCGATAATAAAAAGAGCTTAAATTTTGTCGAGTGTATGTCTAGTGTTAACGCAATTTTGTGTGAGATAAACAAATGGGAATTACTTTTTTAAAAAAAAAAAAAATGGGAGTTACTAATATTAGAGAACAATATAAAAAAATACTGATTTACAAAAGTTGTCAAGAAAAAAATAATAATAAAATTTAAGTATGCTCTCGTTGAGAGTCGAACTCAAGACCTCCCGCTTACTAAACGGGTGCTCTAACCAACTGAGCTACGAGAGCTGTTTGATTAAATCTTTATTTTATAATTTTAATAATTAAGTCCAACAACTACGTAGAAACTGGTAATTCCAAATTCCAATGTTAAAAAACGAAGCGGCTAGGACTGGGTCACGAAGCACGACCCAACCCGAACTAAAGTTGAAGACCAATTTTAACCTCTAACAAGTAACAACCTAATGACAAATAGATGACGTTTCATGTAGTGAATTGGGAACATGAGAAAGGGATAACTCGTAACTGTGATTTTTAATGAATTTGGGTTGAAAAGACGGTTGAGACCCTTAGTGAAAATTTGGTAAAAAAATAATTCCGACGATAATATGGTAAAAAAAGTTAACTCCAAGCGACAATTTGGTAAAAAAATTATTCTCAAGCAACATTTAGACCAAAGTATCTAATGTTTTTCGACAAAGTCTTCAAATTTCCTAATTCAATTCGTTATTATATTTTTTAAAATTATTTTTGACATTTTAAAATTTAATTAATATGTCATCTACTTTTATTTTGCTATATCTCGATATCAAATTTATTTTCAACCTCATTTTTTAAGAAAATCGATAATATGGGGTAGGAAAATTACGTGAAAATTAATATTTAAACAGTAATTTTTCTTCAATTTGTTAATTCCGAAAAAGGGGTTGGATATTTAGGTAAGAAAACCACGAAAAACGAACTAAATTTAAAATTTACGAGTAGTTTGTTGAAATTTTTTGTATAATTCGGTTAATTATCGTCTAAGATGATTTTTTAACCAAATTGTCGCTTGGGGTTAACTTTTTTTACCAAATTGTCGCCGGAACTATTTTTTTTACCAAATTGTCGCTAGAGGTCTTTTTTATTTACCAATTTGGTCAATTTGCCTTATTATTGAAAAAAATAAAATAAAATTCCTACTCGTACTCTTTTTGTGCATGACTTTGGAGCCCATGATTATTAGTCCGGTTGATTATGTGATTTGCATTAGTAATTTGTGAAAATTTTACACTACACTCCGGTGTAGCTTTTGCTACCTACACCCCCCTCCCCAACTGACATCATTTTGTTCTTTTTTGTGTTTACTTTCTTTTTTGTTATATACCATTGCAAGTTAATTCAATGTTTTGAGTTTCAATTCCATGAAAAAATTATTGTACTCGTATAAAATAAAGAGTGTGAAGAGATTTCCATGGTATCAATTATAATAAAGCAATTGATGATCCTTTGTTTCAAAAAATTAAAAAAGAAATTAATGATCCTAATTCACAAGCAATCAACTCAATAAGCAAATTGCAAGCCTAATCGAAGCAATTACAAACAAATTGCAGTTGTTATGGCAGCGGTGGCGGCGAGATGATGGTGGTTATGTGGCAGCGGTGATAGCGGCAGCAGCGAGACAACAGTGGTCGTGGGGCAATGAGGCAACAATGGTTATTGTGGATTAATTAGTTGAGTGGGTTAGAGGGGGAAAGTGCAAAGGATTAAGAAATAGGGAAAATATAAAGAAGCTCAAATCACCATTGATAAAGCTTGCTTCTGATTTTAATGAGAAGTGTATAATTTTTAAATTTTTTTTATAAACAGTATACTCGTATAATTTTATAATTGAACATGTAATATTTTAAAAATGAACATATTTATTTAATAGTTGTAAATGAACATACAATTATTTATAATTGAACATATAATATTTCCAAAATGAACATATTTATTTAATGGTTGTAAATAAACATACAATTATTTATAATTGAACGAACATATAATATTTCAAAAATGAACATATTTATTTAATATTTGTAATTGAACATATAATATTTCAAAACTGAACATATTTATTTAATAGTTGTAAATGAACATACAATTATTTATAATTGAACATTTAATTAAGGAGCATTATCATAAATGAAAAATGTATAAAATTTATAATTTTTGTACTTGTTATTGAAAATTTTTGAAGGTAGCACACACTCCTTATTGTAGTTGTATGTAAGAATCATTTCCATGACAACTACAATATAGCACACACTGTTATTGAAATTCCTTATTAAATTTGTAAAATTAACTACTTCATGATATAATTGGGTGCTTTAATTAGTAGTATAAAATGAACTTTTAAGTATACTAGGGGAGCCTACGCGCGCGTTGCGCGCGACATAATTGATGTTTATGGTCGAGTTGTAATAGCTTTGTCATGATACCCAAAACCTATTGGCTATACTTTTAAACACATATACTAAGAAATAAATTGTTGACAATTATATCTTTGGGTAGGTACGGAAATGTAACATTTGAAAATATATAGATAAATGTGATGAATGTTGTATAGTTGTGCAACATTCTAAACTTTAGTTAATCTACTTTAAAATAACGCCCACATAAAGCAACAACTTTTCGTTTTCCATTAACTAATGTTGTCATGGAATTAAACTATAACCTCAAACTTTATTATTCCATCCTCCATTTAATTTGTAATTGATTAATGGGTCTTAAGTAAAATTACAAAATTACACATGGTGGTATAAAGGTAAACAAACATTTTAAGGGGTATAATAGTCCATGCACTATTCATAAGAGTAATCTTCTACTTTTTATAAGGTAGGGATGCACATGTTCATTTTAAAATTAATGCATTTACTTGTTAAAAATGAAATGATCATGAATAAGAATGAAAATGAACATTTATCAATACGTAAATTAATATTTATATATAATAAAAATTAATTTATCTTTTGAAATTAATAAGCATATAACATGTATACTATGTAAAGAGGGGGGGTTTTTGATATATGTTAATTATCATTTTACATATTCAATAGTTAAAATGTGTAATCACTAATAATATACAGTATAAAGAATATCGGATCCAATATATCATTTGATGAAGATATTCATCTTATAAGGTTTTTTTTCCTGTTCCTTTGCATTTATAAATACAAGGTAAGAAACACACGCAATGCGTGTGTGTGCAATTTAAAAAATTTAATTAGGCTATATACTCATCTTATTCTAATAACAAACAATATATATATATCTTTTTTACTAGTTCGCTTAATAACAAACAATAACAAACACACGATGTATTTTTTGCACTTTTAATATGTATTATATATCTATTTTACTAGTTCGCTTAAGAACAATTAAAATTATGTTTTGGTAGATTCTAATTTTCATAGTTTGTTATGGTTTATGATGATGAACATTTTTAGGTTGTTGATACTTGTAATTTATTTATTAATCTGTGTTTGAGAATTGCGTATATTTTTGTTGGTAGTTTTAATTTCTTTTCTTTTTTGTTGTCTTTTTAATCAGGTTTAAAATGCTAAATAATCATTTATGTTTTATCATATGTACTTTTGTTTGTGATATATTAATTAATTAATGTTCATTTTTAAAGTGGTAAATGATCATTTTGTGTATACAGTTTTGTTTTTGATAATATTATATGTTAAAATTTTAAAATTTGATTATTTGCAGTTTTGTTATTGAACATTATATGTATTAATGATTGATCATTTTTAAACCTATTTATATTCATTTACAATTGTACATTATAAATTTATGAAGTGGAAAAAAAATTATGACATTGTTTATGAGAAGCAACTAAGTCTAAAATTTTGGGCAAAGAATTTAAATCTCAAACAGAAGCTTATGAAATGTATAACAAATATGCTTTTAGAAAAGATTTTGGAATTTGAATTGGAAAGAGTGAGAGGCAAAGAGATGAATCATTTTTATGAAAAGATTTGTTTATTGTTTGGAATTCGATTGTTTTTTATATATGTGTGTCATATATGAACAATTATAGTTGTTATTATTGATTTTTTACGGTTTTCATATTTTTGATGATGATTATATTATTATTCTTATGATCAATTTCGCAATAGTAAATGATCATTTATCTTTTATATGTGTGTTTTGTGGTACATTATATGTTTATTCTTGTTATATTCGAATATATATTGTACATTTTCATTTTAATGAGTAACATTGTTTTATAGTTATGCATATACGTTTTTATTAGCGAACATATTTTACTATTTGTTATTTTTGTTGTGTTAAAAATATGTTCAGTTATATAACGATAAAAAATCATTTACATATAGTTGTGTTTTTAGTATATTTTTGTTGATCAAATGTATTATTGTAATTGAACATTTTTTAACAAGTTGAACAAAATGAACAAATTGCTTTTTATTAATGAAAAAAAAACCACATGTAAAATTTATTTAAGGAAGATGGGAGCTTAATTGTGATTTCTTTTCCAATTAGCTGAAGATTTATAATTGACAATTGTTTTGAACATTTAGTTTTTTTGTTAATAAACAAATTTCTTCTTTGCTATGACCATTATATATATATATAGGCACTAGCTAGATCACTAGATTTTTTTTTTTGAAGGATTTGGTTGTAGTATGTAGGGCTCAAGGAAAAAAGAAAAGGATTGTTTCCTTCTTAATAAAATCAAAGCTAAGTGAATTTGTATATCATCAAAAATTGAAATATTGAATATCAAAATATACAATACAACTCCACACATAATATCAAACACGACAAGCTTCTTGATCCAAATTCGAAAAATTCAAGCACATGTATGTTACTGATTCATGTTGTTTGGCGACACCATGCTTTCTTGATTTCCCTCTTTTTGTTGTCTTTAATTTTTTCTTGTTATTGTGTGGTCTAACTCATTATATCCACGATTTATTTCTTACCTAATAGATAAAATATATAAACTATTGGATTTAAACAAGAATAATTAGTGTTGAAATGAACCAATTTTCATGTGTAACATGAACACGGATGAGTATGACGCGACAATCGACATGATACTGACTAAAGTAATTCAATATAGAAATGATCATCTATTATTATATAAATGAACATATATGATATTGCAAATGACCATGAAATTAAAGATATTAATCGGCTAACATGAAATATATATACGTGAATAAACTTTTGAAACTATCAATATGCATGTGATTGATCATATATCTATATGAGAAAAGACAAATATTGAAATTCAAAACTGAAATGAATATCTATTATTTACAATTTACATTTCAAAATCTAGAACATTTTAATAATTTAAGAGCACACCACAAACTCATATAACTCAATTGTAATTGTAAGAATCGCTTCCATGAGAAGTACAAGAAATCACACACTCTAATAGAAATTCCTTATTAAATCTGTAGCAAATATTTGAAAAAGGTACAAAAATATGTTTATCATACATCAAAATTCTAATAAATTTATCTTAATATGTATTTGATCATATAATATTATGTGATTGAACATTTACCAATTAAAAAGGAACATTTATCAAAGAATTTTCCACTTCATAATATAAAAAGAACGAACATTAATATGTGAATGATCATGTGCTAATATATAAATGAACATTAATTATATTAATAATCTATTAACATGTGAATAACATCGTACTATTATATAAATGAACATTTGCCAAATTGAAAATGAACATTCATAAAAAAATAGAACTTTCCACTACGAACTAAATTTACAAATCTACACTCTTACGAAATAGATTAAATCATCCAAAAATTTGCGACAATTAAACTCTTTTTTAATTTTTTGAGTCCAGCAATTTTATAAACTAATAACACACCACAAATTTACTTTTTTTCCCCATTTTTTTTTTTTACAAAAATAAGTAAAATTATATCATCATACTTACGTTGATACATTTTCAAGCAGGATGTTTCTTTTATTTTCATGAAAACACAATTGCAACAAATGCCAGTAAAAAATCTAGGACATTATACTTGTGTTTTCATTTCAAAAATCAACAAAAACACTTACAATTTCGACTTTGCTTTGGTAATTTTTCCAACAATTGTGTAAATTTGTCTCATATATTAGACATTGTACTTGACTATTATAGAGAATTATAACTTTTTACTAAAATTTATTTGCAAATATTAAAGATTTTGATGAGAGAGAAAATGGGGAAATAAAATGAAAAGAATGAAGAGAGAGAATTTGAATGGTGGTTCAATTTTATTTTATTTATTTATTTTTTCCTTTCTTAATAATGTAGTGTGTGGGGGTATAGATGGTTACTGTAGCAACTTACAAGTGGATAGTATATGGGAAGTGAGGAGTTAGTGGGAGGAAGAGTAAAACAGTATCGTTTTACATGGGGGTGTAGGTAGTAGACCCTACACTAGGGTCTAGTGTTCACTAATTAGTAATCTGTAATCTATAGAATAACAATTAATTCAAATAGGATTAATAGTCTGGTTGAATATATAATTTGAGTTAGTAATCAATTCGGATGATGATACTTGCCATACATATTTGCATTTTGTTATTCCGAGGATTTACTTTCTTTTTACATTATTGGTGAAGATAATTTAAATTCATGATTCACCCCTTTGTAATTTTGTTGGCGCAATTTTACTGGTGCAATTTTACTTAGGCCGAAACCATTGTGTCGTGGATGATACGTACTCGTAGTATACTAATGGGAGTTTGTGTAGAGGGACTTAAACTTTGGGTTGGTCGGATAAGGAACAAAAGAAGCATTTATTTTGGGCTTTTCTTTCGGTTTCATTGCTTAGACATTTTCACAAATTACAACTCAATGAAAGTTCCAACACAAATTCGCCACCACCAACAAACAATGCACCAATCAAGCACCCAAATTTCCACCAATTACAAATCCTTTATTATCTAAAACCAACAATTGTTATCTTTACGCAAAAACACCAACTAAAGGTATGGGAAAACCATATTGCATTAATTTTTTCGGTTGTCAAGGCGTACCAACAATGAACACTGGAGGCTGAGTACTCTTACTTACTCCAATACTGCATATTAATGCCATACCTCAACTTTTGTCGTTCACTCCTCACACAGTCAGCTTGTTAATTACACATGCAAAGATGATGATGATGATGATGATGATGATGATGATAATAATAATAATAATAATAATAATAATAATAATAATAATAATAATAGACAAGGATGCTATTGAGTTGCTGAAGCGGGTTCAGGCGTTCGCTAAGTCTCAGGATATTGGTGCTCGTGCAGCTGCTCACATCTTCAGTAGGATCGGGTTCGCTATAGCTAGAGGGGTGGGAGCCCAGATTGTATCTCGGCTCCCTACCAATTTCTTGTAAATTGATTGACTCTGTAGGTTTAATAATAACAATAACAATAACAATAACAATAACAATAACAAGAATAATAACAATAATAATAACAATAATAACAACAATAATAACAACAATAATAATAATAATAACTAGTACTTTTGAGGTAGCTCAGCGCACTTTTGATGGAGCTCTTCGATCTTCCTTGGAGCGTATTGTTACCGCTTCGGGGCCTGGGTTTGGTGATTGGCAGTGGCGGCTTGCCACCTTACCATATGCGTTTGGAGGGCTTGGTGTTTATTCTGCAGGTGATGTTCGTCACTATGCTTTTCTTGCTTCTCGGTTGCAGTCTGCTGGGTTGCAGACACAACTTCTTCGGCATACTGGCATTGTTGGTCTTGGACGAACCTTTGAGGATGCGTTGTGTCTGTTTAATGGAATAGTGGAGTCTGACATTTTGAGTAATCCGAGTGAGGTCGCTGCCCCTAAACTCATGAAGAAATTGGCAGATATGTATTTCACAAAGATTACCGCTTCTGCCGAATCTGCTTATTCTTTAACTCCTCAACAATCAGCATTGTGGAAATCACAGCAGGGTGATCACACCTCTGCTTGGCTTCGGGCGGTTCCTATTTCGGGGTTGGGTCAGACGATGAACGCCAAGACTTATCGCTGTGTGTTGTCCTATCGATTGGGTGTTCCATTGTTCTCTATCTCGACGTCGTGCTCTGCTTGTTCGAGGGTTTTTGCTGGAGATATTTTCGGTGATCACGCGATGTCTTGTGCTGGTATTGTGGGTAACATCGGCATAATGTTGTTCGGGATACCCTTGTTGATGTTTGCTATCGTTCTGGGATTTCAGCGAGAAAAGAGGTTGACATTGGGTTGGCTGGAGGAAACGACGAGGCCCTCAGACCTGCGGATGTGTTACTTTATTCATGGGATCGTGGTCGCGATGTCTGTGTTGATTTGACAGGGTCTTCTCCTTTGACACAGTCAGGACTATCTGACTTAATTCCTGGGCAGGTTGTGGCTGATGCTGCTCATCGGAAGCGGGTTAAGTATGAAGCTCGATGTCAGGCGATTGGATATGGTTTCATTCCCTTTTCCTTTTCTTCGCTTGGGGAATTAGAGAACGAGGCTATTGCGTTACTGAAGCGGATTCAGAGGTTCTCGACGACGCAAGACATTGGGGCTCGTGCTGCAGCTCATATCTTCACTAGGGTAGGATTTGCTATAGCTAGAGGAGTGGGGGCCCAGATTGTATCTCGGCTTCCCACTAATTTATTGTAGGTTGTATGACTTTTGTTTTTGAGATATAATAATAATAATAATAATAATAATAATAATAATAATAATAATAATAATAATAATAATAATAATAATAATAATAATAATAAGAAAATGACAATTTAGCTCGACTGGAAAACATAACTAATCTGATGGTTACTTTAAAAATGAAAGCATAAATATATGATCAGCGTCACCTGTAAGTTAATGGATGGATAGACCTTACAAAAAAGAATCGCTTAATCAGTCAAAAAATACGTACTACAGCTTGTACCAATACCGCTATCTGCCAAGTGATGAATCCTCACTCTAGCGTACGTAGCTTCCCTCAGCAAAACTAAAAATATTGGACCAAAATTATGTTGATGATGATGCATCAGATAGATACCAAACAACTTGGTAAGTTCTAACCAGTAGTTTTCTTGCTTCGGAAAGTCTCCTTGAGTGAAGCAAATTTCTTCTTGCACTGATTCATAGTTTTCCCAGGGACAGCAGTTGCAACCCGCTCCCAACGTTGAGGTGTTTCTTTGGGAAACGTTTTCAAGGCCTGAACAAGAGCTCTCTCTTGAACAGAAGACCATACATCTGGGTCAGATGATCCCGAAGAAGCAGCTGGGCTATCTGTCGATGATGGTGCATTTGGAGTATCAGTAGGGGTTGTTGAACTACTAGCATCAGCCCCAGCAGCAGACCCAGTATCAGTCCCATTCACAATTGGAACACCTTGGACTTCTTCTCTAGTACTAAGTGGTGATGAAATAGTTGCCGCTGGTTTCCTTTTCTCAAGGAACGAATCAAATGCCTTGGAAGAGTCTGGCTTCTGAAGAAGAACTGATTTTGTAGCCTTCAAAATCTCTTCCACTGATCTACCAGTACCAATGTACTCGGAGATCACCTCCCATCTCCTTGATGTCCCTTTTGGGAATTTTAGCATACCTTTTCTCAAGAGATCTATTTCTTCCTTGGCCCAAGGCTTCTCCTTTTCCTTTTCTTTTTCTTTCTCTTTCTCTTTCTTTTCATGGCTACTTGATGAATTCATGCTTCCATTAGCTTCCACTGCACCAGTCTGTTTTGGTTTCGGATTTGGACTAGAACTGGGACTCTTTTCATCGTCAACTTGACCATTCAGAGAGTTTTTAATAAATTTAACCTGTTCCTCTTTTTCCTTCCCCTCTATCTTATCACATAGGCCCCTGAGTCGCAACATGTCAAGTGACATACAGAGAGTTTCTACATCATCCCCAGAAATATCAAATACACGATCAGATGCAACTTCAGCAGTAAGTGACCGAAGACGGGTCCGTTCTTTACGCAGGAGTTTCTTTTCCTTCTCTTTTGCTTTCTTATTAAGCAAAGCAGCTTCAGCAGTTTTTTTATCTTCCTCCTCTTTCTTACGCTTCTCCTCTTCAGCAATTCGTGCAGCTTCTTCCTCTTCTAACTTCTTGGCTAAGAACTTGGCTTCCTTCTTCCGCTTCTTCTCCGCTTTCTCAAATTCTTTCCTCTTGGCTATCCTGGGATCTTTTTTATAGGCATTGTCAACAAGAGAGCGTACCCGAGTATATTCTTCTTTCCTGGCTTTCTCACTTAGCTTTGCATTTTGTCTTTCCATCCATCTTTTATGATCCCGAGATTCTGCTTGCTCAAGGTCAAATTCATCTGCATGTGGAAATTCTCTCCAGCTTTTAAAGGAATACCAAAAATTGTAGAATTTATCAACCTCGTCAAATGAAGAATTTTCATCTCCCAGTGAAGGGGCAGGCTGGTGAACAGACCACCGGCTATTCCTCATAAAAGCTGGACCAAAAACTTTAAAGAAATCTTGAGGTGCACAATCAGTGGGGATTTCATCATCAAATTCATCAGTTGAGTCATACATCCTTCTTTTTTGAGGGTCTATTAACAACTCATAAGCTTCTTGAATGGCCTTAAAATGGTTTTCAATTTCATCCTTCTTTGCTAGCTTTGAAGCTTCAGAATCTTCTTGCAGAAGGAGTGCAGCTTGTTTGTCAGGGTGATATTTCAAAGCAACATCCCGATAACTCTTTCTTATCTGCTCCTCAGTGGCAAGGTATCTCAAATGTGCCAACCCCAACAAAGCATAATGGTCTTGTTGTTGTTTACCATCACCTCCAGATTTCTTCTTACTCTTACCACTGTATGACTCAAAAGAAGGAGTAAAAGTTTGCTCTTTATCGTTTGATGCACTCTGATCATCATCCTTGTCTGAAACTTCTTCACAATGGCCAGAAAGTCTAAGAGCAACAGCGTGAAAAGAATGGCCAGCAGGTTCATACTTTGACACCTTTAAAGGGAGACAATTTGAAGAAACATAGAGTGGCTTCCCATCTTCAAGCTCTTGTGAGTAGGATATAAGTCTAACATTTCTCACTTGCTGGGCCATCATTTCTTAATAATGGCCCCAATATCAACAAAGAACGGAAACTACCAAGGAAAAGTCCAAAGACTACTCAGCTAGCAAAACCACCAAACTTGAAACTGCAATTATTCATTAAGATAGATTTTAAGTTTCTGATAACCAAAAATATCTATGAAAAGACTCCAAATAGTGTTTAAGCTAAAGATATACAAGAAGGTCACATTGATTAACAAAGAATTCCAAAGAGCAAGGACACGTTTTCAGTAAGCACAATCTGGAAATAAAAAATATTTATATCTTTCCTAGCCAAGGTAAAAATTTTAGCTGCAGACAAATGCAAAACTCAAATCTCCTCCCTGATACAATTATCAGATAAGATCACTAAAATCAATCAAGTATAAAATTGGAACAAAAAAGGTAGATAAAAAGAAATACTATCAGCCAACCAAAAAATGTTAAAATGAACAAAGTCCATAAGAAAGGGTAGCAGCAACACAAAGTAACAGGTTACAGAGCATAGGGGGTAACAGGAAGATAACTGTGGCAAAGATGGCTACATTGAATAATGAAGAGGGGTTTCAGAGAGCACAATGTCAGGCAAAATAATTTTCCAATATTCTATCTCAGTTTCAAGTAAGATTCCAAAGCATTAATTGATGCACAATCTTCTATCACTGAGCATCGTACAATTTCAATACTAGTAAAAATCCATATTAACTACACAATGTTAGTCGCTTAGTTGTAAACATTTTTTTTCTACACACATTATTCATTTTTTTCAATCACTGAACATAATTTATTTTCAATGGAAGGAAAGTAGGAATTATCAACCTACTACATAAGCTACAGTCCCTATGTGAATGTGTAGTGATCCATGATCAAACCAACAACCCAAATTTCACCTTCTGTTGAAGACCACCAGGCAGTCAGGCCTACCAATGCCTAAGCTGCATAAAAAGGAATTTAATCTTCTACCTTCCCCCCCCCCCCCCCCCCCCACCCAAACCAACCCCAAAATAAATAAAATTATGCTGTATACTTTTTAAGGCTCCTTCACTGAAAACTTAAAGAGCCACTATGAATCATCCAATAAACAAGGCAGGGGCAAGACTTGGATTATCCATTGTACATAATATTTGAGTAAAATGTTTTTGCTCAATGAGATAACCTTATACCGCACAAATCGACGCTATTGCAGTAAAAGTCTAATTGAAGTTATTGGAACTACAGAATCAGAAAAAATGTTTAAAACGATCAAACTACTTTCTTATGTAAAATCCCTTTTGGAGTTCAAAGGTATGAACACAGGCACACAATCAATAGTGCTGCAGTTCACTCAGTTTCCCATTTAAAACATGAAGTTTATAGTTATCTATCCCAAAGCTCCTTCTCCAGAGAAAATTTAGCTGTCCATTTGTTAAACACATAATGTCAAGAACTACTAGAAAGCCAACTAAACCATGAACATATATTGGGATCCAATGAGAAGATTCTTAAAATGAGGATTGATATGCAACATTTTCATTGAATATGCATATCTTTTTCAGCTAAATGAGCATATATTGATTTTGAAGCCTGTATATGCAAGAAAAAAAAAAACTTGGGCTCTCGGGAAGGTAAAATGCTATGATACACAGTGGGAAGCTAAAATTCAATGATACAACTAAGCATTTAATACAACAACAAAGCCTTAGTCCCAAAATGATTTGTCATCTATCATTATATACTACTTTTTTCTAGTATATTATTAGTAATATTTAGTAAATAATAATAGGAAAAAAAGACATGCATATAGAGTAACCTTTTTGCCACGTAAGTGTACATAAACAATCCCATGTTTTATGATTTTAAATACAAGCTCACCAAGACTTGTGGAAGATTGATTTATCAGGGAATAATAGATAATGCCCAACTAACCAAATTAGTTGAAAGAAAATCAATCAATCAATCAAGCCTTAATCCCATAAGTTAAGTCGGCTATATGAAACAAATTTAATTATTGTGTGTAGTCATCGACCAAAATCTTCCTCCTCCATCCCTTACGATCCAATGTCTCATCCGCACGCAAATCCATATACTTCATATTCTTCCGAACTCCTTCCAACCAAGTCATTTTCGGTCTCACTCTCCCTCGTTTAACCCCTCCAAAGAAAATAATTATAAAAAAAAATTTGCAATATCAACAAATGCCCGTCAATAATTTTTCCTCCAAAGATTCTCACTATACTGGAACCAATGGGATAAGAAGGTGATTAGGTGGATTACAATCAGATTATTAGCTATCATATTTCCTGATACTTATAATGAATTTTCTCAATTTCTCATTCATTCCTCATTGCAGTACTATCATAGAATCACACATTATGATCATCAGAGAGAGTTAATAACTTTGATTATCATTGTGACAACTTGCTAGTAATATCATCCCTCCATTGTTGCATACTACCTAAAAGACATTGGTTTGCCGACAATTCATTGCCATCTTCATTTCACACCTTTCCCAAGCTCTCCTAACAGTTTAAAGGAGAAACGACAAGAAAGACATTTTCTGCCATCTTCTTTCTATCTTCCGGATTCCAGGTTAAAAAGAATGGCAGGAGGGTTCATAAACTCTGTTTAAAAATAAGAGCTCTTCCCAGTCAATTACAATATGCCTAAGAGCCTAATCACTATCCCATCTGAGACTAAATTAAAATTCTAGCTGAAATATTTCCTGCTTCAAAATTTAAAAGGTAAGCTGCCTTATTATTTAAAGTATGTTTCACAGTTTGGCACACCCATGACGAATTCTTATAGTAAAACACATGTTTCTCTAACATTAGGAAAGGCAACCTCAGAGTCTCAGACACTCTGATTAAAAAGCTTGTTACAAGACCTACTAAACTACAAATATATACAGTTACTATAACAAACCAAAGAAGATTCACTTAAAGAACAAAATCCTTAATTATCACAATATGTAATTTACCACATCAAGTATCTTTAGTCCAAACATCTTCAATTTTCAGAAATGTCTATAATCAACCTGATTACAATCACCAGCAACAATTACCACCGCGCAAAACAAAGCACAATATCTAACACATCAAACCTAATGCTGTCAACCCAGCAAATCTCACTTCGAAGAATTAACCGCCATACTGACATCATATAGAAACAGAACAAACACACAACCAACTACAAAAATCAAATCGGATATCGAGCAACCGCCCCACGCCGAAGCCTAAAATCAAGTACCTCTTTATACAACTTACAAATCTTAACAAAACACAGCGCAATAAAACATATAGTATACTGTATAAATATATTCATCTCGAAGAACTATAATTCTTCCAATATTTTCGCCCTATGTAGGCAACTATGGTAAGAGGATGTATAAATCAATTTAATTACAAACAAATTGGCTTGATTGGTACATGAAAAACCCTAATCCGCCAAAAATAATCACCAGATTTTAGCCAAATTAAACACAAAATATCCAAAAAATCTCCGAATTCGACCTTACAGTAATCAAAACATAAAAATTGAACTTAAATCATAAAATAAAAAAATAAAAACCAAAATATAAATCGTTCATAGCATAAAAGATAATAATATAAACAAATTAACAAAAAAAATAGAGAAAAAAATACCTAATTGAAAGCAGAGAGATCGCAGCAAAAGTGGAGATAGAAGGAAGAGAAAGAAGGCAAAGAAGGAAGCGTAAAAACTAAGAAGTTGAAGCTTTGGTGAAGAAGAAGTATGAAGCTGCGATTGGTTGCGAGAGCTTGTGAGGGGAGAAAGAGGCGTTTTCTCCTTACTGGTTTGTGAGGTCTGCTAGGGTTTTGTTTAAGTAGCAGTCTTGTTTTTGCTCATGTTTTTTAGAGGTTTACTACGGAGTTGCCTTTACAACTTAGCGTATGCGTGTCAATTTTTTGTGTTACACTGTTGTTTTTTAGTTGCAACGTTTTATTCGTTGATTAGTTTAGAATTGTAAAAACAAATAAAAAATTGACATTATATATTTTTGCTTTAAAAAAAATAAAATAATTTATATACACAATACGGTATATAATTATAAAAAAAATATGAAAGACATTACATTGAGTTTGTCTTATGACAAACTTTTAAATAAATCAGATATACAATAAATATTGTACATCCGTTATAAAATTACTCTAAAATAAGCAAAAGTTACCCTAATATAAAGAAAAGTTACCATGACATAAATAAAAATTACGAAGTATTTATACTTTATTGATAAAGGTTACTCAAAAAATTGTAAAAATGACCTCCGATGTATAGTAAATTATATACAAAAGTTATTCTTGTATTATATATGGTTATGGTTGTACATCATAGACAACCTAAAAGAGATTGTGTTGTGTGCATTGAGTATCAAGTTTCTATACAATTGTATTCGGATCTGACCTAACGAGCTCGGCCCAAATATGAAATTTACCTATTATAAGATAATTAGAAATCTTATTTAACTTCAAACTAGCCTAACCTAAACCAAACAACCAATGAGTCAAAGCTCACCTGATCGATTCGAAATTGGCCGAGTGTGAGTGGCATATGTGTTCAAATCGAAGATCTTCTCATTCGAATACAAACACAATTACCCTTTGTTTTGGATAGCAAAGAAGGAAGGAAAGGAAGGGGATGGGAAAAGGAGGAAGAGAAGGGAGAAGAAAAGGAAGGGGAGATGAGCTCCATTTTTCCTCCAAATTTCTCCAATTTTGGAGAGATTATGCTTATTAAAAAAAGAGGGAAAATAGATCCCTTCCTCTCCTTTCCTTTCCTTCCTCCAATCCTTTACCCAAACAAGAAACTTTGTCCCCCTTACCTTCACTTCTCTTCTTTTTCCTTCCATTTCTTTCTATCCAAATAAAGTGTAAAGGAATAATTTCAAAAGTAGGAAGAAAAAAACTATAGTATTTTTTTTTCTTCAAATTGGTTGCTTTATTTCTATAATATATTTGAACTTACTGGTTTTTTTTTTTTTAAAATTAAACTTATTTTCACTAAACTGACAATATTTTTATTGAACTGAATATTTTTTACTGACTTTTTTTAAAGGTAAAGTAAAGAAGGCTTTAACAAGACGACAAAGAAAAGGAAGGAGTTGTTTTGTTTTTGGGTAGTTGTAGAACAAACACAATGGTTAGGGGCATCTCCTAATCTCCTAGTTGCAGTCGCTAGTTTATGTGCCCTAGCCACCACACCCTTATCAATGAAAATTTAGGCACCTTTTAGATACATTCGCATGCACCCAATAAATAAAAATAAAAATAAAAAAATAAAAAATAAAAAAAAAAATAAAAAAAAAAATAAAAAAGAGAGAAAGGTAAAAATACAAAATTGTCCATGTAATATAAACATAAACAAAAAAATAAGTGTAAGAAAGGTGTATGTTGGGTATCGGCATTGTGAACGAAGATATTTTTATCCTAATATAAAAATTGTGTAATATTTATAAAACTTTTTTAAAAGACAAGTGGTACAATAATAAAAGAACGGATGAAGTATATATACTCCGTAGATATTAGTCTCTATTACGAAATAGAATAAGGTTGGTGAGATTCCAACGGTGTTGAGAATTTAGTCTCAAGTATTAAAATGAGGCATGAATAGAAAGGGAAAAGGGTGGCTACTAGAATTTCACATGGAAAAATATTCCCTTCGTCCCTTTATTTTTGCCTCATTGCCATTTTTTGGGTCAAACTTTGTAATGTTTGACCATAAATTGTTGTTAATATATAAAAGCTAATATAGTTATGAGTTGTCTTGTTAGATTCGTTTCATTGTATATTTTATTAATATCACGTTTCAATAGTTTTTACGTGTATGGAAATAAAGATATAAACGTTTTAATACATGTCTTGGATACCGTACATAGTTAAATGGGGCATTAAAATACGGACAAAGGGAGTACTAATCTATTTGATCCATAATTTGTATTAACTTTTGGTTGAGATCTTAAAAAAAAAAAAAAAAAAAAAAAAAAAAAACTTTTGGTTGAGATCTAGAATCCTTATACTATCCCCGTTTCGTATTAGTTGCAAATTTGGGGTATTATTTGTGAGATATAAAATATTCCAATGTTGCAACTAATATGAAACAGAGGTAGTACCTTCCCATTTTACGTGGAGCGATGTGAGTTCTAGAATCAAAGGATATTGCAAATCATCCATTTGGACAAACAATTGACCAAGTGATCCTAACATTTCCTAGCAAAAATCATTGCCCCATATACCCCCCGCTCCTTTCCCAAACTACCAAAACAAGTAAAGAAGAGAAACAACAACATTGGGGGCCTATTCTCATTTACCGATCTGAGCTAAACTGAGCTAAGCTAGCTTGGCTGAACAAAATTGTTTATGAAAAAAGGAAATTAGAAACTGAAGTGAACTGAAATTAAGCTGAAGAGAACAGTCCCTGAATTTATGTTTTTCTCTAAATAATATATTATGTAACAGTAATATTTTTTTGTGTCATTATACACAGCCAAAAAAAAAAAAAAAAAAAAAAAAAAAAACCCAAAGATGAATCTAAAAAAAATAAAATACATGTACAAGTATAACAAAATTGCACCTGAGGTTCATGTTAATATAGAGAAATTCCTACATAGTATTATATCGGAGAATTAACACACGCAACCAAAGAAAAGTTCAGCATTGCCAAAGCTTCATTGATTAGAGAGCAATGTATCTGCTCTCTCTCTCCTATGCGCATAGCTAGACAGTTTAGTATCGTTGTTTTTTTTTCTATACTTTCTCTTTCATCTTGATGTTCATGGCATCAACCAACAATTTCGTCCTGGGCTCTAACACCATTCCCTTCGATGTCATTTCTTCGACATAATCCAAAGCATCTTCTATTCTTCCTTGGTCATACCTCCCGTGGATCATGACCGTGTAAGATCGCTGATCAGGTCCCATGCCATCTCTCAACATTTCAGCCCAAGTTGATTGAACATTTTCTTCACAATTCCAATTCATGTACAACTTCAGCAGCAAATTATACAAGTCTCCTGTCTTCTCGCATCCATTTGATTTCATTCTTTCAAGCAAAGTCTGAACTTCCTCTGGTCTTTTTGTAGATGTCAGCAAATGACAATAAGTCCTAGAATTTGGTGAACAATTTCCACCCTTCTGCTCCATTTCATCCAATAATTGGAAGACTGCCTCTGTCCTCTGAATTTTACACATGTGCTTAATAAGGCAGTTGTAAGTCACCACATCAGGCTCACAGTCTTTCTCATTCATCTCCCTCAATATTTTGATGGCTTCAGGAATTCTCTTCTTAAAACACAGCCCGTCAATGATACTGTTGCAAATTACCACGTCTGGTGTGCAACCCTTCTCCCACATAGCATGTAACAACTTCACTGCCGTACTAATTTTCCCTGACTTGCATAGTGCATTTATGAAAATCCCATATGTAATTTTGTCAGGTTTACATCTAGAGCGGATAGTCTCATTCCAAAATCTCTTTGTTTCGCGTAGACTGCCTAGCACACACCAACCATTAAGGATAATATTCCAAGTCTTGATATCATACTGAAACTCACATTTCTTTGAATGGAACAAAAATTCAGCAGCCTCAACATGTTTGTACCGACACAAAGACATCAAAAGTGTTTGGAAAGCAATTAAATCATTCGGAAGGCCAAACTGCCTCCTCTTATCGAAAAATTCAATTGCATCATCAATCCTATGAGCAGCAGCATACCTATGAACCACAATCCCATACGATCTCTCATTCATGGTTCCTCTCTTCGACATTTTGTCAAACACTTGACTGAGTTCCTGAAAGCGCTTGGCCTTCCCCAATATCCCAAGGAGTTCATTGTAAACCCTAGATCCTGGCAAATAACCACTTGGATTATTAGACACCCATTTGAAGAACAAAAATGCCATTTTCCAATCTGAATGAAATCGTCTAAGCACATCAAGCACCAAATCCTCACTTAAAGTCAGTCCACAATTATCAAGAGCTTTAACAAGCTCTTCATTTGAACTATATGAGAAATCTTTAAGCAAATTTTGAACCTTGGGAGCAGTCATATCAAAGTTCATTGGTAGCTCTTCAGAATTCTTATGAAGTTCATGAAGCTCTACTCTTTGATTACATAAAACTGAGTCTTCTTCAAGGTGAAAAACACGAAACTTGGCCAGGTTGGAGGGAAAACATGGAGGGCAGATGTGAAGAGAATTGAGAAACTGATAATTGGGTACTGCCCCTAGCTTACATTTGAGGTCTTGTTGAATAACTCTGCAAATTGTACATAAATATCCAAGATGACGATACATGGTAGTCTCCTTTGAATCCCAACAAGGATAATTGAAGTTCCAAAAATGCAGTGCTAATATCTTCTTATTCACTCAAAGTAAAAAAAAGTCTCCCCAAGATGATCTGAAAGCAGGGATGAGGCAGATTCAATATCACCTTCATCAGCCCAAAAAATTTCTAGTAGTGAGAGATAAGCAGTGAAGACATACATACTTGTCCGATTCTTCCAGAGACTCGATACATACATCTGGCAGAATTGAAGCAAATTTTATATGTTAAAGAAGTATTTACTAGCACTTAATCGACCTATTTAACCCCTGCCACTCTCCATTTAAAAACTGATAAAAGCAAAAACATGAAACTAATTAAATTCTCTGCCATTTTCTTTCGAATCTTCAAGAATGCAGATACTTTTGAAAAAATAATAGTCTCTGCTCCATAGAGCTTCATTTAAGATTAGGAGCTCTTCCATGTTTATTACAATAAATATGCCTAAGAACTAAAGCCAAACCACTATCCTTGCGAGACCAAAATAAAATTCTAACAGACATGTTTCCTGCTTCAAATTTTAGAAAATAAGCTGCCTAGTTATTTCAGAAGTACTTTCACAGTTTTCCGCATCCATGACAAATTCTTACAAAAAAAACACATTTTTACGGTATAAAATATAAAGAAAGATAACCTGCAGACACTTAGCTTACAGCTCGAAACTGTGTACCCTGTTACAAGAACAACGAAACTACAAATATCAAGGTTTACAAGTTTTGCTAAAGGGACAAAACCTTAAACCCAATCCGCAAATTACCACACTAAGTCATGCTACATTGCTACTCAATTATACTTCGTATCATATATCAGACGAGTCTAAACATCTTCAATATTTCAGAAGTGTTAATGATAAACCCGATTAAATTCATAAGCTACAATTACCCCTGCGAAAAACAAACCACAATTTCTAGCACACCATACCTAATGTTGCCAACTTGCCAAACCAACAACTCTTGTTTCGAAAATATTGATACAGAACATATTCAACCAACTACAGAAGTATAAACTAATGTGGAGCAACCGCCAAATGCCGAAGCCCAAAATTGAGTAATCTTCTTCTAGGACTTCCAAATTTCAACAAAACATAAAGCGCAATATATTACAAATAGCACATTCATCTTGAAGAACTAACATTTATCCAATGTTTCATCCACTATACACCTCACTTGCACCTAATTTCGCTCAAGGTCATCAGATAAAGTGAAAAGATGCACAACAATATCAAATTACAAGCAAATTAGCTATGCAGAGTAAAGAAAAAAAAAAAAAAACCCTAATTCGCAGAAAATCAGTAGATATTAGGCTTTTAGCCCAAATTAACCCAGCTATTGAACAAATATTATCTGAAAACAAGCTTGTTAAACTCATGAAATTAAAAATGGCATCAAAAAATATGCAAATTAAATGAAATTAACGAAAAATTAACATATACTGTTTATTGTTCAGAGAATCAGTTTTTTTTCGGACTTTCTCAAGCAGACAAATTAACCAAAAAATTGACAAAAAATACCTTGATAAAGCAGAGAGAACGCAGCCTGAGATGAGAGAGACGGAAATGAGTGTAGGTGAAGAGTGAGGCGTGAGAGCTACGGCCTTCAAGCGGCGGCAAAACGCCGGTGAAGAGGAAGTATGAAACTGCGAATCTGCGTATAGTCTTGTGAGTCTCACCAAGTATTTTCGACTTAACTTTGCTAGCCAAGAGGTGGCAAATATTGATTCAACCGATCCGATTTGATCCAAAAAACCCCAATTTTGATTTCGATTCATATAGACACAACAATTAGCATAACTTGTTTTTAAAAATAGACCTAGCTTAACTTGAACTTGTCATAGCCAACCCAATTACCCGAATTGATGCCTCACCGTTAACGTGAATTATGTGATATGAGAGTAATTCATAATCTAAGAGTCTCGAGACCTAAATGGATCCACTCATCCACCATGACATGTTCTTGAATTAGAGATCTCTTCACTTGACACTGACATAACCTATATCCAACTAAAAAAAATATTTTTACCCAAATATGACACAACACAAACCCGAAGTAAGTGATCCATTTGTAATCTCTTGACCTCTTGTCTTAATCATCATGTTACTCTTTTATGTGTTTTATGATTATTTTGAAAGACTATTTGTATTTAGTGCCTTTTTGGTGCAGCAGGCCACATGGTGTGGCCTGCTGCCAAGTCAGCAAAAATAATGGGAGTTACTGGTATTGTCAAGGTTACTTGTATTTTTCAGGTGTTACTTGTTTTTTTTTTCAGGAGTTACTTGTATGATTACTTATTTAGGGGTTACTTATAATTTTTTTTTTCAAGAGTTATTTGTATGGATTACTTATTCAGGGGTTACTTGTTTTATTTTTTTTTAGGAGTTACTGATACTTGTATTTTTTAGGGGTTACTTGTTTTTTTTTTAAGGGGTTACTTGTATGGATTACTTATTCAGGGGTTACTTGTATAAGTTAATTCAAGAGTTACTTGTATGATTAATTATTCAAGGGTTACTTATATGAGTTACTAGCTTATTTAAGGGTTACTTGTATGCATGGGTTACTTGTATGAGTTACTTATTCAAGGTTACTTGTATGAGTTACTTGTTCAAGGGTTGCTTGTACGTATGCCCTATACCAAACCAGTAACACCCTACAAGTAACCCCGACCAAAATTAGTAACACCCTACAAGTAACCCCTGACCAAAACCAGTAACATCGTACAAGTAACTCTTGAAAAAAAAAATTGTATTTTGGGTTACTTGTTTCAATTCTGGAGTTACTTGTATTCTGGGGTTACTTGTATGGAACACTTGAATGGGTTGAGTAACCCCAGATCAAAATCTCGTACCAAACCAATAACACCATACAAGTAACCCCTGAACAAAACTAGTAACACTTATACAAGTAACCCCATAATACAAGTAATACCTACAAGTAACCCCTGACCAAAACCAGTAACATCCATACAAGTAACCCCAGAATACAGGTAACACCTACAAGTAACCCCTGACAAAACCAGTAACACCCATACAAGTAACCCCAGAAACAAGTAACACCTATAGTAACACCATACAAGTAACTCCTGCCGCACCATGTGGCCAGCCGCATACAAAAATTTGTGATTTGTATTAGTTAATTGTCTTAAACGAGTTAAATTCATTATTGCGAAGTAAGTTTACACATAATATGATAAGTTCAGACAAAATAAGTTTGGTGCATATACATATAATGTTATTTCAAGCAAGTTATGTATTATATAATCAAGACACGTTCGCAAGTATTTATTACAGACAAAATACATTCAAGTATGTTTATATAACTCTACTTCTATTTAGATAATTAAATTTATTGAAATTTGGATAATTTCATTTTAGATAAGTTAAGTTTAAAATTTTAAATAAATAAAAATAATAAGTTGAAAGTATTAAATTTAACCTTTTGACATTTAAATTACTTTGCAAACTGGAATGATGAGTTTGTAATTATGAAATAAATCAGAGTGTTATGGGGTTGGAATTTAGTATCTAATACGATGTATGTTATTAAGAGGGTTTTTCCCTATTATAACCCTAACGTGACTTGAGTTTAGATTAATCAAAATCTTATAAACTCCAAATTTATAAGTGAGATAACCTTAAATAACTTCCACAAACAAAGTAATCAAGTACTCCATAATATTTCCTAAAAAAAAAAAAAAAAAAAAGTACTCCATAATATAGTAGAGACTAAAGGCCACTTTATTCTTTGAGATGTAGAGAGCGATGGATTAATAATGATCATCTCAAGCAAGTTGAACTAATTTAAAAGCCAACATATATATATGTAGCATAATCAAATGTGACAATACATGGATAGCCCTTTAAAAGTTGGAAACCATGCTTCTTTAAAAGTCCTTTTCTACGTACCCAAGTCAAAGCAAAAGGGTGTCCTTTTAGATTGAAAGGGAGCTACACTTAGCTCTCATGAAAAAGAGAGAATGTTTAAAAGAAAAGCAAACGCTCCAAATATCCAACTTAACATTATATAAATCCCTTAAATCACAATAATTATTACAAAGTACTTCCATACTTTATCACTTATATGCTCTCTAAATAAAAATTTCATTTCACCCAAAAATTTTGTTCTTAGATAAAAGCTTTATTTATTAGAAATCAACTTATTTTTATTACGGAGTAGTTTTTAATTCACCAAACTTTTGTATCCAGTTTTCTATAAATATTACTCTACTAGTGTACTTTGTATTAATCAATCGAATTCTACTATCTAAAATCAAGTACAGTAATATTTAGAAATCGAAGGATTTTTTTTTTAATTTATTATTTATTTTAAAAAAAAAACCGCACCCAAATACTTTTACAACTTACAAGGGCAGGGTGCATAATAGTTTATAGTTAGAGGGAGTCCATATAACTGAGCTGTGAGACAGCTCTGAAGGTCTCCTAAAAAATTCGTAATTGTAATTATAATTTATAATTGAGAAATCTTTACAATTGTGTTTGTACTCCATGAACTGGTAGCACCTCTCCACGTGGGGTCAGTATCAACTCCTTCACCACTATGAGCTGGATTTCCTTCCCCACCACCTTTTTTCTCTCTCCTTTAATATCCACTTCAACTTAAAACATTTTATTCCCCTTTTTCCTTTTATTATTATTATTTTTTTTTAATTAAGTTAAATTAAATTTATAACTATCTAACTACCATGGTCCGTGGCTTGCATTATATCCATATTACATTTTACACTAATATAACTATACAATTCCTTAAACGCCATGCTAAGGATTTGTTTGACATCACTGTGGTTTTCTATTTTTTTGTTTTTCAAAATCATATGATATATGTCATATAATGAATAAAAAATCAGTCAAATTTATTAAACTCATGATATTAAAATACCTTTTTCCTACTTCCTTTTTTTTTTTTTTTTTTTTTTATTATTTTTTTTTTAAAAAAAAAAATAGAAAACAAAAAACAATGCCAAAAAGCCCAGTTTTTTTTCACCTTTTTGGGCTAATTTGAATTCAAGGATCAATTTTGAACAGTTAGGTTCCAATCCCCTCTCAATTATTGTTGCAGGGGATCGACACGAGGTCCTCCTTACCAAGGTATGCTAGGGCATGTTCTATCCAGCTTAATTTCAGTTCAACTCCAATCAGTTTAGTTCAGTTCAATTCCTTCTCTCATAAACAATTTAGTTCAGTTCAGTTCATTTCAATTCAGATCAGTTCAGTTCAGTTCAGCTCTAATTAGTTCAGTTCAGCTCGGTTCATTAAATCAGAACAGACCCTAAGTCGTTGATTGTCTAACAGCTATACAACTAATAAGGAGCATACGTGCCATACACTGCACCCATACTAGCTAGGTCGGTCTAAGTGTCTAACTAGGGTCTAACTTGTACTATATTGTGATCTAAGTACATAATATATACTGAGTAATAATAACACAATTAACAGGGTATACAGTTGTATACGTATACGTACCAAGCTAAGCTTGGTCTAGTGGTAAGATTGTCACCTTCCAACCTTGAAGTGGAGGTTCAATCCCCACTACTGACACTTTGAGGGTGGGGATCCCTTACCCTTCCCCCTCACTCTTAAAGTGTCTGATCTGCAAATACCGTACCAAAAAATCGTGAGAATTGAGGTACGGTTAGGGTCTTTCTACTTCCTTTTAAAAAAGTAAAAACAAATACAGTTGTATACGTGTCATCATACAAGGCTAAGCTAAAAGCTAACTTGATTGTATCTAGTGGTAGTTCGCACTCGTAGCTTATTTGGCGAAAGATTTGTTTATACTATAACGTATTGGTTGATTAGAATTCTTCCGAAGTTACAATAATTATATTGTAGTAATTGTACTGTTAACACCCTAAAGCCAGGAAGTCTAGTATATTATTCATGGCCTCCATTAAGATTATTAGCTTAGCTAGCAGAAGAATAAGCTTGGCTGTGTTAATAATCTAATTAAGGAATGAATTAGAATTGGTATATGGATATTATTTATTAATGGATTGTACAAAGGAGTTTATTATAAAACATTCTGCCGTCCAATGATAATGTAGTAAATGTTTTTTTGGTTATGGTGGGATTTAATAAATTCAAAACCCCAAACGTTAATCTGTTATGTTGTCATTTCTTTTCGTTAAGCTCATATTTGGGACTTCTTTTAGTTTTTATAATGATCTATATAATTAGAATTTTCTAGAAGCATGTAATCATGTGAAACTAGTATGAATTGAAGCTTTATCATAAAAAACTTGGTTGATTTGGTAAATGGGTCAAGATTGGTGTAGATATATAAGCTTGAAGACATTATTGTTGAGTTATTAAATGCACTCGGAAGTATGCGCTTTGGTTTTATTGTAAAAGTAACTTAAAGGAGGAGAGTAAGGTAAAATAATTGGCTGATTCTAAGAATGGACAAATATCATAAGCAGGATAGGTTGAAAAGTGTCATATTGTAATAATTTTAGAGAGAGGATTGAGAAATGATAATACATAGAAGTTACAATGCAATAATATGAAGTATTCTGCATATTTTATGATGTTGATTACTTCGCTTATTTTATAATGTAGTTAATTAATTAATTGACCAATTACGATGATCAAGAGAGATTCAAAAGACTTGTTTACCAATGGTAATAAACAGAGAAATTATGGTAATGAGTTACATGTCCAACCCTTTATTAAACATCCTCTTTCAATATGAATTTTATAGTACCGGTCATCACCATCTCTAATGTATATACATGTTCGTAGAAGTTGTGTTAATTATACAAAAATGTCTTTTAATTCATTATCCTTATCGCCTAATAAATATATCATAAAAGTTAATCATTGTCCATATGATATATATGAATAAATCAATAAAATTTTATTTTCAATTTCTAATCTTAATCAAAGCCTTGGAAACCATGCAATTCAACTCAATCTTCATCTAGCTAGGTTACAACCAAGCCGTCTACATATTATTAAAACTTATGAAAAATGTAATACGAGTATTGTGAAAACTATACAGTAAGACGAATTTAACTAAATCCCACATAAGTATGTTAATTTTTTTACTTAAAATCGATAATTAATGACTTCCTTCTTCAAAACGAGATAAATTCATATATAAATACACATAAATGGAGAGAGGGAGTATTATATATTTCTTAGATAGAATCACAAGGTAATTAAATAATAGTGAATTTATAATCAATCTATGCAATCCATAATAACGGTACGCAGGCCAAAAGAAAGAAGATTAAAAAAAGTGAGTAGAAAAAAATGATTTGATAAATCCCATAGTCGTAACTAGTCATGTGGATGATAATCAATAAATCATCCTTTAGTGTAATAAACTCGCACGTCACATGGACCCCGTTGAAAGGTTACAACTTACATGCGGGAGAACGAGTAATTTGGTCTCTTCCGCATTACAATTTGTGGGTAACTTACATTGCCAACATTCTTAGTTGGTGTCTTGTCTTACTTGAATTATTTGTATTATTAGTGGTTATGGTATTATATGTGATTCTTACAGATGAATGATTCAAATAAAAGTTTACAATAATGGTTACAAATTTAAATTTACGATATAAACTAATTATGAATGATAAAATAAACCTTTTAAACAATTTTAGTCATAAAAAACATTATAAAAGGGAAATTGTAAAAGTTTAAATTAATTATTGATGAAATTCTGATGAGAACTAAACAAAATTTTATGGAAAAATCTGAGAAAA
Source organism: Chenopodium album (assembly GCF_948465745.1). NCBI lineage: Eukaryota > Viridiplantae > Streptophyta > Magnoliopsida > Caryophyllales > Amaranthaceae > Chenopodium > Chenopodium album. The sequence goes on from NC_137849.1 coordinate 40,550,477, forward strand.
AAAAGAAGAATACCAAACTAAATAGAACTAGGGAGTTGTAATTTCTATATTTGTGAATAATGATTATTTCAGCAATATATATATTACAAGCAATGGATTTTGTATCGAGTAAAATGACAATCTATTTCAATGTGTTCCGCTCTCTCGTGAAGCACTAGATTCTTGGTCATGTGCAGGGCTGATTGATTATCAACAATAATATGTTGTAATAGTATTACTCCCAAATCTTCTGTAGAAGATTTTGAGACTGTGTTGTGTTTCTTGGATTTTCAAGAATTAGGTGAACTACCAAATAACATCACATAGCCTGCCTGTAATAGACTCTTGGAATTAGAATCAGAATTCTAATAATCTGAGTCTAAAAAGGCTGGTAAATACAGTTTGCCTGATGCTTGTAAATATATCTCAACTGAATCATCTTAAGTTCAATCATGTTACCAACACAAGCAAAAACTCAACAGAATCTTGTTAATAAGCAAAAATTGAAAGAAACATGGAATGTTGTCAGAAATTAACACCAAATAATGTGTTCATTTTATTTGAAGATTTAAAGTAGAAAAAATATAATAAAAATATATGTTTGTTTATTTTAAGATGAAAAAATTATCTTATGATTTAAAATAAATTAGTTTGTAAGTGTGTCAGATATCTTTGAAAATTATGATATTTCGGATTATTCTTTGTTCAATTCATGACAAAGGGATTGCAGTTAAACTTGTTGACATAATAACTCGTACAGAGAATGAAAATTTTGCATTACATTATTCAATTTTAAGGGACACTTTAATTTGGCAAGGGCTTAAAATTAAAAGATTGGGAGTATTAAAATATTTCCTAAATTTGAAGTGAATTAGTTCACAACAAATAGACTTTTCAATGTGTTAAACAAAATACCTATTGAATTTCCATGTGTTTGAGTAGTTCTCGTTAAGAAGAGTTCGGAGCAAGCATTTTTAAACGCTAGTGTGATTCTGATTGAGTTATTTGTCCTCTTATGTTTTACTAGTTGGTTGAAGATAAAATAGTTTGAGCTTTCATAATATATATAGTTAGGATAGATTATTAATATTCCAAATGTTACAATTCTAGCCTTCGATCTTAGGGGACTAGGATTATTGTTAAATGGTGATTTTTAATTAAAGAGACTGTGAGATTTTAAAATCATTTTTTCTGATATCGAGGATAGTTTAGATCTTAGATTGTATACATTATTGAATTTGTGCATCTCGACTTTAACATCGATAAGAAATTATAATGTTCGCTTATTGTCATTACGATTACAGATGGAAATGTATTGAAAAAATATATTCGTGAGATACATAATTTCCATAATGACATTAGGAAAATTATAGCTATAGGATTAGTTACATCTATAGGATATTTAATTAAGGTGTTACATGGTTTCCTAATAGTAATAACTGAAAGTAGCTCGGATCTCTTGTATAACTGCTTGATGATTTATCCAATAATAAGAGAAGTTATGCTATTAAATCTTTACCATGATTAAACTTCTCACACATATATGTAGTCACTGATCAGTGAATTAACTCCACTCAAAGTTCATTCACCAATTTTATATTTTGCACACAAGACATTGCTATACGAATGATAGATTTCACTTTAGTAATCTTTATACTACGTAATTATATGCTCGAGGTATGAGTAAAACTTACATAAACATTGTTTAATTAGATACATATAGGAAATTGCTTGGTTGTCGAAATATGATTCATCATTAAGTCCATTATTGATCTCAACATCACAAGTTATATTTTGGAGATATAATCTGTTAGTAATCATGATAATTGGTCACTAAACATCTATTTTTGCATGCAAGTCAATTGAGTTAGTACGAAGTAATTTAGTTTGGGTTCAAATAAAATAGTAAATTTCATGTCTATTGATAATAAGCTTATTATAGACCCAATATATTACACTAAGTAGTCCTAATCAATTCGGTTCGAAACAAGTCAATTCGAACCTCGGCTAATCAAACCTCGGCTAGAGACGGAAGTTGAGAGTTGGTGGCACAGAAAACACATAGCTTTACAGTGATATAGGCTGGCAAATAGAGATTGATAAGAGAGGAATAAGAAAAATTGATTGAGGAGGGGTAGGACTACTAGTGCCATTTGTAATAAAGTAGAATGAATAATAATAAGTAATGATGAATTGACAAAAAAGACCTAGTCAATTACATAGTCAAGCAGCTGTCATTTTTCTTTCTGGATATACAAAATCCCTTCTTCAAACCCTTTCCTCTTTTTCTCTCTTACTTGACAGCAAATTAGAGTTTGCAACTGTCCCTAATTTTCTCTCTCTCTCCTCTCTTCTTTCCCTCTTAACCTAACCACCCTTCTCCCCTTCCCTCTTTCTCTCTCTACACCCCATCCTTCTCTTTCTCTCTCTATGATCTTTGAGTCATAGAGTTTGAGCTTATTAGAAGAAGGGGCCTAGGCTCAAGTCCAAACCTCGATACCGCCTTCGAAAGCTATAAAGATCATGATGACGACGACAATCAAAGGATTCAATTCCTGTCGTTTTCAATTAAGTTTATGAGAAACTTATAAATTCAATTCCATCATATGCAAATTTAAAGGAGGAGGAGTCGTTATTATTGTTATTAATTTTTTTTTTCGTTATAATATATAGTTTGATCAACCATATATTATAAGCTGCTGTTACTATGGCTCATTACCATGGGCATCATCAATACCGATCACCCTTCGGCGACACCACGTACACAAAAGTCTTCGTCGGAGGCTTAGCATGGGAGACTCCTACCGAAAAAATGCGCGCTTATTTTGAGCAATTCGGCGAGATCCTTGAAGCCGTCATCATCACTGATAAGAACACTGGCAAGTCCAAAGGCTATGGTTTTGTAAGTTTTTTTTTTAATAAATATGTACCTTTTAATGTTTACCGATTTTCATATTTGTTATAATTTCTTGTTTTTTTTTCTAAAAATAACGTTGATCACAATGTTCAAATTGGTTAGTTTGATGATTAATAATCAACTGATTAATTTTTTTTTTTTTTTTACAATGACAACAAAGCCTTAGTCCCAACATGATTAATTATTTTTCGCATTATGAAAAATTTAAAACATACAGGTAACATTCCGAGAGCCAGCAGCTGCTGCAAGGGCGTGCTTAGATGCTAATCCAATGATTGATGGACGACGAGCTAATTGCAACATTGCTTCATTTGGTCGCCCTAGGCCTTCACCACCAAGAGGTTTTAATTTAATTTCTTTCTTAACCACCATCATCAACTTTTCTAATTATGACTTTTGTAAAAAGGATATAAATGTAATTTTATATACATAGCCCGTATTTACTCCATGGCTCCTACAACAATTGAGCCGTTATCTCATGTTTTTGTACAACAAGCATATGCGGAATCTTTTTGTATACATTATAAGCGTCTTAATCAATTGGTTTACGCTTATTAATATCTCTATGAAAATCATCTATCCTTAGGAAATTTTGAAATATACAACATACATAAATACATATTTGGTTGCTTAATGTGTGACAATATTGAAATGATGAATGTATTGTATGTAGGTAGAAGTAATCAAGGAGGAGTAGCAGTACAAGGACAGGCGTCGTCGTCGTCGTATAGTGGAATGCCAACGCCACAACAGACATTGCCAACACCATATTTTTATCCTTATGGGTGAGGACACTTTACATTTACTAGTGGTACTTACTACTCCATCCAATAATCTTCTATTCTTCCCTTCATTTTCGTTCTCCCCACTTATCGATCGACGGATCGATCCCCCTCCATAGGTTTTATGATCTTATTAATAACCTTAGTTAGCTTGCCCCTATATTGTTAATAAGAAAGTTTAAATCAACCAAAAATCATAGGCTTGAAAAATTTTACATTAAAAAGAAAATGAGATAAATGTGTACAAGAAGCAAATAGGGGGTTTTGCAATAAAAGAAAATGGTCCATACAACAGTTAACAAATATAGGAAGATAGGAAGATAGTAGCAGCATACATAAATGATGCATTTGATGCCAACTTAATTTCTCTTATGTTTGATGTATAGTTGGCATTGGCATATGATCAATAGTGATACATGATCACATATAATGTACCTTATTATTTATATTAATGATGAATACAACATAAAGTTAGGGAAAGATATGGTTATGATACATGGGATCAATCAAGGGACATAAAATTATCGATATAGAGAATAATAAATTTATCGGGACTACAGAATGCGCCACTTAAGCGTGTCATATCACAAAATAAGTATACGGGTGTATGTCGCGTATGTGTCTGTGTGAAATAATCTTAGGAGTTGGAGGAGAGAAAGGTTGAATATGGTGATGAGTACAGCTGGTATGTATAATGACACCCTGTAAAATTTTATACTACATGCCATCCTCTTCTTCATACATTATTTGATTTGATTTTATTAATGTGTTGCCAGCATGGCATCACGTACCTTAGTTTCTACCTTCATAAGTATTAATACTAGAAGAAACGGCTAATTAATGGAAGATCTGTATATGTTGGTCTTTTTCAATTTCATGAGGCATTTTTATTGGAGTAAAATAAGGGAAAGTCTTCATTCCCTATTTGAGAAGGTCAGCTCAAAATTAGGCCAAAATTTTTAAAAAAAGTCAACTCAGCACTTGCAAAGATTTTTTAAGCCAGTAGTATTTCAAATATATTTTGGAGATTGTTCAACTTTGAAGTATGTCATATAATAATTGATTAAGCTTTAACATCTCTGACAGGTCTTTGAATTTTAGATTATTCTATGTTATCATTTCTAGCTTTATAAGTGAGGCTTTCTAAATTTTAAGGTCATCCAAATGTATGGTATAGATCTAATTTGAAATGAGCAAACCTATTTAATAGAGCTAGCTAGTAACCTGGGGTTATTGTGCATGATATGATCAAGGATTCACCTTTCAAAAAAACCTATGTAAAATTTATTTCGAGGGTAGATGTGAAATGTACTATGATTGATTGATGCATCCGGAAAAAAAAAAGTACAATGTTTCATTTCTTGAGCCAAAAATGAAGATTTTTACTGGTACTCTACGATTTTATATGTGTAAAAATGGTCATGTATATATCAGTATATATTCTCCTATATAATGTCCTGACTCCTAAATAATAATATGACTATTTACCACATTTTTTTTTATCTAGTGCGTGCAACCAAGTATGGCCGACCTACACTTGTTGTCTACCCCATCCAAGGGTGTACATTACTTCTGCATTTGAAGCATCAATTATAGTGACTTCTCAATGCATATATTAGTATAGTGGTCCTATTTTTATCTACTACAGGAACTCTCTTATTCTCACCTCATTTTTTGATCTTATTGTATATACTTATTTGATTTGCTTTTAGTACTTCCTATTCACTTCAAAATTTTCCATATAGCGATCCCTGATATAGTGATCATATCACTTGTTGTGTGACAAGGAGTGACCGGTTATTTGAGGTCGTCAAAATGCTGATAGCTGATTATATAATTAGTGTTGGTTTAGATGGCTGCATGTCCATATCGATTTTCTAATTCTGCAAGTTAAAAGTGTCACATGTCACATTAGGTGAGTTTGGTTTACATATTGAAATAGCTATAAGAATAATGTTTGACTTATTAGATGACACAGTGTCCTAAGACATATTATCATGTGAAGTTGATACTTATTCTCCAGAAAAATATGATGATAACCAAAGTATTTCATACAGTAATACTACAATAAATTCCATAATATGTGCACTTGAAATACAGTGTGTCAAAACTTAATGATGGGTTAGTCAAACCTTTTTCTGGTGTCTAATTGAGTAAATGCTAGTGGGGACCACTAAAATATATTTGTATTTTATATTTTAACATATACAAGTAATTACTCAGGAGGGTAAGATTACTAATTTTGGGTAGTTTCTTCTGAAAGAGAAGAAATTAATGAAAGTAATTATTTTTGGGTAGTTAATGTGTGCATTCACCTACATAATAATGTCAAACTAAATGCTCTTTTTTTTTTAATTTTATTTTATTTTTTATTATTATTTTTTTTTTTATCATGCAGGTACCCTTATACAGCCTATAGTTACCAAGTAAGCCTTTCTTTAATTTTGTCCTCCTTTATTCATCCCTTTATAATTAAGAACAAATGAAGTAAACTTTTTGTAATTGTCGCTTTAAGACCGATGAATAAAAATACATGTATACACGGGTCAATAAGTTCAGATTAGAAAATTAATATGTGGAAAGAATAAAGCTCATCTTAATCCATATACATAATCTCACCTTAGAACATATATATAGTTTGATTATACTTTTATTTAATTGATTGTTAAAACTGTTTGTACAACTGTATCAATCAACTTTTACGTCGTAACAGAAATGAGAAAAATGATTGTTCATCATATCGAATATTAAGCTAGTCTAGTTAATTTAATACGTACTTGAAAAATTACCTATATATGTGATTAGAAAAAATAATTGAAGAGACAAAAACAGTGGCTGTAAAACAATAATATTGATATGAGGTGATTGGAAACATGCAGGGTGTATACAACCCACAACAAGTGCAGCAACAATCACAGCAGTACTATGCACAATTCTATGGTGCTGCTGCTGGTGGGTCCCCTTCTAATTCATCCTTAGGCCCTCCCTTTTATTATGGTGGTTATTCTTTGCCTACTACTCCCACTCCTAGAACTGCTGCCTTCTCTTCCTCCACTCCGGCGGCGCATCGTATGGCCGCTCCCTCTTATCTTTACTACCCTACGCCGCAGCTCGAAGGTGCTGCTGCTGCTCCTGCTGCCTTTAGTCCTTATGCTGCTCCTGCTTTTACTTCTGCTCCTTCTACGACGACTCTTCCCCCTTCAGGTTCACAACTTCCTTCGTCGAATGACACAACCCTACTAGTCCCTGCATCCTCCACAGGTATTTTTCTATTCTCGATACTCATTTATTATACGAAGTATGAGAATATATAATTTGAAATGATTCAACTACTATGAAGATAACATACTAGCTAGAAAATATCTGTTTAAAACAACGTGACATTAAATTTCTACTTTACTCCTTACGCATTATGTGTATGTTATATTATACGTGACATAACTATTAAATAATGAATGCTTTTGTAAGTAATTCTATCTGGATCGTGATCGAGATTGAGTTTGAGGGATAATTATTGTCAAGTGGCCATAGCAACCACTAACCAGGCCAATAACCATCATCTCATGCATATGTTATACCTTTGCATTGCATGTGGACCTCTTTATAATGTGCAAGGTCTTATTAATCTTTGACTGTAATCATTTTTGTGCATGTTACGCTATATAAGGATTAAGAAAGCCAGTACAAACGTAAAAACTTATATCAGCGGACTTAGATAATTACAGTGTTCAATTGAAGTCGTGTCAAAATTAATTTTTAGAGTGGATGGATTAATTTCCGTGATTTTCTCTAGATTAGAAATATTGATGGGTCGATATGATCATGTACGTTCGTATCTACAATATCTAGTACTACATTATATTGTAGAGAAGGAGGTGAATGTAGTTGAACAAAGAACAAAAGTTTCCCTATCTTCCATTAGTCCTTCCCATCTCCAACAAGGTATGACTAACTTTAGAGGGGGGACCCTAAGAACCCAATTGATAGTGACAGAGAAAGATCCCACTTTTGGGATATTGGACGCCATGAATTGATACCAACAATAGCTGTTTTTCCCTTTCTTTTTTTTTTTTTTTCAAAAAAAAAAAAAAAAAGACACCCAAAAATCTTTTCTTTTTATTATTGCTTCCTCGGTTTTTGTAGATAATCCATTTTAATTTTACATTGTTTAAATAGACATTATTTGCTTTTGGTAGAATTTTCGGACTCAAAGGAGTCATGTGAAATCTTATTAAATTTAATTCAATTTATATGGATTAATAAACGTGAATGTTTTGTTTATAAATGGAAAAAATATTTTTTGGCAACAAATCAATCAATCAAAACCTTAATCCTATAAATGGGATCGATTATATGAACCAAAAGTGATTTTTTTGTGTTATTTTTTTGACAACAAATGAAATACTAGTAGAATATAATACTGTACATGTGTGGTTCCAACTTCACTAGTGACAATGACAACTTTTTAAGGCCTTATTTTTCTCTCTCTTTTGTAATGCTTGTCTGCAAAAATTGCAGTAAATGTACGTTAGTGTACATAAATAGGCCCAGTGGGCCAAATGGCCCACTTCATCTAAGATAGATAGATTGATGCTGATTTACTGGTTTGCATATTTCTCTGCAAACCGTGGGTGAAAAAACTAGATTCACCTAGGGTAATGTCTATTTCTTTTGTCAGATTTCCAGGTTACTCTTTTAAAGTCTTTCAGATTTTGCTTTTACTTCTTCTTTGCCCATCCTTGGCCCACTTTGTTTCGGGCTTCCTCGTAAAATAGACGGAATTTGATCTCACAACTTGCGTATCACCTTTAAATCAGTAAGGTTATAACTAGCGGAAGACAATTATACTAAGTCATGTAGTAATTAGATAATAGTTTTAAAGTGAGAATATAGTTAAGGATTCTAGATTTTAGATGTTTAAATTTTTGCTTTAAGTTTGCTAAGTAACAATAATTTAATTTCATGGAAAGATTTACTCGAGGTAATAGTTGTATGATTGAATAAATAATCCATTCGTCTAATATAAAAAACTATATCTTTTACAATATAGAGTAACATCAAATAAAATATTGGAGGAGCCATTTGTAACAAAACTTGATAAGGATCTTAAGATGATATATGATGATTGAAAAGTGGGTTTTTTCAATGCTCAAAGAAGAAACATGTGGGCTATTATCTTTGAAGTGGAGGTAGCACCATTTGGGGTCCAAATGATGGCTAGTAAATATTGAAATAAGGGTAACTTGTGTCTTTGTAACATTACATTCCAATTCAAGCTAAGCATTGATATGGTAGCTAACTTGAAAGCTCCTTCCATTTCCAAACCAATTGTCTCTACTTTAAATTCTTTCCCCTTACCTCAAAATATTGAGAAAGCGCCTCTTATTTATGTATCAATATACTACCTCTGATTACTTTTACATGCAACTTTGGAGTATTATTTATGAGATATAAAATATTCCAAAGTTGCATATAAAAGTAATCGGAGGTAGTATATAAACATGTAATTTAATTTGTATTATTATGTTATATACAGAGTTATTATTATCTATTCTCGATCAGTTATAAACATGTAATCGGATGTTTTGTATCACGCAACTTTTGTTTATTGTTATAAACACAAAACATATTGATTTGTCATACTTGTTGTGATTGTATTGCTGCTATAAATATATATAATTTTGCATGGTTTTTAGATGTTTGTGTCTAAATTTGCCTACTAAATGCAACTCTTTTAATCAACAGAGGAATCACAAGCTCAACAAAACAGCTCTGTAGAGACGGATACTGCAGTGATCCATTCTGAGGGTCCAAGCAATTGAGAAGGATCCATGTTCACAAATGTATAATCTTTTAACAAAAAAATTCATGCTCCTGATTTTTTTTACCCACCATAACAAACAAATTTATAAGTATAATTTTTCCGGGTCCTAAGCTGTTACATTCGGGTCAACAAATGGATTTTCAACCAAGAAAGAGAGAAGACGTATCTCATGGCAATGGCGCAAGCTATGGACTGACCAATATTATTATTATTACTACTATTATTAATATTACTATATTTTACTTCATGCAAAACTCACTTATTCTTTTTTTTTTCCCCCTTGAAAATAATTCTTTGTGAATTATTCTTTTCTTTTTTACCTCTTTTTCTCATATATCTTGTCAATTTACTATGTTGTTGACTACTAAGCGCAAAAGCTTAACAATTTACTAATGTATGAGAAAAAGGACCCTTTTGAATAATAAATTTATGTTAATACATCAATTTCAATTTATTTAATTCTTGGATACACTCAACTAATTTTTATATATCAAGTATGTAATTGGTTCATATTGAGTCTTCTTAGATGCTATGTTTGTGGTATCTAGACTCTAGAACATATAATGTGTTGTTTCTCGATCTTGAGTCTTGATGATTTATAACATTAATTGAGAGCATATGTGTGATCTTCTTGAGTCTTGACGATTTAGATTCTTGATAAATTGTGATCCTTTCGCCCCAAATAAAAGGTCACAATCAAATTAGTTGACAGACAATCTTTTTAAACATTTATTTTTTGTTTGAAAGAAAGGTTTCTTGGGCTTTTATTATATCATAAAAATTTCCGCCAAGATTGTCGAGGTTTGTGGAAAAGAACCAATACATAAATGTCCAGAATTACTTTCAATATCCCACCCTGCAATAGTGTGAAAAACTATGTTACATTTTTAGATAATTAAATTGAAGTATATGTATATGTTAATTGTAAATTTCTAATTGTGTAATAAATTTCTTTTACTTTTCTATTATAATAGATGCATGGTAGATTTTTTTTTGTCAAAATCACCTTTTAAAATCCTTATTTTAGTGAAAAACCACATTTTAAAATATTTTGTAAATAACAGCCCAATATAAAAAATTTGTTGTAATTTTCCACCAACAAGATTGAATCATTAATAGTCAAAGCTCATTTTCCTGTACTAGGTGTTGATTTACAACAAAAATTTTAAATTGGATAATAATTTACAATTTTTATAAAAGGTGATTTTTTTTTCACAAAAATAAGAATTTAAAAGGTGATTTTTGACCAAAAATAAGAATTTAAAAGGTGATTTTTGACCAAAAAAGAAAAAATAAAAAAAATCATAATGAAATTAAAGATCTATTATTACAAATAGTATGAACAAGATATAAGTATAATTTATTCGATTAGATTATGAAAGTGATAAATTATATTGAAAGAGCTAGATATTTTTAAAGATAACATATAAATGATGAATTGGATTCTTCTATTTGGTCCTTGAAATTAGAACCTTGTCCCTTACTCTACTTATATTAGTAATAGATTGGCCAGAGTAAAGTTGTCTGTTTAGAGAAGTCTTGGATAATTATATTTTGTAGCTCGACTTTTTTTTATTATAGGAAGAACAAGAACTACTATTCCCATGTGAAATTATTGCTTATATACTTTCATGCAGCGAAAACTTATCCGTTATGCATGTGATCATGTATGTATATGTTGGATTCCTACAATCATAAACATGTTGAATGGATCTCTTGTAGGAAAGAACGAACATAAATTCTTATATGTAGTCAACTGTAAATCATTTGTTGACGGTGTGATCAATTCACATGTAAGTAATTAATTAAGTAATGTGGGTTACTATAAAGATCATTTATTCAAATAGGGTTACCATGGATGAGAGAAAATTGCAATGAAATATTAGAAATTCTCATAATAAACGAGTGGAGTTATTAGTTTAATAGTTAGTAAATATTAATTAATTAAATAGTTTGTGATGAGACAATTTTCTAAAAGTCCAACATATACAAGTGGTCTTCTTACTAAGTTATGTCCTACCGTTTAATACAAGGGGTTAACGTACCAATCAATTTACGGATAGATTTGTTTTATAAAAGTAAAGTGGATTTTTAAAATTTTTTTTAATATAAATGAATACCAAAATAAAAAAAAAAAAATTAGAATTCCCTCCATGACTTAATAGAACTTATTTGAATTTTATTTGTCAAGTAATTAATTCATTATTAAGTTAATTACTATAATATTTTAGAGGTGGTACTACAAACCTGTTAACCTGATATAAATTATTTATCCATTATGACTCTCTTTACCATAAAGAAAATATACCATTTTAAATACGAGGTATATACTACAGTATGAGCTCAAAATAAAAATAAAAATTAAAGAGCGTCCAATGCCAGATTTATTCCTGCAGCATTGCAGTAACCCAAAAAAAAGAGGCCATAATCTGCATTTGCGTGTGTTATCATATGCTGCAGTTGCTTGTGGATTCATCAAGGAATTGAAGGAATTTACTTCATGCATCTAATTCAATTTATTTCCTCTAACATACACACCAATAGGGTAGGTCCAACAACAACTCAAATATACAAAAACCAATAACATTCTTCTCATCATGTATAAAACTAAAATGAATAAAAGATGAAAAAACAAAAAATAAAATAAAATAATTTTTTTTGGACTTCACTCCTTTTCTTTCACCAAATTTACTTGGTATAGTGCACAAAAACCCTTTATATTGCTTTACATAATCAAGCTTTCTGCAATGAAAATTTGCTAAAATTACACATCTTAGGGCCACCAAAATTAATTCATATCGTTTTCGAATCCAATACCAGGAAATGAGAACATACAGAAGAGATTAAAAGTGCACACCTACATTAGGATATAAATTAAAAACCCATTAATAAATTAATGATTCCTAAAGATGGTTGTTTTATTCACCAAGATTCATACTCCAGCTGCCTACCTAATATTATACCACCTTAAAAGTCTTCTTTGTATTTAATTTTACCGTTAACATTCATGATTGTATAACAAATTTCCCAACTCTTAGGTACTTACAAACCTCCCCTAGTCTGAATTTTATAGTATATATACTATCTCTGTCCGGAACTAATTGTCGTTTATGTTACTTTAGATATACGAAAAGGTTGTACAAGTTTCAAAATATTAGACTTTCAAATAAGTTGTAGTTTTAGGTATTGAGCTTTTTAACATATCCTTACAAGCTAAGGTTACAATGTGACATGTACGAAGTATAAGTTTTAGATTATAACATACCCTTACCAACTATTATAAAGTACGGATCGATTATTCTATGGTAAAAGTGAATCATACCTGAAACTTAGTAGATTTTATGTGGATTTAATATAATGCATACTTGTATATTATAAAATACAAATTAATGCATGAATTAATTCAATTCCTCATGTATAGTTACTTATTTTACAGATCAAAATTGATTACAACTCCCCCCTATTTTTCTTTTTCTTTTTTAATTAAGTGTCTCAATTTAAATTATGCACTATTCACATACACCACTTTGACCCATATTGATGTTTACAATAAGATTAAGCACAGTTACTCCGTTTACAGGTATTCATTAAATCTTTTCAGTAATGTACGTAAATATTTTGAATATCAGTATGTATTATAATATATTTGTATATTTATTGATAATGAAAGATATAATTAGTTAAAGTTTTATATTGACAAATGTGCCAAGTACATCAATTTGGGGCATTTAAAAATAAAAACTAGGACTGCTTAGTTTGTAATTAAAATTGTGTGTAATTTCTTTTAATTACCATTTCTCAACTTTTAATATCAAAGCACAAGGTTAAGTCCTTAGGTATGGGGGATGGTAATAAAAGTGTATACCTATTATGAGTATAATGGATATTTGGTAAAACCTGTTCATATCTAGAATTACATAAGGTTAGTATGGGACCATTTACCCTAAATTTGCTAATTCTAGCTATACAAAGGGAGTATATAAATTATGGTGGTAGGGATCTACGTACAAATCTATCAATTCAAAAATTTCATGCTATAGACATATAGATTATAGCCTAGAATTCCTTTATAGATTCATCATTCATGAAACCATTTACGACATTCTATTGCACTTCTTCATTAGGTAGTTTTAGTAACAAAGATGATGATAAGAGAATTGAACCTCTCAACCTTTTTCCGGGCAAAGCTGAGAGCTTCTCGAGTGTCAAGGATTTTAACAACTGCAACGCGAAGAAGTTTAACAACAATGATAAAGAAGGAGGAGAAGATGATAATAACGACGGTGTTACAGTTGCCTTGCACATCGGGTTACCTAATCATGATAACTTGGTAAGGAAGGGAAATGGAACTAATGTTGGTGATAATAATAATAATAATCAACTTCGAATGTCTAATAATTATTGGATACCAAGTGCTGTTCAAATTCTAGTAGGGTTCACCCATTTTTCTTGCCACCTTTGTAGTAAGACCTTCAACCGTTACAATAATCTTCAGGTAATGGTTCCTTTTTCGTGTATTATGTTCCCTATTCTTAATTGCATTTTTGTGCATATAAAAAGCTTATTCCATGCTTGTTTTTTTAAAAATTGTAACATGTTTACTTGTTTTCTAATTGTACATATTGGAATTTAACTCTTAGTTAATTTCATACTTTAATGTATAAGTAGTATGTGGTGATGTACTATGTTCTTTATTTGCATTGGAGATTGGAGATTCACTAAAATAGAAAGGCATTGATGAATCGACCGCAAGTTCACTTTTTTAAAATAAATACATATGTAAGGGTAAGGCCTTGTATTATTCATGAAATTCATCAAATGTGGATCCGAACTTGATCACTTCCCGACCACTTCGTTTAGATACTGTACTTTTATGATAGAAGAGTATGTATTTTTAAAATCCGATCCTATCATTATTTTTAGTTTTTTTTATGTCTTTTTAGTGTTACTAGAAATTGATATTGAAATAAAAATCGACCTAACACATTGTAAAACATAGATTCTCGATAGTTGATTAGCTATCATTGCACAAAGTACCCATTTTCACACATTTTGAGAAGTTATTTTTAATTTTGTTAAAATTGCATTCATATTGCATAGAGACATCATACAAATTTAATCTATTGACTAAATGACTAATGATGTTGTTTTGATTTTATAACGCAAAATTAGTTCTAATTTACACATTAATATGATGAAATGACCACCTTTTTCTTTATTTATTTTGTTAAAAAAAAAATAAAAATTTCAGGGATTTTAATTTTTATTTAATATGCTAAATACGGTAGATTTAATATTTATTGACTGACTGGAGGCAATGAAACTCTGTTGCGCCAAAAAAAAAAAAAGACTAGTTGAAGGCCCTTCTTCTTAGCGGAGAAAGCCCAAAACCATAATATCAAAGTTGGGCTTAATTCTTTCAGAAAAAAAAAAGTTGGGTTTAATTCTGAAGCTTAACTCTTTGGGCTCTATAGTATCTAAACTCACCTTTTTATTTTATTTATTGGGCCTCAGATGCACATGTGGGGCCACGGATCACAGTACCGAAAAGGCCCAGACTCCTTAAAAGGAGCCCAACCACGAGCCATACTAAGTGTGCCATGCTATTGTTGCGAGGAAGGGTGCAAAAACAACATCAACCACCCAAAATCTAAGCCTTTGAAGGACTTCCGCACACTACAAACTCACTACAAGCGCAAGCACGGCCACAAGCCTTTTAGCTGCCGCAAGTGCGGCAAGTCGTTGGCTGTCAAAGGCGACTGGCGCACCCACGAGAAAAATTGTGGCAAGCGTTGGCTTTGTCTTTGTGGTTCCGACTTTAAGCATAAGAGGTCACTTAAGGATCACATTCGCGCTTTTGGGTCTGGCCATGCTCCTTTCCCTCCTTCCTTTGATACCATTCAGCTACTATAGTTGATGTTATAGTGATAGTGTTTGATTTATTAAACAATTTGATTGGTAAAAATGGTGGTAGCTAAGATAGTAATGGATCTTCCTGTGACATGTTGGTTATTGTACTACAAATTGATATAATGATAGACGAAGTATACTCCATCCAAAAATTTTAAACACATTTTCTTTCATGAGTTCTATTTATTTCCTTTTTTTGTGCATTAAAAATTAATCCTTTTATACGTAGTATTTGAG
Organism: Chenopodium album; assembly: GCF_948465745.1. Classification (NCBI taxonomy): domain Eukaryota; kingdom Viridiplantae; phylum Streptophyta; class Magnoliopsida; order Caryophyllales; family Amaranthaceae; genus Chenopodium; species Chenopodium album. The sequence goes on from NC_137849.1 coordinate 40,566,126, forward strand.
TTTTTCAATGTATAGTTTCAAGTATCAATATCTTTGTCTCCATAATTCAAAGTTATAAAAAATTTGATGTTTTAATTTGATATTGAGCCCCTTTAATAGAAAAAAAAAATGTATATAATCAATTAATTAAATTAGATCTTGTGAAAATTGTAAAACTCAAAATATTATAAGCGTTAAGAAATGATGAAGTATGATACGGAGTACATACATGTATTAGCTTTGAGTACATAGGGCTATTTGAAGACCACTTGATTTGTATTGGTGTTCGGATTTGAACACAAATCATCTTTTGAGCGATCATAGATTCATAGGGTAAGAGTAGCGCGTTTGTCCATGTAGGAGCAAAGGAACAAGGGACCATAGATTCATAGAGATGGGATTAATTTGGGCTTTGTTTCCAAAGGATGCACAAAAATGCATGGGAAAGAAGGTAAAAAAATTAAGTTGCAACTTGCCAATAAAAGTATAAACGTAACTGAAGGAAGTGTATGTATAAGTTCATAATATAATGTTGGATCACATAATATCTTAAATTAATTTGAGATCAAACAGTACAACTCCAACATCACCAACTTTAAATTATTTAGGAATTTAATAGAAAAAAGAAACTTGGTGAACCAATCTCACTTAATACTTTTTTTGAAATAAAACAAATTAGCACAAAGAACGTCTTGGTTGACTAATTTTTCAAAGTCTAAGTAGGATGAACCACTTGGAGTTGCTAATGCTTCTTCAGCTAATTTTTTCCACTCCAATGCTTTACTTGCCATTTCTTCCCCCTTTTTTTCCTCCATAAGCTCTCTCACTTGTCTCTCAACCTCACTTCTCCTAACATCGTTGTCGATCTCCATGCCTATTCCCCATTTTTCGAAACCAAACCAACAATTGGTTTGTTGTTCTGCGAAGAAAGGCCAACACATAATAGGCACCCTGCTACATATAGTATCTAGTGTCGAGTTCCACCCACAATGTGTCAAAAATGAGCCAATTGATGGATGGTATAAGATTTTTTCTTGGTCACACCAACTAGTCACTAGACCTCGATCTTTTGTTTCAGCTAGGAATTCAGGTGGTATAACAGCGGAATCACCAGTTACAATATCAGGCCTAAGAATCCACAAAAAGGGGTGCTTACTATTGGCAAGACCCCACGCAAATTCAATAAGATTTTCATTTGTCATAGTTGTGATGCTCCCGAAACTTACATAAACAACAGATTTTGGCTTCTTTGAGTCAAGCCACTCAAAGCAAGTTGAATCCTCCTTCCATAGGTTAGACCCCAAGGACTTGACCGCGGCATCATCAGACACATTATTTAGCTGCAACTGCATTGGTCCGATGTTGTATATCGGACCAACTACTATTTTCGATATATCCTCAAGAACATCATGCTCCAATGCATCAAAAGAGTTAAAAATAATTGGTGCTGAAGATTTGGCAGCTCTTTCAGTTGTGAATTTTAGGAAATTTAACATAATGTCATCTTTGTTTGTGGTTCGGATAAAGGTTGGAATATATTTTAATTGTATACCTCTCAAGCTAGGTACCCAATCGACGACCATGTCTAAGGAGCCGTCTGTTGCGAAATTGGAATCTGCTTTAAAGGCAAATTAAAGCATAATTAGGATCAAGTAATAAAATTAATATGCTTAATATCTCTAATACGAAGTATTACGTATTCATCTATATTGTAACCAATTTTATTGGTGTCCTGATTTGGGGTGATTTGCTTCCAAACAATAGAATATTAGCAAGTACGAAGTATATATAATGATAATATCAATTTTCATGTAAATTTTTGTTGTATTATACTCCGTATTTTTTAGATTCATTAGATATTATTTACGTTGATCAACACTTGTTTTATCCGTTCAATCCTATATAAATTCAGTACTCTGTATCAATAAAAAAAATTATACAATTAAATACTCGATTGATTAACTCTTAACTGAATAACCCTTAATTAATTGACCGAATAACTTCTGAATAAGTAATCCCGACCACACATAAAACTTTGTGTTTTTTTTTTACAACCTAAACACCGTATAAATCATTATTTTTAATTTCTATACTTCCTGATCCCATGAAATATTAATTCAACTTTATCTTTTTTCACTACTTTCCATTTATTCAAATCTTCCTATCCTATAACATAATTAATAATATAATAACTCCGTAGTACATTAATGCTGTAATTTGCCACTAAACTTGACTAACAATGACAAAAATTTCCCACTTTAAACACGGGCCTTATCATTAGCAATTTGAGTATTTTATTTTAGCTTTCAAAATACAGTACACGTATTGGTCCTATCTAGAATCAATTTAACTTTTTTATTTTGGAACTTAATGTCGCAAATGACAAAGAAATTGCTCATGCTTTCCCCCGATCCATCGGTTTATGTCAAAGTTTGCAATTATATACGAAGTACTCATAAATCACAGTCGACATAAATCACAAACAAGTAATTAATATTTAACTAGTGTGTGGCTCGGGCGATGCTCCACGTTGCTAGTTTGTACTTGTTTAATTTGTTAATCAAATTCGATTGTTTAGATAGTAAGACTTGTTGGTTTTGAGTTTAAGTCTTGCTATAAACATTTTTTAATTGTCAAACTCAATCATTATATAATGGAAACAAATAGTATAATAAGACACAAATTAACTATAATTTTGCTGGATAAAAAAACACAATTAATAAATGGCTAAGATGGTAAGACTCTTAACTTAAGCCTTGTTGGTCTTGAATTCAAGTCTTGTTATAAGCATTTTTTAGACGCAAACCTAATACATGTGAAATTGACATGTCATGCTTTTAATGACATGTGGCGCATATTACTGACATATCGAACTTGAAAAAGATGACACGTTAAACATATTCTATTTTAGGAACGCTTTTTCATATATAAGTATAGATATGCCCTTTTCCCACATATTAGTGCTTACTTTAATTTTGATGTCTAAGTTTGTAATTAAATACTCCGTATCACTTAATCATAAATATTGTAGCTCCCCCTTTCCCCACCCAAAATAAATCATAAATATTGTATATATATATATTTGGTTAAAAGTTGATGTAATTGCTTGTAAAAAAAATATATTAACTTTTGTAATATTGACAGAGGAACCCTTGTAATAATAACTAAGTGATCCCTTTAACACGAACACTGACGAACTAACATATGTAATACTAATTGAGTAACCTCTGTAACACAAATTAAATAACCCCATAATAGTGTAGTCAGCCACATATAAATGTCTGTGTTAGGCTAAACAACTTTTTAAACATATATAGATATCCTTTTTTAAGCTTCAATGCTATTTTTAATGTAAATTATTAAATAAATATCTCTTATGTGGATGTTAATATCTTAGTAGGTAAATTTAGTGGAGGTATTGATTGTTAAGACATTGCCTCCTGAAAAAACGCCAAAAGTCCAAAAAAAAAAAATTGTCTACGTTCCTTCTAGGTTTTCTCCTTGGGAGGGTTTTTCGGTTTCCTCTAGGATTTTTCTTTGGGAGGGTTTTTCAAGCCTCCATTGCTAGACTTTTTCTGCTTTTTTGAAGGTTTTCCTTCACTCTTTCATCTCTTTTCTTCTGATCTCCATTTTAAATTTTTGTAGGGGCTTCCACCGGTGTTTTTACCGGTGGTAAGCCTCAAAAAACTTTTTAATTATTTTCAATAAATGGATCTCATCTTTATGATGATGTTTATTCAATTATGCTTAACTTATTCCTTCTGTTTGTTCGTGTGCTAAAGATTGAAGATTTAGGGTTTCATCGTCTCCGAAAGTATCTAGAAGGCCATATGAGTTTTTTCACCCAAACAACTACTCATACGTGGATCTCAAGCCAAATTAGTGCTAACTCACAGATTGTATTGCTTCGGATGAAATATTTTATTTAGGCGATTGTTGATCAAATCTGCGATGTAACTAGTTCTAAGGTGATTTGTACTTGTATTGGAATTTTAGATTTCGTAGAATTTGTTTGTAAATGCCGTTTGGCTATCTTTCATTAATGAAATCCTTTTTCTTGTCAAAAAAAAAAAAAAAAAAGCGACATTGCCTCGTGACAACTCCTACTCTTCCTCTTTACATTGAAATAATGTCATATAAATATTATTTGTAGATCTCTAGAATAATTACGTATATGTTAATATATAATGATTATAGAGATCTACAAATAATATTTATATGAAATACTATCATATAAATATTATTTATAGCTCAACTATCACTTAATGTTTCTCTCTGTTTGTTTTCTTTATGTGAAGTACTCCTTTTAAATTGCTTGTATGTTTTCGTTAATATATTGGATCGAATATTCACTTCATTTGTTGATTTTTATTTTTCTTGTTATAGCTTCTCTAATTTCATTCTTGTATATAATTTGATACTTAAAGTAGCTAAGCAATAAAGCGTTTGTTTTTTTTTTATTATTTCTTGATAAATTTTTATACTATATACAATAACACATCCTGCTAGATTATATATATATATATATACACGAATTATGAAGTAGAGAGATTAATTAGTAATTTAGTACGAGTACCAAATAACGCCAATAAAATTGTAACAAAGGGGTAATATAGATAAATCGTACCTTTAAAGGGCACGATTCCCTTATCAATAAGTGTACCATACTGAGAATATCCCAAAAAACCATTTGCACTAGCAGTCCACAACCATACTAACGGGATACCACCGAGTTGTTGTGCAGCATCAAGAGTGAAAGGCATGACACAATCCGATATGATCAACGTGACTGGTGGAGAACCCAGGGAAGGATCATTAATAAGCCTCGAAACGAGCTCCTTAAAGGGCTTAAGGAAGTAGTTCATAACAGCATGACATAGGGTGGGGATGTCTTGGGTAGCATCGGCATCAGAGGGAGGGAGACCATCAGGGATGGACTCGAATCGAAAGGACGAAAGAGCTTCAAGGGAGTTAGGTCCCCTAGCACGGAGTAGACGACGATGGTTGTACTCAGTGTTGACAAAGGTAATGTGGTTGCCTTTAGAATGGAGGAGTTTGGCTAGTTTAAGCATAGGACTTATATGGCCTTGTGCTGGATATGGTATGCATAGTACGTGTATCTTAGCTTGTTTCTCTCCTTCAAAACTACCCATATTTTTTTTTGTTTTTAGAAACTTTGAAATAAGTGGAAGAGTATGTAAGAAGATTTTTATGATTGGACTATGATTTTAATTAAGAAGTTATGGCTATATATAGTAGCTTAATTAGCTTAGTGATGCTCACAACAATGAAAGATAATATATTTTTTTTATTATAAAAAATATACAAACTATGTATACAACACATGGTGAAAGTATATCTTATAAAATAATTGAGAAATATGGAATACTCAATAACCAGGAAATAGTATGATTCAATTATTTATTTATTTATTTATTTTTTGTCTTTTGAGCATTTTCAATAATTTTTGTTGGTGTATGAATATGAGTATCATTTAACCTACCCTTCCAGGTGTATATTTTTGTAATTTTAGTATGAATTCAAGAATATTGTAATTAAGAGGTTTTTTTTTTTTCTTCTTCTTCTTCTTCTTCTTAGAAGTTAATAATTTTTTCTCCACTGAATTTTTTTAGTAGTATCGTACATCTATATACATCAAGATTATAGTCCGTTACATTTAGAGCTGTCAATTTGGACGAATGAGTTTGGTTCAATTGAGTGATTGCGTCTAGCCATGCTATATATAGTACTTTTTAAGTCGAGTCGGATTAATTTTTGATACCTTTAGCTTTTGCTACATTAAGTGACCAAAGAATTATTATGGAGCATATTTAATAATCATATACTTCATAATTAATAATTGATAAGTATCAATAATCAATTGAAAGTAGCCATACATATTCCCTAAGACAAGGAGATTAAGCTCCGAATGGTGTATCTTGGAAGATCTTGGGCCCAATTATAAAGAGAATAAACAAAAATGACATACTATATTTAACTAAAACCCATGCGAATATGTGATTCACAATGATCTTGCATATCTGCTTTTGATTAATAAATTAAACATGGTGATTTGCTGTTAAACTTTGGTCAACTTTGTGTGAAACTGTGAATAGCCCATGTTTTATTTTATTTGTTTTATATTTTAACGTGATCTGGTCATGTTCTTAACTATTGTCATACTTTTACAAGTAGAGTAGTAGTAGTCTCTGTTATTTGGATGGTATACTACAAGAAGGGGGTGAATTGTAGTAAGTTCCTAGTGTCTAATTTTTGCAAAATATAAAACAGTTAAAGTTAGGAAGTTAAAGAGTGTAAAGCGGATTTTACGAGGAAACATTCTAGGATCCAAGTGGAAGTAAAACCTCGACCCTCCAAGGGATTTTCAACACAAACATTTCACTATAATAGAACTCCTAGTTACAACCTATTAACACAGACCTTTCTCACAAGTTCCACCACGGACACTTTGCTACCTGATAGGACCCTATCCTACCCAACCTAAGTCTCACTTAGGTTCACTCAGCACTCCTGGAGTGCCTACACTCGGCTTCTCAATAGAAGTTCACTCACTGTGCTCTCACAACTACCACTCGAATTTAAGAGACTTTCAAACTCCTACACGAATTTTAGAGACTTTCAAACTCCTACACGAATTTTAGAGAATTCAAACTCATCACAACCCAATACCCAAAATACTCAAACCCTTTTTCCCATTACAAGATCTCATTGAATAACTCTAAATACTTTTTTTTAGAAGAAAGGAAACTAATTATATTAATTAGAAATCATCCCAACACAGCAAGTACACCCAAAAGAAGTTCCAGCAATGGAAAAACATAGTGTTCCTACATACTCTAGTCTTTAAGACAACTAGAACATAAAGAAGCAAACTGAAGATCCATAAAGCATGAACAGGGAAGTAAAAAGCAGCAAGAACCAGCGGCAGCAGAACATCATGGAGCAGTTACACAATGCTGTTAGTGATATCATCCTCGTAGGCATCCTTCGCACAATCAGGAGCTTCATTATAAATTTTGCTCCCCCCTTCATTCATAACCATGGCCAACTTAGCTAAGTAGTGAGCAGCACAGTTTGCTTCTCTAGGAATGTAGTTAAAAGAGAAACTACATCCTTTGCTCAGCATACATTGCATATCCTTGAGAATCACCGCAAACTCATGGGTTCTATAAGTAGCAATATCCTTAATGGTTTTCTCAAGAGAAGCAGCATCAGTCTCCATTGTTACCTCTTTGAGCCCAGCATCAAGAGCCATTTGTATCCCTCCATGGACAGCCTTAAGTTCAACCTCTTTAGAAGTTCTAGCAGAAATCTTCCACACTTTACCAAAAAACCATTCTCCATCTGCTGCTCGAGCAACTGCACCTGCACCTATTTTCCCATTCTTTTTCCAAGCTGCGTCGGTGTTAATCTTGATAGGATTTCCCCTTGGACGAATCCACCTGGCCTCTAGAAGTCTTAAAGCAGGAGCTAGTCCCCTTCCCTGAAAAACGTTAAAGGTAGCAAGCAAATCCAGATTGTATCTATTAGAAAGAGAAAGGGGGTGGAGTACGGCCAATTGAAAAATCGTGTAATTACAGGCTTTCCAAATGTGCCATAAGGCAACCGAAAACATGGTGTTCCAGGAAGTGCTAAGACCAAGGTTATAATTAATCCAACCCTCCCAACCAACATTAAAAAAGATGTTATAATTAAACTCTTTTTCCATACAATGAAGACAAAAAATTCTAGTCCACAAGGTTCTAGTATTAATATAATCTCTAAAGAGGTGCATGTGATCCTCATTATCAAGATTACACCTAGAACAAATAGGGTTGAAATTATCAATCTTAGAGGCCAACACTATTGCAACAGGAAGAATTTGGTGACTAAGGTTCCAAAATAACATTTTATACTTGTAAAGGATGGAGAGGTGCCATATTTTTTTCCTCTTAATCAAGGGAAAGGAAGGGTGGGCAGAGAATTTGCAACATAAATTATAGGCGCTTCTAATAGTGAATTGTCCATTAGACACTAAGTTCCAACAAATAGAATCCTCCACTTTGGCAATAGATGGAAGAGGAATATCAATAATCAAATTGCAAATATGGCCAGGAACAATGTGCCTTATTCTACTCAAGTCCCACTTCCCATTTTTGATGATGTAACTTACCCTCCAATGAGCAATGGAATCGGGAATAGAATTGTTAATGGCTAGATAGATGGGTTTATCCCCCACCCAATGGTGATACCATAGACAAATGTCTTCTCCATTACCAATTCTATAAGAAATACCTTTCATTAAGAGATCCTTACCCTTGAGAATATCCCTCCATAACGGAGAATCTTTGGCACTAGGATTGTGACAGGCTAAATTCGTATTACCCAATCAAAAGTAATTCCTAAATCCTCTAACTAATGCAGATAGGGAAGTAAGGTCGAAACCACAGGGAAACGAGTCTTTCTATTCCTAATTAATCTAAGCAATCTAAATTATTAAGTAACAAAATAATATAATCAAAGGGAAACTAAACTACTAAGATTAAGGGATAGAGAAAATCAAGGATTAAAAGCCTAGGGCATAGGTTCACCAATAAATAACATTTCAGGGCAAAACATAATAATCAATCATCAATGCATCAACTAATCAGATCATAAAGGGCTTTCGTTACGTATTACAATCATAGAATTAATCTACCGGTATTAAATCTCATCCCTCGAATCTCGACTTAACCATTTATAAATTAACCTGCCTATTGAAACTAAGCCTAAATATCAATTCTCATCTCTCGAATCTCGAATCAATATTGCTAAACTCATACATAAAAGATCTGCGCAAATCTAGTTGCATAGCATTAAATCAATCAATAGGAAATTAATTAAGCATTGACAATCAACAACAATAAATTACCCCTTCATGTTATTTATGGATCCCCATAAACCCTAGAAAGAAAACTACTCACGCATAATTAAAACTACACTAATCAAAGCAATTAAATAAGACATGATGAATAAAGAAATAAAATTACTGAAATTAATAGAGAAGAAATCGTTACCAAAGTTAATGGAAATAATGAGTTGAATCAAGAACGAGGTATAAAGTTGTAGAGAAAGAAAATAAAACTAAGTAGAGAGAGAAAGTCTAAAAGAAAGGTAAAAGAGATAATAATAGAGAGTAGTCGAATAAAAAAAACACCCCAAAACGTAATTATACTAAGCTCCTAAAATCCTAATTAGAAACTAAGTAAAAATCGCTGAAAACGTGTTATCAGAAACACGCGCCCGATCGGGCCCGCCTTTATCCTTGCCTTCTGATTCTGAGCAGCCGCCCGATCGAGCCAAAGGTTGCCCGATCGGGCCCGGCTTTGCTTGGACTTCGATTGGGCTTCCCTTCTTAGCTCAATCTGAATTTCCTCTTTGGAGCTTTTAATACTTAGTGTCCAATGCCTCGGTATCTCATATGTCGAGCCCTTAATCACCAGTTTGATGACTCCAACCGGCCTTGGGCTACGGAAAGTGGTCGTGCTCCTCCAATGCTCGCAGTTGCTCTATAAAATCCCGGGAAAATGCTCCAAATGTGCAATTCCCTTCAAAACTCAACCAAAACTACGAAAACACTAGAAAACACAAATTAGTAATAAAAGCGGCTCTAAAGAGCCAAAAAAACTACCAATTCTGACCAAGGGACAGGGGTAAAATACTATATAAAATAGACATATCAGAATACTATTAAGAAAAGTAGAATTTTTAAAGTATCTAGCTTTAAGAATTCTAACCCAAAGTTTATCCGGTTCATGAATAATTCTCCAACCTAGCTTAGCCATAAAGGCTAGATTTCAATTCCTAAGAATTCTCATCCCAAGCCCCCCCTTCCGGAAGGGAGACACACCTTGTCCCAACTAGTCCTAGGAAGGTAATGAGATCTATCAACTTTATTCCAAAGAAATCGTCTACAACTTCTTTCCATACCATTCAAAATAGAACAAGGAATAAGAGTAGTTTGCATAGCACAGAGGGGATAAGAGTTAAGCACAAATATAATTAAAGTACTTCTCCCCGCCATATTAAGAAACTTAGCTTGCCACCCCTTTATTCTATCCTTAGTCTTATTAAGAAGATCAACATAATCCGCTTTACTAAGCCTATTAGGACTAATATTAACCCCTAAATATTTCCCAAATGAGGGAGCACCCTTAATATTTGAAGCATTAAGAACGACCATTTTTAGAGAAACACTCATTTTAGGGGGAAAGATGACTTTAGACTTGGTGGGGCTAATAAAAAGCCCAGATTTGGAACCAAATTGAAGGAGAACGTCTTTAATGACATTAACATTCTCCACCGAAGCCTTAGCAAAAAGGAAAACATCGTCCGCATAGAAGAGGTGTGAAATACTCACATCTTTGTCTATCTTAAGCGGAATCCAATATTTTTCATAAACTTTTTACTCAATCATTAAAGACAATCTCTCAAGACAAAGGACAAAAATATAGGAAGAAAGAGGATCACCTTGTCTAATTCCTCTAGAAGGAGTAAAACTACTAGTGATTTCTCCATTCCAAAGGATTGAGATGGAGGGGGTAGTAATACAACTTAAGATGAGATTAATAAGGGAGTCTGGAAAATTAAGCCCCATCAAAGTTTCCCTAATAAATCCCCATTCCAAACTATCATAAGCTTTAGAGATATCAATTTTGAATGCCATCAAATGTTTTTTGCTCGATTTTAAAAAAAAATGAGCAATCTCTTTGATAACCAACACATTTTCCTCAATAGTCCGACCCTCTATGAAACTAGATTGAACTAGATTAATTAGGGTACTCAATAAGGGTTTGATTATATTGGCTATAATCTTAGTAATAAGTTTATAGATAGAGTTGCAAAGCCCTATTGGTCTAAAATCACTCATAGTTTCCGGATGATTGATTTTGGGAATTAAGGCAATGTAAGACTCATTGATATTTTCTGGAATTTTTCCTTCCCTGAAACTATTGGTAATGAGGTTAACAATTGAAACACTAACCACATCCCAATATTTCTGGAAAAAAATCGGTTGAATACCATCGGGTCTAGGAATTTTCATGGGAGCCATCATTTTAAGGCGGTTTTTATTTCTAAAATATCCACATCGCTCGAAAGAAGGGTAAAATCATCATCACTAATTTTGGAATTAGGCACAAAATTAACAGTACGGGACTACATCAATTGTTTAGAGCTAAAAATGGCTTTAAAGTGATCGACGCACATAAGTTTAAGGGTCTCCTGATCATTAGTCCAAGATCCGTCCTCCCCTTTAAGACTTAGAATTTTACCCCTACTGTTTTTAACCTTGGCCAAAACATGAAAATATCTAGTGTTCCAATCCCCATATTTCCTCCAATCTAACCCCGCCTTTTGAGCCCAGTGTATTCGTTCCAATTTTAAGGTTTCCCCAAGCTGTTTAATTAAAACTTTTTCAAGGTGAATCAGGAAGGAGGAATACCTAGTACTTAGCACTTTTTGAATACCATGAATCCTAGCAATTAATATAATCTTATTTCCAATAGATTCGTTAAAAACATGCTTGCTCCAAGAAGGAACATCCTGGATAAAATCATTTTTTGATTGAATAAAATTATTCCCCCTCATTTAAGTTTTATTAAAAAAATCTTTAAAATTAGGGTTTTCTATCCAAGCTTCTTTTCATCGAAAGGGAAAATTTCCATTAGACCTAACAGTACCAGTGTCAATCATGAGAGGACAGTGGTCAGAATAAGTATGAGCTAGATGAAATACCTGCGTGTTTGGGTGAACTTTCAACCATTCCGCATTAGCAAGAGCCTTATCTAGCCTTTCCCTAATGAGAGCTGTACCATCCCGTCTATTGTTCTAAGTAGAATCTGGCCCATTATAGCGAAGATCAATCAAACCCGCATCATCCGTCCAATCCACAAAAGAACTCCCATAACTATTAGTAACAGGTCTTCCACCCATCTTTTCTCCTTGAGACAGGACCTCATTCATGTCCCCTATTACCATCCATGGAGTTGAACTCGGAGGCAAATTTTCCCCCAGTCCCCTCCAAAGGTTGCTTTTATCCTTCTCCGTAGCTAGTGCATGAATACCAGTGACCAGCACCTCCGGTCTAGTTGGGATCAGCTTGAAAAGAGAGTGAATTACATGCGTCGAATCAACGATGAACTCAATTAATTCAGCCGGCTTCTTCCAGAGAAGCCAAATTCCACCCTTTAGACCATCGGCAGGATTTGTACGGTAATCATCAAAACCAAGTTTCTTACAAGTAACCTTAGCAACCTCGTCCTTCGACTTGGTCTCCAAGAGCATAAAGATATCAGGTTTATGGATTCTCACTACCTCCCTAGCGTGAGAGAGAAACTCCTTGCTCAAAGCACCTCTTATATTCCACAAGATGGCTTTCATATTGATAGAAGGAAAAGGAAAGTAGGAAAAAATTCCCAAATTTTGTTCCGCAAAATTATTCCTGGTCGGGGAATAATTCCTTCCAATCCCTCCACATTTGCAACTTCCCCAAAGCCCAGATGTCTTCCATTGATAATGGCATTGCCGCAAACCAAATATCCTGAACCATGTTCCCTATCGACATGAAACTTAAGTCCATCTCAAGTCCCACTACCTCCCTCTGCGTTTTCATTACTATGAATAGGTTTTGGGGAAGCATTAGGTTTAAATTTAAGCTTGCTAACCGCAAGAGATGAGTTTAAGGTGAAATTGGGGGGGGATTAAGGGGGAGAAATTTTTTTCCGTAGTCTGGAAGCGATGGATAAATGAATTGATTCATCACAGGTTTCATTCCTTCGTTTATGAAGTTTAGATTTTCTATTGGAGTTTGGCTTTGTTTTAGAGTCGGCCACAGAGAGGGGTTCGGTTGTGTTGGAAAGAGGTTGCGAATTGGATATTGCAGTGAGTCCTGGGACAGAGAGGATGGGGTTAATGTCCTGCTGCTTGGTGTTGGTGGGAGAATTTTCGGAGATACGGTTTGAGATTGAAATCGAGGGTCGAGGAGTGGGTGGGAATGAAAAAAAGTTAGGGGGCAAAGGTTGCATGGATGTTGGGTTAGGGCAGCAGGCAAGAGGTTGGGGTGATTGCACGAAAACTGTTGGTTCGATTCTCCTCCTTGGAGATTCCGGTTGTTCGGTGTTTCCATGTTTTTTGGCTGGAAGAAACAGAGGATATTCGGAAGGTTTAGAATAAGGTTGTTGTGAAGTATTTTGTGGATGATAATTGATATTTGAAGGGAGTTGGGGGTGGAAGATGATTCGCCATTACCATTAATGTTAATTTTGGCTCTGGGATCTCGACCTCCATCAAATACATTTCTTCCCAATGCTACAGATTTTCTTGGATTTGAATCTCCTCGGACCATTTTCCCTTTTTTTGTACCTTCCCTATGAGTATGTTCCTGGCTAATTAAAATCTTCATTCGCCAATTCCCTCCATTGGTTGCTGTTATTGCTGTTGCTATTATTATTATTATTATTATTATTATATTCTGTTGGCGGCTACTGTTATCCCTGACCAATTTATTTTTATTCTTCTCATTTGTATTTTTCTGGATATTCTCCCCTTTTCCTTCCTTTTTGTTTTTATCATCTTTTTTAATAAACTTCTTTCTCGGGGCAGCCAAGACCCAAGGCCTATAGGTGCCTATGTCTATATCATGACTTTGCTTGCTACTATTTTTCCCTACTTCTCCATGCAGCTTCGTAGGTCCAGCAATAGCACCATGGTGTTCCGAGCATTCCCCATTTTGAATAGCACAAGCGTGCTTTTCTGCTTTCTGTGACTTGATCCCTGGTTGCACCTCATCATCCTTCATTGTACTTTTATCAATCCCAATTCTCCATTGACAAAGATCTTTTAAGTGACCAATCCTTCCACAATCAAAGCACAAATTGTGAATTTTCTCATATTCGACTTTCTGCTAAGCCTTACCAACCCAAACCTTGGTGACCAAAGGTTGGTCAAGTTGCACCTCAACACAAACTCTGGCATATCTACATCAACTAATTCTATCCGTCGAGTAGTCTACCCTTATAGGCTTTCCCACCACTCCCGTAATCCGATACAAAGCCTCTTTATCATAATATTCGACCGGAAGCTCCGAAAACCTAATCCATACCGAGATACTTTGGAAATTGTCAGCTGATGGTCTGAAATTAGGCCTCCATTTAGCTATCATAAGGTAGTGATCGAATATGAACCAAGGGCCACCTAACAAGGCTTATACTAAATCGTCTTGCAAAGTGAATCTAAAGAGATATACCCCATTCTCCATTTTAATCACTTCTAATCCGCCCTTTGGGTTCCACATCCTTTGGACCCTTTGATTCATGAATTCTGATCTTACCTTAACTCCTAGACATTTCCCAATTAAGTATACTCTAAGGCTTTCGGAGCTCCCTGATTTTCTCTATTGGGAAATTGACAGCATTGGCATGGGTCACCTGAACCTCCTCCTCGTCATTCCATTGTTGGGAATTAATCATTATTTTCCTAGCTTCTATGAACCATTGCGAGGATTTGGTAACGTTCCCTGAACGATCCAGTTTGGTGCCTCAACGCTAGCTCTGGCCTTAGTTGGTCAGGTGACACCTCACTGTAACCAATAATCCCTACTTGATCTATGCTCTTTGCATTGTCCTTCATCATGCAATCCAACTTGCTACCTTTCGCATCCTTTAAATGATTATGCTGAATTTGCATGGCAAGAGTAATGCCCTGCTCCTCCCCTGCCATCACGATGTCCATGCATCCAGCCTCCTTATCATCTAACCTAACTACTGACCCGCTAACTAAATCTAATTCTTGCGTGGACAAAATATCCATGTCCGAAGAAGAATCCATACCTACAAGAACACTAACAGGACGAGATGGTACAAACTAACCCCAGAAAGAACAAAAACTAACTCAAGAATGGAACATAGAAAAAGTTCCCCTCTTCCCCCCAGCTAGTAGCAAGCTCCCGGAGACCCTTACACTAAGGTGCAAGAGCTACTCTCCGATGACTATACTTCTAGAGAGAGAAAGTTTAACCTTTACTAATATAACTCATCCTTTCTTCCTGAATAACTCTAAAGACACATATATGAATAAAGAGATAAAACTAATATGTTGGACACTCAAGATTTGTCTGAAACTCACTAGACGTACTGTAACCAAAACCTGATAAGAACTTTGACCAGGAGGACTGACTTAGCTTCGTGGTGAAGGATAAAACCATTAAGCACGACCACTACACTTCGTCAGCCTCCACTTGGAATGAATACATATGAGCATATCTATAGTACACTCAAATTATTCATTTCATCTTGAAAAAGATAGGTTTTATCAAAAGATAAGTTTAAAAGATATTTTCTAAAAATAAGTTTTCAGAAAATATATCTTTTTGTTAAGAATAAAATCTGTCATTAATAATAAAGATATAATTAACATAAAATCAAATTTTATTCTAATCTTATCATTTTGTTTAAAAAATACTTTCTAAACAAACTTATCTTTTTCAAAAGGGATTTATTAGAAAATAAATATCTTTATTCAATAAAACCAAATCCCTAAAAGATATGCACTTATTAGATAAATATATATCATTAAAACCGACCTTTAAAGATGTGCATACTTAAGTTCCTATTAGGTTCGAAACACTGATAGTCTATGAGTTCCTGATAAGTCAGTAACTCTAATTTCATTGACTGTCTGGAGTTCTCCTTGGTTCTATATAAACTTGTTCCAGACCGACTTTTATGTCAAACATACTTACATGAATCCTAGAGCAATATACTTCTATTTCTCCGTCTTCATGTTGTTTCTTTGAAACTCTTATTCTAGCTAGAATCCTTTAGTCTTGATGTATTCTGGATCTCGGGGTAATGTTCCACTTCTGGAACCGCATGCCAAGTTCCAGCATTGCACTAGAACTTATTGTCACTCTTCTAGCATTACACTAGAATTCGCAGACCAAGTCATTACAACCTGGAGTCTCCAGCATTACACCGAAGCTTGCTCCTGTTAAGAAGCTCTTGATGTGTTCCTATCAGGGAACACTTTATAGTTCCATCCCGTCTTGTTCCTAGAACTTCTTTCTGAACTCTTCTTCTGTTTTGCTTGCCATCCTTAGTCTTCTAAGGTTCCTCTGTTTCAGTTCTCACTTCAACTCTCGGAGTTTACTTATCCTGAAAACATCAAAACACTAGAATACTCTTATTAGATAGAAGTTTGCTCAGTCATTAAACTGAGAAAACTTCTGAAGATAACAAAATAAAACAGAAGTTTATTTATATTTATAAAAACAATAAAGAAAACTAAAACAAGACCAAACTAAGCTAGAGCTAACATAAAAGCAAACTAGAAAACTAAACTAAATTAAAAGACTCCTACACATACATGACCCATGTATGCATAGGATACTTACCTCATGAAGTTAACATATGTAAACACCTATTAACATAGTTATCTTCATGGTTCCTTCGCCATCATCATGCTTATCAACCATAACACTCATCATTGCTCTTTTTCCTTCTATTATTGCTTATCATATATTGCTCAGGTTACTTATATATATACCTGTCATTACTCAGGTTCCTTGTACCCTGTTCCAAGCATAACTTGTTCTTTCTATGCACAACTTAACAAACACGTTAGATAGATAATCATCATTAGTTTATAATCATCAAAACCTAATTACTCAACAGTCTCAGTGGCAAATCCAAAGAAATGCTAACTTGTGATGAAAATAATTTACAATACTTTGACAAGTTATTACTTATTAGCTTTTATAATCAACATACATTTACTTATTAACAAAGCAATATTGTTCAGTCCGTGAATTAATCATTTCATTCAATTTTATTACAATCACCTTTCAACTATATGCTGCGGAGTACCAAATAATTTATTTATTTTTTCCTTTTTTCACCGTATAACTTTGACTTTTTATTCAATACTTTACAAAATAATCACGTACTTGGGAGTTTTCATAAGTACTAATTTATGCATGATTAATGATATGTCTTTAATGTCTAACAGAGATAATGTTGTTAGCCTATTAACCCTAAATCGATCACCTCTTAACTCGAAATCTCCCTTATCTTCTATTAACAGTTAACATCAGTTGATATTTTTTCACTGCTTTTGAAGTTTCCTATGTTGTTTTTCCTTAATTAATTCAACTATGAATTTGAGGTACTTAAAATGACAAACCTTGGTTCTCTTCTCAATTTCTCCACCAGATTGCCTAGGGTTCATGATTTCTCCATCAATAATTTTAAGTTTTTCTTGTTATTAGTTATGTTGCTTTGTTCATTAAGTTGCTTTGTGATCTTGGATTTTTGAAGAAGAATAGAAGATGGGACCTCACAAAACTAGTTCCATAATTTTTACAAAACTGATTCTCATCAAAACGTGCTGCCAAAGCCCAACAAGCCCATTATTCACCAAACATATTAGGCCTACTTGCTTGTTATGACATATCTTTGACTTGACGCACTCTAGTCGCTACCATACAAACACACAATTCATTAAATTACCTCTAATCCAAGCATACCTTAATACAATATCATAAAAAAAAGATTAAGAATTAGAAGTAATACTTTTATAAATTTATTCAGGGTAATTTTTCAGTTTTTCAGTGGAATAAACACTTGATTCATCAATTGTTCCAGATTCAAGCATGATGATCCAGTTGGCATTGTTGATTCTTCAGCCAATTTTTTCCACTTCAATGCATTCTTACGCATTTCTTCACCCTTTTTACCTTCCATTAATTCAATCACTTGCCTCTCAACCTCGTCCCTCTTAACATCTTTGTCTATCTCCATGCCCGTGCCCCATTTGTTGCAAAAATACCAACAATTAGTTTGTTGCTCGGCGAAAAATGGCCAACAAAGCACAGGCTTCCCTCCACATATAGTATCAAGAGTCGAGTTCCATCCACAATGTGTTAAGAAGGCACCCGTGGCTTGGTGGTTTAACACCTTTTCTTGATCACACCAACTAGCTAAAATCCCCCTATCTTTCGTTTCAACTAAAAAATCTGATGGAAGAATTGCGGAATCACCTGTTACAATATCCGGTCTAACTATCCATAGAAACGGGTGTTTGCTATTTGCAAGCCCCCACGCGAATTCTACTAGATTTTCATTTGTCATGGTTGTGATGCTCCCAAAACTTACATACAGCACGGAATTTGGCTTCATCGAATCGAGCCATTGAAGGCAATACTTGTCCTCTTTCCAAAGATTAGACCTTAGAGACTTGATCCCACAATCACCATTATTATTTTCAAGTTGGTTTATGCGTTGTTTTATTAGGAAATGTAACGGTCCAATAGTGTAAATAGGACCAACCATTATTTTGGATATGTCGTTGAGAACATCTTGTTCCAATGCATCAAAAGTATTGAAAATTACTGGTGATGAAGATTTGCAAGATTTTTCTACAGAGATCATCAAGAGATAAAGCAATATGTCATCTTCTTCCATGGTTCTAATGAAGCTTGGGATATCTTTTAATCGTATGCCTTCCATGCTAGGGACCCAATCAACGATCGTGTCTAAACAGCCGTTTGTTGGGTAATTAGGATCTGCAAAACTTAATTAAATTAGTACGTGGCACTGTGGGACAGAGGAATAATGCGAATAATTGATTATGTCATGTTTAATCAATAATCATTGCTTTTCACTAAATTATTTTGACTGTATGCCTTCCATGCTAGGGACCCAATCAACGATTGCGTCCAAGCAGCTGTTTGTTAGATAATTAGAATCTGCACAACTTAATAAATTAGTGACATTGTGGGACAGAGGAAATACATATAGATAATACAGTGTAGATGACTTTTCCATTAACATTTACCAACTCCCAACGTAAATATTCGTTCCTATATCCATTTGTGACTTTAATGCCTTATTACTTGATTATGTAATCATTGTTTTTCACTATTTTATTTTGTTTAATAACCGTGTAAAATCATCAAACGTAGGTCTCGTTTACTTCGCCTTATTTTTACTGAATTGAAATTATTTTTACTGAACTTAAATTATTTTTGCTGAAATTAAATTAATTTTACTTAATTGAAATTAATTTTACTTAATTGAAATTAATTTTACTGAATTGAAATTATGTTTGCTAACTAGAATTATTTTTACTGATTTTCAATTATATTTCTTCTTTAAGGTTACTGATTTTTACTGAACTGAAATTATTTTTACTGAACTAAACTTATTTTTACTGAATTGAACTTATTTTTGCTGAAATTATTTTTACTGAATTGAAATTATTTTTACTGCATATTATTTTTTAAGGTGAAGTGAACAAGGCCGTACAATATTTTAGGAACGTAGAGAGTAACTTAACAAAATGTATGGCCTTGTTTCCGTACATAAGTGATTTTTTTATTGATTTTTGGCTTAAAGCTTTCTCATTTGGTCAAATAGTTAAAAATCTGTTAAATGGCTTTTTTTAGCCGGTTGAAAACTAACTTTTTATATGCCAAAAAAAAAAAAAATGCTTAGAGTAGCTCTTGGCTTTGGGTATCTAAGTTTCTAATAATGTACGACAACCAATTATACTAATTAAGTTTTTAAGCAGATAAAAAGTCAAACAGTTCATAAAAAAAGGCAATACAAATAGTCAATCAAACCACCCAATAAAATTAGTCGATAGCCAACCGTCAACCACCAATTTCCAAACAAAGTCCATATATGTGGGATTGAATGATTCATCGCCAAAAAGGTGGCACTTATTTTTAATTTCTCTCCCTACCCTTCTTAACATGCGTGCCATTTAGAGCTATTAATTCCTTACCCAAAGTTACCAACAGAGAATCCGAATCAACCCGAATCTAAATCCATAACTATCGAGAGAGAATCTGAATTTGACCTAACTCAACCCAAACTCGATCAGATTTGATTCATATATCATATTTTGTAATGTTATTATGTTTTTACACTATTTGAGATAAATTTTTTTTAGCTGACATGACCCGAATTCAACCTGATTACTCAAATTAACAGGTGTAATTTTTTAATAAATTAATATATGTACAGAGTAGCAAGTATATAGTGGATAAAGTATAAATTTTAAATAAATGTTACGGGCTACTCGCTATTAACAGGCTAGCAAATAGAATTTAAAATACAAGAATTAAGGAACAAGGAAATAAACCTTTGAAAGGCACAATGCCCTTCTCAAGAAGAGGTCGATATTGAGCATAACCCAAGAACCCACAAGCGCTAGCAGTCCATAGAAGAACCACAGGCAAGTCCCCAACCTCTCGTGCGGCATCTTGAGTGAAAGGCATGATACAATCCGATAAAATATACGTGACACGAGGTGAACCTTCTTCATCATTAAGCCTTACGAGAAGTTTCTTGAAAGGCTCGAGACAATAATTTAAAACAGCATGGAACATGGCAGGGACATCTTGGGTTGCATCGGGGTCCGAGGGTGGTATGCCATCCGGGATGGCCTCGAATCGAAAAGACGATGGGAGGCCATCTAGGAAGTTCGGACCCCTTGACCTTAGAAACCGACTATGGTTAAACTCGGTATTGACAAAGGTTATATGGATGCCTTTGGTATGGAGTAATTTGGCTAGGTTTAACATGGGGCTTATGTGACCTTGTGCGGGAAATGGGACACAAACTACATGAACCTTAGCCTCTTTTTTTACTTCAATTAATGAGCCCATTTTTTGTTGAAGTAGTTTGACTAAGCACTTTCACTAGAGAAAATTATATGCTAGCTATTGGTGTGGGTGTTATGATGTACTAGTTGATGAAACAAAGTCCATTTATATAGAAGTTGCATGCAGTGTTTATATTCCACTTGTATTGAATTTTTTTTGAAAGATACTTGTATTGAATTAACTGAGAAAGTTATGTATTTGTATGTTTGTTGATAACCCTTTCACTAAAATGGTTAATTTATCAAAAGTATTTACCAACAGTCCAACATGACTATTCATAAATTCTAAACTAGCTAAGTAATTGACTTATAAAGGAAATTTCCAATTGAACCATGATAAAATCCCTTTACTCCACACCTTTTTTTAGTTTGTAATTTTGAATTATAATATCCCCATATAATTTATATTCAACTTAAAGAATTAAGATCAAGCAATTTCTTACAGACTTTATAATACTCATATATATTCAACATAATATATGTATGCAAATATGCAATAGCTTTATATGTTATATTAAGTCTTGCAAAACAATATTGGGAGTACGAAAATCCATCTCTATTTTACTTCCAATCCAAATTTATTTATATAATTAATTACAATAACTTTGAAGAATTTATAACTAGAATTTGGATCCGGGCAATGCCCTAAGTCATTACATTTTTCTCTTGATAATTTTGTTATACATATTAATATTTTGTATCAAAAGGTAACATAAAACATCACATAGCTTGGTGCTAAGATGCTCAAGCCTCTAGAATTAGAGGTTTTGTGTTCAAATTTTGTGAAGAGCATTTTTTTAAAAAAAATTTACTTCCTCCGTTTTTTCTAGTTGACACCGTTTGACTTTTATATTATTCACACAACACGCTTTGACTCACTGCTTTTGTGGTTTATAGATACGATAAAACATATTCATGTGAGATCTTGTTTGAATTGTTTCAAAGTATATTTTATTAATATCTACTTTTTATAATTTTACAATGTTGATAATTAGAGATATTAATCGTTAAAAACATGCGTTGGCAAGCATGATAATAGAAAGGTGTCAACTAAAAAAAACAGAGGAAGTAATACTGACATGCAATGAGAAACATATGGAAGGAAGAGCCACGTGGCGTTGAGTGGGTGACATGGCAGAATAAGAACTTGAGTGGATGATGTGGCGTAATGAAAGGTGTACGTGATACATAAACTTTTTTAAAAACGCCTTTTAATAGATTAGTATAGATTTAAACAAAAGTTTAAAATAAATGGAATAGTAGAGGTCCTAGAGGATTATATGAAGAGGTTATATTATAAGGGAATGATGGAAATGTTTGTGTAGGGTTGTTTACTAGAAGCTGTTTACCATTATAGCTTTATAAATATAAAATTGAACCCTCAATAAATTGACTAGTTCTGAAATTCCTTGCTGTAGTATTTACAAATTACCATTTCAAATCCAATTAAAAAATCCCTTGTATTCCATACTTTCTAACAAAAATATCTATAGTACGTGTCTTGTCCATCTCTTAATCTCTTCTACTCCGTTCAATTTCTAAGCCATAAAAATTTCAACGCCTACTCTCTTAATCTCTAAATTACATTCCTATTTATAACATTTATTCCTCACATAATAGAGAGAAATAGAAATATATTTTAGGAACGGAGGGAGTAGTATATACGTACTAGGGGTGAGCATAACAGGGCACCCTGTTAAAATTCCTAGAACCGGAACTAGGTTCTCCAAATGGAAACCGAAATCGTTTCTAAAAATTGGGAACCGAAACTGGAACCTACAGGGTATCCCGTCTTGTAATATACTTACTAACTTTTTGCAGATTTTTTTTCACAAAATTGGTTGGTCACTAATTTTTAATGTTTACAACTCGCAAATAAAATAAACTAATAGTAGTTGTCTAACAAATTTAATACATATATTTATAATTGTAATTTATTATTTTAAAAAATAAGTTACATTTGGTGTATAATTTGAAATTAACTGATATTTTATCAGGTTACAGGGTACCCTACAGGTTCCGATTTCAAAAAATTGAGAACCCGAACCGAAACTTGTTGCAACAGGTTCTCCATATTTGCTACTCGGAATAGATTCCGATTTAGGACACCCTGATTTTTTACTCACCCCTAATACGTACATTGCTAATTTGAATGGACCGGCCATATGATGCCAATGATGCCATCCCGTTTCGACAACACCTCCACAAAAGTTGTGGCTATTAATATGGATAGCTAGCTGCCATTGACTAGTAAGAACGTAATCTAGTTACTAGCTCGAGCAACTACGTCAATTAATGCCACTCAATTTATATCTATTTGATTGATAACAATAATCAAGATTGGTGTAGTAGACTAGTATTTGAAAGCTCTCCTTTCACCCATGCGAGAGGAAAATCAATAGATACTAGTGGGGTGATGGGATTTACATACATGCAATTGATAATTTGATATGGATGTCTTAAAAATAAAAAAGAAAAATCAATAGAAGTAATAAGAGTTTCTTGACCCTACGACATTGTCCAAATTACAAATATAAAACGGCCTTCTTCAAGATAGTGACTAAACTGGTATAAGGTCGATTTGGTCTTTATTTCAGCATGAGATTTAGTTTTAGGGTCTGTTTTCATATGATTATTTTCATTTCAATTCAGTTCAGTTGAGTTCAGCTCTAATAAGTTTAGTTCAGTTGAGTTCAGTTGTAATAAGTTCAGTTCAGTTCAGATCTAATAAGTCAATGAGAACAGGCCCTTAGTTTATCGTCCTTTTCTAAACAAGAGGTAAAGTTAAATCGAAAACATTATCTATGTTATGAAATAATTGAAATTTACGTGGATTGGTCAATAAAACCTAGACCATGAATTATTAGTGATCAAATTAATTAATTAAGCATTGGGCTGATTCCAATTTGGGCTTTAGCATCCTAGTATTTGGAGCTTTGGGCAACGTTGGCAGGCCCAAAGCTCTCATAAATCACTACAAAATTTGTTATCGAAATTTATATCATACATTCATACTACTAGTATCTTCAAAGAATCTGCCCCAGTTTTTGTTTATCAACGATAGAAATTTGTACTTTCTGATCTTAAAATAAGAAAACAAAATTTGGACGAACAACTTATAAGGTATTATTGTCACAATTCTTTTAGATCAAATGAACGCTTCAAATTGTGTGTTATGTAATCAATACACACTAGACAGAAATACATACAAATGCTAGTAATTCAAATTCTTCAATAAAAGTCCTTTAACATCAAGTTGTAGAGTTCAATCAAATTTCTATTGTGAAGATTGAAGGACATTGATAACCTTGTCCAAATTATTGTAAGAAGATCCATTTGGAGCAGTAACAGCCTCATGAGCTAGTCTTTTCCACTTCATCACCTTTTCCTTCATCTCCTTCCCTTTCTCTCCCTCCATCAATCCTCTCACTTGCCTCTCAACTTCACTCCTCTTCACATTCGCATCGATCTCCATCCCAATCCCCCAATCGTTCCAAGAAAACCAACAATTAGTCTGTTGCTCAGCGAAGAAAGGCCAACACACAGTAGGCACCCCATTGATTAAAGTCTCTATTGTCGAGTTCCATCCACAATGAGTCAAAAACCCTCCAATAGCGGGGTGAGTCATCACTTGCTTTTGATCACACCAACTTGTAACAAGTCCCCTATCTTTCGTGTTTTCTAAAAACTCTGGTGGGAGAACAGCTGAATCTCCGATGACTAAATCAGGCCGAGTAATCCAAAGGAAGGGTTTGTTACTATCAGCAAGTCCCCAAGCAAATTCTATTAATTGATCATTAGTCATAACAGTAACACTTCCAAAATTCACATAAACAACGGAGTTAGGCTCATAGGAGTCAAGCCATTCGAGGCAACATGTGTCCTCTTTCCATAAACTCGTAGATATTGCTTTCGTTTCACCATCATTGCAATCTTCAATGGATTCGAGGAGTTCCAATGGACCGACAGTGTAAAGGGAAGGGAAATCTAAGGAGAGAGCTTCAAGAACATCGTGTTCTAACACATCATACGTATTAAAAATGATCGCGGATCCTTGTTTTATCTTGCTAATTAGCCGTGGAATGTAATTGACCATAAAGTCATTAGGATCTGTAGTTCTTATAAAATTTGGGAGATCTTGCATTCGGATTTCCTTCATTGCGGGTACCCAATCTAAGATTGTTTGAAGGTCTCCATTTGTAGCGAAGTTTTCATCTACATAATTTAAAATTGCTCAACTGCTATTTGTCGCTCCCATTTTACCAGGTAACGCTCCCTTTTTTTCTTGAAATTACCACTATGCCCTTTATGCAATATGGGTTATAAAAATGAACTTGTTCCCCATTTGGACACCATACATGAAACGGTACCCTTACTTCACGACATTGTTGTCCCGAGCTTCCCAAAATCGGTCCCCACGACCTTGCAACCAAATCGGTCCCCACGACCTTGCAACCAAATCGGTCCCCACGACCACCTAAAATTTCTATTTTCAAAAATCGTTAAATTTTCCGACGGGTCTTGGGTCATGGACGGCGAGTGGAACATACGTACGCCGGAGAATGCGTCGGATCATTCTGTAAGTATTTTTTTTTTTTATTTTCGGTAAGTAGGACATCCGCCTAAAATTTCCGGATGTACCATGGAACATCCGGAAATTTCAAGCGGAAGTTGGGATCCGCCTAAAAAATCCGGATGTTCCATGGTACATCCGGAAATTTCAGGCGGATGTACCTAGGCACATCCGGAAATTTTAGGCGGATGTACCTAGGGACATCCGGAAATTTTAGGCGGATGTCCCAAATTTTTTTTTTTTTTATTTTTTTTATTTTTTAAATTGTTAAGTACGTTTATCAACATATGTCTTGTGATTATTGTTGTGATTTAGTATTTGATAATTAATGTAATTTTGTTGTATTAATATGATTATTAGTAATATGTTTAATTATTATTATTATTAATATTATTATTATTATTATTATTATTATTATTATTATTATTAATATGTTGATATTATTGTTGTGAGAAATGTTGGTTGGGGAGGAAAAACCGTATTTATATATTAGGGGTAAAATTGGAATTTCAAGAAAAAAGGGGAGCGTTACCCGGTAAAATGGGAGCGACAAATAACAACCCCCTAAAATTGTCACACACTAAATTAGACGATTTCGAATGATGAAGCTTAATTAAATTAACATACACAAAGTGATTAATTAGTTCCCATCTAACAATAGGTAGTGTACTAGAGTCTATTGTCATTCATTACTTCATTAGTATTAGGATCGGATCCTGTGTAGCTAATAAGCAATTCTAATTTTACGGAGTAGTAATTAAAGCAAATGACAGCAACTTGCACAAGGTGAAAATTTTAATGTACTCTAGCATGCATCACATAATTTTGGGGTTTGCATGTGGACTTTTCAATCACTTGTATATTGTTTGAAAGAAATTCAAAAGGACATTAATTTTTAATAATTAAAATCATACAACACTTACAAAATCAAACAAGAATTAGGGAAGGGCTAAAAATAATGAAACACCTATCTATATCTTGGGGTTTGCATGTGGACTTTTCAGTCACTTTTGACTTTTGTGAGAGATCATGAATATAGAACTACCTAGTTGATTGATTGCTCCCAGGTTAACCTAATTATTGGGCAGGTCAGGTCAGATCAAAGTTGGTGCCGATTGAGTCAAAGTGGGTCATATTTTTTAGGGTCAATAACAGATTGGGCCATCACGACTTAATAGCGGGTCAATAATGAACGGACCAATATGGAGAAGTTCAATTCAGAAAAATAACTTTTCGTAAGGGTTATCCAAGTTTAATTTACAACTAAAATAAATTTAATAAGGTAAGATATGTTCATATAAGTTCAAATAAGTAATAAATATATACGATACACACTTATTAGCTACAATAACTATAGAAGTATAGATACTAATTAATGGAATAATGGGTCAAACACTCAAACAAGATCTAGTCCAAATTCATTTTCTACAATGGAATGTATCCACAAATTCGAAATCATACTCGGGTCAGAGTCTAGACATGTAACATATTTTTACCCTTTAAATTTAATATTTATTTATTTTATTTTATTTTATTTTATTTTTTTTAAAAAGAAAATACAACAATTAAAAATACTTTAAATATACATTGTGAGTAATGAAGAGTATTGTCAATCTATCTATAACTATTACTAAAATAACAACCACTAATATCATCTCTTCTTCTAATTGTACACATGTTAAGTTGTGGTAGAAAATTTTCCCCACTAAAATATATGTGATGTCATCACTTTATTTTATTTAGTTAAAATTTTTGGTCATCTATTTCACTATTCCTTTTTATAATTTGAAAATTTGTTATTGTATTAATTAATATCCAAATTAAGTCCAATAATTTTGTAATTGTGACAATATAACAAATTTATTTGTAAAAATGGTGCATCACCTAATTTTTCTCATTCAATTCAATTCAAACTTAAATCTAGATGTGAGCTTGACTTTTTATATTATGTTTTGAATTAATATGGAGGAAGCCCAAATTTATCTTCTTGATAAACAAAACTTGCCCCAATTCATCAATTCAAACTTTGGCGGAATTGGATCTTCATTAATATAATGCCATGCCATTTTATTAAAAAAAAAAAAAATTATTTATCAAATGACAAAATTTTACCTAGGCAACATGTTATATTTTTCAACTTTTTAATAAATATAAGCCCCATAATTATTGATTTATTTATAGTTTTATCATTTGATAAACATATTTTGTTTATCAAGGTAATAAACTTTTATTTTCTCATAAATATGGGCTATTTAATGGAAAAAGCCATTAAAAAAATAAAATTTTCAAATTGTTAATGTCAAGTTTGGTCTCTATCTAATATAGTTATGTGCATTTCATTCCTATATACTATACAATGTACACACGTAGATCTAACAAAATTAAAACATACTACCTCCGCTTCATACTGTATTATTTACAATGATTTGATATATTCTACCCACACTTGTCAAGTATTGCAAATAATATGAAATAAACGGAGGTATTATGCATTGCACGTATCTCTAAAGCTACCAACATAGGATTAAACACAAAAAAGAAAAAAAATAAAAAAAAATGATGAGAAATTAGTGAATGAAGAAATCCATTATTACATTACCTTTGAAAGGAAAAAGTTCCAAGTCAATAAGCTTTTGGTACTGAACATAACCCAAAAAACCACAAGCACTAGTAGTCCAAAACAAAACATCAGGAATACCAAACTCAACAGCTGCATCAACCGTAAAAGACATGGCACCATCTGCAACAATACAGCTCACAGGAGGCACATCGCCTGCCTCATTGAGGCGGGCGATGAGCTCCTTGAAGGGTCCGAGGCAGTTGGTCTCGGTGGAGGCGCACAGCGAAGGGACATCCTATGAAGAATCAGCATCAGTAGGGGGCAAACCATCCGGTATGGTTCTAAAACAAAATGATGGGCGATCAGCAAGGGCCTCAGGCCCCTGTGATCGCAGTAGACGATTGTGATTATACTCGGTGTTTACGAATGTAATGTGGAAGCCTCTAGAGTGGAGGATCTTGGCTAGCTGTAGCATTGGGTTTATGTGACCCTGCAGCGGGTATGGGATGCATACAGCATGGGGTTTTGCCCTGATGTTAAAGCCATTAATACTAAGCTAGTATTTTCTTTAAGCTTGCTTAATGCTTATTAATGGAGATTATTGGACAAATAATGTTAAGTTAGAACTTTCTTTTTATAGAATTTGTGGCCTGGGGTTGATTGTGATTATAGTATACTTCGTATATACTATATTCATTATAATTGAAAGCATCAAGAATCAAGCATGTTGTTGTGAGTATGCATGAGACTATGAGAGGGATCATTTCAATTTGTTAATTTAATAGTTTGCTACTATAGGCAAGGGGATGGAAGGCAATAATTGGCCAAGATCACACAAAAGTCAACCCAACTCAATAAGACAATACCTAATTAAAAATTATTTTCGTTTGGTAATACCCGTAACTAATATGAAATTGATTACTAATATGACTCAAAAATCACAATCACTAATTGTTGCACAAGTACGTCATACTTACTCATTTATGTTATGAAAAAAAAAAAAAAAAAAATTTCTCTTAAGCCCAAAAAATTGATGTAAACATCAAAGCTCAATCCAATAACATTAAACTCACGTCTTATAAAAGTTGTGGGATCATCCAAATCATTAATTAGAGACTAATGTGATTCTTTGCAAACTATTTTCAATGTATCATAATTATATCTATGAAATTTAAATTATTGTGATTTTATCTTTAATCTCATACTTGTATGTATTACATTAGATCCGGGGCATTGGCCAACAACTAGTTTATATCTATAACGTATTTGATAAACTATAAATACAATTTTTGGATTTCAACCCTTACTTTAATGGTCCTCTAAAATAGGTATCAACAACCAAAGTGGCAAATTCACGAGTTCAAATCTCATGTACTGTCCTTTTAAAGTGGAACTAACATGTGATTGGATATTTTCTCCGGGTGACACTTTGAATAGTTTGTTTACTTATATTGAACAGTTTAAATAATTTGTAAATATATATTAATTTATTGTGGGTATATTATAATACAATGAAAATCATAAATTATAAATTATTTTGGATTTTTTTTTTGTTTTAATTTTGCATTCTAAGATGGTAACACATGTGGTTTTCATTTAGTGAGTTCTGGTGTTCAAACCTCTTCATATGCGTTTTTAGTTTATAATCTCACGGATAAAGATTGTCGAATGCATGCTGAAGTGATGTGATGCTAAAGGTTGTTGAATGGTGACGTGGCATGATACTGATACAAGAAGGGGTATACATGACACATAGACATTTTTAAGAACACCTTTTCATTTATAAAACTAAGATATCTAACATTGGAGAAGAGCTGAAGAGGGAGATAATACCCATACCATAATCCGACTTCAACCTTTTACTGATTGAGTTAATAGGTATTGCTATAGTTTTTAAATTTTAGTTTTATAAAATCATATGATATAAATCATGTTATATATTAAAAATTGGCTAAAACCTAATAAAATCATGATAATTTAAAAAACTAACAACATACTACTACTGGAAACTACTTTTTTCTTTTTCCTTTCTGATTTCTTATTTTCAACAAAAACAGAAAAATAAAAACCAAAAAACAATCACGCTCCCTCCGTGTTTAAATAATTGAAACGTTTTGACTTTCAAGGAGTTTTATGTATTACATGTTTAATTATTTTCTGAAACATATTATATAATATTTCATATTTTTTAATATTGAATCTATTCGTAATATTTTATATGAGTATCACTTTTTTGGTAAAATTTATTGTCATTATAATTATAACAACCATGTATTGATTGGGATTTAATATAGTATTATTAAAAAATAAAGAGAATTATTATAAATGGAGAGAAGTTACTAAAAAAAAGTTATTTATTTATCAACACCACTGAAAAAAAGAAAATGTTTGATTTATTTAAACATGTAGACAGTATAAAGTTAATGATTTGACGTGCTTTCCTGTAACAACAATAGGTTGAATTGAAAGCGTATATAATCTCTATATACATAATTTTAAAAAAAATAAAAATAAAGTCCTCTATCACACGTTCATATGAACGACTTCGTTCATTGATTTTTTAGGGGGGTGCAAACGACTTCAATCTTTATTATTTTTTTGTTATGGGGTTCATTCTTTATTATTGTATAAAGTAATTTTCTAATGTCCTAAAAAAAAGTAATTTTCTAATGAAAGATTGCCTTCACATTTGATTTGAATGACATTACCAATAACGTTTTAAATTTTCCACTTCCTATCCCTCTTCACCTTTTCCATTTCTATTTTGAGTGGCTCAAGCATTTTAAAAGGTATTATGTATAAAAATTCTACATTAGTAATTTGAAAAGTAACTATTATAATTTTTAAAATTGGATGATTATGATTTAATGCTTTTAAAATTATATTTTAATGTTAAAATTAATTTACTTATTTTTAGGAATTCAATTTAAATTGTACTATGCTAAAGGCCGCTTCCTAGACTCAAACTTGGGATGGTCGGGCAGCTTCTCTTGGAGAAGCATTTGGTCATCTAAGTCCTTGATTAATGAGGGACTTTTGTGGAGAATTGGGGATGGAACTAATGTAAGCATTTGGCAAGACCTATTAGATTTCGGGAAAACTCTTTGGGTTGGAGTGTGTACCATTGAAAATATATATAGTGTTACAATACTAGTTCTAATCTTGTTAGGAAACCTAGTACGACAAGAATACAAAGTATATCACAAATATATACAAATATATCCTACTCTGCGACAAATATTATAATAATCCTATAATATCTATCACACCCCCGCAGTCGTAGCGGGAGGAGGGCGTACGCTAAGAATGGACCTAAAATCCAGAAATAAATCTCGTGGTAGGCCTTTAGTGAAAATGTCTACAAACTGATATCTAGAAGGAACATGCAGAACCCGAACTTCTCCCAAAGCAACCTTTTCTCGAACAAAATGTATATCCATCTCCACATGTTTGGTGCGTTGGTGTTGTACCGGGTTGCCAGAAAGGTAGATTGCACTGACATTATCACAATAAACAATAGTAGCCTGCCGTAGAGGACAATGTAACTCAAGTAAAAGATTACGAAGCCAACATGCCTCTGAGACAACATTTGTGACGCCTCGATATTCTTCTTCTGAACTCGACTCAGACAAAGTATGCTGACGCTTAGATGACCAAGAAACGAGGTTGTCCCCAAGGAAACAACAATAGCCCGATGTGGAACGTCGGGTATCGGGACAACCTCCCCAGTCAGCGTCAGTGTAAGTAATAAGTCGATGAGAAACAGTCGGATATAAATGTAAGCCGTGATCAATGGTACCCTGAACATAACGCAGAATGCGTTTCAATGCCTCATAGTGAGGTTCCCGGGGATCATGCATAAATAGACACACCTGTTGTACCGCATAGGCTATATCTGGCCTAGTGAAGATGAAATAGTGAAGAGCACCTGCTAAACTGCGATACAATGTAGGATCCCAAAACGGTGGTCCTGCATCTGCACTAAGTTTTGACTTAGTGTCAACTGGAGTGGCTGCAGGTTTACATGAGCCCATACCTGCACGCTCTAAAATCTCATGTGCATACTTTTCCTGTGAAAGTAGCAAATAAGAAGGGGTGCGAGTCACTACAATCCCTAAAAAATAACTCAGTGGGCCCAAATCAGTCATAGGAAACTCAGTTTGTAACTGAGATATGATCCCTGCACGCAACCTGCCAGATGAGGTAGCTAATATAATATCATCAACATAAAGAAGCAAATATGCCATATCATCACCCTGCCGGAAAGTAAAGAGAGAGGTGTCACTCTTAGAAATGACAAAACCCAACTTAATGAGAAAATTCGCGAAGCGTTGATACCAAGCTCTGGGAGCTTACTTCAAACCATAGAGAGCCTTGCGAAGTCGACAGACATAAGTGGGTGTTCTCTGATCAAGAAAACCCGGAGGTTGATGCATATAAACAGTTTCTTGTAAGTCACCATGTAAAAAGGCATTTTTGACATCTAATTGATGTATCGACCACTTTTTAGCCAAAGCTAAGCTGAGAACAGTACGAATAGTGGCCGGTTTAACTACCGGACTGAAAGTCTCATCACAATCCACACCAACTTCCTGCGACCTGCCATCACATACAAGACGAGCTTTATGCCTTTCAAGGTCACCATTAGATTTGTATTTATGCTTAAAAAGCCACATACAATTAACAATATTCACCCCCGCAGGCCTAGGTACCAATTCCCATGTCCCTGTTTTAATTAAAGCACTACATTCATCATGCATCGCCGCATTCCAATTATGGTCATTTAAAGCTTGTTTATAGGACTTTGGAAGTGGTGATTTATGGTGAGGGGGACCCAAAGGTTGAACGGTGAGGTTACAATATTTCGGGTTTAGCTTAAATATACCCCGTTGACTACGGGTGACACGGGATGAGGGATGTGGTGGCTGAGTGGGTTGTATGGGTGGAATGCCACGCAAAGGTGGCGGTGTATAGGCTGGACTATGCGTGGCTGGGCTGCTGTCCGGAGGTGGCGTGGGCAGTGGGGTCCGCAGCCCACTCGCGGCTGGCGCTGGGCTGCCGCAGCCATGCTGCGGAGTGGGCTAGTTGGTGGGTGAGAGGTGCGGTGTGAGCGGATTTGGAGTGTGGGGTGATTTGGAGTGTGGGCTGCTGAGTTGGGAGCTTTGTGGGCTGGTCATTTGTGGGCTGCCAGGAGGTGAAAAATGGTGTGGGCTGTTTTGTGGTGAAGGAGGGTGTGTTGCTTGTTGCAGATTGTGGGCTGTGGGATGCAACAAGTGAGGTGGGGGATCATCATCACATAAAAAATCATAATCTTGGTTACGAAATTTAGCTAGATTTCGGAATGGGAAAGTCGCTTCATCAAAAGTGACATGACGCGATATGATTATTTTATTTGTGGTGAGATCAAGACACCTATACCCTCTATGATCAATAGGATAACCCAAGAAAACACACGGTTTTGATCGAGGAGCTAATTTATGTGGAGCTGTTGTAGACAAATTAGGAAAACAGAGACACCCAAAAACACGGATATGACCATACGAAGGAGTTTTTCCAAACAAGGCAAAAGCAGGAGTATTGTTTTTAAGGGCTTTTGTTGGCAAAATATTTAGAATATAAGTGGCCGTTTCAAGAGCATAAAACCAATACGAAGGGGGAAGAGACGCATGAAAAAGAATTGTACGCTTAATATTATTAAGTGTGCGAATCATGCGCTCGGCTTTGCCATTTTGTGAGGATGTGTGTGGACAAGAAAACAGAAATGCAGTCCATGGTTAATACATTTTTGCTTAAAAGGGTCATTGTCAAATTCCCTACCATGATCACATTGAAAACATTTAATTTGACGTTCAAATTGGGTTTCAACATATTTTCGGAAATTGATAAATGATTGAAAAGCTTGTGACTTGTATCTTAGAGGAATTGTCCACACAAAATGAGTATGATCATCTAATAAAACTAGATAATATTTGTGACCTTGAGCACTACGAATAGGAGATGTCCATAAATCGGCATGTATAATATCAAAAGCATAAATAGTAGTATTATTAGAATTATCAAAGGGGAGACGAGTATGTTTTCCTAATTGACATGAATTGCAAAAAGTGGATTCTTGCTCCTTATTACAATAAATATGATTTTTAGACTTAAGATAGCTAAAAATATGAGCTCTAGGGTGTCCTAGACGACTATTCCAAGTGGATGGAGAAATAGCACTGAGAGAGGTAGCAAGATAGGTTGACGGAGTGGACTTGGTTGTTTTGACTGGATATAAGTCTCCCGAACTATCACATCTCGTTATTATGTTCCCCGTACGAAGATCCTTCACAGAAAAACCAAAAGGATCAAACTCAATAGACACAGAATTATCAGAGGTAAATTTACGAACTGAAATAAGGTTCTTTATGAGTTTAGGTGCTAGGAGGACATCACGAAGGGCAAGAGGTGTTTTAGTATGGGAAAGGGTGCTGTGACCATAACCTGTTACTGGAATACGATGACCATTACCAACTAAAATATGATTTTTTGTGCTTAAATTAAACAGGGGTAAGAGATTACTAGCATTATTCGTCATGTGAGATGTGGCACCCGAATCCACGTACCACTGATTGTCGGGATTTGGAAGAGTCATTGTTGAGAATGAAGCTGCCAAGTCCGTAGGGGTCATGGGCTGACCGTATTGGGCTGCATAGGCCTACTGAGACTTGGGCTGGCCCAAGATCGATTGTCGCTGAACAAGGAATGGCGCAGGGGGCCTAGCCCATGTGGCTTGCTGAGCCCACTGCTGGAAGCTGGCCCAAAGTTGCTGCTGCGTTGGGCCAGATTAGTTTGGAGTGGTGGATTGGTCCTGGGCTTGCTGCTGGGTCTGCTGCTGGCCACGGCCCCTGCCCTTTGGTTTGGACTTTCCACCCCGGCCTTTGGTGTTGCGTCTACCGCCACCACAACCCCTGCCCTGTTTTTGCGACGACTGCTGCTGATGCTGAGCGGCTGTCGCGGTGGTGGTGGTGTTGTTGTTTTCCTGAGCGACAAACGCCTGGCCAGAATTGTCCTTGGCGGATTTGCTGGACTCCTCTAGCAAGATTCTTGATCGTGCTTCATCAAACCCGGGAAGAGGTCGAATTTGAGTGATGGATTGAGCCACCCCATCGTAGTCGGAGTCAATTAAACCGGCACAGAGACGAAGAACCAAGGTTCTTTCGGACACAGGCTGACCGACATTAGCTAGTTGGTCTTTTGATTCCTTCAATTTCTGATAGTAGGAAGATACATCCGGAAAATTTTCAACAAAAAGATTGTTAAATTGATTTTCAAGATAAATAGCACGAATTTCACCATTATCTTGGAATATATTAGCGAGCCTATCCCAAGTTTCCTGTGCCGTAGCGTTCTTGTACAACACCGTGCTCCGTAGGTCTGCAGAAATTGTATTATCAATCCACTTTTTCACAATTGAGTCAAGGCGGTTCCACTGCGCCGAGGTGAGGTCCGTAGGACGAGGTGATTTGGGATCTATATGATCGATAACATTGCAGGAATGACAATGAATCTCGAAGAGTTCAACCCAACTACCATAATTCCCTTTGTCACGGTCAAGAAATTCTGGAACCTCGTTCCTGATATTGCTGATGGAGTTGGCAGGGTGGTAGTCGTTTGAGGGAGGAGGAGGAGGAGGCGTGGGAGGTTGATCATCATCCTTGGCCATTGCTAAGAAACCGAAAAAAAAACGCTACTGTAAACCAAAGTGCTAATTAAAAGGCTTGATGTAGCAGCAAAGTGGACCAAAAAGGTAGCAATATTAGGTGATGAAATTACCACGAGAGATTAGAGATTGCGGAAGAAAGAAAATGATCGGATTTTTTAGAAAAAAATTA
Organism: Chenopodium album; assembly: GCF_948465745.1. Classification (NCBI taxonomy): domain Eukaryota; kingdom Viridiplantae; phylum Streptophyta; class Magnoliopsida; order Caryophyllales; family Amaranthaceae; genus Chenopodium; species Chenopodium album. The sequence continues at coordinate 40,601,812 of NC_137849.1, forward strand.
ATTTTGTGGAACCCTAAAAAATCTTGGCTGTGATACCATGTTAGATTTGGGGAAAAATCCTTAAGTTGGAGTGTGTACCATTGAATAATATATATAGTGTTACAATACTAGTCCTAATCTTGTTAGGAAACCTAGTACGATAAGAATACAAACTATATCACAAATATATACAAATATATCCTACTTTGCGACAAATATTATAATAATCCTATAATATATAGTGGTGAAAGCAGGTTCATCTCCTCTCCTCCTTCGGATGAGGTGCAACGGGTTAGTGATTTGATTAATCACGAAATTCGGGAATGGGATGTTGATCGTATCATGGCTTTATTTAATGAAACTAACTCTCGCAGCATTCTTTCAATCCCCCTGAGTTCTAGAGGCATTCCCGACATCCCTTGTTGGGCTTTCTCTATGGATGGGAGGTACGTACTTTGTTAAGACGACTTATATGTTAGGCAAATTATGTAACCTTGATAATTTCCATCAATCGTGGGTTGACATCTGGAAGCTTGAAGTTACACCCAAAGTTAGACATTTTCTCTTGAGATTATGCACTGGTACGCTTCCAGTCAAGTCTTACCTCAAGTTCCGACACATGACCAATGAAGATGATTGCCCTTGGTGTATTGGCTGCTCTGAAACTGTTCGCCACGCCTTCTTTGACTGTTTCATAGTGAGAGAGCTGTGGAAGGAATGTGACTGCAGTGCCTTAGCTTCATTGATTTTTTCGAGACTTGGAGCAAGCAAAAATCTCAGCTGCAATGTAGAGGTGCAATCCTCCTATGGAACATCTGGAATAGGAGGAATGACAAGATCTTTAAAGGCATAGACACTTACCACCCTTCTATTATTGAGAGAGTGAAACGCCTGGCTGTTGACTGTTTGTCCTACTCGAAGAAAATATACAGGCCAGCCACGAGTAAGCATGGCAGCAGCCCCAAAACATGGTCAGCTCCCCCATCAGGTCCTGTTAAACTTAATTGCGATGCTTCAGTTAAGGATGATGGCAGGGTTGGCTTGGGCGTTGTTGCGAGGGATTGGCAAGGAGATGTTGTCTTTGCAGCTGCTAAAAGGGTTGGGGCGTACTGGCCTCCCTTGATTGCCGAATGTAAGGCTGCAGCCATGGGCTTGAGACTAGCTGAACGCTACAATTTGTCACATGTTATGCTCGAATCGGATAGTCAGATTCTCATTGGAAGACTGTGCAAGGGAACAATTTTCTTCTCATATTTTGATGCTCTACTTGAAGATATTCTTTGGTCTAGCTCTAAGTTTGATTCTATTTCGTGGTGCCATGTTAAGCGGGAGGGCAATATTCTAGCTCATAATTTAGCCCGCGTTGTGCCTATTGGTGTTGAATAAGTATGGGAGAACCATAGTCCTTGTGAGGTTGCTCCATACATTCTTATGGATAAATTAATAATATAAGGCACCATCCGGTTTTACTCAAAAAAAATAAATTAAATTTTTAAAAAATGATTTTTCTAATTTAGATTTTTTTAAAAAAAATAATTTAAGAAATTCATTTAAAATTATTAATAAAATTAAAAATTAGAAAATAAATTAAATTTATTAGGAGTTAATTAAATTGAATTTTATTTATTTATTTATTTATTTATTTTTTGAAAGAAAGATAGAGTATATATTAATTAAGGGGAGATGTCCAACTCCGCCAACGTTACAATACTTTGTGGGAAAGAACTAAGACGTACAACTTCAACATTCCCCCTGTATCTCCCCTTGCAACAAGGTGAGCTACCGTATTACAACTCCTTTTGGCATGAGAAAAAAGATAAACATTAAACCAAGCTCTATCTAATCTAATATCATCATAAACGACATGAATTGGGGATCGACCATATGACTCGGAAGTGATGGTTTTTATAATATTCACAGCATCAAACTCAATCCAAAGATTTGTGTAACCAAACCGCTTTGCAATGGACAGGGCGTATCTCACTGCCTGGACTTCGACACACTCTGGGGTAGCAAGCTCTGCCATCTTAGTTGCTGTCAATACAATCTGCCATCTTCATCCCTAAAGACTACTCCAAGCCCAGCTTTGCCAACTGCAGGAACGTGGGCATCAACATTCGCCTTGATACATCCTCGAGGGGGCATTTCCATACAGTGCTGCTTCCCATTGTAGCTGGGGCGGCAGGGCAAAACACCTTCTTTGCGTACTCCATATAATCCTCCACCAGCCTGCAATATCTTGCAACAAGCATGACAATATTCGGACGCTCATTCTCAAAGAAAATGAGGTTCCTACTGAAGGAATTATGTCTTCGTCATGTGCAATTACTAGATATATAAATGGATCAAATTATGGAGATAATTAAGTTCGTACATTTGGGTCGTCGTTATATCATAGCTAGAGGTACTAACGATCTTTGGGTTAGTAAAATAGGCCAAAGCCCACTTAGACGGATCCTATAAGGTCACACAAAGGGCCTAGATCGAGCACGAGAGGACGAGGCCCATGATGGGCCTCATCCCCTAGTATGGTCGGCTACATGGAGTAGTATGGAGGTTATTGGGCTTCGTGACTTAGTCTAATTATAATAAGATTATAAATAGACTAAGTGTCTAGGGTTTGCAAGATAGAATTCAATTGATCAGTAAGATCAAAACCGGAGTTAGCAAACACGAGACCAAGCCCCTCAAAATCTCTCTCTCTCACGGCTCTCTCCTCCTTCCTCGACGCCAGTGTGGTGGTTCGTGGTGGTGGTGGTTCATGGTGGTCGGTTAGTCCATTGAAGGTGGTGATCGTGATTCTTCCCTTTCACTCGACCAATCTATTATTGGTGGACGGCTCGTTCGAAGCTCATGGACTAAGTAAATGAGCAACGCTTGGGGCTTTATTCTCTCCCTGATTTGCTTGTCAAATAGCTTCGTGGAATTCACGCTTCAAAGTTATGATTATGCGTCTTGTGTGTTATGCATATAAACTCCTACAGTGGTATCAGTTAGCCTCTTGCATGAACGCGCTAGATTATAATAATAAGATTATTTGAAGTCCATGTTAATTTTATAATCAATTAAGGGGGAGAAATTAATTTAATTATGGTTGAATTATTATTTTTAATGTGATTAAACTTTTGGAATTGATTGAATATGATTTAATTATGCTCAAAATAGCCATGAAGAGGACCGAATTTTAGCCCTAGATCATTCGAATTTTTCGGAAAACTCTAACCCTAATTTTCGAATTTTTCGAAATTAATAGCCCTAAAATATGATTTTTGTGCTTAATTTTGATTTAATTCGAATTTTTTTATGTTTCACAATTTTAATCGGATTGATTGATGCATACAAATGTTTTGTGTATGATCATCGATTTAATTTTAAGAGTTAGAATTAAATTGGGATTAATTTTATGATAAACCCTAATTTTAAAGTTGAATGATGATTTAATTTTAATTTGCGGACTGATTTAATTTAATTTTTATAAAAGTTATTTTAATTAAATTAAAAACAAAAAAAAAAAAAATTTAAGGCCGGCAGTCCAAGAGGGAGGGGAAAGAAGGGCGGTGGTCCAGAGTCCGGTCAAGAGTTGTAATCGTACAGAGTTTACTCACCTTGAAAATTTGATGGTTGGGCCAAAGTTCGGTCAATTATTGCACAAATAAAGGGTCTTAGCTTGGAATCACTTAAAATTCAAATGGGATCAATTAATATTGAATAAAGTGCTTTTAAAGTTACCAAAATTAATTCATTTATGGTACTTTAATTATTAAATTAAACATAATAATTAAACTTTGCCTTATTTGACATAGATGGGTAGCCGTAATCACAGTGACAACAACATTTACAATTTACGACCATTCCTTGAGAAGGATAGGTTGACAGGAGAAAACTTTTCCACTTGGGAAAGGATGCTAGAGCTTGTTCTGAAATCTGAAAGTAGAGAGGATATCATTGACACCCCATTGCCAAGACCTTTGGCTGAGGATGCTACTGCAACAGAAGTCCGTAAGCACAAGGAAGCACTAGATAGGGTTGTGCCTATCACTTGCCTAATGATTGCTACCATGGAGCCTGGTCTTCAAAAACGTTTTGAGGATCAGGATACATATACAATCATGCAAGAACTCAAGGCTTTGTTTAAGAAACAAGCTAGAGTTGAGAGGTACGAGCTCCATCGAGAGATTCTGGATTGTAAGATGGAGAAGGGTACCACAGTTCATGATCATGTTTTCAAAATGATAGGCCTTAGTCAAAATATGGAAAAACTGGGGCACCAATACAGTGATGAGATGGCAACATACATCATTCTCTACTCACTTCCAGAAACTTTCAACCAATTTATCATGAACTTTAACATGTCTGATGCTACAAAGACTATGAATGAGTTACATGCTTGTTGGTTAGTGCTGAGAAGCAAATCCCTAAGGAACCTAAGAAAGAGTTTCTCATGGTTCAAAAGGGAAAGGGGTTCAAGAAGAAGGGGCAAAAGGCTAGGGGCAAGGGTAAGTCAGTTGCTAAAGCTTCTGAAAAGCCTAAAGCGACTCCAAAACCCAAGGCTGCAAGTGAAAGTGAATGCTTTTACTGCAAGAAGAAAGGGCATTGGAAGCGCAACTGCTAGAAATACCTTGATTTTCTCAAGAAGAATGGAGCATCAACCTCAGGTATTATGTTATAAACATTTTAACTTTCACTTAGGTATGTGATACCAAGTTGCAATGTTTAAAATTATTAATGTTGGACAGGACTGCAAAAAAGTGAAGCTAGCATGGGAAATGGAGCTGAAAAGTGCACTAGAAGTGTTCGAGTGACCAAGAAAGGTTCATAGTTTTATTTTCTGATTAGTTTATCATGATTTTAAAACAATTTCTAGTTTTGATGAGATAATATTTCGGTTTTCTTGTTGAATACTGATTTCGGTTTTTACTTGGCATGGACAAGTGTTGATCCATGACTAACGTAATAAATTGTTTTCATTTTGCTAGATATGAGTTATTTTGTTTTATGACATTGATAAAAGTAGATCACAAAAGCAAGATTAGATGATTTAAAATATACTTACTTACAACAAAGTAAGGATAGGTCACGTAACCAATTTGCACATCCAAAGTAACAATTGGATGGACTCTTATTCTTATTTGATTATGAATCATTTGAGAATTAAAATTCATGCTTAGGTAAAATGACCAAGTCGCCTTTTAGATGAAAGGGTGAAGAAGCTAATGAGCTTTTGGAACTCATACATATGATGTATGTAGACCAATAAGTTCAAGAATTAGCAAGAGATTTAACTATTTCATTGCTTTTACTAACGATTTAATTAACTATATCGATAATTACTTAATGAAGTAAAGCTTAGAATCATTGAAACGTTCAAAATTCCAAAATGAAATGTAAAATCAATTTGAGATAAACAATTTAACACCACAATATGATTGTTGTGATAAATATTTAACTCAAAATCAATGATCATCTAAAATAATTGTTGAATTAATTCACAATCCAGAAACACTACAATTAAATTGTATATTTAAAGAAGGAATCAAACTTTGCTTGCCATGGTTCAATCCTAGATTAGCTTTAATGATTTACGAATATCATTTTGAGGATACATATTAGAACAACAATTGCGACTATACTAAACACAAACTCAACCAAAGCAATTGAAGAGACGTGATAAAAGTTATGATTGGAAATGTTCCAAAAGTTGTCTTTTCAAAACAAGATTAAGGGTTATGGAATCATTGTAAAATATTTGCAAAATATGACATAATGCACCCTAAATCAAGTAAATAGTTCTTCGTGGGTTTTCCCATGGAAACTAAGAGGTATTATTCCTACAATCGCGTAAATGACAAGCGTTTGTTGCTCGCGATAGTGTCTTTATAGAAAGAAATCTCTTCCTACAAAGCCAAGTGGGAGTAAAATTAGATCTCGGTGAGATTCGAGGCGTGAAACAAATGGATGTGGTTAACACCACATCAAAGACGAGGGCGTATGAAATCAGCTAATTTGATAAATCATATGTCGAAGCAAGCTAATTCAACTAGCGAGGCTTCTATCGTCCCACTTGAATAAAAGGCTTCAAAGAGTTGAAGAGAATAATTCTATTGTTGCTTATACATATCGTAGGTTACTTAGGATCAAAACAAACAGTTTGTTGAAATTTTGAGAAAAGGTGGATTCTAAGATTTTCCTATTGGAATGGTTAGAACCCATAGCCTACAAGCAAGCTTTGGGTAAGTGCCAACTTTGGAAGTGGCTTGAGGCCATGAAATCCAGAATGGACTCCATGTCTGTAAAGATGTGTTAGTCCATGATAGTCTTACAAATGGGGTCAAACCTATTAGATGCGTAAGCCTAATTGGATTCTTCTAGTAATTGCTGATTTCGATTACGAAGTTTAGCATTGGATATCGAAATCACCTTCTCAAAATGTTCTTGATGGAGGATATGTATATGATACAACCTAAGAATTTTGAAATCCAGAATTCCTAGAAAGTTTTGCACACTTCAGAAATTCATTTAATGGATTGAAGTAAGCATCAGGGAGTTGGAACATTCGTTTCGATTAGGCAATCAAACAGTTTGATTTCCTCAAAAGAACGAAAAGGAATCTTGTAGAGACAAGAAGTTTTGTGGGAGCAATTGGTCTTCTTAGTCTTGTATGTAAATAACATACTGTTCATATGAAATGACATATCAATGCTTGAATAAGTCAAGTAGTGGTTAAGGAGTTGTTTCTATATGAAAAACTTAGGAGATGTTAAGTACATATTGGGAATCAAGATCCACGAAGTGAATCTTGAAGAATGATTGGACAACATCGAGAGACTTATGTTGATAAGGATCTTGACAAGTTCATGAAGCAAGACTCTAAGAGAGGATATCTTCCCATGTTTCATGGTATTACATTCAGAAAACTCAGTGTTTTCAAAAGCTAGTAGAGTTGAGTTGTATGGATAGTATACCTCATGCTTTTGCAAAAGGGTCCATTATATGTGCCATGATATGTACAAAGAAAGATGTTACATATGACTTGTGCATGTGTAACAGGTTTCAAGTAAATAAAGAATAAGCATGCTGAAAGTTGCCAAGAGCAAATCCTTGAGTACTTGAGAAGGACTAAAGGAATTTCTCTATTTTATGGTGTTAAAAGTGAACATGTTGTCAAAAGGTTATACGGATGCAAGTTTTCTAAACAGGCAAGATGACTTTAGATGTTGATCTAAATAAATTTTGTGTTTGTATGGATAAATACAGTAAGTTTGAAAATTCCAAAGCACAACGCTGTTGCATACTCAATGTCAGAATATGTTTATTTAGCTACAGTAAGAGTAGTTAAGGAGGAAGTTTGGATCGAATTGTCTTGTGAATAAAAGGACACCTTTTCCAAAAACAAAGGAACCAGGGTCACGTCACAAATCCAAACAAATAGATATGAGATATCACCTCGTTTATGAGATCAATGACTTGCGGGATGTTATGATCTGCAAAGTCTTATTATGAGTGAGAAATCACTAAACCCCTTCCATAGACTAAGATATGAGAGTCATATTAAAGCCCTGGATTGAAGTAAGTTATGTACTTTAAGTTGTGTATGTTTTGAGACATATTACATAAGGAATGCATCAATTTGCAGAATTATGTTTAAAATAGAAATTTCATTTCTCTTATTTAATTATGGTTTTGGAAATTAAATAAAATGTCCAAAATAATTATGAATTGATGGGCTCATCAGGTTGATGACCTGGTGAATGAAACCCCACAGGAGAACAAAATTCATATATTATTTAAGTTCCTAGTTCGAAATCATTAAAGTGGACACAAATGATTTCAATAAATGGACTAGCATGTAAGATTGATTGGATAGCGTAGTTTCATGGGCTATAGGGGCATAGTGATGCTCGATCAATCACTTGGATATGCATGAATGATGCGTGATCAAACTATTGACCTACTTTGAAGTTCAAGTATAGAGCTTCCGGATATATTAGTGGATTCCTTTGACATGAGTGGAACATTGATTTCATTACATGGATGTTATGACTGTGGTGCACTCAAACGTCTACCTGTAACTGGAGATTATAAAGGGTGTTTCCTGGTTATTTCAAAAGTTGAGTGGGAGCCTTGCTTTCACAAGATTGGATTGAGTCTACCTATTAAATTAGGGAATATGTCATGGCCGCTTGAAGAGGGAGAATTCAGAAAATACGTGATCGCGTTCAAATGTATTACTCAGTAATCATTTGGTTTTGTAATTCGAACTCAGATTTCAAGAAACGATTTGTAGATTAATATGATCTCGACATGTGATGCAATCATATTATCAAATCGACACATATTGACTTAAGGAATTTGAATATTGCACACTTGTCTTAGACAAGTGAGATATTGAAGGAATTATGTCTTCGTCATGTGCAATTACTAGATATATAAATGGATCAAATTATGGAGATAATTAAGTTCGTACATTTGGGTCGTCGTTATATCATAGCTAGAGGTACTAACAATCTTTGGGCTAGTAAAATAGGCTAAAGCCCATGGACGGATCCTATAAGGTCACACAAAGGGCCTAGATCGAGGACGAGGCCCATGATGGGCCTCATCCCCTAGTATGGCCGGCTACATGGAGTAGTATGGAGGTTATTGGGCTTCGTGACTTAGTATAATTATAATATAATTATAAATAGACTAAGTGTTTAGGGTTTGCTAGAAAGAATTCAATTGATCAGTAAGATCAAAATCGGATTTAGCAAACACGAGACTAAGCCCCTCAAAATCTCTCTCTCTCACGGCTCTCTCCTCCTTCCTCGGTGCCAGTGTAGTGGTTCGTGGTGGTGGTGGTTTGTGGTGGTCGGTTAATCCATTAAAGGTGGTGATCGTGGTTCTTCCCTTTCACTCGACCAATCTAGTATTGGTTGACGGCTCGTTCAAAGCTCGTGGACTAAGTAGAGGAGCAACGCTTGGGGCTCTATTCTCTCCCTAATTTTCCTGTCAAATAGCTTTGTGGAATTCACGCTTTAAAGGTATGATTATTGTCTTGTGTGTTATTCATGCGATCTTAGGATTAGGTGCTTTATGAATATGATTCATGATTTTCCGCTTTATAGTACCTATAAACTCCTACACCTACAACGCCAAGCGGCCCACATCAAAGCTGCCATACGCCTAATCACCTTCCCTTCCACCTTACCATAGAGTCAGTTCCACCTAGCCACGAACGACTCAGTTGGAGCATCAACCAAATACTCCAACAGACCACTATGATCCCATATTTCTTGAGCAGCCGAGCAGTCAAACAAAGAGTGAATGATCGTTTCACTCTCAGCCCCACAAATCTGGCAGGACGCATCATTGGTGATATGTCTCTGCATAAGTCAGGCCTTTACAGCCAAATTTCCTTTAACAACCCCCCATAAGAAGTGTTTATATAAGCTTTGGTGGCCCTTGAATATTCCAAACCGACTTCCAACAGTCCTCATTGCTTCCCACCTCTCCCGTTTCATCCCTTACTCCTCTTGCAAGCCAGCAGCAGGATTTTACAAAGAAAATACCATTATTTGTGTAGCACCAGAACACAATATCTTTGCTTGTATGAGTAGACAAGGGTATAACAAGAATTAGGGCTGCCATTTCATTTCCAACGAGCTCCAGAATTTTACCAGCATCCCACGCAACATATCCCTCCACCATCAGCTTGTCCACTTTCATATTTTCGCCCAGACCATCAGGCTGCTGTAAAATATATTGCTTGCTGTCCTTTATCAATCATGAGTCCTTCCAGGCCTTGATGTCTCTCCCATCAACAATTCTCCAAACTAATCCATCTCGGAACTAACCCTTTATGCCCCAAATGCTTCGCTAAGTGTAGCTTGGGTCATGACCTGTTTGAGCATCTATTACATTCGAGTGTTTGAAGTAACGGGCCTTGAGAATTTTTGAGATCAAAGAATTTGGGTTTGATTGTAGCCTCCATAATTGTTTTACTAAAAGAGCTTGATTAAAACATTTGAGATCACGGAAACCTGTAGACACCCAAATGTGTCTCCCCAAAACCAAACCAAGTGATGAATACCTTTCACGTCATTTGATTATCGAACGAGGTGAAAGTGTGAAAATTCTAGTGATGTGGTTGTTTTCATTAAAATATCTCTCTTTCTGTTTTTAAAAACATTTTTTTTCTCACTCTATTTATGAAAATAACCAGTCCAATTTAATTTGGTCTATGATAAGGGTCCAATAATAGTGTAGTTGGATTAGGCTCAAAATGAGCTTTCCAACGATATATTATAATCCCAATTCCGATAAATAATGAAGAAGTTATGGCCTAAATACTAAATTGGGCCCGAAAAGAATTTTATATGCGGCCCAATGATCTAGAGGAGGGCTTATTAATTATTATTCCTAAGGTTATTAGATTGATTTTAATCTTCTATAATATCTAGAAGGTTCTTTTAAATTCTAATGGAATTAGGATTGATAATTATATTTTAAAGAGTTTTATTTGGAATAAAATAAGTGTTTTATGATAAACTCGATTTTAACTATTTAACGCGGAATTTGCTGCTTAATTATATTATGAAGAGGATTTCGAGTACAAAGCGCGTTTTATATTTTAATTAGCGCCAAACGACAGAGTTTGTCTCCTGGCGCTAATGTCTGTCGCCTGGCGCTGATGCCTGTCCCCTGGCGACAAATACCAGTTTCATTTCGTATAGAAATTGAAGTATTTTCTATCGTTTCCGGACTATTTTTCTATAAATAGGGGTCGTATCTCCCCGTTTTCATCAACAATTCACAATCATCATCTCTCTATTCTCTCTCTAAAAAAGCTAGAAGCTTTATCTCTCTCTTCTTTTTCTAAACCTTCCCTCTCACAAAATTCCACATTCACAAGTTCTAGACACACCTAGCCAAGTTCGAAGTTGCCTTCACCCTAGATGTGAAAGGTTGAAAATTTCTGAGGGTTTGGTCCCAAATCCCTATTTCAATTATTTGATTTAATTGTTTAATTTATTTTCCTTGAAGTTACTAACGCGTGTATTTTGTTATTATAAAGAGATACGAGGCATCGAAGTAAGTAATTTTAATTGTTATTATTTTGATATAGAAATCATGCTTTAATTATTTTGATTCCTAGTATCATGTTAGGATGTCCTTATGATTCCTAGTATCATGTTTAGGGTAATAACTAAGATTTTTAATATCATGTATGGTTGCTTCCTATCTCTTCTATCATGTTAGTATCATGTTAGGGATAAAGCTTTGATCTTTATTATTCAGTGACATGCTAGGGTTTGTAATTAATCTTGTTAGTATCATGCCTAGGATCTTGCTATTATTATTATGCTTTATTGAGATTATTATGATTGATGATTGTTGTTATTATGTTGCTTGATATATATTATTGTTATTGCTTGATCACGCCCTCTCTTGTAGGATTAAAGGGAATTTGTACTTGTAACCAAGCTTAATAAGATAATTAATAATCTTGTTTAGGTTAATATGATTATAATTCAAGTGATCGCCAATAATAGATTTGTTTGTACATTAATATTCAACCAACATAGATTAAACAGGTTTAGGGTTAATCTATTGATTGTATGATAGTCAGAAAGTGTACATGAATACGAGAAGAATAAAGTAGAGGCCTATTATTAGGGCAGGTTCAATCTCTTTTAGGTTGGATTTGTACCTTCATCCCCTAATATCCAGTCATGGTTCCAGACCTATGGAGTTAGCGATCTCATGGATCGTGAAGGGGTGTAACCTTCACCCTGTGAACGATTTACAAGTTCCTAAAACTTGTTGGCGACACTTTTACTCTAGCTTCCTTCCCTTTGGACGCCACCATACTTAAGTGTATGATCACAGTGGGGCTCAAGTGTGGGATGCTTGAAATATTCCCTATAGTTTTTGGTAAAAACTTCCCATAAAGGCCTACCACTCCAATAATTATCAAACCATTCCATGTCTTGTGAAACAGAAAATTCATAAGGGCGACGAAGATCACCAGAAGGAATCATTTGAGCAAGGCCATACTGTCTTTTTACCCTACAGGGATAATAAAAGGTCAAATTTGATAAGCTAGGAAGACGGCAAAAGGGTTGTTTGTTGATACCAACCATCTTCTCAATTTTCCACCAAGGAATGACCCACTTGATGGCAAAATCACAGTTTTGCTCCACTCCCGGTGGCCCATCTTTATGGAAAAGCGTTTCTTTCGCCTTACAAAGCGATTTGGTGTATATTTGTCAATATTGTCAGGAGGACTAATTAATTCTAGCCTCTCCATTAGCCACATCTGCAAAAAATTGAATGCAAATAATTAGTATTACTATACAAAAATATATATTTTTTATTTCTGTAATTAAAAATATTATTTTCCTACTTGTAATAAAATTGGAGAGCCTCGAAGAGGTGCTTTTGGTTTTTTCTTTAATTCATCTAAACTAAGCATAGTTTCTCTAACAATTAAAGGCATTGGCTTCCTCCCTTATTCAATTTGTTCCATGATAGATACTAAAATTGCTTGACCCTCACGAATATTACCACTAGTGAGGAGATATTGGCTAAACATGCAAAACAGGAAACCTCTCCTCTTATAAACTTGAAAATTTTCGGAATGTGGTCTATCAAAATAATGGCGTGCAAATTCTTTCAGATTAACTACATTCCCATCTACGATATTTTTTAGATCCCTGTCCTTAAGATTAAAGAAACGCTCAAAGTCTTTATAATAATATTCACTCACATTTGGAATAACCGCAAGATCTAAAGAAGGGAAGCCTAGAATGACACCAAATTCTTTCGGTAAAGGACTAATTTCATCATAGCCTAGTCTAAAGCAATGGGTTTCTAGATCCCAATATTTTAAGGCGGTATGAATAAAATATATATCTATGTCTACCCCCTTAATACCATAAATATCTCCCAAGTGAAAAAAGTCGGCACCACTCACGGGTTTCTCTCCTTAGCAGTCAAAGACCGGCACCACTCACGGGTAAAATCACTAAAACTCTTAGACATGATTGCTTGATGAGAATTAAAACTATAACTGTTTTTAATCTGTTCGAAATATACAAAAGTCGGCAGATTTGGGGGCTATTTATCCACAAAACTGGTACAGTTTGAATTCCAAAACGATTCAGAGAAAAAGATTAGCGCCAGGCGACAGGAACAACGCCTGGCGACAAAGGTCAGCGTCTTGCGACAGAAAGCCGACACGACGCCAGCTTGAAGCGCTATGCAAAACCGTGTTTTTTCGACTATGACTCGATTTTGTACATTGACTTTACGGTTTTGACCTCTTGTCTTAAAACCTTATCCAACATTATCTCAAACACTTTTTTCGATTAATTTGAGCTTAATTAATTTTAAGCTTATTTTAGTCAAAGTTTATTTTATTTTTCATTTTTTCTTTTGGGGGAGAAAGTCGGATACCCTCCATTGATAATAAAAATGATGGAAATTTTTGCGCAAAATTGTCAAAATGAGTCACAATTTTTCACACACTCACATGCACATAAAATGGAAAAATAAAAATGCAGAGATAAAATAAGCGTAAATAGATAAAAGTATGTATATACAGTATGTCTAACATAGATTCATATGTATATACAGTATGTCTAACATAGAGTCATATGATACAAACTATCAAAGTCCTACAAAGTCAACTAAAAATAAATACGGGTACAGCTACAGTGCCGGATGAAGTAAATGGGGAGGAACTCCCAAAGTGTCAAAGAACAATATAGATCGTGGGGTATGCCCCTCACTAGCTCCAGGATCACCCTAACGCTGAATTGCCAATGGCTGAGGCTGTTGTGGCTGCTGCGACGACGAGCCAACCTCATACGTCCCACCACCCCCTAAAGGAGCCGATGTCACGCCTGCTTGGCCTGTCGGCCTAACATGTGCACCCTCAGACAAAGAGCCTGAACCCTCCGATCTCTCGGTAGGAGCTGTCTCCGACCGGCCACCCTGGCCACCAGAAGAAGTACGACGACGTCTCAAGCCAGACCCGGATCTCTCTCTACTAGCCTTGGGTCTCGTCCGAGTATGTGGCGGAGGAATAGGCTGCCCTTGCAAAAATAAATCATGTCAAGTGCAAAAATAGGCAAATAAAACATGTAATAAGGATAAGAGAAATACCTCTATAGTAGTGTCATCACGACGACAGGAGGCTCGGTCTCTCAATCTCACCAGCTGATAGCGGAAGGCGTCCACACCCCTCGCCATCCTCGTTACCACCTCGCAAGTAAACTATCAAGAGACAAGTCAGTAACAATGAAATATATATAAGTAAACAAAGAACAAATGGCTCACCCAAGTCTGATGCCGAGGTATCGACTGCTCGATGAAACGATGCTCCGGAGGAGCCAGAGGAATCATCTCCTCTACAGGACCGTACATTCCCTGATAGGTGATGGATACCGGTGGAGGAACAAACTCTGCACACGTATCCTAGAAAAACAAATCCAAATTATTAGTATCTAATTAGGGGCTATCTAAAGGACAAACACATGAAACGAGGAATACCTTTCCTCCCTCTGGCAAAACGGGTGGTGGAGCCAGAAGTGGCAACAGCTTCTCCCCATAACACTGCTCCGCTCGGGCGTGAGTCCGCCACGGTGTACCCGCTGGTGACCTACTCGACAAAGTCCTCAATCTAGTCTGGTCAAACATGTGTCGAGAAGGGCAAGCAGGAACGACAAAAGCCTCCGAGGAGTGCTGAATAGCCACTCTCTCACTTAAGTACACTACAACATCGTACGTCCCCTGAAAGTACCGACGTTGAGCTGTGTACTGCGCAACAAGCGCAGGAATGTCCAAATCGGCCCACGGCCGAAACTCTACAGCAGGCTCCTACAAAACGTATGTTCATAAGATAGAATCCTACCAAAAGGTACTAAGAAATAAGTATTCAAGAAACATATCGAGAGGATCAACTCTCGAACACGAGCAGTAGTAGCCTAGTCATTGAGGCGGCCTCCCCAACAGGCAGCAACGGGGAGCTCGCGAGGCGAGGGTCTCGCTGGCGCAAGAGACGAAAAATACTCGTAGAACCAGATCTACGAGGATAAAGAAGTGTCAATAAATGCTAATGCAGATCTAGAGCTAACTTTAATGGAGGAAATAAAGTATACCTCTACGAGTCTCCAAAAGCTGGAGAGCGCGATATCTCTCTCGAAGGAACCATGACGACTGGAAAGTCGCAATCCGACTAGGAAGTCCGCATAGGCCAGGCTGGCCCAATCATATGATCCGACCATGTGAAGGTCGCGAAGAGCAGGCAAGTAGTAGAGCAAGACTTGACTACCTCTATCAGGTGAAAAGGTCCCTGACATCAAAATAAGAGCAAAGATGCGCACCCGCTGCTCTAGGGTGGTCGCACCATCCTGAAAAGCCGCCACGAGCGTGGACCGGCGGATTCATCGAGAGCTGAGATGCGTCGGCTCAGCCTCACTACGAGCCTGAACAGTGATAGGGCCCAACAGCTCCAGTACCACTGGAGAGAAGACTGTGATCTCGCTATCAAATGGAAGCGCGACTGAATGAAACTCCAACCCCGTGATGAGACTGAAGTCAGTAGGGGTAACAGTCATCTCACCCCAGGGGAAATGCAAAGTGTTGGTGGTGTCCCAAAAGAACTCCACCCAAGCTCGAACCACGTAACGGCTCGACCCGAAAGAATACAGAGCCCGAGTGGCTCGGAGCAGAGGAGTCAAGCCACAAGACTCCTACAAGCGACGCAAACCGTCATGGTCGCAAAAGTAAGTATCGTACAAAGAACCAATAGCGTCGTTGCCAGAACCATGGCTACGAACTCTCCCACTATGAATCCCACGTCGAACGCACTCCGAGATGTGAAACTCGGGCGCAAAGTACAGAGTGCGCTCGTCCCACTCTGGGAACTCCCCTAAAGAAAAAGAGGTCCTACGCCGGTATCAACGGGATCGTCCTCCCGATGAGCCTCCCTAGAACGAAAGTCGGAACCGCGTCGTCTAGTCATGCTATATTATGCAAAGCAACAGTGAATTAAGGGGTTCTATAGTATCTAAGGTTCGCCTAGCCGCATGATACTATGTTGGGTACGTAGTACTAAAACAGAGCACAATTTCAATACATGTAGAAATAACGTTTTTTTCAGCAATAAAATAATTTCTTGCAATACTATGACAAATATTGTGTCAAATTGGACAAAAATGGCTACAAAAAATTCGAAGAACAAGCCACATTGTTCTCACGAACTCAAGAGGCTCAATAATGGCAATTCGCTCATTTCTTCACCAAATTGAGTCAAACAAGTCTCAAAATACTCTAAAGGCAATATATAAACATAATCAAGCAATTTCATGGCATAAGTTCCAATGAAAAAAGCAAATTAAGCATAATTGGGTTCGAAATTTTTGAAAACCCGCGAATAAACATGCGCAAATTCAGCAAAACTTGAGATAAGTTTGAGTAAAACTTACATAGATCAGGAAACTAGATGAAATAAGCTTTGATTTGCAACAAAGTTAAGCGAATTTGGTTGAGAAACGGAGGAGAACGAGCAAGTTGAACTTCCGAGCGAAATCGCGAGAAAACAGCAACAGCAACGGCAAAATCAGGAAGAAGGGGTTTTATTTCGAAAAAAACGACATTGGCGCCAGACGACAAGCTTGTCGCCAGGCGCTAATGCTTGTCGCCTGGCGACATCACATATCAGCGTGCGCTGGTGCGGCGACAGGATGCGTGGCCCCCATAAATGATTATGCGGACCTTATACAACAATTTCGGGTTCCTTGGTACGCTAGTTAGCCCCTATAACCAATTTGACATGATTAATAGTCGGCTCGATTACAATCGCAGTAAGTGATCGACCTGACAAATGATCGTCTCACTTAGCTTAAAGCGCCTAAGTATTGGCTCATTGCAAGCACCGAAGTAATGGTTCACATCTAAGCACAAGCGCCAAGGTACCGGCTCATTCACAAAATGCGCCGAGGTAATGGCACAGCAGCAAAATCGGCATCTATAAAGTAAAGCACTGAGGATCAACAAGCGGTGGTCTTTGATAACTTTACTGGGAAGGCTATCATCATAAAAATGAAGATGGATACAAGCAGCGGTCTTCGACGATGTCCCAAGGTAGAGAGGAGATTGTCTACAGCGGCGAGGCATAGCCGTGGCGAGGTACGGCCACAACTGAAGATGGCTACAAGCAGTGGTCTTCGACGATGTCCCAAGGTAGAGAGGAGATTGTCTACAGCGGCGAGGCACAGCCGTGGCGAGGTACGGCCACAACTGAAGATGGCTACAAACAGCGGTCTTCGACGATGTCCCAAGGTAGAGAGGAGATTGTCTACAGCGGCAAGGCACAAACGTGGCGAGGTACGGCCACAACTGAAGATGGCTACAAGCAGCGGTCTTCGACGATGTCCCGAAGCAGAGAGGAGATTGTCTATAGCGGTGAGGCACAGCCGTGGCGAGGTACTGCCACAACCCTGAAGATGGCGAGGCACAGTCACCTTCGACGATGTTCCCGAGGCACTGTGGAGGATTGTCACAAAAAAATGAAGTTAGCGAGGCATTGTTACCTTTAGATGGCGTTTACGAGGCACTGTGGAGGTTGTCACCAACAAAACGCAGCAACAAAATCGGTTATTTCAGAGACGTGTGCTTGACGGTGCAAGATACGCGTTTCTTAACTTTTTTATCTGTTTAACTAACGCTAGTTTGCAGGTATCGGCGTTACAAGAATGATTTAGGATCGTCGAACGTTCTGAATCATTCTCCGTCCCTATCGCTACTTTGACTTTTGTTTTCGAAACTCTCGTTTCTCCAAACGTAGTCAAAGTGGGGGCTTCTGTAGACACCCTTGTCTCCCTAAAACCAAACCCAGCGATGAATACCTTTTACGTCATTTGATTATCTCCGTCGAAGTATAGAGTCCAAGTATCATCTTCTGTGACCATCAAGTCTTCGTCTGGAAAGTCATTCTCATGTATTGGTGTCGAATCTTCTATTGGGAAGTCCGCTAAGAAGTCCGAGACCACGGATCCTTTAATAGCCTTTTGAGGCATGAATCTTACATCAAATTGGGCTAAGTTGACTATCCATCTTGATATTCGTCCATTTAGTGTAGATTTCTCAAAAAGATACTTAAGTGGATCCATCCTAGATACTACGAAGATTATGTGAACGAGCATGTAATGTCTTAACTTGGTTGTGGCCCACACTAATGCGAGGCACAACTTCTCAAGTGGTATATAGTGTATTTCATACTCGAGCATCTTTTTACTTAGATAGTAGATGGCATTCTCTTTTCCTTCTACTTCTTGTGTGAGCATAGCCCCCATTGTCTCCTTGGTGACTGTTATGTACAACCTAAGAGGGATTCCTAGGAGTGATGGTGCTAATACAGGAGGATTAGCGAGATAGGATTTGATCTTTTCCAAGGCTTTTTAGCACTCGTCGTCCCATATTACTGGCACATTCTTCTTGAGCTTCTTGAATATTGGTTCACATATTGTTGTTAACTTGGATATGAACTTATGTATTGCAACCGGCCAATGAATCCCCGAATTTGTTTTTTGGTTTTGGGTGGTGGCATTGACATGATTGCCTTGATCTTGGTTGGGTCTATCTCTATTCCTCTAGAGCTGATGACGTATCCCAAGAGATTTCCTGAGGTGACTCCAAAAGCATACTTAGATGGGTTCAACCTCATGTTGTATTTTCTTAGCCTTTCAAAGAATTTTCTTAAGGCTATCAAATCTCCTGGGCGATCCTTTGATTTTACAATCATGTCATCTACGTAGACTTCAACTTCCTTGTGCATCATGTCATGGAGTAAGGGAGTCGCTGCCCATTGGTAAGTGGCACCCGCATTTTTCAACTCGAATGGCATCACCGTGTAACAGTAAGTGCCCCAAGGTGTTATAAATGTCGTCTTTTCCATGTCTTCTTCCGCCATGAGAATCTGGTTATACCCCGCGTATCCGTCAATAAACGAGAGAAGTGCGTGATTCGCTGTATTATCTACTAGAATATCAATGTGTGGTAAAGGGAAGTCGTCATTTGGACTTGCCTTATTTAGATCTCGATAGTCGACACACATTCTTACCCTTCCATCCTTCTTTGGAACTAAGACCACATTTGCGACCCATTCAAGGTATTTGGATACCCTGATAAAACCTGCAGTTATCTGTTTTTGTACTTCTTCTTTTATTTTAAGAGCTACGTCGGGTTTCATTCGACATAAATTTTGTTTTACAGGTTTCATTCCTGGAATTAATGGTATTGTATGTTGAGTTATTTCTCTATTTATTCCTGGCATATCTTCATATGACCAAGTGAATACATCGATAAACTCTTTTAGTAGATTAATTAAATCGGTTCTTTCATCTTTACTAAGTGTTAGTCCGATTTTAACTTCACTTTTAACGATTGGATCTTTTGAGATATCAACCGTTTCAGTATCTTCAATTACCAGTGTTCTATTTTCAAGTGTTTCCATTGCTTTAATTATTTCTTTGTCATTTTCATTGTTAGTTAAGCAATGCTCGTCATCTTGGGTTAAAGAGTGACACGAGGAGTAAGCAAATGAAGACATATTATTAAACTCGGAAACCATTACATCAAATAGAGATATGTCCGTTGGGACTTGACTACTAACTATTCTAGGAGAGGGTGCTAAAACAGAAGAATTGGGGGAAGGTGCTATAGTTAGAGACTTAGAAGACTCGATAGGGGAAGACTCTGACTCGGACTCTAACTCAGAAGATTCTTCAAACATTGGTCCTTATCCTATTGTTATAGTGATCTTTCTTCCACTTGGAGTAGTCACCTTCACGGTCTTTCGCTATCCTTGAACTAGCCCTTCTGTTGGAGTGATAAGCTTAGAAGGATCAAAGTTATCACTTTGTAGTACCATTTGAATGAGCAAGAAGTTATCCTCAATATATGTTGGCTCATTCTTCTCATGCCCAAAGAGAAGTCCCATGGCATTAAAGTCAAAGCATGAAGGTGCTTTCTCCTTATGGATATGAGTTGGGATATCATCCAGAAAGTTGCAATCCAAAAAGATTTCGAACCCAGGTTGTCTTATCCTATTTTTGACAAAGGGTTCAGGAAATTCCTGACATGGATAATCTTCTCATTCTCTCATGAATTTTCCATTTAGGGTGAGAGGATAATGATCCATTGAGATTGCTTTCTTTTGGGTATGAGCGTTCTTACATTCATTTGCTTTTTCCCGGGCCCGCTTAAGGTCTTCTAGAGTCAGTTCAAAACCAAGTCCAAAAGTGTCCAATTTAGGGAGGCCAGGTAGTCCCATTTGCTTTGCTATCCCTTTCTTCTTTCCAAGAGTCATTCCAGGAAAGTGTCCCTATTTTCTGAGGATAGCATTTACTGCCATATTGGAGTGGAAGTCATAGTGAAGAGGGGTCCTTTCATCTTCCTCGATTAAGGAGACCTCTTCGTTAAAGCCCCACAAATCTTCGTCATCTTCATCATGCTCCACATTTATGATTGGATTCTCGATGGCCTTGATTCTCATTGGTGAAGCATCGATTGTAATAGGGATTCCTCCAACTATAGCCTTCACTTGTTGATGAAGGGATGAAGGGACGGCCTTTAGGTCATGAAGCCAAGTGCGTCCCAACAATAAGTTGAATGATGCTTTAATGTCTACCACTTGAAAAATAGTAGCATGTTCTATGACTCTTGTTGTTACATTCATGATGATGGTTCCAAGAGCTTGGCGGCGAGTGTTGTCATAGGTTCTTATTCCCTGTGTAGATGGAGAGAATTTTTCATCCCTTATTCCCAACATTCTCGCAGTTCGAAGTGGACAAACATTAATTGCCGATCCATTATCTACAAAAGTTATTGGGACATTCATTCTCTTGCAGATTACTGTGAGATTTAAGGCTTTGTTGTGTTTGTCACCTTATGAGGGTAGATTTTTGTCAGAAAAGGTGATCAAATTAATGGGACTAGGAAGATCACTCGTGAGAAAGTTAGCCAACCCGTCAGGAGTGGTTTCGGAATCTATTCCTATTTTATCTAAAGCATTCATCACTGCCACCCTATGTTGATGGGATGTGGCTAAAACTTTCCATACATTCATCTCGACCTTAGTCTTCTTTAGTTATTTGACAACATCGTTGTCTTCTATGATGGATATGGGAACTTGCTGAGTAGTAGGAATAGGTTGTTGTGCGTTAATGGGAGGTTACATTCTCCCAGATCTTGTGAGAACATCTATGGGTGAATCTTTTTCATCCCAAATATCGTCCGCAGAATATCTTGTGGAGATTGGGGTTTCCTCCATATCCTTGAGTTAGACGTCCTCGTTGTCACTGTCCCAAACTCCATTGATGGTAGCATCTTTCTCTTGTGGAATTTGGACTAATTTTTTATTATCAATCAGTTTTTGAGTTAAATTCTTGAATTTAATACAATGTTCTATAGTGTGTCCCCCTGATTGATGATATGGACAATAGAATCTGTCTGTCCTCTTTAGTGATTCAAATGGTCTTGGTTCGATAGGTTTGATCTTGCCACTCTCGGAGAGCATTTTGAACATATTTGCATATGTGGTCCCAATTGGAGTGTAGGACTTATTGCTCCTTTTGGGTGTTTCGACTACTTGGAGAGAAAATGGCTTCCTCTTAGTAGTCTCTATAGGTGTCACCTCTTCATTGACATGTTTACTTTGTTTTAATTTTGTGCGTTCAAGAACTTTTCTACACATGTCTATTGTTTTCCCCATTGTATATATGAAGAGTAAAACGTCTTCTTTAGTGGCCGGTTGTTGAATTGGGGCCCAATCACTCATGGCATCGAAAAAGATTTCCTCTTCTTCTTCAAGGGCATGAGTTTCTTCGACTGGTTCGATTAAAGATGATGGGTCAACACAATTTTCCTCATCAGAAATAGCTAAGGAGTCAGAAAGTGGTGCACTATTGATACTTGGCTTCTTACTTGTAGGAGGCATTGGGAGTTTGTTGCTATCAATCAAGTCTTGGATAGCTTCCTTTAGCTTCCAGCAATTCTCAGTAAAATGGCTCCTACCTTGATGGTATTTGCGGTGTGCATTGGGATTCCAATTAGCCATTCTCCTTTTGACTGGTGGATCCCCAAATGGTCCAATAGGAATATAAGACCTTTTGCATGAAGACGGTCAAATGCGGTGTCATAACTCATACCAATAGGAGTAAAGTTTCTCCTAAATGGTTTCTTTTGTCCTTCATTGTTCATGGTGAGGACTTCATTCAGATTAAAGGTGCTAACATTATTTGAAAGGGTAGTTTTGGAAGAAGAAGGATTGTCGTTCTTCTTTCCTTTCCAGCCACTGTTGGAGTTAGTGTTAGCAGCTTTTTGCTTTGCAAGGTCATCTTCAATATTATTTCCAATGTCATAAACGGCCTTGAAAGTATTCAATTTGCTTTGGTACTTGAGATGTTTGGAATATTTTTCCTGGAGATTCTTTATGAATAATCTCACAGACTCTTTTTCGGTAGGCACCTCAATAATCTTAGCGGAAGTTTCCCTCTACTTATTAAAGAAAGAAGTAAAACCTTCATTCTTTTTTTGTTTAAGTATCTCAAGTTCCCTATGATCAGTTTCAACTTGAATATTACATTTATATCTATCAATAAAAGCGTTTACAATAGCATCCCAAGTAGAGGTTTTCTCTTTATCAAGGGAAAAGAACCATTGTTGACAAATGGTTTCAAGAGATAAAGAAAATAATGAATGAATTGAAAGACTTTCCTATCGATCCCCTTAATATTCATTATGGTCTCAAAAGCCCTTAGGTGGAAATAAGGATTGTTTGTTGCCTTGAACCTAGGGATGTCATTGGCATTGAACTTCTGCGGAAGAAGCTCCTTGTCCACTGGGACCCCTTGTGAGCTAATGCCCTAGAATCTATAGTCATTGGAGAGTTTGCTCAAGCTTTCTTGCATGAGCTCCATTTGTTTTTGCTTTACAGGGTCATTGATTTGAAGAGCCATAGTCTTCATTAATTCAGTTAAGTTGGCCACGTCCTTCCTAAGTTCGTTAACTTCTTCCTGAGACGCTATTATCTTCTTAGCTTTTCTTTTCCGACTAATTAGTTTTTCAAAAAGTAGTATTTGAACAAAGGTGTGTCCTTGTTAATCACCCTTCCTTTCTTGACCAAGCGCTGTAAATTAAACCATTTTATTTGTTTTAATGACTTGACTCAAATTGACTTTGATTTTATTGGTTTTTATTTTATTTTATTTTTTTTTTAAAAAAAGGTGTATATTAAGGGGATCAAGTGAGGGTTCAAACAAGTATAGTTTAATTGGAGGATTAATATCCGACTTACCCCCCTAAAAAATGATGGAAAACACGCGCATACAAGACTTTCTAGACATGGTCAAAGTGTGACATGTATATTAGGTGTGTGCTTTAATAGTGAGTGTGAGTGACATGCTTTGACTCTTGTGTGAGATCATGAGACTATGTGTTTAGACTCGATTAAAAACATGAATATTGTCGTTAATAAACTGATAAAACCGATTAAGCAAACTGATTAATTAGACACATCGTGAGGACTCGAGCAAAAAACTAGAAAGTCGCCGGAGCAACAGGACTGTCGCCATACGCTAATGACCAGCGCCAAATGACAACAATGTCGTCTGGCGCTAATTACTAGCGCATGGCGCTACAATCCAAACCTCTACGCCATTGTTGGAACATTGGTTAGGGATTGTTTCCAGTATTTTACTCTAAAGGGACAAGCCTAAAGTCGTACTAAGTCAAGTTTGATCAATTTATTTAGACTTTAATCATTTATTAATTAATTAATTAATTTAGCAAAGTCCTTTAGTTATTAATTAATTTAGTTAAACTCATTCACAAGTCAAACAAACGGTTAGTGGAAACACATATATGTTATGCACAAACAAATAATGCACAAATAGTCAAATAGTCACAATATGATGCAATGAGTTTGTAACCTAACCATGGCTTTAGTTCTCTAAAGTTCAGGATATGGGTTAGTCAAAGAGGGTCCATGGTTATGAGTCCGGATGCACCGCGCGAAAGCCTTACCTTTGGAAGGGTTGGCGCGAATGGATGGGACCCCGCGAGTTAAACTCGCTTCCACGGTTTGGTGAATTCAACAAACTCGGATGTACCCTTCGTTGCCAGGAGCGTTCGATTGGGTAGATGGAGCGTGAATCCCCAGAGGGTTATGGCCATATGTAGAACACATATGGGTTTCAGAAAAGGGGGAAAAAACTCAATCAGGAAATAAAACCGAGCAAACAGTACTAGAAACTAGTTGAAACAAGAAGGTAGATTTCTGGCTCGATATTGGAAGAATTTAGCGCGAGACAACAGCGTCTGTCGCCAGACGACAATTACTGTCGCCAAGCGACAAAGCCATCACTTGGCGATGACACTGTTTTCTCAGCGCTAATTCCTACATGCCTCGGCAGCTTTCTGTTCTTGAATTTTCCAGTTTTTCGCAGCGTTATTTCGACTTTAGTTGTGAAAGATATTTCCCTAATTTCCTACGTGTAAAAATCCTATGTTTTTGACGAATTACGGATGGTTTTTCCAATGCGGACTTTTTTATGCTTATGCCAATAATGTTAATCAAATTTACGCACATGAAATACTTAGAACTTTTCGAGTCTCATCCACTCATTCTAAGTCATTGCCAAAATAAATTTTAGGAATCAAAATAGAAATCCTCCCCAGTGGAATCGCCAAAAAACTGTAGGGAATATTTTAAGCATCCCACACTTGAGCCCCACTATGGTCATACACTTAAGCATGGTGGCGTCCAAAGGGAAGGAATCTAGAGTAAAAGAGTCGCCAACAAGTTTTAGGAACTTGTAAACTGTTCACAGGGTGAAGGTTACACCCCTTCACGATCCATGAGATCGCTAACTCTATAGGTCTAGAACCATGACTGGATATTCAGGGATGAAGGTACAAATCCAACCTAAAAGAGATTGAACCTGCCCTAATAATAGGCCTCTACTTTATTCTTCTCGTATTCATGTGCGCTTTCTGACTAACATACAATCAATAGATTAACCTTAAACCTGTTTAATCTATGTTGGTTGAATATTAATGCACAAACAAATCTATTATTGGCGATCACTTGAATTATAATCATATTAACCTAAACAAGATTATTAATTATTTTATTAAGCGTGATTACAAGTACAATTCCCTTTAATCCTGCAAGAGAGGGCGTGATCAAGCAATAACAATAATATATATCAAGTAACATAATAACAACAATCATCAATCATAATAATCTCAATAAAGCATAATAATAATAATAATAATAATAATAATAATAATAATAATAATAATAATAATAATAATAATAATAATAATAATAATAATAATAATAATAATAATAATAATAATAATAATAATAATAGCAAGATCCTAGGCATGATACTAACAAGATTAATAACAAACCCTAGCATGTCACTAAACAATAAAGATCAAAGTTTTATCCCTAACATGATGCTAACATGATAAAAGAGATAGGAAGAAACCATGCATGATATTAGAAATCTTAGTTATTACCCTAAACATGATACTAGGGATCATAAGGACATCCTAACATGATACTAGGAATCAAAATAATTAAAGCAAGATTTCTATATCAAAATAATAACAATTAAAATTAATTACTTCGATGCCTCATATCTCTTTCTAATAACAAAATACACGCGTTAGAAACTTCAAGGAAAATAAATCAAACAATTAAATCAAATAATTGAAATAGGGATCTGGGACCAAACCCTCAGAAATTATCAACCTTTCACGTCTAGGGCGAAGGCAACTTCGAACTTGGCTAGGTGTGTCTAGAATTTGTGAATGTGGAATTTTGTGAGAGTGAAGGTTTAGAAAAAGAAGAGAGAGAGAAAGATTCTAGCTTTTTTAGAGAGAGAATAGAGAGATGATTATTGTGAATTGTTGATGAAAACGGAGAGATACGACCCCTATTTATAGAAAAATAGTCTGGAAACGATAGAAAATACTTCAAGTTCTATACAGAATAAAACTGGTATCTGTCGCCAGGCGACAGGCATCAGCGCCAGGCGACAGACATTAGCGCCAGGCGACAAACTCTGTCGTTTGGCGCTAATTAAAAGATAAAACGCGCTTTGTACGCGGAATCCTCTTCTTAATATAATTAAGCAGCAAATTCCGCGTTCAATAGTTAAAATTGGGTTTATCATAAAACACTTATTTTATTCCAAATAAAACTCTTTAAAATATAATTATCAATCTTAATTCTATTAGAATTTAAAAGAACCTTCTAGATATTCTAGAAGATTAAAATCAATCCTAATAATCTTAGGAATGATAATTAATAAGCCCTCCTCCAGATCATTGGGCCGCATATAAAATTCTTTTCAGGCCCAATTTAGTATTTAGGCCATAACTTCCTCATTATTCATCGGAATTGGGCTTATAATATATCGTTGGAAAGCTCTTTTTGAGCCCAATCCAACTACACTATTATTGGACCCTTATGATGGACCAACCTAAATTGGACTAGCTATTTTCATAAATAGAGTGAGAAAAGAAATGTTTTCAAAAACAAAAAGAGAGATATTTTAATAAAAACAACCACATCACTAGACTTTTCACACTTTCACCTCGTTCGATAATCAAATGACATAAAAGGTATTCATCACTAGGTTTGGTTTTGGGGAGACACATTTGGGTGTCTACAAAACCCATCCCACCCTTAGCTTTCGGTAAGCACAACTTTTCCCAACTTTGCCAATGCATCTTCCTATTATCTACTGTAGAGCCCCACCAAAAACGACATAGAAGATTATGGATCTCATTAATGAGACCCTCCGGCACCTTAAAAATACTCATCATATATGTTGGGATTTCTTGTGCAACCGCTTTGATCATCACCTCTTTCCCCGGTTTAGATAGCAATTTCTCTTTCCACCCATTCAATTTCTTCCAAATTCTCTCCTTTAAAAACGCAAAGATGGCCTTTTTTGACTTTCCAATGATCATCGGCAACCCCAAGTATTTTTCATGTCTATCTACCTCACGTACTCCCAAAGCATCCACTATATCCTGTCTCCGTTCCACCGACACACTTTTGCTGAAAGCGACTTCTATCTTATTGTAGACACCCATTTGTGTCTCCCCAAAACCAAATCCGGTGATGAATGCCTTGCACGTTGTGTTATTATCGAATTAGGTGAAAGTGGTTCGAAAGTCAAGTGTTGCGGTTTAGTTTTAATTAAATTCTTCTCTCTGTTTTTGAAAATGACCTTATTTATTTGAAAACGTCTATTTCAGTTTATTTTTGTCCATGATAAGGGTCCAATAATGGTGTAGATGGATGGGGCTCGAAAAGACCTTTCCAACGATATATTATAAGCCCGATTCCGATGAATATTGAGGAAGTTATGGCCAAAATACTAAACTGGGCCCAAACCGGATTTTACCTACGACCCAATGATCATGAGGAGGGTCCATAGGTTTAATCCTATTCCTAAAATAATTAGGATTGATTAGAATCTTCTATAATTTTCTAAAATATCTTAATTATCCTTTTTTTGAAAAGATAAGATCATGGAATTTGATTTGAATATAAACTTTCCTTTTTTAAAACTTTCCTAATTCTATTCGAATTTAAAGATGTTCAAAGATAGTCAGATATTATTTTCATGCCTCATATATTTTA
The DNA here is from genome assembly GCF_948465745.1 of Chenopodium album. NCBI lineage: Eukaryota > Viridiplantae > Streptophyta > Magnoliopsida > Caryophyllales > Amaranthaceae > Chenopodium > Chenopodium album. The sequence continues at coordinate 40,629,506 of NC_137849.1, forward strand.
TCCAAATTTTATATGGTTGGATAGATCTTGAAATTATCTTTCCAATGATATATTATAATGATAAATCCAAGCTATAACGAAAAAGATATTAAAGATATACGAAACTCTATCCAAAACTGACACCCTTTCACTATTTCGTTCATATCTTTTTATCTACAAAAGATTTTAATCTGATTCCAATTGCATTTGAAAGTAGACTTCAAGATCTTTCCAACGACATATTATATGACTTATTTGGACTTCTAGATCAAAATAGATGATAAAAACAAAATCTGCAAAAACTGTCTCTGTCGCCAAACGACAGGCTTGTCGCCTCGCGACAGACTCTGTCGCCTCGCGACAAGATAAAAATCTGGCGACAAGGTCGGTTTGTTAGCGACAGAGTGGAGTTTTATTCCTTATCAAATTCTATGTTTTTTCGGACTATTTTTCTTATAAATAGGGTCCGAATTCCTGTTTTCAGAAATCATTCACAATCATCAACTCTTTCTCAATTCTCTCTATTCCCTCTCAAGAATTACTTAATTCTTTTCTTTCTCTCTATTTCTAAACCAACCTTTTTACAAAATACAATATTTCGTATTCACAAGACTTAGAGTCACCTAGCCAAGTTCGAAGTTGCCTTCGCCCTAGGCGTGTAAGGTTGATAATTTCTGAGGGTTTGGTCCAAAACTAGTCAAAACTTTATTTAATTTGATTTCAATTTAATAATTTAATTCTTTAATTATTCTTTATTTATTTTCATTGAAGTTTACTAACTTGTGTATTTTGTTATTAGAAAGAGGTACGAGGCTTCAAAGTGTGTAATCTTATTACTCTCTTTTAATGTAGAAAGCATGTTTATTATTGTTTTATGATTCCTAGTATCATGTTAGGATGTTATTTTATGCTTTCTAGTGTCATGTTTAGGATGCCTTTACTCTTTCTAATATCATGTTAGTACCATGTTAGGTTTAAAGCTTCGATCTTTATTGCTTAGTGACATGCTAGGATTCGTTATTAATCTTGTTAGTATCATGCCTAGGATCTTGCTATTATTATTAAGCTTTATTATGCCTTATCATGCTATTATCATTATTATTATTGATTTATTATTATGTTTCTTAATTTATATTTTATTGTTATTGCTTGATCACACCTTTTATGATTGTTAAAGGGAATTTGTACTTGAAATCACGCTTAATAAGATAATTATTAATTTTGGTTTAGGCTAATGTGATTTTAATTCAAGTGATCGCCAATAATAGTCTTATTTGTGCATTAATATTCAACCAACATAGATTAAACAGGGTAGGTTTAATATAATGTTTGTATGTTATTCGAAAAACGCACATGAATACGAGCAGAACAAAGTAGAGGCCTATTTTATTGGGCGGGTCCTTTCTTTTGTAGATTGGATTCGTACCCTCATCCCCGGACCCTGTTTGGTTCAAGACCTTATGGAGTAGTTGATGGTCCTTTTGGATTGTCTTTTGGGTTTACAAGTTCCTAAAACTTGTTGGCGACTCTTTTGCTCTCTTTTCTTTCCCTTTGGAACGCCACCGTACTTTAGTGTATGATCACAGTGGGGTTCAAGTTTGGGGTTATCGTAATGCTTGAAATATTCCCTACAGTTTTTGGCGACTCCACTGGGGAGGATTTCTATTTATATTCCTGAAATTTATTTAATTTTGGCAATTATTTAAAATGAGCGGATGAGACTCGAAAAATTCTAAGTATTTCATGTGCGTGATTTGATTAACATTATTGTCATATGCATTAAAAGGTCCACATGGGAGCACCCCATGAGTCAATCCATAGTAATTTTACACGTAGGAAATTTGAGAAATATCTTTCATGACTAGAATCGAAAAGATGATGCGAAATCTGGAAAATTCGAAGAACACAGAAACTTGCCAAGGCATGTAGGAACTAGCGTCTAGAAAACAGGGCTTGTCGCCCGTAAAAAGTTTCAGTCGCCTGGCGACAGTTCTGTCGCTTGGCGACAGTTCTGTCGCTTGGCGACAGGAGCTTTTTTGCGGCGACAGTCCCTGTAGTCTGGCGCCAAGTTCTTCCAATACCGAGCCAGGGGTTTGCCTTCTTGCTTTGACCATTTCTAGTTTTGTTGGCTCGATTTTGCTTATTGATTGAGTTATTTTCTCACTTTTTTGAACCCATATGTGTTCTACATATGGAAATAACCCTCTGGGGGTTCCTGCTTCACCTGCCCAATGGAATATCCCACTATCATGTGCAAAGTTCAGATTTGGGTACGTGTAATGTTTGTGAATCCACCAAACCATGGAGTCGAGTCCGATTTCATCTCGCACTCGCGGAATCCTGTCCATTCGCTCCAACCCTCCCGGTAGGCTTGTGTGCAATGCATATGGATTCATAACCATGGACCTTTTTGACTTAACCCATATCCTCGAACTTTAGAGAACTAGAGCCATGGTTAGGTTGCAAACTCATCTTGTGACTATGTGAACTACTTGTGCACCCTTGCTTGTATATATTATATATATGTTAACCGTTTGTTTGACTTGTGTTCAAAACTAAATAAATTGACTAATGACTAAAAGGACTTTGTATAATTAATTAATTAATTAATCTTGAATTAATTAAAGGCTAATAAATTAATCAATTCGACTTAGTACGACTTTAGGCATGTCCATTTAGAGTAAAATTACTGGAAACAGTCCAGATTAATGTTCCAGCAATGGCACAGGAATTTGGACTGTGGCGCTGCAGTTTAGTGTCTGTCGCCTGGCGACAGTTTTGTCGTCTGGCGACAGGCTCTAAACAGTGGCGACAGTCCTATTGTTTTAGCGACAGTCCAGTTTTCTTGCCCGAGTCACCACGACGAGTCTAATTAACAGTCTACTAATCGGATTAATCAGTTTATCATTTTATTAATGGTTCAAACCATGTTTAAGTCTTTAATTGAGTTTAGGCACTTAAAGTCCAATGGTCATACACTAAGAGTCAAAGACTTTGTTTAATTAATTAATTAATTAATTTGAACTAAAAAAAAGGCCTAAAGTCGAGTCATAGTTCCTTTAAGTCAACCCGGATTTTTATTCCCGTATACTGCACATGCGTCAACTTGTTTTGGTCATAGACAAAGTTCTAGGAAGAATCACAGTCGTATAACCTATGGATCTGTAGCCCCGAGTTTTATATTTAATTAGGAGTTGGTTTCGTCCCAATCAGAGTCACAGATTAAAAGTTATGACTAAAATACCACAGCCTGTCCAGTTTAATGCACATACGTGAAGTCTTAATTTAGTCTTTGCTTAAGTCTAGTCACATAGTCTAGCCACATGGTCATGACACAAGTCTTAACATGTCACCTAAACTCACTAGTTTTAGCACACACTTTGTATATGTCGCCGTGACCATGTCTTCGGTCCATGCATGAGTCGTTCTTCCGTCATTTGAGCTGGGGGTCCATTCTATTCTTAATTCTTCCATATTTCTCCATCTCCATCATTCTTTCTCCATACATATCATTCCCTTCACTCTTTCATAATCTTTTCCCATCTATGCATGTTGAATCGAGTTTGAGTCTTGTGATTGACAATAAGAAAAAAAGTAATGATGAGACAAAACACAAGGCAAGATTCTCACTAAGATTTCATGCTTTCTTCTTCTTTTTTTTTTAGACCTTTCCCCCATAAGTCTAGCATAGGCACCCTTTGTCTACCTTAGATTTATTACATAGGTTTTTTTTTATTTTGTTCCCCTTTAATAAAATGAGCATTTTAATTTCTTGCATATGATCATTGCATTGCATTAAAAAAAATGCCGAATTAAGCACAAGGTATACCAATGATTTAAGGCACCCCTTGTAGCCATGTCATATCATCTTCACCCTTTAAATATATAAATCCTTTTCTTGACAAACCACTTTGAGCCTCGTCTAACGATAGACCTTTCATTTTTCAACCCACATCTACTAACCTTGGGATGGGATGGTGTGTAACTTATGCAAGTTTCAAATATGAAAGCTTGAGTGATCTCAAAAAAATAAAATAAAAATAAGCAAAAATGAATAAAAGTGTACAAAAGGGCAAGTGTTCCAATGTCTATGATATGAAAATATCTTTGATAAGAACATGTCTCAGATTGCGTTTCTTATCGAGTGCTCGGTACCGTGCCTGAGAAACATGAATGCCAAGTGAGTGATAGACCGCATGATCGAGATTGTCCACACTTATAAAAAAAAATGCGAATATGAAAAATGCAAAAGCAAAAAAAAAAAGAAGAGCAAACAAAAAAAAGAGAGAGCTCAAAAATGAGAAACCTCAAGCATAAAAATAAAAAAAGATTCAAAAGCAAGGTTGCACACCTTGGGGGCTTATCTAGGGTCTTGAGCCTTTATCCCCTTCTTCTCTAAACTTTAGCCTAACCACGTTACAACCCTTAAAAGACCTTTTTGAGGTATACACACACTTGTGCGAGGTTCGGCTAGAGCTACGTTTGGCCTGATTCCTAACGGATACGTAGGCAACCTCATATTGAGGTGCGGCCATAATAAAAATGCGTTCATTTTCACACTCACACACTTACACCATGATCATATCAAGGGATTTCCAATGCTCATCCCTATTCACTTAGAGCTAGACTTGGGGGCTTGATCCTTACATCATTAGCCTACCTATCCTAAGAGTCATCATTATTTGACTCTTATCAAATAATATTTCTCCATACATTTAGCCTTTGTTGCCTAACTTTAGTGTCACTTTCACACACTTCACAGATACATGACTAAATAGACTTCCAATTAGGAACCCTTTGTCATGAAGTCTTAGCATAATGTTGAAGCATGCTTTGTCATATCAACATCACTCATCACTTATAATCATCATTGTATCAGGAAGTATGAAGTACTTAGCCTCCGTGCCTAAGTTACCTAAATACTTTCATCATCAAGTCAACTAAGATAGTTTAGGAGGAATTAATCCTTGCAACTTGAGGGACAATATTGAACGCATATACTTGATTAAGCTCATTCAACATGCACCATCAAACACTTCGATTCTTTTTCGAGTCTTTCTTTTTCGGGAGAAAGTCGGTACCCTCCACAAAAATGACGAGAAATTTTTGTTTTTGAGTCATGTACACATCAAATCCAGTGCACACACGAGTCACACATAGTGAGTCATCATTAAGTCAAAGTTCACATCGAGTTGAGTCTAACACATGTGTCAAACGCTTTAAGTCGAGTCATGACCAGTCAATGAGTCAAGCAACACTAAGCCTTAGGTCAACCCTAAGATAATAAAAGATGAGCAAAGTCCTATAGTCCAAAATATAGATGCAGGTACATTCCAGCGAGCAAGAATATTCCCGGATTTTTTCGAAAAAAAAAACCGCGAATATAGATATATGAGATTCTTCCAAGATGAGAGGAGTTTGAGCAAAAATTATATGGATCAGTAAATCATAGGTGAAGAACCTTAATTTGCAAAAGAATTGAGCAGATTTGGTTGTAAGGAAACGACCAAATTGAAAGTTCGGAGCGAAACCGAGCAATGAACAGCAGCAGCAGCGGTAGAAATGAAAAAGAAATTTGTCGCCAAACGACAAGGTTTGTCGCCTGGCGACAGAACGATATCGCGGCGACAGAAGGTTTCTGGCATGCGCCAGTGTAGCGACAGAATGTGTGGCCCCATATTGGATTATGCGGACCTTTTACAGCAATTTCGGGTTCCTTGGTACGCCAGTTAGCCCCTATAAGCAATTTGACATGATTTAGTAATCGGCTCGATTACAATCAACAATAAGTGATCGACCTAACAAAAGATCGTCTCACTTAGCTTAAAGCGCCTAAGCATTGGCTCATCGCAAGCACCAAAGTAACGGTTCACAACGATTTCAATTCCTAGGATGGAAGAAGATTTGAAGATTCGAGATGACGAAGCCTTCAACAGGGGGCTTTAAGATTAAAAAGAGTCTATTGCTTGGATTTAAGAAGGACGGTTTGAGATGAAGCGACCTTCAATAGCTTTCATTATGATTGGGGAGGTTATTATTATTGAGAAGAACGATTCAAGATGAAGTGATCTTTGATAGCTTTCACTAAGATTGTGAAGGTTATCACTTGATTTGAGAAGATAGCACGAGATGAGCAATCTTCGACAACGCCCGCTAAGATTGTGGAAGTTGTCATCAAGATTTGAGAAGATAGCACGAGATGGGCAATCTTCGACAACGCCCGCTAAGATTGTGGAAGTTGTCATCAAGATTTGAGAAGATAGCACGAGATGGGCGATCTTCGACGACCTTCGCTAAGATTGTGGAAGTTGTCATCAAGATTTGAGAAGATAGCACGAGATGGGCGATCTTCAACGACATTCACTAAGATTGTGGAAGTTGTCACCTATATTTGAGAAGAGCGGTTCGTGATGAGGCGGTCTTCGACAACATTCGCTAAGATTGTGGAAGTTGTCACCTATATTTGAGAAGAGCGGTTCGTGATGAGGCGTTCTTCGACGACATTCACTAAGATTGTGGAAGTTGTCACCTAGATTTGAGAAGAGCGGTTCGTGATGAGGCGGTCTTCGACAACATTCGCTAAGATTGTGGAGGTTGTCACCTAGATTTGAGAAGAGCGGTTCGTGATGAGGCGGTCTTCGACGACATTCGCTAAGATTGTGAAAGTTGTCACCATGATTCAAGGAAAAGCTCGAGATGTAGCAGCAATGATAGACAGCGTTCCCTAGGATGTGGAGAGTTTTCACAAATTTTGAAGATGGCGAAGCAAGGCCACCTTCGGCGGTCCCTCAAGGTAAAGAAGAGATTGTCTATAGCGGCGACATACTGCTGTGGCGACGTACGGCCACACCCAGGAAATGACGACATACAGTTATTTTCGACGATGTTCCCGAAATACTGTGGAGGATTGTCACCAAGAATATTGAAGGCGACGACATATGGTTATCTTCAACGATGGCGTTCACGAGGCACAGTGGAGGTTGTCACAAACAACATACGATGCAACAGCAAAATGGTTACTTTCAGAGACGTGTGCTCGACGGTGTAAGATACGCGTTTCTTAACTCTCTTATCTGTTTAACTAATGATTGTTTTGCAGGTATCGGCGTTATAAAAATGATTTGGAATCGCAGAACGTTTTGAATCATTCTCCGTCCCTATCGATACTTTGACTCTCGTTTTTCGAAACATAAGTTTCTTCAAACTCAGTCAAAGTGGGGGCTTCTGTAGACACCCATTTGTGTCTCCCCAAAACCAAACCCAGTAATGAATGCCTTGCACGTTGTGTTATTATCGAATTAGGTGAAAGTGATTCGAAAGTCAAGTGTTGCGGTTTAGTTTTAATTAAATTCTTTTCTCTCTGTTTTTGAAAATGACTTTATTTATTTGAAAACGTCCAATTCAGTTTATTTTGGTCCATGATAAGGGTCCAACAATGGTGTAGTTGGATGGGGCTTGAAAAGACCTTTCCAACGATATATTATAAGCCCAATTCCGATGAATAATGAGGAAGTTATGGCCAAAATACTAAACTGGGCCCAAACCGGATTTTACCTACGACCCAATGATCATGAGGAGGGTCCAAAGGTTTAATCCTATTCCTAAACTAATTAGGATTGATTAGAATCTTCTATAAGTTTCTAAAATAACTTAATTATCCTTTTTTTGAAAAGATAAGATCATGGAATTTGATTTGAATATAAACTTTCCTTTTTTAAAACTTTCCTAATTCTATTCGAATTTAAAGATGTTCAAAGATAATCAGATATTATTTTCGTGCCTCATATATTTTATCCAAATTTTATATGGTTGGATAGATCTTGAAATTATCTTTCCAATGATATATTATAATGATAAATCCAAGCTATAACGAAAAAGATATTAAAGATATACGAAACTCTATCCAAAACTGACACCCTTTCACTATTTCGTTCATATATTTTTATCTACAAAAGATTTTAATCTGATTCCAATTGCATTTGAAAGTAGACTTCAAGAGCTTTCCAACGACATATTATATGACTTATTTGGACTTCTAGATCAAAATAGATGATAAAAACAAAATCCGCAAAAACTGTCTCTGTCGCCAAACGACAGGCTTGTCGCCTCGCGACAGACTCTGTCGCCTGGCGACAAGATAAAAATCTGGCGACAAGGTCGGTTTGTTAGAGACAGAGTGGAGTTTTATTCCTTATCAAATTCTATGTTTTTTTGGACTATTTTTCTTATAAATAGGGTCCGAATTCCTGTTTTCAGAAATCATTCACAATCATCAACTCTTTCTCAATTCTCTCTATTCCCTCTCAAGAATTACTTAATTCTTTTCTTTCTCTCTATTTCTAAACCAACCTTTTTACAAAATACAATATTTCGTATTCACAAGACTTAGAGTCACCTAGCCAAGTTCGAAGTTGCCTTCGCCCTAGACGTGCAAGGTTGATAATTTCTGAGGGTTTGGTCCAAAACTAGTCAAAACTTTATTTAATTTGATTTCAATTTAATAATTTAATTCTTTAAATATTCTTTATTTATTTTCATTGAAGTTTACTAACTTGTGTATTTTGTTATTATAAAGAGGTACGAGGCTTCAAAGTATGTAATCTTATTACTCTCTTTCAATGTAGAAAGCATGTTTATTATTGTTTTATGATTCCTAGTATCATGTTAGGATGTTATTTTATGCTTTCTAGTGTCATGTTTAGGATGCCTTTACTCTTTCTAATATCATGTTAGTACCATGTTAGGTTTAAAGCTTCGATCTTTATTGCTTAGTGACATGCTAGGATTCGTTATTAATCTTGTTAGTATCATGCCTAGGATCTTGCTATTATTATTAAGCTTTATTATGCCTTATCATGCTATTATCATTATTATTATTGATTTATTATTATGTTGCTTAATTTATATTTTATTGTTATTGCTTGATCACACCTTTTATGATTGTTAAAGGGAATTTGTACTTGAAATCACGCTTAATAAGATAATTATTAATTTTGGTTTAGGCTAATGTGATTTTAATTCAAGTGATCGCCAATAATAGTCTTATTTTTGCATTAATATTCAACCAACATAGATTAAACAGGGTAGGTTTAATATAATGTTTGTATGTTATTCGAAAAACGCACATGAATACGAGCAGAACAAAGTAGAGGCCTATTTTATAGGGCGGGTCCTTTCTTTTGTAGATTGGATTCGTACCCTCATCCCCGGACCCTGTTTGGTTCAAGACCTTATGGAGTAGTTGATGGTCCTTTTGGATTGTCTTTTGGGTTTACAAGTTCCTAAAACTTGTTGGCGACTCTTTTGCTCTCTTTTCTTTCCCTTTGGAACGCCACCGTACTTTAGTGTATGATCACAGTGGGGTTCAAGTTTGGGGTTATCGTAATGCTTGAAATATTCCCTACACCTATTTTATAGGGCTCGATTTTGCTTATTGATTGAGTCATTTTCTCACTTTTCTAAACCCATATGTGTTCTACATATGGAAATAATCCTCTGGGGGTTCCTGCTTCACCTGCCCAATGGAATATCCCACGATCATGTGCAAAGTTCAGATTTGGGTACGTGTAATGTTTGTGAATCCACCAAACCATGGAGTCGAGTCCGAGTTCATCTCGCACTCGCGGAATCCTGTCCATTCGCTCCAACTCTCCCGATAGGCTTGTGTGCAATGCATATGGATTCTTAACCATGGACCTTTTTGACTTAACCCATATCCTCGAACTTTAGAGAACTAGAGCCATGGTTAGGTTGCAAACTCATCTTGTGACTATGTGAACTACTTGTGCACCCTTGCTTGTATTTATTATATGTGCTAACCGTTTGTTTGACTTGTGTTAAAGACTAAATAAATTGACTAATGACTAAAAAGACTTTGTCTAATTAATTAATTAATTTTGAATTAATTAAAGACTAATAATTTAATCAATTCGACTTAGTACGACTTTAGGCATGTCCATTTAGAGTAAAATTACTGGAAACAGTCCAGATTAATGTTCCAGCAATGGCGCAGGAATTTGGACTGTGGCGCTGCAGTTTAGCGTCTATCGCCTGGCGATAGTTTTGTCGTCTGGCGACAGGCTCTAAACCGTAGCGACAGTCCTGTTGTTTTTAGCGACAGTCCTGTTGTTTTTAGCGACAGTCCAGTTCTTTTGCTCGAATCATCACGACGAGTTTAATTAACAGACTATTAATCGGATTAATCAGTTTGTTAATGGTTCAAACCATGTTTAAGTCTTTAATTGAGTTTAGGCACTTAAAGTCCCATGGTCATACACTAGTAGTCAAAACATGTCACTCACATACACATAAAGCACACACATAACATGTTTATCACATTATGACCATGTCTAGAGAGTCTTGAATGCGTGTTTTCCGTCATTTTTTTTAGGGGGGTAAGTCGGATATTAATCCTCCAATTTTTAAATTCCCTTAAAATATATACCCCATTTTTTCACTTTTTCTTTTAAATCTTTTAAACATAAAGTCAAGTCAATTAGAGTCAAATATTAAAACAAATATGGTTTAAATTACAGCGCGTGGTCAAGAAAGGAAGGGCGCTTAATCAAAGACAACACTTTTGTTCAAGTTTTACTTTTTGACAAACCAGTCGGTAGGAAAAGGAAAGCTAAGAAGGCAATGGCTAGTCAAGAAGAACTTAATGAAGTCAAGGGACAGGTAGCCAACTTGGCTGAAATGCTGCAAAACCTATCGCTGCAAATAAGTAATCCTGAAAAACAAAAACAAATGGACCTAATCCAGGAAAGCTTGGGCAAATTGTCCAGCGACTTTAGATTTCAAGAGATTAGCTCCCAAGGGGTCTCGGTGGATAAGGACCTTCTTCCACAAAAGTTCAATCCCAATGACATCCCTAAGTTCAAGGCCATGGATAACCCCTATTTTCATTTAAGAGCTTTTGAAACTGTAATGAGTATTAAGGGGATAGATAGAAAGGCATTTCATTCTGTATTTTCACTATCCTTAGAAGCTGTATGTCAACAGTGGTACTTTTCACTTGATAAAGAAAAGACTTCTAGTTGGGAATCTATTGTGAGCGCTTTCATTGAAAGATATAAATGCAATATACAAGTTGAAACCGATCATAGAGAATTAGAAATGCTGAAACAAAAAGAAAACGAGGGTTTTACCTCCTTCTTTAATAAATGGAGGGAAACCACTGCAAAAATGGTTGAAGTGCCTAGTGAAAAGGAATCCGTCAGGATGTTCATTAAAAACCTCCAAGAAAAATATTCTAAGCATCTCAAATATCAAAGCAACTTAAATACTTTCAAAGCGGTATATGACATTGGAATTAACATTGAAGATGACCTTGCTAAACAGAAAACTGCTAATAACAACTCAAGTAGTGGCTGGAAAAATAAGAAGAACGACAATCCTCCTTCATCCAAATCTACCCACTCAAATAATGTTAGCACTTTTCCTCTTAATGAAGTATTGGCAATGAATAATAATCAAGGACAAAAGAAACCATTTAGGAAGAATTATACTCCTATTGGTATGAGTTATGACACCGCATTTGATCGTTTACATGCAAAAGGACTTATAACTCCTATTGGACCATTTGGGGACCCACCTGTCGAAAGGAGAACGGCTAGCTGGAACCCAAATGAACATTGCAAATATCACCAAGGTAGGGGTCATCCTACAGAGAATTGTTGGAGATTAAAGGAAGCCATTCAAGATTTGATTGATAATAACAAGCTCCCATTACCTCCTGCAAGTAAGAAGCCAAGTATCAATACTGCACCGCTATCGAATTCTTTGGCTATTTCCGACGAAGAAAACCAAGAGGATCCATCTAGCCTCATAGAGCCTATCGAGACCATTGAAGAAGAAATCTTTGAAGATGCTCTCGAATTCTCCGGCCAGGAACCCGCAACTAAGCAAGAAGTATTGGCATTGACATTAATACTTTCGGAATTAAAAGAGTTAATCTCACAAACCTTCGAGGCCATAAAAGAGAAAAATGAGTTGCTTAAAAATAAACCTCCTCTTAAGCCAAAGAAACCATTTTCCTTCCAAGTAATTGACACTCCCAAAAAGAAGAGTAGGAAATATACTCCAATTGGGACATCATACACAAACATGTTCAAAATGCTCTTCGAGAACGGAAAAGTTCAACCTCTCGAACCAAGACCATTTGAATCACTGAAAAGGACAGACAAATATTATTGTGCATATCATCAATCAGGAGGACATACAATAGAGCAATGCTTCAAGTTTAAGGACTTGGTTCAACGTTTGATTGATGAGAAAAAGTTAGTTCGACTTCCACAAGATGCCATGATTAATGGAGTATGGGACAGTGACGATGAGGATGTGTACCTTAAAGACATTGAAGAAACTCCTCTATCAACAATATACCCAGTAAGTGACATTTGGGACGAGGAGGATTCGCCCATAGATGTCCTCACTAGGTCCGGAAGAATACAACCTCCCATTTCAACACAACCCATACCTTCTATTCAGCAAATTCCCGTTCCTATTATAGAAGACAACGATATTGTCAAACAACTAAAAAAGACTAAAGTAGAAATGAATGTATGGAAACTTTTAGCCACATCTCGAGAACATAGAGTCGCAGTCATGGATGCACTGGCTAAGGTAGGCATAGATTCGGACACCAATCCTGAGGGACTTGCAAACTTCCTCACGAGCGATTTCCCAAGTCCAATTAATTTGGTCACTTTTTCGGATAAAGATCTACCACCGGAAGGTGACAAACACAATAAAGCTCTAAACCTCACAGTCATATGCAAAAGAATAAATGTCCCTATGACTCTTGTGGATAACGGTTCAGCAATTAATGCGTGCCCACTTAGAACCGCAAGAATGTTAGGAATAAGAGATGAGGATTTATCCCCATCAACCCAAGGAATAAGAGCCTATGATAATTCACGCCGTCAAGCATTAGGGACGATCACTATGAATGTAACTGCAGGCGCAGTTGAACACGCTACTACATTTCAAGTAGTAGATATCAAGGCATCTTTTAACTTGCTATTAGGGCGCCCTTGGCTTCATGATTTAAAGGTCGTCCCTTCGTCTCTCCATCAACAAGTAAAAGCTATAGTTGGAGGCGTTCCAATAACCATTGATGCTTCATCTATGAGGATTAAAACAGTAGAAAATCCACTAATTAATGTGGAACACGACGAAAACGATGAAGATTTGTGGGGCTTTAGCGAAGAGGTCTCCTTAATAGAGGAAGATGAAAAGACCCCTCTTCATTATGACCTCCACTCAAACATGATAACAAATGCTATCCTAAGAAAACAAGGACACTTTCCTGGAATGACTCTAGGAAAGAAGAAAGAAGTAGCTAAACACATGGGCTTACCTGGCCTCCCTAAATTGGATACTTTCGGACTTGGTTTTGAACCAACCCTCGAAGACCTTAAACGAGCCCAGGAAAAATCAAAAGCACGAAGAAATGCCCGTATACAAAAAAAGGAAATACCCATGGATCAATATCCTCTCACTTTAAACGGGCAATTTATAAGAGAAGGAGAGGATTACCCTTGTCATGAATTTCCTGAACCTTTTGTTGTAAATGGTATAAGGCAGCCTGGATTCGAAATCTTTTTGGATTGTTTGTTTCCTAGACGAGATCCCAGCCCCAACATATAAGGAAAAAGCACCCCCTTGTTTCGACTTTAATGTCATGGGACTCCTCTTTGGAAGGGAAAAGAACGAATCAAGATATGCGGAAGATGATTCTTCACTCATCCAAGCAGTTCTCCAAAGCGAAAATTTCGATCCCTCCGAAATTATCACTCCAATAGAAGATCAAGAGCGTGGATGGCGTAAGACAGTGAAGATAGTTACTATAAATGGAAAGAAGATTTCAATAACTACAGGGCAAGGACCAATATTCGAAGAGTCGTCTGAGTCAGAGTCTGAGTTAGAGTCTTCCCTCGTCGAGTCTTCTAAGTCTTTAGTTGTAGCACCCTCACCTTCTCTTTCTACTCCTAGGATAGTTAGCAATCAAGTCCCGACGGACATCTCTTTATTTGATGTAATGATTTCTGAGTTTAATAATATGTCTTCTTTCCCTTATTCCTCTTGTTTTTCTTTATCTAAAGATGACGAGCATTGCTTAACTAATGATGAAAATGACAAAGAAATAATTAAAGCAATGGAAACACTTGAAAATAAGACACCAATAATTGAGGATACAGAAACGGTTGATATCTCAAAAGATTCAACCATTAAAAGAGAAGTTAAAATCGGACTAACGCTAAACAAAGAAGAAAGAACCGATTTAATTAATCTACTTAAAGAATTTATCGATGTATTTGCTTGGTCATACGAAGATATGCCAGGCATTAATAGAGAAATAGCTCAACACACTATACCATTAATTCCAGGAATGAAACCTGTAAAACAAAAGTTACGTCGAATGAAACCCGACGTGGCCCTTAAAATAAAAGAAGAAGTACAAAAACAAATAACTGCAGGTTTCATCCGGGTATCCAAATACCCCGAATGGGTCGCCAATGTTGTCCCGGTTCCGAAAAAAGATGGTAGAGTCCGAATGTGTATCGACTATCGAGATTTAAATAAGGCAAGTCCAAAGGACGACTTCCCTTTGCCACACATCGATATTTTGGTAGATAACACAGCAAACCATGCACTTCTCTCATTTATGGATGGATACGCAGGATACAATCAAATCCTCATGGCCGAAGAAGATATGGAGAAAACAACATTTATAACGCCTTGGGGTACTTATTGCTATACGGTAATGCCATTCGGGTTAAAAAACGCGGGTGCTACTTACCAACGAGCAGCAACTGCCTTACTTCATGATATGATGCATAAAGAAGTGGAGGTCTATGTGGATGACATGATTGTAAAATCAAAAGACCGCCAAGGACATCCAACAGCCTTAAAGAAATTCTTTGAAAGATTAAGAAAATACAACATGAGGTTAAACCCCTCTAAATGTGCTTTTGGAGTTACCTCAGGGAAACTCTTGGGTTATGTCATAAGCTCTAGAGGAATAGAGATAGACCCCACCAAAATTAAAGCAATCATGTCCATGCCACCGCCCAAAACCGAAAAGAAAATTCGAGGATTTATTGGCCGGTTGCAATACATAAGTAGGTTCATATCCAAGATAACCACGATATGCGAACCAATATTCAAAAAGCTTAAGAAAAATGTACCAATCATATGGGACGATGAGTGTCAAAAAGCCTTTGAGAAGATCAAAGCCTATCTTGCGAATCCTCCCGTATTAGCCCCAGCACTCCCCGGAATACCCTTAAGACTATACTTAACCGTCACAAAGGAAACAATGGGAGCTATGCTCGCACAAGAGGTAGAAAGCAAAGAAAATGCTATTTACTACTTAAGTAAAAAAATGCTCGAATATGAAACACGCTACACCCCATTGGAAAAGTTGTGCCTCGCGTTGGTGAGGGCCACAACTAAATTGAGACATTACATGCTCGTGCATACCGTTTACGTAGTCTCACGAATGGATCCCCTAAAATACCTATTCGAAAGATCTACACTTAATGGACGAATCTCAAGATGGATAGTAAATTTGGCCCAATTTGACATAAGGTTTATGCCTCAAAAAGCAATTAAAGGAGCAGTGGTCTCGGATTTTCTAGAAGATTTCCCAATAGAAGATTCAACACCCTTAGAAGAGAATGAATTCCCGGACGAAAATTTAATGATGACAGAGGATGATACATGGACTCTATATTTTGATGGAGCCTCAAACCAAAAGGGGTGCGGCGTAGGAGTCTTATTAGTATCACCTAAGGAAGAACATGTCCCTATATCCATCAAATTAGATTTCGACGTCACCAACAACGCAGCTGAATATGAAGCATGCGTGGTAGGCCTTGAAACCGCTTTAGCCCTAGGTGTAAAGAAACTCCGGATATTCGGAGATTCATCCCTAATTATTAATCAAATCTCCAAAAGATGGAAGGTCAGGAGTGAAAGTTTAGCTCCTTACCAAACATATCTAGAAACTCTCACCGATCAATTGGAAAAAGTGGAATACACTTACCTACCTAGAGAGGAAAACCAATTCGCCGACGCCTTGGCGAGGCTAGCCTCAATGGTTAGAATACCTAAAGAAATTGAGCAAATGCCTTTAACCATAGAAAAAAGGCATAAACCAGCATACATTCAGGCCATAGAAGACGACGAAGTAATTCAAGAAGAAGAACCAGAGGAGGAACCATGGTTCGTAGATATATTGAATTATGTCACCAAAGGAGAATATCCTCCTCATGCTGACAAAAGAGCGAAAAGAGCATTAAGACTCTTAGCTTCCCAGTTTGTACTCATAGGAAATGAACTACACAAAAGGGTACCTAAGGGACGAGCTCTATTATGTGTAGACAAAAAAGATGCCCAAAGGGCTATGAGAATAATCCATGAAGGTATATGCGGAACACATGTTAACGGCAAAATGCTAGTCCAAAAGATAATGCGAGAAGGATATTACTGGACTACCATGAATAAAGATTGTCATCAATATGTAAAAAGATGCCCAAAATGTCAAATCTATGCAAATTTGCAACATATCCCACCATCTCTTCTCTACACCTACACTTCACCATGGCCTTTCTCTGCATGGGGAATAGACATAATTGGAAAGAGTACACCTCTCGGAACAGGAGGCCATGAATACATCTTGGTTGCAATAGATTACTTCACAAAGTGGGTAGAAGCACAATCATATGCTAAACTCACCGCCAAGCATGTAGCACTCTTTATCGAAAGAAACATAATTTGTCGATACGGAGTCCCACATGAAATGATAAGTGACAATGGAACTCATTTTCAAGCAGAATGTGAAGAATTGCTACAAAAGTATGGTATTCAACATCACCATTCTTCCCCGTATAGACCTCAAGCAAATGGAGCAGTTGAGGCCGCTAATAAGAATTTGAAAACGATCATTGAGAAAATGACGGAAAATTATAAAGATTGGCCTGACAAACTTCACTTCGCATTGTGGGGTTATCGCACGTCAATCCGAACATCAACAGGAAATACGCCATTCAACTTGGTATATGGAATGGATGACGTACAACCTGTAGAGTTAGAAATACCTTCTTTACGCATTGCGTTAGAAAGTAAACTCGATGAAGTTGAGTGGACTAGAGCACGATATGAAGAGCTAATCCTACTCGATGAAAAACGACTAGAAGCTCTACACCATACTCAATGTTATCAAACCCGCATGGCTAGACATTTCAACAAAAAGGTCAAGACTAGAAATATCAAGGTTGGGGACTTGGTATTAAAAGCATTAAGGAAAAATGTCTTAGATCCGAGAGGCAAATTCCGGCCTAATTGGTCTGGACCATATATTGTCAAAACAATCCTGTCAGGAGGCGCGGCTAAATTAACTGATATGGATGGTAATGAATTTTCAAATATGACAAACCTTGACCAACTTAAGAAATACTACCCATAAGTACTTGAGTAAAATACTCAAGAGAGCTACGTTTGGCCTGATTCCTTAAGCAAAGGATACGTAGGCAACCCAGACAGGGTGCGGCCGCTTTAATCTCTTCAGATTCTGTATCTCCGAAGTAAAAAACTCATGTCTGCAAAATTTCAAAACTGGCGCCAGACGATAGTCTCTGTCGCCAGACGACAATTTTGTCGCCAGGCGACAGAGCCCAATCGTCAGCGACAGTGCATCAGATAGCAGCGCCAGTCTTCTGCGAGTGTCTAGACCAGTTTCGCATGTTTCGGAAATTTATTCGACTTTCGTACTCGAATTAATTCTCCGAAAAATAAATGTTGTAATTGTTTTCATTGCTCTAATTGAAAGTTAATTAAAATAAAAGCTGAAATTTTATTGATTAATAAAGAAAGGACATTATTGATAAAATAAAAGCTGAAAAATTAACTAAAACAAATTAACTTTGTCTAATAAATCAAAAGAAAAGCAATGTTCTAATCTTTTTTCTCCTTCTTCATTCTTTTCCAATTTGTGTCTTCATTCTCTTCCTCTTGATCCATAACCTTTGTTAGGAGACAACCGTTAGAAGATCTACACTCTATTTTAGTATAGATAGTTTCTCCTTCCGCTAGGACTCCATGTTTCTTTTCTACCCAAGCTTCCTTCTTAGTAGAGTCGACTTTTCTTTTTCCTTGATTCTTCTTGGCACTCTTCTTTCTAGGCATAATAGGAGTCTTGAACTCAATTCTTTCTCCTAGGCGTTCCTTAGCAGGGATCTTCTTGTCACCTAGACGATACTTCACATTGGTCTTTTCAATTGTAAATTGAGGTTTTTGGAATCTTCCATCAAGCCATTGCTTCACTTTATTTGACAAGCAAGGTGGTTCCTTATGGGTAATCACCTCCCATAAGGGCCTACCACTCCAGTATCCATCAAAACGCTCAATCTCTTGTGACACAGGAAATTCATAAGGACGGCGAAGATCTCCTGTAGGGATGGTTTGTGCGAGACCATATTGTCTCATGACTCTACAAGGAAAGTAAAAGGTTAGTCTCGACAAGCTCGGGAGACGACAATATGCTTGATTACTACAGCTAATCATCGCCTCAATCCTCCACCAAGGAACAATCCAGTTTATGGTAAAGTCACCGGTAGCGAACACCTTGCTCCACTCATGGCGACCGATTTTCAAAAATCGTTTCTTTCGGCGGACTATGCAATTTGGAACATGTGTGTGAATATCATCGGGAGGATTAATAAGCTTCAGCCTCTCCATGAGCCATATCTGCAAATATGTATTTAAATTAACATTACAGTGTAAAAATGATATTCTTTAGTTCTTGATAAATTAATAATAATATTATTTTATACCTGTAATAAAATTGGAGAACCTCTTAAAGGTGCCCTTGAATCCTTTCTTAGTGCATCTAACCACAGCATAGTCTCTCCAACAATTAATGGCATTGGATTTCTCCCAGATTCAACTTGTTCTATAACAGATATAATTATCGATTGCCCCTCATTATTTTTGCCACTCACTAAGAGCAATTGGTTAAATAAACAATAAAGGAAAGCCGTTCTTTTATAGACACAGAAATCGGGATTGGGATTATCATAAAAATAATGTGCAAATTCTGTCAAATTAACTATGTTACCATGCACTATGTGTTTCAAAGCCGTCCCCCTCAAATCAAAAAAGTGTTCAAAATCTTTATAGTAATATTCATTGATTCTAGGCATTACCGCAAGGTCTGTGGAATAATAACCTATGATGGCCCCAAATTCTTCCGGTAAAGGACATATTTCATCATGAAAAAATCTAAAACAATGAGTATCAATATTCCAATAGTCTATGGCAGAATAAATAAAGTCAATATCAAGGCTCATCCCCTTGACTCCAAACATACCCCCCATATGAGAAAGATCTAATGCTTTTTTATCTTTAGCAGTCAAGTGACGACACCATTCATCCATGTACCCACAAAAGGTTCTTTTAGCTAAAGGCATGAATACTAGTTTAATAAGCTGGTTAAATTATGCAGTAAACGGATGATTCGGGGGCTATTTATAACTTTTTCTGCACGACAGACTTCAATTCCTGTAGGAAACAGGAAAGTGCGTCTGTCGCCAGGCGACAAAATTGTCGCGTGGCGACAGAGCCTGTCGCCTGGCGACAGGATGGATTACGCGGCGCCAGTTGTTTCCTTAGTAGCGTCACCTATTGCGCGTAGGAAACCGTGTTTTTACGTATTTGATTTCGACTTTGACTTGGCTTATTGTTCTATTCCTCTTCTCATACCCTCAATATTATGATTTTTATTATTTTTATTTTTATTATTTTTATTATTATTACTCTTATTATTATTATTATTATTATTATTATTATTATTATTATTATTATTATTATTATTATTATTATTATTATTATATTAAAGCTCAATTTATTTTTACACTTCCCTTCATTTTCTTTTTTCTTTTTTTTTGGGGGGGGGAGAGAGTCGGTACCCTACATTAATATTAAAAATGACGGAAAAATTTTGCGCAAAAAATTACACTTTCTCACACACTTACATGCACGACACATTTGTTATACAATAATAAATCAGGCAAATAGAATGTTGATAAATAATAAAATGCATATATATATACAAGTGTCTGGTACATAAGTCATATAAATACAATAGACAAAGTCCTACAAAAGTCAAACATAAAACAAACACAGGTACAACTATGGCGCTGGAGGTCGCAAGTCGCGAGGGATGCCGAATGTATCGAAAAATGTCCTACTCCGTGGAGTATGTCCATCATCGCCCCCTGAACCACTAGGCGGCGCGAACTGCAGCTCAGGACCAGGCCATCTAACCTCACCCTGAAACCCGACGGAAAGAGGCTGGGGCTGCAAAGGCTGCTGCGACAACGAGCCAAACTCGTATGTCCCACCACCCATCCCACCTCGAACGGTCGGCCCGGTCGGAATGTCCTCAGGTGATGACGCCGAATCCTCTACAGTGGCAGCCTCAGAACGACCACCTCGACCACCAGAAGTAGTCCGGCGACGCCTCGAGTCGAACCTAGTAGTCTCCCTCCTAGGCTCGGGCCTCGATCGAGTGCGTGGAGAAGGAATAGGCTACCCCTGCAAAAGTAAATCAAAGTTAGCAAATGCAACGAAAATAAAGCCAAAAGCAGTAAAAGTAAAAGTAATACCTCCTCAGCGTCGTTGCTACGACAGGTAGCACGGTTCCGCAACCTCACAAGCTGGCTGCGAAAGGCGTCAATGCACCTGGCCATAGCCGTCACCACCTCACGAGAGAACTGCCAAAATAGCCAAACTCAATAACAATTATAAAGCCAACATAGGGATGGTATGTAAAAAAAAAAACTACTTACTCAAGTCTGGTGACGAGGAATAGACCGCTCCACAAACTGCTCTCCCGCTGGAGCTGGCGGAATAAGCTCCTCGATCGGTCCATACGTACCCTGGTAGCGTATAGACATCCTCGGAGGGATGAACTCCCTAGGACCAGCCTGCTAAAAGTAAAAGTTAGAAAGATACTTGGGGGCTACCTAGGAAAGATAAACTAAACGAATAAAAGCATACCGCTGCCTCCTCTGAAGGGACGGGAGCCGGCGCTAGCAACGGTAGCAGGTCCTCCTCATAGTTCTGCTCAAGGAGAATGTGTGATCTCCAGGGAGTACCTCGCGAAGGCCCACCAGCAAGATCCCGCTGCAAGGCATCGTGGAACATATGCCGAGGTGGAGGAGCGGGAACAACGAAAGTATCCGAGGAGTGTTGGATGGCCACCCTCTCCCCTAGGTAGACCACCGCGCCATATGTCCCCAGAAAGTAACGACGCTCAGCCGTATACTGCGCCGCCAGCGCAGGGATAGGAAAAGCAGCCCAAGGTCGATATACCGGGCTAGGCTCCTGAAACATCACTAAGTAAGATACTAACGCTAAAAAGTGATAAAAGAGAAAGTAAGAATTTAAAGAAAAACCTACCGTGAGGATCATCTCTCGAAGGCGTAACACCTCCGGCGGACCTCTGCGGCCTCCCCAACTAGCAGCAATGGGGAGCACGCGAGGAGAAGGCCTCGCAGGCGCAAGAGAAGGGAAGTACTCGTAGAACCAAATCTATACAGAAAGTGAGAATTAGTAAAGATTGTGCTTCTAAATTTAGAGTTAAAACCTCAAAAGGAAAGGAGATATACCTCTACGACCCTCCAGAAACTGGAAAGGGCTATCTCTCCAGACAAGGCCTTGTGACGACAGGAGCGCCGCAAGCCCAGTAAAAAATCACCAACTGGAGGTCGCGAACGGCGGACAGGTAGTATAAAAGTACTCTACTACCTCGATCGGAGGAAAATGTCCCTGATAGCAGAATCAGCACAAAGATGCGCACCCGCTGCTCTCGGGTAGTCGCATCATCCTCGAAAGCCGCAGCCAACGTGCCGCGACGGATACATCGGGAACTCAGCTGTCCCGACTGAGCCTCAGCCTGGGCCCGAATAACGATCGGCCCCAATAACTCCAAAACCTCCGGCGAGTAAACGGTAACGCCAGCATCGAAAGGTAGAGGAGTAGACTCGAACTCTAGCCCCGTAATGAGACTAAAGTCAGCTGGAGTGACTGTCATCTCACCCCAGGGAAAGTGAAAAGTGTTAGTGGTGTCCCAAAAGAACTCCACCAAAGCTCGGACGACGAGGTTACCCCCATCGTATGAAAACATGGCCCGAGTGGCCTGCAGCAGAGGAGTCAACCTACATGACTCCCAAAGACGACGAAGCCCTTCATCGCGGCAGATAAAGTTGTCGTATAGGGAGATGATGGTGGAGTTACCCGAGCCATGGCTACGGGTCCTCCCACTCGCTAGACCTCGTCGGATTCTCTCCGACAGATGATGAACCGGCGCGTGAAAGAGAGTGCGCTCGTCCCAATCAGGCATGACACCCAGCCCGGAAGAAGAAGGCACGTCCTCGCCCTCGCTGGTGGGCTCGTCCTCTCGACGTGTGTCCCTCGACCGAGAACCGGAACCACGTCGTCTAGCCATGCTAAAGTATGTAAAAGTAATTAAGTTTAAGGCTCTACAGTATCTAAAGTTCGCCTAAGCCGCATGATACTATGTTCAAAAAAAAAAAAAAAAAACAGAGTACGTAGTACTAAAACAGAGCAAAATCTCAAACAAGCATGGAAGTGTTCTTTGAGCAAATAAATAATTTCTTGCAAACATATGATGAATATTGTGACAAATTGTACAAGTAAAAGCAGTTAAAATGCAAAGAACGACCTGCATTGTTCTTCACGACCTTAAGAGGGCCTACAATGGTGAATTGCTTATTTCTTCACCAAATTGAGTCAAACAAGTCTCAAAATACTCCCAAAGTAATATACAAACATAATTAAACAAATTCAAGGCATAAAATTCAACGAGCAAAGCAAATTAAGCAAAATGATTTTCGAATTTTTCGGAAAAATTCGCGAATTAGAACGCGTAATTCGTCAAAAACCGAGTAGAGTTTGAGCAAAACTTACATAGATCGGGAAAATGGATAAGAAAAGCTTCGATTTGCAACAATTTTGAGCGAATTTGGTTGAGAAATGAGCAAGAACGAGTAATTTGAAGTTTTTCGCGAAGTTTGTGAAGCAGAGCAGCGAAATGAGAAAGAAGAAGAAGACGGGTTTAAAACCCCGATTCTATCGCCAAACGACAGAATTGTCGCGAGGCGACAGACTCTGTCGCGCGGCGACAGATGCAAAAGCTCGCGACAGGCACTTCTGGTCAGCGCAGGAGCGGCGACAGAGTGCTGGGCTCTTCCTTATGGTTTTGTGGGTCCATTTTAGTAATTTGGGTTCCTTGGTACGCCAGTTAGCCCCTTTGAGCAATTGACATGATTTAGTCAGCTTGATCAAAATGCACTAAGTGATCGACCTGGTGAAAGATCGTCTCACTTTAGCTTAAAGCGCCTAAGTATTGGCTCATAATAAAGCGCCTAAGTATTGGCTCATAATAAAGCACCTAAGTATTGGCTCATAAAGCACCGACGTATTGGCTCATAATAAAGCACCGAAATAATGGTTCAAAGCACCGAAATAATGGTTCAAGGCACCGAAATAATGGTTCAAGGCACCGAAGTATTGGTTCAATAGATGCACCAAAGTAATGGTTTACAAAGGCAAAAGCACCAAAGTACTGGCACAAATATAAAAAAAAGCAATGATAAATAATGATATTAAGGGTCAATAGGTAAAGTGATTCTTTGGCAATGTCTCGACATAAAGGGAAATTGTTTAGCGGCGAAGTACGGTCGTGACGAGGTAGTGTCACAAATAGTGGAGATGGCGAAGCAAGGCCACCTTCGGCGGTCCCTCAAGGTAAAGAAGAGATTGTCTATAGCGGCGACATACTGCTGTGGCGACGTACGGCCACACCCAGGGAATGACGACATACAGTTATTTTCGACGATGTTCCCGAAATACTGTGGAGGATTGT
Organism: Chenopodium album; assembly: GCF_948465745.1. Classification (NCBI taxonomy): domain Eukaryota; kingdom Viridiplantae; phylum Streptophyta; class Magnoliopsida; order Caryophyllales; family Amaranthaceae; genus Chenopodium; species Chenopodium album. Next base: position 40,653,441 of record NC_137849.1, read on the forward strand.
CACCAAGAATATTGAAGACGACGACATATGGTTATCTTCAACGATGGCGTTCACGAGGCACTGTGGAGGTTGTCACAAACAACATATGAAGCAACAACAAGATGGTTACTTTCAGAGACGTGTGCTCGACGATGCAAGATACGCGTTTCTTAACTCTTTTATCTGTTTAACTAATGATTGTTTTACAGGTATCGGCGTTATAAGAATGATTTGGAATCGCAGAACGTTTTGAATCATTCTCCGTCCCTATCGATACTTTGACTCTCGTTTTTCGAAACATAAGTTTCTTCAAACTCAGTCAAAGTGGGGGCTTCTGTAGACACCCATTTGTGTCTCCCCAAAACCAAATCCAGTGATGAATGCCTTGCACGTTGTGTTATTATCGAATTAGGTGAAAGTGGTTCGAAAGTCAAGTGTTGCGGTTTAGTTTTAATTAAATTCTTCTCTCTCTGTTTTTGAAAATGACCTTATTTATTTGAAAACTTCTATTTCAGTTTATTTTGGTCCATGATAAGGGTCCAATAATGGTGTAGATGGATGGGGCTCGAAAAGACCTTTCCAACGATATATTATAAGCCCGATTCCGATGAATATTGAGGAAGTTATGGCCAAAATACTAAACTGGGCCCAATATTAATTGTTATTCCTAAAATTATTAGGATTTATTATAGTTTTCTAGAAGTTTCTAGAAAGTTTCTTTTAATTCTAATATTGTTAGATTTAATAATTAATTATTTTTAAAAGATTTTTATTTGGAATAAAATATGGTTTTATTATCTTAAAAATATATTTTATCTTCTGTACGGATTTCGTAGATCAAGTTGATTAAAGATCGGATTCCGCATGAAGAAAAATGCGCTAATATAGGCTGTCGCCAAACGACAAGTCTGTCGCCGCGCGACAGAGTTAATTCCTGGCGACAGCGTGGAGTTTTATTCCTTATCAAATTCTATGTTTTTCCGGATTATTTTCATTATAAATAGCGTCCGAATTCCTGTTTTCGAAAATCATTCACAATTATCAATCATTCAGAATCCTCTACAAACAATATTCTTAATTCTCTCTATTCTCTCTTTTTCTAAACTACCTTTTTTCAAATACAATATTCCGCATTCACAAGACTTAGAGTCTCTTAGCCAAGTTCGAAGTTGCCTTCGCCCTAGACGTGCAAGGTTGATAATTTCTGAGGGTTTGGTCCAAAACTAGTCTGAACTTTAATTTGATTTCAATTTAATTCTTTAATTCTTTAGTTCTTTAATTATTCTTTATTATTTTCATTGAAGTTTACTAACTTGTGTATTTTGTTATTAGAAAGAGGTACGAGGCTTCAAAGTATGTAATCTTATTACTCTCTTTCAATGTAGAAAGCATGTTTATTATTGTTTTAATATTCCTAGTATCATGTTAGGATGTTATTTTATACTTTCTAGTATCATGTTTAGGATGCCTTTACTCTTTCTAATATCATGTTAGTACCATGTTAGGTTTAAAGCTTTGATCTTTATTGTTTATTGACATGCTAGGGTTTGTTATTAATCTTGTTAGTATCATGCCTAGGATCTTGCTATTATTATTGAGCTTTATTATGCCTTATCATGCTATTATCATTATTGTTTATGATTTATTATTATGTTGCTTGATTTATATTTATTATTGTTATTGCTTGATCACACCTTTTATGGTTGTTAAAGGGAATTTGTACTTGAAATCACGCTTAATAAGATAATTATTAATTTGGTTTAGGCTAATGTGATTTTAACTCAAGTGATCGCCAATAATAGTATTATTTGTGCATTAATATTCAACCAACATAGATTAAACAGGGTAGGTTTAATATAATGTTTGTATGTTATTCGAAAAGCGCACATGAATACGAGTAGAACAAAGTAGAGGCCTATTTTATAGGGCGGGTCCTTTCTTTTGTAGATTGGATTCGTACCTTCATCCCCGGACCCTGTTTGGTTCAAGACCTTATGGAGTAGTTGACGGTCCTTTGGATTGTCTTTTGGGTTTACAAGTTCCTAAAACTTGTTGGCGACTCTTTTTGCTCTTTTTCTTTCCCTTTGGAATGCCACCGTACTTTAGTGTATGATCACAGTGGGGTTCAAGTTTGGGGTTATCATAATGCTTGAAATATTCCCTACACTTATCTAAATTGACTTTCTGACCAGATGCTCTTTCATACAAACTGATAATTTCATCTATCTTCGAAAATTCCTGCACAGTAGCTTTTACAAACAAAATACTATCATCGGCGAAAACAAATGAGACACCCTAGGGGCATATTTGCAGACTTTAGCCCCACTCAACTTCTTTTCATGAGAAACTTTTGATAAGAGACCAGAGAAAGCATCTGCACATAAAAGAAATAAATAGGGAGATATCGAGTCACCTTGCCTAAGACCCCGAGACGGAACCACAGAGCCACAAATTTCATTATTCACCTTAAAGGAGAACGAAACACTCGCAATACAATCTATGATCCGACACACCCAATTATCAGAAAAACCCATCTTACACATCACCTTCTTCAAAAAGCTCCATTCAACTATGTCATATGCTTTGCTCATGTCCAGTTTTAATGCTACAGTACCATGCCTCCCTTCACCCTCTCTCTCCATAGAGTGGAAAATCTCAAAAGCAATCATAGCATTATCGGTGATCAAACGGCCTAGAATAAAAGCACTTTGATTCACATAAATAATATCATCCAGCCATGGTTTCAATTTATTAGCCATTGTTTTTTATATTATTTTGTAAATCACATTACAACAACTAATCGGTCATATATTTCGGATCATTATTGCACTTAGGGATCAAGACAATTCAAGTTCTATTAATCTCCGACATATCAACTAAACCATTCCACCAATTTTTAACCAGAGCTACAATATCAGGACCGAGAATGTGCCAAAATTTTTGAAAAAAGAGTGGATGCATTCCATCTGTATACCCCTAAGTAATTTTCTTATTCATGATATACCTATGAAACTTTTAAAATGCACTGTATACCCCCCGAGTGTAATAAAAATGTTACCAAATATCCAAATAACTAATGGACGTCAACTTTGTTAGTCATTAACACTTAATTGTGCTAAATATCACCATGGTGTGTTCACTTTCTCTGACTCAGCCTACCCTACCTCTGACCCGGGACGATCCCGTGTCAAGAAAACCTAACTCGCGACCCACTTAACCCAAACTTAGTTTGCACGACCCGCACAGTGGCCACCTCTGCTATTAGGGCCTATTTTGTTCACCTTATTTTCCCTTATTTCATGTTTAATAAGTTCATATATGTTCAGTTTAGAAAAATAAGTTATAACAAAGGTTACCCAGGTTAAATTACAATTAAAATAAGTTTTAATAATGTCTAATAAGTTTTGATAAGTTCAATTGAGTATAAATTAGTTCAAATAAATGAAAATCATGCGAATAGTATACACCCTTAGAATCTTAGATAATAATGTAGAGGTTACTTGTCAATATTGTAGGGTTACTCAATAAGTATAATTATTATTATGAGTTACATTGTTAGTATAATAGTTACTCTGTCAATATAATAGAAGATACTCCATTTTCTTTACAAGTGGTCTGTCATATAGAAATCGCGTTGAAATTTATATTAATAAAACATAATGATTTTATTTTATTTAGTGTGCAACACATTTTTGTAATATATAAAACTTTTTATTCATTTTTATAACATAACATTTCCTTTGTTTCTCAAGGAGAAGTAATAATGGAGGAATGTTATGCATGTAGAAATACATAACAAGGGGCATTCATGTACTCCCTCTGTTTTCTTTTATTTGCATCAGTTTGACCGGCACATTTGCCGAGACGCAACTTTAACCATTAATATCTTTGATTGTTAATTAGTAAAAATTATAACAAAATTATATAATGAAACTAGATATTATGACGAATCTAATGATATATTATACAATAACATTCATTTATTTTATAGAGGTGAAAAAATCAAGTCAACCATGGTATGTGAATAGTGCAAAAATCAAAGTGATGCATTTAAAAAAAACGGAGGGAGTATTTACATATATGTACGAGAGTGGCATTATTGGATGATCAAATAATACCACTGAATATACGATGATACTATATATGCATATAATGGTATTATATATGCATTCAGTTGTACTAAATTTATGCATAAATAATACCACTGAAGATTCAATGGTACTATATAAGCTTACAGTGGAACAATCAGCATGTGGTCCCCACTCACGTGAGACAATCTGACCAAAAAAAAGGTAGGATCCACCTACAGACCTCTCTGTTCCTATCTCTCTCCTCTTTTCTCTCTTTATCATGTGTTTTTAAAATATTTTAATCATTGTTATATATTTACAAATACATAACATTCCTCCCTATAAAACTCATCATTTCTCAAATATTGCAAAAGGGGACGAAAGCAAGACTTTTATGATACGGGTCAATGAGATAAGGAGAGAGATAGGGAGAAAACTTATGCAATAAAAAAGAAAACAATCTTATAATGGTAATTGGTGTACTGGCTCTTTTTTTATTATTAAAAGCAGCATCAGTTTGACTGACACATTTGCTGAGACGTAATTGTAATTGATCATTAATATTTTTTAATTGTCTATTGGAAAAAATTAACACATATTAAATTATGAAAATAGACCTTGCGACTATGATAATGACATGTTAGATCATAACAATTATTTATTTTATAATAGTAAAAAGTTAAGTCAAACATATATGCTATGTGAATAATGCAAAAATAAAATTGATGCATATGTTCAAAAAAAAAAAAAAAAATTGAGGGAGTAATATTAGAGGAGTGGAAGAAATAATATAGAAGAACCTGATGTAAAAATGAATGCATCAACGTTGGGTTGGAAAGGTGAGGAAAAGAGATTCCTATGATTTTAAAAAGAGTTTGGGCAAGATTAAACTAGTGTAGAAAACTAAAGACAATACATATGAAGGGCTTGTTCTCTTCGCCTTATAAAAATCTGTCAAAAATTATATATTATCATCTAAGTTCAGACCAGTTCAGATAAGCTACAATAAGGGTCTAATAAATTTAATAAGTTTAAAAAGTTAAATAAGGTCTAACAAAGTAAATAATGTCTAATAAGTTCCAATAAGTTAAGTAATGTCTAATAAATTCTAACTAGGTTTAATATAATTATATAATTTTCAATTTTTCATAAAAAATACTCCGTATTATGTATCATATTAATGTCGTTTTGTTTCATAGTTAATTATGTATTAAAATATTATTTTCTATGAATATTTTTTTTGAGGGTATGTATATTATTAGCATTTTTCTTTTTTTGCAGCTGGTCATACCATGTGATCACTTGTAAAAGAACAAAGTAACCTCTATAACACTGACTAAATGACCTCTTGATTGGTGCCCAAAAAACTTTTAAAAAATTGAAAAAAAACAACATACCGTTACCCATGCCCACCCTAACCCCCTTCCTCCAAAGTGGGCTGGTGCCCAAACACACCTCCCTAGGTGCCACCATTGCTCAGATCCCTCTTCCCCTAACCACCATACCCTCCTCGTAACCCCTCCCCTCATTTCTATTGTGAAGATTGAAGGACATTGATAACCCTGTCCAAATTATTGTAAGAAGATCCATTTGGAGCAGTAACAGCCTCATGAGCTAGTCTTTTCCACTTCATCACCTTTTCCTTCATCTCCTTCCCTTTCTCTCCCTCCATCAATCCTCTCACTTGCCTCTCAACTTCACTCCTCTTCACATTCGCATCGATCTCCATCCCAATCCCCCAATCGTTCCAAGAAAACCAACAATTAGTCTGTTGCTCAGCGAAGAAAGGCCAACACACAGTAGGCACCCCATTGATTAAAGTCTCTATTGTCGAGTTCCATCCACAATGAGTCAAAAACCCTCCAATAGCGGGGTGAGTCATCACTTGCTTTTGATCACACCAACTTGTAACAAGTCCCCTATCTTTCGTGTTTTCTAAAAACTCTGGTGGGAGAACAGCTGAATCTCCGATGACTAAATCAGGCCGAGTAATCCAAAGGAAGGGTTTGTTACTATCAGCAAGTCCCCAAGCAAATTCTATTAATTGATCATTAGTCATAACAGTAACACTTCCAAAATTCACATAAATAACGGAGTTAGGCTCATAGGAGTCAAGCCATTCGAGGCAACGTGTGTCCTCTTTCCATAAACTTGTACATAACTTATATGTTTCATCGTCATTGCTACCTTCTAAGGAATCGAGAAGGACTTGCAACGGTCCAAGGGTGTAAAGGGGAGGGAAATCGAAAGAAAGAGCTTCAAGGACGTCGTGTTCCAATGCATCGAAAGAGTTGAAGAGAATCGCGGAGGCTTCTTTAGACTTGTTGAGTAGTCGTAGAAGATAATTAACCATAAAGTCATTAGGATTAGTGGTTCTAATGAAACTTGGAAGGTCTTGCATTCGGATGCCTTTCATTGCAGGTACCCAATCTATGGTTGTTTGAAGGTCGCCATTTGTAGCGAAGTTTTCGTCTGCATAATGTTTTATAGAAAATGTACGTTGTAAATTTTGAAAGTATTATAGGAAGAGTACCAAACAAGTGCATTAAGCTAGACATTTCAAGATAAAGATTAAACACTTAGTAAATTAATTTGTGTAATACGGCCCTATATAGCTAGCCTAATTTGATGATAATGTAAACAATGTTAGGGATCACGATAATACATAGTGAGTAAATCAATAGTTTGACTAAATGCAAAAGTTCGAGTAGCAATTACCATAATGGGGGAGTATTATATTTTAGATTAGACCAAAATCCTTTGGACCAAAGTCATTTTAGATTTGACTAAATCCCATCAATAAAAAAATAAAAAAAATAATAAAATATTTTAGATTAGACAAAAATCATTTAAATCATGTCTGATAATTGTGGTTTTAAATTGCAGTTGGTTGTTGATTGTTTCACTTGCATGATTTGACTAGTTGTTTGTGTTGACTTTTTATGTTATTTGTTTGAATATTGGCCCTTAATAAATACGTAGTATGTTAGTAAAGTTGGTTGATGATTGTTGGTTATTTTTATAAAAAAATGCTAAGAATAATAACGATCCAATACAAAAAAAAAAAAAGCTAAAGGTAGTCCTTGTATCTTTTGGCTTTAGGTGGAAAAACTAGTTTTTTAGCTAACAAAAGAAGTCTAACAACCAAATACTGTATATTCCGTACATTTTGTCTGTTTCATTCACCACATCCAAAAGGCATAGAAAAAGCCATGAAAAAGGTGTTTACCAAATTCATACAAGACAAAATTGTTTCTGACTCTTAACTCATTTCTAAATATCTTCAACTACGCATTGAGTAAACCTTATGAAACTTTTATAGTTGGAAAGTAAAAATATTTTTTCCCCCCTAACATATCAAATTCATACAAGACAAAATTGTTTCTTTTACCACAAAAGCTTCAATGAAGAAGAAGAGAACAAAGTCCACGTAATCACGTATAACACAAAACACATCAAGTTGCACAATGTGGAATTATAGTGTAATTTGTCTTGACATTTATTATGGGTTTGCATCTTTGCACATTGTGGAATTATACTAAATGTTCCGTTGCCCCCTAGTCCCTATTTATAAGTGTCCTCCCCCTATTTTTATCCTCTGCTACTAGACAAATTTGAACATTCTATAGTTGCTAATTTAATTGTAGAATAATTTTATTTTTCAAAAAAAAAAAGTGTCCGCCCCTAAACACGCAAGATCCTTAAATTAATTGTAGAATAAGTTTTTTTTTATTATTTTTATTATAAACCAATTGATACTTGTCTGATTTAATTCGATTATTTGAACTAAATTTTAATAATTCAACTCATCTAATCATAAACTTTTATACAATATATATTAACTTAATCATTATGAAAATATATAAATAAGGTGTTGATATAAACTGAACCAAATATACCCTTACATGTAGGAGTCAAAAGCAAAAGTAATAAGAAAAACAAAATGTTTACGTATTTTGTCAATTTTAACTCAATAAATTGCTTAAATTTGCTAATTCAAAATTTTATGTTCAATTAGGAAATTTAAGCAATTAATTTTGAATTACTATTGATCAAGTGATTGACAATCCATAAATTCAAAGGAGCTACTCTTAATATTCAATTTTACAATGCATCAATTTAAATTAGGTGGTTTCAAAAAAAAAAAATTAAATTAGGGGTGGATCTTGGTTATGGCGGGGAGGGACCCAACTCCTATAAGTTTATTTTTTATAGTTGTCGGTTATAAGTAATATGATGTTAAATATAGGAAATTTTAGAAAATAATACCACAAAAAAAACCCAAATTTTGATTATAACACCACAAAAAAAAAAAAAAAAAAAAAAAAAAAAAAAAAAAAAAATTATAATAACACCACAAAAAAAACTGAAAAAATTGATTTCACCACCAGTCATTAACGCCATCCAAAAAATCGTTACTGGGCCCCACATTGTACACGTGTCAGTTATCTACTGGATTAAAAAAAAATAAAAGAATTTTTTTTTAAAAAAAAAAAAGAAAAACCCCTAAACTCTTAACTCGGCCACCACCTTCACCACCGACACCGATTTCTGGCCCACCGTCGTCACTCTAGCCCGCACTATCGACCCCCTTAGCCGACCAACAAAACCAGGCCAACCCAGCCCAGTCAACCACCTGAGCCACGCACCACACCGTACCAGCCTCAATCCTGATTCGATTTGGTTTGGGCGCAGGTTAGGGTTCAGGTGACAGTGAGGGTGAGAGATGTAAAGCAGTACGTATTTGGGTTTGGGTGTGAGTTGGAGTGTCGGCGACGAATCTGGGTAAGGGAGGGGAGTTTGGTGATGTTGCTGAGGTAGGTGGTGGTGCGTGATGTTGCGGTACAATGGCAGGAGAGTTCCGACGCCTTGGGTTTGCGTCGTGGGGTGGTTTTCGGGGAGTGGGATGGCAAGAATGGGTGGTGGGGCCGATTTCCGTCGGTTTTGGGTGGGGGCTGGGGGTGCCGACGGCCTAGGCTAGAGTGTCGACGGCTGGGCAGGTGATTCCGGCAGTGGGGCAGGTGGCTCCGCGGTGGGGCTGGCTGGGTTAGGGGATAGATTTTTTTTTTTTAAAATATTTTTTTTCTTTTTTATTTTAATTTTTTAAACCATTAGATTATTGACACGTGTCAATTATGGGCCCCACTTAATGGTTTATTTGGATGGAAAAGTTAACCGGTGGTGAAATCAAAATTTTAAGTTTTTTTTTGTGGTGTTATAATAAAAACTTTTTTTTTGTGGTGTTATAATCAAAATTTGGGTTTTTTTGTGGTGTTATTTTCTAAAATTTCTTAAATATATGCACATTAAAAGTTGTGGTATAATGGGTTAAGTATTGTTATTTAACTTTTAAGCAAAAGGTTGAACAATCAAACTTAGGCTTCTCTAACTTTTTTGTCTAAGATTCGCCACTAGAAGAGTAGACAACTGCGTTTTAATTTCCAATAATTTATGATCAATATTTAATTCTATACACAAAACAAAAATATCCATACTTCTACAACTTTGAAATCGAAGTAAGAGTGAGCAAAGGATGATTATTAAAAACAAAATTCCAGAATTAAATGAATCATAAATCCATAAAATTACCTTTGAAAGGAGTAAGGCCTAAGTCAAGAAGCTTAGGGTACTGAGCATAACCTAAAAAACCACAAGCACTAGCTGTCCAAAACAAAACCTCAGGAATACCTAACTCATGAGCTGCATCAATCGTAAAAAACATGGCACCATCTGATACAATACAACTCACGGGAGGCACATCGCCGGCCTCATTGAGGCCGGCAATGAGCTCCTTGAAGGGTTTAAGACAGTTCGTCTCAGTGGAGGCGCACAGCGAAGGGACATCCTGAGAGGAGTCAGCATCCATAGGGGGCAGCCCATCCGGTATGGTTTTAAAACGAAAGGATGGGCGATCAGCAAGGGCATCGAGCCCTTGGGATCGCAGTAGGCGATTGTGATTGTACTCGGTGTTTACGAAGGTAATGTGGAAGCCTTTACAGTGGAGGACTTTGGCTAGTTGTAGCATGGGGTTTATGTGGCCTTGTAACGGGTATGGGATGCATACAGCATGGGGTTTTTGCCCTTATGTTAAAGCCATTGTAATATTGTTTAAGCTTATATCGATCGATAGAGATTAGACAAGTTGTGCTACGTTTGATCTAGCTTCTCCTTTTATAGGAGTTATATGGGTCAATATTTTAAGAGAAAATCCCTGTTAATATAGCATATTAACAGAGCGAGTTTATATGGGGGTATACCTGACTTTTTCGCGACTTTAGTAAGGGCACAATTGTAATAACGGGTCAGGACCTTTAACTTCCACTTAACTGACGTTAATTCCTCCTTATTGTCACAGTTCCGTTCCGTAAACAAATTCCGTTGCGCTCTGGTTGTTGTTCCGTTCTCCTTACTAGCCTCCACAAGAAGGTGCAGGATCTGTTGTAGTCTCAATTCGTATTGAATCCAGCATCAATAATGTGCGTTAGATCTAAATTTGAATTCTAGTCTATTCAAATCACGGTTGTGTCGGAACTTTGCCGGTTGTTGCTACATTTGTGGAGTTTTGGCGACTGCGAATTATCAAGTTAGGGTTTTCACAACGTAGTTGCGCAGCGACTGAGCACTGTGCCGTTTGCGGCGACGAAGGAATGTGTTATAATTTCAAGTAGGCAGCTGATTATACTTTAATTAGTTGGTGATACTATTGTTGCAGTGATTATAGTTAAATAATTTGGTGATTGATTGTGTTAATTGCATCTTTATTTGTATTAGATGGGTTAATTGAATTGGTGTCGGACAATTTTAGTGCTCCAGTGTAATTGAGTCACTATTTGAATGTATGCAAATGATACAAAATTTTTTTTTTTGTGCTACATGATGAATTGTGTTTCTTTGGTTTATTGCATGTGTAATTGTATGACTTTGAAGTTTGAATGCTACCAATGCTCGCGTTTCATGGAGTCAGACCTTCACTGCACTACACACATTGGTTATTTGAGCCAAACAACCATCCAGTAATCGTATAGGTAGAAGTCAAGGCATTTGAACAAGTGTAAAGACAAAGCAAAATAATGCAAGTAGACAAGTAGTAATCACTCTTAACAGATTATGGGTGGGCAGAACAAGTACGTGTAAAGACATTTGAATTCACAATAAGGTTGATAGCATAACATCTGCTCAATCAGATCTTTGGCACCAAATAAGCTCATAACTTTTTTTTTCCGAAATCGCTCCAGTACGTTGAAGACCAAATACGAGAGCTGACACTGGAGAGAGGAAGAAGAAAGAGTTTTACAGAACGGGGTTCCATTGAGTTTGACAATACGAAATATCTAACGGAATTCAAAACAAACGTTAACTTTTGTTGCTACAGTGAAGTTATCTGCCAGCTCAGCAAATAGATGGAATAACAATAAAATAATAGCAGCAACGAACCCATCATAATTGCAACTTTGCCACTATATTCACATATTTTGTTAATATGCTATATTAACTGGGCAGCCCTCATATTTTAATGCTTTTCATGGGAAGTGTACGTACGTATGTATGTTGGAGTTATTGTTGGAGTTATTTCTTCTCAAAGTAAAATTCTAAGTGCAGTTTCATTTTTGTTTCAAAATATCAATAACCAATTAGCAAATATCAATTAGTTGATTTTTTGGCCATAATTATTTCTTTTCTATTACCCATTTTAAGCCTAACCGTGCATATTTGAGGCTAAATACATAATGATTGATTGCTTGTGATTACTCAATTAAAGGGATTTAATTCATACTCCTTGACTTGGGCATGCATGATTGTCGTGAATAGCTTCCTTCTTTGGTTACTAGTCCACTATAAATTGAAGTCTCCTCCACTTCATAAGTACACACAAAAAAGATATACTTCTCTTCTTGACTCCAAAATTGTTACACAAAATTATAGTCTCTTGTTTTGGGCATTGATTAAAGTGTTCTCAATCTAGCTTTCCGTAGTACACCGAAGAAACCCTAGAGGTCGATTGCTATGAGTCCGTGTGTACAAGTACGAGGCAAATTCGACTTTAGGGCATTAATGCTATGTCACGCCACGACATTAAATCAGATAAGTTTGTTCTATTATTAATTGTTAATAGTCATAATTCCTACAGTATGTTGTGAGCATGGGTTAAGGTTTTAGCGCATAGCTCCTATATGCAAACATTTCATATAGGATGACATTATAGTAATAAAGTTGAAGTTGTAGTGGTATTATAAAGTACCATTTAATAGGTTAATAGTACATTAAATGTTGTAGTGGTATAAATATTATGTTAATAGTACAAATAAGTATGTAAATGTTACATCAAAATATTATATATACTACTTTTTTTTTTCTTTTTTTTTTTGTACAAAATTATACTACTGTGAGATACAATAGTACTACTAAGACATAAATGATACTATATACATGTATAATAGTACAAAAAATGTACCACTGAAACCATAAAAAGTACAATTCTAAATACGTTTTTTCACTTTTGCCCTCCTATATACATTTTTCAAAAAATAGTACAATATAGGGACTATGCGACAAGATGTACTCGTGAGCATGAGGGGGATCATCTATCGATATTAATTTAATTTTTTTATTTGTTAGGTGAAGAGATGGTCGAGTTGTAGTTGAAATTCTTCCCTCCATCCCCAAAAGTTCGACCCTTTGGCCTAATTTTAATCCCAAAATGATCGACCCATTTACATTAAAATACCCATCAATTTACAACAATATTTGTGCAAAACTAGATTCCTCATATAAAATTTTGTTTTTTCACATATTTTTAATACTTTTTCTCTCTACTTTTTTACAAACCCCATGTAAATTTATCTTTCCAATATACTTTTACTTCTTTTTATTTAACTTTCTTAATACCCGCGAAATCAACCCAAAAAAATCGTTTTTTCGAGGACGGAAGGAGTATTTAAATTTGATCTTACAACTTTTTGGCTGTCAGATGCAAACATTTCCTACAAATGAATAATAAAACTCAAGTAACCCCATCACACGATACGATACAACATACCGCATATAAAAATTTGCGTAAATTAAACTAACTCAATTATGAACCTTATTTTTTATGACATTAAATATGTTTGTTGACAAAATTGAGCTACATACTCAACTAAAATACTTCTGGATATTTGGTTATCAATCTTATCATCTTAACATCTAATTATTATTGGTTTGGCTATGTTTCACATTCAGCTAAAATATACGAAGTATTTTATTTGATTTGAAGTTGTTTATTTTTTTATTAGCTCTTATATATATTGTTTTCAATTTTCATTACTCCCTTCGTGTTTTAATAAGTGTTACAGTTTGACCAAATACGCATGTTGAGACATTACTTTGACCCTTAATTTTTCTAATTATATGTTCATAAAATCATAAGAAATTTTATAATATGAAAGTATACATTATAACGATTCCAACAATACATATACAATAACATTTATATTTTATATATTAGTAAATTAATCAAGTCAAAACTATTATATGAATAATAGAAAAGTCAAATTGTAACACTTATTAAAATACAAAAAGAGTACATAATATGTACCATAAATTTCGAGTTAAAACTACACTTAGGGATTAAGTTGTACAATAAAGTAGCAAAAGGGGACTAAGTATTGATACTTTATTGAAAAACTTTAGTCCCTAAGTGGCCTTTTATTACTTTATTGAAAAACTTAGTCCCTAAGTGAGTAAGTGTAGCCTTAACTCCATAAATTTCGCTGATGCAATTCCAAATTCCATTACATCACCTACTGTCAGAAATTATTATTGGTTGACCAACTATATATGTGAGATGGATTCATAACACAAGTATGTACCATAATTTTCGCTGATACAATTCCAAATTCCAATGTGCTTTCCTAGTTTCGTGTAACATTATATAAAAGTCGTCTAGGTCTATTACATAATTTTTTACTTTTAAATAAATAAATTTATTAATAAAAACTCATTCGCTATTTATAAATAAAATTTACATTAATAAATACATAACTTTGTTTATTTTAGAGAAAAATATTGTTGTCTTTCACATATTCACTTGAATGACTTCATTCTAATCGTATTCATTAATTTATTACAGTTTAGATTACCAAGAATTTTTCTAATGAATCAATGATTGTCTTCTCATTTGGTTGACACTAGCAATGACGTTTCAAAATTAAATTTTCTTGTACTTAATCTTAAATTTTTTATTCAGTGATTGATCCTGTATTAACAATGTGTTTGTCTTATATGGTGGAGTATACTGTATACACAAGTTGAGCTTGACAATATTGCGTGTGTTCAGGCTTATGCAAGAAAGAGCTTGACAATAATTCTTTATTATTTTTTAGTTTATAGTACAATATTTACTTCTTTACACTAAATAATATCATTCATACTAGTTTAAATCCCGTACAATACACGGTTATTATTAAATTTTATAAAGAGTTATTGTATTGAATTTTACAAAAAAAATTATACTCATAATACTAATTTAAAAATAAATATAACTTTAATTTTATTCCTAAATATATCAATGTATAAGGTTTTATTTTTTTTTAAGAAAATAAATTCTAAAGATAGTACCGACACGTGCTGCAGTATTATTGATACGGCTTTTAAAAGTAGAAAATAAAGTGTATCTATATCAGTATATGTCTTAACAAAATGAATTTATTTTTAATTGAATTAAACATTATTGCAAAAGTAACAAAATTGGAGCCTCTCCTCTTCTCTCTTCTAGGGTTTCTCCAAAATCTTGACCGTTTAGGGCTTGTTCTCATACGATTATTTTCAATTCAGTTCAGTTCAGTTCAGCTCTAATAAGTTCAGTTCAGTTCAGCTCTAATAAGTTCAGTTCAGTTCAGTTCAACTCTAATAAGCTCCTAATTTCCTTCTCTTATAAAATATTCGTTTCAGTTCAGTTCAACTCTAATAAATTAAGTTCAGTTCAATTCATTTCAGTCAATGAGAACAGACCCTTAGGCCGAAAATAGTCTAATTTCTTCGAAAATTAGACTATTTTCGACCCTTTTCCCTAAATTTTCTTTAGTTTTGCAATTTAGGTTTCAATAAATCTACACGAATAAGTGTAGATACGTCCATCTCCTTATAGTGGAGTCGTTAGTTTTTGTTGGTTTAGTTGTTTGTTTATGTTTAGGGTTTGTTCGTGTGTTAGGGTTTATCAAAAAGGTAATCATCTATTGCCCTATTGTCAGTTATTTGGTAAAGATTTGTTCGAGATCACAACAGTTGTCAAGTTTTCAAATGCGTTCAAGCGAATCAGATGAAAATCATCCTTACGACTACAACATATCGTTAGACCATCTCTCCGAAAAGACTGTATATTCCAGCGATGTGTGCGAGAGATGTACCACAGTGCAAGATTTTTTCAGCGATCTTAGCTTTGATGAAAGAAACCCTAATTTGATTCAATTTTATGTATTTGTTAATGTAGATTTCATTTGTAGATGTCGGATGACTTTTTATTAATGAATTGATTTGTTTCAAAAAAAAAAAAAAAAATCAACAAAATTGGAAGAAAAAAAAGGTTAATATATAGTATTATTGAAAACTAAAATAATATATGCAGTATTGTTTAATAATATTTACCTCATTTTTTTTTACAAAAATAATACCTACGGAGCAATATAAAAGACTACGTATATGTAAAAATCTATTAGTTGAGTTTATATGGAAAATTATTATTCTTAAGAATTTTAATTGGAAGAAAGATATTTTAAATTATTATAAAATAATTTGCTTAAAAAATCTGCGTAAAAACGGAAAGTAAAATGGGCGGGAAAGTTATTAATGACATTGTGACAAGTGTCATTTTAGGTTTGCTTTTAGTATAGGTTAATTGATTGATTGATGATTGATAATTATATTACCTCCTTTGAATAAAAATAATAATAAAATAATAAATAAATAAATAATGAAAAAAAACAATGTGTTTGTCTTATATGATGGAGTATACTGTATACACAAGTTGACTTTTACAAATTTTAACTTACATAAATAAGTATTAATATCTATAATTATAATGATTAAAATAAAGAAAAAATGGTATTTTGTAATTTGTATGTATATTTATAACGAGAGAAATTATACAATAAAACGTGATTGATCGAATATGATTTTCTTATGCATGGTATGACTTATAAAAGATGAATAAACGAGGTAATATGATATATGAATGATATTATTTAGTGTAAAGAAGAAAATATTGTAATGCAAACTAAAAAATAATAAAGAATCTAATATATATATATATATAAAGGGAAGTTTTTTTCCGAGTTTTTAGAGAGCCACGTAGGATTTAACTTTTTCAGCGCGCCATGTAGGATAATAAATTTTAGTGGTAGCCAATTAAATACGAGATTATTTATTTCTTTTAGAATTAAATAATATAAATGACACATAAGAAAAATTAACGAATGAGATTTTCCAATTTATATTAATTAAATATAAAATATTATCTTTTAATATTAGGAATTTTATCTAAATATATAACAAATTTTAGCACACACACACACAGATATATATATATATATATATATATATATATATATATATATATATATATATATATATATATATATATATATATATATATATATATATATATATATATATATATAAATTTTAAAAATTCAAACAATACGTGCATCGCACGGGCTTCATCTAGTTATTTAGATAATAATGTAAAACATGGTAGATCGATGTTTTTTAATTTCTCCTGATTTTGATATTGTTCACTATTGCGTAATTAAGATACGGAGTATTATTTATCAAATACTTGGCAAATAGTAAACTACACATATAAAATAAATTAGATTAAACCCGTGCAATGCACAGTTGCTAAATATTTATAGCGACAATAAATTTGACCGTAAATAATGGTACAATATAAAAATTACGAATAGATTCACCTAATATTAAAAAATATGAAATACGGAGTATATTTTTTAAAATTAGAAATATGCGAAAGAATATAATTAAACACATATACTATAATATTAATAATGGGTTATTTGATATTTAAGGAAGTTTATTTTAGATTTTGTACTAAGTAGAAGTCATAATTTAGGTACAATTGTAGAAACCTTCTACTTATGTAACAATTCATTTTTATTATATTAAGCAAGTAATTTTGGAGGGAAAACTTTGAATAATATGTTGACAATGTTCCTCTAAGTTTCTCGTTTAGTATTATGTAACTAGCATAGTAGCATAGTGCCTGTGCGATGCACGATTTATAAATCATATTAATCTCACAGGAAAAGAACACACAAAAAGAATTCAATTATTAATAAAGGGCTCATTTTCACTAACAACTTAATTATTAAAATTTTATTTAGTCGCAGTAATGGTCGATATAGAAATTACGGAATGTGATTTGAATAATATTTTTTGTCATTGGCATTTGTTTTAATATTTTATTCGCTTTCTTTTTTTATAATGTTGTTTTATTAATTGAAAAATATAAATGAATAATGCTCCGCATAACTATATAAGAGAAATAGATAGAGCATCAAAAAACATATAAGAGAAATAGACAAATTCAGTTCCTATCCCTAGTTCAGGAATGAAAAACTAAATTTTTTCTTGTCATATAGTTCGCTTCAATAACAATATAATCTAATATTTGTTTTACCCGTCGCAGTTAACAAATCATAGACACAATAATAACTAACCTTATATCTTACACACTATAGATAAATTTTTGGCATATTTTTGGCTAGGAACATATTAATCAAATTTTTGTAATAAATTATTTGGAATAAATCAAAGTCAATAAAATATATTTAGAATTTAATATAATTTATATAACAGAAACTAACCAAAAATATGCAACAAAATATACCAAGTCTTTGTTATCTCATTACAAATATAAGATAAACGAATTAGTGATTGATTGATTTGTTTGTCTTATAGTATAATGTATTAATTGATTGATTTAAATTAGAATATTTTAATTAACAACATTAGAATATATAGAATAACATAAAATTATTTCCAATAATGATTATATATTTGATCAGAAAAAGGCCGAGTAGCTACCAGTACTTCCTGGTCGGGAGTCGGTCCCACAGGTGGTCGATCATCGGTCCCCTCCTTTAGTATCACACCCATGCAATGCACAATTTTATTTTGAATCAAAATAATATTTTTTCTCAAAATTCTTAAAAGTAATGGCATTGTCAATATACGAATATTACAATTTTAAACATGAGTAGTTGTTGTAAAACATTTTACTCCTATATATATATTTTTCTATTAAATATCTAATTTAACTTGTATTCTTCTTGTTTAGACTGATTAAAAAAAAAAAAGGAAAATGGCATTGTAATAGACATTGTACAGAAATTGAAAGGACAACTAAAGTTAAATTTATATTCAAGTTTCTAATTTTTAAAGTAACATGTCAACTTAATATTCAATATTTGTCTAGGAGTACAACAACCGATAAAATTAATTATAGCACTATTTTGTATTGTTCCTTTATTGACTCCATAATTGATCTCAAACTAAAGTCTACCAATAATTTTGTTTAATTTTCAGTAGAAAAACAATATTAGGCTTTCAATTTACGAAATATTTTGTTTTCTTATACCACTTGAATTATATTTATTCAAATTATTTATTCTGTAACTTGATGACATTTGTAATAATAGATGAAGTAAATGTTGGAAATATATTATGAGTTATTTGTAGTATTAGAATAAGTAAATCTACATAGTTACACTATAAAAATTACGGGCAACATTTAAGAATTACAATACAGAGAGTATATTTATTTTATTGTTAAAAATAAAATACAAAACTTTGTTAGGAAATCATGAAGATCTTATGCATGTATAGAACTTGCTTTTTAGTGATAGATTTAAGTTTGAAGTTTAACAAAAATAATTATGCTTGAATATGTAAATGAAAAATATTGTGTAGAATGGACTCATGTGAGTCCGTTCTATTAATCGGCCCGTTTACTTAAAGTTCAGCCCGTGCGCGGCCCGAACTTTAAATATCCATTATTTTTTTAAAAAAAAAAATCAAAATCAAAACCAACGTTCCACCTATCTCCTTTTTCTTCTTACCCACGTTTTTTTCATTCCATTTTCATCAGTTACACTCCATTACTATCAAATTAACTCCATTTTCCCAAATAATTCGCATCACTACTTCATTTTTCAGCTTTAATTTTATTTGCATGTATTTAATTTTTAGTTCTTTTATATAAACCCTAAATTTTGTCATTCTCGACTCCATTAATGGCTGACGTTCCGTCGATTAAGAATTCTTCACCCTTAAAAGTTTATCTTAAACGAAGTAAATAAGCACGAAAATAGGAGAAGACAATTGAAATAGCTGAAAGGTTTATTATATTTCAGTTATTTTTAGGTTATACTTTTTTTTAAAAATCCTTTTTTATAAGTTATTATTTCGTTTTGTAGGGATCATTCAGAACCTCCATCAAAGAAGCGTGGTCCTAAACCTAGTTCTAAACGAAGTCAACCTGTTAGGTGTGAAATTCTATTCTATTTAATTCGCAAAAAGTCTTGTTTGGATATAGTATTTGTTGTTTTATTATAGAATATTTTTTGTTAGGAAACATAGTATTTCAGGTTTTTAAGTAGAATATTCTTGTGTAGAATTAGCTTATTGTTGTTGTAATTATATTGTTGTAATTTGATAATAGATTATTTTTGTCAGGATTCACAATTACTTTGTCAGGAATTATATTCTTTCTATTAGAAATTAGCTTATTATTATGTGATAAATCATATTTGCAGATTAGATTGTTTTGAATTAGATTATTTTATTTTGATAATAGTATATGTTTGTCAGGAATTAGATAATTTTGGTCATAAATTAAGTTCTTTTTGTCAGTACTTAAATTACATTAGTAAAGAATAAGATTGTTTCAATCAGAAATAAGATTACTTTAATCAGGAATAAGATATATGTGTGATTAGATTAGTCAGGAATAACATTTCTTTTATCAGGAATAAGATAGCTATTGTTTGAAAATACAATCTTTTTGTCATGAATTAGATTATTTTGTCAGAAATGAAGTTATTTGTGTCAGGAATAAGATATTTATGCTCATAAATAAGATTAATTTTATCAGTGATAAGATATTTATTGTTAGGAATAAGAATGTTTTAGTCAGCTTACAATTTTAATGTGATTTTAATTTTTCAAATTTTCAATTCTATTACTGAAGATGATATTTCAAACTTAGAAGTTAGTAATAAATCTGGTGCTAATCAACTTTGTCTAATTTTGGAAGATTTAAGTGAGAAGCAAAAGAAGGATGTAATAGAAATTGGGTTTGGTGGATTGCTTCATATTAATTTGAAGGAAAATATTAGCCATCAGTTGTACAGTTATGTAGTAACTCATTATAATCTCAAGGCTAGAAATCTGATTGTTGGTAAAAAGGAACATGCCATTCATTTTGATAGTTCTGATATTGTTGATATGTTGGGTATTCCTTATATCGATCTAGCTGTGAAAGAGATTTCTAAAATCAAGAAAGGATTTAATCCTGATGAGGATTTGAAGTTAGAATGGAGGAAGTTTTTGTGTTTGGATAAAGAAGATGAATCAGAAAAAGGACATGAATCTGAAAATGGACATGAATCTGAAACAAAGAATAAAAAGAAGAGGAAAACTGGAGATGAATCTGAAAAAGCTGTTCAAAGTAAGAAGAAGAAAACATATGTCAATTTTGGTACTTATCAAACGTTGTTTGAGAAATATAGAGAGGGGGGTTATGAATTCAAGAGACTTTTTGTTATGTTTGTTGTATCTAATTTTTTGGCTCCAATGGGTGATAAGTCCCCTAATTATAACATCATCAAGTCTTTGGAAGATGTACGTTTCATAAAGACTTACAACTGGGCTGGTTATGTGATGGATTGGTTATGTGATTCAATAGTAAACTTTCAGGCATTTGTTTTGAAGAGGAAGGCAGGAGAGGAAGGGAAAACTAAATCAAAACAAGTAAATGGCTATCTAGTTGCGTTTGTAATTGCTTTTTTGCAAAAGTTTGAGTTTGGGACCACTTTAGATAGGAAGCCATTTATAATGAATTGGACTTGTGAAAGTCTGAATGAGAGGATTAAGTCCGTTGCAGAAAATATCGATTACAGTACTGTGAAACTGTATCCTCAAACCATACCAAAACAGTATGCTGGCAAAAGTGAACAGGGTCTTTTAAAAGCTTTTCAGCTGGAGAGTATTGAGTTTAAGCTTGAAGATACTGATGCTGAAGATTTTGATGAAAAGAAGGAACGCCATGGTGTACTATCTGCTAGCATTGATTTGAAAGTTGAAGATGAGAAAGCTAGATATGTAATGTACATGATTCCTAAAGAGTATCCCACTGATGATGAGATTGATAATTGGATATTGATGCAAGTTTAAAATCTCATCTTTTTATTAATTTTGTAAAGTTTATTATTCAAGTTTTGATACTGTATAACCTGCTTTTATGTACTTAAATTTTTGTCAGGAATTAAGTGATTAAAATAATATGAGTGAGGATTAAAATTGTGCAGTTAGAAATTAGTTTAGTTTTATCAGGAGTAAGAAATTTAAAATCAGGAAATAAATTATCTCAATCAGCATTAATATTGTCAGTCAGAAATTAGATTACTTTTATTAGGAATAAGAAAAAGTTAGTCAAGAATGTGATAATTTTGGTCAGGAATGAAATTATTTTAGTCGGGAAATAACTTATCTCAATCAGGAATAACATTGTTTCAGTCAGAAATTAGATTACTTTTATCAGGAATAAGAAAATATTAGTCAGGAAATAGATTATTTTAAACAGGAAAGAAATTCTATTTGTCAGGAATTAAATTATTACAATAAGCAATAACATTTTTTCAGTTAGAAATTATATTACTTCTGTCAGAAATAAGAATGTTGCAATTCAATTTTTTGTTCATAGTTAGGAATTAGGATATTTTATTATATTTTACTTATTCACTCTTTATTCTATTTTTTATTACCTTGTGAAGAAGAAAATGATGAAATTTGGTCGTGACTTGAAGATCGTATCAGAGAACCAAATTCACTTTGCTATTGATTTGAAGGATGAAGCAAAAACATATTCACAAGAGGCTCAATCTCAAGGAGAAGATGATATATATTCTAATCCTCAGTTCTTAGCAAAAATTGATGAAATAGTGTTAGCTGCTTATCAGAGACAAAACTTAGCTTCTGATTTGGATAAGTTTGATATTATGCTTAAGCCTGATGAAATTGTAAGTTTAATTACCTTTATTATTATTTTATATATTAAATTCATTTAAGATTTGTATCTGATATTAATGTTGATTTTATATAGGTGAATAATGTTATTGCTGATCTTAATTTGGAAAAAGACCAAACTCAAAATAATGAAGGTAATTTAGAGGATGCAAATCAAGGAAACAAAATCAATGTAGAGGATAAAACTGATATACCTGAAACTGGTATGGCTGAAGAGATACCAGATGATAATAAAGATGAAGCCAATGTCTTGACTATTGACTAAGGAACTGATGTTGATCAATATTTGAATAGAGAACCAGAATCAGTTGTTGTTTCAGTTGGTGCAGAAGCTGCTGCTGTATATTCTGAACCTGGCACAGCACCATCAGAAAATATGGTTAATTCAGTTGGTGGGAAAGGTGTTCTTGGTTCTAAAACTGTTGTTGGTTCTGAAGTTGTCACAAGATCATTAGAAACTTCGACATCACCTCCAAGAACACCAAAGAAATCCAAGGGACTCAATGAATTTTATTCTGCTGGTTTGAATGATAATCAGGCTAGGGTTGTGCAAGAAGGCAAGAGTTTTTCCAAGGGAACTGATCCTATGCCTCAGTTTCTATTAATTACTCCTACTCCTGAACCATCTCAAGAAAAAAATGAAGAAGAAAATCCAAAAACTACTTAAAAAGAAAGTAAAAATGACAAGGATGATGACAACACATCTAAGGTCTAATATTTGTATTTTGTTTGAATATTTTATTAAAATAATTTTTGTATTTAACTATGACATTTTATATAAATAAATGTATATATTTTTTATTTGTATTATACATATGATTTCAGGTTTTCACTAAATCTTATGATTTTATTCAGGTTAAAGTTACAGAAGAACATCAGGCACATCAGGTAAATTTTTATGTTAATTTTTTCATAAATTAAAGTATTTTAGTTAGAAATTAGTTTTGTTTCGTCAAGAATAAAATTAATTTAATCAAAAATTTGTTTGTTCATTATTGTCGGGAATTAGATTATTTTTGTCATTTATTAGATTAGTTTTGTCATGAATTAAAATATGTTTGTGTAGGAAATATTTCAAGCATTATGATAACCCCAAACTTGAACCCCACTGTGATCATACACTA
This sequence comes from Chenopodium album, assembly GCF_948465745.1. Classification (NCBI taxonomy): domain Eukaryota; kingdom Viridiplantae; phylum Streptophyta; class Magnoliopsida; order Caryophyllales; family Amaranthaceae; genus Chenopodium; species Chenopodium album. The sequence goes on from NC_137849.1 coordinate 40,676,911, forward strand.
AAGTACGGTGGCGTTCCAAAGGGAAAGACAAAGAGCAAAAAGAGTCGCCAACAAGTTTTAGGAACTTGTAAACCCAAAAGACAATCCAAAAGGACCATCAACTACTCCATAAGGTCTTGAACCAAACAGGGTCCGGGGATGAGGGTACGAATCCAATCTACAAAAGAAAGGACCCGCCCTATAAAATAGGCCTCTACTTTGTTCTGCTCGTATTCATGTGCGCTTTTCGAATAACATACAAACATTATATTAAACCTACCCTGTTTATCTATGTTGGTTGAATATTAATGCACAAATAAAACTATTATTGGCGATCACTTGAATTAAAATCACATTAGCCTAAACCAAATTATTAATTATCTTATTAAGCGTGATTTCAAGTACAAATTCCCTTTAAACAGGCATAAAAGGTGTGATCAAGCAATAACAATAAAATATATCAAGCAACATAATAATAAATCAAGAAATAATAATAACGATGATAATAACATGATAAGGCATAATAAAGCTTAATAATAGCAAGATCCTAGGCATGATAATAACAAGATTAATAACATCTCCTAGCATGTCACTAAGCAATAAAGATCAAAGCTTCAAACCTAACATGACACTAACATGATAACATGATATAATAAAGGCACCCTAAACATGATACTAGAAAGCAATAATAACATCCTAACATGATACTAGAAAGCATTAAAAGCATCCTAACATGATACTAGGAATTATAAGACAATAATAAACAAATCTAAACATGCTTTCTACATTGAAAGAGAGTAATAAGATTACATACTTTGAAGCCTCGTACCTCTTTCTAATAACAAAATACACAAGTTAGTAAATTTCAATGAAAATAATAAAGAATTATTAAAGAATTAAAGAATTAAATTAAATAAAGTTTTGACTAGTTTTGGACCAAACCCTCAGAAATTATCAACCTTTCACGTCTAGGGCGAAGGCAACTTCGAACTTGGCTAGGTGACTCTAAGTCTTGTGAATGCGAAATATTGTTTGTAAAAAGGCTAGTTTAGAAATAGAGAGAAAGAAAGCATATATTGCTTAGAGAGAGAATAGAGAGAATTAAGGATGAGAGTTGATGAGAGATCATGAATAAAAACGGAGGTCGAGGACCCTATTTATAAGGAAAAATAGTCCGGAAAATCATAGAATTTGATAAGGAATAAAACTCCACTCTGTCGCTAACAAACCGACCTTGTCGCTAGAAATTTATCCTGTCGCCAGGCGACAGAGTCTGTCGCGAGGCGACAAGCCTGTCGTTTGGCGACAGAGACAGTTTTTGCGGATTTTGTTTTTATCATATCTTTTGATATAGAAGTCCAAATAAGTCATATAATATGTCTTTGGAAAGATCTTGAAGTCTACTTTCTATTGCAATTGGAATCAGATCAAAATATTTTGTAGATAAAAAGATACGGACGAAATAGTAAAGGGGTGTCAGTTTTGGATAGAGTTTCGTATATCTTTAATATCTTTTTCGTTATAGCTCGGAATTAATATTATAATATATCATTGGAAAGATAATTTCAAGATCTATCCAACCATATAAAATTTGGATAAAATATATGAGGCACGAAAATAATATCTGACTATCTTTGAACATCTTTAAATCTGAATAGAATTAGGAAAGTTTTAAAGAAGGAAAGTTTTATTTAAATTCAAATTCCTTGATCTTATCTTTTCAAAAAAGGATAATTAAGATATTTTAGAAACTTATAGAAGATTCTAATCAATCCTAATTAGTTTAGGAATAGGATTAAACCTTTGGACCCTCCACATGATCATTGGGTCGTAGGTAAAATCCGGTTTGGGCCCAGTTTAGTATTTTGGCCATAACTTCCTCATTTTTCATCGGAATTGGGCTTATAATATATCGTTGGAAAGATCTTTTCAAGCCCCATCCAACTACACCATTATCGGACCCTTATTATGGACCAAAATAAACTGAATTGGACGTTTTCATAAAATAGAGTGGGTTTTCGAAAACAGAAAAAGAGATTTTTAATAAAAACTAACCGCATCACTTGACTTTTCACACTTTCACCTCATTCGATTATGGTTCGACGTGAAAGGTATTCATCACTGGGTTTGGTTTTGGGGAGACACAATTTGGTGTCTACAGTTTGTCAGTAATTAAAATATGTTTATAAAGAGTTAAATTATATCAGTACGCTATAAGATTGTTTTAGTCAGAAATTAGATTGAATATATCAGGAATAAGAACATTTTAGTCAGGTATTAGATTATTTAGGGCATGAGTTAAATTATTTTTGTCAGGAAGTAAATTATCTCTATCAAGATAAAATTGTTCTAGTCAGAAATTAGATTAATTTTATTAGGAATAAGAATATGTTAGTCAGGAATTATAACATTTTGGTCAAAAATTGACTTATTTTTGTAAGTAAATACATTTTTGATCAGGAATAAGATTGTTTCATTCAGGTATTAGATTACTTTTGTTAGCAGTAAGAACCTTGCAATCAGGAATTAAAATATTTAATTCAAGATTCATATTATATTAGTATAGATTATTATTGTCGGGATTTAGATAACTTTTGTTTGATATTAATATATTTTTTTTCTTGCAGGAAGTAGAAGCTCAGCCTAGAGATACAAGTGCAGTTTTGGATTTATTGAGGAATAAATATGTTCCAAAGGAATCTATTGCAAATGAATCTCCTACTGCTCCTAATACTGACATAATTCTAATAGATAAAACTCCTACTCCTCCTATTGCTGCTAATATTTCTCAAGATGAGCTTATGGTATTAGGAACTCAGCCTCCTAAAACACACATTGAGTTAATTAATATAGACAAAATTCTATTGCTGCAAATGATCTTGCTGAAACTACCTTTATTGCTACTGATACATATTCTGAAAAAAGGGTTGAGAGATGGCAATATTTAGGACAAAAACAATAGTTGACATTGCAGGCTAATTTGGAAGCAGTTGGTGAGCCAGAATAGGTAGAACCCCCTATTGATAAGATTCCGATTCAAAATCGAGAAATTCTTGTCTCTAAGAATTTGCAGGAAAATAAGCCTTTATATGTGGAAAAATTTGACTGAACATGAAAGATATATATGTGACTTCCTTTTTTTATGCAATATCAAGAGGAGTATGAGTTAGATCCTACAGAAGAAGATGAGGGAGTTAAGGCGCGTAACAACAGTCTGTACGTACGAGATACTGCTACTGTTATCTGTCAGTTTCCCACTGAAGATATTTCACAAATTGATCTTATTTTGGTTAAAAAGGAGTTCTATTCATTGCGTCCCTCTGTCTGGATTAATAGTGCTATTCATGATGGTTGGGCTTCTGTGCTGAATATTGAAGAGAGCAAAATAACTGATAGAGGTGTTTTTCAGTACAAAAGATTTGTTTTTCATACTGGAGTTGCTGTAAGTTTTTTCTTTTTCTTTACTTATTATTTTTGGAATTTATATTTATATAATATAATATATTTTTTATATTTTTGTTTTGTAGGAAGTTATAGATAGATACATAAAAAAGAGAAATATCTATAAAAAAGAAGTTAACTTCATTAAAGATTAGGAAGAAATTTTGATGACCTTGGAAGATAATCCAGAAGAATATGAAAAGTTTAAACATGAGTTGAAAAAAAGGGAGCTTGCATTGGAATTGAAAAAACATGATGCTCAAGATGTTTATAATTCCATTGATAAGTGGGTTAAGCGTTTTCCATCGCTCAACATAGCTAAAGCAGAGTTGGTAAGTTTTTAACTTTATTTCTTCTCTTAGTTAGGTAATATATTTTGTCAGATATTAGCTTTAATAGTCAGGTATTAGCCAAATATAGTAAGATATTAGCTTTTTTAGGTTAGGTATTAGCTTCTTATTGTCAGGTAATATTTCATTCTAGTCGGATAATAGGTTGTTTTTATAGTGAGGTATTAGCCTAATATAGTAAGATATTAGCTTTTTTAAGTCAGGTATTAGCTTCTTATTGTCTGATAATAATTCATTGTACTCGGATAATAGTTTGTTTTAGTCAGGTATTATATTTTTATAGTCAGGTATTAGGTTCTTTTAGTCAGGTATTAGATTTATATTTAGCCAGGTATCAGCATGTTATATTTAGGTATTAGCCTAATATGGTCAAATATTAGAATCTTTTAGTCCGGTATCAGCTTTTTATAGTCACATAATAATTTATTCTATTCAAATAATAGTTTAACTTATTATTTTTTTCTTATTTTGCAGATAATATTTCCCATTTGGTACCACAATCATTATACTCTGATGGTTTTCAATTTCATTCCTGGTAAAACTCCACGTATAGATTGGATAAATAACAGGACTAATATTACTCGAGAACATTTGGACGGAATAGACAAATATTTGGTAAGATTTTTTAAACTAATTATCTAAGTCTGTTTATTGAAAATTATACTTTTAGACGCTTATATATATATATATATATATATATATATACAGGTTAGAGCTGCTTCTATTTATTTACTCAAGAATGATCATCCAAAAGCTAATATTATTACAACTTTGAGTAGGCATATTCCTTCTTTTTCATGGAAGACAAGCACTGAAAATTATGATTGTGAGCTTTTTGCATTAATGTGTATGCAAAAGTACACTGGATTAGATGGAGTAATTGTTGACTTGAAACTTATAAGTGTTTTTTCTCTTTTGTTTTTTGATTTATACTAATTAATTTTTAGTGATCTTATTTTTGTATTTTTGTATAAATTTGCAGAAGCAAAATCAGAAGTTTTATAGATGCAGAATTGCTTTTGATTTGATGAATAGAGAAGATAATTTTTTGCGCAAGCAACTGTGGAATCAATGCATTGCATTTTCTATTAACAAGGATAAAATTTTCAAAGCTCAGCCTGCAAGGAAGAAGCTTGAGGGTAAATATGAGAAGGAAAAGGCTGCCATACAGAAGAAAAAGAGAGGAGATTCTTGTTGGAGCAACAGAAACAAAATGAAATTGAAGAATACATCCAGCAAAATAGAGACATTAGATAATATTTTTACAATTATTCATATGTATATATATTTTCTTTTTGTAGTCAGATATTAGGTTTGTTTTGTTTGATAATATTTAAGTATAGATACATATAAATTTTGTTTTTGTTAGTTATTTTTACGATTATTTATATATGTATATATATATATATGTTTGTTTTTTTTATATATATTTTTTATAGTCAGATATTAAGTTTCTTTTCTTTAATAATATTAGGCAGGTATATGATTGTTTATGTCATAAATTAGATTACTTTTATCAGGAATAAGAAAATGACAGTTAGGAATTAGTATATTTTGTTCAGGAAAAAAGTGATTTTTATCAGGGAATAAATTATATCTGTCAGGAATAAGATTGTTTTATTCAGAAATTAAATTACTTCTATCAGGAATAATAAAAAAAATATCAAAACTTAATTTATATTAAAAAGTAAAAATATAAAAATCAAAATATCACAACATAGTATTTTTTACAACTATTTTGAATAAAAAAAATGATTTGATAAATGACCCTATATTAAATGAGTTGTGGATTTGGAGTTTTTGTACCAAACTCATTTGGATCTCTAGTTGTTGTTTTTCTTCTTTCAAAATGTCCTCTAATTCTTTTGTTCTTTTTTGGCCTTTCTTTTGTTTTTGGTCGTTTTGGATCTTTTACTGTATTCCTTCTTTCTTCTTCTTCATCAAGTTCACGATTTTTTTTCATTTGTTTGGAACACTTTTCTTACAGATTTGTACATTTGTTCCAAAGCATCATCACATATTTTTGATGCCTCTTCGTTCCCTTGACATATTGTTACAAGGTTGTAGAAATTCTTTGTTATTGACTGCCTTCAAGGAGTATTTATTAAAGAATGATCAGTAGTTGGATTTCCTAACAAAATAAAAAAAATTACTATATTTTTGTCAGGAATAAGATAATATTACTCAGGAATAAATATATATATATATCAGGAATAATATTATAATTGTCAATTATAACAATATAAATCTCAAGAATAAGATTATGTTTGTCAGGAATAAGATAAGCTTAGTCAGGAATAAGTTTTTAAATTTAACAGGAATAAAATGATATTTTTCAGGAATAAGATAACGTTAGTCAGGAATAAGTTTATTATCAGTAATAATAATACTTATATTGTTTTCTGCATGAGCCATAAGTTTTCTAACAGAAATAAGATTTTTTGGTCACGAATAAAAATATTTCTAACAGGAATAAGATCAAATTTGTTAGGAAAAACAATTTTGTTTTCTGCATCAGCAATAAGTTTTCTTGCATCATGAAAAGTCATATAAATCATTAATTTATTGCATCATAAAAAAGTCATACAAATTTAACTAAATTCATCAAAAAGTCATACCATTCTGAAAATATAATTTATTGCATCATCAACAAGTCATACAAATCTGACTAAAGTCATAATTTCTTCTGTTAAATTACATGTTTATTATTGTTGTTCATACATAACTATTCTCTATTAAATGGTTGTTTTAAATTAAGTTTTTTCAATAAAAAGACTTTCTTTAATAACCTCTATTGTTTCTATATAAGGTTGAGTCATATATCATTAACTTATATTTTTTTTCTTTTGTACAATCTTGAAGACAATGGCTAATTTCTATGAAAACAAGGCAAAATGTTCTGTTAATTTCAGACCAATTCATAGACTTAGTTTGGTAAATATATTAAGTTATATGTTTATACATTTGTTTTGTGTTTTAGTAAATATTTAATGATTTCATTCTTTCTTGGGTGTTTTTTATTTCAGTTGCTTCCTGCAGAATGGAAAAGTTTTCTTTTAAGATTCACAGGTCCAGTTAGAGTCTATCGTGGGAATAATGGCAAATTCTGGGAGGTAAGAGTGATAAGCGTACCACAAAATACAAGAAGCTGTGGTGGTTCTTTAACTGATGATGGATGGACAAGCTTTGTAGCATCCAATAATATTATTGTTGGAGAAAGACTGGATATTTATCACGATAATAATTCAAATTTTTACATTAGAGTTTTTAATGCTGATGGTAATGAGAGGCTTCCTACTGAAGCTGAAAATGGTATTAATGTATAAGTTTTTATTTTCAAAATTATGTTTGTAAGAAATAAGTTTTTTTTATCAGAAATAATAATATTTGTATCAGGTATAAGATTATGTTTGTCAGAAATAAATTGTTTTATCAGAAATAACAATATTTTTATCAGGAAAAAGATTATATTTGTCGGGAATAGGAATATATTTGTCAGGAATAAGTTCTAATAATCAGGAATAATAATATTTTTATTTTATATTTAATTAACAAATAATAAATTTTAAAATAAAAAAGAATGTACGTACTTGATTCATTTTCATCCCATATCATTTATTTTGCAAGCTTTGTCCAACGTTTCAGAACGTATCTCTCTGGTATAACATGTATGTTGTACATTTGAATTATCTTGAGGATGTGAAAGCACAACAATTCGGTCTCTGTGAAGCACATACAAGAATACACAAACTCAAGGTTTTGACTGTGATATATGACTTGATAAGTGTGCTTATAATCTTCATCAAGAGAAACATCAAAGAATTTGACATATTGCATTGAAGTGGCTTTTTCTCTTGCATATGCTCCTAGACTTGTATCAAATTCCAACTTAAAATCCTTGTATAAGTTTAGAGTATAAACTTCAACTGCATGTTTTAATATTTTTGTTGTTGTTTTTGGTTTCTCAGTAGTACATCTGAAATTGTCACTCTTTTCAGTGCTTCTCCATCTTCTCACAGTAGCTTCGAATATGTGAAAGAACTCTAAAAGCTTAGTGGTTCTGTTAGCCTTAAATAAAATTGCCCTGTTTGTTACTTCTACTCTTTGAGATGAAAGAATTCCAGCTGAGAAAATATCCTTGCTCAATGCTGTGCACCACAATTTTTTATTTCCTATAAAACTATTATTTTTCACACATTTCGCATGTTTGTTATCTTGTATATTCTCTCTCCAAAAATAAACTTTTTTCTTTATTTCTCAAACATGGAAAACAATTCTCAGTCTTCTACTTCATCAAACAATCCAGAAGAAAATGTTATTGACAACTTTGAAAAAAGATTAAATGATCTATTCAAAAGAAGAGATAGAGTGAAGGATGAACTGATGAGGCTCTATGAAAAAGTGGAAAAGAATGAAATCGAAGAACAGAGGAAGAGAAAGAGGGCACAGGAGAAATTCCAGGAAGCACAAAATAAGAAATAGAAAGAAGAAGATCAACAAAATAAGGAACAGAAAGAAGAAAAAGAACATCAAAAGCAGAAACAAGCTTAAAATCTCAAGAAGAACAAGAAGAAGATTAAGATTCTACGTTTTCTTCTTTTTTTTTCTATTAAGTTCTAAGTTTAATGAACAAATTTCGTTATCTATGATATATATTAGAATATATGAAAATTATGATATATAATAAGTAAAATTTTCGAATATATTATATTTCTTGATATGATTTATTTAGTAGTATCATACTATAATTCTATTGGTTGATATGATTTTTTATTTTATTTTGTTGGTTAACATATTTTTAAAGTAGCTTATAAAATAACATTAGTCAGGAATTATATAATATTAGTCAGGGATTAGTTTTTTTTTTTCTCAGGGATTAGATTATTTTTGTCAGGTATTGGTTTATATTTGTCAGGAAAATGATTATGTTAGTCAGGATTAAATAGTTTTAGGTCAGGAATTAATATATTTTAGTCAGGTATAAGATATTAATAGTCAGGAATTAGATAATATTAGTCAGGAATTAGATAATATTAGTCAAGAATTAGTATGTTTTCTTCAGGAATTAGATTATTTTAGTCAGTTATTGGTTTATATTTCTCAGGAATTAGATTCTATTATTCAGGATTAAATAGTTTTAAGTCAGTTATTAATATATTTTAGTCAGATATAAGATAATATTAGTCAGGAATAAGATACTATTATTCAGGAATCAGTTTGTTTTAGTTAAGAATTGGATTATTTTAGTCAGGTATTGCATTACTTTTCTCAGGAATTAAATTATTTTTGTCAGGAATTAGACTATATTAAATTACTTAGTCTATATTAAATTACTTATACTAATCAGATATTAAATTATAGAATATATATATTATGAAGCTAAAACTGCTTACCTCTGGTATGGCGTTGCTCATTGTAAGATCTTGATCAGTGAAGATTGGTTTTGGTTCAATTCCACACATTGACTTTTTGAAAATTGAAAACAGCCAAACAAATGTGTTAGTCTTTTCATCAGTTATGAAGGCACATCCAAACATTGTTGTTCTCCAGTGATTGTTTATACCAACAAATGGTGCACATATCAACCCATATTTGTTTGTTCTGTATGTTGTATCGAAGATTAAAACATCACCATAAGCTTTGAAATCTTCAAGCATTTGAGAGTCACGCCAAAAATAGCTCACCACATTATTTTCTTCTCCAAATTTCAGTCTATAAAAGAATGAAGGATCTTTATCCGCTCTTTCTTGAAGGGTGTCTAATACATTCTGCATGTCTCCACCTTCAACCATACTCATTTTCACCCTCGATACATAGTTAAGGTGTTCTCTCTTAGTATGACCTACGCATTCTTCTCCTCCAACTTCATTGCTTATATAATTGTAAGCATCCATTGGTTTAACACCACTCTCAAACATGCTCTCAATTAGCTCACCTATTGGAGCTGATATTTGCCTTTCTGATCTTAGATGATGTCGTTGAACTATTTTTACCAATTCATGATTATGTTCCAACTCATGTGTAAAAACAACAAATTTACCTTCTGCACTTTTCTTGAAACGAATATGAGCTTTGCATCCAGTTCTTGTGTCATTTACTTCCCTTTCTTTTCTCTTTTTTTCATCAGTTTTACCCAATATAGGTATTTCGACTGAATTTTGTTCACCTGCAATCTTCATTTTACCCTTCGTCTGTCCTTCCTTAGAGCATCTAAAATAAAACTCATACAGTATATCATTGTTATTTCTTCTCTTTGCTGATTTTCTGACTCTGAAACCAACAGATCTTGAATGAGCTTTGTATAAAAAAATATCCATCATTATTGTCTGATACTGTATAACCTACTAGACATCTATTTATGTTTTCATCCTTGTCATATTTGTAATAATCTGCAACAAAAGTAAATATAAATCATACTTGTCAAAATTATTTAAGTCAGGAATTAAATAATTTTTGGCGTAAGAAATTGGATTATTTCAGTTAGGAATTAGAATATTTAAGTCAGAAAATATATAAATTCAGACATCAATTACGTATTTTGTTAACAACTCTATTATTTATGTCAGGCATTAGATATTTTATGTCAGGTATTTACATTATTTATGTTAGGGATTAGATTATTACACACAGGAATTAGATTATTTTAGCTTGTTAGGAATTAGATAAATACAATCAGATATTAGATTATTTTAATCAGGAATTAGATTATTTTAGCCTATCAGGAATTAGATAAATACAGTCAGAAATTAGATAATTTATGTCAAGTTTAGATCTATTTTTGTCAGGAAATACAATAGGTCTCAGGAAATACAATACAGTAAGAAATTAAACTTCTTTTGAAACTTGTAGGTCTCAGGAATTAGCATGTTTCAATCAGGAATTAGATAATTTATGTCAGGTATTGAACTATTTTTGTCAAACATTTTAATATTTAGTCAGAAATTTAATAGTTTTTTTAATCAGGTTTAAGATAATATAAGTCAAGAATAAGATAATATTAGTAAGGAATTGCTATGTTTTATAGGGGTAAAAAAAAACTTTTTCACCTAGAAAGTTAGTACAAAAATAAAACTTAATCACCTAAAAAAACTTAGACCCCTAAAAGCATTTTATGGCTGTTTTGATTGGCGGCCTTCCAAAAAGAGACACGTGTGCGAAGGGTATTGGAAAGCAAGAAGCTTTTTTTATAGGGGTAAGTGAGAGGTCGTTTCCCACCTTTTCATTTCTTACCATGTTCTTCTTCCAAACCCTCATTCTCTCTCGAATTTTTTATGCAATTTGGGTTGATCAAGGCGATAATTCTCACTCGATTCTTCAACAAAATTGAGGTAAATTTGTTTATCTTAAATTGTGGTTGTTTCTGGGTTGGAATTAGTTCGAATTTTAAACTGTTTGTAATTAAGTTTTAAGGTTTAAGTTTTTTTTTTTCGTTTTTTAGATTTATGGTTTGATTGTTTGAAAGTGGCTGTTAAATATGGTTGTTTATGTCTGGATTATGTTTATTTGTTTGGTAATTGATTCATTAAAGTGTATTTGTTTGAAATAGTGTTGTGGGTTAGGGATTTGACAGAAAATCAGAGTGTGAGTGTAAGACCCTAATATGTATGTGTTTGGTGAATGTATAAGATAATAGACGATCTAGAGGATGCTCACCCTTTGTTGTCGTTGGAGGATATCCTTGTTGTCCATGTTTTTCCCAGACTTAATCCAGCAGGAAGACATTTAGCAGCGAATGTTTGTAGGAGGTGGAGGAGAGTGATTCGGTTCGGTATAGAGGAAGCCAACCCTGTTCTGGGCATGGAGCAGATAATGGTGCTCCATGTCTTCTCTAAATTGAACTGGTTTGAGCAAAAATTTTCCTCTTTGGTCTGTCAAGATTGGAGGAGGATGATAGTTGACTGTGCATTTATCCCTTGGCATCATTACAACCGAAACAACAGCTACCAGACATGGGTTATTGATGACCTTATCAACTATGAAGCGAAGGATTTCTAGGCTTATATCAATGAGGATTGGTCACCTTATTGTGATGGGTTCCCTGTGTTGTTTGGGGAGAACTAGGTTGTAAGTTGGGGTTGGACAGGGTAGTTTTTGGGGGTTGTTAAGCTGTAGGGTAGTATGTATATTTGTTTCTTTACTTTCCTTCATATTCTTAAGCATGCTGTACATTGTAGTGAATCTTGTTCTTGTTTTGCTCTTTGTTAGGTATGGATATGGATGTTTCACCATGCATAATACTACACATGATGGTGGAAAGTGGATCAATGATGACCAAAATCTAACATATGCTGGTGGGGAATTGAAGGTGATTAATGCACTAGTAGAAAATACTAAATGGCAAGCGGTTCAAACCCCCTAATGGCAAGCGGTTTTGAACCGCATGCTATTGGGGGGCTTGCCATTAGCCTTTTAAATGGAAAGCAGTTCAGAACCGCTTGCCATTTGTAGAGAATGGGAAGCGGTTTTGGCGCCAAACCGCTTCCCATTACGCCTTAAATTTTTTTTTTTTTTTTTTTCAGTTAAATCGATCCATAAACAAAACATATGTATTAACAACATTATTTTTCGTTAATCAATCCTGTAATTTTACAAATTTCTGTTTTTAAACAAAAATAAATAAATTAACAAAAAAATAAATTAATAAACAAACACCTGTTACCACCACCACCAGCCCACACCACCAGCCACCACCTCTTGCTTCTTTAACCCGTACCTTGCCACCAGAACCACCTTCACCCACCTAACCCACCCACCAACATACGCGTACCCAGCCACCAGAACACCTACCCACCTAACCCGAACCCACCCACCACCCCACACCTCCAGCCTCCCTAACCCACCCACCCTAACCCAGATCTATCACCTAAACGGCTAAACACACCCCAAACAAAACCCACAACCCACCCGCCACAACCGCCTTTATCCCGTATCACCACCACCACCAAGCACCATATAACCCACCACGACCTTAAAAAAAAAAAAAAAAAAAAACAACAACAACTAACCTACCACGACCTCTACCCAAATCAGACCTGGGGCCATGAAAACGTCGATTTTCGCTTGAAACTATGGTTTTAAAGGTCAAATTCGACCATGAAAACTCTAGATCTAGAGTTTTCATAGTCGAATTTGACCCAAAAAACTTGAAAACCACACGCTTGAACCATCGCCTCCTAGAATTGGGGTTTTTGGTTTGAATTTGCTCGAAATTTTACTTGATTTTACTCGATTTTACTTGAGATCCGAGAGAGGAGAGGAGGGAGACTGAGAGTGAGAAAGAGATCGCAAAAAAAAAAAGTGAGAAACTAATAGAGAAATGAAGAGAATGAGAAAGAGATAGAGGAGAGTGAGAAAGAGGAGATGAGAATGGAGAATCGTGAAGGAGGGAGGGGATGAGAGGAGAGAGAAAAGAGAAAAGAGAATATGAGGATGAGAGAGGAGGCGTGAAAGAATGAAGGAGAGGAGGAATGAGGCCCGTATTTAGTTTTAGGGTTTTTTTTGGAATGGCAAGCGGTTTTGGCTTGAACCGCTTGCCATTATACATAATGGCAAGCGGTTCAACCCAAAACCGCTTGCCATTATAAAGAATGGCAAGCGGTTCAACCCAAAACCGCTTGCCATTACATATCTGAGGTCTTTTTTTTTGGGTGGGTTTTTCGAAGCGGATTTTAAAAACCGCTTGCCATTTGAGGCTTCCCATTTAGTTTTTTCTACTAGTGATGATTTGGGAGATGATTTTGATGGTACATTTCTTAAGTCATTAATCAACTCATTAGGATATTCTAATGTGATAAATCTTCACTATTGTGATCCTTTTAAAAATTATGTAAATGGTGTAAGGTTCTTATCTTATGATGATTGCACTTTCACTTAATTCACACAGGAATTAGATTATTTTAGCTTGTCAGGAATTAGAGAAATACAGTCAGAAATTAGATTATTTAAATCAGGAATTAGATTATTTTAGCCTGTGAGGAATTAGATAAATACATTCAGAAATTAGATTATTTAAATAGGAATTAGATTATTTTAGGTTGTCAGGAATTAGATAAATACAGTCAGAAATTTGATAATTTATGTCAAGTTTAGGTCTATTTTTGTCAGGAATTACAATATTTTAGTCAGTAATTAAACTTCTTTTGAAATTTATAGGTCTCAGGAATTAACATGTTTTAATCAGGAATTAGATAATTTATGTCAGGTATTGAATTATTTTTATCAGACATTACAATATTCAGTCAGGAATTTAATACTTTTTTAAACAGGTTTAAGATAATATAAGTCAGGAATTGCTATGTTTTAAAATCCAAGTTCCTTTTTTCAATAGATTATAACATACATGAATTAGATTATTTTAGCTGGTTAGGAATTAGATTAAAACAGTCAGAAATTTAATTTTTAATTTTATCAGCAATTAACATGTATTACTCAGGAATTATATACTTTTTCTCAAGTATAATTCAATTTTTGTCAAGAATAACAATATTTTAGTCAAGAATTTAATAATTTATGTCACGTATTGTTCTTTTTTTGCCAGCCATTACAATATGTTAGTCAGGAATTTAATAGTTTTTAGTGAGGTTTAAGATAAGATTAGTCAGGAATTGGTATGTTTTAGTCACGAATTAGATTATTTTAGTCAGGTATTGCATTATTTTTCTCAATTATTAGGTTAATTTAGTCAGGAATTAAATTAATTTTGTCAGAAATTAAACTATATTAAATTAATTGTCAGCAATTACATCATTATAATTACAGAGCATTTATTTATTAGTGTATTATACTTCTAATTACTATAATTTTCAGACAAACATACCTATTATATTTGCAGCATCTTCATCTCTTTCTTCTTCGTCTCTATCTTGATTGGTGTTCTCTTCAATAGTTACATTATCTGCTGCATTCATCATTAATATTAGTATATTTGAATTTCACAGATTAAAATTATCAATACACAATAAATTGGAATCAAATTTAAATTAATTTACTACAACACCTTATATATACAATCTGAAATTAAAATACCTTTGCATGCAAATTATAAGTCAAAATTAACTCGAAATTAAATACGATCTGAAATTAAATTAGCCTTCCATTCAAATTTTAAGTCAAAATTAAAAAGAAATTGATTGCATGCAAATTTAAGTCGCATACGAAATTGAATTTATGATTTTGCGAAAACTTATAAACTCAAAATTGATTGTACAAATTCAATACGATCTGTAATTAAATATGATCTAAAATTAAATACGATATAAAATTATTAAACAAATTATACCTTTTTAGCACTAATTGAACTCGAAATTGATTCTATAGGTGAATCAGATTCTCCTTCAATTAACATTGTGTTGTTTGATTTCTCCATTTTTATGATTTGAATGCTGTGAAATTTGAAGATTTGAAAATGCTGTGATAGTTGAGGAAATGAAAGCGTTCGAAATTTGAGGAAATGAAGGCGTTCAAAATTTGAGGAAATGACGACGCTCGAAATTTGAGGAAAATGATGAAAATGAAAAAATTCAGGCATTTTATAAAATGGTTCGCGGGCTTTGGTCGGGTTTATTAGGCCCACTCCTTTTTTATTGTGAGCATGGCCGGTCTCACGTGAGTCCAGTCTCACACAAAACGTTTTGATATGTAAATAATAATTATTAGAAATATTTATATAAATAAGACAAGCAAATGAGGGAGTGACATTTGTCAGTCTCACATTGAGGCGTTTGTCTTTTAGTATAGTATATAGATAGATTGATTAATTATTGGAGTGATACGATTTTATTGGGCCATGTACCAAATCCATGGCAGGGGTCCTGGGGGAAAGATTGATCACATGCAACTCAACAAGATTTCGGCCTTGTTTGGCAAATGGCTATTGGAGGTTGGCCGTTGGCTGGTTCACTTGGCTTGTTTGACCAGGTGGAATGTTTGGTTGTTTATAATGGCTTTTAAAATTGGCTGTTTAAGCTGGCTGTTTATACAAGTGTTTGGTAAATTAATTGTTGGTTGTTGGCTGTTTATTAGATAATTTGTGGGCTAACAAGCCAAAAGCCAGCAAAAAAAGCTACTCAAAGCAGCTTTTTCATTTTAGCTTAAAAGCTAGCTTTTTCACTGACTAAAAAGCCAATTACCAAACACATTTTTTGGCTGTTTGACCACATAAAAAAACCAAAAGCTAACCAAAAAGCCGTCAAAAAGCCATTTACCAAACATGACCTTCACCTTAAAAGCACTCCGATTCGCATTGTCCCTACACACACTTACTAATCCTCAACTGTCAAGTGATTTAATCATTATACATTCAAGTATTCAACCAACAAACACTGTATCAACTAATAATATGTGCCATTTTCAATTTTTTCCCTCCTCACCTTTAAATAGCGAAATGGCTTTTGAGCTGAATGTCTAAGATTTTGTACTTAATTATAGGTGCAATTTTTTTCCTTCTCAATTATGATTTGCATATATTTTGAACTTAATGTGTACATTTAACATTTTTCCAACAGTCAAAAGGAACTCATCACCCTAGAAAAACAAATACGCACATTTTAATTAAAAAATAAGAAAGTTATGAATAACTTTAAGTGCATATTTTTCATACACCCCAATTAAAGCATGAGCTTGACCACTGAATTTGTGCAAGAAAAAATCACTCATACAATATTGTGAGCTATTTGAATCACACAAATCACTCAATTTTTTCATATGTATGATCATTATCATTGTTTAATTGGTCAAAAATTCAAATCAAATAAAGTGAATAGTGGAAAAAAAATTCAATATAACACTTAAAAGAAGAAGCTAAGAGTAATAGTAATAATAACGTAAAAATAACCAAAACTAGTGTTCCTAATCAAATGGAACTTCTTATGAATTATGAGTAATAAGTTACACGCACATTTCTAGAGGTGGGCAACGTGCCGTATTGGGCCGCCACGAGCCGTGCTCGGTGGTGGCTCGTTCCGTGCCGTGCCTGGCCGGGCCACCATTTGGCACACCCTAGCCCATAGCACGGCACGGCCCACATGCCTAGCGTGTCATGATGTGCCGGACACTGGGCCGCCCATAATATTCTAAATAAATTTTTTAAAAAAATTAATACATATTTTTTTGAACAACTTTTAAAATGGATATACTATTTAAATAAATTTTATTAATTTATGTTTATGTTTTTTTTATTATTATATTATTATTGTTCTTTTTATTATTCTTATTATTATTATAGTTCTTTTTTTTATTATTTATGTTATTTTTATGGTCGTGCCTGGCGTGCCGTGCTGGCGGACCAAACAACCGTGTCGCCCGCGGGTTTGTGTCGTGCTCGTAGTGGATTTTCAAAATCGTGTTTATGGCATGGCCCACTCCTCGGTCACCATGTTGTGCCGTGCCACCCGCGGGCCAGCATGGCCCATGCCCAGCTATACACATTTCAACAGTATTATACACACAATTGTTTACGGTTTAATTTAGGTTATTTTCGATAAGTGTTTATTCGGGTAAAGTAATTAAGCCCTAAATCAATTAGGTCATTTTGAGTATTTGTTAATTTTGGGTCGAGTCATTTCTGGTATAGTTCGGGTCGCTTCGAGTTTCGGGTCAATCAATTCAGGTCAAAATCGAATTGGGTCACTTCGGGTATTGGGTCAATTTCGAGTCGTGTTAATTCGGGTAAGGTCAACTCCACTTCGGGTCGGGTATGGGTCGGGTTGGGTCAATTTTGTGTTCAGGTCAATTTCGGGTTTACGTTTTTGGATCACGGGTCAGGTCATTCAATTCGGCTTGGGCCAGGATTGCTAGCTCTATATGGGATGCATATAGCATGGGGTTTATGCCCTTTAGCTACTGAAATTGAACCCATTTTTATGCGTTTTCCTTAGGTTTAATCTTAAATTGGAACCTTGCCCTTATAGAACTTGAGGTGGTCTTGCAATGAACACATGAGAAATCAATTCGAGCAATTGGCCACAATGATAATGTAAAAGGTGCACTTGCTTATGCACAAGATGCCGAACGAGTGGTTTGTATGCTGTTCAGAAGAATTAAGAAATGAAGTCTGTGTAAAATAAATTGTGGAATTATATTCAAGGATGACATAAAGTGGTGCAAATATAATACAGTAAGATGAAGTATTGGCAAAATTTCTTATTAGGGACAAGAAAATTTCTTAACAAAAATAACAATACTTTACTATAATAAAAGTCTCAAATTGGTGCAGGAAAAAAAAAAGAAAAAAAAAAACCATACTTTTGGTGTAGCTAATTGAATCACACAAATCACTTCCAACAAGCCACTTAACTAGATCTTAGATCAAATATTCATTTAAGGGACCCTAGCACTTTGATAACCTTGTCCAAATTGTTGTAAGAAGACCCATTTGGAGTAGCAACAGCCTCATTAGCCAACCTTTTCCATTCAATAGCATTCCTCTTCATGTCCTTCCCTTTCTCCCCTGCCAATAACTCTCTCACTTTCCTCTCAACTTCACTCCTCTTCACATTCGTATCGATCTCCATCCCAATCCCCCACTTGTGGCAAGAAAACCAACAATTAGTTTGTTGCTCCGCGAAGAAAGGCCAACAAATAATAGGCACCCCACTAATCAAAGTCTCAATTGTCGAGTTCCAACCACAATGAGTCAAAAACCCTCCAACCGCGGGATGAGCCAACACTTGCTTTTAGTTACACCAACTAGCAATAACTCCTCTTCCTTTCGTCTCCTCTAGAAACTCCGGTGGGAGACTAACCGAATCACCAGTGACTAAGTCAGGTCGCGCAATCCAAAGAAAGGGTCGGTTACTATTAGCAAGTCCCCATGCAAATTCTATCAATTGATCATTAGTAATTACAGCAATGCTTCCAAAGTTAACATACACAACAGAGTTAGGCTCATACAAATCAAGCCATTCGAGGCAACGTGTGTCTTCTTTCCATAAACTCGTGCTAATCGTTTTAACTTCCTCGTCGTTTCCACCTTTAATTGAATCATGTAGGAGCTGCAACGGGCCGAGATTGTAGAGGGGTGGGAAATTAGGGGATAGAGCATCAAGGACATCGTGCCCTAAGGCATCGAAAGAGTTGAAAAGGATCGCCGAGCCTTGTTTCGACTTGAGTACCATTCGTTGGACATAATTGAGCAGAAATTCATCAGGATTAGTGGTTCTTATGAAAGTTGGGATGTCCTTTAATTGGCAACTGCCCTTCATTGCAGGGACCCAATCTACGACCGTGTTAAGGTCACCATTTGTAGTGAAATTTGCATCTGCATATATATTTATACACAGTAATATCAGCAATTTAGAAAGTTTTATGAGAAAATTATAAGTAAAACTTGTGACTAGTCATAGACATATATAATACATAATATTAACAGAATCTGCCTAATAATATCATCATAAGTCTGGTTATTCATAAGACCATGTTGAGATCTTGACATTGCTTACAATATATGTTCAAAACTACCTGGACGAAAAATTTAAGCTATTGTAAGAATCCACTTAGAATTTATACCATTCGAGTACATATATATATGTGCGTAGAGATGGTGAGATTCTAAGAATCGAACTGATTGATATTTGAGTTCATACAATCATACTTATGTACTTTTAGGAAAATTAACAGCCAGCTTATTAGTTTTGAATGAACGAACTTGTTAGATTTGCTCAATATATACACTAGTCTATGGTCTATGCACAATTGCACATTAAAATTGTTTGTTCCACCACACATGATAGGATTTAAAAAACATGTATGAAGTAATTTAATTACCTTTATACAATGGAATTTGATTCTTGCTCTTTTAAAGTGAGTAATTTTATCAATAAAAAAATAGATAACTTTACTTATTTTACCGTAAGTTTCATAAGGATAGCATTTAGAGTAAATTACAAGCCGTATACAATATTTATAGTATACCTAGATTATTTTGCTAAAGTCAAGGCATGGTTTAATAGAGGACCCCACATTATATTAGAAGAAAGTGAGTGTGAGAGAGAGTGAGAGTAAAATATATAATTATTGGCTGGATTTCACATGAATCAAATGATGAGTTGAGACAAATATTTAGGCCCACAATAAGAGGTTTGTGGGAATAAATTAGAGGTTTGTCCACAAACCTCTTATTGTGGAAAGAGGTTTGTTTTCAACAGGTTTGTTTATATGAACCGATTTAAAGAGGTTTTCATGGCCCATTTTGAGTTTTTTTTTTTTTTTTTTTTTTTTTTTTTTTTTGCTTTAAACATTTATTTTCTTTGTTTTTGTTTTGATGAGTTGTATTGACAATGGGTCCCATACATAAATTTTTGAATAGGTTTATCTATTATTGATGAAAGATTTGTTAAATGGGGGGTTTGTATGATGATGATGTGACAAGTGAACAAACCTATTAGAGGTTTGTTCTATTGCTCATGTCCTTAGAAATTGACCAAATATGTAGGATAAATATTTAAGAATATATGGTGTACAAGTTTTTATGCTTAGGCAAATAACGTAAGTGACCCACTTAGATTTGAACTCTAATGAGGACGTGCAATCGAGTCTTGATAGGGATAGCAAATAAAGCCTATCTCTATTACTAATAATAAATAAATAAAACTATTTAATGAAACAATGATTTTGTGGAACATACTTTACCAAAACAAAGATCAGCCTGGACCAGATACAATTTGGTCCACGGAAGTTAAAGATAAAACCGTCGAGAAAGGCCATTCAGAGTATAGTAGACAATACTCTATTTGTCGTAACACATTTTTGGCAACACTCCAAAAACAAAATAAATACTAGTTTCACTTTAACAGCAAGATACTTATCATCTCATCCTATCACAAATTTGTTCTTTGCTCGAGTATCTATAAATAAATTAGTTATTTTTTTTTATATAATTTTTACTAATAAGTAAATGAAAATATTGATGGTCAAACTTTGTATCTCAATAAATGTGCAAACTCAAGTGTAGCGTTTTTTATATTTCATTTTTTTAAAAAACAAACAAACACACAGATGGAGTAACTAATAATAGGATTTTTCCAAAATCTTGGCCGTTTAGGTTTTAATAAATCTACACAAATAGTGTAGATATTCTTCCGTCTCCCTACGGTGGAGTCGTTAGTTTTAGTTAGTTTAGTTGTTCGTTTATGTTTAGGGTTTGTTTGTGTGTTAGGGTTTATAAAACAGGTAATCATCTTTTGTCCTATTGTCAGTTCTTTGGTAAAGATTTTTTCGGGATCGGAACAGTTGTCAAGTTTTCAAATGCGTTCAAGTGAATCAGATGAAAATCATCCTTACGGCTACAACAAATTGTTAGACCGTCTCTCCGAAAAGGCTGTATATTCCAACGATGTGTGCGAGAAATATACCACATTGCAAGATCTTTTCAACGATAGTAGCTTTGATGAAGGAAATCCTAATTTGATTCAATTTTATGTATTTTTAATTTAGATTTCATTTATATATGCCGAATGGCTTTTTATTAATGAATTGATTTGTTTCAAAAAAAAAATAAAAATAATAATAGGGATAATATTATCCGAACTTAACTTATTAGATCTTATTAAACATTTTTTCTATGAAAACAATTAGACTTAATTAACCTTAAATTGCATTTTACATGTACATACACTTACTTAGAGTCTTAGACCATGAGTTACATCGTAAATTGTCTAACAAATCATATTTTGTGAAAACAGCCTAAAAAATGGGTTTAAATGACATATAAAAAAGTCATTTTAATGATTAAAAAAACAAATTAAATTTAGATATGTTATTTTGTCATCAAATAAAATTTTATGGAGTAAATTCTTAGAGGTTAATGTCAAAGGTTAACGTTATGTGACCAGGTTTTTTTTTTTTTTTTTTTTTAAAAAAAAAAAAAAAAAAAAAAAAAAAAAAAAAATCATAGAGGTGTATTTTTATTTTTATTTTTATATATATTTTTTTTAACATTCATAATAAAACATGCAGGAATAAAGTTAGGGTTTCTTTGTTATCAGAAACTACCTAATAAAAACAAAATTTATGATAAACTACCTGATAAAAAAATGTTGTAAGAAACTACTTCATAAAAGGTAAAATGTTGTAAGATATTACCTTTGGCTAAATTTCTACCGTTGACCTAATTTTATGGCGTTGACCCACCTCAAAACACACTCGAAACCACCACGGGGGTTGATTTTCAAGGTGGTAAGGTTATTTTTGGGATGATTGAACGATATTCCGAGTTGGTGAAGGTAGTTTCGTAATTCGGGATGTTGGTTTTTGGGGTTAGAGGTGGTGGTTTCGGCATGGTGGAGGTAATTTCAAGCAAGTTGTGATGATTTTGGAGATGAAAGTAGTGATAGTTTCGGGGGTATTTTGAGGTGGGTCAACGGTGCAAATCCGATAAAGGTAGTTATTTACAACATTTTACCTTTAAATGGGTAGTTTCTTACAAAGTTTTACCTTTTATTAGGTAGTTTCTTACAATATTTTTTTAATAGATAGTTTCTCACAAAATTTGGGTTTCATTAGGTATATTCTGAAAGAAGAAAAAAAAGTCCTAAATCTTACCACTTAATCATTATAAGCACCCTATATAATTATAAGTTACATTTCATTTTTCTTATAGTAAATACTTTTGTTTTTATAATTTAATATTTGGATATGAATAATTAGAATTTTACAAATTCTTATATGTGTGTGGCCAGGCATTATGGGAATTATTTCGTTAATGTTATACGGATTATTTGGTAAGTGTAGCAGGACTTACTCGGTCAGTGATATAGGAGTTAGTCCTTTTATTAGCGTGCAGCTACATAGTGTGATCAGCCACACACAAAATGCGTAGTTATGATTTATGTTACAAGTAGAAGTATTTAATTGGGATAAAATCATGGTCAAAATTATGAATTGATTTGAAGCCAAAAAATAAAGGCACGTTTGTATTACCTTTGAAAGGAACGATTCCCAACTCAACAAGCTTGCGGTACTGAGCATAACCCAAAAGACCACAAGCACTAGCAGTCCAAAATAAAACCACAGGAACACCAAACTCCTTAGCTGCATCAATAGTAAAAAACATTATAGCATCAGAAACCACACAACTTACAGGAGGCACATCATCTGCCTCATTAAGGCAGGCGATGAGCTCCTTAAAGGGTTCGAGGCATTTATTCTCAGTGGATTCACAAAGCGAATCCAAATCCTGTGAGGAGTTGGAGTCGGTAGGTGGCAGCCCATCCGGTATGGTTTTAAACCGGAAGGATGGGCTGTCAACCACAGCATCCGGCCCTTGGGCTCGTAGTAGACGTTTGTGATTATACTCGGTGTTTACGAAGGTGATGTGGAAGCCTTTAGAGTGGAAGATTTTGGCTAGTTGTAGCATGGGGTTTATGTGGCCTTGCAATGGGAAAGGGATGCATACAGCATGTGGTTTTTGCCCTTTAGCTGCTGATATTGAACCCATTTTTATGTGTTTTTTTCCTTAGGTCTCAGCTTAAGTGTGGTTGGAGATATCAAATGTTAAGTCCTTGCCTTTTATAGGATTTGAAGGGGTCATCATGCAATGAGCACGTGATTAATTATTTTATTGGCCACAAAAATAAGCTAAGGATCCAATCAATTATCAATGCACAAGATGGCAAGTGAGTGGTGTGTATCGTCTTCATGTTAAATAAAGTGTGTATCTTGTTCATAATAAAGTTTATGTGACTGATTTGGATAATTAATATGATGTTAGAGGATAAACTCAACGTAAAAAGTAAGCTGATGGTTGAATCTAATGATTAATTTATGCAGTCGATCTATAAGGCCCCTTCCAGCATGGACTTCCGGCCCTCATATCCAACGGCACATATTCCACTTCAAAGTGGATGGTGAATTTTCACATTGGCAATATCATGTTAGAGGTCCAACTCAACCAAAAAATTTAGTTGGTTGAAGCCCATAATTGGTTTATATGCTCTAGCATATAAGTTTGAGTCTATTCATGTCAATTGTACAGTGATCAATTATTATTACTCCATTCATTCTTCAATACGAGGTTTTTTTCATTTAATAATAATATAAACTCATATGAGGCATTGAGGCCCATATGATGTTTGTTCCATTTAGTATATAAATTATGCATATTATGCTTAAAAAATATGCACATCTCATTTGAGTTACACAAAAAAATTGTATACTTAGTTGTAAAAAATATGCATATTCAAGATGTAGTTGGCCAATGTTTAAGGCCTAATATATTTTTTAGGTTGTATATAAACCTTGTCATACAGATATACAATTAAGAAAAATCAAATCCCGACATATAAAGTATCAAAGCTAGCCTCTATGCTCTAAAACTCTAAAACCTAAAAACTTAAATTTAAACTATTGATATCATGTGAGGAATTGATTTTCCTTAGTTGTATTTCTGCATGACAAGGTTATATATATACAACCTTAAAATATATTATGCCTTAAACATTGGCCCAAAGACTAAATACAATATTAGAGCTTAACAAGTAATGAAATTGAGAGTGAGGAGTAGCTCAAGTGGTTAGAGCTCCCCTCCCGGTTCTAGGTGATTCTAGGATTGATTCTCATCACCTGCCCTTGTGCTTTCAAAACGAAAAAAAAAGTGATGAAATTACAACAATAATCAATTAAAAAGGGTTACATTTGACCGGTGAGGGGGTACTGCATAAAATTGAGGTTACGCTTATAAATAAGTGAAAACTTTCTTCTAATAGTAGAAAAATGGTTACTTAAATTAACAAATGAGTTTTTTTTATTTTTTTTATTTTTTTTATTTTTTAACACTAACTTATGTTAGTCATGTAATAAATTGGGGTTACAGTTATTGACTAAATAAGGTTATTAGGAATAACGAATAAGGGTTATTTTATATACAAACATGGTCACACTATGTGGCTAATCATACACAAGACTTCCTTAATTATAAAATTTATATACTGACATGTGTATCATTCAAATTATTGTGTGTTGCAAGTAGTGAGTGTAGGAAGTGAACAAATTTGTTTATTCTTACTAATTATATTACCAATACAAATTTTTCTGTGATTAATTGTGGTCCACCTCTAAACATATACGAAGTACGAAGCTTGTGAGTTGTGGCTGTGTATAGCAAATTGAATACACGGTTTCTAGAGATTGTTCGCAACATCGTGAGGAACTAGAGGTCAAATCTCTAATCTTGGAGTTGCGTTTCGTTTTTTTTTTTCTTTTTAAAAGACAGTACCCTTTTTTGTTTTTTTTTAAGATGGTAACGTTTCATGTTATTTAGCTACCATAAGATTTACAATATCATTGAATTTTTGGAACTTACCCATTTTAGAATAATTACAACAATATAACGTACACATATTATTCACAATTAAGATGATAGAATATGTAGAAACGAGTATCTTTTATTGTATTAGGCTTTTTTTTTTTTTTTTGGTCATCTACCGAATATTGAAGATTTAGGGTTTTATAATCTCAAGCTGAATTAGTGCTAACTCACAAATTGTATTGTGTCGAATAAAGTTTTTATTGTATTAGTGCTAACTCACAAATTAAGATGATAGAATATGTAGAAACGAGTATCTTTTATTGTATTAGGCTTTTTTTTTTTTTTTTTTGGTCATCTACCGAATATTGAAGATTTAGGGTTTTATAATCTCAAGCTGAATTAGTGCTAACTCACAAATTGTATTGTGTCGAATGAAGTTTTTTTTATTAAGGCGATCGTTGATCGAATCTGGGATGTAACTAATCCGAAGGTGATTTGTAAGTTTGTTGGAATTTTAGATTTCCTAGGTTTTGCTTGTAAGTACCATTTGACAATCTTCTATGAAACTCACAACTGTTTTTTAAGAGGTTTCTAAGCACATATTAAGCTTCGAGTCAAGACGTGACATATTTACGTGCCTAGGCCAACTTTTATTTTTACTGTCATGTTTCGTAATGAACTTATGTTCAATGAGATTGTTCATTTTGATTTTCATTCATATACGGAGTAGGTGTTATACGTAGTAACAAACAATCCTATTTTTCATGAACAAACCAAACACAATATGCAGTAAACCTGACAATTCTGACCGGCTGACCCGATATGAATAAGAAGTTAGAGAAATCCAAACACAAGTCAAAAGCTTGATGTACCCCAATTAAAAGAGGCAGCCTTGCAGCCCAACTTAAGCTCAGTGAAAGTCTCTTACCTGGGCTTGGCCCAGTCCATGATGTAATATACTCCGTAACATTTTCTCCCGTAGTCTAGTTTCTTTTGTTTGTCCAATGTACTAGTATATCCGTTCAAAAAAAAAAAATGTACTAGTATAAAAAATTTATTTGAAGAGAGAAATTTTTATTTGTGATCATTCACCATTTTATGTTAAAAGTTAAAATATATATATATATATATCATGTAAGATCTTGTTAGCATCGTCTTGACTTATAATATAAATTTATTTTTCAGCACGCATTTTATATTTTTGGTCTCAAATATGTCCAATGAAAATGTACATAAAGTAAATTGGTACAAACTAAACAAAAACATGAGGAATACATGTTAAATGGTTAGTTTGTGTTGTAAGTTTGAGTAATGAAAACGAGCTATTCCCTCCGCAACTTTTTAATCGTCTTTACGATTTGATTATTTATTTCTCACAAAAGATTTCAAATGTAAAGATTAAAAAGTGACGGAGGAACTAGTATCGAGCAGGCAGCTCTCGCCGGTCCTACAATTGAAAGCCTTGCAGCAGAGTTGATCTTATTAGTAGGGCATTAAATCTTCCTGATATGCGTGGGAAAAGCATAACCACTGTTATTTCATGCTAAACTACTTTCTATTGCTCGGCCTATATATGTTAGCCGAATGTAGGTAAGATAGGAGGCACTCACATAACCATGATAGCAAAGCAATCTTGAAAAAAAATTTGCAATCATGAATATGACTATTAATCATGGAGCGGATATAAATATAACATGTTACAATATTAATCAATTAAACAAAACAACCCAAGATTCTTACATTATATTTTGTATCAAACATTTAAAGAAAAAAGACACAAATTTGTGGGGAGAAATTTAGAAATATATGAATCGCACAAATCACATCCTACTAGATGTTAAACTATAATTCAAAACTTGATCAAACTTTTATTTAAGGGACCCTAGCACTTTTATGACCTTGTCCAAATTGTTGTAAGACGTTCCATTTGGAGTAGCAATAGCCTCATTAGCCAATCTTTTCCATTCAATAGCATTTCTCTTCATGTCCTTCCCTTTTTCCCCTGCCATTAACTCTCTCACTTGCCTCTCAACTTCACTCCTCTTCACATTCGTATCGATCTCCATTCCAACCCCCCACTTAGTGCAAGAATACCAACAATTAGTCTGTTGCTCGGCGAAGAAAGGCCAACATATGATTGGAACCCCGTTAATTAAACTCTCTATTGTCGAGTTCCAACCACAATGTGTCAAAAACCCTCCTATAGCAGGGTGTGCTAAAACTTTCTCTTGATTACACCAACTAGTTATAAGTCCCCTGCCTTTCGTCTCTTCCAAAAACTCCGGTGGGAGAACAGCCGAATCCCCAGTGACTAAATCAGGCCGAGTAATCCAAAGAAAGGGTTGGTTACTATTAGCAAGTCCCCAAGCAAATTCTATCAACTGATCATTAGTCATAACAGTAATACTCCCAAAATTAACGTAAACAACAGAGTTAGGCTCATAAAAATCAAGCCATTCTAGGCAATGTGGATCTTCTTTCCATAGACTTGTACTAATTGATTCAATTTCTTCGTTTTTGGCGGCCTCTAGAGAATCGAGTAAGAGCTGGAAGGGTCCTAACGCGTAAAATGGAGGGAAATCGGAAGAGAACGATTGGAGAGCTTCGTGCTCCAATGCGTCAAAGGAATTATAGAGGATCGCGGTAGCTCTTTTCGAGTTTTGGACTAATCGTTGTACATAATTGAGCATAAGTTCGTTAGGGTCCGTGGTCCTAATAAAACTTGGCATGTCACGTAGTCGAATGTCCTTCATTCCGGGTACCCAATCTAAGACTGCTTCAAGGTCACCATTTGTGGAAAAGTTTGCATCTGCATAATTAATGTATCACAATCATATGATTAACGTCGATTTCAATTTCGAAAGAACCTTCACACGTCCAAATTGTTGAAAGTGAGAGGTACTTTAGATAAAACTTTATGCAACTAATTAAGCACAAGTCAACATAATAACAGTGATAAATTTGCGCAGTTTTAGAAAAAAATTCATTTTTTTTCGTGCTACAAAACAAGCCTTTTAACAAATAGTCAAATAGATAATCTTGTTCGGGGCCTTGCCCCTCGTGTGCACCAAAAAAAAAAAATAGATAATCTTGTTGATTAGTTTGAAAATTTTGCCAATAATTTAGGAATTACTTTTTTTTAATTTATTAAATATAACCCTCAATCAAATAAAGACATAATAATTCTATTGAAAATTTATTGAGAATGAGGGATAATTCAATTGGTTAAACCTTTTTTCCTACTTCCAGATAATCTTGAGATCGATTCTCATCACTTGCCATTGTAGCTCGAGGTTAGTAAAATATTAAATATAAAAATATAATATGTTATTTTTAAAAAAAAAAAATTAAAGAGAATAGGGTCTTATACTAATTATGTTATAACTACAAATTCCCATTACTTTTAATTTTAAAAAGTATAAGATTATATAGCTATGTATATGAAATACCCTGGATCACGTGGAACACGTCATGTGTAATTGTGTATAACATAAGCTAGCTAGTAATGTCAGTAACTTGTTACGAGTATTTGTTATATTGTAAAGTAAAAATAAATTAATTATTTCCACAAATTCCTGGCCCATTACCTAAATAATGTCTATAACTTGTGTATTGTAAAGTACAAATAGATTTAGCATTTTCTCTTTTGTATGTAGTCCCACATATTAACTAGGTGTATTACTGATAGGCGTTGCAGCAAACAAAATAAGGTAGTAGTATTTATTACGTATAAAATACCACTATTATATCTCTACATTGTATCAACTTTTAACCATTAGTGCTAAAAATATTGTGAAATTTTAAAAAAGTATTTTTTAACATGGACTACTTATAGAAAATTAGAAATCACAAGTTCATTCTATCATAACTTTCTAGTTTTTTAACAAAATATACTGTAATTCGTATTATTTTAACAAATATACTTAATATTGCGATCCATGGCTTGTTTTTTGAAGTTATTGTATCCAAGTATTATGTCACCAAACTCTCAAAAAATATTCCATTTAGACATTTGTTATGAACTTATAATATTATACACAACTAGATTAGATCCCGTGTAATGCACGGATTTAACAAAATTTTACTAAGAATTTTACAATCTTTGAAAAGTTCAAAAGTTATAAAATAATTTACACAAAACAGAGAGTTATAGTTTCTTTCAATATAAACAAAATTACTTAGTTTTATACCGGTTCTTAATTTAAGAAAGACACTAGTCTTGGTACCATGCAATACTCTCTTAATTACAGCTTTTAGTTAGCTAATATAATTTACAAAAAATAAATAAATTAGAGAGAATCATAACATTTATAATACGCGTAAAATAACATGATTTTTTTTTACCAAAGTTATACCTTAGAACAAAGACATCTAGGTTACTGATACAACACTCTCCCCCCCCCCCCCCCCCCCAATTTAATTAGTTGACAAACTTTGATCGACACATAATTTGGGCAATAATAATTAAGTACCTTTTACCTTATACTCAAAGTATAAAAGATATGAAATTAATAATATGGAATATATATATATATATATATATATATATATATATATATATATATATATATATATATATATATATATATGTTAACTAAATATTGAAAAAATATCTTTCTTGGTATAGTAAAAGATTGTTTAAGAATATTTGACAAAAAATTAAAAAATAAAAAGAAAAAATATTTTGGAGGGAAGTATTATGTTATTGATTGTTATTAGGAGGACTACTAAATAACTGCAAGATAATAACTAAACAACTACGGAGTATAATGTTCTCTTTGTCATAAAAGAGAAAGAAAAAAAAATAAAAAATCTATGGAGTATAATTATAAAAATTACCTTTAAAGGGAATTTGTCCCAATTCCACAAGCTTTTCATACTGAGCATAACCCAAGAACCCACAAACACTAGCAGTCCAAAGCAACACAACTGGTACGCCCAACTCTTGAGCCGCATCAATCGTAAAAAACATAGCACCATCAGACACTACACAGCTTACAGGAGGCACGTCGTCCGTCTCATTGAGACGGGCGAGTACACTCTTAAACGGAACGAGACAATTAGTCTCAACAGAAACACAAAGTGCTGGGACATCCTGAGTGGAGTCAACATCATCACTCGGGGGCAGCCCATCGGGTATTGTTTCGAACCGGAAAGACGGGCGATCAGCAACGGCTGATGGACCACGGGTGCGAATTAACCGGCTATGATTGTACTCAGTGTTTACAAAGGTAATATGAAAGCCTTTAGAATGAAGGAGTTTGGCTAGCTGTAACATGGGATTTATGTGACCTTGTGCAGGGTAAGGGATACACACAGCATGTGGTTTTTGCATCTTAATTTCTGATAATGAACCCATAATTATTTTTTTTTTATTATTTTGATGTGATTAACTTGTAATATTAAGAGTTAAGACTTAAATTTAGAGGTTGAGATATGGTATGTTACGTTGAAAATGGTCGACTTTTATAGTAGTGTAGTACAGCACGAGTGCGTGACGCATTCACATATGCAACCCATAACTTCCATCCGCCCAAATTGGCTAGTTTAAATGCAAGATAATTCAGACAGAATTCGGTCACATCATTTATTATTTAATTATTTTGAAGCACTTTCTTCTTTACAACTTGATTACAATATTTGACTGTATAATCTACATGATACGTTTAAACTAGTAAAATAAAATCTTTCATTTCTTAATGATTAAAAAATTAAAATTTAGTTGAATACATGCATTGATACAATTGCAACAAAGTTCCGTTTATATTTTTATACTATCTCCATTAATTTTTTTATTATAATATTTTTATACTACCTTTCATTAATTATTATGTACAACCTTTAAATTTTTTATATATTATAAAGTACTCTCTCCGTTTTTTTTATTTGCATCACTTCGTATTGTACAGAGTTTTAGGAGAGTAATATAGTACTGTGAATGGGTAAATAAATTATTGCAAAGTAAAATGGGGACAATGAAAGAGAAAACAGGTGAAAGAAAATTGATATTTTTATTATTTAAGTGGAGATCATAGAAGAGAGAGAATTGATAAAATAATTTGGGTGGGGTTTAAAGTAAGAGAGAGAAATAATAAAATAAAATTACCAAAAATAAAAGTGATGCATTTAAAAATACACTCATAAAAAAAAGTAATGCAAATAAAAAAAACGAAAGGAATAATACTTAAAAGTTGCACATAATAATTTATTCTAAGTATTAATTGATTTAAATTTTAACCCTTATTTTGAAAAAAAAAAAGGATGAACATATCAGTGAGATTATTATAATAATATAATAACGTAATCAAATCAACCAAGCAAATAATTGAGATATAACAGAGTCAACGGATCTAATATTAATTATATATTAGAACGGAGTATATCAGATGCACAATAACAGTAGGATCCTTGAACGAGATTGTTCGGCGGATGAAGAGTTCAGATGCAGTCAATAAAGTCTGCAATCAAGTTGAATGGAGTCTTTATCTTTCTTATGGATTGAATTTTGGGAAGACGATTATTTTGTTATGATTATATTCCGTAATTTTTCACTTTTTCTGTCTCGCTCTATAAGTTCCTTTTAATTTTTCACTAATTTTAGCTTATACTTCCTAGATTACGCATTATGTACAACATTTCTAAAAAGAGAAATTACACATTATGTGTAACAAATTTTTTCTTTTCTTTTTTGGTAAATTTTTTAAATGAAATTACTATAATACCTCCTAATTAAAAACTTGTAGCATTATTTTAGTTACTAATTTAAACTAAATAGATTAGTTAACATCACTCCCTCCGTTTCATAATATTAGTCCCATATACTATTTTGAGCGTTTCAAAAAGATCTACCCATATTGAATATATTTCATTTATAACTTGATTTTTTTGGAATTAATTGGTTGTGGATTGATGACATGACTCTAACTAAGGAAATCTTTACCTTAAATTATGCAATTATGACTTGTGCTTTCCTAATAAAAAATCAAAAAAGTTAAATAAGTTAAACTAATTATGAATTATGTTGTAATTTAATGTTAGATTCCAAATATATTTCTTTTCTTATTTTATATGATTGATTCCATATGGGACTAACATTATAAAACGGAGGGAGTACTAATTAAAAAAAAAACTTTCTCTCTCCTCCTACAACTGCTACCACCAGGTCTACCACCATCATCATACCACCGTCATCATTGACCACCACCATCATCACCGACCACCATAAGAACCACCCGCACCAGACCACCAACACCATGAACATCTTCGACACTAGACCACCGACACCAAGGCCACCATAAACACCTTCGACATCGGACCATTACAACCACCAATCTTCTTCATCTTCTTTACCGCTGCCGCCACCACCACCACCCTCATTCCTCTTTGTCTCAATTAAGGATCTCAGATCGACACGAAAGAGAGAAAAATGGGTGTACGATCTTAGAAAAACTACTGAAATCGATCAGATTTAAAGCCATTTCTGATCGATTTGCTGCGTTTTTCTAAGATTTCGTCGAAAATTGAAATCAACGGAAATGGGTTGGTATTTTTGTGGTGGATTTCGATTTGCTGCGGTCTGCGGGGAGGGTGAGTGAGGTGGGTTGAATTCCTACCGTGGGGTGGCTTTCGATTTGCTGCGAGGAGGGTGATTGTAGGGTGGGATTTCGGTATTTCACTGGTGGTGGGGTTTTGGGATTTTGGGATTTCGCTGGTGGTGGGTTTTAGGTGATGGTGGTGGTGGGGTTTCTGGTTGTGGTGCTGGTGGTGGCCTGGTGGGGGTGGTGGTTCGAGTGGAGTACGAACTGTTGGAAGTTCTTGATATAAAACAAGAGTGTTGGGAAAAATAAGAGAGAGAGAGAAAAACAAATGAAAAGGGAAAAGTCCCACATTGATTGGGGAGGAAGGTTTTTCCTTGTTTTTATAATGTAGTGCTTTAGCACTACTTAGTTGAGTGAGTTGGAGGTGTGTGTTACTCCACACACACACGCGCGCGCGCGCGCCGAGCCGAGCCGGGTCGGGTCGGGCTCGGGCCTCGGGACTTGGGTCTTGGGGAATGCGATGTGCGGGCGTGGGTCCTTGTTATCTTTTTTGGAGAAATTTTATTTCCCTTTTTCTTTGTTAAACAGAATATTCCTTTTTGTCTGTTGGGATTATTCTTTTCTGACTGTTGTGAGAATTAATCAGCCATTAATTCCTTGATTGTAGCTGACTAATTAATTCCTTGTTTCTTGCCTCGGTTGTTGACTGACCAAATTAATCTGGTCATTTTCTTGGCCAGATTCTTCCCACCTTTCATGCTTCCCGTTTTTCCTCTTCACCCTATATATATTCGGTGGTTTTCTCAGCCTAAATACATAACACAATCAGTCATCTCTCTTCTCTAAAATTATCTAAACACATGTTCTTTACGTTCTGTTTTCTGGGCAAGTATTCTGAGTTCCAGTCGGGTTTGTGAGTGCACATAAACTCCGGCGCCGTGCTTATCCTGGAAGGCGACCGCAGTTGTCTACTGCACCGGGAGGTAGCGCGGAATCGTCTTTTAGGTCAGTGGTTCTCCACGACGCGGCTATTGTCAGTTTGGTTCACGCATCAAGAGATAAGTTAATTCTGTTTTATTGCTTATTAGTATAACAATCTAAAAGACGATTATGGCTTCCAAATCCCTTGTTCCTGATATGTCTAAACTAGAACCTCTTGATGGAAAGAATTATAAACGTTGGGCTGTTAGGATGCATTTTTATTTGGAGCAGATTGATGTTGCATATGTTCTTGATGATATTGTTGAACCTGTTGATAAAGATGATTTGTCTGAATCTGAGATTAAGTTTTCTAAGGATGATAGAACTTGTAAGGGCATGTTGTTGCATTATATGTCGAATAGTCTGTTGGATATTTATATGGGTTTTTATCATGCTAAGGATATTTGGGATGCTTTAGAGAAAAAATATGGAACTGATGATGCTGGTACTAAACGTTATTGTGTTAGTAAGTGGTTAAGTTTTCAAGTTGTTGATGATAAGCCTATTATTGATCAGATTCATGCTTATGAGAGTATTTGTATTAATATGGCTGCTGAAGGTCTGTCTATTTGTGATACTACCCTTGCTATTGTTCTGATTGAGAAACTCCCTCCCTCTTGGAAGGATTTTCGTAACCAACTCATGCACAAAAAGAAAGACCTAACCTATGAGGAACTTGCTGCCCACCTCAAAATTGAGGAGGAAAACCATATCAAAGACAAAACCCCTTCTGTTTTTCCTTCCTCTTCTTCTGCCAAAGCCAACCTTGTTGAACCCAAATCAAACAACCAGTCCAAAGCCAAAAACAGTAACCTTAAGCCTAATGGGAAAATTCAGAAGTACAAGTTTAAGGGGATCTGTTATGAGTGTGGTTTGACTGGTCACAGGGCTAGAGATTGCAGGGTCAAGAAGAAGAATGGGCAAAGTCAAGCAAATCTTATTGAGGATTCTGACGTTATTGTTGCTGTTGTTTTAGAAGCTAACTTTACAGGTAATGCTGCTGAGTGGATTGTTGACACTGGAGCTACCAGGCACATCTGCGCCAACAAAGACATGTTCACTACCTATGACAAGGTTGAAGGTGAAAATGTCTTCATGGGCAACTCAGCTTCTGCTTCTATCCAAGGCAAAGGGAAGATCGTTCTCACTCTCACTTCTGGAAAATTGCTTACTCTCACTAATGTTTTGCATGTTCTAGAAATGCGCAGGAATTTAATTTCTGGCAGTTTGCTCATGAAAGCTGGACTGAAGCTCTCCTTTGATTCTGATAGATTAGTTCTTACTCGCAATGGAGAATTTGTGGGGAAGGGCTTTTGTAATGGGGGGCTTTTTACTCTTGATGTTAAAATTGACACTATGAATAAGAATGCTAGTACTTCTTCTGCTTATATTGCTGAGTCTATTGATTTATGGCATGCTAGATTAGGTCACGTTAATTTTGATTCTGTTAAAAGGCTTAAACACTTAATTTGATTCCAAGTTTTTCTAAAACTGATTTTTCGAAATGTCAAGTTTGTGTTGAGGCCAAATTTACTAAGAAGCCATTTAAATCAGTAGATAGACAGACTGAAGTACTAGAACTTGTTCATAGTGACTTAGGTGACTTTAACAATCACGAAAGTAGAGGGGGTAAAAAGTATTATATTACTTTTGTTGATGATTGTTCACGTTTTTGCATGGTTTATCTTCTTAGGTCTAAGGACGAAGCTGAGGAAATGTTCCTCAAATATAAAGCTGAGGTAGAAAACCAGTTGGACAAAAAGATCAAGAGGGTTAGGAGTGACAGGGGTGGTGAGTACAGCCCTGACACTCTTAAGGCATTTTGTGAGCGACTTGGCATTGTTCATGAGACAACGGCTCCCTATTCACCCGAACAAAACGGTATAGCTGAAAGGAAAAATAGAACTTTAAAGAATATGATGAATTCTATGCTTATTAGTTCTAGGCTTCCTAATAACATGTGGGGGAGGCTATTCTTTCTGCTTGTCATGTTTTGAACAGGGTTCCTCACAAGAAGCTTGACAAGACTCCATACGAAATATGGAAAGGTCGAGCGCCAAACCTGAAATACTTGAAAGTGTGGGGGTGCCTAGCAAAAGTAGGCATATCTAGCTTCAAGAGGGATAAGATTGGTCCCAAAACTGTTGATGCTATTTTTATTAGCTATGCTTATCAAAGTGCAGCTTATCGTTTCTTTGTTAAAGGTGCTAACAATTCTTATGCAGGTGGTCATATCATTGAAGCAAGAGATGCTGAGTTCTTTGAGAACATTTTTCCTTTGAAAATGTCTCCTTCTAATGATAGTGAATTGCATGCTAGTAGTTCTGTTAGTTTACCTATTGCTAATGCTCCTATTACTAAAGATGATTCTGTTTTGGAGCCAAGGAGAAGCAAAAGGGCAAGAAAGGAAAATAGTTTTGGTCCTGATTTTATTACTTCTTATTTATCTGAATCTTCCTTAATTGATGATGATTTTGTGCATATTTTTGTTTTGGAAGATGATCCAAGAACCTATGATGAGGCAATGAGGTCAGTTGATGCTGTTTTTTGGAAAGAAGCAATTGATAGTGAATTACAATCAATTCTCAATAATAACACTTGGGAATTGGTTGAACTTCCTAGAGGTTGTACGCCCATTACTTGTAAATGGATCTTTCGGGAAAAATTAAAGGCCGATGGATCCATAGACAAGTATAAGGCAAGGATAGTGGTAAGGGGTTTTACTCAAAAGTTTGGCATTGATTATTTTGATACTTACTCCCCTGTTACTAAAATTGCAACCATTAGGACTTTAATTGCTCTTGCTTGCATTTTTGGTCTTGTTGTTCATCAAATGGATGTCAAAACTGCATTTTTGAATGGTGACTTGGTTGAGGAGATTTACATGGTCCAACCTGAAGGGTTCGTTGTTCCAGGACAAGAGGAGAAGGTTTGTAAGTTAGTCAAGTCATTATATGGGCTTAAACAAGCTCCAAAGCAATGGCATGACAAATTCGATAAGACTATAACTGGTAATGGTTTTCATGTTAATGAAGGTGACTCTTGTGTTTATTTTAAGCATGATAGTCATGGATGTGTAATTATTTGTCTTTATGTGGATGATATGTTGATTTTTGGGACTGACTTGGATCGTGTAAATGAGACAAAACAGTTTTTGAGTTCGAATTTTGAAATGAAAGACATGGGTGAGGCAGATGTGATTTTGGGAGTAAAAATCAAGAGGACTCCAAATGGCATCTGTCTTAATCAGTCACACTATGTTGAAAAACTTCTTAAAAAGTTTGACTCATTTAATGTCGATCCAGTTAAGACTCCCTATGACCCAAGTTTCCACTTAAAGAAAAATAATGGTAATCCAGTTAATCAGTCTGAATATGCTAGAATTATTGGTAGTGTTATGTTTCTTATGAACTACACTAGACCTGACATTTCTTATTCTGTTAGTAGGTTGAGCAGGTACACTCATAATCCAAGAAGTGATCATTGGATTGCTCTAAGGAGGTTGCTTAGGTACCTTAAGGGTACTATGGATTGGGGTTTGCACTACTCCAAATTTCCTGGAGTTTTGGAGGGTTTTTGTGATGCCAACTGGGTATCCGATAATGATGAAGTTAACTCCACTAGTGGCTATGTCTTCACCCTTGGGGGTGGAGCCGTATCCTGGAAATCTTGTAAGCAATCTTGTACTGCTATGTCTACTATGGATCTGAGTTTATTGCTCTTGAATTGGCAAGTCATGAGGCAGAATGGTTGAGGAACATGCTTGCAGATATTCCACTGTGGGGGAAGCCAGCTCCTTCAGTTGCACTTCATTGTGATTCGCAAGCTGCTATTGCTGTTGCACACAACCATGCCTATAATGGGAAGAAGAGACACATCCGTCTGAGGCATAAAGCCGTCATAAATTTGTTGTCTGAAGGGGTGATATCACTGGACTATGTTAAGTCCGAAAAGAACATTGCGGATCCGTTAACTAAAGGCCTATGTAAAAAACTAGTTTTGGAAACATCGGAAGAGATGGGGCTAAAGCCCGTTGTATGAATTGTGAAATAATGAACTCCTACTCACTATGAGTTCAAAGGGGAACATTATGTAATAATTCGGAAGCACATTTTTATTTTATTTGTCCATCTCTAGATGTTTGTTTTGTGCTTAGCTACATATGAGAAGGAGGTTGAGCATACGGCTCTTAATGAACCCACATCCATATTTTTGGAGGTGTGTTGTAGCTCACACTTGATGGAGTTCACCTACTTAGGTGTGGAAGTGTGGCTGCTTCCTATGAGTATTTCGTGGGCTTATACTCTAGAGCACCTATGAGCATCCAGGCTGGACGTATGGCCAGTATAATGCGTCATCTTTTTTCGCGGAATTTCAGAATATTATACATGTTCAATTGTGTGGCTCAAAGTGACGGGTCCCTAACTCCCTATTGAGTTCAAGACGAAGGTCACTTGGTAGGTGAGGGATCATAGCTTGATGTCCACTATGTGTTAATTCAAGTCGCGAGACATTGACACTTATGCAATTGTTTTGTTTTGCCCAGAATTCATTTTTCCTTTCTTTCTTTTTCATATCTTCGAACCTGTGGGGGATTGTTGGAAGTTCTTGATATAAAACAAGAGTGTTGGGAAAAATAAGAGAGAGAGAGAAAAACAAATGAAAGGGGAAAAGTCCCACATTGATTGGGGAGGAAGGTTTTTCCTTGTTTTTATAATGTAGTGCTTTAGCACTACTTAGTTGAGTGAGTTGGAGGTGTGTGTTACTCCACACACACACGCGCGCGCGCGCGCCGAGCCGAGCCGGGTCGGGTCGGGTCGGGCCTCGGGACTTGGGTCTTGGGTCTTGGGGAATGCGATGCGCGGGCGTGGGTCCTTGTTATCTTTTTTGGAGAAATTTTATTTCCCTTTTTCTTTGTTAAACAGAATAGTGGCCAGATTCTTCCCACCTTTCATGCTTCCCGTTTTTCCTCTTCACCCTATATATATTCGGTGGTTTTCTCAGCCTAAATACATAACACAATCAGTCATCTCTCTTCTCTAAAATTATCTAAACACATGTTCTTTACGTTCTGTTTTCTGGGCAAGTATTCTGAGTTCCAGTCGGGTTTGTGAGTGCACATAAACTCCGGCGCCGTGCTTATCCTGGAAGGCGACCGCAGTTGTCTACTGCACCGGGAGGTAGCGCGGAATCGTCTTTTAGGTCAGTGGTTCTCCACGACGCGGCTATTGTCAGTTTGGTTCACGCATCAAGAGATAAGTTAATTCTGTTTTATTGCTTATTAGTATAACACGAACTAGTGGTGAAGGGGTGTTAGTTGGTGGCTTGGTGATATGTGGATAATTAATCATACCACTCTCTCTCATTGACTTAATCACTTACCCTTCAACTTTATTAATTAAGCCTTAATATCTTTTGTCTTAGAGTCCGTGTTAACCCATTTGTTGCACATAATGCGTGAAGGAGGAAGTACAAAAAAAAACTTAAAAAGATTATTGCAAAGTCTACAGTTTGACTACTTAATTTTTCACTTTTTTTCCTAAAGCAAATTACACCAACTTTCAAATGTTGTTCCTAAAAATTTCTTTCAAAAAAAAAAATGTTGTTCCTAAAAATTGAAACGTAACTTATACAAAGTATTATCTAATGAAATAAATTAAGCAATTTATTATCTGCTAATTTTAAATGTCAATATATATCTTGATGTATGCAATGATTGAATATCACATCATGCATAATCGGTTGTTGTTGGACGATTAATTAGGTTCCCAAAATTTAATGTTGATCAATCTACGAGTATATACTTTATAGGGTCATTTTTACTTACAACATTTAATTTTACACTATTTGTACACTTTTCTTAACAAGTTTTTGTGATATATGTTAAACAAAATGTTCTAAGTTTTTATTAGATTTGTATAAAAATATATTTCGTACAATTAATAGATCAACTTTTTATAATGTTAACATATATTAATAAAAGATTAAAAAAGACAATTGTTATGACCAATATCATGTATTAATAAGCTTGAAACTTTATGTGCGTGATGTAGGGATGTTCATTTGTCTAAGCCGGATCGGACCGGACCGGACCAAAAAATAGAATTTTAAGAACCGAATATCGGACCGATTAAGCTGGGACCAAACTCAGACCGGATCGAAAGAATCAGCCCAAAACCGGACCGGACTGCTTTGGACCGATTAAAATTTTTTTTTAAAAAAAGAATTCTAAATTTTTAATAATTTTATGGAAAACTCGAAAAAAATAAAGGAAAAACTATATTTTAACGTCTTTTTTTGTATGTTTAGTACAAAAAACCTCATAAAATTGAAGTTTTCTAAGCTTATTAACGATAATCTTAATTATCATTTAAGGTTTCACGCATATTTTTATTAAAAAAAAATCGATCTGGTCCAAAACCGGTTTTTATAGGGTTTTGCGGTTTTGGACCGGACTGAAGACCGGAAAAATAAATTTCTAAACCCGAAAACCGGACCGATTTGTCCGGACCGGTCCATTTTTTCGGTCCAGACCAATTTATGAACACCCCTAGCGTGATGGTGCAAGTAAATATTAATATATGAAATATTGCATATTAATTACATTTTAAACATAATTGTTAATGTACATTTTAACTAGTACGCTTGTCAATGTATATACAACTTTGACTCATTTGATATTTTTTAATGAGCAAACATTGGGTGCACCTAGCACCCGAGGATACATTAAAAATTTTATGTCTTACCCTCGAATGAATTCTCTTATAATTACATTCAATTACGTTCAAAGCTCGTCTTGCAAGTAAACACGTTAGTAGAAATATGAGCAATCAATATCATCACAAAAATGTATTTATTATTGACTATATCTCATATCTCTAAGCTCTAACCGAAGTAGAAGACATTCAGAGTTCATGTGTAGGGTGATGGAAGAAAACAATTCAAATAAGAACCAATTAAAGTTATAAAAAGAGAAATTTTCAAAAATAAAAAATAAAAAAATTGCGTGAATCGGTGAAGAATACATACGTCGGTGCAAAAAATTAATTAGACATTACTCAAATCATATGTGACATAAGCAATTATGCAAATATATTAAAGTAGGCAATTTGCCAACTTTCTTTTAACACCCCTACAAGTTTTGTTCTTTTTTTTTAAAAAAATTATTAATTTGAACATAAGACTTATAATTCACTTTAATATCTAATACTTTTTTAAACAACACCACAAAATCTTTAAAATCAACGTAAAATTATAGGTAATTGACACAAACTCATTATTTTTTTTTCAGGAAAAACGGACGGTGCTTTATATTATTAATTTATCCATCAAAATATATGGGGTAATCTCACAAGGACTATGGTTCTCCCATATCTGTTCAACACCAAAAGGCACAATGCGGGCTAAGTTATGAGCAACAGAATTGCCCTCCCGCTTAACATGACACCAAGAGATAGAATCGAAACTAGAGCTAGTACATAGAATATTCTCAAGCAATAAATCGAGATCAGTGAAGTAAATAGAACCCTTGCAAAGTCTGTTGATAAGAACTTGACAATTAGATTCAAGAATGATGTGGGCAAGATTATACCGTTTAGCCAACCTCAAGGCCATGATAGCAGCCTTACATTCTGCAATGAGAGGGGGCCAGAAGGCACGAATTCTTCTTGTGGCAGCAAACATCACATCCCCCTGCCCATCTCTAGCCACCACTCCCAATCCCACTCAGCCATCATCTCGAATTGAGGCATCACAATTGAGCTTTATGACCTCTGATGGTGGAGCAACCCACGTCTTGGAGCTGCTGGCTTTCTTTCTTCCACCAACACAGCCATAAATCTTCGTAGTGTAGGGTATGAAATCGTCTGCTAATTTCTTCACTCGGTCAATTAGTGCAGGGTGGAAAGAATCAGACCCTTTGAAGATCTTATCACTCCTCCTATTCCACAGGCACCACATCAGAATTGCACTTTTACACTTCAATTGCGACTTGTATTTGCCCCAAGACTCAAAACAGTCAATGAAATTCATATCTTGCGGCCATAATCTAAGCTCTGAACACCCACACTCTTCCCATAAATCCTTCACTGTACAGCAATCAAAAAGAGCATGGCGCATTGTCTCTGGAACACCAACACACCAAGGGCAGTCCTCTGTTTCAGCCATGTGCCGAAACTTTAAGTAGGCTCTAATCGGAAGTGTACCTGTACACATTCTCCAGAGAAAGTGACAGATTTTGGGTGTAACCTCAAGCTTCTAGATTTCAACCCAGGACTTGTGAAAGTCGTCGAGGTTACATGATTTGCCCAACATATATGCAGTCTTCACTGAGTATCTCCCGTCCACTGAAAATGCCCAACTCGGTATATCTGAAACACTTCTCGTACTTAGTGGCAAAGCAAGAATGCAACGACTATCATCCTCATTGAAAGAGTTCAAGACCCGGTCTTCATCCCATTCTCTTGTCTCGTGCTTGATTAAGTCACTTACTCTCTGCAGCTCGTCACAAGGAGGAGAGGAAATAAATCTACTTTCTTCACCAACAATCCAGGGATCCTGTCAGATATTCACTGAAGTGTCATCCCCGATTCTCCATAAAATCCCTTCCTTGATCAAAGCCTTGGATGACCATATACTACGCCATGAGAAGCTGCTTGACCACTCTAAACGTGAGTCTAGAAAGGTCTTTCTAGCATAGTATTTTGCTTGAAGCACCCTACTAAGAAGAGAGTTCGAGTGACTAACAAGCCTCCAAGCTTTTCTACCCAAAAGCGCATCATTGAAGACATTAAGGTCGCGGAAACCCAAGCCCCCAAGACATTTGGGAGTACATAAATCACTTCAACTCTTCCAGTGAACTTTCTTTGAATTGTCATTGTTGCCCCACAAAAACCGAGCCATCATACGGTGAATGTCATGAATAATTCCTACTGACAATTTGTAAACACCCATAAGATATGTAGGAATTGCTTGAATCACCGATTTGAGGAGAATTTCTTTACTAGCTCTAGATAGTAATTTTTCCTTCCAACCATTCAATTTTTTCGAGATTCTATCAATAAGAGCCACGAACACCATCCGCTTAGACCTCCCGATGATTGTAAGAATGCCTAAGTATTTCCCATGCTTGTCAACTCGCTTCATGGCTAGAACTTCTAACAACTCCTCTTGCGTATCAACATTGACCCCTTTGCTAAACGAAACCTCCGATTTTTCATAGTTAATTTTCTATCCGGAAGTTGCCTCGTATGTGTTGAGAATTTCAACAATTTTTGAGCACTCCCTTTGGTTGGCACGTGCAAAGAGTAGACTATCGTCCGCAAAAAGATATGGGAAATAACCGGCCTTTGTCTACTAGCTCTTGCTCCATGTAAAGTTCCCTCTTCAATAGCTTTGTGTGGTAGACCAGAAAAAGCATCAGTAACGAGAATAAACATGTAGGGGGGAAGAGGGTCCCCTTGTCGGAGACCACGAGAGGGAGTGACAGAACCGCATACACCACCATTGACAATGAAGGAATAATTCACCGTTGTCACACAATCCATTATCATGGTAACCCATTTGTCCGCAAAATCC
This sequence comes from Chenopodium album, assembly GCF_948465745.1. Classification (NCBI taxonomy): domain Eukaryota; kingdom Viridiplantae; phylum Streptophyta; class Magnoliopsida; order Caryophyllales; family Amaranthaceae; genus Chenopodium; species Chenopodium album. The sequence continues at coordinate 40,720,017 of NC_137849.1, forward strand.
ATTTTAAGAAGGAGCTTTTCCAGAAAAAACCATTCAACTCTGTCATAGGCTTTGCTCATATCCAATTTCATCGAGACCACTCCCTTCCTTCCTTTGCACCGAGTCTTCATGGTATGAAAAATCTCCAAAACAATTAAGGCATTATCAGTGATAAGCCTTCCCGGAACAAAAGCACTCTCATTCTCAGAAATGATTCCCGGAAGAATATCCTTCAATCTCACAACAATGGCCTTGGAAGCAATTTTATACAAAACATTACACAAGGCAATAGGTCTGTATTCCGCCATATATGAAGGATCCTTAGTTTTCGGGATCAAAACAATGTTAGTATTATTTACAGAGCTAAAGGAATCATTACCCTATAGAATATTACTAACAAGACGAGTCACATCATCACCAACAATATGCCAAAAATTTTGATAAAAATAGCATGCATACCATCGGGTTTCGAAGCTTTGCAGGGATGCATTTGATTCAGAGCAGCGAAAATTTCATCTTTCGAGTATGGGCGCAACAACATCTCGTTAATCTCCGAATGATTTTGTTAGGAATCGCATCAAGTTCTGAGTCGCATGCTTCATTGGATGGCCTCCCGAAAGTGAAAAGATTATGGTAGAATTGTTGAACAATGTCTTCCAGCTTCTCTTCCTCTTCTTTCCATACTCCGTTGTCATCAAAGTGACCCTAGATTTCATTACGTTGCTTGCGTTGAGATGCTTTATGATGGAAATATTTTGTGTTCCTATCCCCTTCCTTAATTTCAGATACTCTCGAACGCAAGTACCAATATGCCTCTTGTTTGTCCAATAGATCATCTAATTTTTTCTCCAACTCTACACATCTAGCTATCGACTCCTCAGAAATGTCATCACCTTGCGCCTCTTTAAGGGCCTCCTCCATATCATCAACCTGCTTCCCCAATTTCTCGAATTTTCGGCTGCTCCAAACTTTGAGATTACTTGCCACATTCTTAATTTTCTCAGTTATTTTGTCACCAGAGTCCCTCCAAGAGCTACGAACAACTTTCTCACACTCGCGGTCTAACAACCAAGTTGTCTCAAACCGAAAGCCTTTTTCTTTTTTCTTTTTTTTCTTTTTTTTTCTTTTTCTTCCTCCTGTGTTCCCCAAATTTAAGAAAAATTGGAGAATGGTCAGATTTAAAACGGATCAAGTTTTCAACAACCGGCTGTAAATGTAGCTCGAACCATGCACTATTGGCAACAAATCTATCAAGCCTCTCTTGAATGATGGTATGGACGGACAAGCCCTTTTCCCAAGTATACCAATGGCCCGTGAAACCTAAATCTTTCATATCACAATCATCCAAAGCTGCACGAAAATCAAGTAATGCCCGTCTCTCATTATCCACACCCTCTTCTTTCTCATCGTACCTCAAAATCTCATTGAAATCACCCCCAAATAAAATTGGACCATCAAAATCAGAGCACAAATGACGGATGAGAGTCCATGTTTTATGTTTATTCCTTGTCTCCGGCCATCCATACAAACCAACAAAACGCCAATGTACATAAGAACTAGTTCTAATGTCACCACAAATGTGATTTTGAGAGAAAGAAATCAATGTGAAATCAATATTGTCTTTCCAATAAATACACAGACCACCAGCTCTACCTACACTACTGACTCCAAAGGCATATGGAAAACCAAAACTATTTTTATTATTTTCAGCAATGCTTTTATTAATCTTAGTCTCAGACAAAAACAAAATATCAGGAGCTAAAGAGTTGCACCACTTATGTAGCGCCTGAACTGCACGGGGACTAGCTAACCCCCTGTAGTTCCAACATAAGGTACTCATTGGACAGGGCAGGGTTGATCAACATCAACCTCCGCCGGACTAGTAGTAGAAAGAGACACCCCAGGGATGGATTTAAGCCGCCTCCCAACTGATACCTCTTCATCTGCCACTTCAGAATGTGTCACATTTTCCTCCTGCTTTCGCTTCCCAGATAAGGTAGGAAGATCGCCCATAGAATTGTCTGTATCCCTGTCAAATCTCTTCCATTTCTTCCTAGCAACACCAACCGAGTTGAGAGTTACCTCCCTGTTGTTAGTGCTAACCTGCTTGCCATCACAATTTGAGGAGTCAAAAGTTGCAGGCTGATCTACCAATTGAACAGGTGAGTTTTGAAGTCCAGACATAGGAACACTCTGAGGAAGTTCAAAGCCTGGTGGAGTAATCTGAGAAATGGTGTTCGGTACAGTGACTGAATTAGCATTGGGGTCCGAGAGCCCAATGTTCTGTCTCGCAGTCTCATCTTCCAGGTTGCTCACAGACGGACTCGCTTGGGGGGTGAGAAGAGCTTGCGTGCTACTCCTGGAGGTTTTTTCCGAATTACACTAAGGTCGTTGTAGCCAGGAAGTTTGGCGGTAGAACCCTTAATCCAAGACAACCATGATTTCTCCTTTTCCCGGTCTAAAACAAAGAATTTCGGGAGCTTTTTAGGGGAAGCTCCAAGCCAAGGACCATATTCATACACTACTCCATTCTTCATGGCAGCCTCATCAACAAATTGGCATTTAATGTCAGTATGATCCATCCTACCACAGTAGTAACAAAAGTCCGCGAGTCGTTCATATTGTATCCCACACCACTCGAAGGAAATCTACCATTAGCAATTTTAATACCTCTTCGGAGCGGCTTGTTAATGTCCATCAAGACCTTGACCCTTAAGTACTCATCCTATCCTAGGGGGTCAGAGTCATCGTACTCTAAGAAACCTCCCAGATGTTCTCCAATATCGTAAGCAAAATCAGCAGATCGTTTGTTAAAGGGAACATCCCTAATTCGAAACCAGAAAGGGGATTTGCCAAATTGAACCTCTGATGGTTGTTTGTCACCAAAAATTTCAGTCAACAGAAGTAGCTTTTTGTCAAAAAACCAAGGGCAACCTTCAAGAACTCGAACTTTATCCTCTTTGCTAAAGAAATGGAAGACGAAGAGATTAGTTTCCACCATTCGAATTGCTACATTGTCTCTGACCTTCCAGACATTAAGAAGGGTGCATTTCATTGCCTTAATGTTAAAAGGTCTATTTGTTAAAAGTTTCCCGACTAAAGTCAAAGATATCTTAGCTTTTGTATCCTCATCGTCACTAGTTGTAATCTCACCTCCAAGAACTCTGTTTTCCTCTTCCGTCAGGCTCAATTTCTCCAAATCCTCTAACAATTTCGATTCCATACTTGAATTGCAGGTCAAAATCACGAATCTGAAACAGAACTCAAAAGTACCACAGAATAACGAAACTCACGAAACTGCCCTAGTCGAGGGACGAGAGAACTTTAACCCTAGACGAGGGACTGTTACATTAATTTTATTATAAAACAGTCTGACACAAACTCATTATTGAAATGTCCATAGTTAATTATAAATTATTAAAGGAAATAACAAAAGTATCATTTGTTGATTTGATATTCACATTTCATTGTTAAAATTTGTAGCTTCTATTACATAATTTTTAAAAATAAGTAAATTTAAGAATTATATATACATACATATATATATATATATATATATATTTCAAAAAAAAAAAAATTCCACATGTCACAAATTATGTTAAGTTTTTTTTTTCTTAATGTTTTTTTGTTTAAGTTTATAATTGTTAATTTGTGAGAGTGAAGGATAGCTCAAGTGGTTAGAGCTTCTCTCTCTATTCCAGGAGATCCTGTGATCGATTCTCACCTTACTTTTGTGGCTCTCTAAACACCAAAAGAAATAATTGTTAATCTGTTTATTTGGGAAGGATGCATTAAATCTTCTATTGTACTCCATAAATAATCATTATAATATATATATGTAAAGATTTGTTTCTTAAATATAAATTTATTTATCTATTTTTTTTTTTTTAAAAAAAACTAAGGACACACCAGGAGATGACACATGTCATTGCTGGTGTGTCTTTTAGTGTGTGTGTGTGTATATATATATATATATATATATATATATATATATATATATATATATATATATATATATATATATATATATATTGATGCTTGATTATTGATTGATTGATATCCAATACAAACATTTAATTATTATGAAGTATAAGTTACACTAGTACGTACATATTTATCTTAGAAATTACTACATGTGTAAAAATGACTAGAAAAAAAAATTACAATTAATTTGAAACTGAAAATATCCATGTCCACATATAACAGATTATGAAAGCAATGATGCAAATGAATTAGGTAGCTTGCCAACTTCCTCCACACACCACTAAATGTTTTAATTGATATTTTTTTTTTTTTTGAGAAACCTCCCCAACAGAGGACTAATTTATCATATCATGCAAAGCAAAAGAAATTACATCACTTGGTAAGTTATCAACCCACACTCTTAGCCCCAAAATCCCATGGTTGGAAATGAGCCAAGTAGTGAGCAACACAATTACCACTACGTTTAACAAAAGACCACTTAACCTCTTCAAAACAAGAACAAGCATCTAAAATATCATCAACAATTAAATGGAAATTGCTACGCCCTCCAACAGCTCCACACAAAGCTTGTATGGTAGTCAGGCTATCACTCTCGACCACAATCTTCTTAAAGCCCCTTGCTTGCGCCATTTGGATCCCGAACCATACTGCTTTAGCTTCTGCATCTTTCACACTCCAATTCTCCCTAAATTGGTTTACAACGCAGCACCTCACATCCCCTTTATCATCTCTGGCAACTGCACCCAAACCAATCCCCACATCCCCCAGCAAACCCGCATCAACATTAACTTTCATCCAACCCTCAGCAGGAGCACTCCAACTAGCAGTGTGTTGCACAGCACCCCGAGGGACCTCTCTACTCGTAGCAGCCCTCACATCCCTCACTTCTCCACACACCTTCCTTGCATATGCAACTATACTCGTGGGATCAGGTTGGGTTCCTTCAATCACGAAGGAATTTCTAGCACCCCAAATAGCCCAACAAATAGAAAAAATAATCTTTACATCCACCTCATCCACCTCCTTCAATAAATACTCCCACCAGTCCACCACACTTCTAAAATTTTGATTGAGCACAAAATTGTAGCCACTGCAAACCCATACATCCCGAGCCAACGCACAGCCTTTGAGAGCATGGAGCACATCTTCTACCTCCTTATGGCACACGTAGCAAGTGTCATCATAGCCAGCAATACGAGCCCCTATCCCTTTGCGTGTAGGGAGTGCATTTTGACACGCTCTCCACATAAACACCTTCACTCGAGGTAGCACATTCACATTCCAGATTTTTTTCCAAATCAATCTCGGGGACGAAGTTGCTTCTTTCTCCTTCTTCCAATCATCATCAAACAAAGCCCTATATGCAGACCTAATCGAGTAAGTACCATCCTTTTCAAGATCCCAGCAAAGAGTGTCTTCTGGCAGCCTAGAGCTTAAGGGGATACTCAAGATTCTCTCTTGATCAATAGGGAGAAATGTTGATGAAACTGTTGTAATATCCCAACACTTCTCAGCCGAATTAATTAAGTCACCAACCACCAAGTTCGAGTTGTTGGTACCTCTCGAAGAGAGCACTCTCAAGGACTGGGAATTAGGAATCCACGGGTCATCCCAAACTCTAACCGAACTCCCATTCCCTACTCTCCAACGCAACCCTCTTTTTACCACCCATCTTGCTTCCCAAATACCTCTCCAAGTATAACTTGGACAATTACCCAAATCAGCTTCCATAAATGAAGAAGAAGGATAATACTTACCTTTGAGCACTTGTTCAAGAAGACTATTCGGCTTTAATACTAATCTCCAAGCTTGCTTACCAAGAAGAGCCCAATTGAATAATTTGAAATCACGGAATCCCAACCCACCTTCACTCTTCGGTCTACATAATTTCTTCCATGCCAACCAATGAATCTTTCGTTCCCCTTGCTTTTGACCCCACCAAAATTGAGCTACCAACGAACGAATCTTGTCACAAAAAGAGGATGGAAACTTAAACACACTCATCGCATAAGTAGGGAGAGATTGGGCCACTGCCTTTATCATAACCTCCCTACCCGCCTTAGATAGAACCATGCCCTTCCAACCTTGCAATTTCTTCCAAAGTTTCTCCTTCACACCCTTAGTAATCACTTTCTTGGACCTACCAACAAACGTTGGAAGACCCAAGTACCTGTCATGTATATCAACAAGCTTTACACCAAGCTTGCTAGCCAAATCCACACGTCGTCCCTGAATGACCCCTTTTGAAAAAGAGACAGTCGTCTTATCAAAATTAACCTTCTGACCCGACGAATTTTCATAGAGGCTAAGGACATCTTTAATTGCAGCTACATCATCATTCGAAGCTCTAGTGAAGATAATACAATCATCGGCAAATAATAAGTGATTAATCGAAGGGGCCGCCGGGGCAATACTCACTCCCTTTAAACTACCTCTCTCCTCCGATCTCCGTAATAAATCATAAAAAATTTCAGCACAAAGAATAAATAAATACGGAGAAATAGGGTCACCCTGCCGAATTCCCCTACTCGGAACAAAATCCTCAGTAGGCTTCCCATTCACCAACACTGAAAAAGACACAGACTTGACACACTCCATAACACACGTGCGCCAACCATAATCAAAACCAAACTTCTCCAAGACCACCTCTAAAAAATTCCACTCTATCCGGTCATAGGCCTTAGACATGTCTAGCTTCATAGCCATACTCCCCTCAACTTGAGTCGAATTTTTCATATGGTGGAACAACTCAAAAGCAACCAAAATATTATCAGTAATCAATCGCCCCGGGGTAAAGGCACTTTGATTAACAGAAATAATTTTATCAAGGAAAATTTTTAATCTGTTTGCAAGCACTTTCGACACAAGTTTATAGGCAACATTGCACAAAGAGATAGGCCTAAAATCCGACATACTCTCCGCATCTTTCTTTTTTGGAATAAGAGCAATAAAATTTTTATTTAAATATGACGGCATAGGCATACCTCGCAAAATAGAGAGCACAGTACTAGAAACAGCCGGGCCCACAATATTCCAATATGATTGGAAAAATAAAGGGCACATTCCGTCTAGACCCGGAGCTTTAATCGGATGCATCTGGCTAAGAGCAACTTTAATCTCATCCTCCGTATACTCAGCACACAACACTTTATTCATATCATCAGTGACTCGAGATTGGAAACTTTGCACTGCTTGCGTGATCATGGTGGGATTTGAGGTTGAAAACATATTTTTAAAATATGCTACTGCCACTTCACTAATCTTCTCATCACCAACCTGAACATTCCCATTATCATCCACCAACCTTCGAATCATATTTTTAGCCTTCCTACTCGAAGCTCTCTGGTGAAAAAGCTTGGTATTTCTATCCCCCGACTCCAACCATAACACTCTCGATCTTTGGCACCAATAAACTTCTTCATGTTGCACCAACCTCGCAATATCACGCACAAGACACCTCCTTTTCTCCAATTGAGCCGCAGATAATCCCCCCTCATTTAGCTTGCTGAGTTGTTTTCTTTTTTTCCTCAACTCCTTGAAAACTTCACCAAATTTTTTCAAGCTCCACTCCTTTAAATCTGCTGCACATAAGACCAACTTCGACTCCAAATTAATACCCCCTAGCCACGCATTTTCAATAACTCCCTCACATGACTCCTCTGCTTGCCAAATCTGCTCAAACCGAAAAGGTTTATCCTTCGGTCTCTCCTTCTCCTTATTACAAAGAACAAGCTTGATTGGTGCGTGGTCCGACCAATCCCTATCAAGATGAAACAGGTGAGCATCCGGGAAGCAAGACATCCATTCTTCAATTGCTACAGCTCTATCCAGACGACACTGAGTATTCTCTCCCTCCTCCCTCCCATTATCATAAGTATACTTGTACCCCGTATAAGGAATATCCCGAAGTCTACAAACAGCCAAAGCTCTTCTAAAATTTTCCATTTGCCACTCCGCTCTATCATTTTTCCCCAACTTTTCTGAAGAAAACAAAATCTCATTAAAATCACCCAAACAAACCCACGGCATCTGAGATTGAGCAGCAAGATCCTCAAGCAATCTCCAAGACAAAACTCGATTCTGTATCTCCGGCCACCCATAGACGCCCGTGAGCCTCCATACTACATCCCCCAAGCCATCCCTCACCTCAACATCGATATGATGAACCGACATCGTTCTAAGAACAATATTAATCCCCTTGTGCCACAAGAGAGCCAAACCACCCGACCTCCCCATCGAATCCACCGCTAATCCCTCAAAATCACCAAGCCTTCGTCGAACCTTATGAAATTCAATCGAACTCAATTTCGTCTCTGACAGAAAAATCACAGACGGGGCCTCTCTCCGAATAAGGTCTCGGAGTCCACTAACTGCAGAGGGGTTACCCAGCCCTCTACAGTTAAGACTTAACACACTCATTGAGCTTGGCGGGGTTGCTCCTCGGCAACCTCCGCCTTCCGCCATCCATATATAAAAGCATCATCATTCGAAAATTTTTGAGATTTTTTGGCAGTCCCCTGCTCCTTACTGCCCTCCCTATTACGCTTCCCTAACTCAACATGATTTTGTGCTTCAGTCATAACACTATCATACTCTCCTACTTGCCTAGCCACTTTCTTCCATTTTTTGCCCTTGTCAACACCCCTACCATCACTTCCTGACCCACTAGCAAAATGAAATATTGTGTTTATCTCCTGCTTCCCACCATCCCCATGATCAGATTCGAGAAGAGGTAAAGGGTCCTGTACTACCTCCTTATTACATACTAAAGCATTCGAAATATCTTCCTCAAAACTTTTCTCCTTCTCATCATCAATAGGACCTGTCACAATCTCATGAGTATCAACATCAGAATTTTTAGTCACAAACTGAGTCTTCTTTGCAGCCACAATTTCACCAAGCTCCTCCAAATCTCTGATTCTCCCTATTCGAGGAGAGGCACGCAGCCATCTCCCCCACCCCAGTCTCTGCTCACGGCTCTCCTCAGAAACAAGGCTACAGTCCCTTTCGGCATGTCCCATTCTTCCACAGGCAAAACAGAAGAAGGGAAGTCTTTCATATGCAAACTCAATTCGCAATTCTTTCCCTGCTTTGTCCAGAATACGCTGCGATCTTCTAAGGGGTTTGGTTACAAGCATAACCTTCACACGCCTAGAATGATCCAACCCCAACACATCCTCCTCAATCTCGATAATTTCACCCAAATTTGCAACCAAAGCCTTCACATCCTCATTCGAACGACAATTAAAGGGAAGATTTTTCAATCTGATCTAGAATGGGGAATGAAGCAGGGGAATTTTCTCAGGTTGTTCATCACCTTATATCTCCTTCAACAACACCAGCATATTATCGAAACACCACGGACGTCCTTTTAAAACTTTCTCCTTATCACGCCAATGGAAGAATTGAATTGCATACAAATTCGGTCCAAGGATCCTAATTACTAGATTGTTCGTAGGAGCCCAGGATTTCTTCATTGTAGCCCTAAACGCTTCAACGTTATAAGGGCGTTCAGTCAAAACCCTCCCAATCAGAAGAAGGTCAAAATTATTTGGTTGATCAGTCGATCGCACTCCACCCAAATCAACAACACCAGCATCATCATCATCAATTCGCAAAGACGAGCATTTAGCAATGATCTCCTCTGCCATCTTCTCAGAGAACAAGAGAATGGTAGAAGAGCCACAAAGAAACGCGGCAGCAAAACCCTTTCTTTCGAGGGAGTTTTTTGCTAAATCTCTGATTTTGTTTTAATTGATATTTTATTTTATAAATAATATTGCTTAGGATAAGAGCAATAATTTTTTATTCAAAAGAAAAAAGGATAAGACATTTAGACGAATGATCTAAAATTATCTTTTACGTTGGTTTCGACTTTAGAGTACTGTTTATCTCTCCTAACAGGTTTTTTCAAGTGCAAATGACATAGAGCACAAAATTTTTTTTATCATTATTAATATTTTTTTTTTTGAGAAAACACAAAAATTAGCTACCTTAGCATAAATTAGTATAAAATAGATAAATAAAAACATAAAAATATACTTGTATATACTCCATCCGTTTTATAATAATCGCAACACTTTGGCCAGCACATATGTTAATGAACAATTTTGACCATTAATATTTGTAATTCTATAATATTGAGAAGTATAAAAGGTTAATATAATGAAGATATACTTAAAAACTAATTCAAAAAATATCTTACATGTCAACATAGTTTTTTATATATTGGTAAATTAAAAATAGGAAAAAGTTATATAAAGAGACACATATAAGAAGCTAAAAGTGGAAAAAGTAGACATTAAATTAGCATTTATTACACCGATTTTCTTGTGAATCGTCGATAAATTCTCAACTTAGGCCGTGTTTTGTTCACCTTATTTCCACTTAATTTAGGAAAAATAAGTTCAGATAAGGGTTAATAAATGCAGATAAGATAAGTTCAGCTTAAATAAGTTCAAATAAGTTGTGAAAAGGGTTAATCAGGGTTACCCAACTTCAATTTATAACTAAAATATGTTCTAATAAGGGCTAATAAGGCCCTGTTCTGTTCAATTTATTTCCACTTATTTCAGGAGAAATAAGTTTAGATAAGGGTTAACTAAGGTATGTTCTGTTCATCTTATTTTCAGTAATTTCACGTGCAATAAATTCAGATAAGTTTAATTCAAGTTTAATAAGTTTTGATAAGGGTTATCCAAGTACAAATTACAACTAAAATAAGTTTTAATAAGGTCTAATAAGTTCAAATTCAGGTAAGTTCAGATAAGTTCGGATCAGTGAAAATTAGGTGAACAGATTACACCCTTCAGATAAGACAAGTTTAGGAAAAATAAGTTCAGATAAGTTGTGATAAGAGCTAATCAGAATTACCCAAGTTCAATTAATAACTAAAATAAGTTCTAATAAAGGCTAATAAGTTCAGATAAGTTCAAATAAGATCAGATTAGTCCAAATATGATCAGATAAGTAAAAATCAAATGAATAGAACATACCCTTAATCAGATAAGTTCATTTAAGATCAAATAAGTTCAGATAAGTAAAAATCAAGTGAATAGAACGCACCCTTAATACTAAAAAAAGAAAGAATATAAAAATACTCCGTATAATCAAAGTAGACATATAAATAGTGCGAAACTCAAAGTGTTACGATTATTACGAAATGGAATGAGTATAACTGTATAAGCTTAGTAAAAGACTAAAATAGGAATTAATTAAGTGAAATTTGGAAAATGATATGATTGACAATTTTTTTTGGTGTTTAGAGAGCAATAAAGGCGGTGAGAATCGATCCCAAGATTTCCTTAAAATCGGGAGAGAAACTCTAACCACTTTAGCTATCCTTCACTCTCGATACGATTGAGAATAACTAAACAAAATTACATCAAATTAAGCGTATATTTGTCAGTCTAATACATGTATCTAATGCTTATGTGGTTCATTTGTTTGGTGTCAATTACTCGTTAAGTCGTTGTGTAAGAGTTACAGTTGAATTGAATATGAGTTAATTCTCCATCCTCTTCCCTGTCGTTTCCTTCACCTTCCCTGTCGTTTGGAACAATCGTACTATTAGGTTCGCAGTGTCAAAAGGATATGCATAAAAGGGACAGTTAACTTTAATTCAATTCAATATGTTTCGGTGTTTCCACATTTATTGAAGGCTGAAGCTACCATACCACATTAAATATGTTTTTTTTTAAGGGCTACATTAAATATGTTAACTATTCTGCAACAGTTTATTAAAGTTAACCCAATTATTTATGAGAGAAAGAAAAAAAAAAAAACAAATATGGAGTATTGTTATTTTTTTTTTTTTTTTGACACAATGGAGTATTGTTAATCTTGGTGGCAAACTTGTAATTATAGTTGTACAATTTTTTATTTTATTCGTATTACTAGTTTAGTTTCGTGTGTTGCACGAATTAAGTAGCTATTATTTGTTTAAAATAGTTGTTAATATTCTTTGTTTGAAAAATAATGTAATCACAAATTTATTAATTTATTTTAAAAGAAGTATTGTATTTATTTAATCATGAAAATTTGAAGAAAAAAAAAGGGATGATGTCAAAAATAGTTTAGGCGGGAAAATTTTTCATAGAAAGTTGACATGTGTCCTTCTTTAATGATGTCAGCATATTTTGTTTTAGTAATAGTTAATAGATTGCATAATGGGAAGTTTAGTTTACTCAACTTGCATGTGTAGTAGACAATGACAACAATATAGCAAATAACGAAGTTAACTGTTGGATAATTATGTTGTAAATATTTTTGTATTAATGAAGAATTATGTAGAATAGTGTCGTATGACAATTTGTATGACTATTGGATTGTATTTTTGGATAATTGTAACTCTTCATTGGTAATTGTTAATGTAGATAATTGTATTATTTCATTATTAACTATTCATTAGTTATAATGGATAATTATATCTTTTCATTACTTGTATCTTTTCATCCATGCTTCTTTGTCTATAAATAGTTATTGGCTGTTTTGATTTATGAATATAGAATATTAGATTTATTTACTCTCTCAAGATATACATGCATACAGTTGTGGTTACTCTAATCTAGTTTGTTCGTTGGTTTCTTATAATTACAATACCATTGTATGGGATGATATCTGGATATGACCGATATCTTGTAAAAGCACGTGACCAAACTCTGAACAATTGTGAGAAGGCGCCGATATGCGCCAGAAAGCAGACATATCGGCTTGTCGGAATTCGGCACGTGGCAACAGAAGCTCGACACTTGGCGCAGGAGGCTTTGCATGGATGAGAGCCACCTGTCAAGGTGGATCATTATAAATAGTAGGTAAGACCTCATTAATGGGGATATAAAAAAATTACTCTCTCTCTCTCTCTACTTTCTCTCTTACTTATCTTCTCCTCTTAAACACTTTCTGACTTTGTCATCGGAGTGGTTATCCCCAGACCACCCCGGGGTTAGCTAACTTCTTCTCATTGTGTAGGTTCTCATCTTGCCGATAGGAGTATCAGGATCTCAGGTCCGAGTTCTTGGGGGAATCAGATTCAGACAGAAACAATTTGGCGCTAGAAGGAGGGGACATTGATCACTTCTATCGCCTAAGAACCTCACACAAAACATATATATAGCAATGATAATCATGGCCGGAAATAATGAAATACCAGTAGAACAACCTCAGGTGGAAATAGTGGATGAAACCCATACCTTAGAGGGTAACCAGTTTCACATGCCGATAACCTCCCCTGCGGGTGGAGGAGAGGCAGAGGATCCTATGGCGGCATTCACGTCAGATGAATTGAAAACGGCAGCAAGGGTGATGAGTGCAATGAGTAGGAAGAGAAAGGAGGCTGAGGCGGCACAGGCTGAAAGGGGGGCCGCTTAGGCCGACAAGGAGCACCGCACCGTAATCAAGAGGAGCAACACAATCAGTTGATGAACTCGCCGAGGAGATCCCGACATGAATCGCCGATAAGATCGCACACAATGTCACAGCGGGTTGAACAATCCTCAAGTCGCACCGTGAGTACCAGAACCCAGCAGCAGAGAAGTTCGCAAGTAGATGAGCAGGCAGTGCGAACAGTGGTGCAGTTAAGGGTGTCCCCATTTGCCCAACATATTTTAGAACAGCCAATGGAAAAGGTGAAAATGCCGACTTGTAGGTATGATGGAAGAGGGGATCCGGCAAGATTCATAACGTCCTATGAGGGGCACATGATGCTGTATACCAACTCGGATGCAGTCTGGTGTAAGGTCTTCCCGACTACTTTGATTGGGGCTGCAGCCGATTGGTTTAACAACCTTGAAGTTGGGTCAGTAGATAGTTTTGAAAGATTGACCGAGATGTTTGTGGGTCAGTATGTCAGCAACAGTGTGATGCCCTGGAAGTAGTGAGGAATCATCTTAGATCTCTTCCCACAATTGCCAGGCCCGAGAAGGGAGAAGTGTTACGGCTATATATTTCAGCATCGCCAAAAACGGTAGCAGCCGTTCTATTAGTAGAAAGGAAGAAGCAGCAGCAGCCGATATACTTTGTCAGTCATGTCTTGAATGCGGCAGAACGCAGATATCCAGTGATAGAGAAGATGGCGTTAGCAGTAGTAGTGGCAGCTAGGAAGTTGAGGCCTTACTTTGATGCACATCCGATAGAGGTGTTAACCAATCACCCTTTAGAGAAATCATTGCATAAAATGGATACGTCTGGTAGGTTACTGGCATGGGCAGTTGAGTTGTCGGAGTATGAAATAAGTTATAAGCCTAGAACATCCATTAAGGCTCAAGCATTGTCGGATTTCATTGTTGAAACCACATACACCGATGAAGAGGAAGAACTGGGAACATGGAAGGTATCAGATGATGGATCAGCAACTGCCACGGGGTCTGGGGCTGGAATTGTGATAACGGCTCCAGACGGGAAAATGTTTGAATATGCCATGAAGTTTAAGTTCAAGGCAACAAATAACGAAGCCGAGTATGAAGCTGCAATGGCTGGAATGCAGTTGTCAATAGCGGCAGAGGCAAAACGGCTGGTTTTAACAACTGACTCTCAGCTGGTATCAAGTCAATTTAGTGGAGAATATGAAACTCGAGAGCCGGCAATGGTGAAGTATTTGGAGAAGATGAAACAGTTAGTAGCGCAGTTGCAGTACTTTGAGATAAAACTGGTTCCGAGATTGAAAAATGCTCAAGCAGATGCGCTAGCAAGGTTGGCAAGTTCAAGTTTTAACGACTTGGAAAGGACGGTCATGGTGGAGGTTTTAAAGCAGAGAAGCATAGATGAGATGTCGGCAGAAACTTTGTGTGTTGATGTTGGGGACCAATGGTATGATAAAATATTGGCATACCTCATCTATGGTGCGAGGCCGACGGATAGGGAGGAGTTGAAAAGATTAAGGAAAGACAGCGTGTGGTTTGTCATGTACCAAGGTCAGTTATACAAAAGGGGGTTTTCACTGCCATTGCAAAGGTGTATAACGGATTTTGAGTCAGCAAGGTTGTTAGAAGAATTGCATGAAGGAAGCTGTGGTAACCATCTCGGGGCAAGAGCCTTGTCCAGAGAAGCAATGAGAAGGGGATACTACTGGCCGACGATGAATGCAGATGCAATAGCTTATGTTAAAAGATGCGAGAAGTGTCAAAAGTTTGCCCCAGTTATCAACTTGCCTCCTAATGACCTGACTCCGATATTAAATCCAATCCCTTTTGCCCAATGGGGGATGGATATAGTAGGCCCGTTCCCATCGGCCACGGGTGGAAGAAAATTTCTGATAGTGGGGATTGACTACTTCACAAAGTGGATTGAGGCAGAACCGGTAGCAAAGATAACGGCATCAGAAGTGAAGAAGTTTATATGGAAAAGCATCTTCACAAGATTTGGGTTGCCGATGGCGATGGTCTTTGATCATGGAACCCAATTTGACTGTAAGCCAGTCAAAGATCTCTTAACAATGTACAAGGTGAAATTTGCTTATGCAGCAGTATGCCATCCACAGTCTAACGGCCAGGTAGAAGCAGCAAATAAGCAAATAATAACGGCAATTAAAAAGAAGATCGAAGATGCAAAGGGTTTGTGGGCAGATTTGATACCAGAGATATTGTGGACAAACAGGACAACAATTAGAGAGGCCACAGGTGAATCACCTTATACTTTAGTTTTTGGAACAGAAGCAGTGATACCAGCAGAAGTTGGGTTGCCGACATTTAGGGTTCAGCATTACTGTGAAGACCAAAATGATTTACTCCTGCGACAACAGTTAGACTTCTTGCCGGAGCTCAGGGAAAAAGCAGCAGTTAAGTCAGCTGCATTTAAGGAAAGAATGTCAAGGGCCTACAACAGAAGAGTATCTCATCGGCCGTTAAGTGTGGGAGATCTGGTACTGCGAAGAACAGCGGCAACCGGTAAGGGAAAGGAAGATGGAAAGCTGACTGCAAGTTGGGAAGGACCTTATCGAATTAGAGATGTCGTCATCCAAGGATCGTTTTATCTAGAAACTTTGGATGGGGCACCCCTGAAGAATGTATGGAACTCGGCTGTATTGAAGAAATACTATGTGTAATGTACAATTTTCATATGAAGCTGATATCAAAAAGGGTATCAGTGATGAACGAAGAAGTATTCAGACAATATGTGTTGGAAATAGGCATCCTCCATTTAACAGAACAACGTTAAATGGGACGGACAGCTCAAAACCGCTTCCGTGAAGTTAATAGATATACAACCTGATTAGTTGTATACGTTAACTCACGAGGTTGCTGGTTCAAAATATAATACGGGCAAAATCAATTCGAGTATACGCCGATATGAGGCGTAGCTCAGAAAGTGATCGCCGAGAGGGTACCTAACTGGCTGAAACAACAAAGCAGTAGGTGACCAATGTTATAATCTGGACCAGCAACAAATGATTACTACTTAGTATACATAGTTCTAATACAAACTATGTACACTGGGGGGAGTAAGGAATGAGATAGATATCATGCTTTGGTAATTTTTACGTGATAGTTGTTAAGGCCGTTGTAGTATGATTATGATATTGTCAAGTTTGATAATTGCTGGAAGTTGTCAGATATCAGACAACTCTCTGCTGGGTGTCAAGTAAATTCCTATCTTTTGTGAATTGTTTTATGTATTTTATCCCTAATTATATTTCAGTATGATAAGAGATGTTTAAATTTGTAAACAACTGATAAATGACAGAATGTAATGAAAATGAGTTAAGTTTACATAACAACAAAGTTGACAATCGACAGGCATCACCACAAAAAAGGGGTATATGCCGATAAAACAGCATTGTCGAAATAAATGTTGAAACATACAAAAGACGATAAAAGGAGAGTTATAGCTGATAAGGTCCAATAATACAAGACCCACAAGAAGATGTCGGTGATGACTGCCCGCCCCTTCAAGCTTGTGCATTCTCAGGCACTGGGGAGTCCAAAATGCTGGGATCTTTGGGGCCGTCATCAGCACTTGGCACCAGATTGTACAAGTCCTCTTCAGAGAATTGCTGTGCCTCGAAGCCGGAAGGGATCTTGTAGGCTTCCTCGTTGAAAGCCTTTTCAACCTTAGCCCAATCTTCCTTCTACCAACCGGCAGCGTGGGCGACACATCTCTGAGCAGCCGTCCAACCTCCATCGAAACGATCTTGGAGCTTGGAGCAGAACTCATTGGAAGCTATATAACAGCCAACCGCTCTCTGACGAATACCAGGTTTGTCAGCTTCCATTTTTTGAACCTTTTCTTCAAGGCTCTTAATTTTAACTCTGGCATCGCGGAGATCTTTTTCAACCGAGGGAAGGCGCTCAATGGCCTTATTATTCTCGGTGATCTGAGTCTTCGGACTCTGCACCTCTACCTCAAGACTGGCGACCTTCTCCGCCTTAACCGTCAGCTCCGACATCTCCTTGTCATCTCTCTCTTTTATTTTCTTCAAGTCATCTAAGGCTCTTTCAGCATTATTGATGATTTCCTGCATGGCACTTTGGCTGGAAGAGGCCTGATGATGTTTCTCCTGATAATAACGGTACATCTCAACGAGCTCTGTACCAGACATGACAGCCTAATATATATATATATATATATATATATATATATATATATATATATATATATATATATATATATATATATATATATATATATATATATATATATATATATATATATATATATATATATATATATATATATATATATATATATATATATATATATATATGAACAGTTAAGAATAAGGTAAACAGAATAAGTCTATATCGAAGCCGTACACCAAATGTAAAAATATATAAAGGAAGAGTTAGGGTACCTTTATCATGTTATGCATGTGAGTAGCAGCAACGGGGCCGACTGGACCAGCAGGCCTGTCCATCGGCAGAGTGAGATTGCTCAAAAGCCGATAACCGAGATTCCAACCTTGCATTGGGTCATCGGTAATCATAGACTCATTCCGGCCGACATCCATGTTGGGTTTCCAACGGTCTCCGGAATGACCAGCAGGAACGGCGAAACCCTTCAGAACTTCGTCTAGAAACCTTCCAGAGACTCGTACATCCATTGATTGGACCGATACGTCAGGGCCGGAATACTTGAATCAGAGCCAACTGTAGTAGGGGCAGCTGTGACGGTTGGCTGAAGCGGACGAGGGGACTCGGCAGAAGTGAGATCTTCGATCTCAATCCCCTGAATAACCTTCTTCACAATGGCCTCAGGGCTCTTAATTTTGGTGGTGGGTGGAGTCTTCTCGGACTCCGATTGGTCCTTCTTTTTCCCACCACGCCCTTCAGATTGTCTGGGGCTGGAGATCACAATTCCACCTCGCCGATTGGCCAGAGATGTCGTCTTTCTCTTCTTGGCATTGTCATTGGCCATGATCTCAGCTCTTCTTTTGGCACTAATAGCTGGAGCGCGGCCGCAAACGGTAGCAAGAGTATCGTAGGGGCTTGAAGCTTTAGAGCAACGTCTGAGAACTCTTCTCCCGTTGGAAGATAAGCCGAGTTGCCTGTTGTCCAACTTGTCAATACCTGAGAGCAAAGAATGTAAGTTCAATCAGCTAGGTATAGATAATTTTTTTTTAAAAAAAAAGAAGAAAAAGAAATTCAATAAAATAAACAGTACCATAATGGTCAGTCCAACAGAGACCGACACGAGACAACGGCGCGTTGCCCAGAATGTAACTCACATTCGGCACCCACACCTTAGGAACTATGCGGACCTTGCCGTCACCTTCATCAAATTCTGAGACGTCAAAATGATTGACGGCTCTCTCTTCATGTTTACCGAGATCCTTCTCGGGAATTGAGTCAAAGCGAGGATGAGGCTGGTAAAAGGTTCTTCTTAGAGGAAAGTCCTCAGGAACCGACATGAAAAAGAACCTCACTTGCCAGCCCTTGCAACTTGTCAGTTTGGGGTGGACGGTATATTTGTGAGGTTGGGTATACAAAGACCACCACCCATCCGACTGACCGTCCCTCTTCAGAGTAATCAATCGTCTAAAAACGTTAAGGGTTAGGGGATAGTTTCGATATAGCATGACCCAGATGGTGGCAATAACGGCCCGAATAGTGGGAGGAGTAACCTGAACTAAACAGACGTTCCAGGCCTTCAGGATTTTCGCCACAAAGGGATGTAAAGGAAAGCGGAGGCCGAAATCTAAATGCTTCATATAAACGGCCACGGAACCTGCTGGGCAATCTAATACCGAGGCTCCAGAAGGGGGAATTGACAGCTCATACCCGTCAGGTAAGTTGAAAAATTTCTTAGCGCGACGGCAGTAATCTTTTTCAATTGCCGTTTTCCTAAAATCGTCATTTATTTTTGCCTTGGCCACTTTTCCATCTCTTGCAAGGGTAATGGGTTGTCGGAATTCAGCTCCGTCAGTTTCAGAGTTATAGCCCTCGTCCAGGTTCTCTTCCTGGATAACCTCTGCCGTCATGTCAACAATGTCTTCCCTGCTCTCATTGTTGATACTACCTTCTTGAGTCTCGTCATCTCCTAAAACCGAGTTGACGGCTAAATCATGAACGGGGGATGACGGACCTTCCTGGGGGTTAGCAGGAATATCAGCCACTGGTTCTTCTTCGGAAGAACTCACAACCTGACCTTGCCCAGGTCTTTTGCTGGATTCAGCTGCCTTAGCGGCCTCGGCTGCCTTAGCTGCTTTGGCGGCCTCAGCAGCCTCACGGGCAGCAGCTCGAGGCTGATAACTGGTACTCTTTACCCTTGGCATGGTGTTTATACCTCTATTGCCAACGTTAGTGCCGTATTGATTAAAATAGCGTTTCCCAGCAAAGCTGCGTAAGTGATAACGAACACTAACAGGCTCAACGTCAAGAATTTCAGTATCGGTAGGAATGTCAGGGTTAGTGGGATAATAGGCACGTTCGCGGTGGGCAATAGTCCTATGTAGCATAAAAGCACGTTTCTCTTCTTCAGAAGATAACGTCTCAAATGGATAATCAATATTATCAGAAAGGGAAGATGAATTACCCTGATTACTACCGATTTCTTTGCCTAGGGATTTCCTAATTAAACGACGCCTAGCAGTACTAAGGTTAGGGAAATTCTCTTCGACACTATCTTCAGACATTTAATTCAAAAATGAGAAAATAAAACAAACATGCAAAATCAGGGGTTAGGGAGCGGC
The DNA here is from genome assembly GCF_948465745.1 of Chenopodium album. Lineage (NCBI taxonomy): Eukaryota > Viridiplantae > Streptophyta > Magnoliopsida > Caryophyllales > Amaranthaceae > Chenopodium > Chenopodium album. The sequence goes on from NC_137849.1 coordinate 40,740,103, forward strand.
AATACCTTTGACGAAAGTCGCTGATACGATGTACTTAAAGGTGAAAAGTGACGAAGAAGAAAAGCACGCCGAATATACTGAGAAGTGTAAACCGAAATCGAGAAAAGTCAAAAAAGTAAACCTTTGGTTGAAGAACAATTGAGACTGAGAAAAAGCTTTGGAAAAATGAGAAATGAAATGAAAAATGGCGGAATTTTGATCTAAAAGAAGAAACTGAAAAGTCAGTTGAGGTGAAAGGCGGTTCAGAAATCCAACGGCCCTGAATCGACAACCAATTTCAAAAAGTAGCGGTAGGATTTATGACACGTGTACTAATTTTCCCGCTTTTAAAAAAAAAAAAAAAAAAAAAAAAAAAAAAAAAAAAAAAAAACCGGTTACGCTTCCACATTGTAACAAGTAGACCTTGTCTGCTATCGGCACACAAGGTCACTTGGGGGGGAAAACGGAGTTTTTCGCTCCCATATATTTTGTAACAAGTAGACCTTGTCTGCTATCGGCACACAAGGTCACCTGGGGGGGAAAACGGAGTTTTTCGCTCCCATATATTTTGTAACAAGTAGACCCTGTTTGCTATCGGCACACAAGGTCACTTGGGGGGGAAAACGGAGTTTTTCGCTCCCATATATTTTGTAACAAGTAGACCTTGTCTGCTATCGGCACACAAGTTCACTTGGGGGGGAAAACGGAGTCACTAGAACAAAAGGAGTCACTAGAACTTAACAGAGTAATGCGTCAAGGAGGTATAAAAAGTATAAATTTAAGAACTAATGCCAAAGATAATGCAAATGCATACAATATGGGATTATAATACTATACAAAAGTTGTCCTGAAAGTTACAACAAAAAATTAATAATAATAAATTAAAATAAATCTTCTCAGCAAGAGAATATAGAGCTTAAAAATAGAGGCAAATCTTCTCAGCAAAAGATGTGAGTCTCTAAGGTATCCTCAAGCTTCATCCGATGCAGTGTTTGAGTATAAGCCAAGCGGGTATAACGAACTGCAGCAACGGCAAGGTCGGCAATAAAGTTTTGTTAATGCCCAGTGCTTGACAGAGTACAAGAAACGTTATCACATGAAACTTCCAACATAAGGTAAAATTTGAAGAATGAGAAGTGGAACCCAAAGTTTGTCTAGTTAGGTTAAGTTTGTTGGCTACATTAACTGAGGACGATGATGTATGATCATGCGTCCTCACTTGGGGGGGTTAATTGTATGGGATGATATCTAGATATGACCGATATCTTGTAAAAGCACGTGACCAAACTCTGAACAATTGTGAGAAGGCGTCGATATGCGCCAGAAAGCAGACATATCGGCTTGTCGGAATTCGGCACGTGGCAACAGAAGCTCGACACTTGGCGCAGGAGGCTTTGCATGGATGAGAGCCACCTGTCAAGGTGGATCATTATAAATAGTAGGTAAGACCTCATTAATGGGGATATAAAAAAATTACTCTCTCTCTCTCTCTACTTTCTCTCCTACTTATCTTCTCCTCTTAAACACTTTCTAACTTTGTTATCGGAGTGGTTATCCCCGGACCACCCCGGGGTAAGCTAACTTCTTCTCATTGTGTAGGTTCTCAGCTTGCCGATAGGAGTATCAGGATCTCAAGTTCGAGTTCTTGGGGGAATCAGATTCAGAAAGAAACAACCATTTTATAAGAAACGAAACCCGTTCTATCCTGGGAGACAATTGCTTAATAACCTTGGGTATCGTAGAGGGAGCAAAATTGTTTTAAGGACACAACGTGATTTGTTGGGCTCGGGTCATAATATTTTACATTTTGAATCAAGGATAAAGGTATGTATTATGTTTTATTTGTTTTATATATTAGATATATAATTATTTAATTCTTAATACTAGTTTTAGTTTTCGTATAGTATTAATAACATTAACTTCATCCGTTAACATCCATGTCACAAATTTGTCATCCATGCGTAGGAGAGAGAAACCAGATTTCGAGCTTTGGGGTAAAAAAATGGACCTTAATGGAGGATTTTTAATGGAGAACGAGGCTAACCCTATCCTTAAGGATTCACCAAACCCATAATTACTCCTTTTTTCAAAGGGTTTTCGTTTTATTCGGTAGCAAAGCCGCCGAAAATGGTAGTGTTGGTGGAGATCGAGGAAGGAAGAAGAAGATTAATGAAGAAGAAGAAGAATCAGTATCAATGGAGGAAGAAGAAGAATGAAAGAAGAACAAGAATACAACAAACGTCAGTTATAGTTGTTCAATGGCTATTAAATAGCCATCCAAAGAAGTATGTACCACTTTATGCATGTACCATGACTTCCAAGTGAATAGCCGAAAATATTCCCAAATAAACGAGGTATCGTTAATCTAGCAGATGAACTGGGTGAGCCTCGATATTTATGAAATAAAAGTAGCCTCATTTACTAATTCAAGTTTCTCCATTTTTTACCATTAATAAAAATAAAATGCTATACATAGCACTAAAAGCTAAACAAAAGAATCTAAAAAAGAAAAATAATAAACTAATAATGAAATATATTCATTAATTACACTTTTTTGGCACGTGATTTTGTTATGTAACTTTTTTTTTTTTTTTTTTTTGAAACAATTGTCATGCATTTCTAAACGTATACCAAAAAAGGAAATATATTAAATATTTATTTGTAGCCTTAAGCATTACATATAGCATTACCCTTAATAAAATAACTTCACTAGTTTATAAGAGTACAATTATTTTTTTATTCAGGAACTTTTTTATAATCCCGATTTACAATAAAACTAGTGCATATCGAACAATTTTAGATTAATTTTTAGCAAATTTGGATTTATTTTTAATCTAGCTTCTTTGCGGTAACTATCAACCCGATATAATTCTAAAATATATAAATGATGAAATAATTTTTATACGACTGATATTTTACTTTAACTCATTGAGATAGATTTTTGCTTATTTAAAAAGATGACTATATCGATAAAACATAACTTACTTATACGGCCCTAGATATTGGTTATTGTCGATGAGCCTGCCGTCTGTAACCCATTGCACAAATTAATCACATACGGCCCAATAAAATGCCTACAACGATTAGCAAAGTTTTGCCTAGACCCATATGTAGGCAAAACTACCTACACCCCCCTCAAAACGACACTGTACACAATTACATACCACTACTTCTCGTTTCACGATAATATTTTTCACCAATATCTCGTTTGGAGACCAACTTTAATCCTTGAACATTATGATCTTAGTAGCTAGACTTTATTATTAATCATTCATCATATACCATTCCAAGTTGGTTATGGGCATAGGGCATTATGGCAGTGATTTGAGTTTCAATTCTATGTTTAAAAAAAAAAAATTATTGTAGGTACGGTATAAAAGAGACCGTGTGAAGAGATTTCCATAACATCGATTTTAATAAAACAAATGATGATCCTAACTCATGGGCAATCAACTCAATAAACAAATTGCAATGTTGTTGTTATTTTGACAACGTGATGGTGAGATGATCGATGGTGGTTGTTGTGACAGCGGCGGTGAGACATTGATGGCTGTGGTGGCAGCAGCGGCAACGGTGGTTGTTGTGGGTGAAGTTGAGTGGGTTAGAGGGGAAATCCAATGACGGAAAAGAAGAGAAAATATTAATGAGTGAATTTGAAATCACCATTGATGAGTTCGTGGTTTCACCAAAGAGTATATAACTTTTTTTTTTTGTAAAATCCCTTTTTTTTATATATATAATTATAAGAAGCATATAAATTTTATAAATGAACATATAACGATTTGCAAATGAACATGTATTATTTTAAATAGTTTGTTTACGAGGATTATAGATTAAAAAGCATAGAATTTATATCTTTGTACTTATTATTGGAAAAAAGGGAGGGTAGTGATAGATGATCGAGGAAAAAATATGGATATTGTTCATTTTGATAAAAATATATAAATTAAAACAACTATATATTAATCTCAAAGGGAATTGAATAAATAATATACATATACGTAGTATAGCATTTTACTTTTCAATTTATCACACATAATTCTTGTCAAAACAAATGTTATTGCATATAATTGTTCTTTGAATCATGAAAATGAATATATGTAGCTTAATAATAATAATAATAATAATAATAATAATAATAATAATAATAATAATAATAATAATAATAATAATAATGCCAGATTGTATCTCGGCTCCCCACTAATTTCTTGTAAATTGATTGACTTTGTAGGTTTTTTTGATATAATAATAATAATAAAATAATAATAATAATAATATATCGAAGTATGTGAATTATCATGTATGAATATTGCAAAAAAGCATCTATTAAAATGAAATGATCATGTATTAGAATGAAAATGAACATTTTTAAATATGAATATGTACATAAATAAAGTGAGAATAAATTTTAGTATCAAATGAAATGATCATTTATTGGAATGAAATTGAACATTTATCAATATGAATTTTTTTTTTTTTTTTTGACAAAATCAATATGAAATTATTCATGAATAAAAGTGGGAGAATTTTGAAATAGCCACGTAGTAACATCTTAGGTCATCCTAATTAATGTTATTATTGTTGATCATTTAATGATACGATATTGAACATTTAATAATATGATAATGAATATATAATAAAAGAGATAGTAAAAGAAATGATTAAGTGCAAGATTTTGATGAACTAGTAATAATGTGATAATGAACATGTTCATTATTCTAATATAGTATGCACAAAAAATATTTTTTAAAATTTTAATAACAATTTTACGATAAATCTAGCAAATAATATCTGCTATTGTATAATTATGACATAAGAAGTATAACTTGTTTGTTAAATATTATAATATAGTCGTTGAAGATTCGAAATTGACAAATATTAATGCTCAATCACCGAATTAAGTTGTTATGAATATTTAGTTTTTTGTTTATGAACATGTTGCTTTCCTAATATGAACAGTTTATATATAATAGTTGGATTTTGCTTCATTCCAAAGGATGTGATTTATAGTATTATTCAAGGAAAATTAAAAAGTTCATTTCCTTCTCAACTAAATCAAAGTAAAATTGTACATGACAACAATTGAAATATTGGATAAAAAATATATAATACAACTCCACACATAAAATCAAACACAATAAACTTCTCGATTCAAATTCAAAAACTTCAAGCTCTTCTTATTGGTTTATATATGTTGCTTGCATCCCTTCTTGGTTTCTTTCTTTTGCCGTCTTCCTTTTTTTTTCTTGTTAGTGTGTGGTCTAACTCACTATATCCACGACTCTTTTTATACCTGATAGATAAAACATACTTCGTATAAATTATTGGATTTGAACAAGATTTAGTGTTGAAATGAACCAATATATATATGAAAATAACAATTGACACAATCGAAATAACTTTATATGGATGAAGAAGAACATCTATTATTATATAAATGAACATATGTTAGCTTGGAAATGATCATGAAAGATAATGATCGAAGAAATGAAACGAATTTATTAAATAAGCGAATAAACATGATTTATATTTAAATAATCATTTATTAATATGTGAATAAATATATACAACTCATCCTATTTCACAATGATTGAAATAATAATAAATTAACATCAGATTATCTCAAAAAGAACACTAACTTATTTCAAAATGAATATCAACTTATCTCAAAATGAGCATCGAATTTATATAATTAAAATTTTGAATTGAGGAATTATGCATATATACTCATAATGTTCATAAATAAAAAGTGGTGTCTAATCATTTTAGTTAATCTGGAAATTATATCATCATAATGAACATAAGTTAGTAAGTTACATCATGCTTTTTCAATGTGAGCACATATGATTTATTGGAAGCATTATAGTTGCTAGTTTGATCTAAAAATTAATCACATAACAACAAAATATAACATAGAAAATAAGATCAAATAATAATGTGACCAAAAAAAAAAAGGCAAATTCAATCAAATAATAATGTGACCAAAAAAAAAAAAGGCAAATTCAATCAAATAATTCTATCACAAAGTAGCAAATAATGAAAAAAAAGTAAAATTATTACTTTAGTTGAAAATAAACTTCAGAATAATATATATTAACATAAATTATATATTTTGTTACAATTAAATAAAAGATTGAGAAAAATAGGGCTTATATACAATTTGCTGCAATTGCCTCCCTTTTATACATCTTCAACTGATTGAAATCGGAGAGTTTATATTTTCTAGTATGAATTAGACTGGTAGAGAAGAAATGGATGAGAGAGAAAATGAGACATTGATTGTGAGTGTGATTTTTTTTTTATTTTTTGTGGCTTGGGGAGTTGGGGTAGCAGTTTGTTAGGCCACTTGGGTATGGGATGCGGGAGGATGTGAATGAGGGGTGTAGGTAGATATCCCTAGTCTTGGGTGTAGGGTTTAATAACTAATATGGGCCATTAATTAATATTTGATACCCAGATTTTTCTATTCAAGCCCATCACTGTAAACTTGTAGTTTAGCTGGGCTGCAATATCTGATGATAATGTGAATATGTAATTTTGATCAACAAAAAACTAAAGAGCTGACGATCTCAACTGGCTTATGGAGAGAACTTTAAACCTGGCCAAATACTCAATTATAATCCATTTACGTATATATCAACTCTACTTATTGAGTAAGAACTTTTTTTTTTATTTATTTATTTTTTTTTTTTTTTTTTTTTTTAACTATTGAGTTAGAACTTTGGAAGTTTAGTACTTCATATATAGTAAATTTTTTTTTTTTGATTTTTTTTTTTAAAAAAAGAGAGCCACAAGAATGAGTGATGATCAAAATCGATCCCAACATCACTAGAAATCGGGAAAGGAGCTCTAACCACTTGAATTATCCCACACTCTCATATATAGTAACTCAATGCTAATAAAAATTATTCCAATATGAGTCAAGTTTAAGTAAAAAATTCAAAATCTTCACATGCATTCATTTAATTTCAATTACAACATCTCATGTATGTTGTGGGGAGAAATAAAATTAAAAAAATAAAATAAAATAAAATAAAAAATTAAAAAAAAAACATTAAAAAGTCTAGAAATTTGAATATACATGTCTAATTACAAACACATTATGTACTACACATGCTAACCATCCCAATCTGTAATCATGCATTCATGCAACATTATTACAATCTTTATTATTTTCATTCCTTATTGAATGGCTTTCAACGGTTCCATTGCCTTTAATTACTTGTCCAACTTTCACTTAAGGGTCCAACACGTAGAGGTAGATGGATCAAACAAAGCGGGCAAAAGGTATTTCCGCCCATTTAGTCCATTGGCATTATAACTTGCACCCGAACTCGAATCTATCAGGAGCTCACCCGCATGACCCGGGTAAGCTCCTTTTCCATACACTCCGGTGCAAGCAGAAGCTACCTCAAGCGGAGCTTTTGCTTCACCTTGGTAATACCCGTTCCCAAACGGGTTTGTCACGGTATTAGCCAAAAGCATGGCAATATTTACCACCATGCCATCTACTCCCACGTCAGCATTGGGGGCCACCAATGGTGTATCTTGTGGGCCATAAATGGGCTGATGAAAGGGCCAAGCACATTGGCCCGGGCATTGACTTATTGAATTACCTACCCATATATACGTTGACTTTGTCTTATGATCAGACCCATGTGACCCACAACTACTCACACAGAACCCCTCCACGGCTACATCATCAGCCGTGAGGACGAGGGTTAGCCCAATTGATTTAGAGTTCACTCGCCGGGCTAGCTCGGCGAGTTGAGACTTTTTTAAGTTTTTCCCTAGGGAACACTTCTCGTCATCATGTTGCTTTGACAAAATAACATGTAGTCTATCTTTACCGGCCTTCTTCATGTAATTAGTTTGCACGGTATGCCACCATAGGCCCACTGTTGGGCCCACAACACGGTCGTGTTTTCGAGCAGGTCGGTCAAGAGAGAGAAAGAAGTCAGAGACAATTGTTTTTTGAGAAAGGGAGAATTTTCCGTACCAAAGGACGTAAACGGGCAGCTGCCCTTCAAGTAAAGGGCCATTATGGTATTTTAAGGGCATAGGTTGTGCTTCATAGAGTGAAGCCAATTTTTTCACTCCTAAACTAAATTGAAAATAATTAGTTGCTAATATAAATATTAAAAGTGCTAAGAAGGAAGACATTTTTATTTCTAAGTCAAAGAATTTTGATTTGATTTGTAATATTTCTGTTATTGAGAATTATGAGAGTGTAATGTATGTAAGTGAGTATATATATAGTGGGATTTGGTGCATGTATGTAGCTAGCAAAGAAGAGTGGGTTTATTTGCTAAGTTTTGATGAGTAAATTACTTGAGTTGTCAGGGAATAGGGAATCACGAGAAAGATGACAGCTAATCATTTGGATTATAAATCATCACATTAATCTACTTGTATTTTAGGGATGGATATTATTAACTACTTAGGCCTTGTTTTTTGAGCTGCTCTGCTGATTCAATCTGTTCTGCTCTGCTGATACCTGCTCTAGTCTATTCTGTTCGCCCAGAATGTCAAAAGAATAGGGTCTTATAGTAAGTGAAAGCTCACTATAAGAAGGTTTAATAAATAAAATGTGCCAATATGATCTTTATACATCTGAAAATATTATATGTGACTATTATTTTTGAATGCATAAAACTTTTTTTCCCATGTAATAAGTAAGATTAGGAAAGTGATGACGTTAATGCATTGGTTTTCAAGCTACAAAGTGGAATACAGAGGAGGGTTTTGAGAACTTTGAGGTAAGTTGATAAAGGTTTAGAGTTGTTGGGAAAAAAGATAGCATGAGTAAGAATAGGAGCTAACCTTAGCATGTGTCATTAGAGTTTTCCTAGGTAAAAATGCTTAATTTCAAGAAAATATCATCATAATGTAAGATTATAATATGGTCATTACTTAAATAATTAGATTAATGAGATTTATTTATGCATGTGTTAATGTATTAGGAACAGAAAAGGGACCACATAAAGAGCTATGGTATAGAGCATATGATCCATACTTGTTTAGCCCCATTTGAGAAATGGGCATATGCAATGTATTTGGAGCATTATGATGGACATACCCAGAAGAGCAGACCTAGTTAGGTCCCCCATTGTTAGCAATGGGATGTAATAATTTCACATACCCGTACCATGCTTGTCTGCTTCTTTGTAGATCCTAGGGTACATGAATGTGCCTTAAGGTTCAACATTTACTCAACCATTATTTTTGAGATATTTCAATTCCTAGTAGTAGTGATTTGATATTAAGATCGAAGCATATCATAATCGTTAACGAAAATTGACTTTTGTCCTTGACTAGAAATCAAGAAGTAAGAAGAGTAGGCCAGATAAGTTTAGTATTTTCTTACCTGTATTACCCTCGAGACAATACTACTGAACCAGTCATAATTAAGAATCAGTAGTTAAACATGTGGTAAATTTTAGGCTTAGAGCAATAACTATGGTATTTATTATTGAAATAATTATTACTTGAAAAATAGTCTCTAATTAATTGTTTGTGTTGACCGCTGAAAAAGGGGCATATATATTTGTTTAGTGTTAATTAAGGTAGACGTATATATACTACTATTAAATTCCTAATCCAACAACATTAAACAATGAACTACCAAAACTAATCCAAATACTTGAGCAAGTTTTTGAACAAGTGCATAGTTTTATAGTTTGGTATCAATGAAGCTCCCTAAAAAAGAATATTATGTATTACCTCCGTTTTGTATTATTTGTAACGTTTAGATTTTTTTTTTCTCTATTTTATGTCAAATTATTACAAATAATATAAAACGGAGGTAGTATTTATGTGCATCACTAGTAAGCGGATTTAAAAGGGAAACCCAAAGTGGGGAAAAACTATACTATTATTAGAAAAAACATAGAGATTTTTACAACATTGATTTCACCTCACTAGTTCTACGACTTCTACCTAAGGGAAACTTTTGGTTTATATAAATAAGTGTTACTTTAATGAACTTAAATTGTATCAACTTCGACAACTTGTAAGAAATTTACTACCACTGCACGTTATCTAGCATAATTTTGTTCAGATGAAATTGATTGAACCTTCACTACATGTCCATGCTTTATGGTATGTAGGAGTTTATATGTTTGGTCTAATATCCATGGTATTAATTTTGCAAAATTGAAGAACGTTTTAAATGAAAGTGATTTGTGAAGATGACTTGTTAAGGGGCTACATCCTTTTCCTAGAATCCTAGCTATACTAAGCTGTAAACCAACGAAGATTCGTGTAAGTCAAAGTTAGTGCGTAGTGGCAGTGTGGCACAAGTCAACACTTATTTATTATGAAGCACTTTCATATCTGCCCTTGATCTTAAAGAGTAGAGTATGGTTAATTACTTGCCGCTTAGCATCATCTTTTAGACCAAAATTGCACTTGATTAATGTTTGCTGTGACGTTTACTGTATTAACAATAGCACATACATAGTACTAATTTAATATCTGTTTTTGTTTTTCCTTCTTTCCATACGAGTAGCGCGCATTTGCATAGGTAAATTAGGTCATAAATGTGGGACTTAGGGCCTGTTTAGTTTGTCTTATATTTGCTCAATTTCTCTGATCTAGTCTGGTCTGATCTGAATGTCAAATTTGATCAAACTTTAACCTTAAATATACGATAATCTATACGAAAAAAATATATCAAGTTGGGTCTTGTTAGATTTGTAATAATGTGTACTTTATTAATATGTGATTTTCAGAATTTTTTTCATTAGGAAATTAAAGATATTTTGCGAAAAAAAACTGCACATAAAACGATGATCTGATCTGAACTTATTTTTTCTGATCTGAACTTATTTTTTCAAAATAAGGTGAACTAAACAAGGCCTTAATCAAAATAAAAAGTAGAGGCAATTCTTTATTCGGGCATTTTGTTGGGAAATATAGGTATAGTTGTGTTTGATAAATGTGGAAAAAGTCAACTAACAAAATAATAAGAATGAGAAAAACAATAAAGAAGATAAACAAAAAGTACAAATATTTATGTAGTTTGGTCGAATTAGACCAGCATCCACATGTGGGGAATTCAGAGCTTTTTTACTATAATGTTGAAAGAACGAAAAATTATACAAGGAGTCCTAAATCTTAATGGCTCAAAAAGTACATGAATGGTCCTTTTATAATGTAAGGAAACTATTCCATAAGTTATGCACAAAGACCGCAACAACTAGCTCAAGCCTACCGCAAGCCTCCATGAAGACAAGCTATAAGCCTATAACTCACTCGCCAATAATCAAGCCATGATGATGCGTGAGCTATAGCTCACCTCCTCGTCGCATGACATCTTCCTTGCCTACGTACTAGGGGTGAACATGGTATGGTTTGGTGCGATTTGAGTCCAAACCAACGAAACCGCAAAATGTGATTTGGTCAATTTTTCAAACCAAACCAAATAAACCATAATAGTATTGAAATCGGACGAAACTAAACATTCTAATTAAAAAAAAAAAGAAAAAAAAAAGAAAATACTTGTAGAGTAAGTAAAAAGAGATGAAGTAACTTTAAATACTGTAGCATATCTCAGATAATTGAAAAAATTTATGGAGTATTTACAAACCAATCGCACATAATTATGTCAAAATTTCATAAATATTAGAAATACTAAAAATTAATTACTGTAATTAATTAATCGAACATTAATAGCACAAACCAACACACAATTATGTCAAAATTTAATAAATGACTTTGAAAAAATATACTCCGAAATCAATTCTTAATAAGTATAATTAGGGCTACAAATATCATACTTGTACCGAATATATAATACTCCGTACAAATTAAAAACCATGTACAGCTAATGAGTTGCTAGGACCAGCTGCACACTAATAAGAGATCCCTTCATATAATCGATGACATTTTAGTAGTAGTTGGTTTTGCAGAGTGCGTGAACTCTCCGTGCAACTTATGAAGACCATATTTAAGTACCCTAGGAGAATATTGTGTAATTAATTAATTATAATACTGCAATCTAATAATCTGTCTTTATATTCTTATTTGTACTAAATTGCTAACACCCTCCTTCATCCACGCTAGTGGCTAACATTTTTTTTTTAAATACAAGTTGCTAATTATCGTTGCTTAGTGAATAGTGATTGGATTAGGACATTGTAAGTGGACACTAATACGGGTTTCAATGTCTAAACTTTGCTTAGTTTGTAGACTTGAGTAATATAAAAAGTATACTGTACTTCTTCATTTGTTTGTTATACTCCTCTTGATGCGTTGGCATTTTCACTATTCTTCACAATTATTACTACACGTAGAAAACAGAGTTAATTAGAGTAGTCTTTAAATTATCCACAAGCTAGATGATTTTATGGCCTGGTCTTTTGTTTTAAGGGTATTAAGAGCAAGATTGCAAGAACAATGCAAATGATGAACAAGTATGCTAATTAAGCAAACTTTAAGAGAATATATTACATCTCTACAAAGTGTCACTACCTATCCAAATGCGGTTTTAATTGGTGATTTTAATCAAGTGGAATTTTTAACGGATAAGGTGGGAAGAAATATGGCTATTCCCGGTCGGTTAGATATTCTAGACTGGAGACTTGATACCGGTTTAATTGCTATTCCGTTTACTGGACCTCAGTTTACTTGGACTAATAATAGGACTGATTCGGACACTATTTTCGAAATGTTGGATATAGGGCCTATGCTACTTCTATTTGGATGGATAAGCATCCGGATTCTTCTGTCTCTCATCAGCCAATTTTGTTTTCGGATCATGCGGCTATTATCTTCTCAGATTCAGCCGCACCAGATCATGCTAGGCATCCGTATCGTATCGAAAACTGGTGTTTAACAGCAACGGAAGTTCATTCCATAGTGGTTTCGGCCGTGTCTCAATTTTTCGCTAGGTCACCACTGTTTTCTCTATCTCGGAAGCTTGCTCTGCTCAAGGATAGGCTTTTGGCCTGGTGTACTGCTAATAAAAGGGTTTGGGGGATTAATTGGAAATCTTTGGCCATGGAGATAAATCAAGAAGAGTTCGATTTGACAAATACGGTTGGCAGCAACCTTTTTATCACTACAAAGGAGGAAAAGATAGCAGCAGTTCATGCATCTTTTCTTTATTGGAAGCAGCGTGCCAAGTTTCGGTGGGATGCTACCGGAGAAGTTCATTCAAAGGCACTTTTCTCTTTGGTTCAGGCTTGTCGCCGACGAAATGCTATTCATTACTTGAAGGACTCGGAGGGTGTATGGGTTACGGATCCTCAGGGTGTTCGCTCCCTTGTGCTTTCTTTCTACAAGGATTTATATAGGCCTTCAGGCTCATTTGCAGTCCCGGATAACTCATAGTGGGATCAATTACATTTGCCTTCTCTTTCTGCTTCGCAGCAGAGGCATCTCCTTCTTCCTTTTCCGGCCGCCAAGATTCAATCAGCTATGTTTGCCATTAATGACAATAAAACTCCTGGTCAGGATGGTTTTTCGTTGGCTTTCTTTAAGGTCCACTGACAAGAGGTCGGCTCGTTTGTTGTCGCAGTTGTTCAATACTTCTTTGCTCATGGTTATATGTTGAAGGATTTGAATTGTACCTTTCTTGTCCTTCTTCCCAAGGTGGATAACCCAGAGTTGGTCTCCCAGTTTCGGCCCATTAGTCTGTGCAATGTGCTTTATAAATGCATAGCTAAATGCCTCACAGGTCGTCTGTGCCAAGTCTTGCCCGCTCTAGTGTCATATTTTCAGAATGCCTTTGTTCCAGGAAGGCTTATGTCTGACAATGGTTTATTAGCTCACGAGATTCTGTCCTTTATGAATGCTTCTAAGGCCCGCAAGCGGTTTTACGCAGCTCTTAAGCTCAACATGAATAAGGCTTATGATCGGGTTAATTGGACCTTTCTTTTGCGTACATTGCAGGCCTTTGGGTTTCCACCTTATTGGATCTACATCATTCATCAGTGTGTTTCGACGGTTTCTTATCAAGTCTTAGTGAATGGTAGGCCTTCGTCCACTTTCCAACCACAGTGTGGTTTGCGGCAAGGGGATCCTCTCTCTTTGTACCTTTTTGTCCTTTGCATGGAAGTGTTCTATGCCATGTTGAGACGCGCGGAGGACTCTTCTCAGCTTCAGGGTATCCGTATTTCGCGGGGAGCTCCCTCCATCTCGCACTTGTTTTTTGCGGATGATTCCCTGTTATTTTTCCAGGTTTCTCCAGCTGCCTGTGATAATCTGTTACAAGTGATTCAACAGTTCTGTGAAGTGTCGGGTCAGATGATCAACCTTCAAAAGTCCTTTGTCAAGTTTAGTCCTAATACACCTTCGGATTACAAGGACTATTTGGCGACGTGTTTGAAGCTACAGCATCAACCATCTCTTGGTTCATATCTGGGACTGCCGGTGGATTTGGGACGCAGCAAGGTCTCTGCTTTTCAGTACCTAATAGATAAGGTTTCCGACCGTCTGTCTTATTTTTCCTCTCTCCACCTATCAGCAGCAGCTAAGTTGGTTATCATTAATTTAGTGTTGGTGGCTTCGTTTAATCATGTTTTGTCCGTCTTCAAGGTGCCGGCCTCGACCTGTAACTTTATTGATAATATGTTAGCCCGGTTTTGGTGGGATCTTCTTCCTCTTCGAAGGGTATGGCATTTCGATCAGCCTCGCTTCTGCATCTTCCGAAAGGTTTAGGAGGGTTGGGTCTCCGTAGCTCAGCCTTGGTTAATCAGGCTTTGCTCGCCCGTCAGCGTTAGTGTCTTTTTTAACATCCTCAGTTTCTTATTTCCAGGGTCTTCCGGGCCAAGTACCCTTGTCTTCGGTTGCTTTTTCTAGGTTATCTTAGGGGTGTCGGGGCCAGATGGACGGGCAGGCTGTGTTGGAAAAGGATTTGGGTTGGAAAGTTGGTTTGGGTTCCAGGTTCGAATTGTTGGTGATGATTGGGTACCCGGAGGTTTGTTTGTTCGACCGTCTGTTTCTGAGTCGGATGTTCCGACTCATGTTTCTTCTCTTATTATTCCGCGTTTTGGCGCGTGGGATACTTCTAGGATCCATCAGCTGTTTGACACTCCTTAGGCCCAGCGCATTCTGGCGCTTGAACAGCCACATCGAGCCATGGATGATTTTGTATATTGGAAGTGTTCTAGGGATGGTCGTTTCTCTACCGAATCGGCCTACTCTCTTCTGGTTCGATAATCCGTCGTATCGATTGTAAGCACTCCTATTCCAAATCAGTGGTGGAAATCCTTTTGGGGTCTTCCCCTTCTGCCTCGCTTTAAGGTGTTTTGTTGGAAGCTGCTTCATGATGCCCTTTCTTTATTGTCAACCTTAGCTTCCAAGGGTTTTCCGGTGGTTCCGGTCTGTCCTTTATGTCGTACGGACCTTGAAACGACATCACATCTATTCAGACACTGTCCGTTTATTCGACCCCTTTGGGATTCGACTCTCCTCCCTCTGAATGATAACTTGCCGGGAGCTACTCCATTTAATACCTGGATAGAGTCTGTGGTCTCATACTTTAGGGAGTCTAAGGATCAGGTGGGTCTGACATCCTTTGTTTCTTTTCTGTGGACTATATGGATTGTTCGGAATGGTTGTGTCTTTAGGCAGGTAGTTTGGTCCCCCTCGTTATTTTGTCATCTTTCTCAAGATTGGACAGCTAGAGCTATTCAAGCGCAAGAGTTCCATCATCATTTTACTTCTTTAGCACGGCCTTCCCTTAATCTATGCCACGAGTTGGTACCTTTGTGTTAGCAGGGGGATCTCTCATATCGCCTTGATCATTGTTTAGTTTTTGATGGAGCCTGGCTTTGTCAGGATAATCGGGCTGGTGCAGGTTAGGTTGTGCGGGGGGTTGCTTCGGATACAGTCCTTGGTGGTGGGGTGCGAGCCTGTCGTGTTAGTAATGCTTTTTAGGCAGAATTGCAGGCTTGCTTGTGGGGTCTTCGATTGGCCTTGCGTAGGGACCTTCTTCGTCTCATCATTTACACAGACACTGCTCCCCTGGTTTCCTTGTTTCGACTCTCTGAGCGATTTGACATTTCTTGTTTATGGTTGCTCCAAGAGATTCAGGACCTTCTCCCCTAAATTTCGGCCTGTCAGCTTTGTAAGGTGCCACGGAAGTGGGTTGCTCCTGCACATTGGTTGGTTGCTGCTGCTCGGGATCGCCGCTTCCTTTGTTGGACTTTTTAGGTTTATTTGTTGTTCTTTGTTTTGTTAGTAAAGTGTCCAAACACTGTGATATTATCCTAATTGATATTTTCCTTTCAAACATGATTATTCCTATCAAAAGTAATATTACTCGTAAAAGACAAGTGGGGAAACAAATTATTGTAAACAACATTTTAATCCTTACGTCGTTCTTTAAAGATTGTTCCATTTTTACATTTTATTCCTAATAAATGACTCTAGTAAATGTATTAAATGAATATCAAAATTTCATCATGTATATATAATAGATAAACTAGCTATGAGGGGTTATGGATTTCATGCTAATCAAATGTAAGTGGCGTAATTTTTCGAATAACACATAAAATGAGATACGGAGTAATCTTTAAGAAACGGATGAGTAATTTATAGGTTTACTCGATCTCTTCGTCTTACAATTAAGATTTTTTTTTTTTAATGATCAAAATTTAAAAACTTTAATTCAACCACAAAATTTCATTATATTTATAGAGTGTGAAACATAAGTTATGTGTACAAACTCTGTATGAGACTGCATAACATAAAATAGACAATGTATTATGAAAAATCCGTATTATTTTTATACAATCAACATCCCTTGCCCATCTGGCTGCCATCAAAGAAAAAAATGTAATATAGTGATGAGGTAGTAAAATAAAATGAAAAATCCAAAACTCCTGAAAAGCATGGATGATGATCAACTAGTATGATAAAGAGCAAAAAAACACAAAGTGTAACGTACTCCTCAAGTTCACAAAATTGCCGTGAAGGTGAAGGCCGGTGAGGTGTGAGTATGTGAGGCTATTCTTGACATGTATTGTGAAAAGTGGGACCCACCAAAAATCCATCTCATCCATTGGATACTTGAAACCCATACACGTCATTATCCTATTCAAAGCCAAGCCAGCAAGGCTAGGCTTATTTCTTTCTTTGCTTGGTATTTGCCAGTTGGACTTCTCACTCTTCCCCATATAAACTCCATTTACTTACGGTTACCTTCCCTTAACAGCCTGTCTATTACCACACTCTCTTTCTCAACGTCTCTTTTTCTCTTTTCCTTTTCTACCCTTTTTTTTTTTTGTTATCTTCGCATTTTTTTTGAACTCAATTGTTGTTATTCCTAAAACGTGACTTTATTAAATGTTGGTATTCCTTTGCAAAGAGCTCAATTTTATTCAACTTTTTTGACTTATTACATATTCCTCTTGTTTTTAAGTTGACACATTTCTATTATCACGCTTGTCAATGCATGTTTTTAACGATTAATATCTAATTATCAATATTGTACAATTATAAAAAGTGAATATTAATAAAATATACATTGAAGTAATTCAAACAAGATCCCACATGAATATATTTTATTGTATCTATAAACCACAAAAGCAAGTCAAAGCGTATTGTGTGAATATTGTAAAAGTCAAACGGTGTCAATTAAAAAAAACGGAGGAAGTATTATTGTACACGTTTTATTTTGTACTAGTAAATAAATTTAAGAATTTTAATAAGATAAATATAATGGCATTGAGATGAATCTAGCTAGCTAAATTCTACTATGTATCTAATTTTACGGAGTACTTAATTAAGGGTCTGTTCTCATACGATTATTTTTAGTTCAGTTTAGTTCAATTCAATTCAGTTTAGTTCAGTTCAGCTCTAATAAATTCAGTTCAGTTCAGTTCAGTTCAGTTCAGCTTTGCTCTAATAAGTTCTGTTCAGTTCAACTTAATTCAATCAATGAGAATATGCCCTAAATCGTACAATACGTGATAATAAAAAGTATAACTTATCCAAAAAAATAATATCAAGTTACAAGTCTCACAACATTACAATTTGAAGAACACAAGAAAGTATAAAGAGTGCAACTAATTAAATTTTATTCTATCTACATATTTCACATTTGCCAAATTTCCACCATTACTTTATTGCTTCTAGGCCTTTTTTTTTTTTTTTTTTTTTGTTTCATGGCATTACATATGGAGTACTTTATTTAAAAATTCTCTCACCCTCTCTTGTTCTACACACTTCCCCTTTTCCAAGGGCAGCATGGAGATTTCAGTTGCCAGCCAATACAGCCATGGGGACCCACGACGCGTATCTATGAAGCTGTAACCTTATGTAATTTCGTCCTTTTCCATACTCCAACGCTTTTAATTTATTAAGCCTTCCCTTTTTTTTGTGTCTTTTTCTGACCTCCTTTCTTTTATCTCATCCAAAATCGACCTATATAAACCCCCTCACTCCTTTCTCATTTCACTCATCCCACTTCTCACTTCCCATTTTCAAACACTTTAAAAACAAAAACCAAACTTTTAAACAAGCCCATAAATTTTTTAAAAAATGGCCTCAACTACTCAAAAATTCCTTCCAATCCCAGTCATTTTCTCACTCCTCCACATCATCTCCGCCGCAAGAAACACCATTCACGACCAACAACCAATAGTCGATGATTCCTCAAACTCGATGCTCCTCCAATACCACCGTGGCCCACTCCTCTCCGGTAAAATCTCCGTCAACCTAATCTGGTACGGAAAATTCACCCCTTCTCAAAAGGCCATCGTATCCGATTTCATTACTTCCTTATCTTCCACCAAAAGCCATAAAACCAGCACCAACCCATCCGTTGCCACGTGGTGGAACTCCATTGGCAAATACTACCACCTTGCCAACAAAAAAACCTCTTCACTTTCCCTCACTTTAGGAAAACAAATCAACGACGAATCCTACTCACTAGGAAAATCCCTAACCAACAAACACCTAACCGAACTCGCTTCTAAAGGCGCGCAATCCAACGCAGTCAACGTAGTGTTGACTTCATCCGACGTGGCAGTCGCCGGGTTCTGCTCAAGCAGGTGCGGGACCCACGGCTCAGCCAGCTCCAAAATGGGCCGAACCCACAGCAAATTTGCCTACATCTGGGTCGGAAACTCGGAGACCCAATGCCCGGGTCACTGCGCTTGGCCATTTCACCAGCCCATTTACGGCCCACAAAGTAGCCCATTGGTTGCGCCCAACAACGATGTGGGCTTAGATGGGATGATCATTAACCTGGCCTCATTGATGGCTGCAACCGTGACTAACCCGTTTGGAAACGGGTTTTACCAAGGCCCAAAAGAAGCTCCACTTGAAGTAGCGTCAGCTTGTCCTGGGGTTTATGGAAAAGGAGCTTACCCGGGATATGCTGGTAATTTACTAGTGGATAAAACAAGTGGTGCGAGTTATAATGCAAATGGGGTTAATGGAAGGAAGTATTTGTTGCCTGCTTTGTATGATCCTTCTACTTCCACTTGCTCTACTTTAGTGTAGAAATAAAATTAATAATTAAGGTAGAAAAAAAAGTAAAATGTAATATTGAGATTAGTGAGGTAGTAGAATTATTAAATTCATTGATTCATTTTGTTTACTTTGTTTCGGATTTGCGATTTTTATTAATACAAGTAATATTTTATTAACAAATGGTTTAATTTGCTGTTATAAGAAAGAAATTTGTCCGTTTTATTTTGTCCTAAATAATGTAGTACTGGTATTTTTTTAGTTGTTGCCTTGTTGGTACACTTAATTAATTGTGAGGACTGAGAAGTCGGTAGAAATGCCACTGGTTTGCCAGCCTTACTTTGGAATTTGGAATTTATGATAATTAAGTTAGTTAAAAAAATCGTGTAATTGTAAATAAAGCAGTAAAATTTCAAGTGGAGGTGAGATGAAGGGATATAATCATAAAGGTCATTTGAATTTTGATAAAGATCGCACATATCACATGTATAATGTGTGTTTAAACATAGAAAGTTATACTCCGTACCTCAAAATAGAAATGTTCACTAATAACTCAAAAGTGGTGTAAAGTAAAGTTATGCTTCTTCATTCCTTCATTCCAATTTGTATAATACTCGGTAGGGTAATGAATAGAAGTTTAAGCTTATGTTAATGCTTATGCTAATGATATTTCAGCCCAAATTAATTCGTATATTATTTTCAATTTCTATATATTATGGACTTATGGAGTATCACGCCGTAGTTAGGACTATTAGGTATTACTAGAACTTACAAATTCTTTGGATGAATCCAAATTTACATAAATTCATCTCCTATACATAATGAGTAATTTTTAACGGCATTTACTAACTTTTCAAAAGAATAAATTTATGAATTTACCATATTAGGTTCGGTTTACCACTATTATATGAGTAAATAAGCTATTGTCTATAGTTACGAGTATTTTTTATTAAAATGTAGTACTCCGTAATACACAGAGGAATTTCTTACAAAAGATTAGCTTGGACAATACAATGGTCAATTTGGTCATGTGAATTAGGTGACATCTAGAGTTTCACTAAGCTCCAAGTCTCCAACATATACATCCCATGTTGTGGCCATTAGGTTCATGCACCCACCGAAAGTATTACTATTGCCTAACGCTCCTTCTTCCTTAAGATTCTCCGCATTATTAGACATCAAGACATTTGAAAATTTTAAGGTATATCAGCCTATATCTTGTTTGATACAGATAAAAAGAAGCAAAAAGAACATGTAGTTGTTTTGTAAAAAATATACAATTGTTTTGTAAAGAACATAAAACTGTTTTGTAAATAACATCTAATTTTATATATTTTTTTAAAAAAATCTAAATAACATGAAAATATTATGTAATGAACATTATTTATATATATCCACCTTAATACTAAAACAAAATTTAAAAAATATTTCACAATAAGCAATGAATATTATATCACAAATAAAAGTACATTACATAGACGATCAAAGGACATGAATATATGTTCTTTTCAGTCTTTTTGGTGCAAATATGTTCTTTTTACTCGGTATATGTTCATTACATTTTAATAGTATGTTCTTTTCACTATAATTGTATGTTCCTTACATATGTAAAATATGTTCTTTCCGCGAAATGGTTGTACAATGCAAGGTAACCCACGCCTGTAGGAACCACATATTGCCAGACATGCAACGGCTAATCAATTATTTGGAATGTTTTTATGTTATAAGTTTTTTTAAGCAAGGATCTATTTGGATTTTGGAATGCTGACAATCTTGCCAAGTCATTCTTGTATCTATGTAATTGTTCTATTTGTCCTTAAATTATTGAATTATTTGGTTTTAGGCCCATGTCTCATAAGTATTTCCTCTGTTTTTTTAATTGCATCACTTTGCAAGTTATGAATTTATAAGCAATTTTTGGAAATGAGAGGGAGAAAATAAGAAGAAAAAAAAAATCCATGTAATAGGATAGAGCAACGACGGAGCTAGGATTTTCAAATTGGGGGACGAATTATGAACGTCCTATGATTTGACAAAAACCTTTAAAAAAATACTTGAACACATAAATTGTTTAATACCTATCATTTTTAAAGAATCTCCCTTTTTTTTATCCTACAAAAAATATAGAAAAGGAAAAGAATTTTTTAAATTATACTTTGCTTACAAAACCTAAGGTAGAGGGCTACAAAGGGCAGGGGTGAAAATCGATCCCAGGATCTCTTAGAATTGAGAGAGAAGCTTAATCACTTGAGCTATCGCTCACTGAAACGGTAAAACTTGGAGTACACACATATAACACCAAACACAAAAATTACTCCATAATAATGTTTGGAGGCAAGGTTTTTATATAAAAACAAAAGAAACACAAGAAAATCAAAATTTATTACAAATTCACTACAGATTACTTGTGGACTAAGGGCCTGTTCTGATGAGCTGAACTGAACTAATTGGAGCTGAACTGAACTGAACTGAATAAATGAATTGTTTATAAGAGAAGGAAATTAGAAATTAAACTGAACTGAAATTAACCTGAAAAGAAAAGGTCCTTAATTAAAGTTGCACAAAAATGAAAACGAGGAAACAAGGAATTTTTAAGATGATAGGAAAATGGGTTGAGTGATGAAATTTATATATGAATAATCGTAAATTACTTCTATAATCAATACTTGTATACTTAAGTAATCAACAAGATTATCCTTGTAGTACATGTGTTGCATCCAAATTAAAAAAATTCCCGCCATGAACCCTTTTTTCTCCCTTAAAAAATAATCCATGACAAAAATACGTGCAGATCGGTGTAATTAATGTTAATTTATCCTAAATATTTCCTTTTTTTTTAGTTTTTTATACATAGCGCTTAGGGTTATGTTTATCATTTTTATAAAAAAAATTCATATTATAATAAAATGTAGGACATTTTGTAAGAAACTACTTAATATAGCCTAAATTTTGTGAGAAACTACCTAATAAAAAAAATATTGTAAGAAACTATCTAATAAAAGATAAAATGTTGTAATATACTACCTTTGACCGAAATTCCACCGTTGACTTAATTTTAGAATGTTGATCCACCTTAGAACACCCCAAAACCACCGTTAGGGTTGGTTTTCAAGGTGGTAAGGTTATTTTCGGGGTTGTTGGAGGATATTCCGAGTTGGTGAGGGTAGATTAGTGCTTCGGGATGGTGGTTTTTAGGGTTAGAGGTGGTGGTTTTGAGGTTGAAAGGTGGTTTAGATGTGGTGGAGACGATTTCAAGCAAGTTGTGTTAGTTTTGGGAGTGAAAGCGGTGGTTTTGGGAGTGTTTTGAGATCGATCAACGGTGAAAATTCGGTATAGGTAATGTTAGGTAGTTTTTTACAACATTTTACCTTTATTAGGTAGTTTATTACAACATTTTTTTTATTAGGTAGTTTCTCGCAAAATATGGGTTTTATAAGGTAGTTTTTCACAAAAAGCCCTAAAATGTATTAAGTAAATTACATTTTACTATTACAGAAAGGATAATTAAGAACATTTTACTAAACTAGTATTTCCTTATTATGAAAAAAAATTACTAACACTGTTTTCTAAATAAATTAATAATAATAAAAAAATATTAAGGCTTTGGGAAAATTAAACAAGTAGTAAAATTTAAGATTTTGAACTATAATTGATGTAATAAAAAAAATAGGAAAAAAAAAAAAAATTCGTTGGTAGTAATTATTAAAACGTGAACCATCAACTATACTAAAGGCCTAATCGGCAACTCTTAAAAAAAATAAAAATCTAGTCATCCCCTCTATATATTTTTCTCTCTAAGGTTCTTCAAAGGTGGAGAAATTTGACTATTTTCAATTCGACCCTTTTCCTTCAATTACTTTACGTTTTTGTTATTGAATTTAATAAAACTACATTCGCTTAGTAGAGTAAGTACCCCTATAGTGAGTTTAAGTTTAGTAAGTACAATAACGATATGAAAGAGGTATGAAAAATGTACAATTTGCAACAACGATCAAATTCTGTTAAAAGGATGTTTTTATTTGATTCAATTGTCATGTACTTATTAGACATCACTACAAGAAATAGGTCATTTTGCGACGGAAACCTTGCAACGGACCAAAATTCCGTCGCAAAAAGGGTTAATTTGCGAGGGAATAAATTCCGTCGCAACTTTGCGACGGAAACAAACTTTTGCGACGGAATTTCCGTCGCAAAGTTTGCGACGGAATTTATTCCCTCGCAAAAGTTTGTTTGCGACGGAAATAATCGTCGCAAAACAATATTAAAAAAAAAATAAAAAAAAAACATTTTGCGACGGATTCTGCGACGGAAATTCCGTCGCAAAAAGTTTTTAAATTTTTTTAAAAAAACTGAAGTTTCGCTGAAGGAGAGAGAAAAAGAAAACGAAGAACAGAAAGAGGAAAGCGTAGAGAGAGATAGAGGAAAGCGTAGAGAGAGAAAGAAAATCCGGCCACTTCACCGCCGCTGTCGCCACCGGAACGACCGGAATCCGGCCACTCACACCTACTAACGCCCACCCCTTCCGTTCACTCCCACTCACGCGCACTCACGCCCACCCACGCCACCCCCTCCGTTCAAGCCCACTCACGCCCCTCCGTTCGCCGGCGGTGTGCAGCCACCACACCACCCTCCTTCCGGCAGCCGGATTTCCGCCACAACACCCTCAAATCCCGGTGAGTATTCCACTATCCCCCTTTGTTTTTGTTTTCAATTTAATTTTAATGTAAACCCTAACTTTTTCTAATTATGTTTTTTAATTTAATTTGTAACTAAATTTTATTATTTAATTACTTGTGTTTAGTGTAGTGTAGTTTAATTTATATTGCAATGTTAGAATTAGTTTAATTTTTAAGATATATTGCAATGTTAGAATTAGTTTAATGTATGTTAGTTTAGTTTAAAATACATGTTAGATTAGTTTATAATGTATGTTATTTTAGTTTAAAATATATGTTAGTTAGTTTATAATGTATGTTAGTTTAGTTTAAAATATATGTTAGATTAGTTTAAAATATATGTTAGATTAGTTTAAAATATATGTTAATTTAAAAATACATGTTAGTGTATGTATGTTTATTTGAATGTGGGTAATTGTGTGTTAATTATATGTGTTTCATCACTAGGCATACATTCACTAGTGAGATAAGATGTCCAAGGATGGGTTAGGTTGGAGTGATAAGGACCCCTGGATATATGTCATCTAAAACCTCATGTAGGTTTGATTTTATGAAGAAAAGAACTTAGCTTGATACTTTGCTACTATTGTTTGTGACTGATATGATTATATGCGTGAGTTGTGTAGAAGTTGTGACAATGAAACGAACAGAGCGTAGCGGTAATAACTAGTTTTCGCCCATTTTCAAGCCACTTGTTTCCTATATTGCCACTTATGAACTATTTCAAGCCTCGAACTCAAGTAACTATGTTAGGTAGGTGTATTATGGTCAAAAATAAGCTCATTTGATAACAAATGTGAGAAATAGGCAAGTTAGAACCAAAAACGCCCCATTTTCGCCCATTTTTTCTAGTTTTAGGACCTAGTGAACCTATATTGCCACTTATAAACAATTTCAAGCCTCAAACTCAAGTAACTATGTTAGTTAGGTGTATTAAGGTCAAAAATAGGTTCATTAGATAACAAATGTGAGAAATAGACAAGTTAGAACCAAAAACGCCCCATTTTCACCCAATTTTCCTAGTTTTAGGACCTAGTGAACCTATATTGCCACTTATGAACTATATCAAGCCTCAAACTATTGGTTCTCATTCTTTATTTTTATTTCTGCATTGTATATCCTTTGTTTGTTACAGGAGGCGTACCAACACAGACAGGAGGAATCAAGAACCCAGGGTTCCCAACTGTCTGAAAATGAAATTTTCTTTGAGGCGGCTGGTGGTCGTAATAAGAAGGGTCGTGTTAGAGGTCTTGGTGTTGGTGCTGACTTGTACTACGGCACATCTAGGGGACGAGGATCGGGTTCTTCCAGCCAATACGTACCGTCGGTCATAACTCAAATGCAGGAAAACTTCCACAAGGAGTTGAATGAGAGGGTGGAAGCAATTGAGAGCCAGATCGATAGCCGTGTGGCGGAACAGCTCGATGCTCGAGTGGAGGCTCGAGTGGCAGAACGGATGGCTGAAATCGAGAGGAAGAACAAGGAGTTCTTAGAGGAGTTAGCCAGTAGATTTACAGGATTGACCACTCCTTTCACTTGTTCTACGATTCAGCCTCAGATTCGAGACCCCAGGAACGACCCGGGTGGTGGTGGTGGTGGTGGTGCAGGCCAAGGACAGCCAGCTTGTGTTTAGTTAGGTGTCATTTTTCGATTTTTGTATATGGATGACATTGTAGTTTAAAAAATTATATCATGTACCGTACTTGGTAGTTACGGCTACGTGTTGTATATATTTGAATTATGTTAGGGCGTGGACTTTTTGACTGAAATTATTTTAAATGCACGTATTTT
Source organism: Chenopodium album (assembly GCF_948465745.1). Taxonomy (NCBI): domain Eukaryota; kingdom Viridiplantae; phylum Streptophyta; class Magnoliopsida; order Caryophyllales; family Amaranthaceae; genus Chenopodium; species Chenopodium album. Next base: position 40,765,974 of record NC_137849.1, read on the forward strand.
ATTAAACAAGATTGCATGAATACAGGTTCCAGGAAAACAAAACAAAATACAAAAAAATTAAACAGGATTGCAGGAATACAGGTTCCAGGAAAAAAAAACAAAATACAAAAAAAAAAAAAAAATTAAAATTACAATAACTTTGCGACGGAATTTCCGTCGCAAAATTTGTGACGGAATTACATTCCGTCGCAAAATTTGTGACGGACTATTCCGTCGCAAAAGAATCCATTTTGCGACGGAAATACATTCCGTCGCAAAATTTGTGACGGAATATTCCGTCGCAAAATGACTCCTCTTGCTACGGAATTTTCGTCGCAAATGTTGTTTTCAGCTACAACTACCTTTCCGTCGCAAAATCCGTCGCAATTCGTTTTGCGACGGATATTCCGTCACAAAAGGACTGTTTGCTACGAAAGTTCGAGCGACGCCATGCCTGTGACGGAAATCCGTCGCAAAGTCACTTTGCGACGGAATTTTGCCAGTTTGCGACGAATTATTTCCGTCGCAAAACGGCCCTTTTCTTGTAGTGCATAATTTTATTTATTTATTTTTTTTTTGTGTTTTTTTGTTTTGTTTTGTTTTGTTTTTTTTTCTAGGTTGGGCATTTCATTAAATCAAATCAATTTCTGTCAACGACAAAATGCTGTTCGCGAAATGTACTATGAATAACCACACGTATCCTATCTAGCAACCATACAAGCAACGATCTTACATGCCCTTCTCAGTTCTCACATGATGTGATGAGAGATACTAAAAGAATCATACATAGTAGAGCTAACTAAGGATCGATTCTCTTCGGCTTAATTTTAATTTAATTCAGTCCAGTTCCTAATTTTTCTTCTCTCATAAACAATTCAGTTCAAGTCAGTTTAGTTCAGTAAATCAGAAGAGGCCCTAGGATATGTCATACACAATATAAGTTGGTACTCCATACATAAATTAGGTACCCTATAAATCTATTTATAAATATCATATGACTTTTTATTTATGAATTGATTTTTAAAAAAAATAAAATATTGTAGTCTAGTTGGGCCTAGATTTAGAGCAAGTTTAGTCCCAAGTGTTGACATCATCATCTTGAGTCTTAAGACTCATGTTTAAGACTTTTCCCATTTTTTTTTCTTAAATCTCAAACAAGTCTCAAGTTGAATCTAGAAATTTTAAGACTCAATTAAACACTTGAGATTGAGACCTACTTCACCCACCTTACTTTTATTTTTATTATCCTTTTTTTTTTTTTTTTTTTTTTTTACACTTTTCTACATATAATATGTCATATATTTGAGTGTTAGGTTAAAGTGATAAATTTATACAAGTCTTAGTGAGTTTTAAAAAAAATTTGATGACATCATTTTCAATGAGAACCACAAAAAATGACGTGACATCGTCTTAAAACTACAGGCTAAATTTGCTCGTATGAGAAATTGAGAATATCGACAAGAGAGAAGCTTTTCTGAAGCATTGAAACAGAACAGAAGAAGATGACTATCCCGAAATGCCGGAAGAGTGGGTTATGCGTAGTTTTTCGCAGAAACAATTTTTCATTTGGATCATCCTTTTCAGGTAACTCCATTAATCCATTATCATCTTTTGCAGATTACACTCCTTTTCAATTTCCTTCTGTTTTTTCACGATTTTGATCTTTGACTATCCTTAATTTGGCTGCATAATTATATAATTTATCGTTGGAAAAAATGTTGCAGATTTTACAAAAAAAAATCCAAACTATTGATACAGCATTGAAAAAACTGCAGAATTATATCATGTTTACTGCATAATTTTGGTTATTCTGACTCTGATATAGTAATGATTTTGGTTATTAGTTAGCAATTTGATGCCTTTTTCACTGATCTAAATTCAATTAATTGACAGTATTTGATTTTCGGGGAAATTTTTTAAGTAGAATATTGAAGTTGCAATAGTAAATTACTCTACCACATTTTTAAGATATCGGTTAATTTGTTATTTTTTTGTACGGTATGAAAGAGTTTCAGATCATAAGGGATTAGATGGGAGTAGAGAGCAATGGTATGGAGTAAAATTGTTATAAATTCGAAATATGGTTAATATTCTTAGATTATGAACTAATGATAATGTAGTTGGTTGAGAGTATGTTTTGTGAACTTAAGATTTTTTTTTTTCCCTTCCAAATGACGGAATTCATTTGTGGATTGTAATTGATGTATTCAATAATGCTTAACTCCTACACTCGAGAACATGATGCGCATCATGCACCTAAACTAACAAAATTTTTATAATTCAAAATAATAAAACATGAAGTGGATAACATAAAAATGGAATTGTGTACAGACAATGGCGGATCTTGGTCCAAGAAATTTGGGGGCCAAGGTTCGATCCTCCAACCTTTTGCTAAAAAATAACAATATTTAACCACTATGCCGTAACTCTTTAATTGTAACAATTAGGCATTATATTACTTGTAACCAACAACTTACAAAAATTAAGGGGGGCCGGGCCCCGACCTGCCATAACAAAGGTCCGCTCCTGTGTACAAAACATGACAATGTAACAAAAGATTTAAAGAATAACATGGAAGTTGAATATGGATTTTATGTTTGTTTTTATTTTTATTTTGTAACTACTTGTTCCTTTATTTTGAAATGTATGTTTTTTTTAAAGCATGATACAAATCATGCACACACGTGAAAGTATTTCGAGGGCAATGATAAATAGAATTGTCAAATTTATCCATATTGTTTGTAGAAAAAAATAGTTGTGTAGTCAATTTAAACACAACTCCATATAATTGTAATTTGTATACTACGTATATTTTATTTAAGGTCACTGGTTTAAGTTTGATATCATCTCCGAAGCTACAAATATAGCTTTCCTTTGGAGCATTAAATTACTTTAACAAAATGTTGCTGATATTTTAATATATTGGAACAACATTGGGGTTAGACTTGACAATGAAGAGTCTATTAGTCCAAGTAACAAAGGTCAAGCAAGGTGATCATTAGGAACTAAATTTTTAATAATGGAGATGGTAAGGGTGAAAAATAAATGGAGAGTTTGAGAGTATGAACATGGTGGAGCGGATGGTGTTGAGCCGATGTAAGAAGGAGAAGAGGAGGAGATATGGCTAGGAGGAGGAGGAGATTAGTTGGTGGCTAGGATTTTGGTCTAGTTACACTGAAGACTGAGAAATACACTGAAGATATTTACATCTATGTGGATATAATCATTACATACTCTATTAAGTGAAACAGATGTTACGTACCCGAGTTAGTGAAAGTTGGTGAATGGATTGAACACTTGAAATTGAAAATGAATGCCATGATAAACACTTTTGAGTTTTTGAGGGTGGTATTTCGGATCCAAATTAATGTATTTAGGATTGAGAATGTTGAGATGCTGAAATGAAATAGATGCTAAGTCTTTATATATAGGAAAATATGATTAGAAGAAAGCTGCAATGAAGAAGTGGGCATAGTCATTACAGTGAGTTCTGTGCTGAAAAACATGAATGTGTTCCAAGTTCAAAATTGGGCTGCTAGTGAATGATGAGCCGACTTTTATTTAGCTATTTCGATTTGTCTGACTTGCATGGGGTAATGTCCTTTGTATCCTCAATTTGGTATCAATATATGTAAATGGATAATAATGAATGTTAAAACATTGGGACTTTGGGAGAAAGTATTAACAGAAGTGGACACTTTGAAGCATACATGAATATGAATACAGACTTTAGGGAAGAAATAACTAAATTCAATAATATATATGCAATCTTTTTCTCCACCGATCTATCTCCTAACTAGAACTTAATTGTTGACGATATAATTAGAAGTTTAGTAATTGTAGTTTCTCATCAGTCATCATACACAAAGGATACAGAGTAGATAAACCAGAGTTTAAGCTCACCTAACAGCTATGTATCATGACCTGGAGTACTGCGTAAATCTGAATGGACAAGTAAATGAAGTTACAAAGTTACGGATGGAGTGATGATTTCAAGGTAGACAATGGCAAAATTTTATTGCAACATGTGTCACTTAAAGGATACATTACTGAGAAAAACATATAATCTGTATTTGCTTCATCACCCTAGTTAGTATACATATTTATACTTTTCCATCTATACATTATCTTGTAGGTAGCTTTTGTAACTTCTCAAACAGTCAAACTAGAGTTGAGCAGGATGAGGTTGTGGGATCATACAATGCAGGGAGTAGATACTTCCTCTTGTTGATTCCATTAGCATTGTAGCTAGCACCAGTTGTAGGATCCACCAAAAGTTCTCCGGCGTAACCAGGATAGGCCCCCTTTCCGTAGACTCCTGGACAGGCTGAAGCGGCCTCAAGCGGGGCCTCCTTTGGGCCTTGGAAGTACCCGTTTCCGTATGGGTTGGTCACAGTCCCTACCAGAAGGCTAGCTAGGTTGATGACCATGCCATCCAAGCCAACATCATTGTTGGGTGCAGTCAATGGTTGGCTTTGTGGGCCATAGATGGGCTGGTGGAATGGCCAGGCACATTGACCTGGGCACTGTGTCTCCGAGTTCCAACCCAGATGTAGGTGAACTTTTGTAGGCCATGTTTGGAAATGTTGGTGTACCCATGGGTCCCACACCTGCTCATGCAGAAACCTTCTACTGCCACATCAGCCGCAGTTAAAACTACGTTGATGGCCTTAGACTCTTGTGGGCCCTTTGCGGCCAAGGCTGTAACCTGCTTGGTGGTGAGACTTTTGCCTAGGGAGTAAGTCTCATCGATGACTTGCTTGCCCATGGAGAGTGAGAGCAAAGCTTGCTGTTTGGGATTGGCCAGGTGGTAGTACTTGTCAATGGAATTCCACCACATGGCAACAGATGGTTGGCTTTCAATCTGTGAAGGTGTCAGGGAGGTAACAAAATCAGAGATAATAGCCCTTTGGGTAGGCTTGAACTTGCCATACCAAACAAGGTTGATGGAGAATCGGCCATGTAGAAGAGGACCATTATGGTATTGGAAAGTCATCGGCTGAGTGGAGGACTCTGCGAGCATCCTTGTTGCTAGGGTTGAATTGATCATAAGAGAAAGGAGAGTTAGAGGTATGAGCGAGTATATGTATATTGATGCCATTACGCTCTTTTTGCAAAGTAGAGAAACTCTGATTATAATTAGTGAATTTTTATATTAGGATCTTATGAAAGGGAAGTTGGAAAACTGAGGATGAGATAGTAAGGAGAGATTGTGGGTTTTTACACCCTGAGGAAGAAGGGCGCAGAAGGAAAGTTGTAGGATGTCATGTGAAAAGCCAAAAAGAAAGTTCTGTAGTAAGCATTAAGTGTTAAATCTTTGACTGAGAAAAGTGTGAAGTATGTGATGTTAGATTGTTGATTAAGTAGAGAACAAATTCCATTGCTACTCATTGGCTTTGCAAGTTGCTGGACAGTGAACAATTATTGAAGAATAATGTAAGTAAGATATTTCTTGTTTTTTGGACAAAAGGAAGACCAACCTTGCAGCAGCTCAAGTCATCATTGAACTTCTAGAAAAGCTGGACCATGATTATGTGAAAAGTTCACGTTTGGGTTTTGTATGCTTAAGTTGCAAAGCTGATTTTTGTATTCTATAATTCCAAGTTATGTTTATCAAATACATTATTATAACAAACATTTTTAATAAACTTGTGCATATTTTTTGTTCTATCGGATTGGAACCTCACATAGGCAATCCAGCCTAACTTAATAAATTAGGCTTTTTAGAAGTGAGAGGGGTAGACGGGAAGGGTAGGAGAACCTCTATATTTAAAGTGTCTCTAATAATTTTTGAAAATTAACGTGATAGGGAGGGGAAAGTAAATGCTAAGTATGCAGTTTTTACCATCCATTTTAGGAGGGGTAAATGCACTTGTCCGGTAGAAATGAGAATGTACCCTATTATTTACGCTGTAAACATAGTCATTTGAAGCTATGTGCGGCATATGGGTATGTTGGTCCTAAGGCCTAAGCATTCTATCTCTTGCCAAAACATAAGTTTGCAAAGGAATGATTATAGCAGAGTTTAGGCTCACTTAATTATGTTGTTCCAGGAGTACTGTTTAGATTTCCAAAAAATGGATAGTTAATTTGTGTTACAGTCCCAACTCCCAAAATAACTTTTATTGCAACATGTGTAATCAATGAATAATACTGTAACAATTGAGAAAGTTTATACTCCGTAATTTTTATTTTGTTTTTCACCCTGATAGGCTGATGTATATTTTTATTCCCTCTTATCTAGTTATCTCTATAAATAATATTGCAGGTGGCTTCTGAAATTCTCAAACTAGAGTTGAGCAAGATCAGGTGGTGGGATGCTAGGATCATACAATGCAGGAAGCAATACTTCCTCTTGTTGATTCCGTTAGCATTGTAGCTTGGTTATGGGTATACTAAGAGGTTGGTCACAGTCCCTGCCAAAATGCCAAGTTCATGACCATGCCATCCAAGCTAACGTCGTTGTTAGGCGTGGTCAATGGTGGGCTTTGTGGGCCGTAGATGGATTGGTGCAATGGCCAAGAACATTGACTGATAGTTAGGTGAAGTATACTGTTGAGTATTGAATCAGTAGGGACAAATTTTGCTGCTATAGTTAGCTTTGGAAGTTGCTAAGCCAAAATAATTATGGAAGAATGTTGGTAAGACGGCTTGCTTTGGACAAATTGGAGGCCAGCCTTGTGGCATCACAGGGTCAACAAAGTACATCAAGAATACAATATTATAAGCGTGACCGTGGGCAAGATAATAGCTGGACCTAAGTATGTGGACACTTCATGCTTGACCTCACTGGTAAGTGACTCTTTGTACTGTAAACTCGTAGTTTATTATCCCCTCTAAAATCTGCATGGTTTCTATGACTTTTGTGGTTAAAGCTAATTTGATTAGCGATTAGCTACGACTGTTAAGCATATAGGCCATGTTTGGTGAATAGCTTATAGCTGAAAGATGAAACTGATTGTGTTAGCTGATTTTGACTGGCTGATTGTATTAACTGATTTTAGTAGCTAATTGTATAACAATGTTTGGTAAATAGCTGATAAGTTAAAGTTGTTTGAGTATATAAAAGGACCAATAAGCTAATTGTGGAGTAGGTAGTTTAGGTAGAATATTAAATTAAATGGGGGTATAAGTGGTATTTAACCATAAATTAATGAATAAGCTAATTGAAGAAGCTCTTAAAAGAGCTTTTTTAAAAAGAGCTTATTTAGTGAAATGAACTCTTTAAATAAGTTTCTCACCATAGACCTTAACTTAGCTTATTTAATAGTCAATAAGCCAATATTGGCCAAATAAGCTAATTTTGCTCAAATGAGTTGTTTACCAAACACAAACATAGTTTTTATACTTAGATTGCGCTTCCTCTGTTTACATTAATTAATTTTGAAAAAAGGCTTATAGGTGAATTTGTGCTAGTCATAGTGAAAACCTTGATTGATTATCGTATTGCATCTGTTAATAGATATCTCAATACACGTTATACATTGATACTGATTGATTCCTGATCTTTGAGATTTGTATTAAATCAAATGAAGAGCAGATGGGGTTGAATATTTACTTAAACTAAATTTTCTTCATTGCATTAATTAGGGCAAAAGCAGTCAAACTCATCGGCCATACTCATCCACTGGTGGGCTCTTCAACAGTCATATAGACCCCCCGAACTTGCCAATGATAGTATAGACCTACCCTTAAACATTGTATAATGATCAAATTTGTACCTAATTGCATGGTCTAACTGACCTAATACATATCCCTAAAGACAGGAAAATGACTTATAATAGTATTGTGATTTATGAACTTAATCTCCTTTGGCTGCTTTCTTGATGAATCAATGTCAAAGTTTCTTTGCTTGTCATTAATGAAGTAGCTAGTTTGTCCCTCTTAATGAATAAACATGACTATTTTGCCAATGATTTAAAAGAAATAATTCATGTAAGGCAAGTGGATGTGTTCCCAATGATTAGTCTTAAGATTTTTGTATCGACTGGATTATTACTTTCTGACCAAATAGTTTCATCTTGAGATTACAAAACATTGATATCATCCAAACATGTTATAGCCATTTCTTAGGAATTGTATTAGTAGAGTAAATCCCATGAAATGTAAATTCTCATGGGAATTTAATTTCTATGTGAACTAAATAAGCACCGTGTAAGTTTGTATGCAGTACTGGATACTAATACTTTTGCGCAATTCTCATGGGAGTAGTTTTATACTCTTCCACGAATGTTTTGCTTCTTAAGTAGGGTGTCACATGGTGTCATTTAGATCAAGATATGGTTGTTACTTGTTAGTCATATTAGACCTGCTTTGGGTCTAATGTAAATTTAGTTATTTAAATAACCAATCAACTTTAATCATATTAAATTTTGAGCTCCATCAATTCAAATCGGACACATCAATCAATCAAAGCCTTAATCCCATTAGTGGGGTCGGCTACATGAACCAAATTTGATTATTCCGTGTAATCATCGACAAATATCCTCCTCCTCCATCTCTTATAATCCAATGCCTCATCCTCATGCAAATCGAAAAACTTTCTTTTTAACTCCTTCCAACCAATTCATTTTCGGTCCCTGTCCCTTGTTTAATCCCTCCATAGTCCCACCCTTCCACTCTTCGTACCGTGCATCATCGGTTCTCTGTCTTACATGCCCAAACCAACGTAGACGATTCTTCCTTAGTTTGTCTACAATGCCTGCCACACCTACCTTCTAGAAAATAACCTTGTTTTTTTATTCCATCTCTTAGAGTGTCCTACACAACCACCTTTAACATTCGCATTTCCTTAAGCTTCTTCTTTTTAATGTGCTCCTTCTTATGGAGTCGGACACATTGGTGAGAGTTAAAATTACGTCACCTGAGTTCGGTAGGTATTAGCCTATCAGGTCAGTCAAGCTGGCTGTTTTGGCTCTTAAGTCTTTAACAATAGGGTCAGCTAAGTTTTGCAAGCTTTCTATTTTTATTTTGTTTAGGGATGTTCAATCTTCAATGCATCTGAATTTGAGCTGTTTGAACTTGTATTGCCTTTTTAACTTATCTAAACTTTGAAATTATGGGATATTTGTCTAAATTAATAAGTTATATTAAGTTGAAGTTAACATAACCTTAGCTGTATAAATTGAATATATAAGCTGATCAAGTTTGGTTGTTTGGGTCTCCTTTATACTTGAAAATTTCCATTCTTGTAAAAATATATCTTGCACAGAAACTTAATTAACTTAAAATTTAGTCCCAGTTTATTGGGATGATTTTGTAGTGTATAAATGTGTAATCCCATTGATCTTTCCAAATTTTTGGCCTTTTTTGCACCCAAATTTATTTGTCATTTTATAAAGTTTTACTTCAGCAAAGTAAGTAATCAATTCTCAGCAATTTAGCTGGCACAAACACACGAATTTCTTAGCAAAACCAACTATACAATGAAAAATTTAATTATACATCTTAAACTGAAGTGTGGAGATTTCTAACATTGCTAGTGTCTTTACAATAGAAAATATCATTATATCTTATAATTTTTCAGACTAAAGTTGAGCAAGAAGAAGTGGTAGGATCATATAAAGCAGGGAGCAAATACTGCCTCTTGTTGATTCCATTTGCATTATAGCTAGCACCGCTGGTTGGGTTTACCAAGAGGTTTCCAGCATAACCAGGGTAAGCGCCTTTTCCGTAGATACCAGGACAAGCTGAAGCAGCCTCAAGTGGGGCTTCCTTAGGGCCTTGGTAGTACCCATTTCCGTAGGGGTTGGTCACGGTTCCGGCCAAAAGGGATGCCAAGCTGATCACCATTCCGTCGAGGCCCACATCGTTATTAGGTGCAACCAAGGGTGGGCTTTGTGGGCCGTAGATGGGCTGGTGGAAGGGCCATGCACATTGACCTGGACATTGGGTCTCTGAATTGCCAACCCAAATGTAGGTGAACTTTTGAGTCCTACTTTTGGAAATGTAGGATGATCCATGGGTTCCACATCGGCTCCTGCAGAACCCGTCAACTACCACGTCGGATGCGGTCAATATTATGTTGATTGCATTGACTTGTTGACCGGCTTTAGAGGCTAGCTCTACAAGGTGCTTGTTGGTGAGGGACTTACCAAGGGGGTAGGTCTCATCTATGAGTTGCTTGCCTAAAGAAAGGGAAAGAGTGGCGGTGGATTCCTTGGGATTCGCAAGGTGGTGATACTTTCCGATGGAATTCCACCACGTAGATACAGATGGTTGGGCTTCAGGTTGGGAGGATGTAAGGGAAGTAATGAAGTCAGAAACGATGGCACGTTGGGCGGGCTTGAAGTGGCCATACCAAATAAGGTTGATCGTAATCTTCCCATTAAGTAGGGGACCCTTGTGGTATTGGAAGGTCATAGGCTGAGACGACTCGGTGAGTGGCCTCGCCTCTACGGAAAAGCCGAAGAGGGTGAGGAAAAGAGCAAGGCATAGAATTTTGGGCAAGGATGCCATTGATTGATTGTTAATAGTCTTAATACTACAGAAAAGGATTGTAGAATTGAGGAAAGAGTGATTTGATTAAGAAGTGTTATGAGATGCAAATGTTGAGTGATGAAGAGAATAGAATGGGAGTTTATGATATATATAGTGTGCTGAAGTATGGTAAAGGAAATTTTAGGAAGAAGTATACACGAGTAAAGCGTTGAAATTAGGAATTGGGGAATTGTATAATGCTAATACTACCAACTAACAGCGGCTAAGCTAAACAGTGAACACAATAAAGTAATACCGTGTTATTATGTTTGGAGTTGTGGGACAATATAATGATGGGTTCTCTAGATTAAGTTTTAAGGGTAGCTTCAATGAAATTAAAGGTCAACTTTAGGATGCTGCTGTGAACACGCTTTGTTGTCAAGGTCAAGTTTAAGCTGTGATTCATATACTTGAAAGTTGAAATCTAAGTAAACCGATTTTAACCCGGAACAACATTGAAAAAAACCCGAATTGTTATTTTATTGTTTAATCATTTTAATAACTTCATAGTACATTTCCCTCCCTTTGTAGTCGTTGTTGATGATATCTTGTATTAATTTTGCAATTGTTTGATAGCTAGTTAAAAATATTTTAAGGCGTTAGGAGTAGGGATGGCAATCCAGTCCGAATCCGACCCTACTCTGCCCCGATCCGAGGTAAAAAAATCCGCTCCGAGTCCGAGAAAAAAGTAATCCGAGTTCGACTCCGTTAAAATAATCCGACTCCGAGTCGGAGGAGGGTCGGAGTCGGATCCTAAAAAAAATCCGAGAAAAAAATCCGACTCCGACAAATGTCCGACTTTGACGGATTATCCGACTCCGACTCCAATAGATAGTGGATTTTTGTGTGGGTCATGGTGGCATTGGGTGTGGGTTGTCAAGGCCCAAATAGCCTAACATCTCAAAGTATATTAAATAATGTAAAAGAAACTCGGAGTCGGGTCGGATCGGAGTCGGAGGTCGGATATTGAAGTCGGAGTCAGATTTCGGAGTCGGATGTCGGAGTCGGAGTCGGATGTCGGATTTAACATCCGACTTCTTGTCGGATCGGAGTCGGATTTAGCATAATCCGCTCCGACCCGTTGCCATCCCTAGTTAGGAGGGATATAAATATTTTATTTAACAAGCAATATCTTATATCTTAAATTCTTAATATCTATAGATCATAAAAAGGCCATTCATCCCTAACTACATGTTTTTCTTTGTGTTATTATCTCCTGATAGGCAAATACCGCCCTTAGTGGTAATGGACGATTGTAACAATATCTAAAGAAAAAGAGAGAATTTGGGTTAGCTACCATCTTTTTGGAATTAACACGTTGACATTGAGTATTCTTAAAAATTACTTCATCCGTTATGGTAATATTGCAACAATTGCCCAAAGGATCAATAGATGGTAGTCTTTATTTTTTGCAAAATAATCTCTCAAGGAAATGTCTTCTGGTTTCTTGTGAATGTTTTAAGACATTCATTATTTAAGTTAAGAAAGTAGTTATTACTACGTAGTTTTCATTGTCTCTTTGGTACATACACGTTTATCTATATAACGAAATTAAGTCCTACTATATTATATTCATGATTTAACCAATCAAGGTTTTATTTTGTCTTATTGATACTTACAAGTTTAACGATTAAGCTGAACTAAGTTCTCTAGTTACATTCTGGATGCATACAAATTTAACATATTCCTCTGCTATGAATATAAACAGAGAGTTCAATAAAACAATCAAGGACAATAAATCAATATATGAGAAACTAACAATCTTTCTGCTCACCAATCTATCTTTTAACATTTTCGACTTTACAGTCTATTTTTGTAAATTCTTTTAGCGAATCACTATTATTGAGCTTTTAGTTTGAAAAGCAATGAGGGAAGTTTTGGTTTAGTGAGTCTGAAACTGTTCATTGTACAAGGTATCAATTAGAAGAATATGATCGATATTCTTACGGGTATCATCACATATCAAAACAGAACAAATTTTTTCAGTGATCATGGCCTCCCTTGAAAAGCATAGGACTAACAGAGTAGGTAATCAGGTAATGCTGGGATTAAGCTCAGGGTCATAGTGATTTTTCATTTTCAAATTAGACCTTGAATAAGGTCGTTTGTTCGCCTTAATCCTCTCAAGTGAATAGTTTTAGGAATGAATGTATGTAGGTAGACAAAGGTAACTTTTTATTGCTGTATGTGTAAACCAACGAATACATGGCTATTGTTAAAAAAAATACTACATATATAACTTCTATTTGTATCTTCACCCTAATAGTACTCCGTATACGAACTTATACTCCTACCTATACATAGTATTGCAGATGGTTTCTGAACTTCTCAAACTAGAGTTGAGCAGGATGAGGTCTTGGGGTCATACAATGCAGGAAGCAGATACTTCCTCTTGTTGATTCCGTTAGCGTTGTAGCTAGCTCCGGTTGTGGCATCCACCAAAAGGTTGCCAGCATAACCGGGGTAGGCCCCCTTTCCGTAGATTCCTGGACAGGCTGATGCAGCCTCAAGTGGTGCATCCTTTGGGCCTTGGAAATACCCGTTTCCATATGGGTTGGTCACAGTCCCTGCCAAAAGGCTAGCCAAGTTAATGACCATGCCATCCAAGCCTACATCATTGTTAGGTGCGGTCAATGGTGGGCTTTGTGGGCCGTAGATAGGTTGGTGGAATGGCCAGGCACATTGACCTGGGCACTGTGTCTCCGAGTTACCCACCCAGATGTATGGGGTCTTCTGAGTGGGTTCTTCGGAGACGCGGTGTGTCCCACACCTGCTTGTGCAGAAACCTTCTACTACCACATCAGCTGCAGTCAACACTACGTTGATGACATTGGGTTGTTGCGGACCCTTTGCAGCCAAGGCTTCAACCTGCTTGGAGGTGAGGGTTTTGCCTAGGGAGTAAGTGTCGTCGATGACTTGCTTGCCCATAGAGAGGGAGAGTGAAGTTGGCTTCTTGGGATTAGCAAGGCGGTAGTATTTGCCAATAGAACTCCACCACATGGCCACAGATGGTTGGCTCTCAGGCCGCGAAGGTAATAGGGAGGTGACAAAATCAGAGATGATAGCCCTTTGGGTAGGCTTGAAGTTACCATACCAAATAAGGTTGATAGAAAACCGACCACTTAAAAGAGGGCCATTGTGGTATTGGAAAGTCATAGGCTGAGTCGAGGACTCTACGAGCATCCTCGATGCAACACTAACATTGACAAGAAAAAGGAGAGTGATGGGCAAGAGGAAGTGTTTCGAGGCCAAAGTCATTGCCATTATACTCGATAACTGGAATGTTTACTGATTAGCAAGTTGTTAAGTTGAGGATGGGAAAAAATAAGGGAAGTTTGTGGTATATATATACACCAACAATAAAAAGGGAGCATAAGGAAAGTGGTAGGAAATAGTGGGAAAACTCCAAGCAATGAACAATATGCTAACGTATGAATATTTTGACTAATAGAAAGTTAAATTAAGATGTTCAAAGAGTGAGTGTATATTGAGTAGGGAACAGAATTTGCTGCTAAAGGTAGCTTAGCAAGTTGTTGGACCTAAAAATATTGAGGAAGAATATAAGATGTAGGCTTGTTATGGATAATATGGAAGCCAGCTTTGCAGCAGCTAAGGGTCAACTTAATAGTTCAAGAATATTATAACGAGTACGAATGCATGGTCATGATAATAGCTGGACCTTGAAAATGTGGATACTTCGTGTTGGTCTCTATAGAATATAGTTAGCTCATTTGATTATTCAGCTAAATAGTGTATTAGAGTAGCACCTAAGCCGGTGTTGTAGATATAAACGCATGTGTATCGATTAGAGGTGGAAAATGGATTGTTTGGATCATTGTTAGTTTTAAGTCTTTTTAGAGCTATTGTCAATTACATGGTGATGTATTAGTCAATGTTAATTACGAATTATATTAATTTTTGAGTTAGGTTGGGTAAATTTGATTGGTAAATCATATAATAATACTATTACTCCTATGTAGGATTTGAATTTGGGTCTTACTTTAAAATATCTTTTGTAACAAATTTACTCCCTTCGTTTTTTTTTTAATCAGTTTCCCGATTAGGGATAAATCCAATGAACTAAGCAAGCAGCAGACTTGACTTAGTTGATGACATTAATTAGAGGCAAAATTGGTCAATCCAATCGGCTATATATATCTCTCACCCACTCGTGGGCTCTTCACGAGCAATACAAATTCATAGATCCCAAACATGCCAGCGATACTTTGTACTAATCTAGGACCTACCCCAAACAAAGTACACCACTAATTGCACGGTCTAACTAACTCAAAGCATATCCCTAAAGATTGGGAAAAAAAAAAACGAAGTACTCGTATTATAATGAATATACAGTATTATTATTAATATGAACTTATCTTCTTTGGCTGCTTCTTTGGATTCTAGGATTAGAAGAATCAATGTCAAACTTGCGTTGCTCATAATTATTGAAGTTGTATGTCCCTTTACTTTATGTTAATTAAGAGGATCCATAATTAATGCGCACCAAATTCATTTTTGGTACCAATTAATTTTGTGTATTGTTTGCTATTGGTACCCTACCGGCCTACCCTATACCGAACTTTGATATTTTTGCTAATCGTACGATGGGTTTTCAAGACTATTTATGTACACAATTAAATGTGGGGAAAGTTGGGAGTTCTTGTAATTCTGCGTAATACAGTACAGTAGTAGTTTATAGATAATGAGATAGGTAAGTGGCTGTGTTCACAATGATCACTCATTTGGTGATTATAATGATAAATGGACATGATTAATTTAAGGCGGTATCGTTTTCATGCTGAATTATTTTTGAAAGAATTTAATATTATGTACCTTTTTTTTTTTTTTAACAATACTAATGTTTTCATAATAAGTTTTCGATTATGATATATCCAATCCTAAAAACTAAATACAATTTCTTGGTATTAATTTAGGATGAAATTTATGATAGATTGTGGTGTAGTTAATGTTGATTTAATATTTCCAACTTTATATATCCAAACTTATATGCAGAGTGCACGCTTCCTGTATAATTTTTAATGAACTAGAATGAAGTTGCACTCATTCTTTGTCTGGGTTTACTCCCTATATTGTTTGAACAATTTTTTTAGAAATGTTGATGCTAAAGTTGTCAAAACATGACTCGATCTAAAATCACCTATTTTGAATTTCGACTCACATAAAAACAATAATTTGACATGACTTTAATTCGAAATAGATTGACCCAAACACCTAAATTGACACCTTTAGTGATCTGCCATATTGGTTGTGTTTGGTAACTAGTTTATTTGAGCAAAATTAGCTTATTTGACCAACATTAGCTATTGACTGTTAAATAAGCTAATTTAAGGTGTTTGGTAAGAAGGTTATTTAGAAAACTTATTCCACTAAATAAGTTCTTTATTTAAAAAGCTCTTTTTAAGAGGTTTTTCAATTAGCTTATTCAATTCTTATGAGGAAATGACACTTATACCCAAATTAACACCCAAGTTAGCACTACAAAAAAACTTATCAAAGAGGACAATTTTAATTTTGTCTTTTTATAAGGCGCCAACTCGGGCATATTAGAATTGCCTCATTTGATTGCCCTCACGAAAGTAAAATTGTAAGGGCGATGTTTAGTGATTCGCCCGCCCGAACATCAGCCTCTTTGATTGCATGAACAACCAAGGCGACCAAAACAATTCGCCTCTTTTTATCACAAAGGACGAATAAACATATCGCCTTTCTTGAGCAAAATAAGGAAGGAGTAGTAAAATAAAGAGTAAATATTTATGGATTTTTTTTTTTTTTTTTTTTTTTGGTTGGTATGGAGAAGGGCCCTACTGAGTTGGAATCTTTCACAGGTCCTCCCGATCTGGGTTAGCGGGCTAGACATTTTAGAAGTGAGGGGGAAGGGTAAGGGTAAGGGTAAGGGTAAGGGAATCCCCACTCCAAAGGTGCCTCTAGTGGGGTTTGATCCCACAACCTCTTAGTTGTAAGATACAAACTTGACCACTAGACCAAGCTATGATAAGATAGTCTTTGACACGTGTTTACTCTTCCTTTACTACCTCTAGCTTTTTAAAGTGTGGTGAGATGGAGATAGTTGCTAGTACCGCTCGTTTGTTGCACATAAAATTGTTTCATTAAAACAAATTAGTTACACATTACTCCAATTTTTGCATTTAGAAATTTATTAGCCTAGTGCTAGCTTCTTAGGTGAGGCGAGATAAGCTAAGGGAATCATAACTCAATAACAATCATTTTACGAAACACAATATGATCATAAGAATTGAACCTCTATTTTAATATGAATAAATAATTTTGAGTTTGTATAGGGTAATTCCCAGTTTCTCTTCTTGAGAAACAAGGAGCGTTTTTCAAGGAGGTAAATTGGTCTATTTTTGCAGGAATGTGGGGGTATAAGTGACTTTTTCATATGACATCATATTTTCACTGGCAATTGCTGTTATGCCTAGATTTTGACGGATAGTTAACATTGTTAACTAGGAATAGAGATCCATTTTTAACTCAAAACTAAGACAACCCAGATACGGCGGTTGCGGTGTACGTAGTAGCTTCAATGGAGGACTGGAGGAGGGAAAGCTCCACAAGCGTGAAACACCTATCCATTAGGGGTTAAACATACCCTTAATTTCAATATTTTCTTTAGGGTTTTTCGTTAAATTCCGGCGGCGAAGCCGCCATTCATGGAGGCATTCGAGTTTGAATGGAGGAATTCGAGCTTTGGCGGCGAAGCTTCAATGGAGGACGGTCACCTTTACCCTTTGGGTTGACCATGCCATAAATTTTACCCTTTCTTATAGGGTTTTTAATTTGATTTCGCCACCTATGTTCGCCGCCGAAAATGATGGTTGTCGTCGGTGGAGACGATTTAGACGATAGAGGAAGAAGGTGGTGTCGATGGTTGTTGTCGGTGTGACGAAAGAGGAAGGTGATGGTGTTGTCGGTGGAGGTGATGGTGTTGTTGATGGAGGTGATGGTGATGGTGTTTTCGGTGGAGGTGAAAGATGAAGCTCCAATGGTGTTGCAATGGAAGCCCACCTTCAGATCTAGAATCAAGCACATCTTAGATTTTGAGTTACTTCAATTTTAACGATAATCTTGACGAATGTTGAACAACGTCATTATTTCATCATCTAACGCCGTCTACAATGGTCCACTTCTTCAAGTTCAGTGGAACTTACAGTCAGCAATTATTCAAATTAAAATACCAATTCTTTACAATTCCCAAACCGTTTTTATTACACAATTGCCACTAGAGAAACTCTTCTTGTTTCTCAAGAAGTTTCTCAAGAAGAGTAACTGGGGTGCCCCCGTTTGTATACTCTTATCAATAACATTTTTGTAATGACATAATTTTCAATTTCAATAAAAGATACTCCATAATTAATCATGTATACGTATTCCAAACTCGTAGTATTATAAATTTATAATTCTCAATAAAACTAACTATTACAAATTGAATAAAATTAAATAAAATTAATACACCATTACCGAACTACAAGTCTAGTATCTTTACACTATGGAAAACTTTACTTTAAAACTTATCAGACCAAAGTGGAGCAAGATGAAGTTGAAGGATCATATAAAGCAGGAAGCAAAAATTGCCTCTTGTTAACTCCATTAGCATTATAGCTAGCACCAGTAGTCGGGTTCACCAAAAGGGACCCGGCATAACCCGGGTACGCCCCTTTACCGTATACACCGGGGCAAGCCGAAGCAGCCTCAAGTGGGGCTTCCTTTGGGCCTTGGAAGTACCCGTTTCCATACGGGTTCGTCACGGTCCCGGCTAATAAGGAGGCCAAGTTGATCACCATACCGTCGAGCCCGACATCGTTGTTGGGTGCAACCAATGGTGGGCTTTGCGGGCCGTAGATGGGCTGGTGGAAGGGCCAAGCGCATTGGCCCGGGCATTGGGTTTCAGAGTTGCCAACCCAAATGTAGGTGGATTTTTGGGAGGTTCTTTTGGAAATGTAGGATGATCCGTGGGTTCCACATCGGCTTCTACAGAACCCTTCTACTGCCACGTCGGATGCGGTTAATATTATGTTGACTGCGTTGACTTGTTGACCGGATTTGGTGGCTAGCTCTACAAGGTGCTTGTTGGTTAGGGACTTGCCTAGGGGGTATGTCTCATCTATGACTTGCTTGCCTAGAGAAAGGGAGAGAGTGGAAGTAGGTTTCTTGGGATCGGCGAGGTGATGATACTTGCCAATGGAATTCCACCATGTGGCAACGGATGGTTGGGCTTCGTGTTGGGAGGATGATAGAGAGGTGATAAAGTCAGAAATAATAGCACGTTGGGCGGGTTTAAATTGACCGTACCAAATAAGATTGATCGTAATTTTACCATTAAGGAGGGGACCCTTGTGGTATTGGAAGGCCATCGGCTCATTCGAAACACTGAGTTGCCTCGCCGCCAAGGAAAAGCCTAGAAGGGAAAGAAAAAGAGCAAGGTACAAAGTTTTGAAGTGTAAGGATGCCATGGATATTGGATAATACAAAATGTCACTTTTTGGATAAAATGTTTTGGTAAGATAGTAAGATAGAATGAGAGAGTTCATGGATGAAGAATATGGTAAAGGAGGATGGTATATATATGGGTGTGTTAAGAATAGGTATATTAGGAAAGGAAGTTGCTAGGAAGAAAGAAGTGAAGAAATAACGTAATGCTAAAAGTGTGTTGTAGTAGTAGTACCAACTAGTGGGCATAACTACTGTAATAAAGTAATACCGTGTTTTTTTTAATGGTTTTGAAGTAGTGAAAGTGACATGGACCAAAAAAAATACAAATGAGATCACTTGAAGAAAAAAGGCCAGCTGGGCCAGCTCTAATGCAGCTAGTGAAAGGTGTAGCTGAGGATGGTTTCATGCTGCCAACACGCTTAGCTTGTTAGGTGCGTCGGTAAACGTTTCATACAAGTTAATGGGTTAGCAGCAGTCTGGTTCCTGCTATACCAGTATACCACTTTAAATGGCTTACATCAATACGAGTATATCTGTATGACAGCTTTGATGGTTACTTTTCGTCTATAGATTAAGTGTTTGTTCGGTTGATAGTATAAATTAGGGAGTAAATTCTCATACAGTAAGAAGTTGCATTTTAAGAAGAAAAAAAAATTCCTTAATAAAATTTCTAGAAATTTTCCTAATGTATTTCCTGTACACCTAAATCGAAAGAAAATTGATCATATGCAATTTCAGCAAGATAACACCGCAAAATGTAAAAAAATGTATGTATGTTGAAAGATTAACGGCCTAAGCCCTCGTTCTTTTGAATTGAAATTAACCGAAGTGAAATAAACTAAAATGATCCGAACTAAACTGAACTGAAATGACTTAAGATGAATTGAACTGAAATTAAGCACTTCTTCCGTCTCCTTTTGTTTGTCACATTTGTCATTTTAGATGCCCCTAAATATTTATCACATTTCATATTTTCATTATTATTAAGATATATAAAAAGACTTTTATACCCTCTTTCTATTTGTCCTTATTAAGTCCTCATACACTCATTTTTTTTTATAACTCATACAGTTCTTACAAGGAATTATCAAAATTCCACTATCACTAATAGTTCAAATCTTTCTTGTTTAGAAGCATAATCTAATGTTTAATTTTCTTCGACTTCAAATTAAGTAAGTAAACAATCTAAATACGAGTATAATCGAATGCCTAATTACAAAAGTTAATACACCGTATAAGCTAAAAAAAAAGTAGGCGTTGACCACAGAGATGAGAATGAGCCTTCCCGTGGTTGACCCTTCCCGGGTTAGTTCATGAATAGAGAGGTCCACGTGGGGGAAAAAGGTCAAACTGTTAGTGCCACCGAGATAAATAATTATAGTTCCCTCTTGGCTCTTATCCAAATTCGAGGTCATAATAATATTTAAAGTGACACTAAGCAATTACAACGGCAGCTAGACCACCAACTCATATTCATTCAGTCATTCTACATTTCTACTTCTCTCCTCCACGTACATCCTTTTTCTTTTTGTTCAGTGTACGTTCTTCAGTACACTTGAAGGTGTATTTTGGTGGCACGTGTACACCTTATTAATTTGCGACCTAAACATGGCACATATGAGTCTAGGGGTGAGTATGGGACGGATACTCGTACTGTTAATACTAACGATTCGAGTATTCGATAACTAAAATCCCTAAAAATGATATTCATAATCCGAATGGATAAGTTTGGGTAACCGGACTTCGGATACCCGTATTTTCGGATCAGTTATTGGATACCCAATAAGATATCCAATAATGATAATTAAACTTAATTATGTAGTTATTATGATATAATTTACCACTAATTAACAATAATATCATATGATTTTGACCAAATTATTAATAATATTACTAATCATTGATATTATAAAGTAATTATGATGTAAAGTAAGAGTTTAGATTTTTAAAAAATAGATTTAAGTAGGGAAAAAAAGCAAAAAAAATGCTTATCGGATCGAATCGGGTAACCGTTAATTTTAAAATGATACCCAATAACCATACCCGATAATAAATTATCGGAACGGGTACCCGAACCGTTATGGTTATTGGATCGAGTACCCTAATTTTCGAAACGGTTACGGATCGGTTTTTGGGCAGTTTTGCTCAGCCCTACATATGACACTCGCGTCATCCATCTTTCATGTATGCACAAATGCAGGATGTACCCTACAGCCGGATCTTGAACCAAAAAGTAGGAGAGTCAAGGTTCTAATGAAAATATAACGATAAAATAAATAAATATATTATGAGGATCATGATCTTGTTCTCTTGAATTCATTTTAGATATTTGTTTAAAATTTTGTTCATATTAAATCAAAACTAATCGGATCTGAAAAGTTCAAATCAAACTTTAGATTGACTAAATCTTATAATACTCAGACCAAATTACCTTATTTCTAGTAAAAAGAACAAGTCACATATCTATATGAGTCTTAAAGATCTTCCCTGAGCTGAATGATAAATGCATTAATTTTTACTCCATGGTAAAATGAGAAGAAAATAAATGCTTTTGGTAAACATTCTCCATTTGCCAAAGGACTATCCAATTGCCTTTATTGAGTCGATGACTAATAAATTATTACTTTTAATTTAAATGTTCTAAATGTCTCATTACAAAGCTAGTTGGAGCCTCTTATAAAAAGTAGTTTCTACTATAAATATCGATCGTAGTCTGACTGAAGACGCCTTGATGAGGGCTTAATTTATATTAACTTATTTTCCACAAATTCATTAATATCTTAGGCTTTGTTTTTGCTTCACCATCATGTTGTGATTTTATCATTGACTCATTCAATATATGGTATCAATTTTGCAATGTGCTAGTAGGGATGGCAACGGGTCCGATCTGGACCGGGTCTGGATGGACTCGAATCCAGATCCGTTTTTCTAGCTTGGATCCGGATCCGCCGGGTCTGAAAAATGAAGACCCGGATCCAGATCCAACGGGTCCACCGGGTTCGGGTCCGGATTCGGTTCTAAAACGGGTCCAATACGTTTTGCCTAATTTTTTACAATAAATGTAGCGTTTGGGCCAAAAATCTTCTAGTGGAGGTTTATTAAGTTCAACCTAAATCAAAGTTATACAACTAATCTAAAAATACAAAGCAACCAACTTATACACTTCTCTTTTGAACACAAAAATTATAAACTATGAAAAAGTACAATGTTACAAATGAGCAAGCAAAAAAACAATGATAATGTATCCGATGTGAGCACAAAAATCCATCTTTTAAAAGGGCTAATCTTCATCACTAACATCATAAACATGTTTAATAAAGAAACACATAATTTTAGTTTTTTTTAATAAGAAAATTATAAAACGGGTAAACGGATCTGGGTCCGGGTCTGGGGGTTGGACCCAGATCCAAATCCCTTTTTTTTCAACAGGACCCGAATTCGACCCGAATCCGTCGGGTCCAAAATTTGAAGACCCATATCCGTGAAAAACGGATCTGGATCCACGGATCCGGGTCGAGTCCAGATCCGCTGCCATCCCTATGTGCTGGGTGTTTATTGTACTCCCTCATTCAGTATATATGTATAATGTATTTGTTCAATGTAGTGTTTTCATAGTGTTCTTTGTACGTTGTACATTGGCTATGATGCCTGTGAATATTTAAAATATGTATGACAATTCCATTATTATTGAAAGCAAGTTATTGACTAATAATCCGAAGAGGCATGGGAGTCATTGGGCATTGCTTAGGCCTCATGATCGAGTTGAGAAAAAAGTAACATTATAAGTAAATATAATATTTTGACCATGACTATTAAGAGATATTAACCAAGCTTTCATGTAAACAAATGCCACAATATTAATTGAATATTACATATGATCAAAATTTGGCTACGTGATTGAGTATCTTCATCATGGGATGAATAATTGATTGGACAGAATTTGTAATACTCTTTACAAAAATTGAGACAAAAGTTTTGGATTTTAATTTAAATTATATTTTTTAGTCACATTTCTTTTAACAAACTACACAGCAAACTTAAATACTTGTTACATCATATCATACATGGACGTACACATCCTATTTTTTATTTTCCTTTTGAGAGGAGAACAAATTTAACTCCTAACGGCTTATCGATCAGAAGTCGTATCAGTACACTACTCCGTATTATATACTCTGTACAACTTACAATTTTCTGAATATGTCACACCAAAGTTAAGCAAGATGAGGTACTAGGATCATACAAAGCAGGCACCAAATATTTCCTTTTGTTAATACCATTTGCGTTATAACTTGCCCCAGTAGATGAATCCACGAGTAAATTACCAGCATACCCCGGGTAAGCACCTTTCCCATACACCCCTGGACAAGCTGTTGCAGCCTCAAGTGGAGCCTCTTTTGGGCCTTGGTAGTACCCATTTCCATACGGGTTCGTCACGGTCCCAGCCAATAGGCTAGCCAAGTTTATAACCATACCATCTAGGCCCACATCGTTGTTGGGTGCAACCAATGGTGGCCTTTGTGGGCCGTAAATGGGCTGGTGGAAGGGCCAGGCACATTGACCCGGACACTGAGTCTCGGAGTTACCTACCCAAATGTAGGTGAACTTTTGAGTGGTACTTTTTGACACGTAGGAGGAACCGTGGTTCCCACACCGGCTTCTACAGAAACCATCTACTACCACGTCGGATGAAGTCAACACAATGTTGACTGCGTTGACTTTTTGACCACCTTTGGATGCCAGCTGGATAAGGTGCTTGTTGGTGAGTGACTTCCCAAGAGGATACTTCTCATCAATGAGCTGCTTGCCTAAGGAGAGAGTGAGTGATGTGGCAGTGGTGGTGGTGAGTTTCTTGGGATTAGCGAAGCGGTGATACTTTCCAATGGAGTTCCACCACGTGGCAACAGATGGTTTGTCTTGATTATTGTTGGATGACAAGGAGGTAATGAAGTCAGAAATTATGGCACGTTGGGCGGGTTTAAAGTGACCGTACCAAATAAGGTTAATTGTAATCTTCCCGTTAAGAAGAGGACCCTTGTGGTATTGGAATGTCATCGGCTGAGACGACTCAAGGAGTTGCCTCGCCGCTACGGAAAAGCTAAAGAGAGAAAGAAAAAGAGCAAGGTATAGGATCTTGGTAGTAGAGGATGCCATGTTTAGTAAACTAGGTTGTTTGTAAGAAAGAGAATAAAATGTTTTGGATGAAGATAACAATAAAAGAAGAGGGTATATATATATAGTAGAATGAAGTACGTACTAAAGCATTTAGGATAGGAAAGTGTTAGGAAGAAGTGGACAAATGATGAATAAGTAAGCGTTGAAATTAGATATAGGAAGATATGATGTAATAGCAGAGACTAACTAATGGCAAAGATTATTATTTAAAGTAGTCATATAAAATCCAAGTGTAATTATTAAGATGATTTTGGATGGGAGTTAGGAGAATTTAATTGAGCCTAATAAATAAAATAACAAAAGATTGGATGTTAATATGGTGGGAGGAAAGGAATCTGTGATACTCTCATCTCAAGTAGATAAGAATGAAAATGATGCAATGATATCAGCTGAAGAGGCAGGTAGCTTAGAAAAGGTCAAAATGGAGCTGCCAGTGCCAGTGTGCTTGCTGTCATAAATTAAGGAGATAAGTTTGTGCATGCTCTAGCGAAAAGGGTTACTACGTACTGTGCAGCTGCGCTTACCTGTTACACAGATTCTTGGTTTCGATGACTCTTTGTTATAGAATCAATTCTGATCTTATTATAATTTCTTAAGTAGTGTTTGTTTGAAACAATTTTGTACAATGAATTCGATCTTTATTATATGTAATTTTGTATTAGTAAAAGGCACTTGTATAAAATATTGATATATGATAAGATATACGTATTGGAACTTATTTAATAACAAATTTATTTATTAAATTACTTAGAAAATGTGGTTGATGGCCCTTGATGCTAACGCATGAAAAATTTAGACAACTATTTAGAAACGGTGGGAGTATATATATGTTACGGAGTACTCATAGTATTTCAAATTTCTTGTAATTTCAATTTTTATGTAGTAATTGATTATTATTATTTTTTTTTTAATTGGACGTGAAACTTTCCGTACAAAAGCTTATGCTACTCATTCAAGTCATGGCATGCTATATTTCATAGACTAAGGCCATGTTTGGTAATTATCTGGTAGCTGATTGTATTAGCTAATTTGACTAGCTGGTTATAATAAGCTGATTGTGTAAAAGTGTTTGGTAAATAGCTATTAATTGTTAGCTGTTTTAGTGTATTTAAGAGCCAAAAAGCTATTGTTCGATAAGTTAATTTTAAAAAGCTCTTATAATAAACTTTTTCTAAAAATAGTTTTTTTAGTCCAAAAAGCTCTTTTAATAAGCTATTTACCAAACACCCAAATTAGCTTTTTAAATTGGTCAAACCTCTGATTGAGTAAAATAAGCTAAAAGCTCTTTCAAATTAAAAGCTCTTTACCAAACAAGGCATATATGTTTTTTTCGAACACTAGGCAAGTTTTATACAAGTGCCTAATAAGATCACAAATGAACAAAATCATCTATTCTGCTACTTTGTCTTAATACTACATACCCTACCTTTTTGGTAGGACAAACTACATAATCGTACATTTTGCCAAACTTAAAATCAGTGACGTAGAAGTAGAACACATCGTTGCATTATTATAGCTTATTAAATTAGTTTAGTTTAAAGTGACAATTATATGCATAATCTAATTAAATTATCTTAGAGGATATTCA